>NC_132792.1:117129677-118386177 GCF_048418805.1 Vulpes vulpes
CTAACTGGACTGTTTTTTACTGTTTAGACAGTTCTTCACATATTTAGACCCCGGTCATCTGTCATATATGTGGCTTCGTAATTTATTAGTGAAATTAAACACTACAGATACAGCTGAAGCACCTTGCATTAACTGCATCCCCAAACCATTCCCTACCTATCTCCTTCTCTCCCCAAAAAAAGGCATTATTATGATGGATTTATCATTTCCATGCATATTTTCTGATTACTGCATATATCTATATTTAAATAATATAGTTTGTGTATTTTTATAAATTAGTTTTTAAAAATTTATTATTATTTTTAAAAGATTTTACTTATTTATTCGAGAGAGAGAGAGAGAGAGAGAGAGGCAGAGACACAACACAGGCAGAGGGAGAAGCAGGCTCCATGCAGGGAGCCCAATGTGGAAATCGATCACGGGAATTCCAGGATCACGTCCCGGGCTGAAGGCAGGCGCTAAACCACTGAGCCGCCCAGGGATCCCCATAAATTAATTTTAAAAGTAGTTCTTGTACATACCCTTTTTCATTTGCCTTTCAATGTTCAACATTTTAAAAAATATTTAAAATCTAGAGACGCCTGGGTGGCTCGGCTCAGTGGTTGAGCATCCGCCTTCGGCTCAAGATGTGATCTTGGAGTTCTCGGATCGAGTTCCGCATCAGGCTCCTGCATGGAACCTGCTTCTCCTCCTTCTGCGTGTCTCTGCCTCTCTCTGTGTCTCTCATGAATAAATAAATAAATAAAATCTTAAAAAAAGAAAAAGAAGTCCACTGCAAAAATATGTAATTTAGGAATTCATTCTCCAGTTCAATATTAGGCATCAGTTTGTTGTTTAACACTGCAAAGTCCACTTCTGGCCAAGATGGTGTTAACATGGGTCAGACTTACCCTCTCATCTGAAGTAACAACCCCCCCCTTTTTTTAAATTTTTATTTATTTATGATAGAGAGAGAGAGAGGCAGAGACATAGGCAGAGGGAGAAGCAGGCTCCATGCACCGGGAACCCGACGTGGGATTCGATCCCGGGTCTCCAGGATCGCGCCCTGGGCCAAAGGCAGGCGCTAAACCTCTGCGCCACCCAGGGATCTCTATGTGTTGTGAAGTAACAACCCCTTTAGGCAAAATACAAGAAATGAGGTTTTTAAGACACTGGACATCAGGCAACAAAGGCAGTGTTCCCAAAGGAAGAGGAAAGAAGGTGAGCTCATCAACTGCCCTCATTTATTGTCTTGAGAGAGTTTCTAGGACATGGTATGGGCAGGGGGAACTGAGGCAGAGCTAGGCAAACTTGTGAGCTGAAGAGATGGAAAGGACGTACAGTGAAAGGACAGAGTACTACAGAGGTGAGAGCTGCAGAGAGATACCTGTTACAAAAAACACAGTAAGTGTTGAGCCCGTAGAGAAACTGGAATCTAAAAAAAAAAAATTAAAAAAAAAAAAAAGAAACTGGAATCTTCACATGCTGCTGGTGGCAATGTAAAATACTGCAATCACCTTGGAAAAGAGCTTGGTAGTTCCTCACAAACTTAAACACAGAGGTACTATATGACCATCCACCAACTCCATTGCTAGGTATATACCCAAGAGAACGGAAAACATTTTACACGCAAAATTTTTTACACTGGGACGCCTGGTGGCTCAGTGGTTGAGCGTCTGCTTTTGGCTCAGGTTGTGATCCCAGGGTCCTGGGATGGAGTCCTACATTGGGCTACCCCACAGGGAGCCTGCTTCTCACTCTGGCTATGTCTCTGCCTCTCTCTGTCTCTCATGAATAAATAAAATTCTTAAGGAAAAAAAAAAACACTAAGGTAAAATAAAGATCTTTTTAGTCATTTGAAATTTCATCTACCAGTGTTCTCCTTTACAATTTATATTTACTTATCTTTTATATTTACCTATATCCCAATGTGGGACTCAATCCCGGGACCCCAGGATCAGGCCCCAAGCGGAAGGCAGATGCTCAACCACCTAGGCGTCCCAATTAAAACAAAAACAAAACCAAAAAACTTCTGTGCCCCTTTTTAACAGTATTTACCTGAATCTGTCTTTCCATTCAACCTGATAATGTTCCTTTAGATGGTTAGTTTAGTCCGTTTATATTTATTATGATTACTCATATATTTTGTTTTATTTCTACCATCTTCATTCTACTACCTTGCTTATTCTGTGCTTCTTTTTTGGTCTTTTATGCCTTCTTTTGACTGGACTGATAAATTTTCTTTATTCATTTTCCTATTTTATTTCAATCCCATTTTGTTTTTTAGCTTCTATCAAATTAGTCATAAAAAAGATTAGGGACACCTGGGTGGCTCAGCGCATGATCCTGGAGTCCCGGGATTGGGTCCTGCATCGGGCTCCCTGCATGGAGCCTTATTCCTCTGCCTGTGTCTCTGCCTCTCTCTGTGTGTCTCATGAATAAATAAATAAAATCTTAAAAAAAAAAGATTTTATTTATTTGAGGGAGGAAGGGAGAGTGGGAGTGAGAGACAGTGCAAGCATATGTGGGGGTAAGGGCAGAGGAAGAGGGAGAACACCTCAAGCATACTCTGTGCTGAGCAGGGAGCCTGACACAGGGATTGATCTCATGGCCCTGAGGTCAGATCTGAGCTGAAATCAAGAGTGGGAAGCTTAACCAACTGAGCCACTCAGGAACCCCTCAAATTAGTCATTGTTAATTAGTGTGTTATATACAGTGAAAGCTACCTTAGATTTAACCACAATTTTGTCCTGCCAATCTTCGTGGATTCAAATTCTTTTCTCCTGATACATACCGTTTATAGTTCTGTTAGAATACCTAAGCTGCTAAAGACATTCAAGTCTTCTTGAAAATGTTTACTTCATTCTCACTCTAGAATGAGCATAGAGTTCTAATTCACTTATCTTTTCTCTATACTTTGAAAATATTACTTTGCTGGCATTTTCTTGTTGTGATGTTTGAAGTCTAATTTTCATTCCTTTGTGGTAATGTTTTTTCCTCCTTGACTGCTTTCATGAATTGTCTTTGATGTTTTACAAGATTCAGTATCACTAATGTGTTCTAATATGTTTAGTTTTATTGTTCCTTTCAGGATTAGCTGTTTTTTCCTAAAGTAGAAGATTGGTATCTTCAGCAATCTGGAAGAACATTATTACCATCTCATTCTTCTCTATCCTAGAACCTCTATGAGATATATCTTGTGCCATCTTACTCTGTTCTCCAGGTCTCAATCTTTTTGTCGTATTTTCCATTTCTTTCTATCTCTACGTTGTATTCTGTGTAATTTCTTCCTGTTGCTCCTCATTCTCTCTTTAGCTATGCTGAATATGCTGTTTAACAAACAGATCTTCTAAGTTCTTAATTTCACTGATCTACTGCAGAACACATCAACTTTGTTTGGTACACATTAGAATCATCTGAGAAACTGTTAAAAAAAAAAAAACAAAAACAAAAACAAAAAAAACCCAACAAAACAACCCAACACTAAAAAAGCAAACTGATACCAGGAGTACCACTCATTCCTAAAGATTCTGATTATTTATTTATTTATTTATTTATTTATAAATATTTTATTTATTTATTTATGAGACACACACAGAGAGAGCCAGAGACACAGGCAGAGGGAAAAACAGACTTCCTGTAAGGAGCCTGATGTGGGACTCGATCCCAGATCACGGGATCAGGACCCGAGCCGAAGGCAGACACTCAACCGCTGAGCCATCCAGGCGTCCCAAGATTCTGATTTAATTGGTCTGCCAGGGGATTCAAGTGTCTGCACTTTGGGGCAGCCCTGGTGGCTCAGTGTTTTAGCGCCGCCTTCAGCCCAGAGCCTGATCCTGGAGACCCGGGATCGAGTCCCACATCGGGCTCCCTGCATGGAGCCTGCTTCTCCCTCTGGCCTGTGTCTCTGCCTGTGTGTGTGTGTGTGTGTGTGTGTGTGTGTGTGTGTGTGTGTCTCATGAATAAATAAATACAATCTTTAAAAAAAAAAAGTGTCTGCACTTTAATGAATGCCCTAGTAGTTTCCATTATTCAGCCAGTGTTGAGAATCATTCTATCTTCATACCTAGTTGGTATAAAAACTTTCTCATGACCTCTTATCCTATTCTATTTACTGCCCCATTTCCCTGTATAGTCTATAGCAAAATCCCTCAAAAGTATTATGGTCTCCACTTTCTCTTGAAACTGCTCAGTTCAGATTTTGTTCCCATCAATGAAGAAACTGTCTTTTCCAAGTCACTAACTAACTTGATGCTGCCAAATCAAATTTTCTCCTAAACTTAAAAAAAAAAAAAATCAATCCTCATTTTACTTGACCTTTCAGCCAAATCAGTAATTCTTCCTCATTTTTTGTATTTTTTTTAGAGACAGAGAGAGAGCACACACCTAAGTTGGGGGGGGGGGGTAAGAAGGAGAATCTCAAGCAGATTCCATGTCCAGCATGGAGCCTGACACAGAGCTCAATCGCACAACCCTGAGATCATGACCTGAGCCAAAACCAAGAGCTGGATGCTTATTGGCCAACTGAAGCCACCCAGGCACTCTCCATATTCTTTCCTTAAGTGCTTTCTTCACTTGGGCTTTAGGACTTCATGTATCTGGGTTCTCATCCTACATTCAGGACCATTTATGCTTGCTTTTTTTTTTTTTTTCATTTGAGGTATAATTGACATGTAGCATATTAGTCTCAAATATACATGATGATTTGACATTTGTACATATTGCAAAATAATGACCACAGTAAGTCATACTATTGGTCCTCATACAGTTTTTTTTTTTTTTGTGGTAAGAACTTTTTAATTTTTTATTTATTTTTTAAAAGATTTTATTTATTTATTCATGAGAGACACACACAGAGAGAGATAGAGGCAGAGACATAGGCAGAGGGAGAAGCAGGCTCCACGCAGGGAGCCCGATGTGGGACTTGATCCCTGGTCTCCAGGATCACACCCTGGGCCTAAGGCGGCGCTAAACCACTGAGTCATCCAGGCTGCCCAAGAACTTTTAAAAAAAAAAAAAAGATTTTATTTATTTATGAGATACAGAGAGAGGCAGAGACACAAGCAGAGGGAGAAGCAGGCTCCTTATAGGGATCCTGATGTGGGTCTTGATCCCTGAACTGGGATCATGCCCTGAGCCAAGGCAGATGCTCAACTGCTGAACCCTTGAACTACCTAGGCGTCCCTCAGTTATGCATTTGAAAGGAAGTTAAAAAAAAAAAAAGTTTGTTATATTTTATCTACCATTACTAGTTGTTTTGTAATGGAATTACAAAGGATTTTAAGGGCAGCTCTGGTGGCTCAGCGGTTTAGCGGTTTAGCGCCACTTTTGGCCCAGGGCGTGATCCTGGGACCAAGTCCCACATTGGGCTCTCTGCAGGGAGCCTGCTTCTCCCTCTGCCTGTGTCTCTGCCTCTCTCTCTGTGTCTCTCATGAATAAATAAATAAAATCTAAAAACAACAACAAAAAACAAAACAAAACAAAAGGATTTTAAGGTTATATGATCTGCCATACTCGAGTCAAAAAATGATGATCTGAAAGTGTAAATTTTATATTTATAACTACTTTAGTATCTTTTCAGAGCAGATAAGCCTCCCAGCTTCAATAAACAAAGTAATTCCACAGACTTCTAAGTGTAAAGGGAAAAACATACTTTCACAATGGAGAGATCTTGCTGTCACCCTCAACACAGGGATCAAATTTGGCAGTGCAAACAGTGAGACTATTAGATATGATTTGCCTGATATGGTACAGTATGAAGCACACAGTATCTCCAATGAACTATTTTTGCCAAAAACATGTAACCTTCACAAGGAAGTCTAGTTTACAGGAAATACAGAGAATCAGAAAGCAAGCTAAATGATACCATATGGAAACAATTTGACAACCTAAAATGTGGAAGATGTTGCAAATGGAGACTGGTCTCTTCAAAAGTTGATATGAAAAAAGGTATTGCAGTTGAACAGGAAATTGTTTTTATTTTTTTAGAGAAGCAACTATGTAAGTTTTCTATGGCTGTTGTAAGAAATTACTACAAAATTAGTGGTTTCAATAGTACAAATTTATTATCCTAGAGTCTAGAAGTCAGAAATTTGAAATGAGTATTGCTGGGCTAAATTTAGGGCATCGGTAGGTAGGTGGTCTACATTCCTTCTGGAATCTCTAAAGGAAAATTCATTATCTTGCCTTTTTCCAACTAGATACTGCCTGCTTCCCCTGGCTCATGGTCATTTCTCCATCTTCAAAGCCATCAATATTGGGCCTCCTCAAGTTGTCATCTTTCTCTCTTCTTTTTCCATGCTAAGGATCCCTTGGGATCACGCTGGGCCTACCTCAATAATCCAGACTAATATCCCTATTTTAAGATCAGATGATTAGCAACCTACTCTTAATTGCCCTTTACCAGGAAACTGGAACATAATCACAGGTTCTAGTAATTAGAAAGTGGCTATCTTGGGGAAAGGGGCATTATTCTGCCTAACACAGCAAATCTAAGTATTTAGAAGTCTAAAACTTACTTTGAAATGTTTCAGAAAAACTACACATATGCAACATACCAATGAAGCAAATGTGGCAAAATGTGTACTGTTAACTGATGATAGTTACATAAGTGTTCATTGTTGTGTGTGTGTGTATATATATATACATATATATATATATTTAAACATCTTGAATTTTCTTAGAAATTGAAAAGTTTTTAAAATTGTTTTAACTGAAGGGGTGGGGCAGAACAGACTCCTTTTTCAAAAAGAGGCCTAAAAAAGAAAAGGCCTTTAAGTCTACCATATAGAATTATAGAAAAGTAATGTGGCAGAATACACACAGTGACACTCAACTGAGCAGCAATATTAAGGTGAAGTGCAGGTGGCCCTCCTGAACTATGGATATGGTTACTGTTGGGCTTGTGTGAGATAACAGAAAATATATATGTCGGTCTCTGCCCCCGGTTCTTGGCACAGAGCTGCCAAAACTCTTATAATTTCCTACGTGATAAGAACACTAGGAGCATCTTTTGTTCTAATGAGGCGAATCTGGGTGGGCACTTGGATGGCTCCCAGGTCGGGGCTGGTCACGGGTAAGACCAAGCCCTGATTAGAAGCTTGAAATTTTCACTCCCCCCCCCACACCCTCCAGACAGGGGAGAGGGGCTAGAAATGGAGTTAATGATCCATCATGCCTATGTGAAGAAGCCTCCATAAAATCTAAAAATGTGGGGTGCAGGAGCTTCCAGGTTGGTGAACAGTTGGAGGTATTGGGCACGCCTAGACAGCATGGAAACTCCTTAGATTCTATGAAATTCAGTATTTAGGAAATGCCTACTGTTTATTAACATATTCTAGGCACTGAAGATGCAATGTTGAACAAAGTCTCTATCCTCCTGGGTTTAACGTTCTAATGGGAAAGAGAAAACAGTAAATAAATAAAACATACGTATGTAAAATAGGGATAAGTACTTTAAAAGGGTTAAGCATGAAAACAGATTAGGGAGCACTAGACTGGGGGGAGGTGGGGAGGGGAGAGATGCCTTTACAGCACAGTCAGGAAAGTCCCATCTAAGGAAAGAATGAACATCTGAGCAAAGTCCTGAAGTGAGGAAGTGAGGAAGTGAGGTTGGCATGTATCTGAGAGAGAATGTAACAAGTACAGGAAACAGCAAGAATGCTGCTTGAGACAGGTACTTACTTAATATATGCAAGAAACAGTTTTTTTTGTTTTTGTTTTTTTTAAGGTGTAGATGAAATGCCATATCTGAGAGAGTGGTAGGAAATGAGGCAGGAGAGGTAATCTAGGGACCGAATCAGGTATGGCCTTGAATCAGGATTTACATCATGAAAGAAGGAACAAGAGAAATACTGATATTCTGGATGTGAAATATGAGAAAAAGAATAGCCAAGGATAATTCCAGGTCTTTTATCTCTACAAATGAGTGAATGATGATGCCTTCCATGAAAATGGTGAATAACAGTATATTTGGAGTGAAAAATGAAAAGTGTAGCTCTGACATAATAACCCTGAAATCCTGAGACACAAGCTAGAGCTAAGAGAAAATGTTTAGGGTGAAGATACAAGTTCAAGAACCCTAAATATACAGAGTGTAAAGTCATGGGGGTAAAACAAAATCACTTTGAAACAGTGAGAGCAAACAGAAGAGTCCAGCATTTATGAACTGAGGAGAACACCTAGCAAGTAAGATGGGGAGTGGTCTGATAGGTAGGAGGAAAGCCAGGAGCAGCTGTCCTGGAAGCACAGTGACTTTCCCCCACAAGTCTAAATATTACCAAAGATTTAAATATTTCTGGAGCCTCTCCATTCTTTCCAACTTTCCTGCCATTCTTTACAGTATCATCTTTTCTCTCATCTACAGCAAATACTTTATCTATCTATCTATCTATCTATCTATCTATCTATCTATCTATCAGCAAATATTTTAAACGATCTTGTGGTTTCAGTATCTAAGGCACCTAAATTGACCCTCCACACTGAGACACTATCAAAGGGAAAAGGGATGCTTTTTTTTAAAAAATTTTTATTTATTTATTTATGATAGTCACACAGAGAGAGAGAGAGAGAGAGAAAGAGAGAGAGAGAGAGAGAGAGAGAGAGAGGCAGAGACACAGGCAGAGGGAGAAGCAGGCTCCATGCACCAGGAGCCCGACGTGGGATTCGATCCCGGGTCTCCAGGATCGCGCCCTGGGCCAAAGGCAGGCGCTAAACCGCTGCGCCACCCAGGGATCCCAAAAGGGATGCTTTTATCACTATGAGGGGACAACAGGTATAAATGGTACTGTTCCATGCAAACATGTGCACACTGTCACCCTATTCATAAAAGAAACATCTTTGTATAGTGTTTAAAGAGTTGGAAGAGGGCAGCCCACGTGGCTCAGCAGTTTAGCACCACCTTCGGCCCAGGGTGTGATCCTGGAGACCTGGGATCGAGTCCCACCTCGGGCTCCCTGCATGGAGCCTGCTTCTCCCTCTGCCTGTGTCTCTGCCTCTCTCTTTCTCTGTGTCTCTCATGAATAAATAAAAAATCTAATAATAAAAAAAAAGAATTGGAAGGTTTACTAAATAAAGAAAATATCACACAGTTAAGCTTGGAAGCATGAGAGAATACATAGTTTATGTAGCCCATAAAATACGAAGGAGTGACAGATTAAGATTGTAAAGGTAAATTGGGACCAGATGATATAAGGACCTATGTGTGTTGTTGTAGGTAATGGGAAGTCTTTGATTTTAAGGCTGACGTGGTAAGATTACACTTTCTTTTCTTTCTTTTCTTCTTTTATTGAGATCACTTTACTGGCTATGTGAAAGATGAATGGAGGGTCAATTTATTTTTTCAAAGATTTTATTTATTGATGAAAGACACAGAGAGAAGGCAGAGAGGTAGGCAGAGGGAGAAGCAGGCTCCATGCAGACTCCAGGATCACATCCTAAGCCTAAGGCAGACGCCCAACCACTGAGCCACCCAGGCGTCCCAAGGAGGGTCAATTTAGATAATCATCCTATCTATGAAAGCTTCCTCCATTCTCCCAGGCAGTATTTTTTTCCCTCAGGGTTCTCAAAACATTTTGAACACATCACTACTTGTGTCATTACTAAATCACTTGTCCACTTCCCTTAAAAAATTATACGATTCCAGAGGTCAGGAACCATATGTATCATTCTTTTTATCTCTTGCACCTAACCTATACATAACAGGCACCCAAAAATTATTTTGTTGAATGAATTCCTGGCTTCAAGGATCTCTATCTCTTGCAAACACGCTGAGAGGAGAAGCTAGGCAGAGGAGAGAAATGGCGTGTAGTTGGACGGCAAGCTTGAGACTGGAAGCTAGTTGGGAGGAGTAATCTGCTTGAGGATTAACAGGAAAGGACCCACACGCAAGTACCAGAAACTTCAACTCAAAAAGGTGCCTCCCTCCAAAATGCTTCCAATCTATTAGAGAACTATATGCCTTCAAAAATTCTTATTTCAGAGTTATTACAAAAAAAATCACCAAGTTTTACATTTTAAAAATGTAAGCATGCAACTGGAGTTCAGAGCAAGACTGTCCAAGTCTAAGACATTTTTATGAACCTGGAATTTAATCAGCTATGCATGTTGCCAACCTTAAGTGGCAGATACATGACCAAATAGAAAGCTCCTTGCCATATCTCTCTATATCCCTATTTGTTGACAAACTCCCTGCTCAATGATATGTTCAGGAAATGTTTGTGATGATTAATATAACTTACATTAATTTTTTAAGTTTGCAATGTAATTCTCTTATTTATTTATTTATATAAATTCTTTTTTAAAAAAGACTATTTATTCATGAGAGACACACACAGAAAGAGAGAGAGAGGCAGAGACACAGGCAGAGGGAGAAGCAGGCTCCGTGCAGGGAGGGAGCCCGACGTGGGACTCAATCCCGGGTCTCCAGGATCACACCCAGGGCACAAAGGCGGCGCTAAACTGCTGAGCCACCCGGGCTGCCCTGTTTTATTTTATTTTATTTTTTTTAAAAGATTTATTTATTTATTTATTAGAGACAGAAAGAGAGAGAGGAGATAAACAAAGGCAGAGGGAGAAGCAGGATCCATGCAGGGAGCTGGACGGGGGTCTTGATCCCAGGTCTCCAGGATCACGCCCTGGGCTGAAGGCGGTGCTAAACCGCTGAGCTACCTGGGCTACCCTGCCCTGTTTTATTTTTAATAAAGATTTATTTATTTAATAGAGAAAGAGAACATGAGCCAGGGGAGGGGCAGAGGGAGAGGGAGAAGCAGATGCCTCAGCAGGGGGCTCTAGTGAAGCTGGATCCCAGGACCCTGAGATCTTGACCTGAACCAAAGGCAGATGCTTCACTGACTGAACCACCCAGGTGCCCTATTTACTTGAGAGAGAGATTGTGTGACTGTGTGGGTGCACATGAGCTCAGGAGGGGAGGGGGTGTTGTGGGGGGAAGGGCAGAGGGGGAGAGAGAGAATCTCAAGTAGACTGCACACACAGTGCAGAGCCCAATACGGGGTTCAGTCTCACTACCCTGAGATCAGGACCCAAGCCAAAACCAAGAGTTGGATGCTCAACCAATTGTGCCACCCAGGCACCCCAGGTTATAATGTATTTTTACATATGTTATTTTTTATATAGTCCTAAGATTCCTATAAGATAAGCAAAGTAGCAAAAAAAAAAAAAAAGAAAGAAAGAAAGAAAGAAAAAGAAAAAGAAAAAAAAGATAAGCAAAAGTAGTAAAACTCCCAATTTTATAGTTGAAGAAATCAGACTTCTGGGGAATTTCAACACAAAATCATTTTCATTTCTGAAGACTATTCAAAGTGTGGTCCACAGATTGCTGCTGGCCAGTGAACTGCTAGTTACCACTCTGCAACAAGATAAGCGTAAATTGAGAGTATTCAGAAACTTTTAATTTGACAGTCTTTTTTTTTTTTTTTTTTTTTTTGACTGTTCACTCTAACAGTAAAATACCGGGCTTGGACTTTTGTATACCTTTTTAATCCTCTTTTTCTAGTAATTCATTTCACTGTATTGGTTCCTGCTGTATTAGAAAACAAAACACTGGTCCTTTCCCACAGAATGTTTGGAGAATATGTCTACAGAAGACAATGTAGACCAGGGTGTGAGCATGGATGGCACCCAACACATGTTTAGTTTTGTCATTTTTCTTTCTTTTACATGATGATTTCATCATCGTGTTTATTTATTTATTTATTTTTAAAGATTTTGTTTATTTATTCATGAGAAAGAGAGAGAGAGAGAGAGGCAGACATAGGCAGAGGGAGAAGCAGGCTCCATGCGGGAAGCCCAATGCGGGACTTGATCCTGGACTCTGGGATCATGCCTTGAGCCAAAGGCAGATGCTCAACCTCTGAGCCACCAAGGTGTTCTGAAATCAGTGTTTCTCTAAGTATTGTTTTTAGACTACCTATACTAGAATTACTACTGATATTTGTTTAAAATGCATTTCTGCAGGCCCATTTTCAAGTAATAAACTGGTATTTCTTTTTTTTTTTTTTTAAACTGGAATTTCTTAAGCAAAAGATCTGCTGCATTTTCCCAGTGATTATTAGGCACTCTATTACACTTTAAGAACGACTGCCACAGGGGATCCTAGGAGCTCAGTTGGTGAAGTGTCTGCCTTTGGCTCAGGTTGTGATCCGAGGATTGGCCAGTGCTCTTCCCCTCCCTCCGTCCCCCACACCTTCTCTCTCTCTCTAATAAATAAATAAATAAAACCTAAAAAAAAAAAAAAAGAGAGATGATTGCCCTAAACTTTCACAAAAGAAACAGGCAAGTAAGCCTGTTTCCAGGGTATATATAATTAAATAAAGGAATAGGAGTTAGACACATTTTTTTCAAGCTCCCTTAGAATTTATCTATAAAACTTTTTTTTTCTGTGCAAAATAGAACAAATGTAGGCTTTCTGTAGGAATATAAATAAAATAACACTTAAGGGATGCCTGGATGGCTCAGTGATTGAGCGTCTGCCTTTGTCTCGGGTCATGATCCCAGGGTCCTGGGATTGAGTCCCTCATTGGGATCCCTGCAGGGAGCCTGCTTCTCAACCTCTGCCTGTGTCTCTGCCTCTCTGTGTCTCTCATGAATGAATAAATAAAATTTTTAAAAATAAAATAAAATAACACTTAAAAGAAACAAAAAGAAAATCTTTTTCATGTTTTATCCCAGGATACTAATAACAATGGGTGGAAGGAGAGATTAGTTTTGAATGGCTAACATATCTCACAATGCTCTGAAGAATATCTGCTAGGTACATTTCATACACACATGTTCGGAAGAGCCCCTTCTCAGATAAACAAATTTTCAGGTAATACATTTATCACACAAATCTGAAAACAGTTGGGGGAAAGTGCACTTTAGTAGGAAGAAAAGTAGCAAGGTGTGCTTGGGGGCAAAGAGGAAGGCAAAATAGGGGAAGGACAACAGCCAAGTGAAGAACCACAGAACATTATTTCATTTAATTCTCAGCACATTCTTGTGTGGTCTGTATGATCCCCAATCATCCTATGAATGAGGTAACTGAGACTCAGGAAGACTAAACAAATCTGCCGAAGATCACACAATAAATAGGAAAGTCACAATGAAAACCTAGGTCTAGGGATGCCTGGGTGGCTCAGCAGTTGAGTGTCTGCCTTCGACCCAGGGCATGATCCTAGAGTTCCGGGATATAGAGTCCCACATAGGGCTCCCTGCATGGGGCTGCTTCTCTCTCTGCCTATTGTCTCTGCCTCTCTCTGTGTATCTCAGGAATAAATGAATAAAATATTAAAAGAAAGGAAAGAAAAGAAAAGAAAAAAGAAAAGGAAAAGAAAGAAAAGAAAAAAGCAAAGCAAAGCAAAGCTAGGTCTAGGGCACCTGGGTGGCTCAGTGGTAGATCATCTGTCTTCAGCTCTGTGATCCACGGGTCCTAGGATCGAGTTCCGCATCAGGCTCCCTAGAAGGAGCCTGCTTCTCTGTCTCTCATGAATAAATAAATAAAATCTTTTAAACAAAAACAAAAACAAATATCTAGGTCTTAGGGCTCCCAGCTGGCCGAGTTGGTGGAGCACCTAACTCTTGATATCGGGGTTTTGAGTTCATAGAGATTACTTAAAAGTAAAAAAATTTTTAAAGTATTTTTTTAAACTTGAGAGAGAGGATGAACAGAGGGAGCAGCAGAGGTAGAGGGAGAAGCAGACTCCCCGCTGAGTAGGGAGCCCAATGTGGGGCTCCATACAAGGACCCCGAGATCATGACCTGAGCCAAAGGCAGATGCTTCACTGACAAAGCCACCCAGGTACCCTAAAGATAAAATCTTTTTAAAAAACTCAAATACCCACCCCTTGCAAAATCTAGATCTAATTCTAGTACCCAGGACAACACCCCTTCCACCACACCAAGGATGGCAAGGCAAATATAGCCAGCTTCGTACCATTCATGGTGGTCACCTGTAATTACTGTTCTATCTATCAGTAAAGACTTATTCAGTTATTATCTTCCATAGGTACAACATATGAGAACAGCAGCATCCACCTAAACCACACATTTACCACACTCAAACACTCAATAGACTAGTAAAAGCCAGAGGCATCTGAATTCATGGCCTGTGAGGGTAACCACATTCTTGCACTTTGAGGAAACAAGAGCTGGGAGGTAGTCACGACAGGGAAACAAACAGCAGTGATCTACAAACCATAGGAAAATCTCACAAGTCTTTGGCCTCACAAAAATTTTTCCAGAATATCCCTCAGGAGTATTCACAGTTCTGTGTACTAAATTAGTTACAGTAGAGAAGGGAGAATGTTTTAAGTAGTAACCCAGATAGATATCTATTCCACAAAGAGTAGGCTTAGGAAAGCTTCTCAATGACAATTCATGTACTTTGAAGGGACAAACATAATAACACATAGAAATTTTATCTCAACAGTGTTTCAGAGATTAGTGGGCATATGCCCTCTACCTGCAACCGTATAGCACAATGAATGGCCATTTGTCTCTCACCAAACTGGAAGCAGACTGCACTTCCAGGTCCTGCAGAGCAATGATCCTGTTGTGCACATCTTCAACCTACCCAAATGTGAACCAGACATGTGAGCTCCTTCCAAGCTACCTAGTACCTTCCGTTGCCAAACATTCCCAGCAATTAACTCTGTGCTTTCCCAGATGCAACCTCTCTATTTCAGTTCCCTAAAGGAACTCACACACATATAAACCAAACTACAAAACAAATTCCTCAAATGGGGGTAAGAGTCCTAAGGGGTAACAAAATGGCTATATAACTGGTTTCATCTTACCTGCTACAAAGAGTGAAATTATCTCCAAATGTACTTTTTTCCTGGATCATTTTAGAGACTGCTTCCACACAGTCCTAGTGGTAGCAATCTCTAGAATCCAGCAATTGGTGGAAATCCAGGGTGTGGACAAGGGCTTCAGAAGAGTATGCGTCAATGTGAGTATCTGAGTTCTATTAACTCTTTCTTTCTTTTTTTTTTTTTAAGATTTTTATTTATTAATTCATAAGAGACACACACAGAGAGGCAAAGACATAGGTAGAGGCAGAAGCAGACTCCCTGTGGGGAGCCCGATGCAGAACTCTATCCCAAGACCTTGGGATCACGATGTGAGCCAAAGGCAGACACTCAACCACTGAGCCACCCAGGTGCCCTATTAACTATTTCTCATCAGGAGGAGATCTAGCTAATACAGAACCAAAGATGACCCCCCCCCCACTACAGTCCGTACAGGATAGAACATATCACACCCTAAAGCGATTATACTACTAGTATATCTGGCCAATCAGAGGAAACAGCCTGACACAACTATAGAGATGCTGGCAGATTACTACAAACACCCCTAAAGCTGCTACAAAAGGATCAAGCCTGTAAAGAAAAAAGCTGGGGTCCAAAGAAAAGTAGCATTCATGTTTATGGGCAGCTCTGGTGGCGCAGCGGTTTAGCGTCGCCTGTAGCCCGGGGTGTGATCCTGGAGACCCGGGATCGAGTCCCACATCGGGCTTCCTGCATTGAGCCTGCTTCTCCCTCTGCCTGTGTCTCTGCCTCTCTCTCGCTCTCTCTGACTGAATAAATAAATAAATCTTTTTTAAAAAAAAAAAAGAATTCATGTTTATCAATTTCCTGCTGAGCCAAGACTTACTTCTCCAAATTAAAGCTGCAAAAATTACATATAGGACACCAAATTAGAATTTGTCTTAAGCTCTTCTTAGGGAGAATATCACAGATCCAACTACTTAAATTGATCTACACCAAAAAATGAAAGTACATTAATCCTTTCTCTTAAACTCTACTTTGGTTACTATTTTTAAGTAATCGCCACACCCAACATGGAGCTCAAACTCACAACCTCAAGATCAGGAGTTTTGTGCTCCTCCAAATGAGCCAGCCAGGCACCCCTTCACTTTGGTTTGATATGGTATGCATTTGCTTACTGTAGGTTTCGTTCTCCCACTGATTTTTATCTATGGAGTGAGGACTTGTCTACTTTCTTCACTGCTACACCACCACTTCTCAGGTAAGTTCCTGGTACTTAAAAATCACTCAATAAAAAAAAAAAAAATCACTCAATAATTATTTGTTAAAAGAATAACTGGATCCTTTATGCTTTTTGGCAGGGGACAGGAAAGGGGCTTAAGAATGAGCATATGTGGGCAGCCTGGGTGCCTCAGCTGTTTAGCGCCACCTTCAGTCCAGGGCCTGATCCTGGAGACCCGGGATCGAGTCCTGCATCAGGCTCCCTGCATGGAGCCTACTTCTCCCTCTGCCTGTGTCTCTGCCTGCCTCTCTCTCTCTCTCTCTCTCTCTCTCATGAATAAATAAATAAAATCTTAAATTCTAATTTCAAGAGCAGAACTGATTAATTTCTGCTATTTCAGGATTATTCAGCCTCCTCACTAGATGAAGATTTCTGGTGGTTATTCTGTGAATAAACATCTTCCCATTTCTAAAGCAAGAAGCTTCAACCCCATACAATATCCCCACCTATTCTAGATGGTTAGTTAAGTCTTGGCTTCCCATTTTTCATTTGGGTTTATGGGCCAGGGAGGTAAGTGGATGGATACACATGCCACTTCCACTTCTGGGGTCACTTTAGGGAAAATTATGGATCAAGAACACTATTTGGGTAATTAGCAACCAGAGCACCAAGGGCCCCTAAAATGGTGTTTGTGATTATGATTTACAGTGGGAAAATAACGATACAGAGCATCACCAAAAGAGAAGACCTTAAGGCCATTAAGCTTTTCAGCTTTTTGCTATTTCAAGTTCTGATATAAATCTGATCAACCTTCTTGCAATATAATATTACTTTTACTGCCTGGCCTTCTCTCTTCTGCTTTCTTAACCAAGGACACTGTCCCAATCTTCAAAAAAAAAAAAAAAAAAAAAAAAAAAACAAACCCAAAACAATAAACAAAACCCCAGTCTCACTTCTACATGTCTATACCACCCTCCTAAAACACATTCCCTAGTTAATTAAGCCTAATCAAGTATTTATTCTTCCAATGTCTAGATATTGTTGCTCACTGCCCATCAAAATTATTTCTCCCTGGGCAGCCCGGGTGGCTCAGTGGTTTAGCGCTGCCTTCAGCTGAGGGCATGATCCTGGAGACCTGGGATCAAGTCCCACGTCAGGATCCCTGCATGGAGCCTGCTTCTCCTTCTGCCTGTGTCTCTGCCTCTCTCTCTCTCTGTCGCTCATGAATAAATAAATAAAAGCTTTAAAAACAATATTTCTCCCTTTTTCCCACAGTAATAGAAGTAGGCCACATGGCTGTTCAGGTACACTACACTTCCTACAATAGAATAAAAAGGAAGTCATGTGTGCCACTTCCTGGCTAAGAATTATAAAAGGTAGGCAAACTCTTCTATATTCTTTCCCCTTCCCATTGGCTGTATCCCAGTTTCAACCCCACGGAGAAGGACAATACCCTGGAGATTGATACCCCTACTAGTGGCATTAGCATCCCGTGGGAATTTGTTGGATATAAAACTTTCTTTTCTCTTTTTTAAAGATAGATAGATTTATTTATTTATTTATTTATTTATTTATTTATTTATTTATTTATTTATTTATTTATTTATTTATTTCAGACATAGAGAGAGAGAGAAAGAGGCAGAGACACAAGCAGAAGGAGAAGCAGGCTCCATGCTGGGAGCCTGACGGGAGCCTGACGGGAGCCTGACGTGGGACTCGATCCCGGGACTCCAGGATCGTGCCCTGGGCCAAAGGCAGGCGCTAAACCGCTGAACCACCCAGGGATCCCCCACCCTTTATTAAAGATTTTATTTATTCATGAGATACACAGAGAGAGAGGTAGAGGCATAGGCAGAAGGAGAAGCAGGCTCCACAAGGGGAGCCCGATGTGGGACTCAATCTGGGACTCCAGGACCACACCACGAGCTGAAGGCAGATGCCCAACCATTGAGCCACCTAGGTGTCCCTAAAACTTTCAAGCCCCATCCCACACCTATTAATCAGAAATGATGGGGACGGGGATGAGGAATTGTTTTAACCAGCCCTCCAGGTGACTCTCTATGTCCACTAAAGGATGAGAACTACTATCCTAGGATCAGTAGAAAAGTTCATGTAAAGGAAACTGAGTTCCTCAACCGTCACTTATAACAAGAGAGCAAGAGGAACCACCTACCTTAGGCAATTACGTTAAAGAGATACTTTCTATATTGTTTGAGCTATTTTTTATTTTTTATTTTTAAAGATTTTATTTATTTATTCATGAGAGACACACAGAGAGAGAGAGAGGCAGAGGGAGAAGCAGGCTCCATGCAGGGAGCCCGATGTGGGACCTGATCCCCGGTTTGCAGGGTCAGGCCCGGGACCGAAGGTGGCGCTAAACTGAGCCACCCGGGGGCTGCCCCTGTTTGAGCCATTTTTTTAAAAAAAGATTTTATTTATTTATTCATGAGAGACACAGAGGGAGAGAGGCAGAGACACAACAGGTAGAGGAAGAAGCAGGCTCCACATAGGGAGCCCGATGTGGGACTTGATCCCAGGTCTCCAGGATCAGGCCCTGGGCTGAAGGCGGCGCTAAACCACTGAGGCACCGGGAGCTGCTGGAGCCACTGTATTTTTATTTATTTTTATTTTTTTATTTTTATTTTTTTAGCCACTGTATTTTTAGATCTTTGTTGCAGCTGTCAGACACACTCCTGGTTCTCAAAACTTTTTTGGCCTCAGGATCCCTTTAAGAGGACACTTGTAAAAATCAAGGACTTCAGAGATTTTATAGGCTACAGCCATCAATAGTCACCATATCAGAAATTAAAACAGAATTTTAAAAACATTATTCATCAAAAAAATACGCCCATGTTCCAAGTTAACATGACACACCCTTTATAAAAAAAAAAAAAAGTACTACTTTCCCTCAAAAGAGAAAAATATAGCGAGAAGAGTGGCATTATTTTACTCTTTTTTGTTGTTGTTGAAAATCTCATTAATGTCTGGCTTAATTACTCACAGACAGCTGGACTCCTTCAGCTGCTTCTGGTTCAATCTGCAGGCCCTCACTGCACTTACCTGCAACATCTCCTAGGTCCCTCCTTCCAAACTGTGATATTTCTTACTCTTTCTTCATCTTCATATGTTTGAAGAGTACTGGTCAGTTTTTTTGTAAAATTCCCCTAAATTTGGATTTACCTTATGTTTTCACATTAGATGGAGGTTATAGATTTTTGACAAGAATACTGCAGAAGTGATGTTGCAACCTTCTCAGTGTATCTTGGCAGGAAGTACATGGTGTCATTATGTGGCACTAGGATGATGTTAACTGTAATCACTTAACCTAGGTGGTGTCTGACAGGTTTTTCCATTGAAAAATTACCAAGAGGAGACCCTTGGAGGCTATGATAAATATCATTTTGCATCAAACTTCTAATCTTAGCATTCATAGACAATTCTTGCCTGCAACAATTACTAGTATTTGCCTAATATTTTCATCATTTCTCTGTATTTATTAATTTGAATTTTCCTGTAATAAACAGCTGTCTCCTATTTATTAAAAGCAGCATGGACTTGTGGATATTTATTTTATCCCATGAGTTATTACTCATTACTATCATTGCTTATTTTGTTCTTCAAATTGTCCCAGATCTAGATGTCAGAAGTTCCTTTAGGTTGGCTTACTTTCAAAAAAAAAAAGGGGGGGGGGCATTCTG
Source organism: Vulpes vulpes (assembly GCF_048418805.1). Classification (NCBI taxonomy): domain Eukaryota; kingdom Metazoa; phylum Chordata; class Mammalia; order Carnivora; family Canidae; genus Vulpes; species Vulpes vulpes. The sequence goes on from NC_132792.1 coordinate 117,149,342, forward strand.
ACTTTCTGGTACCTATGTGATGGTTCAAGTCCATACGATGTTTTTCTCTGCCCTAGTCATTTCTCCAAGGAACTCTAGTTTTTTTGTTTTAGGATTTATTTTTAGTTGGGGGGGGGTACATGTATGAGAAAGCAGGAGGAGGGGCAGAAGGAGAGGGAGAGTCTTTTAAGCAGCTCCCCCCAATCCCCTGAACATGGAGTCCAATGTGGGGCTTGATCTCATGACCTCAGGCTCAAACTCATGACCGAGGTACACAACGTGAGACAAAACCAAGAGTTGGATGCTTAACCAACCATGCCACCCTGCTACCCTGGAATTCTAGTTTCTTTTATTGGAGAATGGGATTTAGAAATCAAGATCTGGTGTCAAGTGTGCTCATTACTATGGTGGTGTCACTGCTTCCAAGTCCAGTCAGAAAAAGGAAATACATGTACATGTGTGCACACACACACCCGTATCTATTTTTGTCTCTACCTGTATGTGCACACATGTGCGTAAGTGTGTATATATTAAAACTCATGAGTTTATACCGATACAAGAGACGGGTAGTCTAACCATCTTTTCAAATGAGAATTGTGGATATCTTCATTTTTTATATATTCAAAACTCAATAAAGGGGTGCCTGGATGGTTCAGTTGGTCAAGCTCGAGTCATGATATCAAGCCCCTCATTGGGCTCCATGCTCAGCAGGGAGTCTGCTTGAGGATTTTCTCTTTCCCTCTCCCTCTGCTCTTCCCCCTGCTTATGCACATGCTCACTAGCTCTAATAAATAAATTAATTTAAAAAAACCCTCAATACATGTGGGCAAAGGACTTGAACAAGAAGATGTATTAATGGCCAATAAGCACATGAAACGATTTTCAACATCTATAGTCATTAGAAAAATGCACATCAAAACCACCATAAGATACTGATTCACACCCATTTGGATGACTATGGTAAAAAAGACAGAAAATAGGTAAGTGTTAGTGAAGATGTGGATAAACTGAAATCCTAGTACAGTACATTGCTAATGGGAATGTAAAACGGTACCGCTACTTTGTAAAATGGCTTGGTGGTTCTTCAGAAAGTTAGAATTATCAAAAACAATTATCATATGACTTAGGAACACCATTTATAGGTAAATATCCAAAAGAACTGAAAAGAGGGATTCAAGAAAACTTGTACAAAAATGTATATAGCAGTACTATTCACAATAGCCAAATATCCATTCACTCATGCATGGATAAGCAAAATATGGTATATTCCTATAGTGTAGTATTACAAATAAAAATAAGTTAAAAAAAAAAGGAGTAAGTTATTGGGGTGCCTGGGTGGCTCAGTCAGTTGGGCATCTGACTTGATCTCAGCTCAAGTCCTTTTTTTCTTTTTTTTAAGATTGTATTGATTTATTCACAAGAGATACAGAGAATCAGAGACATAGGCAGAGGGGGAAGCAGGCTTCCTGCAGGAAGCCCAATTTGGGACTCAATCCTGGGATACTAGGATCACGCCCTGATGCTCAACCACTGAGCTACACAGGCGTCCCTTAGCTCAGGTCTTGATCTTAGGGTTGTGAGTTCAATACTTGCTACAACATGAATGAACCTCAAAAACATGCTAAGTAAAAAAAAAAAAAAAAAAACAAAAAAAAAAACATGCTAAGTAAAAGGAGCAAGACACAAAAGGTCACATATTATATGACTCCATGCATATAAAATATCCACAATAGAGAAATCCATCAAGATAGAGAGATTAGTGTTTGCCAGATGCTGAGGAAAGGAGAAATGGCTGGTGATGGCTTAGAGGGTATAGATTTCCTTTTTAGGTGATGAAACTGTTTTGGGGTTTGATTTAGATGGTAGTTGCACTGCAAATGTACTAAATGCTACTGACTCATACAAACTAAAATGATTAATTCTATGTTATATGACTTTGACTTCAATTTAAAAAAAAGCATAGTAGTTTCTAAGGGTTACTTGCAATGTGAAATCTGAAACTTATCAATGAACTCTTCACACTGTTAAATCCACTGGTTTATCTTATTCTTTGTTTTTTGGTTTTTTAAAAAAGATTTTTTTTAATTTTTTATTTATTTATTTATGATAGTCACACAGAGAGAGAGAGAGGCAGACACAGGCAGAGGGAGAAGCAGGCTCCATGCACCGGGAGCCCGATGTGGGATTCGATCCCGGGTCTCCAGGATTGCGCCCTGGGCCAAAGGCAGGCACCAAACCGCTGCGCCACCCAGGGATCCCTTTAAAAAAGATTTTAAAAAATATTTTATTCATTTATTCATGAGAGACAGAAAGAGAGGCAGAGACACAGGCAGAGGGAGAAGCAGGCTCCATGCAGGGAGCCCAATGTGGGACTTGATTCCAGGACCGGGATCACGCCCTGAGCCAAAGGCAGACACTCAACCGCTGAGCCACCCAGGCATACCTATTTTTTATTTTAATATTATCATGGGCGCAAATACAATTAGTTGTTCTCCCAAATCTAAACACCATGGTTTGCCAATTATTCATTCTTTCATCAAGTAGAAATGGTGTTCTATAAAGAAAGCAACTAATTAGCGTACAACTCAACCATACTTTTCCTTGAGACAACCACTGTACCTTAATATGTAGCAAAAACATTTTATGAATACTTCCCACTTTATCATACAAAATATTCAAAAGCCATGTTCTGAAAGGTCAAAATTCATTTTCACTCCCTCATCAGAATATTTGTAAGTGAAACTGGATCTTTTTGTTTGTTTTTTTAACTCCAAGTTTAAACTGAAGCAGTGAAGAATACAATGACTATTAGTATAGTTTGGTGCCACTACTCTGATGTTAAGGCACCAGCAGTGTTACTCACTATTGCTTCTGGATCTGATTCAGTGTAAATGTCGACACAGTGAAAAAGGTGGGGGGGGGGGGGAGCCTTTCTACCTTTCTATTATTATAAAGTAGTTTTGATCTCAAGACTCCCTGAAACACTCTCAGGAATCCCCAGGAGTCCACAGACCACACTTTGAAAACTACCAGCCTACTCCAACTAATACACTTGTTTAATAAAGTGACCTATCAATTCATATTATTTTCTAGGTTTTTAAAAAATGTAATCTCGGGACACCTGGGTGGCTCAGCGGTTGAGCATCTGCCTTTGGCTCAGGGCATGATCCTGGAGTCCCAGGATCGAGTCCTGCATCGGGCTCTCTGCATTGGAGCCTGCTTCTCCTCTCTCTTCCTATGTCTCTGCTTCTCTCTGTGTCTCTAATGAATAAATAACAATCTTTAAAAAATATTTATGTAATCCCTCCCCCTAATGTGGGTTGTTGTTTTTTTCTTTTAAGATTTTATTTACTTATTCATGAAAGACACAGAGATAGAGGCAGAGACATAGGCAGAGGGAGGAGCAGGCTCCACGCAGGGAGCCGCATGCAGGACCCAATCCCAGGACCTGAGATCACGACCAGCACCAAAGGCAGACGCTCAACCACTGAGCCACCCAGGTGTCCCAGCCCAATGTGGGGTTCAAACTCACAACCCCGAGATCAAGAGTCGCATGCTCCACCAACTGAGCTAGCCAGGTGCCCGTTTTCCAGGCTGAATGTAAACTACTTGGTGGCAAATATTTCTTCCTTGTATTTCTCTTTAAATACCCACCATATGAAAGGGCTCAATAGACTACATAAGTACTATTATCACCTAACCAACTCCAAAGGGTACTTTCCTATACCTTAACTCATATTAGCTATGTCAAGGACCTTCTTCCTACTATTCTCCAAGCTACAAAATCCCATACTTAAAACCCATTCCTTCTGGTCCAATTAAACTTAGTCTGTTTTGGAGATCCCTGGGTGGCTCAGTGGTTTAGTGCCTATCTTTGGCCCAGGTCATGATCCTGGAGTCCCGGGATCGAGTTCCACATCGGGCTCCCTGCATGGAGCCTACTCCTCTCTCTGCCTGTGTCTCTGCCTTTCTCTCTCTGTGTCTCTCATGAATAAATAAATAAAATCTTTAATAAATAAATTTAGTCTATTTTAATTACCTCTCTTTTGATTTCTAGAAATTCCTTTCTGGCTCATTTTTCTAGGAAAAAAAAGATTCTTGATCTAACCCAGGAGTCTGCAAGCTTTTTCTGTCAAAGGCCAGATAATAAATATTTTAGACTTTGTGGACCATCTACTCCATCCTGTTTTTTTGATGTAAGGAAATGGGTGTGGCTATGTTCCAATAAAACTTTATTTACAAAAACAGGCACTGGCTGTAGTTTAAAGGCTTCCAATCTAAACTCTTCCAACATGTAGGTCAATAAAGCCAGTCTTAGTAGAAAGATTATGTCAAAAGCAAAACATGGAGGTGGCCATAGATTAAAAGAAACTAGTAGGACCAGTGAAAACAGCAGTAAACAAACCCAATAGGTAGAATATTAGTAACAGGTGCTGACATGCACTGAGCTCTTATTACTGGCTAAGTACTAAAGTGCCTGGTGCCAAAGTGCTTTACAATACATGATCTAAGTCCTTTATAGAAGGGCTTTAATAATTTAACAATTCTCCTTTTATAGAAAACAGACAAAACTACATAACTTTCGAAGGTCTCAAAGTCTGTAAGGGGCTAAGCCTAATTCAAACACAGAAGTCTTTTTTACTTCAGGTCCAGGTGGCATCTATCTTTATTGCCATTCTTGATTTTTTTATCTAAATTGGTAAGACAGTTACTCCAAATAAGAACAGTCAGGTCATTGTTGTTTACTTGCTCTTACTAGTAAGTCTCTTCTGTTTCACTAAGCTTCCCACACAAACTTGGCCTCACATCATCAAATGGAAGAACCTAGGTGGCCATGTTTTAGGTGACACAGTGTTTAGCAATGTACACCAAGGATCAAAAGGCCTCTATGCTTAACTGTGACAATTTAGGGTGCGCTGCTTAAAAACCTAATGAATAGGAGGTAAGCAATCCTCCCCTACTGTCATCTTATAATAAATCCTTATGATAAATCAGCACAAAATAATAATATATTATTATGCTAATACATATTCTAATAAATCAGCACAAAAGTTCTGGCATACAAAGAAAATCCTGCCAGACATCATCATCTAAAACAGTGATATTAGAAGGAAGGAAACAAAGGTGGTCAAAGGACAGATTTCATGCATCCTTCAAAATGACTCTTCAGCCACTCCTAAACAATAACTAGGGCCTGTGCAAAGAAATAAAAAAGTCTGTCCATTAATAAAATATGTTAACTTATGCCTCACTGATTATAACTACCTAATCATAAGATTATCCCTACTAATCTGTTTCCAAGCACCAAGAGAAAAGTTAGAAATAAAAGGTTGCTAAAGATCTTTTTTGAAACCTATTGATCCAATAAGCAAACAGCAGAATACAGACAGAATCTTAAATCATAGAGGGTGGTAAGGGGAGAAATAAACTGTACATCCTCACTTCTCTTTATATTTAATAGAAACCAATATAAGAGGAGAACCTGATAGCACAAATTCACACATGTAAAATGTCTACTTCCCATGAAGAACATTATCACCAAGTAATTGTATAAAAAAATGGCATCAACTAAAAAAAGGTAGTTATTACTTCTAAGAACTAGGGAATCTCACAACTCAAGAATGAATCTTTAGTTTCTGGTTTGAGCTAGGTTGGTCTGATAATGTTTTATCTTCTAGTATTCAACTGACTGGGAAATAATCTCCCTTAATTCATTTATAAAGAAAATGAAGAATAGTGGCTCCAGCTACTTGGGGTAGGGAAATAACCGGGGACAGCCTAGGCAATGAGCCCGGGCCAGCCACTCTGGTAAACCCCATCCAGCAATCCTTTTTTTTAAAAAATATTTATTTATTTGTTTGTTTGTTTGTTTGTTTATTTATGATAGAGAAAGAGAGAGACAGGCAGAGGGAGAAGCCTGGGACTCCAGATCGCGCCCTGGGCCAAAGGCAGGCGCCAAACCGCTGAGCCACCCAGGGATCCCCCCACCCAACAGTCCTAATACAAAGTATAACTTCATAAGCACCTCCTAACACTTGCACCAAAATTCACATACCAAAGGGAAAAATACACATATTCAAACTGTTGGTAGTAAAAATGTGGCAAGAGTACAAATTCACAGGCTATAAGAAAAAGACTGAATTAAGGAGCTTCCTTTAGACTGCAACCTGACAATGTTATTAGAGGATAAAGTAGTCCTAAAGTTCCCTACTGCTCCAACTACTGCTTATCAGCACCATTATTCTGAAAGGTCAGACAAGTATGTAGCAGTATGTTCCTCTTTTATTCATTAATACACTTTATTTCACATTTCCTCCTAACACAAGAGCCACTTCATATACGTATCATACCTAGGAAGCACATAAAGACAAATTAAGAAAAAAAGACGCCACGGTAAACTGGCAGTAAGTTGAAATATAATTTCTAAACAAATGTCCAGCTCCTAATAACCAATGGAAGATACAATCATTCCAAAATGAATCTCCAAATTGCAACACTTGCAGCGTCTGGGAGCTTGGATCTCTATTTTTCCTTCTTTCCATGTGGTGACTTTCCTTTTGTACAACTCTAACTCTGTAGCAGATGGCAGGGGAGAACACTGCATTTTTATAATACACTAAATAGAACAACAACAAGAAATAAAGACAAGGAAAAGGGGAGGGGGACCCAAAGGAGTAGTTAGCAGATATTATTTGCTCTATTATCTGGCTTTTTTGCTTCTCCTTAAGAGCACCACCTTGGCCATCAACTCCTGTACCCTCGGCAATCTTGCATGATTAAAAACAGTCTGGTGGGGGTGGATCTTAAATTACAGCTGTTAAATCCAGGCAGCAATTCCCTTCTAAGGACCCGAAGCCTCAAACTGGCACACCTCTAAATGGGGGCAGGAAAAAAAGATGAGGAACAAACGGCTTCACCACCTAGAAGAGTTACAAGTTCCACTAGGAACACAGTTACTGTCACCTGGACAGAGATGTTCCTTCTCATTCTGCTACAACAAAAATACCAATTTTTTTTTTTTTTTAAAGACAGGAAGGAAAAATGTAAGAGAGAGAGAGTGTATGTGTATCAAGCGGGTCTTTTTCTTGCTCTAAACCTTGCCCTTTTCCTTGTCCATCAGCCCAAGTAAGCAGAGATGACGCAGACTTCCTTATATAATAGCCTGTGATTTCCTAGACTGCAGGCCTTTCCCTTTGTGTTCAGTATACACTCATACACGCGAGCGCGCGCATATTCTCACTGCTTTGCAGCCCCTGGCGTAATGCCAGCACTCAGTCAGCTGGCTGACTCCATTCACAGAGCAGGGTTGGAGCTGACATGGAAAAGGGGGGGTAAGAGAGGGTAAGGGGAAGCTAGAACCATCATTGCTACAGACAAAAGAAATTTTTTAAAAAAGAAAGCAAAAGAAAATCTTAGCATAACATTCTTCTTATAGCTTCAGCTCCAAGAAAACTAGAAGCGAGAGACCATTACAGCAAAAGGATGAAGCAGGACTGAGGATCCAAACCGAAAGGAGCTTTGTATGAGAAACGATTACTCCACAACAAATTTTAAAAAGCAACAGTATTTATTACTTCAATCCCATTAGAAACCTCAGCATATCACCTTCTACACATAGGCAGGAAAAGGCTGTGAAGAACTCAGAGCAATTCTAAGTTTCTGCTTTTAGAAAAAGAAAAAAGGGAGGGGGGAGCAAGACAGTTAAAAGTACTTACAGGTATACATTTTTCTGCTCCCTCCTCTAGCTGCCAGGAGAACTGGAGACAAGAAGGGGGTGGGGGGAGGGAGGGCAGAAAAAGGAGGAAAAGAATGAATAAAAGATGGGTTTAGGTTTTTGTTTTTTGGGGGTTTTTTTGTGGGGAGGAGGTGGGGAAAGGTTCCCTTTCTCTTTTCTATCGTGAGAGGCTTTTTCTATAGCACAGGGACGACCCCATACGTGCCAGCCCCCTTGAGAGACCTGCATAAACCCGGTCTCCAAGCGGGCACTGCCCTGCCAATCACATGGCGTACTGTTACATTAAACAAAAGAAACAGGGGGATGCTTACTTTTACCCATGATGCCTAGCGGGGGCAGGAGGGGGGGAGAAAAACCAGTTGTAGCCGGTTTATAACCTCAGGACATGGAATTATCTCTTAATTTTTTAAAATGTCATTTGTGGTACAAAAGTCAGTTAATCTCCCCACCCTAACTATCCCCCCCCCATTATTCTGGCCTAGTGCCAAACTTTGCCTTCATTCATGAGAGCTAGTTTCCTCTCAAATCATGATGCTTTAACTGTTTAGTTTCCAAAGCCAACATCCAGGACAGGAAATCACAGCATCAATACTAACATACTACAAAATTACAAAAAAATAAAATAAAAATAAAAAAGGCGACACTGCCAACCAAGCTCCTTGTCTTCATCCCTTATTGATAGTGTTAGGGAATAGACATCAATAAAACAGTAGATGTGTTCATTAAAGATCTGTTCTGGAGCTGTCCCACAAGTAGATACTGATTTAGTCTATCAATTTGTAGCACTCAGGGCAGTTGAAGCCACATCTAACACAAATTACAGCAAGGTTTCCGAGGGAGTAGTCACAACAGTGTATGTACACTCCATAAACCTGGGTTAGGCCCTTGATAGGCATATTTTACCACAATTAAAAATATATATAATGGTTTAGGCCTAGCCATAGTATGGTTGCAGTATCATTCCAAGTTCCTGTGTCCCAGCCAGAATACTCATTCCTTTTCACATTCCAGCAAACCTCTCACTTACCAAGTAGCATTTACCACACCATCCTATGTCATTCTACAGACTGATCAAGACTCTAGACATGTCCGAAACTTTCTCCTGATTAATTTTCCTTTTTCTGTTTCAGAGCAATGATCTTCAGTTACTTTATAGAGTTTTCATTTCTCAAAGGTACTCACAAGGGGTCAGAAGTGGTGGGGAAGTAATCCAAGCAAACGAAAAAGGAGGTAAAGCAGTAATAATTGTTTTGGAGATTTACTGGCTGGAGGATCCTTACTCTAGGATCTTTGTTTAAGGAAAAAGTTCTTTATGAACTGTGACAAGGAATAACAAGAGGCGAGTCCTTATTTTTCAGCTGATCTCTCCCATCAATATACCACTACAAACACCTTTTTTAAAAAAAAAGATTTTATTTATTTATTTATTTATTTATTCATTCATTCATTCATTCATTCATGAGAGTCAGAGAGAGAGGTAGAGACACAGGCAGAGGGAGAAGCAGGCTCCCTGTGGGGAGCCCAATGCAGGACTCGATCCCAGGACCCTGGGATCACGACCTGAGCCAAATGCAGACGCTCAACCACTGAGCCACCCAGGTGCCCCCAAACACCTGCCTCAACTGGGCCTCCAAAATTCAAATCATAATTGTACTGACTCCATCAGAATCTCTCACAAAACCCTTATTTTTTCAAATATTAAAGCTTCTAGAGTCTAGAGAATAGAGAAAAATAATCTACACCCTACCCAAAGATTTTAGTTTGCAAATAAACGTCTTCCTGAGCAATCTAATATTAATCTCAACTACAAAAAAACAAATACTGAGTTAAATCTGAAACAGGCAGTATTGGCCACTGGCAAAAGGCATTCAATAACTTACAAACTACAAATGAAAACCCTGCATCTTCTCCAAGCTAAGCTTCAAGTGGATGATGTTGTGACATCTTAGTCACAATAAGATGTACTTAATAGAAGCCTATCAGAGGTCCCCAGATCTAGGTACTGCTTTATTTTAGAAGATAAGGGAAATCATTCCATCTGTGAAAAACAGAGCCAAGAAAATAATTCACTCGCCTCTTATTCAATACATTTCCACAAGAGACCAACTACGAATTTCAAACTGAAGCTCACTAGGTTCCATGTTTAATCAGGGCAGGGAAGACCGTATTGTTTAAAAATCACTCAGATATCATGCTCATGTAAATCCACTGAACACATTTAGCTACATTTAAACACTGGTCAATTTCTACCAGTCTTTGAGATTATATAAAAGGCTTAGATACAACCAGTCAACAGTGATTACCATTAACTACACGGTTAAATTCTCCAACATTACACAGGCTGAGGCAGTATATACTGCTTACTACAGTACTTCCTCTGTATACTACACTGCTTAGCAGTCCAGAGGTACCAGAGATGCTTTCAAACCAACAGGTATTTTTCTTCAGGGTCCTGGAAAATTAACAACAATGTGGCAGCCAACAACTCGGATCTTTTAAGCTGAATCATAATCATCCAAAATCAAAAGTACTTATTGTGTAAGCTGAAAACTGTACATTTTAAGATACTTCTTGGTTACTGTTATCCAAATTGTGATGCTCTGAAGAACATTAAATTCTTTCAGAGAAAGAAACTATCTAACATTCACTGAGCATTTTAATGTACTAAATATTTATTTCACCCACATAACAAACCAAGAAGATAGAATCCTTTTCCTATTTTACAGATACGGAAATTAATTTGGTGAAATTAAGAAATCTGAATGAAGTCATTCATTTAGCTAACAACAGAAGATGCTGGCCCCAGAGCCTATACTCACTCTGTTGTACCACAATGACTTGAGCATCTCTTGGTCAAAACTCAAGAGAGCAGTTCACTATGTGTGCCTCACCAATATCTATTCTAAGCCACAGGATTAAAGAAAATATTAGCCAAATACAACTGAGGTAAAAAATACAAACTCTTGGGACACCTGGGTGGCTCAGTGGTTGAGCGTCTGCCTTCGGCTTGGGTCTTGATCCCAGGGTCTTGGGATCGAGTCCTGAAGCAGGCTCCCGGTGGGGAGCCTGATTCTCCCTCTAACTGTGTCCTCTGCCTCTATGTGTCTCTCATGAATAAATAAATAAAACAACAAATACAAACTCTTTGGCAGGCATGTATGATTTCCACTCACAGAAGACTTGATCCAGGACTTCTTTGGAAAGGCTGATAAAGACATACAATCTAGATATGCACAAAGGAGATCTGACAGATAAATGACCAGGAAGATCAATTCATAAAGGGTAACCATGATAAGAGAAAAAGCAATTCTTGTCCAGACTTAGGAAACAAAATTTCAAATTGAATACAACTAAAAGCTTGAAGGAAGTATTAACTTTGTACAAGCAAGCACATAAAAAATACCCTCACCAACAACAGGAACAAATTTGCAAAAATTATATAGTCCCCATCTTTGCTCTTCACAAGTTTTATAATAACCTGCTCAATTTTTTGTGCCAATCTTTTTTTTTTTTTTTTTTTAAGATTTCATTTATTTATTCATGAGACACACACAGAGAGAGAGGCAGAGACACAGGCAGAGGGAGAAGCAGGCTCTGTGTGGGAAGCCCGGTGCGGGACTTAACCCCGGGACTCCAGGATCACACCCTGAGTCAATGGCAGACACTCAACCACTGTGCCACCCAGGTGTCCCTTTTGTGCCGATCTTAACACAAATGCTTGGGCTCAAAGATCAAGAGGATCAAAATCAACCACTGTTAAGGTTGAAAAATAAAAATTTATTTTTTAACAAACCAACTTTAAAATTTTGTGTAAAATTCACAAGCTGTCTACTGGTGTCCAAGAAAAACAAGCTGAAGTTTATCCAGCTGTTAGTCCTCTGCAAACTCCCTATGGCTGTTTTTAGTCTATTTGGATAAATCAGCTCACGATGTTTCAAAATTACTATTACAACAACATTAAATTAGATCACAGAACAGCAGAATTCCATTCATATGATCAATACGATTTACTTTTTTCATTAAATGTAGAAAAGCTCACTTAGTCAAAATATATATTTTTTAAATTTTATTTATTTATTCATGAGAGTCAGAGAGAGAGATGCAGAGACATAAGGCAGAGGGAGAAAAGGGCTCCATGCAGGGAGCCCAGTGTGGGACTCGATTCCAATCACGGGACTCCGGGATTACACCCTGAGCAGAAGGAAGATGCCCAACTGCTGAGCCACCCAGGTGTTCCAGGAGAAGTTAATTCTTAGAAGATGGGAGTTCCTCTCCACATTATTTAAAGATGATATAATATGGGCAGCCCGGGTAGCTCAGCGGTTTAGCACCACCTTCAGCCCAGGGTGTGATTCTGGAGACCCAGGATTGAGTCCCACGTCGAGCCCCCTGCATGGAGCCTGCTTCTCCCTCTACCTGTGTCTCTGCCTCTCTCTCTGTGTGTCTCTCATGAATAAATAATAAAATCTTTAAAAAAAAGAAAAAAAAGATGGTATACGATACAATCAAGCAGTACTACAAAAAAACACAAAAACAAAAACCCATCACACAAAAACTGTGTATTGCAAAGCTTAATACACAAATTGGGAATTACTTCCAAAATTATGTACTGGTTTTAGTCTCTAGAAATCGGCGATTTGTACTCATTAGCTAAAACAGAATAATTCCAGAGCGCCGGGATGGCTCAGGTGGTTAAGCATCTGGCTTTGGCTCAGGTCATGATCTCAGGGTCCTGGGATGGAGTATCGTGTCAGGCTCCCTGCTCAGCAAAGGGTCTGCTTCTCCTTCTCCCTCTGCCACTCCTCCACTTGTGCACATGGACATGAGTGCTCTCTCTCAGATAAATAAAATCTTTTTAAAAAAAAAAACAAAACAGAATTATGTCTTATTTAAAGGAGGAAAAAGTCAGTCTTCAATTACTTGGGAGTTATAAATTAGTGATTGATCAAGTGATTGATACTGAAATGTCTACCACTAATTGGGAGAATGTACTTACTAAAATTTTGGCTAAAACCAAGTAAAGACTAAGGATACTGCCTTATAAAGCAGAATACAGACCAGATCTTACACAGGTAGAAGAGGAAAGGAGAAAAAAATCCCTGTCCTGACATAGCATTTGAATTAAGGAGTACTGTTTTTCTCAAAGCAGGATTCCTTAATGTGTTCACTATTGGTTTACAGGAAGTAGGATTGCTGCAAAGGTCATAAAAACTTCTACAAGTTGATTCACAAACTGCAAATATCAACAGCATGCTACTGATTCTCAGTGACCAGGCCTGAAACCAGTTGATTTCTTTTTTTTTTTTTAATATTTTATTTATTTGTAAAGATTATTTATTTATTTTAGAGAGAGAGTACACACGTGTGCAAGCAGAAATACAGGCGGAGAGAGGGAGGAAGGGAGGGAAGGAAAGAGAGAGAGGGGGGATCCCTGGGTGGCGCAGCGGTTTGACGCCTGTCTTTGGCCCAGGGTGTGATCCTGGAGACCCGGGATTGAATCCCACGTCGGGCTCTCGGTGCATGGAGCCTGCTTCTACTTCTGCCTGTGTCTCTGCCTCTCTCTCTCTGTATGACTATCATAAAAAAATAATAATAATTTAAAAAAAAAAAGAGAGAGAGAGAAGCAGACTTCCTGCTGACGTGGAGCTCACACTCATGACCCCAAGGATCATGATCTGAGCTCAAATCAAGGCAAGATGCTTAACCAACTGGACCCCCCATTGCCTCTCATTCTTATTTTTTTTTTAAAGTAGGCTCAATGCCCAGTGTGGAGCCCAATGTGGGGCTTGAACTCATGACCCCTGAGCTGAGACCAAGAGTTGGACACTGAACCAACTGAACCACCTAGGTCCCCCAACATCTCCTTTCTTAACACTTGACTGCTGATTATCTTCATTCTCTCCATCTGTACCTTCCATGCATCTTTGCAGGGGCAATTTCTTTTCAGGCAAGCCACAAATGTTCAGATTTATTTGACAGTAAACTTCTGGTACTTTGAAAAGATAAATGAAATTGATAAACCTCCAGCCAGATTTGTTAAGAAAAAGACAGGGCTGAAATAAAATCAGAAAGGAAAGAAAAGTTATAAGTGACAATTATATGCCAACAAACTGGAAAACCACCTAGAAGAAATGAATAAATTTCTAAAAACACACAACCTTACAAGACTGAAGCACAAAGAAACAGAAAATCTAATAGAACGATTACAAGTAATGAAACTGAATCAATAATTTAAAAACCCCCCAAAAACAAAAGTCCAGGACACAATGACCTCATAGGTGAGTCTACCAAACATTTATTTTATTTCATTTTTTGGAAGATGTTATTTATTCATGAAAGACAGAGAGAGGGCAGCCCCAGTGGTGCAGCGGGCCTGCAGCCAGGGGTGTGATCCTGGAGACCCGGATTGAGTCCCACGTCAGGCTCCCAGCATGGAGCTGGCTTCTCCCTCTGCCTGTGTCTCTGCCTCTCTCTCTCTCTCTCTCTCTGTGTGTGTGTGTCTCAATAAATAAATAAAAATCTTAGAAAGAAAGAAAGAAAGAAAGAAAGAAAGAAAGAAAGAAAGAAAGAAAGAAGGAAGGAAGGAAGGAAGGAAGGAAGGAAGGAAGGAAGGAAGGAAGGAAGGAAGGAATGGGCAGAGACATATGCAGTGGGAAAAGCAGGGTCTTTCTGGGGAGCCCAATGTGGGACTCGATCCCAGGACCCTGGGATCACACACTCTGAGATGAAGGCAGATGCTCAACCACTGAGCCACCCAGGTGTCCCTGTCTACCAAACATTTAAAGAAGAGTTAGTATCTATCTTTTTCAAAGTACTCCAAAAAACTGAAGAGAAATGAGCACCTCCAAACTCAGTTTATGTCAGCATTACTCTTTAAAAAAAAAAAAAAAAAGATTTTATTTATTTATTCATAGAGACACAGAGAGAGATTGAGAAAGGCAGAGACACAGGCAGAAGGAGAAGCAGGCTCCATGCAGGGAGGCGGACGTGGGACTCGACCCTGGGTCTCCGGGATCATGCCCTGGACTGAAGGCGGCGCTAAACCGCTGAGACACCCGGGCTGCCCAGCATTACTCTTATATGAAAACCAAAGGTATCATACATACACAAAATTTACAGGACAAAATTCCTGATGAATATAGATGCAAAAATCCTCAACAAAATATTAGCAAATCAAATTCACAATACGGTAAGAAGGTTCATATGTGATCAAGTGGGATTTATTCCAGAGATGGAGGGATAGTTCAACTTCTATAAACCAACATGACACACCATATTAACAAAATGAAGGATAAAAACCATACGACTGTCTCAATAGACACAGAAAAAACATTTGACAAAATTCAACAACCATTTATGCTAAAAAACAAAACAAAACAAAACAAAACAAAACAAAAAACTTAGGGTAGCCCGGGTGGCTCAGTGGTTTAGCACCACCTTCAGCCCAGGGTGTGATCCTGGAGACCTGGGATTGGGCTCCCTGCATGGAGCCTGCTTCTCCCTCTGCCTGTGTATCTGCCTCTCTTTCTCTGTATGTCTCTCATAAATAAATAAATAAAATCTTAAAAAAAAAAATCTTGGGTGCCTGGCTGGTTCAATTGGTACAGTATGTGACTCCTGATCTTGGGGTTGTGAGTTTGAACCTCACATTGGGTGTAGAGATTACTTTTAAAAAATCTTGGGTTATTTGGGTGACTCAGTTGGTTAAACATCTGCCTTCAGCTCAGATCATGATCCCAGGGTCATGGGATAGAGCCCATACTGGGCTTCCTGCTCAGTGGGAAGCCTGCTTCTCTCTTTCCTTCTGCCTTCTTCCTGCTTTTGCTCTCTCTCTCAAATAAACAAAATGTGTTTATTTTATTTATTTATTTATTTATTTATTTATTTATTTATTTATTTATTTATTTATAAGATTTTATTTATTTACTCATAGAGACAGAGAGAGAGAGGCAGAGACACAGGCAGAGGGAGAAGCAGGCTCCATGCAGAGAGCCTGACGTGGGTCTCGATCCAGGGTCTCCAGGATCACACCCTGGGCTGCAGGCGGCGCTAAACCGCTGCGCCACCGGGGCTACCCCCAAAATGTGTTTAAAAAATCTTAACAAAGCCGTTTAGGAGGGACACACTTCAACATAGTAAGAACCATATATACAAACCTACAGCTTACATCATGTTCATTGGTGAAAAGCTAAAAGCTTCTCCTCAAAGAAGAGGAACAGTACAAGAATGTCTACTCTTACCACTTTTATTCAACATACTATTGGAAGTCCTAGACACAGCAATTAGGCAAGAAAAAGAAACAAAAGACATCCAAATTAGAAGAAGTAAAACTTTCACTATTTGAAGATGACATAATGCTATACAGTGAACACCCTAAAGACACCACCAAAAAACTATTAGAATAATGAATTTATCTGACAACAAAAAACTCAGCTTAATGTACTAACACTTGTCATGAAACTAAGTGCCCCAGAGAAGGGGCACCTGGGTGGCTCAGCTGGTTAAGTGTCTGCCTTCAGCTCAGGTCATGATCTCAGGGTCCTGGAATCAGCCCCCACATCAGGCTCCCTCTCAGTCTGCCCCTCCCCCACCATTCCTGCTATCTTTCCTTCTCCCTCTCCCAAAATAAATAAATAAATAAAATCTTTTTTTAAAAAAGTACCACAGAGAAATTAGAAAAAAGTCATGATTTAATAGTCTTTTAAAAGATTTTATTTGACACGGTGCATCTGCATGCACAGAGGGAGTGGAGTGGGAGAGGAGAGGGAGAAGCAGACTCCCCATTGAGCAGAGAGCCTGATACAGGGCTCAATCCCAGGACCCTGAGACCATGACCCTGAGACCATGACCTGAGCCAAAGGCAGCTGCCTAACCAACTGAGCTACTCAGGTACCCCAATTGTCTCAGTAATGTTGTTTGGCCACAGACTGTTTTTTAAAGATTCATTTATTTATTCATGAGAGACACAGGCTGAGAGAGAGAGAGGCAGAGACACAGGCAGAAGGAGAAGCAGGCTCCCCACAGGGAGGCCAATGCAGGATTCGATTCTGGATCCCAGGATCACAACCCGAGTGGAAGGCAGACGCCCAACCACTGAGCCATCCAGGCGTCCCTGCCACAGATTTTCTAAGCACTTAGATTCTATTTTTTAAAAATTATTATTCATGAAAGACACTGGGAGAGAGGCAGGGACACAGGCAGAGGGAGAAGCAGATTCCCTGTGGGTAGCCCAATGAGGGACTCAATCCCAAGACCCAGGTATCACGACCCGAGCCAAAGACAGATAGATGCTCAACCACTGAGCCACCCAGGTGTCCCTAGATTCTACTTTTTTTTTTTTTTTTTAAGATTTTTATTTATTTATTCATGAGAGATACACAGAGAGAGAGAGGCAGAGACACAGGCAGAGGGAGAAGCAGGCTCCATGCAGGGACTTGATCCCGGGTCTCCAGGATCACGCCCTGGGCTGCAGGCAACGCCAAACTGCTTACGCCACCAGGGCTGCCCTAGATTCTACTTTTGACCTGGCTTTTTTCTTACTAATTTCCACCCAGTGTCTCCCCTGCCTCTACCTTTCCAAGGGTAGAGGCTCCCAGAAGAGAAAGAGCTTCACTTAGAGCTTCAGATATTTTACTCTCCATTAAACTTCTTATCTTTCGCTTTCACTGTGAACACTGATCTTATCTTTTTTTTTTTTTAAGATTTTTTTATTTATTCATTCATGATAGAAAGAGAGAGAGGCGCAGAGACACAGGGAAAGGGAGAAGTAGGCTCCATGCCGGGAGCCCGACACGGGACTTGATCCTGGGACTCCAGGATCGCGCCCTGGGCCAAAGGCAGGCACTAAACTGCTGAGCCACCCAGGGATCCCCTGATCTTATCTTTATCATTCTTTGAAGTCACAAACTGCCCCCCAAAACCAAAACCCACCCACCCTCTAAAAGCTAATGTTCCACTCAATCTCTGACTTTAAGAGTCTCCAAACAGGAAAGGAAAAAAAAAAAAGAAACTTAAATAAGAAAATAAATTACAGCTACATAGTAACTTCCACAATCTTCTTAACCTATCTTCCACTTTTCAATTATTACCACACTGGATTCCTATGATCAATAGGCTATGCTAGAAGATGATCTAACTATCTACTGATGATCAGAGATGGATCCTGGTCATCCTCCTGTCCTGACTGAGCAAGCTGAGAATGCACTTCATTCAGATTTCTATGATAATCTTGATAGACTGATGAGGCATCGGTTACCAGAATTTGAGGACAACCACAAAATTATCTCCCCATATTATATGAAAAAAAAAATGGAAGTCAATATAAAAACAAAGATGAGGAAAGAGAAAACAGTCTATGTGTTATCAAATTTAGGGCAGCCCCGGTGGCTCAGCCGTTTAGCGCTGCCTGCAGCCCAGGGCCTGATCCTGGGGACCCGGGGTCGAGTCCCACATCAGGCTCCTGGCATGGAGCCTGTTTCTCCCTCTGCCTGTGTCTCTGCCTCTCTGTGTGTGTGTGTGTGTGTGTCTCTCATGAGTAAATAAATAAAATCTTAAAAAAAAATTTTTAAACAAACTTTCATATTATTAAATTTTACGTATCTTCAAAATATTTTTTCTATATGTTCAACATTGAAATTAACTGTAAAGAATGGCAAAATGTTGCTATTTTTACAGTTCAGTACTGAGTACATGTAAACTAATGACTTTATATCTCCTTATTTGGGTGTATATTTTAAATTCTTCAGAAAAAAAAGGTTAAAAAGAGAAAGACAAAAGTCTTTATATTATTTATTTGACAAAAGTCTTTTTAGGTTTATAATGTCTACCTTATCTGTAGAAAGATACCAAGAAACAGGTAAGTTCAACCTCCACAGAAGGAGACGTACTTTTTTACTGCAGTCCTTTTTCCAACTATGAATACTGCATCATGAGCATATACTACCTAACCAAACAATAAATAAACTTTAAAAATAAACATACTGGTGATCCCTGGGTGGCTCAGCAGTTTAGTGCCTGACTTTGGCCCAGGGCATGATCCTGGAGACCAGGGATCAAGTCCTGCATTGGGTTCCCTGCATGGAGCCTGCTTCTCCCTCTGCCTGTGTCTCTGCCCCCCTCTCTCTTTCTGTGTCTCTCCTGAATAAATAAATAAAATCTTAAAAAAAAAATACTGATTGAACTTAAGATAATTTCTAAAAGACGTATATGCATAATGAAAGGAAGGGACAGAGTTCTCAGACCCAGCCAGAAGGGGCATAACCTACCAGTAAAACTCCACAGGAAGATAAGAAACAAGACTATCATAGTACACAGAATACTAGCAAAGATACCCTATTGGCTAAAGAAGAGAGATACAGAAAGAAATAATTTAGCTAACCAAATACTAAATATACTGGTAAGTTAAAGGGGGTCTTTCAGAATCAAAGAAGCATTACTCAACTAGAACTGTAATACTACACAGGATTTCACTAAAACATATCTGTTTATGCAATTAACTTGTAAATGGTCAAGAATTTTAAAACTGGGGTGCCTGGATGGCTCAGTTGGTTGAGCAGCTGACTTAGGCTTCGGTCATGATTCTGGAGTCCTAGGATAGAACCCTGGTCAGGCTCCCGGCTCAGCAGGGAATCTGCTTCTCTCTCTGCCACTCTCCAAATGCTTGTGCTCTATCTTGCTCTCTGACAAATAAATAAATGAATGAATGAATAAACGAATAAATTTTAAGAATTTTATTTATTTATTCATGAGAGACACAGAAAGAGAGGCTGTGACATAGGCAGAGGTGTCCCAAATCTTTTTTTTTTTTTTTTTTTAGGTCATGATCACAGGGTCCTGGGATCAAGCCCTGTTCTTCAGGCTTCCTGCTCAGCAAGGAGTCTGCTCTCCTCTCTCTGCCCCTCCCCTTGCTTTGCTCTCTTGCTTTCTCTCAAATAAATAAATAAATCTTTTAAAAAAAATTTTTTTTAAAGTTTAAAATCAAAATTGATGGATGAAATATTCCAATGGGCACTTTTTAAAAAGATACTTATTTATTCATGAGAGATACAGAAAGAGGCAGAGACACAGGCAGAGGGAGAAGCAGGCTCCTCGCGGGGAGCCCAATGCAGGACTCCAATGCACATTCTGAACATTCATCACTCTTATACAGCAATATGTAAAAATAAGAATCTGGACGTAAAAATAGGCCCAGGATTAGATGTATATTTCATCCAGTATACATGCAAAGAATCTTCCTTACTGAAATGAGACAAGAACATATTCCTGCAGGAGTGGATTTAAGTACTATGAAACTATACCTAGGGATCCCTGGGTGGCGCAGCGGTTTGGCGCCTGCCTTTGGCCCAGGGCGCGATCCTGGAGACCCGGGATCAAATCCCATATCAGGCTCCCGGTGCATGGAGCCTGCTTCTCCCTCTGCCTGTGTCTGCCTCTCTCTCTCTCTGTGTGACTATCATAAATAAATAAAAATTAAAAAAAAAAAAAAAAAAGAAACTATACCTAAACACTGTCCACAAGGGAAAACTTGCCTGGTTTAGATTTTACCTAGAGAGAACTTCTAGCAGACTATTAGCTATGATTTGCCTATCAGTGTTAACAGGCTTTTCTTCAGGGACAAAGATCTGGGAGGGGACAGTTGGTAGGACCTGGTAACTCAAGTGATCAAGAAAGAGGTTTATCATTTTATCAGGCAGTAAGTATTCACCTTTAGAAGTTTGCCCTAAGGTGCCTGGGTGGCTCAGTCAGTTAAGCTTTGGGATTTTTGGTTTAGGCTCAGGTCATGATCTCAGGGTCATGAGATCAAGCCCTGCATTGGGCTCAGGCCAGAGTCTCCTGGAGATTCTCTCTCGCCTTCTGCATGCATGTTCTAATAAATAAATCTTTAAAAAAAAAAAAAAAAAAGGGATCCCTGGATGGCGCAGCGGTTTGGCGCCTGCCTTTGGCCCAGGGCGCGATCCTGGAGACCCGGGATTGAATCCCGCGTTGGGCTCCCCGTGCATGGAGCCTGCTTCTCCCTCTGCCTGTGTCTCTGCCTCTCTCTCTCTCTCTCTCTCTGTGACTATCATAAATAAATAAAAAAAAAATTAAAAAAATAAAAATAAAAAAAATAAAAAAAAGTTTACCCTTAAGAGTTCCCCATAAATAACAATTTTTCCCATAAAGATTTTTGATTAATGACAAAAGTTTCAAAAGGAGAATGTTTTATTTAAAAAAATACTGATATTTTATTAAGTTTTTTTTTTTAAGATTTTATTTATTTGACACAGAGCAGCAAGGCAGAGGGAGAGAAGCAGAGAAGCAGACTCCCTGCTGAGCAGAGAGCCTGGTGTGAGGCTTGATCCCAGAACCCCAGGATCATGACCTGAGCTGAAAGCAGAGGCTTAACCAACCAAGCCACCCAGGCGCCCCCAGCTTTTTTTCTTCCTCCTCCTCCTCCTCCTCTTCTTCTTCTTCTTCTTTTTTTTTTTTTTTTAAGATTTTATTTATTTACTTGAGAGAGATAGAGAATGACTGTGAGCGAGAGCACAGGCGAGGGGAGTGGTAGGCAGAGGGAGAGGCAGAGAGATAGTCCTCAAGCAGATTCCCTACTGAGAACAGAGCCTGACTCTGGATTTGATCTCATGATCCTGGGATCTTGACCTGAGCCAAAACCAAAAGTGAGATGCTCAACCAACTGAGCGGCCCAGGCGCCCCCAGAATAGGTTTTCAACAACTGAATGTATCACTGCCAGTAGGTCCTAGCTCTCAGAACAGGGTTTCTCAACCTTAATACCATGGACACTTTGAGCCAAATGATTCTTCATTGTGGGAAGCTGTCCTGTGCCTTGTGGGTACTTACAGCACCTCCAGTCTCTATATTCCAGATGCCAGTAGCACCACCACCTCTAATTCTGAGAACCAAGAGTACCCCCATACATAGCCAAATGCCCCTGGGGGGCTAAATCCTCCCTGCTGAAAACCATTATATTCAACACCACCAACAGCATTTTACCCTCAGGAGGTCTGTATTATTACCAACAGTCTCTACCCCACAGCTGAACAATGCTAGCAGAGGAAGTCAGAACAGTGGTTATCTGTGGGGGTGAGGAAGGAAGGATAAGGACTAGGAGGGAGCAAGGAAAAGGTTTCTGGGTAGAGGTAATCATCTATCTCCATCTAGGGGGTCACCTTATGAAGCTTCATCTGTATGTATATTATACCGAGGAGGAGAAGAGAAAGTTCGCCAAAAAACACAACAAAACAGAAACTGATAAACAAGAGACTGGTAGTATTTCTTTGCCTCAATGCTGCTAGAAATCAGGTGCAAGAGGTATAGAACAAGACAACTGAGGGGCAGAAAGATAAGTCACTAAATGCTTCATTTTTTAAAAAGATTTTATTTAGGCAGCCCTGGTGGCGCAGCGGTTTAGCGCTGCCTCCAGCCCAGGGCATGATCCTGGAGACCCTGGATCAAGTCCCACATCAGGCTCTCTGCATGGTGCCTGCATCTCTGCCTCTCTCTCTTTCTCTGTCTCTATGAATGAATAAATAATCTTTAAAAAAAAAATATTTTATTTTTTCATGAGAGACACAGAGAGAGGCACAGACACAGGCAGAGGGAGAAGCAGGCTCCTTGCAGGGAGCCCAATGTGGGAATCGATCCCTGGTCCAAGGATCATGACCTGAGCCAAAGGCAGATGCTCAACCGCTGAGCCACCCAGGCATTCCCACTAAACCCCAATAAATGCTTCTTGACGGTGCAATGATTTATACTTAATGTCAAGATAGGTGACAGTATCTACATCTTTCCTTTAGCCATGCAGCAAAAGTTGCCAATTCCTTCTTACCTAAGAAGGGGTGCCTGGCTGGCTCAGTTGGTTGAAGCATCCCAACTCTTTGATTTCAGCTCAGATCATGATCTCAGGGGTCAAGAGATCAAGCCCTGAGTTGGGCTCTGCACTCAGCATGGAGTTGGCTTATCCCTCTCCCCCTGCCCTCCCACAACGTGTCCTTGCTCTCTAAAATAAACAAATCTTAAAAAAAAAAAAAAAAAAAAGGTTTTTGTGGTTTTTTTGAAAGATTTTATTTATTTATTCATGAGACACACAAAGAGAGAGAAAGGCAGAGACACAGGCAGAGGGAGAAGCAGGCTCCATGCAGAGAGCCTGATGCGGAACTCAATCCCGGGTCCCCAGGATCATGCTCTGGGCTGAAGGTGGCGCTAAACAGCTGAGCCACTCAGGCTGCCCTAAAGAAAAAAAAAAAGTTTTCTAAGGTTGATTATTGTATCTGAGGGTCAGAGGTCATGTATCCTATTCACTGAGACTTTCCTACCTTTGACTTTGGTAGTTAAGAAAGGCTCCTCAAGGGGTGCTGGGTAGCTCAGTTGATTACATGTCTCCCTTTTGGTTCAAGTCATGATCTCAGGGTCCTGAGACAGTCCTGCATCAGGGTCCATGCTCAGTGGGGAGTCTCCTTCTCCCTCTCCCTCTTCCTCTGTCCTTCCCTCCCCGCTCCTTCATGCTCTCTTTTTCTCTCTCAAATAAATAAAATCTTTTTAAAAAAGAAAAACAAATAGAGCAGCTCTTCAAAAATCCCTAACAAGAAAATCTCTAAATAGCATTAAAGAGGTCTACACAAGATCAGGCATGAAACATACTGGCTCCTAATATCACGACAGTTGCCTATTCCCAAAGCAAAATCACCACTCAACAAGAACTGGATTCTCTACTCCACTTAGGACAAATAAGGGGATAATCTGAATCAAAAAGGAGAGTAGGAAGGACCATAAAAACAGAATGGCTTGTGGTCTTTTCTGCAGACAGGAAAATTTTCAGACCAAGAAAGCAATTCCCACTGTTGACTCAAATATTAACTACAGAGGAGTTTAGAAGATCATCCTCCTTCATTCTACATATACATCCCCAGCTTCTTGGAGAAAAATAAAAGTCATCAGACTAAACATTTTATGTTTCACTGCTTTTTATATTTTTATATTACAACTTTATTAAGACCCCTTTTGGAAGGATCTTTTATTTTTACTTACTTTTTATTTTTTGGAAGGATCTTTTAATAAGAGAAATTGATAAAGCAAATAATTTCAGTTAATTAAACACTGGGGCTATGGCTTTGCAAACTAAAATAAATATCTCTTAAAACACTTTTTGGGAGTGTGTGGGTGGCTCAGTCATTTAAGAGGCTGCCTTCGGCTCAAGTCATGATCCTGGAGTCCTGGGTTCGAGCTCCTAGTTGGGTTTCCTGCTCAGGGAGAAGTCTGCTTCTCCCTCTGTCCCTCCTCCTGCTCATGCACACACGTGCTCTCCCTCTCTCTCAGATAAATATATATATATTTTTTTATGATAGTCACACACAGAGAGAGAGAGAGAGAGAGGCAGAGACACAGGCAGAGGGAGAAGCAGGCTCCATGCACCGGGAGCCCGATGTGGGATTCGATCCCGGGTCTCCAGGATCGCGCCCTGGGCCAAAGGCAGGCACCAAACCGCTGCGCCACTCAGGGATCCCTCTCTCAGATAAATAAATAAAATCTTAAAAAAAAAAAAACAAAAGAAGCGCTTGGGTGGCTCTGCAGATAGGTGTCTGCCTCCGCCTTAAGATATGATCCTCAAGGTGTGATCCCGGGGTCCAGGATTGAGATCTGCATCAGGCTCCTTGCGGGGAGCCTGCTTCTCCCTCTGCCTGTGTCTCTGCCTCTCTGTGTGTGTGTTTCTCATGAATAAATAAATAAAATCTTAAAAAAAAAAAAAAAACACACACACAACAAAATTCTTTTTTAAGGAAGAAAAGATGAAGAGCACTCAAATCATCCAATTTTGTCTTTTCCATTTCTTCTATTATGATGGAAACAGAATAATCTCATGCAGCTTGGAGAGACTGTGAACAAAAGACACTCACCTGAAAATAGTACTAACTTGACATATGGTGCTGTTTCAGACTACCTAATGGACTGCAAGGGAAAGATTAGTACTTCTCAAGGAAATACTGAATAAGTCAACATTTTTCTACAATTAATTGAAATTACATCATGTTGTTCTGAAGTGGAAGTCTGCTTAAAAATTTCTTCTATAGGGACCCAGTATTATGTCTTTAAAAAAATACCAACATGGATTCAGACCACCACTTCCGCTATATAGTGTTAAGTTCCCAAGGTTAAACACTTGGCCAGAGTTTAATACATCTTAAAACTAAAAGGGCTGGGATCCCTGGGTGGCGCAGCGGTTTGGCGCCTGCCTTTGGCCCAGGGCGCGATCCTGGAGACCCGGGATCGAATCCCACATCAGGCTCCCGGTGCATGGAGCCTGCTTCTCCCTCCGCCTGTGTCTCTGCCTCTCTCTCTCTCTCTGTGACTATCATAAATAAATAAAAAATTAAAAAAAAAAAAAAAAAAAAACTAAAAGGGCTGCTGAAAAAGCTGCCCTTACTTAACTGACTTTGTATGTTTGCATATTTAAATATCACATTCCTCTAAAATGCTGCTGATTTGCTCAAAGTTGTTGGAAAGGAGAAATAATAAACTACCAAAATACCAATCCCAAATCATTCGGCTCTGGTAGGTATTTAAAACTGTCAAATATCCAATATGAAACTAGAATTAGGAACTTTAATAACAATCAAAGAGAGAGTCAAGGGGAGACTGTATTAGATTTTAATTCACCCAACAAAATGAGATTATTTCTGGATAGTCATTTTAGTACCATTATTTTTTAAAGATTGATTGATGGCTGGCTTATTTATTTATTTATTTATTTATTTATTTATTTATTTATGAAAAAGAGGGTGCACAGGCACACAAGCTTGCACTGGCAGGCAGCGGGCTAAGGGAGATAGAGAATCTTAAGTACGCTCCATACTTAGCATGGAACCTGCTGGGAGACTCGATCTCATGACCCTGAGGTCACAACCTGAGCCAAAATCAAGAGTTGGATGCTTAACCCACTGAGTAGCCATTTTAAAACTTCCATGAAAGTTGATTTCTGACTGGCTGATTTTCCTCTGAACAAAACACCCTTTCAAAAAATACAATTTGGGAATAACTACCTCAAACTTATTACAAATGTTTACTAAGTAACAGCTCATCTGCCTAGTTATACCACCATCAATGTAGGGCAGGACTTTACACCATGAACTGGCCTTTTCTGTATAAGGCCAGATAGTAACTAACTACTTTAGTCTTTGGGGGCATTATCTTTGTTGTGACCACTGACATTGGAGCAGCGTGAAAGCAGCCATGTGCAATATGTAAAAAGCGTGACTTTTTTTTCCCCAAAGAAACTTTATTTATAGCCACCAAAATGTGAAATTTGTATTATTTTTCCATATAGTGAAACATCCTTTTGACTCTTTCAACTAGTTAAAAAATATATATTTTATTTTTTTATTCATGAGACAGAAAGAGAGACAGAGGCAGATGCAGAGGGAGAAGCAGGCTCCTCACAGGGAGCTGATCCCAGACTGGGATCAAGCCCTGAGACAAAGGCAGATGCTCAACTGCTGAGCTACCTAGGTGTCCCGTCTTTTCAACCATTTTAAACTGTAAAACCATTCATAATTCTTAGCTCATGGGCTAGAAGCAAAATTTACTAGCCCTTAGTTTGCTGACCCCTGATCTATATGTGCTCATTTGTTTTTACTAAACATTTCAAATTTCAAACAGTATAGACAATATTTTAACAATCATTTACTTATCACTCAAGAAATAAAACCTTACAATAAAACTGAAGCTCTCTGAGTAACTATTCCAATACTATTTCCCTCTCTCTTTTCCTCACAGGTAACCACTATACTGAATTTGGTGTTTATCACTTCCATGCTTATTCTTAGTACTTTTACTTTTTATTCAAAAAGATTTATTTATTTGAGAGAGAGTATGTGTGCATGTGCACTGGGGGGAGGCATAAGGGAAGGGCAGACGGAGAGGGAGAAGGAGCCTTCCTGCTGAGCAAGGAGCTCAATGTGGGGCTTGATCCGAGGACCCAGGGATTGTGACCTGAGCAGAAGGCAGACGCTTAACGGACTGAGTCACCCAGGCTCCCCAGTACTTTTACTTTATATGTGCAGCTGTAACTATACAAGAAATGTTGTAGGGCACCTGGCTGGCTCAGGGAAGCCTGTGACTCTTGGCCTTAGGGTCATGAGTTCAAGCCCTATGTTAGATATAGAGGGATCCCTGGGTGACGCAGCGGTTTGGCGCCTGCCTTTGGCCCAGGGCGCGATCCTGGAGACCCGGGATCGAATCCCACGTCGGGCTTCCGGTGCATGGAGCCTGCTTCTCCCTCTGCCTATGTCTCTGCCTCTCTCTCTCTCTCTGTGTGACTATCATAAATAAATAAAAATTAAAAAAATAAAAAAAAATGTTAGATATAGAAATTACTTAAAAAAAAAAAAAGAATTCGGGCAGCCCAGGTGGCTCAGAGGTTGAGCATCACCTTCCGCCCAGGATGTGATCCTGGAGACCCGGAATGGAGTCCCATGTCGGACTCCCTGCATGGAGCGTGCATCTCCCTCTGCCTGTGTCTCTGCCTCTCTGTGTGTCTCTCATGAATAAATAAATAAAATCTTTTTTTTTTAATTTTTATTTATTTATGATAGTCACACAGAGAGAGAGAGAGAGAGAGAGAGAGAGAGAGAGAGAGAGGCAGAGACATAGGCAGAGGGAGAAGCAGGCTCCATGCACCGGGAGCCCGACGTGGGATTCGATCCCAGGTCTCCAGGATCGCGCCCTGGGCCAAAGGCAGGCGCTAAACCGCTGCGCCACCCAGGGATCCCCATAAATAAAATCTTAAAAGAAAACTGTATTGTTTTCTAAGTTTAAAGGTTTTTACGATATTAGATAATATTACATATATTATGTCAACTCACTTTTTTCTTTAACATTACCTCTGATATTTATCCAAATTATATACATAACTAGTTCATTCATTTTAAATAGTATATAGAATGTCAATTATGAGTATGCCACTATTTACATGTTCTATTTCCTGTTCATGCAACAAATTAATCACATGTCATATGGCAGATACTGCTCTAAGTCCAGGGCCACAACCATGGATAAGGCATAATTAATTTTTCCCCTCCACAGAAGGGACATGAGCATTTTTCTTCATTCTTTTTTCCAAGTGCAGTCTCAAAAGTGGCCCTAAGCTAGGGGCACCTGGGTGGCTCAGTGGTTGGATGTCTGCCTTCAGTTCAGGTCATGGGTCCTGGGATCGAATCCCACATCAGGCTTCCCACAGGAAGCCTGCTTCTCTCTGTGTGTGTCTGCTTCTCTCTGTGTCTCTCTCATGAATAAATAAAATCTAAAAAAAAAAGCCCTAAGCTAATTGTATCCAAAAAATGAAGAATGGGGGAGGGGGAAAGGCCACCAATTTAAGCAAATGGAAAGAGAAAATATTTTCCCTCTTCTTTTTTTTTTTTTTTTTAAAGATTTTATTTATTTATTTATTTATTTATTTATTTATTTTTTATTTTATTTTATTTATTTATTCATGAGAGAGAGAGAGACAGAGGCAGAGACACAGACACAGGCAGAGGGAGAAGCAGGCTCCACGCAGGGAGCCCGACGTGGGACTCAATCCCGGGTCTCCAGGATCACGCGCTGGGCTGAAGGCGGCGCTAAACCGCTGAGCCATCCAGGGATCCCTATTTTCCCTCTTCTTAAGGTTTGTTTAAAGATACTTCTTGTTGGGCAGTCCCGGTGGCGCAGAGGTTTAGCGCCGCCTGCAGCCAGGGGTGTGATCCTGGGGACAAGGGATCGAGTCCCGCGTCAGGCTGCCTGCACGGAGCCTGCTTCTCCCTCTGCCTGTGTCTCTGCCGCTCTCTCTCTGAATGAATGAATGAATGAATGAATGAATGAATAAATAAATAAATCTATAAAAAAACAAACAAACAAACAGATACTTCTTGTTGAGGTCAAAGAGATACAATAAAACTCCAGGAGTGGGAATCCCTGGGTGGCTCAGCGGTTTAGTGTCTGTCTTCGGCCCAGGGTGTGATCCTGGAGTCCCGGGATCGAGTCCCACGTCAGGCTCCCTGCATGGAGCCTGCTTCTCCCTTTGCCTGTGTCTCTGCCTCTCTCTTTCTCTGTGTCTTTCATGAATAAATTTTTAAAAAATCGTTTAAAAATAAAAATAAAACTCCAGGAGTAAATCTCACCCCAAATATCAGAACTGTTAACACTTTAAAAGTAGAACCCCATTGCAGTTGCCTTCACTGACACTTATATGATAATAGGTCAATAGTGATGGTAACACAGGTGATGAGTCCAGTTTCTTCTCATTTCCAAAAACTAGTCTCAGGCAGTAAGGAAGACACAGGATCAACAGTGGATACAAATCTTCTGATCTATCAGCAAAAGGAAAGATCTTACTAATCCCAAACTTAAGGGAATGTATCAGGGGTGCCTGGCTGCCTTAGTTAGTAGAGCGGTGACTCTTGATGTCAGAGTTCGAGCCCCACGTTGGATGTACAGATTACTTAAAAATAAAATCTTTAAAACAACAGAGTGAGAAAGAGACAAAGACAGAACTGATGTCAGCAGTCCCAGAAGACAAGCTCTTCTGAAGGATTTAAAAATAAGACTTAAAAAAAATTAAAAAAAAAAAAAAAGATTTCTTCAATAGGAATTAAGCAGAAGAACACCATCACCGACAATAAATTAATGAAAATCTTCAATGGTCTTTTAATCTCAAAAGAGATGGTAACTTCAAACATACCTCATGCCCTTGAATTACTCAAATTTCCTGTCACTCCTTAAGAACGTTTATGAAAACTAAGTTTGTTTCATTTTACTCTTGACATTAGGCTCAGAAAGTGGGACTAAGGTACCACCAAAGGTAACCCCTCTACTACCCTATTAAGGCCTACTACTAGTAAGTTCTAAGTTCACTAAACAAAATTTAAATCTATTAAATAAAACAAACCACCTTCACTCTAAAAGCACAGAAACAGAATGAGGAAGACAAGTGACCCACTGGGCAGGAAAACTAGTCAGAAAGGAAATCTAAGCTGTAGAAGGCATTGGTCTTACATCTGAACATCCCGGTCTCCTGGAAACAGTATGACCCTGCTGACAGTAGTGTTTGGCTCTCTGCCTCTCCTGTTGGGAGTTCAACAAGAACTCCAGTAAGGAGTTGCCATGTGAGCAGCCAATTGAGAAATGTGCATGCTTTTTTTACTCCTATAGTTCTGATTTTAAAAGACTGTGGTGACAAGAAGCCAATTTATCAAAATTTTTACATTTAGATTGGTAACTGAGAGGTTTTGAGGGACATTTCAAACATGAACATCTTTCTTTTAAAATGCCTAGTCCTCGGGATCCCTGGGTGGTGCAGCGGTTTGGTACCTGCCTCTGGCCCAGGGCGCGATCCTGGAGACCCGGGATCGAATCCCACATCGGGCTCCCGGTGCATGGAGCCTGCTTCTCCCTCTGCCTATGTCTCTGCCTCTCTCTCTTTCTCTCTCTGTGACTATCATAAATAAAAAATAAATAAATAATTAAAAATAAAAAAAATAATATAATAAAATAAAATGCCTAGTCCTCTTTCCTTTTTTTTTTTTAATAGCATGCATTTTTTTAAAAGTTTTTTATTTATTTATGATAGTCAGAGAGAAAGAGAGAGAGAAGCAGAGACACAGGCAGAGGGAGAAGCAGGCTCCATGCACCGGGAGCCCGACGTGGGACTCGATCCCGGGTCTCCAGGATCGCACCCTGGGCCAGAGGCAGGCGCTAAACCGCTGCGCCACCCAGGGATCCCTCTAGTCCTCTTTCCAACAAATGGCTACAGTTACATGGCCAATAATCAAAATCCAAAGACATTTATTTGCTTTCATCAAAAGAAATGCTAATAAGGTACATAAGTGTTCCCAAAAGTACTTGAAGACAGTTCTCAGTGTCACTGTCCAACCACACTACTGTCAAATTTAAATTGGGTTGTTTTAGAAACTCTCATAGCCTGTTGGTATGAATATAAACTGGTACAAACGTTGGAGAAAAATGTAATATCTAACAAAAATTTAAATGTGCATACACTCTGATTCAGTAATTACATTTCTAGGAATTTTACTTACAGATAAACTACAATATAAAGATGTATGTAAGATGTTTCACTGGAACCTTGGTTATGACAGAATATACACACACACACACACACAAATTGGAAACATCTTAGATGTTCCTCAGAGGGAACATCCTACAATGAAATATTAGACACTGAACAATGACATACATGTGTGTAACATGTATGTATGTGTGCACCCACCCACAGATAAGAGTACAGCACAAAGCTCAGGAGTTTGAGCCTAAGAGTCAGACTTTCTGATTCCACATACCAGCTCTTGTGCTTAGATCTACGTGGCCTTAGGCAAATCACCAAACTTCTCCACACTTCATTTTTTCATTTGTAAAAGAGAGTAACAGCATCTGCCTTTAGAGTACCATGAAGAGGGGCAGCCCCGGTGGCTCAGTGGTTTAGTGCCGCCTTTAGCCCAGGGTGTGATCCTGGAGACCCAGGATCGAGTCCCATATCAGGCTCCCTGCATGGAGCCTGCTTCTTCCTCTGCCTGTGTCTCTGCCTCTCTCTCTCTCTCTCTGTCTCTCATGAATAAATAAATAAAATCTTAAAAAAAATAGAGTACCATGAGGATTAAACAAGTTAATTAATGTGTAGTGTTTGTTAGTTATCATTAAAAACATATCCAAAAAAAATCCAAGGTATTAAATGAATATGAGGCAAGCAAGCACAATAGCTAAAACTAAAGCAACAGGGATAGACAGAAATTGAGAGAATCTGGAAGTAGAATTTTCAGGATTTGGTATGCCTGTCTCACAGTTAGACCTAAGTTGTAAAACGGGCTGAATAAAAGTACTGTTCTTACTTCAAAGGGACTTTAAATGCTGGTTAATTTATAAACACACACTATCAAGTACTGTAGTTATTTTAATACATGTCTTCTCTTCTGGGCTATATATCTTCTAGAAGACTGAGGTTGTGTCATCAATCTACATATATTCTACAACACCTACATATATGTCTTTTCCATAGCAGGTGCATAGCAAACATTCTGTGAATACATGAATGGTCAGGGCTTTTCAGTTCCCCACAATCAGCGGATTTAAGTGGTTACAAAGCTCTGACAGGCATAACAAGAGAAGAAAACCAAGTTTTCCCTCCTCTTTCTTCCCAAGGTTTCTCTTTATCAGAGTGATTAACTGTCATTTTCCTAGGCTGAATCAATCTAGGATAGAGAAAGACACATGGGGTCTATACTCCATGGACTGGAAAAACAACCCCATATCAATGATCAGAGCCTTGGATTTTCTGACATAATCTGATTTCATGAACTAGGTAGTCAACATTCCTAAATTAAGTTGTTGGATTCCTTAAAAGATTTTCTTTTTAAGTAATCTCTACACTCAACGCAGGGCTCAAACGCACAGCCCTGAGATCAAGAGTTTCATGCTCTACCAACTGAGCCAGCCAGGTGCTCCTCCTAAATTAAGTTTTAATAATCTAGTAGTATGCAAATTATGTATATTCAATGCTAAGACAATAATAGCAATAAAAATCATTAAACAAGACTTGGAGCAGCCCGGGTGGCTCAGCGGTTTAGCACCGCCTTCAGCCCAGGGCCTGATCCTGGAGACCTGGAATGGAGTCCCACGTCAGGCTCCCTGCATGGAGCCTGCTTCTCCCTCTGCCTGTGTCTCTGCCTCTCTCTCTCTCTCATGAATAAATAAATAAAAACTAAAAAAAAAAAAAAAAAAAAAGAACAAGACTTATAGGCAATAGGAAAGGTACACAGCCATAAGCCTATATTCTTTCCCAATCAAGTTCTCATATCCATGAAAACATTCCACCCTTAACATTTTCATTTAAAGAGGTGTGTATGAGTGGCTCAGTTGGTTGAGCATTGAACACTAACACTCTTGGGTTTCTGCTCAGGTTATGATCCTGTGGGTCACAGGATCTGGCGCACTGTGCCTCCTAGGCTCTGCACTCAGCAGGGAGTCTGCTTGAGGATTCTCTTCCTCTGCCCCTCCCCACTATATGTACCAGCTTTTTCTCATGTAAACAGATAAAACTTTAAGAAAAAAAATGCTTCAAGAGTAATTCTCTATGTACAGATTTGAAAGAGTTCATATTACACAAAAAAAAGCAAGATGTGGAAAACTATTCTATCTTTGTTTTTAAAAAAAGGAAAGCTAAAAAAACTAAATATAAATTTATATTTGTAAATATGTAAAAAAAATTCTCAAATGACCAAAAAAAGGGGTAATAACAATGATGGACTTTAAAACTAGGCAGGTAATGGGATGCCTGGGTGGCTCAGTGGTTGAACATCTGCCTTCAGCTCAGGGGGTGATCCTAGTCCAGTGATTGAGAGTCCTGCCTGCTTCTCCCTCTGCCTATATCTCTGCCTCTCTCTGTCTCTCTCATGAATAAACAAAATCTTTAAAAAATAATCTTAAAAATTAGCAGGTAAAAAACACTGATGAAAAACTTTCACTGCATATCTTGGTTTTTATAAAAATTTGAACTAGGGCAGCCCCGGTGGTACAGCAGTTTAGCGCCGCCTGCAGCCCAGGGTGTGATCCTGGAGACCCTGGATTGAGTCCCACGTCGGGCTCCCTGAATTGAGCCTGCTTCTCCCTCTGCCTGTGTCTCTGCCTCTCTCTCTGAATGAATGAATGAATGAATGAATGAATAGATATTTAAAAAAAATTTTTTTAAAGGTTTTATTTATTTATTTATTCATGAGAGAGATGCAGAAAGAGAGAGGCAGAGACACAGACAGAGGGAGAAGCAGGCTCCATGCAGGGAGCCTGATGTGGGACTTGATCCCAGGACCGTACGCTGCGCTAAACTGCTGAGCCACCCAGGGACCTCCTGGAACTAAACTTTTAAAAATAAACAAACCATTTCCGGGGAGGCTGGGTGGCTCAGTTGGTTAAGTGTCTCTCTTTGGCTTAAGTCATGATCTCAGGATCCTGGAATCGGGCCCCACACTGGTCTCCCTGTTCAGTGGGGAGCTTGCTTCCCAGGGAGCAAGCTTCTCCCTCCCCACTGCTCATGCGCAGGCTCTATCAAACAAATAAAATCTCTTAAAAAATAAAAATAAACATACTGTTCCAACCATAACAAAATAATTCACTATAAGAGCAAAGGTATTTGGAGGAACCTGGCTTCTAATACCATAAAAGACTATGCTTTAAAATATTGTGATCCAAGGAGTTAAAAGTCAATTAAAAACTCACTGACAGGAATCAGCTGCCATATTGTAATAACACGGTCCCATTCAGTTTAGTTTTATATTGTTTGGTCCAATATAAAAAAAGCATGTGAACAGAAAAAACCTAGCCTAAAATTCATAGGGATCCCAAATGGCCAAAACAGTCTGGAAAAAGAACAGATAGAGGAATCATACTTCCTTACTTCAAAACCTCCTGGAAAAATAGGATATCCACATGCAAAAGAATGATGTGGGACCCTTACAGCATATACAAAAATTAACTCAAAATGGATCAAAGATCTGGGGCACTGCCTTCAGCTCTTGTCGTGATCCCGGGGTCCTGGGATAGAATCCCACATCAGGTTCCCTGCTCAGTGGGGAGTCTGCTTCTCCCTCTCCCTCTGCCACTCCCTCTGCTTGTGTTCTATCAAATAAATAAAATCTTTAAAAAAAAATGGATCAGAGACCTAAATACAAGAACTAAAACAATAAAACACTTAGAAAATAACGTGGGGGTAAAAGCTTAGGACTTTGGACTTGGCAACAATTTTTTCTTCTTTTTAAAGATTTTATTTTATTCTTTTTAAAGATTTTATCTATTCTTAGAGTGAAAGAGAATGCACACATGCAAGTGAGAGCAGGGGGAGGGGCAGAGGGAGAGAGAGATCTCATGCAGACTGCCTGCGGAGTGCAGAGCCAGTTATAGGGCTTGACCCCATGACCCTGAGCTTCATGAAACCAAGAGTAAGCCACACAACCGACTATACCACCCAGGCTCCCCTATATATATTTTTAAAACATTTTATTTGTTTATTTCAGAGAGAGAGAGAGAGAAAATGAACATGAGTGGGGAGAGGAGCAGAGGGAAAGGGAGAAGCAGACTCCCTACT
This sequence comes from Vulpes vulpes, assembly GCF_048418805.1. Classification (NCBI taxonomy): domain Eukaryota; kingdom Metazoa; phylum Chordata; class Mammalia; order Carnivora; family Canidae; genus Vulpes; species Vulpes vulpes. The sequence goes on from NC_132792.1 coordinate 117,184,169, forward strand.
GAGCAGAGAACCCATGCCAGCTTGATCCCAGGACTCTGGGATCATGACCTGAGCCAAAGTCAGATGCTTAACTAAGTGAACCACCCAGGTGCCCCTAAAAGATTTTGCTTTTAAGTAATCTCTACCCCAACTTGGGGCTGAAACTTAAAATCCCAAGATCAGGAGTCCCATGCTCTACTCTACTAACTGAGCCAGCCAGGTGCCCCAATAATTCCTTGAATATGATACCAAAAATACAGGCAACACAAGAAATAATAAACTGGATCTTATTAAAATTAAAAACTTCTGGGCAGGGGAGGAGGGCGGGGGGTGGGGGGGAATGGGTGACGGGCACTGAGGGGGACACTTGATGGGATGAGCACTGGGTGTTTTTCTGTATGTTGGTAAATTGAACACCAATAAAAATTAATTTATTAAAAAAAAAAAAAACACTTCTGGGCAGCCTGGGTGGCTCAGCGGTTTAACGCTTGCCTTCGGCCCAGGGCATGATCTTGGAGACCCGGGATTGAGTCCCATGTCTGGCTCTTTGCATGGAGCCTGCTTCTCCCTCTGTGTCTCTCTGTGTCTCTCATGAAGAAGTAAATAAAATCTTAAAAAATAAAAATAAAAACTTCTGTGCAGGGTGCCAAGGTGGCTCAGTCCATAAAGCATCTGCCTTCAGCTCAGGTCATGATCTCAGAGTCCTGGGATGGAGCCTCACATCAGGCTCCCTGCTCAGCAGGGAGTCTGCTTCTTCCTCTCCCTCTGCCCTTGCCCCCCCTTGTACTCACTCGCTCTGTCTTGCGGTCTCTTTCAAATAAATAAAATCTTAAAATAAATTAAAACTTCTGTGCATCAATGAACACTATCAACAAAGTAAAAAAGGCAACCCACAAAATGGGAGAAAATATTTACAAATTATACATCTGATAAAGAATCAATAAATATCCAGAACATATATGAACTCCTGCCACTCAACAACAAAAAAACAAACCAATTAAAAAATGGATAGAGAAAAAAAAAATGGATGGAGGGGGGCTCCTCCCAGCTGGCTCGGTCAGAAGAGAGTGAGATTCTTGATCTTGGGGTCATGAGTTTGAGCCCCATGTTGGGTGTAGAGATTACTTAAAATTAAATGTACAAAGAAACTGGGCATGGACTTGAATATATTTTTCTAAAAAAGATATACAAATGACCAATAAACACATGAAAAAATGTTCAACCACACTCATCATTAGAGAAATATAATCCAAATCATCATGAGGTACCACTTCACACCAATTTGGATGGCTTTTATAAAAACAAAGAGAAAATAAAGTACTGGTAAGGATGTACAGAAGCTGGACTCCTTGTGTATTGCTGATAGGAATGTAAATGGTACAGTCACTGTAGAAACCAGTATGGTGGTGGTTCCTTGAAAAATGAAACACAGAATTGTCACGTGATCCAGCAATTCCAACTCTGGGTATATACCCAAAAGAAATGAAAGCAAAGACTTAAACAGATATATGTATACTAATGTTCATAGCAGCATTATACACAACACCCAAAATGTAGGAACAGCCTAAGTACCCATCGGCAGAATAAAAGAAAAATGTGGTTAAAAAAAGGAAAAAAGATAAAATGTGGTATATACATAAAATGGGTTATTATTCAGCCTTAAATGAAATTCTGGGTGGCCTATTCAGAAGAGCCTGTGACTCTTGATCTTGGAGGTGATCACCGAGTTCCACGTTGGGTGTAGAGATTACTTTAAAAAATAAATAAATGGGGCACCTGGGTGGCTCAGTGGTTGAGCACCTGCCTTTGGCTCAGGTGGTGATCCCGGACTCCTGGGATCAAGTCCTAGGGGAGCCTGCTTCTCCCTCTGCCTAGGTCTCTGCCTCTCTGTCTCTCATGAATAAATATTTTTTAAAATTTTTAAGTAAATAACTTAAAACTTGTTTTTTTTTTATTTTGTTTATTTGAGAGAGAAGAAAAGGACAAGTAGGGTGAGGAGCAGAGGAGAGAAGCAGACTCCCCCTTGAGCAGGGGCTTCATCCCAGGACTCCAGGATCATGACCTGAGCCATAGGCAGATGCTCAAACCGACTGAGCCACCCAGGAGCCCAAGCAAGGAAATTATAACACCCTACAAAATATGGATGAATCTTGAAAACTTTATGCTAAATGAAATGAGCCAGACATAAAAGGACAAATATTGTATGATTTCACTTATATGAGGTACCTAAAGTAGTCAACCATATAGACAGAAAGTAGAATGGTGGCAAGGGGATGAGGGTAGGGTGGGGAGGGATAGCAGAATTGGTTTGTTTGTTTGAAGTAGGCTCCACACCCAGCGTGGAAGTCAATGTGGGGTTTGAATTCAACACCCTGAGTTCAAGACTGGAACCAAAATCGAGATCAGACACCAAGCCAGCCCGGGTGGCTCAGTGGTTTATACCGCTGCCTTCGGCCTAAGGCGTGGTCCTGGAGACCCAGGATCAAATCCCACGTCAGGCTCCCTGCATGGAGCCTGCTTCTCCCTCTCCCTGTATCTCTGCCTCTCTCTGTCTCTCATGAATAGATAAATAAATAAAATCTAAAAAACAAACAAACAAAAAAGAATCAGACACCTGACTGAGCCACCAAGGTGTCCCTATTTTTTTAACAGGGGGGTTTCAGTTTGGGAAGATGAAAAAGTTCTGGAGATGAGTAGTGGTGATAGTTGCACAACAATGAGAAATATACACATTTATATACAGTATGGATATAATATACATTACAATGTATACAGTAATGCCACTGAACTGTACACTTAAAAATGGTTAAAATGGTAAGTTTATGTATATCTGACCACAAACTATGTGCTAAATTTACCATTATCTTTTAAAAGGATGTCTAACATTTACTGAATAATTACTCTCTGCAAGGCACAGAAAAGTTAAGTAACAGGTCTTACAAGTTAAGTGGTTGAGTATAAATTTGAACCAGGACTTTGACTACAGACCTATACTTTTAGTCATTACGGTGACCAAAAGATATTCTAGTTTAACCAAGGAAGGAAAACTTTCAAATAATTAAGTGAAAAATATCCACCAAGAATAGTAGCAATACTAGACTATTCTTTCATATCCAGACAATAGAATTCAATTTATGTATCACACTGAGAATGGCTGGTTCAGAGGTGGGGAGGCTTGGGGTCGGGGGGAGAGTGGGAACCACACCAAAGCTTTTCAGACTAGCAACCAAAAGCTAACATAGCACAGTCTAGGCAGCACACTGAGGTGTGCTAAGCAGTCCCAGTAACAACAAAACTAAAACGACAACTTCCAAAGGATTCTTTAGTTAATTAACAGCCTGGGTGGCTCAGTGGTTTAGCGCCCCCAGGGCGTGATCCTGGAGACCTGATCTCGATCGTGAAGCCTGCTTCTCCCTCTGCCTGTGTCTGTGCCCCTCTCTCTGTGTCTCTGAGTCAATAAATAAAATCTTAAAAAAAAAATTTATAAAGCTATACAACATGACTGAAAACCACACAAAAGGGCAGCCGGGGTGGCTCAGCAGTTTAGTGCCGCCTTCGGCCCAGGGCATGATCCTGGAGACCCGGGATCGAGTCCCATGTCGGGCTCCCTGCATGGAGCCTGCTTCTCCCTCTGCCTGTGTCTCTGCCCCTCTCTCTTTCTGTGTATTCTCATGAATAAATAAATAAAATCTTTAAAAAAAAAAAGAGTAAAAAAATCTCACTGTCCTTCTATAATAATGCTTTGATCTATAGCAGTACTCCTTATACAGTTTTTTCCACACCCTCAACTCAACCATATACAGAAAATCACATAACTACAGAAGATTTAAAATTTTATTTTTGAGGGACGTCTGAGTGGCTCAGCAGTTGAGCATCTGCCTTTGGCTCAGAGCATGATCCCGGAGTCCCGGATCAAGTCCCATATCGGGCTCCCTGCATGGAGCCTGCTCCTCCCTCACCTGTATCTCTGCCTCTCTCTCTCTGTCTCTCTCATGAATAAATAAATAAAATCTTTAAAAAATATATTTTTGATAGAATTTTATTTACCATATTATAATTTACTCTCTCCTATGAATATTATCAGGTATTGACCCAGCCAAAATACAAGGTTTAATTTGGAATGAAGACTGTCCAGGTTCTAACCTTGGTAATACTCTTCTGTGACATCCACTACTCCTTATTTGACAAAATTCAGAACTTAAAATTTAATACCAGATAGATATCAAGGCCTTGATACGCAACAGTCATACAACAATCAAACTGGCTCCTAACCAGGAGTGCCTGGGTGGCTCAGCCAGTTAAGAGTCCGCCTTCTGCTCAGGTCTTGGGCTCCCTTCTCAGTAGGGAGTCTGCTTCTCCCTCTCCCTCTGCCCCTCCCTCTGCTCCGGCATGCTTGCACTCTAATAAATAAAATCTTGAAAAAAAAAAAAAAAAAAAAAGGAAACCCAGCTCAAAACAAATGGTACCTAAATAAGATCTGTAGTAAATCACTAGATGAAAGAAATTTGATACCCTTACTTAGGCTAGAAAGATTTTATTCTCTTGAATCCTCATGGTTTTTCAAAGATGCACTTGTTATTTTTAAGATGTTTCTATCACTGCAAAACACAATTTTAATAAAAAAATCTTTTTCCAGTCACCCATATTCCTTGAAACCTTTCAGTTCAATATCAATGCATTATATAATTTAGATGGGAAATAGCTCTCCAAGCAGAAGGTAAAGAGTTAAAAATGAAGGCTAATGAAAATTTAATATTAAATCTTAATGCAATAAGACACCAATATTCTAGTTTCCACTCATTTGGCACAAAATACCTGGATTTAAAATACTCCAAAAAACCAAAACTTTCAAATTTATAATGCATTCAGCTGAGAAACTGAGCATTCTTTACTACCTGGATTATAAAATAAGAAAAGAATGGCATCAGAGTAACTACTAATTTATGCACGGACACTTATTATTAGCCAAAATCTAGTATATGGCAAGAGTGGTAAGCTACTCACATCAAATTTTCATAGAAGCTAATATAGGGTCTTTGTAGACAACCTGTCCAGGGCAGTAGGAATATACAAGATCAATTACTTCAATCTTTTTAATAACAATACATCAATCTAGCCAAATAAATGTTAAAGGATGATTAGAAAATTGCCCCTCCCTCCAAAAAATGTTATCCTATTCAGGAAACATTTTCAATACTTTCTCCCACCTCCTTTTTTATGAGTACAAACAGGATAGTGGCAGGCAGGGGGAGAGGGAGAAGCACACTCCCCACTGAGTAGGGAGCCCGATGATGTGGGGCTCAATCCCAGGACCCCAGGATCCTGACCAGAGCTTAAGATGCTTAACAGACTGAGGGGAAGCCCGGGTGGCTTAGTGGTTTAGCGCCGCCTTCAGCCCAGGGCCTGATCCTGGGGACCCAGGATCAAGTCCCGTGTCGGGCTCCTTGCATGGAGCCTGCTTCTCCCTCTGCCTGTGTCTCTGCCTCTCTCTCTCTCTCTCTCTGTCTCTCGCGAATAAATAAAATCTTTAATAATAATAATAATAATAATAATAATAAAAGAGACTCAGCCACCCAGTCACCCCACATTTTCAATATTTTCACAGGTAGCTCAAACTCTGAGATAAAAGTTTCAAATTCAGGGATGAATACCATTCAGGTAACCTTTATACTTTTAAAAGATATAAGGACAAATTTCTCCAACTTTTGTTTTATTTTTATTTATTTATTTATTTTTAAGATTTTATTTATTTATTCATAGAGACAGACACAGAGAAAGAGGCAGAGACACAGGCAGAGGGAGAAGCAGGCTCCATGCAGGGAGCCTGATGTGGGACTCGATCCAGGGTCTCCAGGACCACGCCCTGGGCTGCAGGCGGCTCTAAACCACTGCGCCACCGGGGGTGCCCTGTTTTATTTTTAATTTCAAGATCAACATATCATCTTAAAAAGACCGAAAACCAAAAGTCCTTCTGTGTGCCTCACAGTCCGATGGTGGGCTTTACAGATTCTGTAGTGCTATGCTAACATCTTCACAGAAAGGAAGAGCTTCTTGCTCTAGGCTCAAAGGTTTCTATTCACTTACAAAATTGCACTCTCCAGCTTCTGGCACATTAGATTAAAGATGGAGGGGACAGAAGCTCAGTTATCCTCTTGGGAATTCATTGAAAGTAGGAGCCAAGTTGCATGAGCTGTGCCATTTGCCTTGGAAGATTCATGAGGGGAAAATGGCAGCCATCATACCAGTGAAGTTTCCAAAACATATCTAGCTTATTAATGCCACCATTCTAGTTCTTTGGAAAACTAGCACACAAAAGCAATCAATTCCCTCATTCCACAGTAACAACCCTTAAAAAACTTTTAACTCAAAGAGGAAAGCAGAATAACAAAGTGCAGTATTCTCAGAGCACGGAGATCACCAATACTTTAAGAAGCTCTTTCACAGTCAAATAATTTTGAGGACCTCTGCATACTTTAGCCATTCTTTTACCTCTCCCAATGTACAATGTATACTTAAACATGCAAGGCTCTGAGAAGTCATGCCAATAAAGAAATGTGCATTAACATAATTTATCCCAGAATTTTATTTTTCAAAACACTATTTGACCACATAACTTAAAAAAAAAAAGACCACATAATTTTTTCACATAATACTTATTATTACTATTCTATTTTTTATTTTTGTTTTTTTTAGGGCAAAACAAAACTCTATGAGGAAAGTTAGGAGGGGGATCCCTGGGTGGCGCAGCGGTTTGGTGCCTGCCTTTGGCCCAGGGCGCGATCCTGGAGACCCGGGATCGAATCCCATATCGGGCTCCCGGTGCATGAAGCCTGCTTCTCCCTCCGCCTATGTCTCTGCCTCTCTCTCTCTCTCTGTGACTATCATAAATAAATAAAAATTAAAAAAAAAAAAAAAGGAAAGTTAGGAGGATGTTAAGATCACAACCTATGAGATCAAGCAGAGTTGTTCAAATACTAGATTCTAGCAAAATGACAATGTCTCTGGGAATTGGGCTTTCTCATCTGTACAGTTACCTTAAGAACCAAAGTAGTACAAAGCCTTACACAAAGAAAGTCCTCAAAAAATTAGTTTAAATTAAAAAAAACTCCTTTTGAGGGATGCCTGGGTGGCTCAGCGGTTGAGTGTCTGCCTTTGCTCAGGGCATGATCCCAGGGTCTCGGGGATAGAGTTCCGTATCAGGCTTCCTGCATGGAGCCTGTTTCTCCCTCTATGTTTCTGTCTCTCTCTCTCTGGGTCTCTCACGAATAAATAAATAAAATCTTAAAAAAAAATTCCTTTTGAGAGGTGCCTGGTCAGTGCAGTCAGTTAAGCATCCAACTCCTGGTTTCAGCTCAGGTGGTGATCATAGGTCATGATCTCAGGGTCGTGAGATCAAGCCCTACATTGGGCTCTGTGCTCAGCACAGAGTGCTCGAATTTCTCTCTCCCTCTGGCCCTCCTGCTTGTGCACATGCACGTATGCAAACACTCTCTCCTCTCAAATAAATAAATAAATCTTTAAAACCAAGAAATAAAAATTCATTTTAGGTTCTGAAAGTTGCAAAAATGCAATCCAAAAATACTGAGAGGGGTACCTGGATCAGTGGGTTGAGTATCTGCCCTGGGCTCAGTTCATGGTTTCAGCGTTCTGAGATTGAACCACATATAGGGCTCCTTGACCATCGGGGAGCCTGCTTCTCCTTCTCCCTCTGCTCCTCTCCCCACCTGCTCTCTCTCAAATAAATAAAATCTGAGGAAAAAAACCTGAGAAAAAAATTACAGAACTCATGACTGAAACATTCCTCGAGAAGAGTAACTTCCCAGGATTTTGCAACCTTTTTTATCCACTGAGATACTGGGAAAGCCTTTAAATCCTCCCCATTTAAGGTGATATTCAGGGGTACATCACACATACTGATGAAAATGGCTATGAACAGAATGCATGCTGAAGAGTATTATTTATGGTTTCAATGATTTAAAAAATAAGCCTCATTTCAATATGAAAAAGAAAAAAGGAGTTGTGAGGAAAGCTCAGCTTGTGTCAGCACATAATAATTAATGATTGTACAGTTCCTTACAGTTTATAAAGCACCTTTATGTATAATCTCATTTGACTGACACAGGAACCTAAACCTAACCAAAGAGATAAGGCAGCTGTTGATACCCATTTCTAAGGTGAGGGAACTATGGCTTGAAGACTTCAAAGGACTAAACCAAGGTCACACAGACAATAAATGGCAGTATAAGGACTCTGACTTTGTTCTTCTGCCCCCAGAACATAACAAAAGAGGTGCCTTCTAAATGTATGCAATATTTTCTCATATTCCTATCTTTACTATCTTTCAAATGATGAGTACCATCCTAGGCACTGGAGACACAACAATAAAAAAATGTATTTTTCAGGATGTTTACAGACCATGGGGGGGGGGGGGGAGACAAATAGCATTTATAGAGTGAGATCAAAGAAGAAAGCAAATGTAAGTCTCTCTGGGAAAGTCAGGGGAAGGTTTCCCAGAAAGTAATATTTGAAAGGAGACATGGAAACTGATCTAGGAACTAGAACTTTATCTGCTCATGTATAAGCTATAAGGGAGAAATGTAAGGCTGGATAGAAAAGCAAAGGCCAAGATTACAGGGCTTGAACACAATGCAAAGTTTAAAACTTATCTTTAGGGATCCCTGGGTGGCGCAGCGGTTTGGCGCCTACCTTTGGCCCAGGGCGCGATCCTGGAGACCCGGGATCGAGTCCCACGTCAGGCTCCCAGTGCATGGAGCCTACTTCTCCCTCTGCCTGTGTCTCTGCCTCTCTCTCTCTCTCTCTGTGTGACTATCATAAATAATAAATAAAAAAAAAAAAAAAATAAAATTTATCTTTATGCAACTGGAAATTATTGAATACTTTTTGAGAAAGACCAAGAGAATAATCAGATCTCTATGTCAGACCATTTTGAAGACAATAAGATTGAGAGTTTAAAAGGCAACAAAATTAAAAACAAAGAGAACTATAAGATATCCTGGCAATCTCCCAAATAAGAGTTGCAGGCCTGAAGCAGGAGACCAGCAATGGAGACAGAGAAAGAGGTAGTGGTTCAGAAATATTTAGAAAGTAATGGATAAGAGGGACATCTGGGTGGCTCAGTGGTTAAGCATCTGCCTTCGTCTCAGGTTGTGATGCCAATCCTGGGATGAGTCCTACATGGGCTCCTTGCAGGGAGCCTACCTCTCTGTGTCTCATGAATAAATAAAATCTTTTTTAAAAAAAAGGAAAAAAGAAAGTAATGGATAAGAGAGAACGGACGACGATGCTCCCACCTCTGGGTTAGGTGAATCAGAGAATGATTCTCCATGAATCAGAGAAGGGAAGCTGATGATGAAAACGCTAAGTGTGAGGTACCAATGGAACACAGGTGGCTATGTTCAGCACACAGTAGAAAACCAGAAGCAAGAACTTGGGAGTTCAGGAGAGATGTGATAATCAATGTTGAGTACACAGAAGATTTTTCTGAATAATCAAGTGTTATTTACCATTTCAATGGGAAGGCAATAATTTTATCAACATTATTTGTATGACGCTTCAAAGTTCACACTTTAAAATCCCATATTATGCTAATCACATTTCGTACTTTTGTAATAAACAATGAGATTAAGAAAACAGTTATTATTCTTATTTGATCAACAAATATTTATTAACTAGGTACCAAGTACCATATTAGATGTTAAAACACCAAAATAAATCCATGCTTTTATGGACCTTGTATCATAGGAGGGGAAGCAATATGCAATAAATGTTAAAAAAAAAAAAAAAGCAGGGGAGGGGTTGCCTGGCTGGCCCAGTTGGAGAAGCATGCAACTCTTGGTCTCAGAGTGGTGAGTTCGAGCCCCATGTTGGGTGTAGAGATTACTTAAATAAACTTTTTTAAAAAGGCAATAAAAGTGAACCAGATAAAGACAATTATATGGCTTCACTCATATGTGGAATATAAGAAACAGGGCAGAGAATCATATGGGAAGGGAAGGAAAACGGAATGGGAAGTAATCAGAGGAAGACAAACCAAAAGAAATTCTTAACTCGGGATGCCTGGGTGACCCAGGGGTTGAGCATCTGCCTTCGGAGCCGGGTGTGATCCTGGAGTCCTGGGATGGAGTCCCGCATTGGGCTTCCTGCATGGAGCCTGCTCCTCCTGTCTCTGCCTCTCTGTGTCTCTCATGAATAAATAAATAAAATCTTTAAAAAAATTCTTAAATCTTTGAAACAAACTGAGGGTCGCTGGAGGGGAGGAGGATGGGGGGAGGGGGTAAACTAGGTGACAGGCAATTAAGGAGGGCACGTGATGTTATGAGCACTGGGTGTTATACACAACTGATGAATTATTTAACTCTACCTGTGAAACTAATGCGCTATCTGTTCACTAAAGTTTTTAAAAAGACAAGAAATATAACAAATGTTATAAAGTAATAAGCACTGGGGAAAAAAAGAAAATAGAGCATGGAAAAAATCAGGAGTGAGAAATGGGGGGAACTGAAGGTACAATTTTAAGAGATCTCACTGAAAAAGTGACATATGTAAGCAAAGACTTGAAGGTGAGGAAATTAGTCATTTGTATCATCTCTGTAGGAAAAACTAGCTATTTTCCACTAGAGGGAATAGCTAATGCAAAGGTCCTAAGATAGTGTGACTGATGTATTTAAGTAATAAGTCAAGGTGGCTGGGATGGAGTGAGCAAGAGGAAGGTAACAGATCAACAGAGAAGGGGGGACAACTGCAGATCATTAAAGACCTTACAGGTCACTGTCAGAACAGATTTGTACTGAGAGAAATGGGGATATAAAAATGAGGAGCCTTGGGCACCCCAGGTGGCTCAGCGGTTTAGCGCCACCTTCAGCCCAGGATGTGATCCTGGAGACCCCGGATCAAGTCCCATTTTGGGCTTCCTGCATGGAGCCTCCTTCTCCCTCTGCCTGTGTCTCTGCCTCTCTCTCTCTCATGAATAAATAAATAAAATCTTTAAAAAAAAAAAAAAACAACACTTCCCCCAAAATGAAACAAGATCAAGAAAGCTATGATCAGGTGGTTTAAAGCAAGACTTTCAGGTTTCAAGTAATGGTAACCTGAATTATTTTAAAATGTATACCATTCAAATGTGAAACGCAAGAAGAGAATGGCTCAGGAATGTCAAAGTATTGTCATTTTTGTTAACACTTTACTGGTTAGTACTAATAACAATTAAGCTTATACATTGTCAAAGAACTTTCTGCAATTACTATTTCAGGTCTGGATTTGACCAGTTTCATACTTCAAAAGCAACAAAATATGTGTTCTTATTCATCTGTTGCTTTTGGTACTATAACTCACAACTCTTGATAGGTTCTTGCCAGTTAATGGCAACTTAAGGCAATGACAAAGATCAGAGAATTTTGAGGGACATACCATCTAAGAAGTAGACAAGTTAAGCTTTTTAATGACCCTGAGTCACTCCTTTCCTATTGAATGAATTCAAAACTACATAGGAATATTTTAAATATCCATAAGAAAGTAAGAAATGGAACATGAGGATGGAGCATTTCAAATCAGATCTATTCTTCAATGCTTTCATCATTATTACACAAATACAGGATTGTCTCTACTTCAAGGACTCTGAAGCCACCAAAATCGCTAACCAATACCTACAGAAAATATCACTGGGATACCGAGGCTAAACCACACAATACAGCTAATAGAAGATTTCCCCCTAAAAGGCACACCTTTTCAACAAAAACTGAACTTCCTTATGTATCTTTCCTCAAGCTTAACCAATGCAAGGGAACTGCAACTTTGTGTGGCATCCTCTGATAGGTTAGATTTTTCCTGAGCAAGAAGTGGACAGTTTTACACCAGGGCTAGATTTATAGTCAATCTGGGTGTGTCTTTTCTTCCCTCCTCCCCTCCAAACTACTTCAGAGTTTTTCAGTACTGTAAAAGGTCTGGAGAAAACAATTCCTTGGTCCTAGTTAAGGACCTAGTTAAGGCTCAAATCTTACAGTTTCTGGGACGCCAGGATGGCTCAGCAGTTTAGCGCCTGCCTTTGGCCCAGGGTATGATCCCAGGGTCCCGGGATCGAGTCCCACATTGGGCTCCCTGCACAGAGTCTGCTTCTCCTTCTGCCTATGTGTGTGTCTCTCTCTCTCTCATGAAGAAATAAATAATATCTTTAAAAAAAAATCTTACAGTTTCTCTAGCAGTTGTTTTAATCAATCCAAGCTGGTTTGGCTTTTCTCGATGAGCCAAACAACATAAGTATTCTGAGTGCAGAGTGTCTGCCTGTGAACATGCTTATCCCGATGGGTTGACTGACATGGACTATACTTGAGTCTAGAAATTAGGACAGCACACAACTGATGTTCCCCACCTATGTCCCTCCAGCTCAGTAGGTGTGGAAGATAAGGAACAGTAAATTGAAGGAAGAGGCCTGGTTTACATACAACATACTGCTTAAAGCTAGGATGAATCCAGAGGTGCCAGCATATGATCAGGATACTATTAATGACACACTGACACCCTTCCCCCCCCCCCCCCCCCCCCCACGCTGCTGTTCTGTAACCAAAATCCAACCTGAAGGTCTGGCCAAGCCCAGACAGAAAAAAGAAGAAGGAGGTGGTGTGTGAGGGGTGGGTGGTTGGGGGAGTGTGGGGGGGATTATTGGAAACATTTGTCCAAGAAAAAAAAAAAAAAGACGGAGAGAAAGAGGGATAGCACACAGGCTTTTGAATATACTTTAAGACTATGAGGTTCAAAAAAATCTTTCACATCTTCTCTCCCCACACCCGTGGTCTTATGCTAAACACAGCAGTAAAAGTTACTGCCAAAACTTAGACTTGAACCGCTGATCAGGGTACCTGGTCAGTACTGTTCCTAGACAAGTATCTGAGTGCAGCCTCTGTTTAGAGCCTTTTCGGACTGCCTCTAAACAGGAAGTTAACAGACATCACAGTCAGGGGAGGCAAACCACAGTGTCATAAAGATGGATGCTGCTGTCGGCTACAAATCCCTCTCACTTTATTGAAAGTGTTCTCATGGAAGAAGCAGAACAAAGGTCCATAAGCCTCATCTTTTCTCAAACTGGGTCACTCAGCCTACAGGTCTGGCCTTCTGATTCCCACTGATTGTTTCTCTGCTTCATGAGTGCCCATGATGGCTATACCACTGCCCCTAGACTAAAAAACTATATTCCTCTAAAAATGGAAGACAGCACGACCAGATCAGTACTCCCACTAAGTCACTCTTCATACACCCTGCTTAAAAAGCCCAAGGAAAGACTATCCTTGAGCCAGCCCATCCTCAAATACAGACTCGATATCAGTCACCTAAAAGCAGCACCATTTCCTACACACGTGGGCCTTCCTTTAAAATACACGGAGGCCTTCCATAGCACCACCGTTAGAAGCTCCCGAAGTAGCCTCCTTCCCCATCACGCCGGCACAAATGCTGACCACTCCGGCACCGAAAACGGGAGTCAGACTTCAAGGAAGAGTTTAGGTCAATGTATCAAAGAAAAAACCAAAAAAAGTGAGCACGAACACTCCACGAGGTGAGTCTCCAACACGGAGGCAGCACGCTGCTGCCAGAAAACAATCAGAAACCAGGCACCAGGGAGTGAGGCTGGGTGGCTGGAGAAGTTGAGAGGGGAGCCTGCATTTTGAATCACACGCACGCAGTCTACCAAACACTAAATTTTCTGAAATAAAAACGTTTCAAAAACTCAGAAGCATCAGCTCGTCGTCGACACGGACGAGAGACCTGCCCCGACCCCGGAGGCCCGCTGCAGCCCGGCCGGGAAGCCGGCTCCCTCCTTGCCGAACCTCCGCACACGCACACAAAAGCCCTCGGAACCGCCGCGGATCGGAAGCCCGAAATCCGTCCCGAGGGCAGCCGGAGCCCCACCGACAGCCCCCGCCCTCGGGCCCGCTCCTGCGCGCCGGGGGTCGGCGAAGGGGGAGCGCCGTCCCGGCCGGCGGGCGGCCCAGCGGGAGGCCAGCGCCTCGGCGTCCCCGCGAGTGGAGCCACAAAGTCCTCCAAGTCCCGCGCCGCCGGCTCCCGGGCACCGAAGGAAAGCGCTGCCCCCGAAGAAAGAGGAGCCTGGCCGGCGCGCGGGGAGCGGCCCCCACAGCCCCGAGGGCAGCCCCGGGGGCGGGGGCGCTCGAGAGGAGCGCGGGGGCGCCGGGCGGGCGGGCAGGAGACCGAGAGTGGAAGCGGGGATGGCGGGGGAACGGGGCGCGCGGGAGGGGAAAGGGAGTAAAAGCAGAAGAAGCGGAGGGACGCGAGGCGGGGGCGCGCGAGGCCGGAGGGAAAGGCCGGGGCGCGCGCGCGGGCGGGGGAGGGGACGAGGTGAGCGGAGCGCGGGGCGGGGGCGCGCGGGGCCGGGCGGGGGAGGGGGACGCGAGGCGGGGGCGCGCGGGCGGGCGTCGGCTCGCGGGCGCTTCCCCTCCCCCGCCCTCCACCTTGCCCTTCCCCCACCGCCGCCGCCGCCGCCACCGCCGCCGCCGCCTCCGCCTCCCGGCTCCCTCCTGTCCTCGCCGCTCGCCGCCCCCGGGCGGGCGGGAGGCCGGGCGGGCCTAGGCCACAGCTCCTCACCTGGCGGTGGCGGTGTAACTCCCGGCGAGCTCGCCTCCTCAGGCGGCGGCGGAGGCGTCGAAAAAGGGAGGCGACGGCACAGTGGGTTCCGGACCCCGCCGACAGGACCGGGGGCGGGGGTGGGGGAGGGGGGCGGGCCGGACCGGGGCGGGCGGGCGGAGCAGACACTGCGGTACAGACGGGGGGCAGCGGCGGCGGCGGCGGCGGCTGCACCGGCGGCGGCACCACACAAACAAGGACGCTGATTGGGCAGCTGCCAAGCGCCTGGGCTCCACCTTCCCTACACGCCACGACGCCCATTGGGCGACCTCAGCCGGCCTCCCCGCCCTCTTCTTCCAGGCCTCGCTAATAGCAGGCGGGATGCCGGGACTACACCCCACCCTTGAAGAGTGAGTGGCTGGAGGAGCGCTGATTGGCGGCCGCAGCACCCAATCGTGCGCGGAGGAGGGGGATGGTCTAGCGGGGGCGCGTTAATGGGTACCTCGGCCAGTCCCAGACACATCCGGGTCTTCGGCAGCCCATTAAGTGTCGGGGGTCAAAAAATCGCTTCAGGCTGCAACTTTCCCTTGGAGACGTTTTGGTCCCCAGGCAGCCGCCGTACCCCGTACCCCACACCGGGATCCCCAGAGCCCGCTCTCATCCTCCCGACTCCAAAGATGGAGGTTGGCGGGCAGCGCTGGGCTCTGCGTGGGGGTGGCCCATCGCGACCGAGCCCCGGAACCCGACGAAGGCCGCGGCGGCAGGCGCCGGGCCTCGCGGTCCGTGCGGGGCGTGGCCTCCGGGTGTGCGTGGGGCGCGGGCGGGGCGGCGGGGCCGTGAGCCCGGGGGCCCGGGCCTCCAACGGTGGATGCGGTGTCCGCCCCCCCCCCCCCCCCCCGGTACAAGCCCGCGGCCCGGGTGCGGCTGACACCCCAGAGCAGGCTCCGAGACGCCGAGGGCCTGGCGCGGGAGACTGGCGCCCCGGCCGAGTCCCTGCGGCTCCGCCTTCTCCCGGCCATGGGCTCCGCTGCACGTCCCCTCGCCTGGACGCTCTGTGCCTCAGTTTCCCCATCTGTCAAACGGGAAGGATGGAGAGGAGCGCCCGTCGCACCGGGTCATCGTGACGATAAGATAGTACGTTCAAGGAGCGCAGGTCGGCGCCGAGGACGCAGGCAGCACTCAGCCAGCGCGACGGCAGCCACGAGCAGACTTTTCCAATTGCACTGAGTCGCACATCCCGCTTCCATCGGTGCCCTCCTTGCAGGCACCGAACACGGTTTCCCGTCCTAACGTTTTCAGCGACTCGGTCATTTGACACAAACCCACAGGCCCCTGTGTGCGGGGATGTGGCGGGTG
Source organism: Vulpes vulpes (assembly GCF_048418805.1). Classification (NCBI taxonomy): domain Eukaryota; kingdom Metazoa; phylum Chordata; class Mammalia; order Carnivora; family Canidae; genus Vulpes; species Vulpes vulpes. Next base: position 117,200,090 of record NC_132792.1, read on the forward strand.
ACCTGCCTTCAGGAGGGGCCGCCCTCTTCCTGACCTGTTCTGCACCCCTCACCAACTGGCCCTCCAGGGCAGACAGGGGAAAGGCGGTGGCCGGAGATGCCAGCCTGACCAAGTGCCAGGGAAGCCCCAGAAAATACCTTAAAGGCCGACTGTGGAAGGGACTTTGAATATGTGGCCATCAGACTCCAAGCACAGGCGTGAGGCCACCACTGCCCAGCGGACCTGACCTTTCCCTTCACAGACCACCTGTTCGTTGGCTTTTCTTTCCAAAGCCAGTGTTTACAAAGTGTGCTTAGCACTTGATAAGGATTGTAGGATTAATCTTGGTAAACAATCTCAATTTGCAGATGAGGAAACACTGAGGTGCAGGAGTTAAGTAATTTGGCTGATGTAATAAAATTAGTAAATTGCAGAGACAAGATTTAATTGAACTGTCAAACTCAACCCTGTATAGGCTCTCAAGTCTGGTAAGAAAAAACCAGCCAGGAATAGGCCTGTCCTCCCTCATCTAGCTCCCTAGGCCATAGCACAGAGATGTCATAGGCTGTAGTGAGTACTTTACTCTTGGAATTTCCAGATATTCCTGGAGCTAAAGGATTCTGTAGTCCTGTCCACCTGACTGTAGGTCTCTACCAGGAGGCCCAAAGGTAAGAAGTACAGGAGTTGGAAGTGAGAGTGATTATCATTACTGTCTGAGGCAAGGGGTGCTCTAGACCATCAAGATGGTATGCTCTGTGAAGGTAAGGGACTAAAATCCTCTCATTCCAGACAGTTCACTCTGCTGGACATACTATGTCCTACAAACACTTGGGATATCAGGAAGGCGGTTGCTCCCTTGCAGATACAGGCACAGGATGATTCTGGGGAGTCAGGTCCGATCAGAACCTGGACTGACAGGAGGGTTTCCCTTCTGAAGGACACACCTCCCAGTCCCCAGCAGGACAGAGCACATCTCCTAAACCCTCGCTTCCCTCCCATGCAGCTCTTTTAGGATGCTGGAAAAGCATCCACCATGCTCACTGCAGGATGCGGAAGGGTCGGTCCTGTGGCTCGAAGTTTCCAGTACTACTCTCCATCCACTGTTCACCACCCCCAGGAATTTGCACTAAAGCCTCATGTAAGTTATTCCTTCCATTGACACTCCTGCCCTCCTTCCCCAAGGCATGTGTTTTGTTGGCTAATTCCCTTTGGTTTGTTCTGCAGCACTTGGGGAGTTGTTTCCTGTGTTTATTTCATTCTACAGGAAAGGGAGAATTCTGAGTGTCTCCTTCTTGCCCAGTGAGCTCCTTCATCCTTGCCTATCTTCCTGGTCCTGTCCACAGGCTGAGACCCTAGTTGGAAGAGCACCGCCTGCACCTAGAGGAACTGAGGGGGTCTAGGGGGGCTGCCAGAGCTCCCAGGGTACATGAGAGCTGCCAGTACCGCCTACCCGGGAGTGGGCTGTCCTCTGTGGAGGTACTAGAGAAGCTGGGAGAGAGGAAAGAAGGCAGAGATGAGCTCAAGGCCCCCAGAGAATGGAGCCTTTGTGTGGGGTACAAATGAGGGACAAGGGGGTGATTGTGTGGGAGGGCCGGAAGTGCCACACAGCCTGGCACCACCATAGCCAGCACCGGATTCACCCCTCTCCTGCTCCGACAACTCCCTGAGCACCAAGGGACCAGCACCAGACCTGGTCGGGGAAGACATGGCAGACTTGATGCTGCAGGGGATGAAAAGGTGGAAAGGAGGAAAAAGAAATACCTCTGCCGTTCATTATCCCAGACCCAGGGAACAGGAGGCAGAAGGAAAAAACAGAAGCAGCTTTTACTATATTTACATCCAACAAAACTTCGCAAGGAACAATCCTTACTGCACAGCCAGGGCCCTGGGCAGAGTGGAGGTAACAATGAGGACTGGATGGGGCTCCCTCAGCATCCTCCTGACTTTCCAGGAGCTACAAACTGCTGAACCACGGTGCCCCATTTCCCTTCTCTCTCATCATCCCCAGGAACCTCATCAGCAAGGGGGCTGTGGCTCCAAAATAAATAACTTAAAATACAAACACTAAGGTAGACAGTGGGGAGCTTCAGGCTACTTCAGCAGTTCCAGGAAAGGAGGCCTGTCACCCGGCCTGGCAAGGAATGACATCCCTCCCTCCTACTCAGGGCAAAGGCTCAGCAGCTCTGTCGCTTTCCAGTTGTTTTTTAAAACAAAAACTTAGAAAATGCCCAGGGCAGTGCAGACCTGTGGGTGCCCTGGAGGAGAGTCCCCAGTGTAATCTGGGGAGGAACAGAGCTGTGCCAACTCCCGCCAGATATCGTACTACATCAGCATAAGCGTACTGGGTAGGCTGGAGATAGGGGCATCATGACTTCTGGTAACAGGGGTCCCTCCTCTCTTTTGTTGTCCACATTCGGAGCCTAGGGCTAGGTCTGCTTTCCAACTCCTCTATGAAAGGAGTAAGGAGAGCAGTTATCTCCAGGATGCCTTCTCCCTCACCTCCCCACCCCAGGCCAGAGAGGAGAGCTTAAGGGTTCCTAGCATTCCAGAGGTGCTCCAAAACATTTCCGGCAATCTATGGCCTTTGGGGAGGGCATCTGTGCCCGTCGCTGCCTCAGCTCCTCCTTGCCCATGCTGCTGGCCAGCTTGTTAAAGGCGGACTTGTACTTCTTGTCGAAAGCCACTAGGGAAGAGGATGAAAGTAGGTCAACAGAGGAGGATTCCCACCCCCCTCCTCCGACATCCAGCCCCAGATACTTAAACTCCTCAGGCCCCTGCTGCTCCCTTACCTATGTCCACGTGGTCCTTGCCCAGAGCAGCCATTGTCAGGAACAAGATTTCACGGTAGATGCCCCTGGAGTGGAGGCAGAGGGTATGAATGAGAGAAGGGGTTATGGAGCCTGGGACAGACCAGGTACCTCCCAGAGAGGTGCACCATACCTCTGCAAGTGCAGACCAGCGGGAGGCGGCCCTAGCGTTTCCAGTAGGAGCCCTACAGCCTTGTGCACCTCATTGAGACCCACGTGGCGCAATACTGACTCCAGCAGGTCCAGGCTGAGGGGTGCAGGGATGGGGCCTGGCCATACCACCCGCTGTGGGATCTGGCCTGGGTGAAAGAAAGGAAAGCAGCCAGGATATTACTGAGCCCTCTGGGCGTGGGACGCACTGCTTCCCAGCCTGGGCCAAATACCACACTCACTGTGGATCCTCCAGAGCACATAGAGAGGTGGGCAGCTACTGGGATCAGGGGTGAGGACATCCCACAGCAGCCGCACCTGCACAGATGCTGGATCAGGCATCAGCCAAGGAGATGGGGCCTGTAAAGAGCCAAGACAAAGGCAGGCTCACGAACTGCAGGCGGAGGGCTTGAGATGGACTAGCAATGCTCCGAGAGAGAGAGGGGCATCATGGGATGCAGCCAAAAAAAACAAGGGGAAGGAACCTGTATCCCCCACGAGAGTGCAAGCTCTGAGGGCATGCATTTGTTCTGACATCTGCATCCCTCGTGCCTAAAAACTGCCTGGAACCTGAAAGGTGCTCAATAAATACTGGTGTCATGACAGACAGACATCCAGGAATCATTGTGGGAGGTACTGGGCACCACACAGGCATCTAACCCTGGGCCCTGGGCACCTAGGCCGCGTCACAAGTCTGCAGACGAAGGCTTAGTTGTAAAGTGAACAGGCCAGGGATCAGACTGGGGCAATGGACCCAAAGAGCCTGTGCCAGCTCTTCGGGGCGTCAGACACCAGGAGGTGAGGTGGGCCATACCCAGCAAGCGGGGTAGCATAAGGGCACTGACCTGGGGCAGTGGGGGCCCATCACAGGAGGCCAGCACCAGGCATGGCAGAATGTTAGGCAGACGCAGCCGCTGGAAATACCACAGAAGGTTCCAGAAGATGATGGGGTGGGCAGCAGGCAGCTCAGGCAATGCCAGCACCTCACTGCCCTCATTCTCCACCAGTGACTCCAGCTCTTTTCGCAGCACCAGGGGGCTCAGGTAGGCCCAGGCCCCACCCTCAACCCGCCGGGGCACAGCCTGTCAGGTATAAAGATGGAGAGCAGTATAGGGCAGATGCCGGCCATGCCCCTGGGGTGCCCCCCCCACGTCAGGCCCCATCCCCAGGACCCCACCCCCAGGACCATGCTTCCCACTGAGTCACCTCATCCAGCAGCTCTGGGCTCATCATGCCCTACCACCACTGGGGAACACACAGACACATGCACCCTGTCCCCCAAGCCCCTGCGGCCCAGACCTTACCCCCATGTGCCCATTGCAGAGCTGGGGCTCATCCAGAGCAAGGCAGAGCCTGCGGTCACTGAGCACAGGGCCTGAGCCCCCAGGGGTGGGGGCATCTTTGCTGTTACTGGCACCAGCCGGGGCAGGTTTGGGGCTGGGGGCACTGTAGGGGAACAATGGGGGTCAGCCCTTGAACCTCTGCCTCCCTGTTTCCACCCTGAAGCACTGGCCCTGCTTTGGGCACCTGGGTCGGGAATCCAGGGTCTGGACACTGAGCAGAGGCACAAAGGGGCAGGCGCAGAAGGGGCAGATGGTGTTGAGGTTAGAGTCGTCAGGTGCCCAGCCGGCCATGATTTCCTCATCATACACCAGTGAGTCACAGGCACGGCAGGAGGAGCAGCTGGACAGCAGGATCTGCAGGCAAGAAGACCCCCCCAGGCTGAAGAGCCCAAGCTCCTTGCAGGTGCCCCAGCCCCTGCCTTCAATAGAGAGACAGAGGGACTAGGCCCTGTGCATGTTTCTAGCACATCTAGGTGGGTGGACTGCTCCTCACTTCCAGGGATGGTGGCTGCGAGGACCCGGGGGTGTCGCTGAGGCGCTCCGAGGACCGGCGGAGGCTCAGGCTACTGGCAGAAGACTCAGAGAGGTCCCACTCGCTGCCCAAAGAGGCTGAGCTCTGCCGGCACGTGAGAAGGAGTGGTCAGCAGGACGCTCTCTGTTAGCAGCCCCGCCCCGGGCCTCATGGGGTTACAGCAGCTGGACACCCCCCCCCAGTGGCTGGCTCCCCCTCCATGTTGGCTCCCCCACAGCTGGCTCCCCCTACCCCAGCTGGCTACCTCAGACGCAGTGGATCCAGGGCGCTCGCGGGGGCGCAGGAGGCTGTCCATAGGGCTGCGGCGGGCGGGGGGAGGCAGGTCGGGGGGCAGCTCAGGTGGGGGAACATGAGAGGCGGGGGAGCGGCGGGAAGGAGTGAGCAGTTGTTGCAGGCGAGCTCCCAGCCCTCGTCTGGGGGTGCTGGCCTCATCCTGACGCCCACTGGCCTTGGACGCCAGCCCACTTGGCCCTTCCAGGGCTTCAGTGGACTGGGCACCCAGGGCTGAGCCTGAGTCCTCCAGGCTGCCTCCAGGGGCCAGCTCTTCACCCGTCAGGCTCAGGTCTGAGAGGCTTCCATCATGCCAGGGCACAGGCGACCCCCGGGGCTCCAGTACCCCCAAGGCCTCTATCACTGCAGGGCAGAGGAGAACCGTAGGAGACAGCGCCTCGCTGTCCAGGAGCCAGGGAGACACCCCCTGGCCGCACAGACCCTGGCACCGCCACTACTACCACCACAGTGACCTGTCCAAGGCAAGGTCCCCTATCTTCTACAGCACACCCCACAGAGGGCCCCTGGAGCCTGGCTCTGCTCTCCTCCTCTCTCCCTGGGAAGCAGTCAGGAGAGCAGGCCGGGGGTATGGGTCAGGCTGGGCACTCACTGTGGGCCACGCCGGCCTCCACGGTGGGCTGGGCCCCACGGGCACTGCCCAGGCTGCCGCTTTTCACCAGGCGCCCTGTGGGTGAAGCTGGGTCCCGGAAGCTTTGACCAGCCCAAGTAGTCTGGCGCTGAAGTGGGCGGGTAGGGGAGTGACGCTCGAGATAGGGCTCTGCAAACACCAGGAGGAGGCTGAAGACAGCCCACCAGAAAGCCCACCCTGTCCCAAAACAGGGCTTCTTGCATGGGCCTGGGGTTGTAGGGCTCCTCCCAGACAGAACATCCTCTCCTTCGTGACCAGCCAAGTGCACAGACCTGTCCCCAAAACACCCAGGTCCCCAAAACAACCCATGCCAGCCATGAAGCTAGCACCAGTTCTCTGTGCCCCTGCCCCACCAGGGCTTGGCTGCATGTCCCCAAGCAGGTTCCGGGTCTCCTACCCACCTGTCTGGGAGCTGCCTGCCTCCTGTGCTGCTGCTTGCTGCTGTTGCTGCTGCTGCTGCTGCTGCTGCTGCTGCTGCTGCTGCTGCTGCCGCCGTCGTTCCCTCAAAGGCTGGCGGAACTGAGCAGCCCCCAGGACGACATTCCGGAGCTTGGCCCAGCGCAGGCGCCCACCCGGTGTACCAGACAGCCACTTGCTTTCCAGCACAGCCTGCCAAGCACAGTGCTCATCAACTTGGGCTACTTCCACACCCTGACTCCAGCCTGATGGCCACTGCCTGTTCCAGGGACACCAGGGACCCAGGGGCCATCTCCCCCTGCAGATGTCCTGCCTGGTCTGTCCTGCTGATGGCTCGGCCACTGCCACTCTGAGGGAGCTGAAGGAAGCCAGAAGCTATGCGGATACTTTGTATGCAGTCTCCGCTACTTGTTAAGCATAAGGCTTTGAAGAAATTTTTTCATGTTTCTAGTCATGAGTTGTATCACATAAAAACCAGGAGGCACTTTAGTATTGTGGTTAAAGTCCTGGACGCACAAAACATCACTATGCCTGTGTTCATGTCCTGACTCCCTGACCTCTTCCCTATGGGATCCTGGACCCGTAACATGGGGCTAGAGGGAGGCGGGGCTGCGGAAACGATGAAAGGATAGAAAACACATGACATGCCTGGAACAGTGCCTGGAACAGTGCCTGGCACGCTGGCTGACAGCATGGCTACCAGTGGGGGGTAGCAGTCCTTGCCCGGCCACCCCGTCAAAGCTATAAGGAGTGAGTAAGCTGCCAAGCAGGAGGGATGCTATCTGGTGCTAAACCGCTCCAATGGTCCAGTGGCTGACAGGGGTTACAGGGCCCTGTGGACTTTCCACGGTCACTCTTCAAGGGGGCATGAGGGAGCAGCATCCTCCCTGTATCCACACTGGCACCGGCTGCCATCTCACCCCAAACAGTTTCAGTACCTTGTTGTAGTAGCCGTAGGTGATGGTGTTGGGCACAATGCCTGCCCGCCTCATCTCCAGCATGACCCGCACAGACAGCACAGGCTGCCCATAATGGGAGCACAGCTGCATTAGTACGCGGTAACACACCTGGGCCAGGAGAGGACAGTGTGAGGAGCTCCTTCCCATCCCCAACCCTCAGGTCCTGCAGACGTCACCAGCCCAGGACAGCTCCCAGGGCACTGCAGAGAAGAGCTACTTGCCCTTCCTGCTGATCTACGCCCTTGGGGTTCACAGATGCATCCTGAACATACTCAGTGAGCGTCACAGGCACCTGCCCAGCTCCCTACCACTTCAGGGGCCTCCCTGGGGCTGGGCGTGGATACCCACCTCGTCGGGCAGCACCACCTTGCGGCTCTCCATCTGGCGCAGCACTTGGTAGGCCGTATGCAGGGCCTGCACGCGGGAGGGCGCTGAGCGCACATAGGCAGGCAGACACAGGAACCACAGCCCATAGCAGTGCCCCAGCAGGCAGCGCGCCCACAGCTCGGGTACAGCTGCTGACTTCTGCGCCATCCGCTGCGCAACCTTCATCTCCTGGATGGGGCAGGGCATACCCCGGTGAGGACGGTACCAGGCCAGGGCAGACCTGGGGATGTGGTGGGGGAAGCGGCACCCTCCCCAGGGTCTGTGCTCTGAGAAGGCAGGAGGGATGCTGCACACAGGGTTCATTTCATCCCTGGGCCCAGGCACCGAGGCCTAGCTCTAGAGCCGGGGCCCCCGCCTTCCCAAAGTGCTCAGAAGACAAAGGTGATGGGGACGACACTAACAGCTAACATTTTAAGTGCTTTTTATGGGCCAGGCACATTGAAACCTGCTAATAATAGCGTAGGTACTATCAGATCCGTTCCACAGATGAAGACACGGCCTGAGTCAGGTGCCTCTGTTACCTGTTTGGTACGGCGAGGGGCAGGGCTGCTGGGGGCGCTGCGGGATGGGCCTGGCACAGGCAGAGCACCAGGCTGCTCATGAGGGGACTCAAACAGCTCAGCCCGCAGCTCGGGAAACCCGTCGTAGCTGGAGGGGCCGAAAGAGGCAGGATTAGGAGTGGTCGATGAGCAGCCAGCCATGGCCTCAGCCTCCCAACAGAGGCTCTCACCAGTACTGGGGGGTGGAGTCACTGCCCTCAGGTGCTGCAGGCTCTTCAGGAGGTGTGATGAAGACGGTGAGCTCACTCCCTGACAGCTCCTCAAGCTCCACCAAGGGTGTAGGCTCAGGCTTCTCCTGCTCCGGGTGGACCTGAAGCAGGACGGTAAGAGTGAGCATGGAGACAGTGGGCACAGGGAAGAGACAGGACATCCAGAGGAGAGCACCCCTGGAAAGCACAGCTGTGGGAAAGAAGCACAGACACTTGGGCTCCCCAAGATCCTGGAGACATCGCCAGGGATGGAGTCAGGAATGGGAGAGCACACAGCTGTGTGACCCCGACAACTGGTGAGACAATGCGCTTTTAACAGCGACTATGGGCAGGGGGACAGCATCCAATACCTTGTCAACGCAAGAGTCGAAGAACTCAAGGGCGGCGTGCCGAGCAGAGCCAAACGAGCATTCCTCGATAAACTGGGAGAACATCTGTGTGCGCAGCAGCTGGCAGTACAGCTTGTGGCTGGAGCGCTCCCGGGACTTGAGGAAGCCTGGGAGTGAATGTGGACCGTGGGGCTCAGCAGGCCACAGGCCCTATCACGACCTTCCTGAGACCTTGGGACCCAGTCGGGGCCCCTCTGGCAGGATAACTACAGGTGCCAAGCTGGCCGGGGGTCCCTCCCTTCTGTCTGCACCTACTCCCTCAGATGGGGAGCCCTGAGGTCAGGGTCCTGGGGATGGTTTGGCCTACGGGCTGCTTACCCCAAGCCCTGAGCCCTCAGAGAGCAGAGCCAAGGCCCCAAGGACCATACAGGCTCAGGGCTGGTACCAGTGGAAGAACAAGCCAGGGAGCCTACCCCCCGACCCCCACCCCGGGCCAGCTCTCCCTACCCTGCAGGAAGAAGAGGTTGTCCACATCTCGAACACCCTCCGAGGGGGCCTGGGTGAGCGGTCGCAGGAAGTCCCGGTAGCCCTTGAGCAGACAGGCCATGAAGCGGAGGAAGGCTCCCTGCACTTCGCGCTCCAGCCGGGCCCGGCGGCCACACACTGCCTCGTAGTCTGTCAGCAGAAACTCCAGGGACGCCTCCTCCTCGGGCCCTGTGTATGCTGGGGACCAGGGCAGCCTGGGTCAGGGATGGCCCCGACCCTGCTCCTCCCACACCTGTGCTGAAGCTAAAGCGTCCCTGGTAGGTACCCTCTTGAGGCCTCCCCAGTGACTGGATTGCCCCCAAGCCCTTGCCCCCAAGTCCTTGCCCCCCGCCACCCCCCCAACTCACCACCACCACCACCCCATCCCTGGCGCACACATTTGGAATCGTGATGCAGCAGTCCCCACACTCCCGGGAAATTGGCATCCTGGCCACCTCCTCAAGCAAGTGAGGTCTGGTTCTGCACAGGCCTTCCAGCCTGGGGGGTCCCACGGTCAGGTGGGTTCCCAATCCCACCCACCCCTGCCCAGGGTGCTCACTCTGATCCAGCTGCTGGTACAAGTTTGTCAGAGTTGCCAGCAGAACCTTGTAAGGTCTGCGGGGCAGGGTCCGAGGGGACAGTGGCTTCTTCTCCTCAGTCCTATGACATGAGCAGAGGGAAGGAAGGGCTGTGAGGCTCCTGGCTGGCCTCTCCCACTGCTTGCCCACAGCTCTGCAAGCAGCCCTGACTGATGGACACCCAGCCCTCTTACTGGAAGAGCGTGTTGGTGTCAAGGTCGACGCAAATGACATCAGCAGGCGGGTCGTGCAGATCGAAGTAACTGGAGTGGATACCCACAATGAAGGGCACAGGGGCGCTCAGCACATCTGCCAGCACCAGTGGACAGAGCGGGATGTAGGGGCACTGCCAGTGCAGCGGGAAGATCATCTGTAGCGGCAGAGAGCAAGAACCAGTGGGCGGGGGGGTGGCCGGAGTATTGGCCAGGGTCACAGAAGCTGCTGGAGGTGGGATCCTGAGAACAGCCCCTGATGCAAGTTGTGTATAGACTGTGCCCCCCAACCCCCCAGAGGAAGGTAAAGGAAGTAGAATCTGGACAGGTGTGGGGGCACGTCTGAAAAGCTTCAGGGAAGGTGGGCTGGGCAGGGCGGCACTCACAGAGACCAGGGCCTCACAAACACTGGTGAGCAGGTCAGGCCGCAACGAGTGCACCAGCAGCTTGTGCTCCGTGAGCACAGCCAGCAGCAGCGTGATGGCCAGCTCGGGGCCGAGGCTCTGCAGCAGCTGCAAGAAGCTGGCACCGCTGCAGGCAGTGCAAGAGGGGCAGGGTCACCAGGGTGCCCCGGAGACCCCTCCCCAGACACCGGGCGCAGATATTGCTAGGGCCTGACCTGTGCAGACCTCAACGGCCATGCCCACCTGCCTAGCACCTACCAGGTCCTCAGTAGCCACAGCCCTCCCCCCAACCTGGACACATACCTGAGCGGCAGGGGTGAGGATACAGGCTGGCAGAGGAGCAGGTTGTCATAGGGCGACATCTGGGAGGCAGAAGAGCCGCAGGTCAGAATGAGAGGCTGGCCCCTGCCAACTCCCTCCGCCCAGGCAGCCCCACGCTGGGTGGCAGCTCTCACCTGCACCAGGATGCGAGGTCTCTGCGGGGAAGGGAAGGGGACGTTGTGAATGAAGTGGGAGATGTGCCTGGGAAAGAGAGGGATCCGGGTCAGAGGCAGACACCCCAGCCCCCCGCCCATGTTCTGCCCTTCTTCACCTGTGCACCAGAACCTCATAGTCCCTAAACTCAGCACAGCCCCTGCCCTGGGGCCAGGCCAGGGTAAACCAGACTTTAGGCCCCACTCTTCCCTCAGCCAGGGGCACTTTTCTGGTGGACAGATTGCGCGATCCTGTCCCTGTTCCTCCGCCCGCCTGGCCCTCCCTCGTCAACCCTGCCCAGCAGCGGGGGCTGCCATGCTCACGCTTCCAAGGGCAGGCGGTGGGGGCCTGAGACGGAGTAGCGGTAGAGGAAGGTGAGGAAGGCGCGGAAGGCGGGGAAGGCCGGCCAGCGGGACAGCACAGCGATGGCGCGCCGGCTGCGCACTGCCCGACCCCCCAGCGCCCGGCCCCGCTCCACGGCGCTCAAGAGCCCCAGGGCCCGTGCTTGGCGCTCCGACAGCCTGGCCCTCGGGAAGGCCTCATAGAACTGCAGGGCAGCGCCGTACACCTGGCGGGGGGCAGAGAAGCCGTGAGGTGGGCTCAGCAGAGCTGGACCCCTGGGCACGGCATGCTGTTCACCCACCTTGTCACCAGCTGCACCCGTGAGCACGAAGGTAGAGAAGACGGGCACGGGGTACTTGGTGTGGGCAGGCCAGCACTCAACAGTGGCTCCCATGGGCAAACAGAAGACGGGTACGGACTCGGGCAGGGGGAATGCCTCATTGTCCTCCTCAGGGTACCGGCCCAGCAGCTCTGTGGGGGGACCCAGGAGATGCCAGAGAAAAGCCAGGTGGCAAAGGAGAAGTGAGTTCTGAGCATGGCGATGTTGCCAGCCAATAGGCACCAGGGCAGGGGGGACACGAAGGAGCAAGGGTCTGGAGGCACACGGGGGCCACTCACCTGCCTCGTAGACCAGAGTGTGGGCCTTGGCTAGGCCCACTTTGTAGCACAGGTATACCGCTGGACCCCACTGTCCCAAGAATGACAAGACATAGATACACACTCACAAAGTTTTCTGGGCTCCATTTTGTCTACCATCCCTTAGCAATCTTTTCTCTTTATTTAAAAAGTGATTGTGAGTAGGCTCCATGCCCAGTGTTGAGCCCCAGAGCGAGGCTTAAACTCACAACCTGAGAGGGAGAGTCAGACACCTAAGTGACCCAGCCAGCTTGGGGTCCCAGTGGTCTTTTGTCTTTAAAATTCCCAATAATCCTGGGGTGCCTGGTGGCTCAGTCAGTTGAGCTTCTGCTCCTCCCCTCATTCACTTTCTGCCCCTCAAATAAATAAATCTCAAGAAAAAGAAGAAGCCCTCCCAGGAATCCTGGTCCCCCAAGAGGAGAGTCACCCCTGAAGGCCTGCCGCGGGTGTCGGAAGCCCTCTAGCCCTAGGTGGCCTCTCTGACCCAGCGCCCACACCCCAGCACACCACAGGCCCCGCTCACCACACCAGGGTTGAGGTTGCGGGGCAGTCGGCAGTATGTATGAGGAGTGCCCTCCCCCTTGCTGGGCAGCACCAGGCAGACGTCGGTGATGCCAAGGGCATGCAGCCCTGCCCCCTCTGCTGCCCGTCGGCAAGTGAGGTAGGTGCGGGGGTGCCCAGGGCCAGGAGGGGCCAGGTTGGCCGAGTGGCTGTAGGGCGTTGTGTCCAGCACCTGAAAGCCAGGCTTGGGTCTTTCCTTCCCCTCGTACAGGACCCTGAACATGGAGAGCAGGGCAAAGGTCAGGGGTTCGGGGCAAGTCCTACTGACCAGTCTTGTCACAGCGAGCACCAGGGCCCACTTCTCGCTGGACTCTGCCCTCCAGCCTTCTGTGGCTCCTAACTGTTCACAAATGCGAGGGGGAAAGGCTCCCGTGGACTCACTGTGTGCCACATCCCACATACGGATGACCCTGTTGGGTCTTCTCAAGCACCCTGTGGAGGTGTTCTCCCCATTGAACCGGGACATGGGCCCACAAGGGCTCACCACCCTGGCCAAGATCCCATAGCTTGCAAGCAGCTGCGGAGTCCACCCGCTGATTCCACGTGGGGACTAAGTGCATCCCCCCACCTCTGCCCCCTTCCTGCTCTCATCCCAGCCCCCACCTCACCCTGCCTCCCCTGGTGCCTGCACAGAAGGGGCACGCACCCCAGCTCCACGAGGGGGGGCTTGTCACGGCCCCTGCGGTAGCAGATGACGGGCTGCGTTCCACCCAAGAGCCCAGCACTGAGTTCCAAGGGGTGGCCCCCAGCGGAGGACTGGATGCAGGTATAGCCCTGGGGCACTTCCTCGCCCAGTGCCCGAGCAATGACCGCCATGTCTGTGATGGGCTCGGCTGGCCGGGGAGGGCGCAGGGGCCCACTGGGTTCGGGAACCCGTGTCTCCTCGGGAATGGGAGCTCCGTTCCCTGCAAGCCCGGCTATCACGAAGTAATCCACCAGCCGGGGGGGCCGCTCCTCCGCCATGGCCCCCCCCTCACTCACTGCATCTGGAACGGTCAAGTGGGGCAGAGGTGAAGAAGGGAGGCAACCAAGACCCCCCTCTGCTCCCTCCTGTCCCCAGTCCTTACAGGGGAGGGGAGGGTCGCAGAGGTCCGCCAACCCCGAGCTCTCCCGCCTGTGACGTCACCAGACCCTTAAAGGGACCCGGCCCTTCCCGCGAGCAGCAGCAGCCCTCTCCCCCAGCAGGGCCCCAGCAGCGCCCCAGCAGCGCCCCAGCAGCACGCCCGCGCACAGCTGACCGCAGCAGCCGCCCGGGGGCTCTGACCTCGAACCGCTGCTGGGCCCCTACAGAGGCCCGGCCGCCCTCACTCCCCACAGTCGAGGTCACTATCTTTCCTGCACTGGCCCTGCCGTGACTTCGCCAACCTGACAGTCTGTTTTCTGGGTTTCTGACCTTCCCACCCCTCCTGATGACATCACTAGAACCTCACGGTCCAGCCGAGGTTCTTAAAGAGCGCACCTCTACGTTTTCAGGAGGACCCCCCCCCCCGGGTTCCAGGAAGGCCCAGAAAATCCAAGTTTTTGTGTCTTTCCACCAGCCTCGGGTGTCCTGCCTGCGGGTGCACTGACCCCACACACCAGCGCCCTCCCACCTCCAGGCTCCTGAAGTTGGGTCCGACGCGGCCGCGGGGGCGGGGGAACAAGGGCGCTCCACCGGCCTCCCCTGTGTGCTCACCTGCCGCCATGGCCTAACCCGGGGGTCCCCAGAGCCCGGGGCACGGAGCCGGGGCGCAGCTCGGCGAGTGGCTGCAGCACCGGACGGGAGGCGTGGGGCGCTCGGGAGGGGAAGGGAGGGGACTTCCCGAAACCCCGGAGGGGAAGCTGCGCGGGCGGAAGTCGGCCCCGGGGCGTGCGGCGGGGGCACCGCCAGGCCGGCAGCGCGGCCCTCCTCCCCCCGCCCCGGGCCCCCCAACCCCGCCTCGCCGCCCAGCGCGGCCACACGCAGCCAGACCGTCCGTCCCCACCCCGGGTGGGGAGCCGCGGCCGCGGGCAGGGGTGGGGGGCAGGGAGCGGGGGGCCCGGGGCGGGGTGGAGGGGTGAGCGCCCTCCGGCCGCCGCACACCTGCGCGCCCGCCCTTGTCCCGCGGGCTCCCCGCGCTTTCACTTCCCCGCGGCGGAGGAAGCGGAACCAGCTGCGCCGCCGGAGCCCCGGCCTCCCCGCGCCCCCTCCCCGCCCGCCGCCAGCCCGGCCCTACCTGCCAGCCCGCGGCTCCCCGGCCCCCCGGCCCGCGGGCGGGCGGCTCGGAGGCGGGCGGCGGGCGGCGGGCTACCCGGCCCCGGACATGGCGCCCGGCTCGGCACGCTCCCGCCGGGCGGCGGGCGGAGGCACAGGCGGCCCGGGCGCCGCGCCGGGCTCGTCGGCGCGCCCCGCTTTCTCCGCGGCCCCCACCCCCCCACCCGGGCCGTGACCCCGCCGCGCCCGCTCGGCGCCCGCAGCGCGACCCCTGGCGGCCGGGAGGGCCCCCTGCACGCAGGCGACAGCGCCCGTCCCTCCCGGGGGCCCGGTCACATGTGGCCAGAGGTGGGGGGTGGGGGCCGGGCTGCGCCGACCCGGCGACGCCCCGGCTTCCAGGCTTAAGGCGCACTGCATTCCCTGCGGGCCTGGGTTGCGAGCTCTCAGTTCCCTTTCTGAAAAAGAGCAGGGCTTCGAAAAGAGGAAGAGAGGGCGGAGCTGCGGGGTGTGCCCGGAGGGGAGCGGGGGCCGAGGCTGGAGCCAGTGGGATGGACACCGAGAGGGCGCGGGGCTGGCAGCCTGTGGCGGCAACAGGCACCCCTCGGGAACCCTGGGAGCAGGCCAGCACTCAGGGCAGGGAGGGCACGCGCGGGGAGGTAGCCAACTTGGAGTGAGGTCAGAGGCTGGCCCTGGACCACTGTCTTCCAGGTTCTCTAGGCTGCCAAGGCCAGGACGCAGGGGAGACCAACCCGAGCCCTGTCTGGCATCCCCAGCAGCCACTCCCCTAGGACATCCTGGGGAGACGCCCTCACCTGGGGGCATGCTGCCCTGGGGAAACACCAGGTATCTCAGGCAGCAGTCGCCTCACCTCTGACTCAGCCCAGACAGGTGGGAGGGCACAGGAGGGAACAGGTGCTGCCCTGGGAGCCTACATTCAGTCTGGACTCCTGGGTTCAATGCTGGGTACAAATTCTGAGGCTTGGGGCCCCAACAGTGATGAGAAGGTGCAAAAGAACCCCATCCCCAGGATCCTCTAAATTCCCAAATGCATCCCCAAGAGCAGAAACCACACCAAGTGTTTGATATAATTTTTTTATTAACGTATAATATATTTAATAAAAAATAATATCCACTCTGGCTCTCTCCTCCATTGCAACGGGAAGAGTGGTGAGGAGGGGCTGGCACTGCCCACCCCTAGGCATCTAGGCAAGCCCTGCCTCCGGGGCTCCCCTCCACCCCTGCTCTCCAACAGGCTCTGACCTCCAGACAGACGGTTCAAAGTTACAAGTGCTTTAGGCCCTCCCTTGAGCTCCCCTACGCCCACCCCTTGTGCAGAATTCAGGGGCCACCTGGACAAACCCCCTTGCTTTTCCTCACTCTTGGGATCCCTCATTCACATTAGAAAGAGGATCTTGGGGGAGAGTGGAGTCTACTGGCCAGGGGGAAGGGAGGAAAGGAACAGTGATGGGGCAGGGCCACGGAGAGGGGTGCCCAGGAGGCCCATCATTGCAGCCGGTCACTACGGAATGAGTCCTCCACTGCAGGGTCAGGCAATAGGGCACAAGGGTCACTGAGCATGTGGAGCCCCTCCAGGCCTAGTGGCTCCATGCGCAGCTCCTCCTCCAGCCCCAGCCCCAACCCCAGCCCCGCTGCTGACACCTCGAAGCCAGGCACTCCAGCCAGGGCTGCCGCAATCTCCTTAGAGAAACCCGGGGAGGACTCTCCTGTGTAGGCAGAAGAGATGAGTGAAGACCCATGGCCCTCAAACTCCTCTGGGACCCCTCCATCTCCCACCCCATCAGCAAATGTATCATCGCCTCCTGCTGTGCCTGTCACCACCCACCCGCTCACCTGGAAGAATGATGTTGGGCCCTGAGGCATGGCGGGAACAGTGGGTCAAGTTCTGGTGATTGAGGGCATGAGGGTCCTGGAGGCTACTCACTGGTCCCTCACCCCCTAAAAATTCAGGCCCTTCAGAAAAGCCGGGGGGATCCAGCGCCAGGCTGGTTGATGGGCTCGCCATGCTGAACTGCTCCAGCTGTGGACACACAGACAAACCCTGAGGAAGAGACCTTCACAGCAGGGTGTCCCGGCCACCCTGCCTGCCCTGCAAAGCACCCCCACTCCTGGACTCCAGGAATAAGAGCAGACAGAAAGAAAGCCACAGGCAGAGCAACAGAAGGGAGCACAGGGCCTGGAGCAGGTATGGGTAGCATGCCTCCTGCGACACAGCGAGCACATGCCAGAAAGAACTCAGGGGAGAGCAGCAGTCACCAAAGAGCTCACTGGGTGGAGGGAGCAGGAGCAGGGGTCAAAGCAGGAGGAGAGAAGCCTCAGGTAGGCAGTGCTCTGTTATCTGGAGGGAGCGAGGATCTCCCCGATTCAGAGTGCACCAGTGATCCTGCACTGGCCTCTCTGAGCCTCCCCCAACCCCTGCCCTGCTTCCAAGCCAGGGACCTGGGTACTCACGTTTCCCAGGCTGAAGTCACTCATCGGCCGGAGGTAAGACTGCTGCCCATGCCCACTGGAGCCAGGCGGGCACAGTGTACCATAGTGTGGCGGCCGGCCCGGGGGCTGCCCCCCTGAGGGCTGCATGGAGCAGGCCTGAGAAGACAGCCCTGGCTGCTGCAGAGGCTTTGGGGTGGGTGCCTGGCTGGGCAGAACCAAACTCGGGGGGCTGTATGGGTATGGAGGCAGCCGCTGGTCAGTGGACAGTTTGCTGGTATCCAGGGGGACGCCCTAAAGAGAAGCAAGGAGAGGGGGAGATACTTACCCCTCAGGAACACCCCCAGGGGAGCTTGGTCAGGGCTTCCCACCCTGTGAAGCTGCAACCATCCTCAGCGCACACATGACGGTGTTCTGTGGGGGGGTGTTCCGTGGGGTGCCCCGGGGCTGGGTGCCGACACTCAAACACAAAATGAAAGCGACTGAGTGAGGCCAGTGTCAGGAGGCCCCAGGTTCCCGGCAGAGGGAAGCTGCTCCAAAGCTGTGCACTGTCACACTGCCTGCAGCAGCATGGCCCACAGGCAAGCGCCCACATGCACTGAACCTGAGGCCAGTGGCAGGGAGAGCCTACAGGAGGAAGGGAGGTCAGGCCACTCTAAGCTCCAAGGGAGCAGAGCCGTGCTGGCCCGGGCTTACCCTTTCCTCTGGGAAAGGGGCCTGCGTAGGGATGGAACCCGGAACACACATCCTAGGAAGCAGTAGAGGTGCAGACCAGGGCAGGGGGGTGGGGGCTGGGTGAGGGGGTGGGGAGCCACATAACTCAGCACTGGGGGAAGAGCCCCCTGCTAGGTTCTCAGCCTGCTCCCAACTCTTCCTAACTTGCTGAGTAAGCTCACAGTGAACCTTCCCTCTGGGCAGGGTCCTCATCTGTAACATGAAGAGACGAGGCTCTAGGATCGAGAGCCCCTGACTCTATGAAATTTGTGGAAGGACAGCAATGGGAGCGGGCATGGGACAGGATGGAGGCATGAGAGACAGACAGACAAGGAAAGAAGCATGAGGAGAAGAGGGAGAAGAGAAGAAGCAGCTACCATCTGGGGAGCATGCACCTGGGTGGGCACAGCCTAAACATGTCTCGTACGCGACTCCTGTGATCCTTACAACAGCATCCTTGTTTTACAGGTGAGGATGTGAGGCTCACAGCCGGGATACCACCTGTCCAAGGAGACCGCTAGGAAGAGGCGGGGTCGGGACAGGAACTGGGGAGCTTACCCAGGGCTTGTGCCCGTCAGGCAGGAGGTGAGAGGGACAGAGGAATGGAAGGGGAGCACAGAAGGGAGAAGGGGGTGTCTGAAGAAAGGAAGGTGGGAGGGAACACGTGGCAGGGGGGGAAGCCAACGGACATAGACGGAAGGCAGCCACGCATACCTGAGTGATGGAGGACAAGGTGGGTGACATTGTTGGCGAAAACTGTTTGGGCAGCTGCTGTTGGGACCTTCTGGCGTCAGCTGGGCCCGCGGGCAAACTCAGGGGGCTGAGGGGCACGCGGCGGTGGCGGGGGGAGGCTCCAGGGGTCGATGTGGGGTAAGGGGGGGCACTCGGCACAGGAGAGGCAGTGGAGGAGGAGGATGTGGAGGAGGAGAGGGCTGGGGCGCTGAGCGAGGGATGGCCCAGGGAGGCAGTGGGCAGTGCATGGCGGGCCAGGGAGGATGCGGGAAGGGAGGGGTGGCTGTGGGAGCCCTGGAGTGGGGGCTGAGGGCTGCTCAGGGAGGCCTGCAGGTTGGGATTGCTCAGGGAGGACTGCAAGGATGGATGGCTGAGAGGAGAGTGAAGTCCTGCAGACACAGACAAAAAGCAGAGATGCCGACGTTACCGATGGGAGCCGGGCCTTCCTCCGCCCAGAACGGGTAGCAGCGACCAGACTATGAAGGTGGCAGCACGATGTCCTCCCTGCTCTGTCCCTGACAGTGAGCTTGGCATGGCCCACCTGGGGGCTGCCCTCCCTCACGTCTGCCTGAGAGAATGCTGGGGAGGGCTGGTGTGCACGGTCCCTGAGCTCCCAGGTGCGCCAGACCCACACCCCTTCAACCCTCAGCCGGGCAGTGCTCCACGGCACACAGCCAAGACCACCACTCACCTGGCACCTCATAGCCCGAGCCTGGGCCCAGTCCCAGGCCCCCGCTGATGCCAAGGTGGGTCATGGTGTGAGTCAAGTTGGAGGTACTGTTGCCTCCACTCAGGCTGGGGTAGGCTGTCTCCTCAGGGTCCAGGGGGGTGGGCAGTGGTGGGGGAAAGTGCAGATTGGTGAGGTCAGGTAGGGAGCCGCCTGTGTTCATGGCAGGTGGGAGGACGGGCACGCTGGGAGGCTGGTCGGGAGATGGAAAGATGCTGCGGGAGGAGAGCCGTAGATGGGGGCGGTGGTCGGGGAAGGGCATGGAGGCTGGCCTCTCACGTTCCCCTCAGCCCCTTGGCCAACCTCACAGAGGCACCTACTTAATTCCAGGGACTTCACAGGACCGAGGTCGGGAGGAGGATGACAGCTGAGGAGAGATAAAGAATGTGGGAACGGAGGACTGAGGAGGGCCTGTCCCACAGAAGGAAGAGGGCAGGGCATCACACTGACCTTTTTAGCATCCCATGGCTTCAGCAGATGCTCGTCATCTAGCAAGTTCTCCTCAACAGCAGGGACTTGAAAGAGAAAGACTGGCGATGAGAGGGTTGGAGAAGGAGCCAGTCAGACCGGAGAGGGAGCAGAGGCGAGTGGGAGCCAGCCCTGCTTCCAGGCCCGACATGAAGCCCCCAACACCAGCCCAGAGGTTCTTGGGTATCAGGACCCACAAATGGTAAGAAAAACATACCTTTAGAGCCCAAGTCACCATCCAAAAAACCTACAAAGAATGCAGTAGAGTTGGGTACAGTCCATACTTCTCTACCCACTTCGAACCAAAGCTTCTCAGGCTACTCCCTGCCCGGGGCCAGGGCCGTTTACCTCCGCGGCGGCTGGGCAGGATGCCGGGAGGGGCAGGGCCTGGATATGTGTCCTGAGGGCTGGGGTTCATCACACTGGTGTGAAGGGCAGAGTCAGAACTTGTCCTGTGGCGGGGGGGTGGGGGGTGGTGGAGGACATGAGCTGGCACCTGTGCCCGTCTTCCCGGTTCCTGTGCCCTGCTCAGTGGGGGAAAACACTGGCTGGGCTGGGACAGGGTGGGGCGAGGGAGCAGGGCCCAGAAAGCACAGATAAGAGACGTGGC
Source organism: Vulpes vulpes (assembly GCF_048418805.1). Classification (NCBI taxonomy): domain Eukaryota; kingdom Metazoa; phylum Chordata; class Mammalia; order Carnivora; family Canidae; genus Vulpes; species Vulpes vulpes. Next base: position 117,220,282 of record NC_132792.1, read on the forward strand.
ACAGAGAAGGCCAGGGCCATCACCTGTTCAGTGCAGACGGTAGTCGAAACAACTGCCCCTTCTCTGCAGGGAAGTTGCCCCAGGGCATCGTCCTGGGGTGGAAACACAAGGTCATGAGGAGAAAGGCAAACAGACAGGAAAGGGGCTGGAGAGAGCCGTGCAGCCCAGGCCAAGATGGACAGGGCTGGGCACCCGGCGCGGTGCCTCCTTTCTGGTTCTTCTGCTACCTGTGACCCATGACCCCTCTCCCACAATCAAGCTAAGAGATCTGGATATTCTCAACCTGTCTCTGTCGGGACAAGCTGAATGGGAATCCCGGAGCCCAGCAACTGGCCACTGAGGACACCATAGATAGGAGAGACTTGGAAATCTGAGCGCCAGAACCGTGCAGTTGGCACCCACTTCTGTTGAGAGGCAGTCATTCTCCCTCGCAACACACACACCCCAGCCAGCCACAGTTACCATTGGTCTTGCACTGGCTGGCCTGGGAGGCTCGGCTGCCCGTGTCAACATGGCCAAGACTGGACTCTGACCCACCTACTACACCTACCCTCACCCCTCCCAGCCCTGCATTATGGAGCAGGTACTGTTCCAAGCCTGCCCAGAGAGCCTAGCCCCGACCCAAACTCCCCCAAAGACATGTCAGAGAGTAGACAGGAGATCCTGTCTGCCCTAGACACTGACCTCCGCCAGCTGGACTCCGGGGGAGGAGATAGGTAGGCAGGACTATAGGGAGAGCTGTCGACGTGAGCCGCACCAGTTAAGGAGACAAGGATGAGGGGGTCAGAGGATCAGAGACCAGGGGAGAGGAGAATACTGGAGGAGACTGATGAGTCATTTTTAGAAGCAAGTACCCCCCCTCTTCCTCAAGCAGCAACAATAGGGCTGAAGGATGGAAAAGTGAACCATGCCCAGCCGAGTTGGAAGAACAAGGGAGAGTAACTGGACAGGGCTTGGGAATCAGGTCGTGAAACCTCAGCGACTGAAGGGGAGACCAAACCCCCTTCGGCAGGAGACATGTGGCCTGCTCTGGCAGCAAAGAGCAGGCTGCACACAGCCAGAGAGAATGAGGCACAGCCACGCAGGCTGGATGGCGGCTTTCCTGGGAGGCTGGCACAAGACGGGCCCAACCCACAGGCAGTGTCCCTTCACGTGGAATCCCGTCCCCAACCCGAATCCTTGGTGAAGGATATGTGACGGGGGTGGCGGCGGAGCGGGGACACCATCCTTCGGGGGTCTCGCTGCACCCGTTCCACCAGCCCGTGGTGCCGCGTGCCCCGGGAGGAGTCCAGAGGCGAGTGGAGGGGGCTCTGCCAAAAGAGATAGGTCAGTCAGCAGGGGAAGCTGCCCGACAGCTTGTGCTCCCCCTGGGCTGCTGTCCACTCACCTGGAACTCGGCCAGGCCACAGCCAATCTGGTTCACGTTGGGCAGAGAGCCGCCGTAATGGGAGCTCCTCGTGTAGGCCAATCGCAATTTTTGGGCCTGTAACTGAGACATGGAGGACAAGTGGGAAAGTCAGGAAAGATTCTGACTACCGTTCCTATCCTTTGGCTACTCTGGCCATCTCTCCCCAGGGTATGCCACTATTGCTGGTGCATTTAGGAAAGCTGCCAAAAGAAAAGCCAGAGCTGGGCAGACAGGGTGTGGAATCTGCCCAGCTCTTCTGCAGACCACCAACAGCACTCATGGCTGGCATTACCCTGCCAGGCAGGGCCTGACACTTTGCTCAGGGCCTGTCCCAGTTGGCATCAGCCTGAACAGAGTCCCTGAGGGCTTGCAGGGAGCCCCCAGGCTAGTCATATGACTTAACTCCTGGGAAGGGTGCCTATTAGGCACCTCCGCTTTCCCTTCCAGATGCGTCCAGGACTAATTGGAACATGAGGGGAAGGCCACAGGTGGATGCCACAGAGCCATTATCAACAGCCTCTTTCCCTCCCACTCTGGAGGGCACAGGCTTTTAGGCTCTGCCACTTGGCCAGCATTAGGAAAGCTACGCGGATCCTGCACCACCCTAGAACATCTAGGAAATGATGGCTCTCCTAGCTGGAAAACCAGTGCCAAAATCAGGAGGCAGTCTTCTTCCACCTAGCTTTAAAGCCCCCAAACTGGCAGGGGAGCTTTGAGAAGGGTGGTGAGAGGAGGATCAATAGCCAAGTTCAGCCTAGGCAGAGCCATGTCCCTGGCCCGATCCCCACTGTGGGGAAACGTATCCAGCACTGCAGTGAGAAGCCACAACCCTCAGTCCGGCACAGCGTCAGTCTGTCTACAGATCTTAAGTCCCTCTGTGAGAGGTGAACATCTACTTCTGGGGCTCAACCACTGCAACCAGCCAAAAACTAGACCCAGGGCAGTTGATGAGCTTCGGGGATCATGCAGTGTTGTGCACAGGCCAACATCAGAACTAACTTTCTGTTCCAAGAGGCCAGCCCACTGAGTGTAGCAGACACTATATAAACCTTTGGGCCACTCAAGATTGCTATTAATACATGTGTTAACCCCAGCCTCTCAGCAGTAGAGGACCTTAGGCTGTATCTGCCTCAAAGGAGCCCTCTCCTAGCCAGATAACAAGCTAAGCCCCAGATCTCTTATCTCTAGCTTTAGACCCTTGGGTACCGACACCCTGGCCTTGTATGCCCACTAGACATGTATGTGCAGCAGAGGAGTAACCCTGCAGTTGCAAGATGGGTGGAGGGGGCATTTCGACAAACTGAGGCATTACAAAGTCAGAGGCCTCACCTCTGAGCTTTTCCCAGCCTTTCTCTTTGCACACACAAAGCCTAAAATCCCACCATGCCTCTGCTGGAGTTACAGTCCAGACAGAGGATAGAGGCCCAAGCTGAGCTTCTTGCCTACCTTCTTGCCTCCACACTCACCATGATCAAAAGCTCCTCCAGGGAGCAGTCAGCAGTTAGATCATGATCCTTGTGGCATTTAGAGGGAGTTGTGTATGTGTGCACCATTTGTTTCCCCACGTCTCTCTGTTCTGACTCCCACAAACTAGGACACACGGTCTCTAGAGACCAAAAGGGGGAGAAGAAACACAAGAAAAACTAACAGGGGAGGCAGAAGCAAGAATACAGCAGAACCACAGCCATAGACTCAACCCATCAGATCAGCAGAGAGCTCTGAACCATCTCCCCGAAAGTTCCTTCTAGCTCCCTGCCCTGGGGGATCACTGCAATATCCTCACCTGCTGTTTTGAGAGTAAAGTGTCCCTAAATTAGGACTGCATACCAGCTGGGCAGACTCCCCACCCTCACTCCTTCTGACATCCAGTCCCGGGAAACAAAAAGCGAAGGCCAGAGGGGTTCCAAAGCCAAATTTGCCAGGATGCCTCCCTCCTGGAACTATGTGGGAATGAACATCCGCTACACAGAAAAGTCCCTCCAAGGCACCTTATAACTGACCACAAGGCAGCCGTCTTCCTAGAAAGCTCAGCAAACCTAACCTGTCGCCAACTGGTTACCCGCTTCGGAGCTTCAAAATCCCACCTCCCCTCCGCGGCGGCCAGGGAAAACATCAAGCACAGTCCGTAAGCAATGGACCTCACCTTCATTCTCGTCGGAAAACCACAAGAAATATTTGAAAAAGGAAGCAAAGGGAAGGGACTCAGGAGGGGACTTCCTGCCCCAGCAGACCCAGCGCGGCGGCGCAAACCACTCAGGGGCCCTTTCCCGGAGGGACGCAAGTGCCGAGAGTGGCCCCGCGGGGCAGAGCGACCGGCTGGAGATCCCCGACTCGGAGGGGCCGGGCCGGGCACCCGGACCATGCCCCCGCCCCAGTGCAGGAACGTCCCCGGGGCGTCGACAGGGGAGCCGGGCCCGCCGCCCCCCCCGCCCCGCGGCCCTCCACCCGCGTCTCCCGGACTGCCGCGGCCCCGCTCCGCCTCCCTCGCCGCGGCGCCCGCCCCCGCCCCGCCTCCCGGTCCCCAGCTCCGAGACAGCTCTCTGGGCTCCCGCGGCCCGGCGGCCCCTCACCCGGGTGGAGCCGATGTCCATCATCACCTCCTCGAAGGCCGCCGTCTCTTCGGCCTGACGCTGCTTCTGCAGCGCGATCTTCTCGCTAAACTTACGCGGATTGGAAGCTGCGGCCGTGGCCGAGCCGGGCCCGTTCGCGCCCGCCGTCGCCATCTTCCCTGTGCGTCCCTCCCCGCCACCCTCCCGGACAAGCCACGGCCCCGCCGCGGGCCCCGGCTCGCGCCTCCAGCCGCAGCCGCCGCCGCCGCCGCCGCCGCCTCGGCGAGCACCGCGAACCCGGCCCCAGCCTAGCCCGGACCTGCCGCGCGCGGGGACCGCCGGGTACTGTAGTTTGTTTACGTGACCCCTGCGCGGCCCTAGGCGAGCAGCGCGAGCAGGAAGCGGACTTCATTTCCCAGTAGCGCTGCGGCCCCAGGGCCTGAAAGCCTGGCCCCTCCCCCCGGCTCCTCCCTGCGCGAGGCAAGCTGGGAAAAGTAGTTCAAAATTGATCTGGAGCCTCTGAGCGCGAAGGGGAGCGAGATACAGGGGAGGGAAGGACCGGGAGGAAGAGGAAGGGGAAGGGATGGAGACAGGGCGGGAAGAAGGAAGGAACAAAAGAGGGAAATTTGGGGTCATCAGGGAAGGGGACTACGGATCCTGAATGGAAACCGTGAGAGCAGGGATAGTACGACTGTGACTCAAGCCTCTCAGACTGGCCATGTGCCCACCCCTCGCCCAAGATGAAAGAGCCGAGGCACTGTACAAACGTATAGAAACTGCTTTTATTCGGGTAACAAGTCCCAAAACAGGTCAGTTAGTAAAATAGATTCTGGAGAACATGGCTCTATCCACAGCCCTCCCTCCCCAAAAATAGCGGGGGTGAGCCTTCCCCCCTTCCCCTTGGGCTCCTTTGATATAAAAAGTTTTGGCAGCTCAGTATTTATCACCTGAGCACGGGGCACCGTGTCCCTATCGTCCTCCTAGGGCGCAGGAGCTCTGCCACCACCCCCGCCAGCCTCAACTCAGCAAACATTGCTGCCCCTAACAAAGAGCAAGCAGGGCCCCTCCCATGAGGTCTCAGGTAGGGCTCAGGGCCATCACTGTGCTTTCTGACAAAGGGGAAGGGATTTATTTGGCACTTTAAAAATAGAGAAGTGAGCAGGACTAAAGAAGCCAGAGAAGGTACCAAAACTGGCAGGAAAAGGCCATTTGGCACTAGTTCCCTGGAAGAAAGGAAGCAGAAGATAGATTAGGAGCTAAGAAAGAGTAGTAGGAGTCCACTCCACCTCAAGAGACAGAGGACTGAACTGGGCTAGACACAGGACTGCTGACTTGGAGCTGTGTCTTCTCTACACCTCCATCCCACAGCAGCCTTCCCAGTGTCAGCTCGGCCCTGTATGTAGTATCTGACCCTGGACTCTAGCAGTCTTCCCCAATAGGAATCACTAGTCATCTTTAGTCACCTATCCCCAGTCCCTTGGGGCCAGGCTCTTGTCTACCACATCCCTGTCATTGGTCAGGTAGTCCCAAAGACTCCATCCCTACCTCCCGGAGAACCCTTGGATCCTCAGTACCTCCCTTCTCCGCTCCTGCTTACCCTGGGGAAGAGCACCTGGAGCCCTTAGACTTGGATGAAGAGCAGGCCAGTGAGCAGGGCAAAGCCTGCAAGGAGCAGGATGACCTTGAGGATCCTCTGCTCAGATGCGGCCAGCTCCTGGGGCAGGATTTCCAGGAAGGTGATATAGAGAAAGGTGCCAGCCGCCATGCCCTCCAGCACAGACTGGGCCAGCTGGTGCAGTGGCCCCGCAGACTCTGCCAGAGCTGCACCCAGCCCAATGCCCAGAGGTGTCATGCATGAGAAGAGGATCCCACAACCAGCTACCACCTGCGCTCGCAGATGACTCTGCAGCAGCCGCAGGGACAAGCTGACTGCCAGAATACCCTTGTGGAGCAGCAAAGCCAGGCACAGCTCCATGGCCCGAGCCCGGTCTCGCTGCAGCCCCACTGCCAATCCTTCGAACACCGAGTGCAGGGCCAGGGAGAAGACCAGTACGCAGGCACGCAGGGCTGAAGGGGCTGCTGGAGCTCCACCTGCCTGTGGAACCCCTGGCCCATCGTGCCAGTGCTGTGGCCCACCATTTGCCGTTCCCAGCAGCGCCCTCGTCTCCTCTCGAGGTGGTGGCCCCGACTGCTCCTTGTAAGCTAGTGTGATCTGCTCCATCACCAGGACTAGGAAGAAGCCCATTGCCAGGATAAACTCTTGTAGGGGGAACTGGAGCTGCAGGCAGACAGAGCAGCAAGTTCAGGAGACAGGCCAAGAATGGGGAAGGAGTCAAATTCAGTCTAGAAGAGTCCCAGTTGTACAGACTCAGGATCCCCTATAGACGCAGGCCACTCAGTTACGCAAACACAGAATAATACACAATCACACAGACTATAGCGTCACTCACAGTACTATATAGAGACCAGTTTCTCAACCTCGGCACTATTTAAAATTTTAGGTTGGATAATTCATTTTGGAGGGCTGTCCTGTGCTCAGCAGGGTGTTTAACTGCATCCCTAGCTGATGCCCATTAGATGCCAAAAGCAAGAACAAAGTCTTCTGTCCAGGAGTTGTGACAACCAAACATGTTTCCACATGCTTCCAGTGGAGGAGGTGCAAGACACTCACCCGCCCCCGAGAGTCACTGATGCAGGTTACACAAAGTGTGACATGAAGGTACATACACACAAAGGACCACGTTACCCACCTAACCCACTCTCATGGGGCTGTTCAGACTTACACAGAGTCACAGTCACAGAAGGTACATCCCATGTTACTTCCCAGTTTTAGGAAGTGGAAGAGCACAGGGTGCCTCCCTGGCATCTCCACATGATTGTCTCAGTTTTTCCCATGAGACTTTCCTCTGTCTGGTACTTGCCCTTCACATCCAACTTCCTTGGGCTATGGCCTCTGTGGTCAGGAACTCCAGGCCTCCCACCCTTCCGAAGCCCGTAGGGCCCTCTGTTGCTAACCCCTTCAGGAAAGTAGTATGAGAGCGAAGAGGATTCTTGGAGGCTGGGACAAGAAACTCAGAGTAGGTCACATGCCTGGGAAGAGGCTCCTCTCACTGTTCCAGAGAGTGCACAGCAGTCACAGGGGGATTGGGGGCGAGGACAAGCACCCCCGGAAGAGTTATGCCCCATAACTACAAACCCCAATTCAGAGGGTCCCATGCTGAGTGCCATCCACGGCAAGCGCCACTTGTCCCACAGGTATATGATCGAACACACCCACACAGGGTCACATGCAGCCAGTAAGGGCTCACCGTCACGTGTAGGGCTGCCAAGGCCTCATCTATGGCAGCCAGGTAGTCAGGCAGTAGGTCCAGGAGACAAGTAGCCAGAAAGACACCCCCTGCGAAGCAGCTTACTAGGCTCAAGGCTTTTTGGCGGGAGGCTGGAGTGGAGCACACAGACCCCATGAGCTACGCACCCCTGGAGCCTCACTGCCCCAACCCAAGCAATGGTCACTCTCACCTTCCCCTCTTCAGGTGGACATCCTCAGCCCCAGAGCCCTCCCTACCCCAGCCTTGGGGAGGCAGCAGGGACAGCAGAGGCTCACCTAAGGCTTCAGGACCAGCCCCTGGCCGGCGCAGCACACAGATGGGCACTAGACTGCAGAGGAGCGTGAGCAACAGCAGCAGCACTAGGGCCCCCATTTTCACCTCCAGCCCCACCGGCCCTGGGGGCTCGGAGGCCACCGCCTCCGGGCGCCACACCAGGAGCTCTGGCTCTCCCCAGGGCCCCATGGTGGCTGCGGCTGCTCCAACGACGGTCACACCTAAGACAAAGTGAGTGGGGTATTGGCCACTTGAAGATGGGGCCAAGCAAAGGGGAAGGCTGGTCAGCCGAGGAGAGCTCCCACACCCTGCCGCCCTGCACCCTCTCCAGCCCGGTGCGACTCAGGCTCCCCGGTACCGGGAACGGCCCCCGGCCCCCCAACGCTTCACCCCTTCAAATAGCCCCCCTTCGGGGACCCCGCGAGGGGAAGCCGGCGTCGGGGCGGTATGGACGACTCATTACCCTTCCACCTGGAGCTGGGTGCTCCCGGGAGAGGAGAGGCGGGGACCACCGCAGAAGCGGCAGACCGAGCTGAGCTGTCGCGGGGCGCTTCGTGGGCCACCTGGGCAAGGCGAGTGTGGGGCTCGGTCCGTCCGCGCTCCGGTCTGCCCAGCGCCGCGCCCGAAGCGGAGAGCGGCGGGCAGATGGCCACAGGCGCCGCCCGCCCTCGGCCAGCCCCCGGCCGCCCAGCCCGCACAGCCCAGGTCGGACACTCACCTCGCCAGAGGCCCCTCCGCCGCAGCCGCCGGGATCCTACGCGACTCGGGACCCTGCCCCACCGCGCCCCGCCCCCTCGCCTCCGGGGGCCAATGACGGCCCCCAGGGGCGGATCCAGATCCGGAGTGACGTGCCCCAAGACCAATCCGAGACCGGTAGGCTGGCTGGCGGGGGCGGGGCGGCTAGGGGGCGGGGCGTGGGTCTGCGGGGCCTGGGGCGCAGCGGGGCGGTCAGACTGGCCCGACTGGCCGGAAGCTGGGACGCCTGAGGGCTAGGCCAGAGCCCGGGCCCACCCGCATTCCCAAGTCTTCCGCCCGGCTTGCTGAGCTCTTCTTCCTGGTCTAGAGAAGGCTGTAAGGCCCCTCCTGTGCATCTTGGCGCCAGAGGGAAAGCCTCCCTTCTGAGACCGACTTCTTCCTGTCTGGGCTCGCCAGCGCTCACAGCGAGGGAGAAACACGAGGCCGACTGGCAGAGAGGGCACCTCTTGAGAAGGATCCCTTCTCGGCAACCAGTGGCCTGAGCTCACTGCTGTGAGTCCTCTGTCCACCCTGAGAGTGTGCGGGACTGCTGGGACCCCCTCTTTTACCCCGCCTCCAAAGTCACCTTGAACTCTGCAGCTCCTCTCCCCCTGCTCTCCTGGCCTCCCTGCACCAAAGCATTTTCTGATGGGGAAACAGAACTGACTGAGGACAAAGCACATTGACAAGTCCTTGAAACAGGAACCGAGGACGTTCCTCTACGGCTCAACTGCCTGGATGTTCATACTTTGCCAAGGCCAAAGACAATCTTAGCCAACCCCCCCCCCCCCCCCCCCCCCCCGCCATCCTGTAAATCTACTTTAACATATAAAAATTCCTTTAGAAATTTCCTGTCTCGGGATCCCTGGGTGGCGCAGCGGTTTGGCGCCTGCCTTTGGCCCAGGGCCCGATCCTGGAGACGCGGGATGGAATCCCATGTCGGGTTCCCAGTGCATGGAGCCTGCTTCTCCCTCTGCCTGTGTCTCTGCCTCCCTCTCTCTCTCTCTGTCTCTCTCTCTCTCATAAATAAATAAAAAATTTTTAAAAAAATAATTAAAAAAAAAAAGAAATCTCCTGTCTCTAAACCCCCACCAAGCACATGGCCCACCGATATCCATCTGAAGGGTCTCATGACTCAGAGTTTATTAGACAGTAATAAGTGACCTTTTCCCAACCACAGCTAGCCCCCTCAAGGTCCTGGAAACCTTGCTTCCAAAATTCCTTAGAGAGTAAGCTATCGCCAAACCCCTCCCAACTCCGAGGTATATAATCAGCCACCCCTCACAGGCCCGGGCAGCAGCTCTTCCTGCCCACGGGTCCCATCCCTGGGGGTTAATAAAACCACCATTTTGCACCAAAGACGTCTCAAGAATTCTTTCTTGTTCATTGGCTACGGGCCTCACCTATATTCCAAAACTTCATCATTTTCTACTCAGGATCCTCATTGTTTCCTTAGGCTGGATCTTTTGTTTGTTTGTTTTTAAGATTTTTTTATTTATTTATTCAGATAGAGAGAGAGAGAGAGGCAGAGACACAGGCAGAGGGAGAAGCAGGCTCCATGCTGGGAGCCCGACATGGGACCCCGGGACTCCAGGATCACGCCTTGGGCCGAAGGCAGGCGCCAAACCGCTGAGCCACCCAGGGATCCCCTGTTTGTTTGTTTTTAAAGATTTATTTATTTATGATAGACATAGAGAGAGAGAGAGAGAGAGAGGCAGAGACAGGGAGGAGGGAGAAGCAGGCTCCATGCCGGGAACCCGAAGTGGGACCCTATCCCGGGACTCCAGGATCGCGCCCCGGACCAAAGGCAGGTGCTAAACCGCTGAGCCACCCAGGGATCCCCAGGCTGGATCTTTTGATCCACATTCCCTGTGCTATCAGAATCCTCTTCTAACTGCATGGGAGCGCAGGATATAAAAGAAGAAATTAAGAAGGGGGCTCAGCCTAGTCTTTGCAAAGGCAGAAAGACCTTGTCTCAAGAAGAGACAGAGTGATGGCTCTAAGGCTCTGGGAACAGAGGCCAGCAACTTCCTTAAGTCAGAATGGGAGCACTTCTTGAGGGAGAGTCCAGGAGAAAGGAATCAGATAGGACTCTTAAGATTAGGATTAAGTGAAATGGGAAAGAACTGTACCATCATTTAATAATTATTATTGCAGGGATCCCTGGGTGGCGCAGCGGTTTGGCGCCTGCCTTTGGCCCAGGGCGCGATCCTGGAGATCCGGGATCGAGTCCCACATCGGGCTCCCGGTGCATGGAGCCTGCTTCTCCCTCTGCCTGTGTCTCTGCCTCTCTCTCTCTCTCTCTGTGACTATCATAAAAAAAAAAAAAAAAAAAAAAAAAAATTATTATTGCTGAAAAAAAAATTTATTACTGTTCCAAGCTTTTTTTTTTTTTTTTTTTTTTTTTTTTTTACAATTCTATTTGTTTATTCATGAGAGACACAGAGAGAGGCAGAGACAGGCAGAAAGAGAAGCAGGCTCCATGCAGGGAGCCCAATGTGGGACTCAATCCTGGAACTCCAAGATCACGTGAGCCAAAGGCAGACGCTCAACCACTGAGCCACCCAGGTGTCCCCCAAGCTCTTAAAGATAAAAATTAGTGTTAAGAGGAACCTCTGGGGATGCCTGGATGGCTCACTTGGTTGAGCATCTGCTCCCAGAGATCCAGCCCCAGCCCCACATCACTGGGCTTCCTGCTCAGCAAGGAGTCTGCTTCTCCCTATCCCTCTGCCCCTCCCCACTGCTTGTGCTTTCTTTCTCTCAAATAAATAAATAAATAAATAAATAAATTTTTAAGGAGAAAACTCCAAACTATTTGAGAATATTATGCATGCTATGGTTTGTGGCAAATTATGCTTTCAAGATTATTATTTTTTAAAGATGTATTTATTTATTTTAGAGAGAGAGCATGACTCGGAGGGGCAGAAGCAAAGGGAGAGAGAATCTCAAGCAGACTCCATGCTGAGCACAGAGCCTGATATAGGGATTGATCTCAAGACCTGAAGATCATGACCCAAGTGGAAACCAAGAGTCACCCAGGTGCTCCTTAAGATTATTGAAAATTAGTAGCATTAACAAGGAATCATGGACTGGGAGACAGGACAGGACACCTGGATACTTGTCCCAGCTATACCTTAATTTGGTTGTTTTTGTTTTTAAAGGTTTTATTTATTTGAGAGAGAGAGGAAAAAAAAAACAGAGGGAGGGTTAGAGGGAGAGGGAGAATCCTGAAGTAGTCTCCCACTAATTACAGACCCCAACTCGGGGTGGATCCTAGAACCTGGAGAACATGCCTGAGCTGAAATTCATTTTTTTAAAAGATTTTATTTATTTATTTATGAGAGACACAGACAGAGAGGCAGAGACACAGGCAGAGGGAGAAGCAGGCATCATGCAGGGAGCCCGACACGGGACTCGATCCCCGGTCCCCAGGATCATGCCCTGGGCTGAAGGCGGCACTAAGTCACTGAGCCACCCAGGGATCCCCTAAGCTAAAATTCAAAAGTCATTTAACTGACTGAGCCACCCAGATACCTCAATTTGTCTTTTTAATATTAATTTTTATGTGTTTTTTTTTAAAGATTTTATTTATTTATTCATGAGAATATACACACACAGAGAGAGAGGCAGAGACACAAGCAGGCTCCAAGCAGGGAGCCCGATCTGATCCCGGGTCTCCAGGATCACGCCCTGGACTGGACACAAGCAGGCTCCAAGCAGGGAGCCGGATCTGATCCCGGGTCTCCAGGATCACGCCCTGGACTGAAGGTGGCGCTAAATCGCTGAGCCACCTGGGCTGTCCCTATGTGTTCTTTAAAAAAAAAAAAAAATTATAAAAGATTTTATTTATTTATTCATGAGAGACAGAGATAGCCCTATGTAGGACTTGATCCCTGAACTCCAAGATCACGCCCTGAACCAAAAGCAAAGCTCAATTGTTGAGCCACCAGGCATCCCTTAATTTTTATTTTTAAATAAGGTCAATGCCCAACGTGGAGCTTGAATTCACAACCCTGAGATCAAAAGCCTCATGTTCCACTAACTGAACCAGCCACGCACTCATCTACTTTGATGTGTGATCTTAAGCAAGTCATTCTCCTTCTCAGGAATTTGATAAAGCAGATGAAAGAGAAGTCGTACTAGAAGATGATGATGCCAGGACGCCTGGGTGGCTCAGCGGTTGAGCACCTGCCTTTGGCCCAGGGCATGATCCTGGAGTCCCAGGATTGAGTCCCACGTCGGGCTCCTGCATGGAGCCTGCCTCTTTCTGCCTATGTCTCTGCGCTCGCTCTCTCTCTCCTTGTCTCTCATAAATAAATAAAAATTTAAAAAAGTGATGCCATCCAGTTCTAATTAATGTAAGCAGATTCTATTTTCCACATAATCATCTCTGCAAACGCAGCCTGTAGGAAGCCCCTTGAGGCCTTTGTTGCTCTAGGAAAGATCTCCGCAAGGACAGCTCCAGCTTTCCTTAGAACTCTGCATCATGGGATCCCTGGGTGGCGCAGCGGTTTGGCGCCTGCCTTTGACCCAGGGCGCGATCCTGGAGACCCGGGATCGAATCCCACGTCGGGCTCCCGGTGCATGAAGCCTGCTTCTCCCTCTGCCTATGTCTCTGCCTCTCTCTCTCTCTCTGTGACTATAATAAATAAATTAAAAAAAAATTAAAAAAAAAAAAAAAGAACTCTGCATCAATCCAGGAAGCCTACCTTGTCTCCTCAGTCCTTGGGCAGGAATGCAGGAAGATGAGCAGGAAATCTGAGAAAACCCCAGCAAGATAGCAGAGTGCAAACAATGTGAGCTCAGGCCTCCAAACCCTGGCTCTACTTACAGAATAACCTTGAAAAAGTCACTTCTGTCTTCCAGCTATGACTTCCTATGGAAACTGTGTGAGTAATGTGAGCATGCTAACGGTCACTCAATAAATACTAAGTCCTGTTCCTGTCTTTATTCTCAGCACGTGCGCATTTTACGAGAATACCAATTTGAATTCTGGATCCACACCCCAGACTTTCCTGCCTTCTTCCCTGAGAGCAGCTGCACGACTGCATCTCAAGTGAGTTCCTGGCCCGTCGGTGTCCCGGCTCTGTGTCCTCACCGGTCAGGCTAAGGAAACGCTCCTTGCCCCAGGGTCGCGTGGTGTTAAATAGGGGACGCCACTGTCGAGCTCGACAGATGTAGGACAGGACATGCAAACAGTAGGACGAATTCCTGCAGCAACCTCGGCGGCCGTTATCCTCTGGGCTCCCAGCCCCTGGCCCCCGCCAGTTAGCGGAGTCCTGAGAGCTCCAGCCGGGCCGACAGGTCAGTCAGCCTGGCCGAGGATGTATCGCTCCCAGCACCTGCCCCCGGGCTCGCGGATCCTCCCTGGCGGCTGCCCGATCAGTCAGCGCGCAGCCTGCCCCGACACGGCACTCCTATTGGCTCCAAGCGCTGCCCCTTAAATCTCTTGCGTCCAATCAAACTCAAGAGTGGAAAGAGCTCCTGGGGTGGGGGAGGAGATGCTTGCGCGAGTCTCCAGCGATCCGGTCGCGCGGCTTTCCGGTTTTGTTTTCCAGCCTGTGAGCCGCTTTTGACACCAGTGACGGCCGGCACTTCGTATGCTGCGGCCACGGTCATCGCCGTCCTTTCCCGAAGAGCCCAACCCCTCAGGAAGATTTGCTGTCGTTAGGAGAAACGGACGCAAAGGACGGGGCGGCCCGTGCTTTCCTGAAGTCCGGTTGGCGGACGTCCAGGCTCCCAACCCCCCACTTATCAATCCCGGGGTCAGGCCGGGGGCGGGGCTTGGCTGGGCAGGTCCAGGATGCGAGATCCTGGAGGGAAGAAAGGCTGCCGGCGGGCTGCAGAGGGGTGGGGAGGGCAGGTCAGGGCAGGGCCAGGCGGCAGTCGGCCCCCAAGTCTGAAGCGGAGAGAAGGCCCGAGACGAGACCCCCGGTGGCAGGTGAGGAAAGGGTGAAGGGAAGGAGGGGGAATCAGCCGCTCGGTAGGCAGGCCGCCCTCACCTTCCTGCAGCTCTGCCCGCAGAATGGACTTCCGAGCCCCAGACCTGCTGGACCAGTGGCTGGAGCCCCCAGAAGAGGTCTTCTCGGCAGGGGCCTTCCTGGAGCTGGGGGCCCCCTGCCCCCATGCAGAGGCTCCCGGGACCCCTGAGCAGGGGCTCCCAGGCAGTGTGAGTGTGACAGCGCAGGTGGGGCTGGGCTGTCCAGGAGCTGTCCAGGGCCGCGGCGAATCCGAGTCTGGGGTCAGGTGGCACTCCAGAACTCTCTCCTTCTGTAGGGCCTTCAAGAGAGTGAGCCCGAAGATTTTCTGAAGCTTTTCATCGACCCCAATGAAGTGTACTGCTCACAAGCATCTCCTGGCAGTGACAGTGGAATCTCGGAGGACCCTGGCCATCCTGATGGTCCTCGTGCCCCCAAGGCACCCAGTTCCCCTGCTCTCTGTGAGGTTGTCTTTGAGGCAGGGGTTTTGCAGAGGATGGAAGGGCCAGCTGGGCGGTTCATCTCTGTCCAGCTAGGTCAGTGTTCTTTGTGGGAAGGGGACACTGGCCTTTCAGGTCCAGCCCTAGTCCTTGGGCTAAGGGGTTTCCCCAACCTGTGCCTCTCCAAGGCCCTTCATCTCCTTTCTCCTGGTCACCTGTGTCTCCCTCAGATCAGTGGAGCCCACCACTTCCAGTGCCTGAGGCCTGCATGGTCTGCGAGCTACCCCTCGATGCTCACACTCACACCCTGCCCAGAGCAGGCAGTGTGAACCCAGTGCCTCCTGCCACCCTGGTGAGTCTTCAGTCAGCTGGATCCAGTACTCCCAGGTACAAAGATATGTACCCACACAGATGGGGAAAGGGCTTGAGAGAGGGGGAAACTGATGCTAAACTCTTTGCTCCAATTTTTCATGTCAATGGGCCTGAACATCAAAGTGGCATGAGCAACTTTAAGAGCAGGAAAGGACAAGGGAGACAGAAGCCCTTGGGGGTGTGGTGGTGACGACTCAGTTAAGGAGAAAGTTAGGTCAGGGAATCTGGGGATAGGGCCTGGAAGAAAGCCCAGACCTTGTGTGCAGTTTGCTCGGCCACGGCCAGCCATTGTTTCAGCCTTGGGTTAGGACATGAACAGGCTGCCTGGGAATCCAGCCGGCTACGAGAAACAGGGTATAGAAACAAGTGCCACCATTTCCACTGGAACTGTGTACCACATTGGTTCCTGCAGTGGGAGTGAGCAGGGGTCTTGCTCAGGTCACTGTCAACCAAGAGTCACTGGGAAGAACTGCTTGTGTATGAAACAGGGAACAGATTCTCAGCTCTCGGCCAGGCTGTGCTTGAAGCTGAGACCAGAGTGGAAGCCAAGCAACTCAGAATCAAGGGACCCTAAAAAGTCTGATATTTCTAGGCTTTGCATCAAAACACTGGGGAATTTGTGGCTTCAGGAGAGCAAGAAGGGGTCATCAAGAAAAGGCAAGAAGTCAAGAAATGGTTTGGTTAAAAGCCAGAGACCATCAGGAGTCAAAAGCAAAAACAAATTCCTCTTAAGCGAAAGTGAAGCATAAGTATTTCAAAAAGGAGTATCAGGGCAGCCCCGGTGGCACAGCGGTTTAGCGCCGCCTGCAGCCCGGGGTGTGATCCTGGAGACCCGGGATCGAGTCACACGTCGGGCTCCCTGTATGGAGCTTGCTTCTCCCTCTGCCTGTGTCTCTGCCTCTCTCTCTCTCTGAATAAATAAATTAAGAATATTAAAAAAAAAAAAAAAAAAAGAGTATCAGAAAGCCAGGTTACTCAGTGGGCAGGCTCAGGTTCCCCAGATGTCGTCTACTTGCTCCACATACTATGTTCCTACAAGATGTTAAGTTTGCTGGCCATGGGAGTTCTTGGAGACGAGACAGAGCTTCAGTCTCAAAAGTGGAGCCGAGACCCTGAGGGCAAGTGGGCCACTGTCCCAGAGAGCTCCCTGAGGTTGACCTGATGGAATAACACACTGCCAAGTGGAAGTTAATGGCCAAATGTGAATCATTTGCTTATTGTGAGATTAAGCAAACCCCACCTTAGTGTGTTCCTCCCTGTCTTCAAATACCCTTAAGCTCTGGGGAGGTGCAGACCAGAACAAGCCCTCCCTAGTTTGCTCAGGGTGCCAACATCCTGAGTCTGGGGGCAGAAGATGTAAGGTCTCCTTTCACAGCTCCAGAAGGTCCCTTGGGCTTGGTCCAGAGCCCGTCTGAATTAAGGTCCCTTCCCTCCACTCACTTCATGGTTATTTACTCCTAAGTGCAAACGGGAAATTTTCCAAAAGGCATACAGGGGTGTGTGGCCTTGGGTGCCAGAAAAGGGAAAACCCTCTCCACCTCTCATCTACCTTCCCTGCTCTCTACTCTACCAGCTGCCTTGTCAAACCGTGTTCCTTACAGAGGAGGAGAAGCGTCTGCTGGGACAGGAAGGGGTTTCCCTGCCCACTCACCTGCCCCTCACCAAGGTAACATGCTTCCCCAAAGGGCCTCCCAGTCCCAACCCCAACCCGTCTCATCGTGGCCTCTGAAAGAGCCAGTATTACAAGGTTAAGGGGTAGTTGAGGGAGGTTAAGGGCTCAGGACTGACACACTTTGGGCCCTCAGGCAGAGGAGAGGGTCCTTAAGAAGATCAGGAGGAAGATCCGGAACAAGCAGTCAGCTCAGGACAGTCGGTGTCGGAAGAAGGAGTACATTGATGGGCTAGAGAGCAGGTATGTCTGGGCCTCCCTCCTTACCAAGGAAGGCAAGGTCAGGGACCACCTGACTGCAAACGGTCCTACCTGTCCACACTCCCTAGGGTGGCTGCCTGTTCTGCACAGAACCAGGAACTACAGAAGAAAGTCCAGGAGCTAGAGAGGCACAACATGTAAGTGAAAGCATAGTGTGCACCCCTGGAAAAGGGTGTGTGGCACACGGGGGCACCATTCCTGTGCCCCAGCTCCCAGGGGAGCTTATTCTTTATTCATCCTTCTCTAGCTCCCTGGTAACTCAGCTCCGCCAGCTGCAGACGCTCATTGCCCAAACGTCCAACAAAGCTGCTCAGACCAGCACCTGTGTTCTGGTACTGTCTACTTCCTATCTCCCCCTACTTCCACCATCTTCTGCCACACTTCCATCCTGACACCCCCAGTCCCAACCATACTCACCTTCCCATCCCTGATGATTCCAACTGCCCTTTGTTCGTTCTGCCCTTAGGTTCCTTCCATTAGTGTCTCCACAGCTCAAGTGTCCTTTTGCTTTCTCCAGATCCTTCTTTTTTCCCTGGCTCTCATCGTCCTGCCCAGTGTCAGCCCCTTACAGGGTCTCCGGGAAGCTGGTTCTGAGGATCACCAGCCTCATGGAGGTAAAGCAGGGGCAGGGCTACTTTCCCAGGGTGGTCAAGATGTGGAAGGGAGGTCCTGTCTAGGATTCCCCCACCAAGGAAGCACTCTACTACTGCCATTTTTCTTTCACTTTCCAGTAATTTCTAGAAATATCCTGACTCATAAGGACATGATAGAAAATTTGGAGACCACGGTGGTAGAGTCCAGATTGGAGGGGCCACCTAGGGCCAAGGATGTAAATGGTTCAACAAGGACCCTGCTTGAGAAGATGGGAGGGAAGACGGGCCCTGGTGGGCACATCAGGACTGTCCTGCATGCAGATGAGATGTGAGCTGGACACATCCCAACCACAGTAAGGAGTCCAGGTTCCCCCAGGGGTCTGAATCATTTCAGCACACCCTTAGGGTCTGTACTCAAGGCCCAGGCTATATAACCAGTCATTGCAGATACTTTGTTATACATCTGCAATTTTATTTTTGGGGGTGGTTAGGGTTGAGGGAAAACAGAAGTTTGGGCTGAGGAATAAACTTTTTTCCTGGAATTACATCTTGAAAGTTTTAAATAAGTAGAAGAAGGAGAAGATAGGTAATTGATAAACTGGGGTTGAAGGTTGCTATCTCATTTCTGCCGCCAGGACTTCCTGTCCCAAACCAAATTATTATTATTTTTTTTAAACCAAATTATAATAGAGAAAAAAACTATATTTTGCTCATTAATGATCTAAACAAGAGATAGAGAAGGTGGTACCACCACAGGTTCCTAAGAAGGAGGGGCACAAATCCATTCATTCTGTCTGTGTCTGAGATATAATCTCTTAGACCCCATTGAAGAGTGGGAGGTAGCTATATGGACTCGATTTGCTTCCGGACCTTTTCCAGAGCTTTTCTGTCCAGCTGTCGCTGACGAACGATGACAAGGCAAGCGAAGACCAAGGCCACACCCACGACAGCCCCTTCAAATTTCCAGAATAAGTGTTGTTCCATCAGAGCTGAGCGACAGCTAAGAGCAGGAAGAGACAGTTATTCCCAGGGAAGGCTGGACCACCACTCCCTCCAATCTCCCTTCTAGTGAAGCCTAACCAAGATATACCTGAGGAGAACAGAGGAAGCCACAGTCAGCCTTCTAACATGTTTACCCTAAACAAACCCCACTCAAATATATCTACAACTTATTTTCTAGTGAGGTAAACAGAGCTGGTATCAATCAAATCTAGTGATGAGAAAATAAGACCAATGACGAAGTGCTGAGAAGTAGAGCTGGGACTTGGGTTTAAATACTTTGGTTCCCCCCTCTTCCAATATGCCATGCTACCCTAGACAGAGAGGAAGATGTAGGACTATTAGTCTCCCTAAAATCATGAGAACAAGAGGTGATGTACGAGGTTACAAGATGAAAAACAGCACTTGCCTTTTGAATTCATTCCTCTTAGAAGAGCTGCATGTGATTTTCTCCACGTACCCTGTGGAGCCACACTCAGGGGTGGTTTTCTGTCAGGAAAAAGGGACCAAAGCACATGTCAGGAAAGGACACTTGAGCAATAGTCTAGGAGGGACAGGGACAGTTTCCAGGGCCTACTGGATTAAAAATTATGACTGGGGTGCCTGGCTGGTGTCAGCCCGTGGAGCATGCGTCTCTTGATCTCGGGGTTGAGTTTGAGCCCCACATTGGTGTAGAACTGACTTAAAAACAAGATTTTAGGGGCACCTGGGTGGCTCAGTTGGATGGGCATCTGTCTTCGGCTCAGGTTATGATCATGGGATCCTGGGATCCAGCCTGGCAATGGGCTGCTTCCTGATCAGGAGTCTGCTTCTCCCTCTTTCTCTGCCCTTCCCCCAGGCTTATGTTCTCTTTCTCTCAAACAAAACCTTTAAAAACCCATCTGGAATAATTACAGGTTTGGGTTTTTTTTTAAGATTTTATTTATTTATTCATTCACGAGAGACACAGAGAAAGAGACACAGGCATAGGCAGAGGGAGAAGCAGGCTCTATGCAGGGAGCCCAACATGGGACTCGATCCTGGGTCTCCAGATCCACACCCTGGGCTGAAGGCGGCGCTAAACCACTGAGCCACCCAGGCTGCCCTAATTACAGGTTTTTAAAAAAATCTTTAAAGATTTCTTTCTTAATCTAGAGAGAGTAAGAACACATGAGCAAGGGGAGGGGCAGGACCTTGAGAAATCACCCCCCAAGTCGGAGGCTCAACTGACTGAGCCATTCAGGGGCCCCCCCAAATGAGATCTTTTTAAAAAAATGAACATGATTATTAGCCAAATACTCCCGTTCACTTAGGAAAAGGCACGTTTTCAGAGGAAAAACAGGTTCAGGTGTGGACATTGAGGCTGCATGGAACACTACAGGACGATGCAGCGGCACACTGAGACGGAGAGAGAGAACGAATACTCACGGCCCGAAAACTAGAACACGGAGCACATTCCTCTGCCACCACAAACTCTTCCACCAGCCAGCAAGGCAGATTTGAGGTGCTCACTAGAGAGGGAGAGAAATGCCGGCCCCAGACCTCATTGAGAAGATTTCTCCCAAAGATGCTGCCCATCCCACTTCCCAGCATAGCTGAGCGCCCTCCTTCGCCGCGGCGCCCCCCGTCCCACCTGTGCTCCCGGGAGTGTCGGATCAGCGCAGCATCACCCACCTGACAGCTTCTCTGCCCTCACAGGAGCCTCCGCTCGGCTGCAGCCGCGGGGGGGGGGGGGGGAGGGGAGAGGAGGCACAAGTCAGAGGGCGGAAGACAGGGACTCGCCCCTCCCCCCTCCCTTCCCGTCCTCGGCGCTCAGCCTCTCCTCACCAGAGCTGTAAGGTGAGAGCGCAGAGCAGCCAGCACAGGTGGCTGCGCTGGGGGAGGCCGTGCCTCCCCGCGCCCGCAGGCATGGAGTGTTCAGGGTCGCGCCCGTCGGGACCAAGGCACCTGCCTGACTGGCCGCTTGCCTCCGTCGGGGCGCGTACACTGCAGCCCTCCGGGAGCTTCCAGGTCAGGGCTGCGAAATGCTGGGACTGCCTGTCAGGGCCCAGGCATTAATGGGATGGCCCCACGGCCACCTGTGGACGGGGCTGTGAGCTCACGTCTTCGGACCCGCACGGCCCTCGGGAAAAGCCGCGGCGCGTACGGCCTACTGCCCCGTCACCTCCGGGGCCGTCGCTGCCGCGGCCATCTTGCCCCGCAGAGGATGCCGGGCCGCGGAGGATGCCGGGCCGCGGGAGGGGCGGCGGGGGGGGGGGGGGGAGAGACGCCGAAGCCTCGGGGGATGCCGGGAGCGGGGAAGGTTCAGGAGGCTGCGTCGCTCCGCGCAGGCGTGCGGGGCGGGACCGCTGGAGGCCGCCGGCCGGGTTCGTTTTCCCTCGGCTGGCTCAGGCTGGGACGACCCGGGCTGTCTTTCGTGGGCCTGGGCGACGTGAGCAGCGACACGGAAGCACAGTCGTCGCTGCTTGCGAAAACGCCAGGGTGGCCCTGGTGGCCGGGCGGGAGGCGACGCTGCACTTGCTGCCCCTGGGCGCGCTGTCGCCTTTCTGCTCATTGGAGTTTGGTTGGTTGCGTGGTCCCTGCGGCCTGGGACGCGTCTGCCGCCGACTCCGATGCGTGCTCTGGACACGGCCCTGCACCCTCCGGGGAGCCTCCAGAGCCGAGTCG
The DNA here is from genome assembly GCF_048418805.1 of Vulpes vulpes. Classification (NCBI taxonomy): domain Eukaryota; kingdom Metazoa; phylum Chordata; class Mammalia; order Carnivora; family Canidae; genus Vulpes; species Vulpes vulpes. Next base: position 117,241,534 of record NC_132792.1, read on the forward strand.
CCGACTGGCAGCGTCGGGGTTTGGCGGGAGCCTTTCCTTCCCCTACGACAGCGCCCGTTACTGCCCTGCTTCTTGAATTACACACTTAGGTCTGCGTGTCTTCAGTAATGCTGAGGACTCTGGTATCTTGCGAGTAAGCTCGGGGTAGAAGTGACTTCCGAGGTGACCCAGTGAGTGGGAGCCCAAGTAGACCGTGCCGCCCCCTGCAGTCAGAGTTGGGCCCTGGGCCTGCGCTGGTTTTGTGCTTCCTCCTGGGTCCTGGGCACCGTGGGACCCTGGCCGGATCCTACTTCTAGGGCTACAGACCACCATACCGTGCAGCCTCAATGACCTACTGAAACTCACGTATATAGTCAGTAGTGGTCACTGGTGGTAATCTGCTCCCCCCCCCCCCCAAAGTCTTAAGGCGAAAGGGCTAGTCCCAGACTTTCTTGTTAACCCTATTCCACACTTTGCTGGCCCAAGAAGCCTTCCTAACCTAACTACAACAGCCGCTAATTCCACCGCGCAGCCCTAAGGGTGCCAGCACTTTCTTCCAGGAATGAGAGTATAAGTAAGCCCTGTGATGTCCCACAAATTCTATCTTCCCTTCAGACATAGAGCTGGCTCCTCAGAAGCAGGAACAATCAGACTATGGAAAGGCCATTAGATGGCAGTTGAGACTGAGCTTTACTTTTTTTGTGACTATGCCCTCATTCTGTTAAGTTACTGTTTCTGTGTATCAGTAGTTGTATGTTCCGGAAAGTAGGTGTGAGTGTTCTCCAGTAGCTTTTAGGCATACGGAAAGTCTTGCCGAAATCTTCTAGTATCTTATCAAACCTGACCATGTCTCTTGACAAGCTGTGGGAGTTGTAAGCTCTCACTTCCAATAGCTGTACCAAGCAACTGAGTAGGTCTCCACACTGAAACTGGATCTTAAAACATCTGCCCTGGGGTGTGATGAAGATGTCAGTTAGTGTTCTTTCTGGGATTCACAAAATAGCAAGTCTTTTCTCATAACCTTAAGCAAAGTACACCAGCTAGGCAGTTGACTACAGAGCCTAGGCATGATCTTTACCCCACAGAAGTTTGGTACTTAACACATTTATCCAATTATCCTGAAGTTCTCCCAGCATGGTCAGGCTTTTTCCCAGTGGTGTGTTTTACCAACAAACAGCAACACAGAAAGCTTTGCTGCTGACCCAGGGTTGTGCCATTCACTTCCTCACAATAGGTGTGGGGATTTTTAAAATGCCTGAATTTCCTTTTTTTTTAATTTAAGATTTTATTTATTTATTCATGAGAGAGAGAGAGAGAGAGAGGCAGAGACACAGGCAGAGGGAGAAGCAGGCTCCATGCAGGGAGCCCGATGTGGGACTTGATCCTGGGTCTCCAGGATCAGGCCCTGGGCCAAAGGGCAGGCGCTAAACCGCTGCACCACCCAGGGATCCACCCAGGGATCCGGTGCTGGTTCTTTTGCATGCCAATAGTTTTGTCTCTTTATAATTCAGTACTTAGGAGCTGTTTTTGTTAAAATTTTCTTGTCCTTCTTGTAAGTTCCACTCAAAGATTATATTAACTTGACTATGTTGTATGGCACATATCAGATGCTCAATAGATTGATGACTAGGGCGCCTGGGTGGCTCAGTCAGTGAAGTGTCTGTGTTCAGCTCAGGTCATGATCCCAGGGTCATCGCGCTCCCTGCTCAGCCAGAAGTCTGCTTCTCCTTCTGCCTCCCCCCACCTCCCGCTTGTGCTCCCTCTCCTTCTTTCAAATAAATAAATATTTTTTAAAAATTTATGACTAAATAAACCTCTTCTGTGTCTGAAAATGGAAAATAATGCTTACCAGCTACCTAAAAGGATTACTGGTAGAATCAGAGATGCTTGAAGAAATCACAGGTTAAAGAGTACAAGGTCCTGTTATTTCCTTGAGTCTGCGTGTCACTCCCCTGGGAAGGCCCAAGAAAGAGTCTTTCTGAAAAAAGAAAAGAGTCCTGGAAACCAGACAAGGCTCTGCCCATAGGACCCTCTAAACCCCATAATGGAAAGATGACCAGACCTTCAGGTTCAGAGAACCTCCTTGCTCTTTTCCTCATTGTGTAGGGACAGGTCCTGGTGTCACAGGAACCCAGCCCAACCACCTTAGAGGCAGGAATTAGGTCTGATGATAAATTTCGTTACCCAAACCAGGGACCTCTGTGTGGGTGGTGGCCTTTCATACCGAGCCAAAGCATGTAGAGTCCTAGGGTCAAATCTCTAGAGGGGTGCTGAGCCAACCTCATACAACCCTAAAGCCGGATTCAGTAACAACAAGTCAACTTTTTATTTACATTTGTGTCTGCCCTCAAGTCCCGGGAAAGGCTGACACCCAGGGCCAGTGGTTTTCTCCTCCCCTTCTTCCTACCCCCTTACCTCTTTCTGCTCACTTCTCTCTCCTCCTTGCCTCTCCTTCCCTGTCCTGTCTTCTCTCCTCTCCCCTTCCTGTTTTCTTTTACATTTGCTCCCTACTCTTCCACCATCTATCTCCTCTAGACCCCCTCCCCTCGCCCCACCTGCTGTTTCTCCCCTGCCCACCCATAGCCCTGCCTCCCCGAGGTTCAGCCTCTGGGCCTGGGGTCCTCAGCCGAGGGAGCACTTGCTGGTGTTCTTCTTATCACAGGGTTTCTGGTCAGTGCCGGGGGGCTTGTGGCTGTTTCCCTAGAGATGGAAAGGCACCGGGATCAGAGTGACAATGGTGGGCTGGGGTCTGACACAACATTGTTTGAAGGGGACCTACCCTCATGGGCAGTGTTAGTGCTCCTCTTCCTGGGGTTTCATTTCTAGCATGCATGCGCGCGCGCGCGCACACACACACACACACACACACACACACACACAGCTGGGCTCAGTCCCACAGAACCAACTCACCGATCTCCGGCCTCCTGACTTGAGCAGGATGTCGCGGGCCAGGGAACTGAAAGCCTGCCAGGGAAAGGAGTGAGTGGTGAGGACAGGCCTGCCAACTAACAATGTCCCGGGAGCAGGTGTGGGCACAGACTGTGGCTCACCTCATCCACATTCGTGCTGGATTTGGCACTTGTCTCAAAGAATCGGATTCCATGCTCCCGAGCCAGCTGTGGGGTGGAGGGAGAAGAGAGGTGGGTCAAGGATAGCAGCCCTCTGGCATCTAGCTCCATCTGGCCTGGCCCTCACCTTGATGGCCTGCTCCTTCTGCACCTTTCTCTTGGCCTCCATGTCACACTTGTTCCCTAGAAGCAGGCGCTCCACCCCAGCTGAGGCATTCTGGATGCAAATGGTAGGAAGAGTACAATTGGGTCCTGCTTAGCTTCATGGCTTCCTCACCCTCCAGGTTCTACCCAGTCCAATGCCTCTCTGGGGGGGTCCTCACCTCTTTGATGCTTTTCATCCAGTTCTGGATATTCTCAAAGGATTTCTCATCTGTGATGTCATATACGAGGATAATGCCCTGGGGAATGGCAAGAGTTCACCATGGAGCCTTGGGCCACATGCCCCCATTTCTGCTTACTGCCCCTTTAAGTGACCCTGTAAGTTCTACCCATGAATCTACCCCTTGGTCCACACGGGGCCCTCCCCTGTCACCCAGAGCCCCCTCCCAGTTTCCCTGCCCAAGCTCAGCCCCTGGGGATTCAGAAATCTCCACTTTATGGCCTCATCCCTTGTCCAGACCCACAGCTCATACCATGGCTCCACGGTAATATGCAGTAGTTATTGTCTTGAATCGCTCCTGGCCAGCTGTGTCCCTGAAAAAGTAGCATGTTTCGTGGGGCAAGACAGAGGGAATGCTTCTCCAAGGAGTGAATCCCCCCTGCTAAGAACTTAGCTTTTACACCAGGGTGGGGCTGAACCAAACAGAATCAGAAAACAGTAAAGGGAGAAAAGGACGGAGGATGGCTGGGAGAGGACACAGGCTTAAGGTACAAGGTCTCATTGAATACTTTATGCCAAGCACCATCTTCACCCTACCCTTGGGAGACATGTTTTCTGGCCCCTGTTTTACAAAGGAGGACAGAGATTTCGAGAGGCTCCATCACTGAAGGTCATCCTGCATCAGAAGGAGAATGCAAACCACAATCTGCTTCTATCTGTAGCGCCCTAAACCTTTGAGCCGCCAGCCACTTCCACACCTTCAGGATGTCCAGGTCCTGTGGCAGGTCAGCCCTCTTTCCTCGGCTTTCTGGGCTCCCCAGACTTGAGAGAGAGTACAGACTTAACAAATTCTGCTGCTTGCCATGGATCGGCTTTCATGCCATCTCCCACGTGACAGCTCTGCAGACACCTGCTGTCAAGTTCAGAGAAGGCTCTGGAGCCAGGAGAGGCAAGAGTTACCAAAGAGCTGAAAAGAGTTGAGTGAACTGGAAGAGAGATGGAAGGACGTCTGAGTGGGGGATAGGAAGTGGCCTGGGAGAAGTACCGGAAGGAGCAGGAGGGGAGAGGGAGAGATGGGCAGCCACAGGGAGGGGACTGGTGCTTAGAGGTGAATGAGGGAATATGCCTCGCAGCCCAGGGTTCACTCACCAGACCTGCAACTTGATCTTCTTCCCCTCTACATCCACAGTGCGGATCTTGAAGTCGATTCCTAGGAGGGGACACACACAGTGAGGCTGAGGCCATGTGGGTACATGGGGGGCACGAGGGGTCACCAGGGGAGACCAGGAATGGAGCGCCAGCAGTGCCAGGAATTCTGTAGGGGGTGCGCCTGGGAAGCAACCTTGTTGCAAGTGTAAGACTAGGAGAATTTTTCTCAACTCTGTATTTGTATAGTAAGCATATTGTTTTTCTGGGGATGTCCTAGACCTGAGGGGGAGGTGACAGAAACTCTGCAGAGAAGTGTAAGGCACCGCTTGGGTCCCCTCAGAGGCACCAGTTGACAGCTCTCCCAATTCAGGGTCTCCCTCAAAGAGAGCTTTCTGATTCCTCTTTCCTTGGTCCCCAGAACCCAGTAGTCTGAGGCTTCAGCCATCCCCAGCCTCTGGGACCAAGAGCCGGAAAAGGCTGATGCCATCTGTGTGTCCACTAGTGGGCCAGGCCCACTCCTCTTGCGACCCAACTAGGAAAGACAGGCACTTTCCTTCCATTTCCTGACCAGAATGGTCTTGAAACTCCCCTGGCTTTTGTTCCCAGGCCAGAGGAGGTGGACTAAGAGGGGGAGGAGAAGCAGAGAAGCAGCGCTCTTAGTGGCAATGCAGGCCGCTCCCCAGAGCCTGTGGGGAGCCCCAAGAGGACGCTGAGTCACCAGGCTGACTCAGAGCCCCCAAAAGTTCCCCCACTCCCACCTTCCTTGACTGGCTGACCGCACATTCACCATCCTGGTCCTGGGGGGGGGCCCTTTCAGCACAGCCAGCCACTCTGTTCCAACCTCCCCACCCCCAACCCTCATGAAGTGGTGGCAGGGAGACTGGGAAGTGCTGGGGATGGAACTCAGCAGGACAGGAAGAGGCTGGTGGGATTGGAGAGCAAGCTGGGGGGGCTGGGTACTAACGGTCAGGGGTTCTAGGGAGGCGGTGGGGAGAGATGCGCGGAGGGAAGGACAGACGGATCCTGTGGATCTGGGGGATGCCAGAGAAGGACGGTACCAGGAAAATGAGGGGCGGGCACAGGGAGTTACTGGCGGCCTCAGAGAGCTTGGAGGTCGGGAACCATCCCGAGCCGTGTGCGGCATGAGGCTGACACGGGGGCTAAGACACTGGACTTTAGAAGCCTCCTTCTGGGACACTGAAAAGTAGGGCCACTAGTAACCTGGGAGCCTGGGGCGCCGGGGCTAGTGAGCCCAGACGGGTCACCGATGGTGGAGACGCAGGGGTGAAGGCCTGGGGGCGCCGGGGGTCGGGGGCTTGGCCAGCGGGCTCACCAATGGTGGAGATGTAGGTGTTGTTGAAGCTGTCCTCCGCGAAGCGAATGATGAGACAGGTCTTGCCCACGCCCGAGTCCCCGATGAGCAGCAACTTGAAGAGGTGGTCGTAGGCTTTGGCCATGGCGGACACTGGGGAGCCGGGGGCGGCGCCGGGGGGCGGGACCGCGGGACTGGCGGACGGAGTTGCCCTGAGCCCAAGCCAGGAAGGAGTTTCCCTCCCTCTCCACCCAGGCTCCGGGACGGAGGGGAGGCGGCCCTGCCGTGGGCCCCACCCCCGGCCGCCTGCCCCCTGCCCCCGACGGCCGCGAAGGGGTAGCCGCTGCCCGCCGCCCTGGCCGCCTCAGGACCGCGGGCCGAGTCTGGGCGACGCGGGGGGCTGAGCTCGAGGACCCGAGGGTCACTCCGGGGTGGACGCCTTCGGGGCACCTCTGGGCTTCGGCCTTCCCGGCCCTCAGGTCCCGCCCCAGCTTCCCGGGATCGCTGCCGCGCGCCAGGAGCACCAGCTCAGGTTGGGACCGGGTGCCCCCTGCTGTACCGCGCGAGGAAGCTGCCGCCCCGCAGGGGGAGGGGAGAGGCGGGACACACACAGCACACAATATACACACCGCACAACACATACAGCAAGCACTACACAACATACCACGTACACACACACCACATAGATATACCACGCACACATCCCCACACCAAATACACACACCACGCACATACCACACATATACCATATCACACACACACACACACCCATATACCACACACAACGCACCCCCAGCACACCCCCATACCACAGCTCCCCCACACACATCAGACATATACCACACATACAGATACACTTTCACAGAGACACATTCTGGGGCTTCATTAGCAACAGTATTCCTTCTGGGACCCTGTGTGTGCGTTTCTCAGACAAGCCAGTTACAGGAAGAGAGATATTGGTACTATAAATGTCTGGTTTCGTACCTTTTTTTTTTTTTTTTTAAAGATTTTATTTGACAGCAGGGCAGAGGGAGAGGGAAAAGCAGGCTCCCCGCTGAGCAGGGATCCCGAAAAGGAGCTCGACCCCAGGACTCCAGGGATCATCATCTGAGCCGAAAGGGAGATATTTAACCGACTGAGCCACTCAGGGACCCATGGTTTCATTCTTTGGATGAGGTACGGATCTTTAACACAGCCCCGAGGCCGCCCTCGTGGGACCACATGAAAGGGCTGTGAAAAGGCAAGGAAAAAGCTTAAGTGGAAAACATGGCTATAAAGAAACAAGTTTATCTTTGCTTTTTTGGGGAAAAAAAAAAACTGTTCAAACTATTTACTTTTCTAACAGTGGGTCAGAATTGTCCTCGTGTAGAGCATACTGGTACTACACTTCTCTCATCCGGTCACGTTCGCGCCGGCGCTTGCCCCTTCTCAGACACCACTGAACCCACTTAGTCCATTCTCTCACTTCCCACCATGTCTTCAAGCTGTATCACAAATCTTGAGTTTTCGCTATTTCTCCTCACTAGCCAAAGTGTCCTTTATTCTTCAACTTTCATTAATTCTGACAATAACCCAGCAAATTCTTTTTTTTTTTTTCCATTTTGCTTGGAACTGGACTCCATCCCCAGAGTGTGGTGCGTGTGGTGTCCACCCCTCCAAACGGTACCGATGCTGGGGTACAATAGCTGTTCCTGAACCCGGCCCCGGACGCTCTGCCCTTCACTCGGAGCTCAGGCAACTATGCCTCCCCTCCGTCTGGCCCTGGGTTTTGTCCGTCAACCCACACAGTGCTTCTGTCCAGACTCCGGCCCCTCAGAGATCCCTCTTCCCAGTGCCGCTGTCACTCTGGAAGTTTGACTCTGGCCGCGGGGCGGGTGTTTGCACCCGACACTCCACGCCCCTGACCGGAGCTCACACGCCTCTGCTTGGATTCCCAGACGCCGTCGAGAAGTCTTCGGTCCTCTGGTGACAAAGGGACCTTCTAGAGGCTGGGCCCGACTGTAGAAGACGTGGCTCCGGTCCCGGTTTGCTTTCTCCTCGTCCTTTCCAGTGTGTCAGTGCGGGTGTGCAATGTCCAGCCCCACAGCCGCCCAGGGCGAGCACTACGCCAGCGTCTGATGTCATCGTCACTTAAAGGAAAACCACTGGATAAAACAAAACAGCCGCTGACCTCGCAGCAAGCTGGGGATGCGGGGAAATAGGCGGGCCTTCTTTTCCCGTGTTTACACTTCGGGGTGCTGACTGGGCAAAGTAAACCCACGGAAAAACAGCAAAGGAAGCGGAGAGGTCCCAGGCAGGGCGGGGCGCGCCTCTTCGTCAGCGTACCCTACGGACGCGCTCCCACGGTCGCGGCGCAGCAGCCCGTCCAAAGGCGCTGGTTTCTGCCACTGGCGGCGCGCGGACTTCGGCATGGCGGCCGAACGCGCGCACGTCATTTCCGGCGGGCGGCGGATATAAGCGACAGGATTTCCGCTTTCGCTCCTTTCCGGCGGTGACGACCTCCCCACGAGAACATGCCCGTGAGTTCCTCCGCCCGGGTCTCGGCGGAGCCCTCGCTTCCCGCGCGCGCGCGTGCTCCTCCACCGGGTGCGGGCCGTGGGGGCCGGCCGCGGACCGCGGGCGGCCGTGGGCGGCCGGCGGGCGGCCCGGGGCGGGGATAAGATGGCGGCCCCGCTGTGGACGCCGGGCGGTGCGGGCTGCCGCTGCTTTTGCTTCTTGCTCCTGTTCCTCCTCCTCCCCACCCTACTACCCCGGGCCGTTGCCGCTCTGACCACACCTTGTGCCCCCGTAGCTTGCGAAGGATCTCCTGCACCCGTCCCCGGAAGAGGAGAAGAGGAAGCACAAGAAGAAGCGCCTGGTGCAGAGCCCCAACTCCTACTTCATGGACGTGAAGTGCCCGGGTGAGGGGCGCCGCCAGGGGGGAACGACGCGGGAGGGGGAGGGGAGGGCCCCGGGGTGGGGGTGAGGAGAGCGGCGGGTTCCGAGCGGGCTCCAGCGATGAGGGCCTGAAAAGGCCTGAAAGGTCCTCACTCCCCGCTTCCTGACGTCTCTTCCCAGGATGCTACAAAATCACCACCGTTTTCAGCCACGCACAGACGGTAGTTCTGTGTGTCGGCTGTTCTACTGTCCTCTGCCAGCCCACGGGAGGAAAAGCAAGGCTTACAGAAGGTGAGCTGCTGAGCGAACGTCGTCGTTGGGGCTTGAATCTTGGAGCGGGGGGGTGGGGTGGGGTGGGGTGTCGTGTGTCCTCACACCGCCTCGTGCAGGCTGTTGGATTGGAAAGTCCGCTGGCCACCCTCCCGCAACAGGATTGCCAGAAACCACACATTCCTTAGATCCAAAACAAACCTAAAGCTGTATCTGGGTAATGATGAAAGGGGCTTCATACGAGTGAGCGCGAGGGCTATTAACGGCTGAGGTGGTAGCTGTAAGTTTTGAGGAAAGTAAAGATGTAGTTTTCCTGTGGATGGAGTAGCCACGCTCGTTTCTTGGGGGTGGCAGGATAAGTAGGCTGCTATCAACCTCTGAACCGTTTTTTCTTCCAGGATGCTCCTTCAGGCGGAAGCAGCACTAAAAGCTCCCTGAATCAAGATGAGTGGGACACTATTCCAATAAACAGATTTTGGATACATCCTGTTTTATTGTCTTTGTTTTACTGCTAGGAAGTTCTACTCAAGTACTCAGGGGCACCCAGAAGAGTGGACTGCTAGTCATTTGGGGCAAGTAAGTGGCCAAGTACTTAAATCCATATGGAACATTGCTATCCAGCTAGGCTCACTGACTAAATCTTTGGAACTTGATAGAAACATGGGATGCTATATAAATGGGATATTTTCTTTCACTCTTACATTTCCATTTTTTAACTGCTAGTTGAAAACAGTCTACCACACCACTTTAGTGCTGAACACCTTAGGATCGATCCTTTATTTACAGTTTTTGGAAAGCTAGTTTGGGGGCTTATGGCTCCAGTTCTTTACAGCTGAAGGGATTTGTCTAAGTGGAGTTTAGTGCCTTACACTCCACAGCCAGTGTTGTAGCCGACTCTGAGCTGGTGGGGGTTGGGAACTCAGGAAAGGCGGAGGAGAACGTGTGGTGGGGGTATAAGAACCTAGGAGTAAAAATGAGAGACAGATGAAGTGTGAATGTGAATGAAATGTGGGTATTTGAATTTTTAAAGGTAAGGGTGGTGATTCTTTACCTGGTTGTGATGTTCCTACAGTTGGCACATAAACAATGGGAACTGTCTGTATCTTGTTTAAGACGGCATTGTATGCTGAAAAAAACAAAAACAAGGCAGACGTCCCCATTATCTCAAGGTTTAGCAGTGGATTCCAGTTCTGAGTGGGGTCTGTCACATGCAGTTTACTGCTACTTGGTGGTAAGTTGAGCGGGACCTGTCATCCACTTGGCGACTAGGGCTAGGTAGGCTGAATGAGTTCCAGCTGGTTATCACAAATGAGATGTGATAAACACCTGATTTTTATCCTCATTGTAGGTGAAATTAAAGGAAAGCAGTTTCTAAGTTAAAAGTCCAGGGTGTTGAACGTAAAGGCTCCTTACCTAGAAAGATGAAAGCTGTTGATGCCAGCATTGCAAAAAGGGTAAAGAGGATGGTCTGGTGAGAGCTCAGGAACTTCTGGAGGACACTTGAATCTTTACACTGATCTGTGCATTGGTCAGAACAAAAGGTGTAATAGTTACTTAAAGCATTTAGGGCAGGTGACCACATTTGAAAACCCATCATGGGTATCCAGCAGAAACTCCAGCCCAGCCTTCTGGGAAATAGTTTGGATTCTAAAAGAGGGGAATTATGTACTTGGCTCCTCCACCTCTTTTTTGGCTTGTTCCTATCTCCTAGGTTATAAACTCTCAAACTTTGAGTCTTCTATTTCTTCTCCACTTACAAATGGATAAATACTCTGCTACTTAAATACCTGTTGCCTTTCCTGTGTAACTTTAATTCCAAGTCACTTGGTTCTCTTCACCAGATTTGTAATTGTGGTAACTGAGCTTCCGGTTCTAATTCCTTCTACCCTGAAAATCTTTGGATCACCAATCACCTCTTAAATCCAGGAGTCCTCCTGTCCTTTTTTACTTTGGATGTCATTTTTTTTTTCCTTAAAGATTTTATTCATTCATGACAGACACAGGCAGAGAGAGAAGCAGGCTCCATGCCGGGAGCCCAACATGGGACTCGATCCCAGGTCTCCAGGATCACACCCCAGGCTGCAGGTGGCACTAAACTGCTGCACCACTGGGGCTGCCCCTAAAATTTTCTAATCCTTGATCCAACTGTTGAAAGCTTTTGGCTTTCCAATGCTCATAGGGTAAAAGAGTCCAAATAAAACTTATAGGACATTATCAGCCTTTCCAGTACCCTCTGTGTTCTGGCTTCATTGAACTAATTACTATTTTGTTAATTAGGCCCTGTTTTATTTTATTATATTTTTTTAGGCCCTGTTTTAAATTTGATTTCTGTACTGGGTATGCCTGGCATAAACCAGTGGGCACTCAATGTGCTTGTGTGAAGAACGTGAAGGCTTGTTTGGATCTTAGTGTCTGACTACTCCTAACCATCATGATTGTATTGTTCCCACTGGCAAGGGTTCTTAACCATTTATTGTGCCATGAATAACTTGGGCAGTATGGTAAAACCTATGGATCCTATCTCAAAATATAATTTTTAACACAAAAAATAAGGAAACCTATAACTTTCATGTAATTTTGAAGTGAATTTTGAGATCTAATCATTGGAACATGAAAATATTTGAATTCTGTTGGTGACAGTCACACATAATGCTGTTACTGTGGTTTGTTGCCTATATTCATAAAATTGGTAGAAATACAAGCTTTCAATTAGAGGTTAATTGAAAATGTGCAGTTTTTCCTCCCAGTGAAGGTCACGGGCACCTAGAATTCCATCCATGGACCCTAGCAAAAACCTGTTAAACTCTAGATTTAAAAACTCCAGCAGAAAGAACATAGATTAGAGTTGAACACTGTTTATAGTGCTGGGACCTTGAGCACCTCAATTTCCTCAGTTCTTTTTTTTTTTTTTTTTTAAATTTTTATTTATTTATGATAGTCACACACAGAGAGAGGGAGAGGCAGAGACACAGGCAGAGGGAGAAGCAGGCTCCATGCACCGGGAGCCCGATGTGGGATTCGATCCCGGGTCTCCAGGATCGCGCTCTGGGCCAAAGGCAGGCGCCAAACTGCTGCGCCACCCAGGGATCCCAATTTCCTCAGTTCTTAAAGGGAAAAACATCTACTTTAGAGTTACCAGAGAACAAATGCTCTTGTACTGGCCAGTACATAACAGGTTCTTGTAAAAACAAACCTTCCCACTGGAGACAAATGAGGGCTCCATCTAGTTCACTCCCAGTTAATTCAAAGAACACTTTCTCACTTTCTCTGGAGGGATGGACAAGTAGAGGTGGCAGTATAAAGAGGACCATTTTTTTTTTTTTTTTTTTTGGCTTTCCTAACACTTTTCCATGACTACACATGGCATAGTTTCTAAACTGAATAATGGCTAGAATCAGGGATTTTGGAAAGGAAAGTCTTAGTTCTAGGGCTATCACCATTTGCTGCTTGCTTGATATAGAAAGATATGCCAGGGCAGCCTGGGTAGCTCAGCAGTTTAGCACCGCCTTCAGCCCAGGGCCTGATCCTGGAGACCTGGGATTGAATCCCACGTCAGGCTCCCTGTGTGGAGCCTGCTTCTCCCTCTGCCTGTCTCTCTCTCTCTGTGTGTCTCATGAATAAAGTCTTAAAAAAAAAAAAAATCTGCCAGATATTTTTGAAGAAAAACACTTAAGAGGTTTAAAATAGGGAAAGTGGTACACTTAACAAAGCTGAGAAGCTCTTAAGCTGATAATAACTACCCTTAAATAATTGTATGTTAAGTAGAACATCTTGATGGTGATAGAGCTACCTGAAGGTTATGTTTTAGGTAGGTGTGGAAAATAAAGATCAGGCCCCAGCTAATTTAAATAATCTTGGTCAAGTGGCTGAACGTTTTTCATTAACTAAGTAATAATACATTCTGTCATTTCCACCTCTGTAGATTAAAAACCAGAGCCCCCAGTGCTCACCTGTACCAGATTTATCCTTCAGAGCTCTCACTAGCACAGCCTCACTTTGACTGGTGAGCGCACAGGAAATATTGATGAAAATGGGTGATGCCGTCTGCTGAAGGGAGGTGAAGTTGACTACTCTTACCGGGTAGACAGCCAGGCCAGGTGTGAGGGAAGACTGCCTGTGGCCAGAGACCACTAGAACTGGGGAGCTGGGGAAGACCTTGAAGAAAAGATAAAATGGCACTTGTTTGACAAGAAAAATCAGTTTTGTATCAATATTGCATTCCAATCTTAAACATACAGTAAGATCCCTGTATTACTAGCTAGCAATCTGACAATAAGTCATCTGCTTTTTCACACTTAGATGTGTTGAAGTAGATAAGGAAGAAAATGATTTGTGAGGATGAACTAGGTTTCCAGAAAGCTCTGAACTAGCGGTGCCTGTGTGGCTCAATCAGTCAAGTGTTCGATTCTTGGATTCGGCTCAGGTCCTGACCTCATGGGTCATGGGGTTCCATGCTCAGCAGGAGTCTGCTTGGATATTTAACACCCTCTGCCACCCCCTGCCCACCCTCACTCTCAAATTTCTTTTTTAACTTTTAAACTAGAATCAAATATTTTTTTAAGAGAACACTGGTATTATCTTCTGGACTGACAAAGCTCATGACCTAAATTTTGGATTCTGGGAGTCCCCTGCCATTGTGAATGGGATAGGTTTTCTTCATTATGCTTTAAGAAACAGCCCCCATGGTGAATTTTATCAAGTCACTCCATAACTCTTCCTTTGCCCTTGGACTAAGAATGAAGACTCCTTTTCCAAAACCTTAATCTCCATTATGTTTTTGGTTCAGTGCTTCATATACCTCTAGCTTCTCAAGAACTCTGTCGACCCCCAGCACTCTTATCTCCCCGATGTCTTGTCTGTGGCTGAGAACCACTTCTGACTGATTGATGTAAAAGGCTGGGATGAAAGGAATGAGGATTCTTTGCATTCCATTCCTGCTCCGTTCACTGACCAATGTAGCCCACCCATAGACTGAGGTGTCAGCCACACTGAGGGCCTGTAGCAGCTCTTCTGACTGGGGTCGAACCTTGATTAGGCAGACATAAACTCCTGAAGAAAAGATGAAAAACTGAGCAGGAAGGTTCAGAGACAAAATGGAAGCAAATTCAGAAGAAAATGTGAACTGAACTTTGAGTGTTTACTATTAGCAAATTATTGGCCTCTAGAGGGGGAGGATACCAAAGAAAACAGTCCCAGGCAACCTAAGTTTGAACTTGTTTAAATCAACATGTCAGGTAGTAATAAATAACAGTGCAAACAGGGAAACTGAATATATAGAATGAAGTAACCAAGAGTTGCTGAGATCAGGAAAAGGTTTGTGAAAGACGCTTTGAGAGTGTGGCTTAGTTATGTCTCTGACTGTATCTCAGCGGCCTTAGATGGCCTTATTTCTGACAACAGTATTGTTCTAATTATCCATGCTCAAAGTCAGCTGGTTTTTGACAGACACCCTTTCCTTCATTCCTAAATCCAACTGTCCTCCAAATCTTGCTAACTTATTTTTTGAAATGTCTCTGACATCTGCCCCTCTATATATATCTCCCTGTTACTCTGGGCTAGACTCATATCAGTTCGTACTTGGAGTACTGCAGTGGCCCCTTCATTGGCCTCCCTGCCTCCCACTCTTCCCTCTCCTTTCTGTGTCCTGCCAAGCTTGGAGCTCTGTGTCCTGAGATGTCACCCTTCCACAGGCCTTGCTGTGTAAAACTGCACTCTAAGCCCTGGGTTCGAGGTTGATGCTCTTCCTCCTACCTCTGCAGCATCTCATGCGTCTATTCTGTATACAGCGCTGATGAAAATGAAAAGCCCTGTCTTGCTCTCCTGTTTACAACCATGGTCTGTCTTTGCACTCAGTAGTCAGTTCAGTGCCCACTAGTTTGCTGAGTGAGCTGCTCAGTAATCAGTATTCACACCATAGTGCCTGGCCTTGGAGCAGGTCTTAGGCTGTAATATTGTCCTATTTATACGTCATGTTTGACATGAATTCTCCCATTTTGGATCAGTTGATTAATATGAAAGCATTCCAATGTCATGCCTATTTCTACTTTATGCTAGTTAATGCTACTCTGCTTGGAATATCCTTCAGTTCAACAACAAACACTGCTGCTTTCTGGGGGGTTAAAGATGAATGATCCAAGCCTAGAGATAACAGTGACTAGCTAAGAAGAAAATAGAAGACTATAACAGAAAAGCACAGGGTGATACAGAGACTGAACAAAAATGTTGGTTGAGAAAGTTTCCATTGTTATATAGTCAATGAAACTGGAAAGTGCAATTGCAATCCAATAAGGAAGTGACAACTGTTAGAGATGGAAACAAGGGCACCAGATCCAGCTGGTGGGACCCACCTTTCTCCATGCTGAAACCTGCATGGACATTGAAGATTTTGCTTGCTGGGATGTCTAGCAAAGTATTACTGAACTGTACATGGCATAGCACAAGGGTCTCAGGAAGAAGTATTGTTGTAATGGCCAAGGCCTGACTTGGGGTACAGGATCCTAATAAGCAGAAAAAAGATAAATAACTGCCTTAAGAATTTGTAAAAGAGGAAACATATATAGGTAGCAATTTGATTTAAGAAAAAAAAAAAAAGGGAAAGGGAAAGATGCTCAATTGGTTGAGCATCTGACTCTTGGGTTTGGGCTCAGGTTGTGATCTCGGGGTTATGAGTTTGAGTCCTGTGTCAGGCTCTGTGCCCAGCAGGAGTCTGCTGGAGATTCCTCCTTCTGCCCCCCACCCCCATGAATAAATCATTTCTTATTAAAGGAGGGAAAAGGGGTGGCAGCTGGCTGGCTTAGTCAGAAGAGCATGCAACTCGATCTCAGGGTTGTGAGTTCAAGGCCCACATCACCCAATGTAGAGATCATTTAAAAAAAAATAGTGAAAAAGAGGGTCAGTTCTCTCTGATCTGGCCAGCCCTGTTGGCTCCTGCTACAATCAAGGTGAAAGAATAGCTAAGACCCTTGCTTTTGCTGGTTTGTGAATGACTATAGTGGGGGCTTCCATTATCAATATCATAGGGGCCCTCTTTCAAAAGTTTTTGGAATTCATCAGTGGAAATGAGATAGACTCTAGTGAAACTAGACAGCTATTACAGTTGCAAGGTAGCTTTTCAGTCTAAGAAGGTTTGTTTCCCATAACCAATTGCAGTGTGATTCAAATTAGAGATCTCTAGAATTTTATTACAAATGGTATCTTAAACAGAAGCCACACAGCCAGCAAGAAATGGACTGGTGCCATGGTTGGGTCAGCTGCAATGGATGACATTCTAGATTAAATAGGAGGTGGTGTCCTGTTAACAAGATTTTCCCCTGCACAGTTTCTTAATGGTCTCAGTTGGTTGAAACTCTTTCTTAGCTGCCAGTAGTCCAGTGACCATTCTTATCTTTTGGAAACTATCAGCAAGTAATAGCAAAGGAGCTGTTTCATGAGTTTTGTAATAAAATCAGTTGTCTTAGAAAGATTCTGGGGGAAAAAAATTGCAAGGTGTAAATCATAAGATAGACAATAATGAGTGGATATGTTATAAACAGTACTTTGTAAAAGAACCTTGAAAACTTTAAAAATCAAATATTTATATATTATGTATACTTATACTATGATAAAATTAAATAATCTGAAAATAAAATAAGTTTAAAAATTTAAGGACAAAAAGGGCAATTATACTTTATAGATAGGTCAGCCCAGGTGGCTCAGCAGTTTAGCGCCACCTTCAGTCCAGGACGTGATCCTGGAGACCCGGGATGGAGTCCTGTGTTGGGCTCCCTGCATGGAGCCTGCTTCTCCCTCTGCCTGTGTTTCTGCCTCTCTCTGCCGCCCGTCCCCCCTGCCTCTCATGAATAAATAAATAAAATATTAAAAAAATAAAAAAGAATAATAAACTTATAGATAGTAATTATATTCTGGACTTTAGTTTTGCATGTTCTCTTGGCAAAAAAAAAATTAGAATTTGTTCTTTCTTAAAAAAAAAAAAAGAATTAAAGAATTTATGTGGACTTTGGAGTGGGAAGATCTACCACTTCTGCCACTAATTGTTACCTTGTACATGTTACTTGCTCTTAGATTTGGTATTTCTCACTTTTATAATGATGATAATAATTACATACGATTGTTAAATGAGGGGCGTCTGGGTGGCTCAGTCGGTTAAACATCCGACTCTTGATCCAGCTCAGGTCTTGATCTCAAGGTGTGAGTTCAAGCCCCATGTTGGGTACAGGGCATGGAGCCTACTTTAAAAAAAGACAAAAGGGATCCCTGGGTGGCGCAGCGGTTTGGCGTCTGCCTTTGGCCCAGGGCACTATCCTGGAGACCCGGGATCGAATCCCACATCGGACTCCCGGTGCATGGAGCCTGCTTCTCCCTCTGCCTGTTTCTCTGCCTCTCTCTCTCTCTCTCTGTGACTATCATAAATAAATAAAAAAATTTAAAAAAATAAAAAATAAAAAAAGACAAAAAAACAAAGATTGTTAAATGAGATAAAATATATAAAAACTGCTAACATAGCACACTAGAATCTATTAGGAGTTTCTTGTATTTTAGTTTTCTTTCCTCTACTCTTTAATGATTTTTATTATTTTTTAAAAAAGTAATCTTTAGGGGCACGTGGGTGGCTCAGTGGTTGAGCATCTGCCTTTGGCTCAGGTCATGATCCTGAGATCCTGGCATCGAGTCCCACATCAGAACTTGCAGGGAGTCTGCTTCTCCCTCTGCCTATGCGTCTGCCTCTCTTTGTCTCTCATGAATAAATAAAATCTTAAAAAAAAAAAAAATAAAAATATATATATATATATATATATATATATATATATAGGAATTTCTATACCCAATGTGGGGCTTGAACTCAAGACCCTGAGATCAACAGTTTCACGCACCTCTGAGCCAGTCAGGCACCACACCCTCACCTTTTTTTGACACTAAATTATAGCCCAATAACAAAAAAACACCACAAAGTAAATGTGCTGAGCAAGTAACAGTTAAGATGTTGCCTACTCCAACCGTTCTTTTTTTTTTTAATTTTTTTTTAAGATTTTTTAAAAAATTTATTTATTCATGATAGAGAGAGAGAGAGGCAGAGAGACAAGCAGGCTACATGCCGGGAGCCCGACGCGGGACTCGATCCCAGGACTCCAGGATTGCGCCCTGGGCCAAAGGCAGGCATGAAACCGCTGAGCCACCCAGGGATTCCCCCAACAGTTCTTAAATCTAGAGAAGCTGGAAAAGAATTGGGTCTTAGGCCTTATCCCAAACTTATTCAATCTCTGGATGGAGCCTAAGACCATATTTTTAAAAACTTTTCATGGGTATCCTTGAAAATCAGCCATGTTTGGAAATCCCTTGTTTAGGCCACTTCTCAGGCAAGGTTATAACTAGAAAAACAAGTGACTAGATTTAGCCTATATCAAAACCTGATATCCAGTCATTTGTGAGGTCATAGCTGTCAGTGATTTATCAAAGATTTTATTTATTCATGAGAGACGCACACACAGAGAGAGAGAGACAGAGACATAGGCAGAGGGAGGAGCAGGCTTCCTGCAGGGAGCCCGAAGCAGGACCTGATCCCGGGACTCCGGGATCATGTCCTGAGCCAAAGGCAGATGCTCAATCACTGAGCCATCCAGGCATCCCTGTGATTTATTTGTTAAGGTAGAGTTGGCTTTGAAATTAAAGGAAATTTGGATTACTAGTCTAGGAAATTTGGATTACTAGTCTTCAAACGAGTTGAAGGAGGATGGGAAAGTTGGAAACAATCACCCAGACATATAAAGAGATTCCTGACCTTTAAGATTAGCACCGTTTCTGCCAGTGGTAATGAAGAGCTTGAACACAGTTGAATTGGGGGTATTGGTGAGGTGGGTCTTGAGGTCAAAACTGAGTGTTAATCTTGATGATGCATTGACCACCACCTGTCAACAAACCAAAGGAAAATCTGTACCTAAGTTCTTAGAAAATATCGTTCCCTCCCTTTCTAGGCTTCATAAATTATTCAGCCAAAAGCATCTGTTTCACACAAGTGCAAACTGCCCTTCTATTTCATCACATATTTAAGAACTACAAAATCTGTTTACCTTTGAGAAGAAAATATTTTTTCCTAAAAGTTGGTCTTTGTCCATTATTCCGTTTGACATCTTTCCCTTTGGATGACTCCCTATTAAAATGCCTTTGAAGACAAGTGCAACTTTCTTTAGAAAGGCTTCTTTTAGTTACATAATATCTTAGCCTTTTCTGAAACTCCAAAGTACTTTGTTTCTCTCAATAATATTTGTAATGTTCTGTCTTGTATTGCAGGTATTTTTTTTTGTCAAAAATCACTCCTATTAGAATCTAAGTTCTTCAGTGGAGAACCCTAATTTATCTTTGTATATCCTGTATTGTGCCTTGTCTTTTTTTTTTTTTAAGATTTTATTTATCCATTAGAGACAGAAACAGAGAGAGACAGGCAGAGAGAAGCAGACTCCATGCAGGGAGCCTGACATGGGTCTCGATCCCAGGTCCCCAAGATCACGCCCCAGGCTGAAGGTGGCGCTAAACCACTAAGCTACCGGGGCTGCCTGTGCCTTGTCTTTAAGGCAAGTGCTTAATGATTACAATGAGAGAAGATAATTATGATCCTTTCTCCCCAAATATCTTCAACTTCATGTATATTATATGTCATTATTCATGACATTGTGTCATTATAGTAAACGTATATTATAATATAGTCTCCTCAGTACTACCACAGATTTTTGCTTTGCAAATATTCAAGGCCCTTGAAAGCAAGTTAGTGACATTAAAAGCTCAGTAAGGAAGGGAGTTTGGCTTTTTTTATCTTTGTGTTTCCAGAGCCTGGTACAGGGATGACACAGAAGAGGCCTCAATGAGTATCTGCTAGTTAGTGAATAATTAAGTGATGATTTAAAAAAAAAAGGGATCCCTGGGTGGCGCAGCGGTTTAGTGCCTGCCTTTGGCCCAGGGTGCGATCCTGGAGACCCGGGATCGAATCCCACATCGGGCTCTCGGTGCATGGAGCCTGCTTCTCCCTCTGCCTATGTCTCTGCCTCTCTATCTCTGTGTGTGACTATCATAAATAAATAAAAATTAAAAAAAAATAAAAGTTAAAAAAAATTATTTATTTATTCATGAGAGACATACAGAGAGAGAGAGAGAGAATCAGAGACACAGGCAGAGGGAGAAGCAGGCTCCATGCAGGGAGGAGGACGTGGGACTCAATCCCAGGACTCCAAGATCAGGCCCTGGGCTGAAGCCAGGCACTAAACTGCTGAGTCACCCAGGGATCCCCTAGTGATGATTTTATAAAGGACACAAACTAGGGGGCGCCTGGGTGGCTCAATCAATTGCCTTCCTTAGGCTCAAGTCATGGTCCCGGGGTCCTGGGATGGAGCCCCTCAGCAAGGCGTCTGCTTTTCCCTCTTCCTCCCCGCCACCATCCCCCTCCACCACCCGCTCACATTCTCTCTCTCAAGAAAATAAAAAACAAAGTACACGGACTAGGAGATCACAACCTTTTGACTTCTCTGTAGCCTCTGACAGCACAGACGGCTTCCTCCCTTGTGATCCCCTCTCTTCTTGCTTTCCTAGCACTGAGACCCTTCTCAGTCTCCTCAGGTTGTCTTCTCATGCCGCCTCTGCCCCCAGCCCACTCATCTGCTCACCATAGAAGTTCTCTTTAGATGTTATCTGATTTTCCCTTTCTACCTTTATAAACTTTTGCTGAAGCCACCCTGATTTATTCATTGGTCTTCAAGCAACATCTACTTTTGTTTGCCTTTGCACATCTACGCCTTTAGTCTAAAATAACCTGTTCTTTTGGGGCATCTGGGTGGCTCTGTTGGTTAAGTGCCTGACTCTTGGTTTCACTCAGGTCATGTTCCTCAGGGTCGTGAGACAGAGCCCCACGACAGCCTCTGCACTTGGCTTGGTGGGGAGTCTGCTTGAGATTCTCTCTCTCTGCCCCTCTCCAACTTGTGCATATTCTCTCTCTAAAATAAATATATCTTTTTTTTTTTAAATTTTTTATTTATTTATGATAGTCACAGAGAGAGAGAGAGAGGCAGAGACACAGGCGGAGGGAGAAGCAGGCTCCATGCACCGGGAGCCTGATGTGGGATTCAATCCCGGGTCTCCAGGATCGCGCCCTGGGCCAAAGGCAGGCGCCAAACTGCTGCGCCACCCAGGGATCCCTAAAATAAATATATCTTAAAGAGAAAATAAAATGCTTTCTCTTATCTGCCAGACAAATTCCTAATCCTCAAGACACTGTTGATTGTTTTGTGTGCCATGACTCAGATCTCAAGATTAGGTTGGTTTTTTTTTTAAGATTTTATTTATTTATTCATGATAGACATAAGGGAGAAAGAGGCAGAGACACAGGCAGAGGAAGAAGCAGGCTCTATGCAGGAAGCCCGACGTGGGACTGGATCCCGGGACTCCAGGATCGCACCCTGGGCCAAAGGCAGGTGCCAAACCGCTGAGCCACCCAGGGATCCCCTCAAGATCAGGTTTAAGTGTCACTTCTAAAGTGACACTAAAGGGGTGCCTGGGTGGCTCAGTCGGTAAAGCATTTGCCTTTGACTCAGGTCATGATCCTGGGGTCCCCACATCAGGCTCCCTGCTCACTGGGGAGTCTGTTTCTCCTGCCACTGCCCCTGCTTGTATGTGCTCTCTCTCTCAAATAAGTAGAGAAATAAAATATTTTTTTAAAATGTCACTTCTAGAAAATTTAGCCTTAGTGTCTAAGCAGTATTAAAGGACTTTCTTCTGCATTTTTTTTTTTTTTTTTTTTTTTTTTTAAGACTTAGCCACCTATTTGAGAGAGAAAGCAAGAATGTTGGGTGGGGGGAGGGAAGGGAGAGGAAGAGAAGCAAACTCTGTGCTGAGCACTCAGCGTAACTCAGGGCTTAATCCCATGCTCCTAGATAATGACCCAAGCCGAAATCAAGAGTCAAACACTTAACTGACTGAGCCAGTAAGGCACCCCTCTTCTGTATTCTAAGAGCAATTTATTTTTTAAGTTGACAATTTTTTCTTTAAAGCTGTACATCAAGAATTGCATGTTCCCCCAACTAAGGCAGCCAGGTGTGTCTAGACTCAAGGAGCATTTCTGACATGTCACTTGTAAAGCACTGGTCAGTTATGTTGTAGTTATTTAAACTAAATGTGTGTGTGGGGGAACTAAATATGGGATGCCTGGGTGGCTCAGTCGTTGAGTGTCTGCCTTTGGCTCAGGGCGTGATCCCAGAGTCCTGGGATTGAGTGCCATATTGGGCTCCTTGAGGGCTCCTTGCAAGGAGCCTGCTTCTCCTGTCTCTGCCTCTCTCTGTGTCTCTCATGAATAAATAAATATTTTTTAAAAATCTAAATGTAATGATTTTTTTTTTTTTTAGATTTATTTATTTATTCATAGACGCAGAGAGAGAGAGGCAGAGACACAGGCAGAGGGAGAAGCAGGCTCCATGCATCCTGGGTCTCCAAAATCGCAACCCAGGCTGCAGGCGGCGCCAAACCGCTGCGCCACCGGGGCTGCCCTAAATGTAATGATTTCTATCACCACTAGACTGTGAACTCTGTACAGTAAGGCACCACGTACTATGTAGGCACATCTTAGGCAATTTACTCATCTAAAAAAATTGGTATAATACTTTGCAGAGTTGTTAAGATTAAAATTATACTGGATGTAAAATCAAAATTTAAGAAACACAGACACAAAATGCTAAGCCCATAGTAGATGCTCAAGAAACAACAGCTGTTACATTTGAGTAATGTAAGGAGGAACAAACAAGTCCTCTGGGCACAGAGGAAGGAGACAGTCATTTCAGGGGAAAGAGGAAAGGCTTCAAGCCCATCCTTCACTTGTTCGCCCATCTCACCTTGCTTCAGGAATTCTCCCTATTTCTGCATCACATTTTCCTTCTCAACTTAATCTCTCCCATCTCAAAAAATGATCAACAAAAACTTGACTCTAGATCTTCACAGAGCTGTTTTATGCCTGCCATCCCCATGTCCTCTCAATTCTCCAGACTTACGCTCCCATCACTGCACTGAAGCCACTCATCAAAGTAACCATACTCTACTGCGAACCCATTAGTCATTTCTTTTTTTTTTGTTTTTAAAGATTTTATTTATTTCTTCATGAGAGACAACAGAGAGAGAGAAAGAGAGAGAAAGGCAGAGACACAGGCAGAGGGAGAAGCAGGCTCCTCGCAGGGAGCCAGACGTGGGACTTGATCCTGGCACCAGGATCATGCCCTGGGCCAAAGGCAGATGCTCAACCGCTCAACCCAGGCATCCCCCATTAGTCATTTCTGTTTTCAGCTTACTCGACCTATCAATAACATTTGACATGGCTGATCACTTCCTCCTTCCTTGAAATACAGGGACCCCTCCACTTTTTGAAAATTTGCATTAAGCCCCATCGCTTTTATGAAAGACATTAATATGTGGTTCCCCTAAGGAAAAGAAATCCAAAGAAGATTTTTGCTTTTCCAAAAAAAGGTAAAAGGTAAAAATAGCATTCAGCATGTTTTGCAGCAAGCCATTACAGAGGCAGTATGCACCCCAGGCCCCTTTCCTGGGAACCACACTCAGCAGCTCAGCATTCAGCCATGCGGCCTTCTCCCTCCCTCCAGATTTTACTTATTTGAGAGAGAGAGAGAGAGAGAGAGGGAGCATGAGTGGAGAGGGGGGTAGCAGAGGTGGGGTAGGGACAAGCAGACTCCATGCTAAGCACAGAGCTAGATGTAGGACTCAATCTCAGGACCCTGATATAACAACCTGAGCTGAAATCAAGAGTCGGATGTTTAACCTGCTGCACCACCCAGACACCCCTCAAGTGATGGCAATGCTGTCCTTTTTGCTATTCAGTCAAAAACTTGAAGCTGGGACGTCTGGGTGGCTCAGTGGTTGAGCATCTGCCTTCGGCCCAGGTCATGATCCCAGGATCTGGGATGTCCCACAACAGGCTCCCTGTGAGAAGGCTGCTTCTCCCTCTGACTATGTCTCTGCCTCTCTCCCTGTGTCTCTCATGAATACATAAATAAATATTTTTAATTTTAATTTTTATTTATTTATTTTAAATATTTTATTTATTTATGTTTATTTATATATTCATGAGAGACACAGGAAGAGAGGCAGAGACACAGGTAGAGGGAGAAGAGGCTCCATGCAGGGATCCCAACATGGGACTCGATCCCGGGTCTCCAGGATCACACCCTGGGCTGAAGGCAGCACTAAACCGCTGAGCTACCTGGGCTGCCCAATAAATATTAAAAAAAAAAAACAAAAAAATTAAAAAACAAAACAAAACAAAAAACAAAACCTAGGGATCCCTGGGTGGCGCAACGGTTTGGCTCCTGCCTTTGGCCCAGGGCGCGATCCTGGAGACCCGGGATCGAATCCCACGTCGGGCTCCCGGTGCATGGAGCCTGCTTCTCCCTCTGCCTGTGTCTCTGCCTCTCTCTCTCTGTGACTATCATAAATAAATAAAAATTAAAAAAAATAAAAAAAAAACAAAAAACAAAAAAAACAAAACCTAAAGCTATTTTTTTTTGTTTTGTTAAATTAGAAGTCATTCTTGATTTTATCAGATGCATTACATATAATCTGTCAGGAAATTATACTGGATCTACCTATAAAGTACACTAGAATCTGACCAACTTCTCAGTACCACCTCTTACCAGCCTGGTCCCCTGGTCCACATCATGTCTCACCTGGATCATTTCAAGAATAGCTAGCTTCCCACCTTCGATCCTTGCCCTACAGTCTAGTACCAACCAGTAGCTACAGTGAGAGGGAGAGGGAGACGGAGAGAGAGAGAGATTTTAAAACCACTCACCATGTTTCTGCAGGGGGAGGGTTGGTGTTGTTTTAAAATTTTATTTGGGGATGCCTGGGTGGCTTAGCGGTTGAGCATCTGCCTTTGGCTCAGGGCATGATCCCACAGTCCCGGGATCGAGTCCCACATCAGGCTCCCTGCATAGAGCCTGCTTCTCCCTCTGCCTATGTCTCTGCCTGCCTCTCTCTCTCTCTCTCTCTGTGTCTCTCATGAATAAATAAGTAAAATCTTAAAAAATAAATAAATAAAAATTTGAGAGAGACAGAAACAGAGGGAGAAAGAGAATCAAGCAGACTCCCTGCTGAGCACAGAGCCTGATGCAAGGCTCCATCTCACAGCCCTGAGATCATGACCTGAGCTGAATCACTGAACTGACTGAGCCACCAGAGGCCCCGCCACAGTAATATTTTAAAGTATAAATCACACTAGTCATTCTTCTGGTTAAGAATCGTAATCACTGGGACACCTGGGTGTCTCAGTGGTTGGGCGTCTGCCTTCAGCTCAGGGTGTGATCCCAGGAACTGGGGATTGAGTCTCATGTTGGGCTCCCTGGGAGCCTACTTCTCCCTCTACCTATGTCTCTGCCTCTCTTTGTGTCTCTCATGAATAAATAAATACAATCTTAAAAAAAGAATCCTAATCACTATTTAGCTTTGTGTTCCAATAAATTTTCTGGCTAGTTTCCTATTTGACATGTGAGTGTATTTCTTTTCCTGGGATGTGTTTTCTATATGCATACCCCCAAATATCGGAATAGTCACCCTGGCTTTGTTAGGGTTACCTCTCGATATGTTTTCACCACTCCTGGGATGTCATGAAAGACCACTGCTATTCCTGGACTCCTGGCTACTCCCACTCCAGTGCCAGTATCTGTTTGTAGAATGTTGTCAGCGGACATCATCCATATCCCAGGTTCACCTAAGAAAAGACAAGAGAAAGTACTTGGTCACAGCCTCTATCTAAATGGATGCTCACTAACCTCATTCAGACTCCATGTCAGTAGACCATTCAAGCATACAGATCTGCTTTCCTAGGAGAAACAACCAGCTCTTAAAAAAAAAAAAATTATTCATGAGAGAGAGAGGCAGAGACATAGGCAGAGGGAAAAGCAGGCTCCATGCAGGAAGCCCGATGTGGGACTCGATCCTGGGACTCTGGGATCACGCCCTGAGCCAAAGGCAGATGCTCAACCACTGAGCCACCTAGGTGTCCCGGAACATCCAGCTCTGAAGATAACTTCATTTTCTGAGTGTCATGCTCCCCTTTATATACCATCATACCCACAAAATAAAACAAGAACTACTGATCTTCAGAATCACAGAAGGAGCTACTTAGCTGGAGAATTTAATGTTTTTTCCTTAGGAAAAAGGAAAAACTGGGATGCCCAGGTGGCTCAGTGGTTGAGCACCTGCCTTTGGCCCAAGGTGTGATCCTGGAGTCTCAGGATCAAGTTCCACATCGGGCACCCGCATGGAGCTTGCTTCTCTCTCTGCTTGTGTCTCTGCCTCTGTCTGTCTTTGTCTCTCATTAATAAATAAATAAAATCTTAAAAAAAAAAAAAAAAGGAAAAACTCGTTTTACACCCAGGGATAATTCTCTTATGCAACAGGTGACAATTGGCAGGAGACAATTGTTCACTTTGGCTGAAGTCTCAAAGTGGCAGAAGAATGCCACCTTGAATTTAGGTTAGATTACTGATCCTTTTGCTTCCTCATCCAAAGTAGTATAGATTTAGGATGCCCAAGTATTCCAGAAGGGAAGAGAGAGGGACAGTCTTGACAAAACCTAGCAAAAGAGTAAAGTAACAAGTGTTGTTTCAGTGACAAGAAATGAACAACTGGGGACGCCTGGGTAGCTCAGTGGTTTAGTGCTGCCTTCGGCCCAGAATGTGATCCTGGAGACCCAGGATCGAGTCCCATATCGGGCTCCCTGCATGGAGCCTGCTTCTCCCTCTGCCTGTGTCTCTGCCTCTCTCTGTGTCTCTCATGAATAAATAAAATCTTAAAAAAAAAAAAAAGAAAAAAAAAAAAGAAATGAACAACCTTAAGACTGCAATTCTGGCAACCTAATTACATGTTAATGGTGGTTGCTTGCAACTCAGTCATTATAGGATTAGGGTATCTGACCTGAACAAGTAGACTCCCTCTGCATCAAGCCCTAAATATACAGAATCTGCCCCATGTCACATCACTGCACTCAGACACATGGATCCATAGTTCCTAGAGCCACATACCACCCCCACCAGTCCTACTTGGATGGATTATTTGGGAGCATACACCCAGGCAGGGTGCACCGCTTTGGAATATGCTTTCTATAAACCCAGAGAATTAATACTCATTTCTTAACCAAAGATGGATTTTCTTGCACTCAGTAGTACTTCTTTTTTTTTTTTTTTTAAGATTTTATTTATTCAAAAAAATATATTTTATTTATTCATCAGAGAGAGAGGGAGGGAGAGAATGACAGAGAGAGAGAGAGAGAGAGAGAAAGAGAAGCAGAGACACAGGCAGAGGGAGAAACAGGCTCCATGAAGGGAGCCCGACGTGGGACTCCATCCCAGGTCTCCAGGATCACACCCTGAGCTGAAGGAGGTGCTAAATTGCTGAGCCACCCAGGCTGCCCTCAGTAGAAATGCTTTGCTGATCAAGAGTATAGTTTAGCCCAGTACAAGGCCAAACCTTATTACAGTGATGATATATTTAAGAGTTAGGCCTTCAAATGTCCCTCACAAAACAATGTACTCACAATTGGTTCCTAGAACTAAAGTCTAAGTACCCTTTCCTTCCTTTTAGTTCATCCTTTAGTGTTCTTCAACTTATTACCTTTCTTCAGAAGCTGGAAATAGGGAAAAGGCAAAGTACCTGCCACCATCTACATAATAATACAGTGAGCCAAGCACTCAGGAGGTGTATGATCAATATTCCTAGAGAGGCCCTCAGACTTTTTTTAAAGATTTTATTTTGGGGGGCACCTGGCTGGCTTGGTTAAGCATCTGACTTTTGATTTTGGCTCAGGTAATGATCTCAGGGTGGTGGGATCAAGCCCCAGCTCAGGCTGGCCTCAGCAGGAGTCTGCTTGATTCTCTCTCCTTCTCACTCTGCCCCTGCTCCCACTGTGCTTGCTTTCTCACTCTGTCTCTAAAATAAATAAATCAAGTTTTTATTATCTTTTTTTAAAGATTTTATTTATTTGACACAGAAAGCACAAACAGGGGGAGTGGCAGGCAGAGGGAGAGAGAGAAGCAAGCTCCCAGCTGAGCCAGGAGCCCATTGTGGGACTCAATCCCAGGACCCTGAGATCATGACCTGAGCAAGAGGCAGATGCTTAACCAACTGAGCCACCCAGGCACCCCTAAATAAATCCTTAAAAAAAAAAAGATTTTATTTTTGGAAGAGAGGAAAAAATAAAACAAGACAAAATCAGAGAGGGAGACAAACCGTAAGAGACTTTTAATCATAGGAAACTGAAGATTTGTGGAGGTGTGAGGGCTGGGGGGATGGGGTATCTGGATGATGGACATTAAGGAGGGCACATGATATAACGAGCACTAGGTGTTATGTAGACCAATGAATCACTGACCTCTACCTCTGAAACCAATACCTTATATGTTTAATTGAACTTTAATAAAGTTTTAAAAAGATTTTATTTTTTTAAGTAATCACTACATTCAACGTGGGGCTTGAACCTACAACTTTGAGATCAAGAGTCACACACTCTACTAACTAAGCCAGCCAGGCACTCCATGGCCCTCAGATTTAAATCAGTTTGAAAAAATTATCTAAGGAATGAGTTGCTTTCTCATCCTGTCAGCTATGAAGTTAAGAAAGGGAAGGTATCCAAACCATTGTGGCTGAGGAGGTGAGTCCTGAAGCAGATGACATCTCCAACAAAGGTGAGGTGGGTGTCAGGCTCAATGGCATGCTCCACAGCAACAGGGATGTAATCTGCCATACCTGGGTGCCTCCGGTCCCAGATTCCCAAAAGTGTCACTCCTGTGTTCACTGCCTGGGCCACGTAAGTATAGTTTCTATTCCCTGGCTCAATAAGGAGCAGGTCATCTCTGAAATGAAGTAAGAAAGCAGGTAATCTCTGAAAGATCATTGTTAGGACACAGTTCTGGGGGCAGAGCTGATCACAGTATTTTCTATTCAATAGCTCAAAGGTTCAGAAGCAACTTTAAGGTGGAAGGCAAGCAGTGAGTGGCCAAGGGTCAAGTCTATTACCTTCATACACAGAGTACTCAGTAACTCCCCCCCCCCTTTTTTAATTAAAAATTTATCTTAAGTACAGTTTTTGTTTTGTTTTTGTTTGGCATGGAGCCCCAGTGTGGGGCTTGAACTCACAATCCTGAAATCAAGACCTGAGCTGAGATCAAGAGTTGGATCCTTAACCAACTGAGCCATCCAGGTGCCCCAGGACAGCTTTTTGATAATAATACTCCAACAAGCTCCCTATGGGGGCTTTCTGTGAACTAGGGCTTAACAGACTGAAGACACCCTGAAATTCTTCTTCATTAAACAACTAATACCATTCTAGTGTTTCACATCCTAACGAAAGAAATAAAGATCAGATTCTGAGTAGAGAACTTTAATTTACTGGAGCTACTTTATCACCCTAGCCTATCTGCACAATTTTTACTACAATTGTGGACATCACTCCTTTGACTCCACACCTGTTCAGAGCCAGATGAAGCTGGGTATTGTGTGTGTGGAATTTCTCTCCGATGCTGTTATAAAACTGGACAATGAAGGTGAGAGACATGCCCACGGGAAAGGCTGGCAGGGTCCTCCCATGGGCTGCATACAGCTTAGGTTGGCTGCTCATCCGCAGGTATGTCACTGGTGCCACCTGTGGGAGAAGGGCTGCTAGAGGGGAGCTGCGACAGATTCTGAAGTTCACAGTTCACAGTAAAAACAGGGTTCTTGGGACGCCTGGGTGCCTCAGTGGTTGAGCGTCTGCCTTCCACTCAGGACATGGTCCTGGAGTCCAAGAATCGAATCTCATATTTGGCTCCCCGCAGGGAGCCTGCTTCTCCCACTGCCTATATCTCTGTCTCTCTCATGAATAAATAAAATCTTTAAAATAAATAAAAATAAAATAAAAACAGGGTTCTTCTTTCATACGAAACAGCTCCTGATCTGAGATGACTTAAATCAGAGTGAGTAAGAAATATGACAGTACAAGGGACACCTGGGTGGCTCAGCGGCTGAGCTCCTGCCTTTCACCCAGGGTGAGATCCTGGAGACCTGGGATCGAGTCCCACATTGGGCTTCCTGCATGGAGCCTGCTTCTCTCTCTGCTTATGTCTCTGACTCTCTCTCTGTGTCTCATGAATGAATAAATAAAATCTTTTTTTTTAAAGAAATATGACAGCACAGGAAATGGCTCCTTAATTATTAAAGCTGTAGGAATGTGGAGAGTAGTTGGAGCTTTAATATTATTTATTTATTTATTTATTTATTTATTTATTTATTTATTTAAGATTTTTATTTTATTCATGAGAGACACGGGCGGGGGGGGGGGGGGGGGGGGGCTGGCAGAGACACAGGCAGAGAGAGAAGCAGGCTCCACGCAGGGAGCCTGATGTGGGACTTGATCCCGGGTCTCTAGACCAGGCCCTGGGCTGAAGGCAGCACTAAACTGCTGAGCCACCCAGGCTGCCCAAGTCTCAGATTTATTATCAACTTATAGGTTTTTTAAAAAATATTTTATCTTTTTAAAGGACTTTATGTATTTGAGAGAGAGAGAGAAAGAGCCCTCACAATGGGCAGAGAGAGGAGAAGCAGACTCCCCACTGAGCAGGGAGCCCGGTGTGGGGCTTCCATCCTAGAACCCTGAGATCATGACCTGAGTCAAAGGCAGATAGTTAACCAACTGAGCCAACTACATACCCCTAAAGATTTTAAAGTAATCTCTACACCCAGCATGGGGCTTGAATCCATGATTTCCAGACCAAGAGTGGCAGGTTCCCCCAACTGAGTCAGCCAGGTGCCCCCAGATTTGGTGTCTGTTTAGTGGAGAATAATAATGCCCATCCTCAAGGGCTTCTTTGGTAGTTAGAAGAGATAATATACACAAAAGAAGCAACATAGAGGCTAGAATATGCTAGATGTTTATAATGCCTGAAATATTTTTGTGTATGTTAAATTTTTTTAAAGATTTATTTATTGAGGGAGAGAGAAAGAGAGCACATGCAGAAATTAAGGGGAGGGGCAAAGGGAGAGGGTGAGAGAGAATCTCAAGCCGACTCCATGCCAAGCATGGAGCCTGACACAGGGATCAATCTCACAACTCTGAGATCATGATCTGAGCTGAAACCAAGAGTTGGATGCTTAACTGAATGTGCTACCTAGGCACTCCATGTTGGACTAAATTTCTTTTTTTGATTAAATTTTTTTAATTCTAATAACAAAGCCTAATTTTGGTAGCAATAGTTCTACTCTCTCCCACACCCTTTTGCCAACACTGCTCAGAAGTGTACCAATTTGAAGCTAATCCCTCTTGTAACAAGGCCTCTAAAGGCCATTTTAATTGGATGGTTTATACCAATGTCAAGATTGTTGACTTATCTTACAGTTCCTTCTGTCTGCCAGAATAGTTTCTAGTTATTAAACCAGGAAAGCTGCCTCTTCAGGCCACGATATCCCTTTTATTTTTTTGAGTAAGTCCCTGAACTCACCTGAACTCCAGTTATGGTTGTTTGGTTGACTCCAAAAGGTTCTACAGAAGTGACTTCCAACACAGCAGTACCTGCAATGGAACCAGCTTTCAGTAGCCCTTCACCATCTTCCTCGATGACAGATGAATTAGGGAAACACTTGAGAACACGAGAACTCACAAAGGCGGCCCCTTCCCTAGGGAACAAATGGAACATGTGGCATCTCTTGGGGGCTCTGACCAGAAAGAAAGGAGTAGATATTGCCAGGATTATTGTTAGAGACTATACTCTGAAGAAACTGTTTGCCATTCTCCATGTTGTGTGCTTATTTGTTCCTCATGTAAAAATCTGCCTTTGCATTATGCCTATCTCTTTAAAAATCACATCCCATATTATCATTTAAAAAAAAAATCACTCAGCTAAAAAGTTCAGTCTTTTTGAACAAGTATTCAAACAAACAGTTGTGTGTGAATGTTCATAGCAGCATTATTCATTACAGCCAAAAGGTGAAAACAACCCAAATGTCCAACAACAGATGAATGGATAAACTAAATATGTTATATTCATACCATGGAGTATTTTTTAGTTATTTAAAGGAATGAAACAGGGGCGCCTGGGTGGTTCAGTGGGTGAAGCATCTGCCTTCAACTCAGGTCATGATCCTGGGGTCCTGGGGTCAAGCCCCTAGGTTGGGCTTCCTGCTCAGCGGGAATCTGCTACTCCCTCCGCCTCTGCTGCTCCCCCTGCTTGGGCTCATGAGCATGCATGCTCTCTCTTTCAAATAAACAAGTAAAATCTTAAAAAATAAATAAATAAAAGGAATGAAATACTGATACATCCTGTGCTGGGGACGAACCTCAAAAACATGCTAGCTGAAAAAAACCCAACACAAAAGGTCACATGTTGTATGATTCCATGTAAATGAGATACACAGAAGGTTAAATCCAGAGAGAGATGATCAGTGGTTGCCAGAGGTTTTAGTGGTGATGAAGATGTTCTGGAACCAGACAGAGGTGACGGTTTTACAATTCTGTGATGCACTAAATGCCACTAAATTGTCCACTTTAAAATGGTTAATTTTATGTTGTGTGACTTTCACTTCAACTAAAATAACTTATTTGTGGGTTAGAAAAATCACCTAGAAGGCAACAGTTTTCTCCATGTTCCTAAGGGTAGGGTTGGAACCTGGCCTGCCTTCCCCACTCTCCTCACCTGTTGGTGTGGAGTCTGAGCTGGGAATTCATAGGCATCAGAATTTGCTCAGGCTGACACTCTGGAAAGAACAGTTGGAGTTTCTCAAACACCTAAAGTGAGAAAATAATGTCTTCCTCATTTCTGAAAGAGACTAACGATGACCTCTGCTCCCATATCGACAACTACAATCAATGTCCTCCTCACTCCAGCTTAACCAGAGGGCCCATAGCACTCTTTTCCAAATGAGCCAGACACTTAAAACACACCTTGGTATTCCAGAATACAGATCTATTATTAGTCCTGCTTCTGACAAAGTTTGCACCGACCCACATCCTCTATATCACTTAGATATTAGACATAAAATAATTTTAAAATTTCTAATTTTAGCTCTGGTAACCTGAAAAGAGATCTGAGAACAAAAAAAACCTGTAATAATAAATTAGCAAGGGACACTACTCAGGTTCTCCCTAGTAAAATGCTCTTTCCTCTACCCTCCTCACTGAATTGGAGAAACAAAACCAAAATAAAGGAGAAAAATAAAAAAAAAAATCAGTCCTAAATTCAAAGGTAGAGAAACTTACTTGCCCCTCACAAATGATCATTTTTGTTTTGAACACTAAAAACAACAGGACCAGTTAGCTTTCAGCCTGAGAACACCTGTAGAAACCAACACCTGTAGAAGTTAAGGTTAGAGCTCCTAAGTGGATGGTATCATAGTATCTATGTCAGGCAGAGCAGCTCAGAAATGAATCCCTTTTTAGTTATTATGGCTTCATATCCTGTGTTCATTGTGTGGGGAGTTAAGGGGAGTGCATGTTCTCACAGCATCTAATGCCAATATCCACATAGATGCAACTAGCAAGAATGACAAAGATCTAGAAAGTATGAGCATGTTCTAGGGCTCCCTCTTAGCAATTTCCTCTACTTCTATCCAGACAAATCTCCTCATAGATGATAAGAGGATATCACTTTCTTCTTCTTGATATGTAAAAAGATTTAGGTTTGGGATCTTACCAGGATCTGAACTTCATCAGACAGTTCTAACAAATTCCCCTCAAGCTGCCCAGAGGAACTGTTCATGCAGCGGACAGTGACTTTGATACTGGTCCGACCAGCTGCTTTTGTGTGGACAACCATGGCAAAGTTGTTTTCTACTGGGAGCTGTAGGAAAACCTGGAAAATAGTCAGGAATGGATTAAGAAATATTCATTAATAATCATTGTGCCCTTCCCTCTGTGTTGTAACAATAAAGAAAATGTATGCTAGGTAGATCTGTATAAGAGAACTAGAGTACCAGGGGTTATTTTCATAGTTATTTCTTTTCATATTCCCAGCAACACAGTCATCTCTGAAGTAAAATCTGTGTATAGCACTCAACTAATTCTGGCAAGCCTCTGTGAGAGTCTCATATAATCTTGAAGAATGAAAATGAAGGAAGAGGTTTCTAAAATGGATTCAGATAGTAGAACTTGAATTGGCAAAGTGAGGCAATGAACATCTGGAGTTCAGAGTGGTAGCAAGGAAGGAGGAACAAGAAAGGAAAGCTATTTCAGGACTATGCTCACACTAGCTGGCCATCTCCCTCCTGCTTCCCCACTATTCTGGCCCAGACTGGATAAGGCCATCGGGAAGGCAGGGCCAACATTTAGACAGATGTTGGAGTAGACACTCGTCTACCTTCGGGGCACTCGTTTCATGTCCTTTTTCTCCTGCCTGTTTGGTGTTCACAGCCCTCAAGATGTTTCTTCCAGCTCTCTTGACTCATGTTCCAAAATCACCTTTCCCTCCTCCCACACAGAAATATTCCCATTCCCTTTATGCAGATCTTAATCGGCTGTCTGGAAGGAAGTCTTATGCTAAAGAACAAGTGGTTTATAATATGTTTGACCCACGTGACTTTCTGAATGATGACAGCACCTTGCAGGAGACCTCCATATGGGGCTGGGGGACCCTTCCCTTGCTACTACACTGATCGGCTCACCCTGCAGCATCTGAGGCAGGAGGAGAAACTGTGTATGGCTCTCAGTCACTACTCCTAGAGACAAGAGAGGGGCTTTAGATAAAGGTGGAGGAAAGGAGAAGTAGAACAGATGCTAAAAGCCTACAGCATCCCTTCTCTTCATATAATCCCTGGTTGCTAGTCAAGAAAAAGAGCTGAATCCCTGTGCAGAACTCTGCCAAACTAAGTACAGTTCCATCTCTCCTCAATGCTGAGAATACACAGGCTCAGGGAAGCCATGACAGAAGACCCAAACACCAGGGTTTTCCTAGACTAAAGATCTAGGATATTTTTAGGATTACAAATAGATTTTTTGACTTTTTTTCAGACTTCTCTTTTTAGCTGGCTCCAGAAATACCTATCTTTTTTTCTTTCTTTTTCAGGTTTCTGAGTAACTATGTGCATTAAGACATGAAAGCTATTTTCACTTACCACAGAGTACAGGTACAGCTCAGAGATACTGCAGGTTCAGTTTCAGACTACCACAATAAAGCAAATATTGCAATAAAGTGGATCAAATGAATTTTCTGGTTTTTCAGTGCATGTAAAAGTTATGTTTACACTATACTGTTATGCAATAAATAGCATTATATCTAAAACAATGTATGTATCTTAATTAAAAATACCTATTGCTAAAAAATGCTAACCATCATCTGAGCTTTCAGTGAATCATACTCACTGATCACAGGTCACTGTAACAAATAATAATGGAAAAATTTGAAATATTGTGAGAATTAACAAAATGTGACACAGAGACACAGAGTGAGCAAATGCTGTCAGAAAAATGGCACCAGGGATCCCTGGGTGGCTCCGCAGTTTAGTGCCTGCCTTTGGCCCAGGGCCTGATCCTGGAGTCCCAGGATCAGGCCCCAACTCAGGCTCCTTGCATGGAGCCTACTTCTTCCTCTGCCTATGTCTCTGCCTCTCTCTGTGTGTCTCTCATGAATAAATAAATATAATATTTTTAAAAATGGCACCAACAGACTCGTGGTTGCCACAAAGCTTCCATTTGTAAAAACATGCAATATCTGTGAAGCCCTATGGAGCAAAGCCCAGCACAGTGCAGTGTGCCTGGATACAGACCTTATATTCATAATGTGTTACTACTCATGAACATAGTCAAATACTCACAAATACAATAATAAAGGAAACATTGTTTTCAAGAGCCCGTTCCAGCAAAGTATATTAAAAATTACATAGCATTAGCTGAGTACTCAAATTGAATTTTTCATATGATTTGTGGGTTTCCAGAGTTCACAGAACAAGAGGAAAAGGAGGTAAGTAGTAACACTGTGTAGTTTAGAAAGTCAGTCTCAAATTTAAGATGAAATAAGGTGAATTTACTATCATTGTCCTGAGATTATATAATAGACACATTCATACCTCTGAATGCCTGGGCACTAGATCCAATACATCCCTTTTGCTCATGGACCAATGGAATGTGAGCCCAGGGTTGGCATTGCTGAAGGAGAAAGGGGTCTGGGTACTCGTCAATCCCATGACATAAACTGGCATCTGAAAAGAAGAAATAGCACTGTACTCTATGTCCTGCCCAGCTAGCACTAACAGAGCACACTGAGAACAGAGCCAACTTACTGACCTCAGTGGCTGTAATGAGTCGAGTAGCAGCTGCGAGGATCCTAACAGCCCGTAGCTGGACCACCTCAATGTATACTTCATCCTGCTCAGCAGGTGGGAAGGAGCAAGCATAGGCTAAGAGGGGGTGTCTGTGCAGTGGGCAGAGGATGCTTACGGTAACTACTTTGTTGTTTATGGCATTCAATAAAAAAAATATGCCATAGATGTGTTTGTTTTTGTCCCCTACACAATTCCTTAAGAATAGGAACACTATGTCTTATAACAATGCCAAGTATTCTGTGGGGTTTTCACTAAAGATTACATATTTCCCATGCTTGGTTAAGAGAATAACAGGTAAGGGACTCAAAATATTTTTCTCGGCTGCTGACAGCCCCCTAATCACCACCCCACATGCCCCAATATGGTTCCCAGATGGAAAAGTGGAAGTAGAACAGAGGAAAGAATCAATACCTGGGAAAACACAATGACTTTGCCAGTATCTTCATTTACTGTCTGGATGGTGCCATGGACCACAGCTGTGCCGACTACCTTCCCTGTAACCTGCCCCCTCCTGTTCACTACAGCCACAGTCTGGTTACTGATAGAGAAGTGAATGATAGATTGGGGCTGGGGGCCACCTTCAGACATTACCTGGAATTTAAACATGCCAGTAAATGCCTGGAACTTGGGAAGAAATCACATCTCTTTTCCCAATATTTTGTCCAAGCAATTTGACCTCTTATTTTCCCCCACTTGCCAACAAACATATCCCACACATCAGCTCAAATGCAGAAGAAACTCAAGTGCCACACCATACATGATCTATGGGGTTCGCAAGGCAGGTTATACCCTGTTCATTAGGGAGCAGGGAAGTCCTCATTTTCTTCTTTATCAGATCCTGCTGTACTTGGCTGGGAGGAGACAAAAGGAGGCCAATAGGAAGAAGGGAGTGCATGTGTGCTGGGGTGAGGCAGAGCAGGGTGAGGAAAGAGGGTAAATCCCATTTCCTGACTTTGAGATCACCTGCATCATGTTGGCTGGAATCAGTGTCATTTTCTCTGGAACAAGTCTGAATGGAGGAAATACCTTAAGGAGAAGACCAAAAAGACAACAGGGATGGATGACAATTTTGTAACAAATGATTACACAGCTTATTCTATGGAAAAAATCCTATACACGGATATGTATTTTACTTTTTTAAATAAATATAAATTTTATTTAAAATAGCAAAAAACAAATTAAAAAAAATAGCAAAAAACTAAATGAGAATGCTTAAAAATTATATATTCACTCACTGGAATAAAGGTGGTCATTAAAGTTATGTTTACAATTATCTTTTTTTTTAAAGATTTTATTTACTTATTTATTCATGAGAGACAGAGAGAGAGAGAGAGAGAGAGAAAGAGAGGCAGAGACACAGGCAGAGGGAGAAGCAGGCTCCATGCAGGGAGCCCGACGTGGGACTCAATCCCAGGTCTCCAGGATCAGGCACTGCGCCGAAAGCGGCACTAAACCGCTGAGCCACCCGGGCAACTCTATCTTTCTTTTTTACCTTTTTTCTTTTTTGTTTTTAAAGATTTTATTTATTCATAGAGACAGAGAGAGAGAGGCAGAGACACAGGCAGAGGGAGAAGCAGGCACCATACAGAGAGCCCGATGTGGGACTTGATCCAGGGTCTCCAGGATCACGCCCTGGGCCGCAGGCGGCGCTAAACTGCTGCGCCACCAGGGCTGCCCTCTTTTTTACCTTTTTTCAAAGACATATATAAAAGTAGAGGGAACAGTATAAAGAACTCTCAGGGACCTATTACCCATTACCCAGCTTCAACAACTGCCAACACATGGCCAACAATGAGCTTTTAATGACATAAAAAACACTTGATATAAGATTAGGATGAAAAAAGCAGTATGGTTCATCTATCTTAAAATAAGCATGGGGAAGAAGTGAAGGAATATTAATAATTGTTGCACTAAGTAGTACAATTATAGGTGATTTTCATTCTGTATGTTTATTATTTTTTGCTCTCCAAATTTTCTACAAGTGTATTATTTTTATACACTAAAACAAAAACTTAAAGCAAATTACATATTGTTTCAAGAGTTAGACAACTATCATTTTATTCAGTCAAATAATTTTTAACTTGTGCAAACTAAATGGAAAAAGATGAATAAAGCTAAAAAGATGACGTATTAATTTTGGATGAGATAATTTCCTTACCTCAACCTGGTGAGATGCTGATGTGAATTTCCTCCCCATCTTGTCCCTGGCAATGGCCACAAGTGTGGTTTGCCCAATAGAGACAGCTCGAAGGATATAATTTTCAGAGTATTCATCCTGTTCCTCCACTAGCCTGCAAAGACATATGGTTTTTTAAAGGCAAAGGAAGGGCAAGTTATTTTTTTTAACATTTTATTTATTTATGAGAGAGAGAGAGAGAGAATATGAGTGGAGAGGAGGGACAGAGGGAGAAGGAGAAGCAGACTCCCCAGTGAGCAGGGAGCCCCATGCATGCAGGGCTCAATCCTAGGACCCCGAGATCATGATCTGAGCTGAAGGCAAATACTTCACTGACTGAGCCACCCAGATGCCCCAAAATACATGTTTTTAGGTAAGAAAGATTTGATTTTGGGGCATCTGGGTGGTTCAGTCAGTTAGGTGTCCAACTCTTGGTTTTGGCTTGGGTCCTGGTCTCAGAGTCATGGGACTGAGCCCCTTGTCTGGCTCTCCCTCCCCCTCTGCCCTCTGGCCAAAATAATTAAATAATACCGTTTTTAAAAATTTGATTTTAAGAGTGGCCAGTTATGCCTCTTTCTAAGATATGTAGCATTTTCTGTTCATTTTAACTCTAGTTAGAGGGAACTTCCAGAAAATAAATTTCCAGAGTTAAGACAAAGTTCATGGCAATGGCAGAAAGCTCCTGAAGGCTACATATTTGTTCTAAGACCTTAAAGGAATAAGGACAACATAAACATAAGACTGGCAAAATTGCAAATACTAAATCACCTCAGAATTTCTGTACTCCCCTTTTGCAGAAGGTAATACCAGCACCTCTGCTTCTAGATAGATTTTTCTTTCTTTCTTTCTTTTTTTTTTTTTAAGATTTTTCAAGGTTTATCCTCTAAACACCCCAGGGATATCATCCAAGGAGAAGTTTCATAAAATGGAAATATTCACGAGACACACAAGTTTGTCCCAAAAGAACACATCTGAGGACATGGAAGAGAGCTGAATGTGGGAAGAGTATGGGCTGAAAGGCACTGTGAGAGAAAAGAAGAAAATCTAAAGTAACGTGCAGAGAGCGCTGAGTCTCTGATGTTCAGCCTGGGGAAAAGGAAGTGTGGAGGTGGCACTCACGTCAGGGTAACGATGGCAGAAGCCAACTGCAGTTTAAGCTCCATGTTTCTGAAGTATTTATTTCGGAATGGGCGTTTGGAAGAGCCAAGAACCCTCACAGTTACTAACACAGTTTTACCTATTTCAACCTAGTAGTTAAAAAACAAAGGTAATTTTAGTAGACATGTCTCATTCACCAGGAACAGTCTAATTCTTTTTTTTTTTTTTTTTTGAACAGTCTAATTCTTTGAGGGCAATAAACTGTTTTGTTTGTGCTGAATGCTCCTGGTCAGCCTTTGATCAAAGAAACCTAACCTACAAGGTATCTGCTTTTTCACACCCAATTTTCCTTACAATGTTGGAGCATTGTTCTTAAAGGACAAGTATGTCTATTAACATCCCCAAGGGTCCTGCTGGGTGCACAGGATCCAAATAGGCTACAGGAAGTGGGGCTACAGAGCAAGACCGAGGCCTGCTTCTCTGATGCAAAGCTGCCAACCACCCTCTCACCTTATCAATCAGATCAAGTTCCAGCTCTTGTATGTCTGACACCCTGAGGTAGGCCACTGCTGGACCCAAGAAAGCCAAGCACAGATCATAGACCTCCAAGGTGAGAAATCCAGAGTGTACTGGAACTAACTAGAAGG
Organism: Vulpes vulpes; assembly: GCF_048418805.1. Taxonomy (NCBI): domain Eukaryota; kingdom Metazoa; phylum Chordata; class Mammalia; order Carnivora; family Canidae; genus Vulpes; species Vulpes vulpes. Next base: position 117,281,747 of record NC_132792.1, read on the forward strand.
AAGAAGAGAGCTGCCGGGTAAAGAAGCACACACGCTCCAAACATAATCAAAGCAGAAAATATAATAATGTATTTCCTTTGTGATGGGAACGGAGAGGTCACATTACCTGTTTCAGGCACAGCATAATATGCACCCTTAAGAAATATTAACTGATAAAGAGCAAGATTTAAGTTGACTGAATCGAAGTAGAATCCAACATAGATATCCAGCTTCTGAATCATGAATAGGGAAAGGAGTTCATGAAGAAAATCCAGTCCAGTTATGCCGAAATCACCAGTGGGGGAGGAAGTATAAGGGGACCTGGTTTTGTGCCATGTGTGGCAGGTCCTAACCCGCATGGCAGGTACTTTCACACCCTGTACACAGTGCTGTAATCTCCTCACTTAAACATTATGACCAATGTAAGTTAAATTCCTTTGAGCTCTTAGAAGAAAAGAAAATATACACATATGTTGTTTTTTTTAATTTTTATTTATTTATGATAGTCACAGAGAGAGAGAGAGAGGCAGAGACACAGGCAGAGGGAGAAGCAGGCTCCATGCACCGGGAGCCCGATGTGGGATTCGATCCCGGGTCTCCAGGATCGCGCCCTGGGCCAAAGGCAGGCGCCAAACTGCTGCGCCACCCAGGGATCCCAATATACACATATGTTAATGTAAGGTATTACTTTTATTACTAAAAGTCCACTGAAAGCAAATCCCTTGGCATAACTGACTACAAAAATAGCAATATGTTGAGTTGTCATATCCTGGCTAAAAACACTATATACACAGGTTATAAAGTCAACAGTATATCTAATTACCCCCATAGTTCTATGCTTTGCAGTTTATAGAAATGAACCTTCTTTTCATGGAAACCTTAAAACTAGATGTCTTCTACACTCTCTCAGTTCAACCACAAACAAAAATTGCCCACCTAGTTGAAGAAAAAAAACCGCAAGCCTGTTTTTGGTTGGAGAATCTATGAAGGTTAAAAAAAAAGAGGCAAATGTCACTTTTATAACAACTCTGAGACATACAATGGAATTTTCCCAATCAGTCTCATAAGGATAAGATCTGACTTGAGATTATCAACCTCTAGGTTATCTTTAGACCTCACCTGGATAGAGCTTTCTGCTTCCATGTAAGTGATGGTGACAATGTCCTGCTCACTGCTGTTGACCAGAAAATAACCAGATCCTTCCACAAGGCTAAATATCTCCTATGGAAAGATCAGAAACAGGACATTCCATTCTCCTCAGTTTATAAATAATTCAGAGAAAATAACTCTTATCTTCTTAAGTAAGAGTATGGGATTAAAAGATTAAGGTCAATGGACCAAAGACAAACTATGACTATTCAAGTATTACTGCTAAGGATATTGCAGCTAATTACTGCATATACGTTATAAATGCTTATCAGTGATTTTCAACATATAAGTGAATTTTTTAATTGCCATACTATAAATAACCTCATACTCTTCCCCTCCAATCAGAGCCCATTAATTAGATGCCTCCAAGTTTCACCTTCACATCAGGGTGGTTATAGATGGTGGCGTTCTCAGGCAGTACAGTTACATCATCTACCAGCAGCAGCTCTATAGCCGCAGATCTGAGCAAGTTGAAAAGTTCCTAGAAATGCACAAGAACCACAAAAGTGAGTATAAACTTTTAACCGCTCAAGTGAGAAGATTCCAGTGCTCTTTCACATGCCAAAGATAACAGAACCAGAGAGACACACAATTCTCAGATAAACATTCTCAGAATCTCAATTCTCAGATTATAAATGACATTTCTTTGTTTTTAAGTTATAAATGAAGATCCTTACATTTCAGTCATTTCTATATCTTACCTCTGGACTTTTCTTCTCTGAGTAGCCCACAAAATTGACTCCAATGAGTACAGTCCCTTTTAACTGATGTACTTTAAGGACCTGATGACCTGGAGACATGGAGAAATGATAACATGTAGAATACAAAAGTGTCTCCAGAAAACCAATTTTGCCCCAATTTTTTCCAAATCATATTCTATTGAAGGAAGAAAAAAAAAAAACTTTGTGGGGAAAGACACACAAAACAGAAAATTGAGGCAGCCCTGGTGGCCCAGTGATTTAGTGCTGCCTTCGGCCCAGGGTGTGATCCTAGGGACCTGGGATCGAGTCCCATGTCGGGCTCCCTGCATGGAGCTTGCTTCTCCCTCTGCCTGTGTCTCTGCCTCTCTCTGTGTGTCTGTCATGAATAAATAAATAAAATCTTAAAAAAAAAAACCAGAAAACTGAATTTTGTGTTATTATATTCCTATGTGACTCTGGGCAACCACTTTATTTCTGGTTTCTTTATTAAATGAGGGATTGGGCCAGGAAAAACCTAAAATTCTTTCTAGCTCTAATGGTCTGTGGGTCCAAGCACAGACTGACAACAGTGTATGGGGAAACTCTGATTTAAAAATTGGAGTGAGAAATAAAGATCCAGTCCCGCAAGGCCTTTCACTATTCTAAACTGTCTTGTAAATGTGAACATCACATCTTGTCCACTTTAAACAGTTATTCCTCATTAAAGCAATTAAAACTCCTTCAACTAGTATTTGAAATGTTCCATAATTTGATCCTGTCTTCCCTATTATTTTTTCTTTCTTTTTAAAACTTTAACATAAATCTACCACTTAAGTCAATGTGAGAGTTTCTCATGATGCTCCATCCATCCATCAATCCATCCACCCATCCATCCATAAACAAGGATTTATTGAGAGGCTACTATATGCCAGGTACTATGCCAGGTAATTAGGATGCAGAGATGAATAAAAAAAAAAAGGATGCAGAGATGAAGAAAGAAAACACAATCCTTGCTTCAAGAAGCCTGCAGCTTTAGTATGGTGACTATGGGGTAAACCAACACTACAATACTGTGTATTGAGTGCTACTACAGCAGTAAGTACAGAACACAAAAAATGAATGCTTTTCTTAGATTGGTGATATAGAGGAACAGAAAACTCACAGATGGCAAGAGGAGAACTTAAGCCCAGTGACGATGCAAGAAAAGAAAACATAACAGATGAAAGGGAAGAGGTACAAGCCTTGTCATGACTAAGTACATGTACATACAAAGTAGTTGAGTGGGGGTGCCCAGCCAGCTCAGCAGAAATAGTGTGCGACTTTTGATCTTGGGGTTGTCAGTTCAAGCTCCATACTGGATGTAGAAATTACTTAAAACAGTACAATCTTTAAAATCTTTTAAAAATAAATAAAGTTGTTGAGTGTGAAAAAAATGTAGGGTATACAAGGGTAATAAGGGCAAGTAAAGCCAAAGAGGTAGGCAGGGGTTGGTATGTTAAGCTACAACATATAAATTTTATCCTGAAAAACACAGGAAGTCCCTAAGGGCAGTGTTGTGATAGTACAGTCAGTGGTTTAGAGTATAGGTTTTGGTGTCAGAGAGCTTGCAGCTTCATGTATTTTACTGTTGTAATCTCAGAGCTTAAAACTAGAGGGACGCCTGTGACGCTCAGCAGTTGAGTGTCTGCCTTTGGCTCAGGGCGTGATCCCAGGGTCTGGGATTGAGTCCCACATCCAGCTCCTGCAGATAGCCTGCTTCTCCCTCTGCCTAGGTCTCTGCCTCTCTGTCTCTGTCTCTCATAAATAAATAAATAAAATCTTAAAAAAAAACCATACCTAGAATACAGTAAGAATACATAAATGATGAGTGAGCAAACATACATAATGGGAATAATAATGTCAGTCTCTCATGGCTGTTACAAGGATGATATAAGAAATGCATATAGGGCAGCCCGGGTGGCTGGGCGGTTAAGCGTCGCCTTCAGGCCAGGGTGTGATCCTGGAGGTCCGGGATTAAGTCCCATGTCGGGCTCCTTGCATGGAGCCTGCTTCTCCCTCTGCCTGTGTCTCTGCCTCTCTCTGTGTGTCTCATGAATAAGTAAATAAAATCTTAAAAAAATGCATATAAAGTATTCAGTGCAGTGCTTGGCATATCATTGGAGTTCAGTACATGGTAGCCAAAACACACAGAGAGCAGGAGGGGCAGAGGGAGAGGGAAAAACTCTTGAGTCTCTACTGAGCTCAGAGCCCAATGCGGGGGCTCAAACTCATGACCCTAAGATCAAGACCTGAGCTGAAACCAAGTGGGATGCTTAACCAACAGCGCCATCCAGGCACCCCAAAACAAGAATTTTAAGGAAGAGGTTCAGATTTGTACTTTAGAAAGGTTATCTAGATAGTAGTGGTGTGGACAGATTAGAGGTCAGCCAGGAGGCTACTGTGGCAACATGGGACAGACATGATGAAGACACAGTGATGGATTTAGAGGAAGGGATGAAACCAGAAAATAGAAAGTAGCACTGGTGGTATCTGGTGGTTGAATGTTACAGCATGTAAGGAGCATCTCTTTCCTTGCTACCCCCCCTTTTTTTTTAGATTTTTAAGTAATCTCTACACGTAATGGGGGGCTTGAACCCACAACCCTGAGGTCAAGAGTCACACACCCCATTGACGGAGCCGGCCAGGCACCCCTCCTTGCTACTGGTTTTTACACTAAGTGTACCATATTGTTGATATTAAAGTATTATAGTATTACATATACATACTATTTATGCTGCCATGTTCTCTAGCTAAGGTCTTAGACTCATTCTGTGGGTGAGCTCCCTGTAGAGAAGGCTGAATCTTGTTTCTCTTTTAGTGTTTCTTACTCCTTGAATGGTTATACTTCCATCCAAATGCTCATGTGAGAAATTTAAAAGTTGTCCTCTGTGGGAGGGGGACAGCGGATGAGCATCTGCCTTCAGCTCGGGGCGTGATCCTGGAGTCCCAGGTTCTAGTCCCACATCAGGCTTCCTGCATGGAGCCTGCTTCTCCCTCTGCCTATGTCTCTGCCTCTCTCTGTCTTTCATGAATAAATAAATAAAACTCTTAAAAAAAAAAGTTGCCCTCTGTACCCCTTTCTTCTTCACTTCTTTGCTCGGTGGCAGACTTCCATGCTATTGGCCTGCAGCGAAGCATGCCTGCTGGTACCCATGCCCTTGAGCAGTGCTCATTCACCCTGAGTCTGGTTTTCGTGGGTGACCGGCTTTGGTGAATCGACAAATGTCATACAAGCAGAGGCTTGAGGGCTGATGACATGTGACAGTGTGCTGTTTCTTTTTTTTTTAAAATAGAGAGAGAGAGAGAGAGAGGCAGAGACAGAAGCAGGCTCCATGCACCGGAAGCCCGACGTGGGATTCGATCCCGGGTCTCCAGGATCGTGCCCTGGGCTAAAGGCAGGCGCCAAACCGCTGCGCCACCCAGGGATCCCTAGTGTGCTGTTTCTACTTACTCTTTTTTTTTTTTTTTTTTAAGATTTTATTTATTAATTCATGAGAGAGAAAGAGAAAGGCAGAGATAAAGTCAGAGGGAGAAGCAGGCTCCCTGCAGGGAGCCCAACGTGGGACTCGTGGGACTCGATCCAGGTCTCTAGGATCATGCCCCAGGCTGAAGGCAGCGCTAATCTGCTGGGCCATCAGGGCTGCCCAGCCTTCTCTGTTCTAAACTAAGTTAGGTTCTCCTGCTATGACTCTTAAACCCATATTTTTCCTTCAAAACACCTAACACAATTATAATATTTAAAGTCTATGAGTGGGGAACCAAGGGGCCCAGTCAGTTAAGCATCTCTCTTGGTTTTTAATCAGATCATGATCTTAGTGTCATGAGATTGAGCTTTACATTGGGCTCTGCACTTAGCAGTGAGCCTGCCTGAGATTCTCTCCCTCTCCTCCTCTAAAATAAATAAATAAATAAAATCTTTAAAATATATATATTATATATAAAGTCTATGAGGGCGAGGCCATGACTATCTCATGTACCATTCTATCTTCAGGTACCCAGAACAGGGCCTTATATGGAGCAATCACTCAACAAATATTTTCTAAATAAATGAATGAAATTTTTGTAATATTAGGCAAATAAGAGGCAATACATTAAAAATTTAATTTTATGTTCCTGTGAGAAATGTTGGATCCTAGACCCTGGCTTTGCAACCAAGAAATGTACATTTACATTTGTTAAAACATACAATGATCAAAGATAAAAGGAGAGATATGATAAAATCTGAAATAAACTGTTACCCAAGCAAGGGAAATACTTAGTGGAGAAACATTTAGCAGATATGTAAAAGGATTTGTAAATCACCATAATACCATGTAGCCGAGTTTGCCCACTGCCGTCATCCTTTGCTACCATCTCCACTGAATTATAATTTTCAAAATGAGCTAGTGTTTCATTTGAGGATTTCCATTCCAGTATTAGTGAACTGAAATTATCAAACTTTCTCCTGTGTTGATCAAATACTGCCAGTTCCAGGACTGTGTCCCTCAGGCTTGATACAGGAATCTGCATTTAAAAAGAAAAAAGAAAAAAAAAAAAAGAAACCAACAGTAGCTTAGGAGGCAGTGAGATACCCCTGAAGCTAGAGCTCATTTTTATCACAGTCTTTTTTCTTTGAAAAAAATTTTTTAAGATTTATTTTTTATTTGAGAGAGAAAGGAGGAGGGGAGGCACAGAGGCAGAATCTCAAGCAGACTACCTGCTGAGCATGGAGCCCAACGTGGGGCTTGATTTTATGACTTTGAGATCATGACCTGAGCTGAAACTAAGAATTGTGCACTCAACTAACTGAGCTGCCCAGGTGCCCCTCTTTGATAATTTTCAAACCTACTAATATGTTGAAAGAATAGTATGAGTACACACACCTCATCTGGATTCACCATTTGCCTTACAAAAGATTTGAATAAACATCTCTCCAAAGAAGATTTACAAATGGCCAATAAGCACACAAAAAGATACAACATCATTAATCACTAGAAAATATAAATCAAGGGGATCCCTGGGTGGCTCAGCGGTTTAGCACCTGCCTTTGGCCCAGGGCATGATCCTGGAGTCCTGGGACTGAGTCCTGCATCAGGCTCCCTGCATGGAGCCTGCTTCTCCCTCTGCCTGCATCTCTGCCTCTCTCTGTGTCTCTCATGAATAAATAAAATCTTTAAAAAAAAATGTAAATCAAAACCAGCATGAGATACTACTTCTCACTCACTAGGAAGGTGATATCAAAATGACAAACAATAACAAGTGTTGGAAAGGCTGTGGAGAAATTGGAATTCTCATCCCTCGCTTAGGAAATGTAAAATGGAACGAGGTGGGCGAGCGGTTTGGTGGCGGCGGCCTTGCGGGTTCGCTCCAGACGCAGAGATGCAGATCTTTGTGAAGACCCTGACGGGCAAAACTATCACCCTTGAGGTTGAGCCCAGTGACACCACTGAAAATGTCAAAGCCAAAATCCAAGACAAGGAGGGCATCCTGCCTGACCAGCAGCGTCTGATTTTTGCGGGCAAACAGCTAGAAGATGGCCGAACTCTGTCAGACTACAATATCCAGAAAGAGTTCACCTTGCACTTGGTGCTTCGCCTGCAAGGTGGCATCATCAAGCCCTCACTCCGCCAGCTGGCCCAGAAATACAACTGCGACAAGATGATCTGCCACAAGTGTTATGCTCGCCTGCACCCCCGTGCTGTCAACTGCCGCAAAAAGAAGTGTGGCCACACCAACAACCTGCGCCCCAAAAAGAAGGTCAAATAAGGCCCCTCCACCGGCTCTTCCTTTGCCCGCAGGGCGGCCTTCTGCCCAAGCCTCAATAGGTCCTGGGGGCTCAATAAAGTTTCCCTTTCATTGACTAGAAAAAAAAAAAAAAGGAAATGTAAAATGGTGTAGCTGCTCTGGAAAATAGCTGGTGGTTCTTCAAAAGGCTAAACACTGAGTTATCATATGCCAAGAAATTCCATCTCTAGATAGAACTCAAAAGAAATGAAAACATGTTCATACAAAAATGTGTGCATGAATGTTCACAGGCAGCATTATTCTTATGTTACAGCCAAAAAGTGGGAACCACCCCTATATCCATCAATTGATACATGGACAAACAAAATGTAGTATGTATATCTATGCAAAGGAATATTATGAAGCCATAAAAAAGAATGCAGTACTCATTCATGCTACAATATGAATGAATCTTGAAAACATGGGAAATGAAAGAAGCTAGCTGCAAAGGCCACATATTATATGATTCCATTTATATGAAATGAATGGAATAGGCAAATCCATAGAGACATATGGTCCAGGGGCTGGGGTGGAGGGATTGGGGGGGAAGTGACTGCTACTGGGTGTGCATTTTTTGGGGGGGAAATGAAAATATTCTGGAGTTGGACAGTGGCAATGGCTGCAAAACTCTTACCTATACAGTTTTAAATTAGATTTCTTTTTTTTTAATTTTTTATTTATTTATGATAGTCACACAGAGAGAGAGAGAGGCAGAGACACAGGCAGAGGGAGAAGCAGGCTCCATGCACCGGGAGCCCGATGTGGGATTCGATCCCGGGTCTCCAGGATCGCGCCCTGGGCCAAAGGCAGGCGCTAAACCGCTGCGCCACCCAGGGATCCCCCTATACAGTTTTAAAAGGGTAAATTTTACAGTATGCAAACTGTACTTAATTATTAAAAAAGAAATTCTAAGTATGGAGAATTACAACTGTAAATTAATCCTTACGGTTCTAAGAAAAAAAAATGTCTTGCAATTTTTTTTTTTTAAAGATTTTGTTTATTTGAGAGAGAGCAAGAGAGTATGAGCTGGGAGGAGGAGCAGAGGGAGAGGACGAGAGAGAATCTCAAACTGACTCCATACTGAGTGCAGAACCTGATGTATGCTCAATCCCAGGACTCTGAGATCAGACCTGAGCCAAAACCAAGAGTTGGGCACTAAGGGACACCTGGGTGGCTCAGCGGTTGAGCGCCTGCCTTTGGCTCAAGGTGTGATCCTGGATTCCCAGGTTCAAGTCCCACATCAGGCTCCTTGCATGCAGCCTGCTTCTCTGTCTGCCTGTGTCTCTGCCTCTCTCTCTCTCTCTCTCATGAATAAATAAATAAAATCTTAAAAAAAAAAGTGTTGGGCACTCAAATGACTGAGCCACTGAGGTGCTCCTTTTCTTGCAAATCTTCTATAAATTTAAATTATTTCAAATGAAAAACTTGACACTGAATGACAATTATATGGATAACTTTTATTCTGCTCCATCTAAGTGATTTTTTAAAAAGTAAATCATTTATAGGGATGCCTGCATGGCACAGTCAGTTGAGTGTAACACTGCTGAGATCTGATTTCAGGGTCCTGGATCAAGCCCCAAGTCTGACGCTGTGCTTAGCTCTGAGTCTACTTGAGTTTCTCTCTCCTTCTTCCTCTGTTCCTCCCACCTGTGGTCTCTCTCTCTCTGAAATAAATCTTTTTAAAAAGTACATCATTTACAAACTTCAAATAATACTTCATGTGGAATTTAGTTCTGAAAAAAATGAGTTCCTTAATCTGTAACACCTCATATTCTTGTTCGTTTGTTTATTTATTTATTTAGACAGATTTTTTTTATTTATGCATGAGAGACACACACAGAGAGAGAGAGGCAGAGACACAGGCAAAGGGAGAAGCAGGCTCTATGCAGAGTGCCTGATGTGGGACTCGATCCCGGGACTCCAGGATCATGCCCTGGGCTGAAGGCAGGCGCTAAACTGCTGAGCCACCCAGGTGCCCCAATTCTTGTTCTTCTAAAATAAAAAGATAGAATAAGGGCAGCCCTGATGGCTCAGCAGTTTAGCACCACCTTCGGCTGGGGGCGTGATCCTGGGGACCCAGGATCAAGTCCCATGTCGGGCTCCCTGTGTGGAGCCTGCTTCTCCCTCTGCTGGTGTCTTTACCTCTCTCTTTCTGTGTGTCTCTCATGAATAAATAAATAAAAAATCTTAAAAAAGAGAATAGCATAAAAGTAAAAAAATAGTATAAAAGTCAATAATGTGCTTTGCAGTCGGACAGACTGTACTATGTTTTAGCTTTATGCCTTTGGAATAATTATTCAACCTCCAGGAGCCTCAGTTTCTCCATCTGTAAAACAGGAATAATTGATTGTTCGGTACAGGCTAAGAAAGCACTTCTATTCTCCTGCGCTTATAATGAAAGTCCACCTCATTTAGTATACAGTCTGATGTTCTAGTTTCTAATTAGAAAACTCATTTTTTCCTCAATCCCTACTAGCTACGCTATTACTTATCATTATTCTAAATTTTTTTTTAATTTTTATTTATTTATGATAGTCACAGAGAGAGAGAGAGAGGCAGAGACACAGGCAGAGGGAGAAGCAGGCTCCATGCACCGGGAGCCCGACGTGGGATTCGATCCCGGGTCTCCAGGATCGCGCCCCGGGCCAAAGGCAGGCGCCAAACCGCTGCGCCACCCAGGGATCCCCACTTATCATTATTCTATACGATGGGTTTGGAGTGGAGATAGATTCTATTACTTACCAATAATGCCAATAAAAGATCTGGTAGAGAAAGATATTATCCAAACTATCTGGAAGTTCAGAGACATCTCCACTGTCTATTGCCATAACTGCAAGCTGACTACATCCCTATGTACTGTAAGCAAACTCACTAAATCACTAAGTATAGCCAATTCTGACCTGTTTAATTATCTCTTTTCAGACACTGTTAGAGAATAACAAATAAAAGTGTCCTTAACTTTAGTAAGATAAAAGCTATACATACTTCAGACCATTTAGCTGTAAGGCACAGAAGACAAAAGTACCAAGTTAGATGAAAACATTGTACTTACCAGTTGTTTATTGTGCTGTGGCAGAGGGCAAGGCTGGGCACCAGCTGGCACTCTGTATACTGGGGTTACTGACATGCTGGCAGGGTGGGCACACATGAAGCGTACCTGTACAGCCTCAACAGCTGGACTTGGGTTCAGGACACCTGGGTTATTTCCAATTCGGAATGTCAGAGTCTTTAAGGAAACAACAGAGCAAGAGGCAACTGTGGGTTGACATCAGTTGTACCAATCTACATGTGTTAGAATTATTCAAACTCCAGTATAGGATCTTTCTGGACATTAAAATCATCATAGTTCTTTCTTTTAAAGATTTTATTTATTCATGACAGACAGAGAGAGAGAGAGAGGCAGAGGGAGAAGCAGGCTCCATGCAGGGAGACCGATGTGGGACTCGATCCCGGGTCTCCAGGGTCAAACCCCGGGTTGAAGGCGGCACTAAACCGCTGGGCCACTGGGGCTGCCCAAAATCATCACAGTTCTTGATCATGGCTAAGACAAACAAGGGTATCATGGAAATTTATAAACAAAGAAAATATTTTTTAAAAATCGAATTCTGACCAATCACTTGTCTTTTTCTCCACCAAATCTTCCATTAAAAAAAAAAAAAGATTTATTCATGAGAGAGAGAGAGAGAGAGAGAGGCAGAGACACAGGCAGAGGGAGAAGCAGGCTCCATGCAGGGAGCCCAACATGGGACTCGATCCCCAATCTCCAGGATCAAGCCCTGGGCTGAAGGAGGCACTAAACCGCTGAGCACAGGCTGCCCTCCACCAAATCTTTCAAATCTTTTGTTATCAGTTGGCAAAAAGTAGAAAAACTATTTTGTGTTTCAACCTTTCTCTAGTGGAAGCACCAAATGAGTAACAGAATGTGGAGATAAAAGACAAGAGGGCTCCAACAGGAGTGACAACTCTGACAGTGCTGACAGCCAGCCAAGTTCCTAAAAGACATTAAAAAAGAAGCTCAGTTCTTGGGCAGCCCCGGTGGTGCAGCGCTTTAGCGCCGCCTGCAGCCCAGGGCGTGATCCTGGAGACGCTGGATGGAGTCCCACGTCGGGTTCTCTGGATGGAGCCTGCTTCTCCCTCTGCCTCCTGTGTCTCTGCCTCTCTCTCTCTCTGCATCTCTATGAATAAAAAAAAAAAAAAAAAAAAAAAAAAAAAAAAAAGAAGCTCAGTTCTTACTAAGTTAAAATCATACATCGATTCCTTGTGGGCTGGTTCCATACAGTCATACACTGAATTCTCAACCTGGTCAAACTGTAAACCTTTGTTACTAGAAGGTTAGAAACAGGGCACAACTGTGGTCTATCACTACCTCTAAAATAATAAAACTAATTCAACTGATAAAGGGCAACACACTTGCTATCTTATAGCAGATCTAAATGGTTCTTCAAAAGTGCTCACCACTCACAATTGCTAACCAATCAAAACTGCTAAGAGTGACATTTCAACTTTCCCTTTCCCTTCCTTGCATTTTTTTGGAAGTGGGAAACCATATATCCTCTAGTCTAGACAACAAGCAAATGGATTATAGTGATAAAGTTGAAATTTATTGAACTTATTGAAATAAGTTCGTTACTACAAAAATATCTTGAACCATTTGGTAGATTGTCAGAATTCTCAAATGAGTGAAATCTTTGAGTATATTTAAAGGATAGTAAAGTTAAAAAAAAAACCTTTAATCAATAATTAGAATTTTCCTATGTTAATTAACTAGAATTTAAATAAAATTTTGGAAGAAAAAAAGTATTTTCCTGTCTATAAATGAAATCTGTTAGAATCTAAAAAGGAATGACTAGAAGTATAAAAGATTTGGAATATTACTGGAATATTTAGTTTAGTGACTAAAACAAATGTTCAAAAAAGATCATTTTCCTACTTACTTGTTCCCCTAAATCCAGGCACAAGACCCGGTAGATATACTGGTTCTGTTTTCTCTTGGCTGGCAGCCGAACTTGTGTTAATTCAATTTTCTCTGTCTTCTCCATGCTCAACTCCAAAAAGAATCGAGAGGGCTCCAAGATCCATGGGCGGGGGCCCCCTTCAAATACTATTTCCTTCACAGACTGCCATGTCACCAATGCCACCTCCACAGGGTTTACAGCCTGATTGGCATTCAAAGAAATGAATCCTTGATTGGTCAGGGAACTCAACAGTTTTCTAAAGTAAAAAACCGGTTGATTGCTGAAAATGACATTAGACTTAATTTCCAAATCAGGAGACATGTACACGATGCCTCTCACTTGGATGTTTCTCAACCTCTGTACTCATTTTGATCCTATCATTCAGGCCTAACTTGTGTGTTACCTTACCTAATAATATCTGATCATTCCAGACCACAACCACTTCCACATCCTCTTATAATACTCATCTCTACTATTCACTGTATACTAATTCATCTCCTAAAGCTGTTTGAAGGTATCTAATGTTTCACATGTATGAGTATAATAATTCTTATGCTATTATCTAAAATTATTCAGAGAAAAGAATATCTTTTACCTGTATTTTAAAAGAGACTGTCTCTTCCTTATTGGGATTTACTACAATGTTGGGCACATAAGCGGTATTGAACAAGTAGCTGTATAAGCATTTTAAATGGAGATTTTTTTAAAAATCTGAATATAGGTGACACACAATATTAGTTTCACATGTATGACACAGAGATTTGACATCTATGTTATGCTGTTCTCAGAAGTCTAGCTACCCTCTGTCCCCGTACCACACTATTACAGTACCATTATGTTCCCTATGCAGTGACTTTTATTCCCATGACTTAATTCATTCCATAACTAGAAGCTCATATGTCCCACTCCCCTTCATTCATTTTGCCCATCCACCTCCCCCCTCAATCTGGTAACCATCAGTTTGTTCTTGGGACTGATTGTGCATTTTGTTTATTTATTCATTGGTTTTGTTTTTCTAATTCCACATGAGTGAAGTTGTATGGAATCACTGGTCTTCCTCAGTCTGACTTATTTCACTTAGCATAATACCATATAGGCCCATCCCTGTTGTCACAATGGTTTGATCTCATCTTTTTTTTTTTTTTTTTAAAGATTTTATTTATTTATTCATGATAGTCAGAGAGAGAGAGAGAGAGAGAGGCAGAGACACAGGCAGAGGGAGAAGCAGGCTCCATGCACCGGGAGCCTGACGTGGGATTCGATCCCAAGTCTCCAGGATCGCGCCCTGGGCCAAAGGCAGGCGCCAAACCGCTGCGCCACCCAGGGATCCCTGATCTCATCTTTTTATGGCTGTATAATTCCTCTCTCTGTGTGTGTACATATACACACATCTTCCTTACCCGCTCATCTACCAATGGGACTTTTGGGCTGCTTCTGATACATATCTTGACTATTGTAAATAATGCTATAAACATAGGATGCTTACATCTCCTCAGATTAGTGTTTTCATTTTCTTTGGCTAAATACTCAGTAGTGGAATTACTAGATCATATGATAACTCTATTTCAGTTTTATGAGGAACCACGATACTGTTTTCCAGAGTGGCTGCCGCAATGTACATTCCCACCAACAGTGCATAAAGATTCCTTTTTCTCTACTTCCTCACCAACACTTTGTTTCTTCTTTCATTTTAGCCATTCTGACACAGGTGTGAAATGATCTCGTGGTTTTGATTTGCATTTCCCTGATGATGAATGATGCTGAGCATGTTTTCATGTGTTGGCCATCTGTGTGTCTTCTTTGGAAAAATGTCTCTTCAGGTTCTCTATTTATTTATTTTTATTATTTTTATTTTATTTTTATTTTTTATTTTTATTATTTTTTAAGATTTTATGTATTTATTCAAGAGAGACACACAGAGAGAGGCAGAGACATAGGTAGAGGGAGAAGCAGGCTCCCTGTGGGGAGATGCTCACAACCTGAATTGAAGGCAGATGCTCAACCCCTGAGTCATCCAGGTGCCCTGCCTATTTTTTTATTGGACTTAGTTTTTTAGTGTTGAGATGTATAAGTTCTTCATATATTTTGGATATTAAACCCTCATTAGATGTATCATTATCTGCTCCCATTCCATAGGTTACCTTTTGTTTTGTTGTTGGTTTCTTTCACTGTGCAAAGGCTTTTTATTTTGATGTAGTCCCAATGGGTTTTTTTGTTTGTTTTTCCAAAGGTTTATTTTTGCTTTTGTTTCCCTTGCCTCAGGAGACAGCTAGAAAAATGTTCAATGTCATTGGCTAATGTCAGAGAAATTACTGCCTATGTTCTTTTCTAGGATTTTTTTTTTAAAGATTTTATTTATTTATTCATGAGAGACAGAGAAAGATAGTAGCAGAGACAAAGGCAGAGAGAGAAACTGGCTCCATGCAGGAAGCTCGGTGCGGGACTCGATCCCAGGATTCCAGGATCACACCCTGGGCCGAAGACAGGTGCTAAACCACTGAGCCACCCAGAAAACCCCTCTTCTAGGATTTTTATAATTTAAGGCCTCTCATTTATTTATTTATTTTTTTTTAAGGCCTCTCATTTAGGTCTTCAATCCATTTTGTGTTTATTCCTGTGTATGGTGTTAGAAAGTGGTCCAATTTCATTCTTTTGCATGCAGATGTCGTTTCCCAGCACCATTTATGGAAGAGACTGTCCTTTCCCTATTGTATATTCTTGCCTTGATTGTTGAAGATTAATTGATCATATAATCATGGGTTTATTTTTGAGATCTCTAGTGTGTTCCATTGACCTATGTGTCTATTTTTGCATCAGTTCCATACTATTTGGATTATTATAGCTTTGTAACATATGTTGAAATCTGGGATTGTGATACTTCCAAGCTTTGTTCTTCTTTCTCAGGATTGCTTCAGTTATTTGGGGTCTTTTGTGGTCCCATACAAATTTTAGTACTTTTTCTGGTTTCGTGAAAAATGCTGTTGGCATTTTGATAGGGATTGCAATTAATCTATAGATTGCTTTGGCTAATATGGACATTTTAACAATATTAATTCTTCCAACTCATGAGCATGGGCTATCTTTTCATTTGTGTCATCTTCAATTTCTTTCATCAATGTTTTATAGTTTTCAGAGTATAGGTCTTTCACCTCCTTGATTAAATTTATTCCCAGGCATTTAAATTCTTTTTGGTATAATTATAAATGATGTTAACTTTCTTAATTTCTCTTTCTGCTACTTCATTATTAGTGTATAGAAACATCACTGATTTCTGGGTATTAATTTTGTATCCTGCAACTTTACTAATTAATTTATTACTTCTAGTATTTTTTTGGTGGAGTCTTTAGGATTTCCTATGTGTAGTATCATGTCCTCTGCAAAATGTGATAGTTTAGCTTCTTTACCAAATGGAAGCCTTTCGTCTCTTTTTCACTGTCTGATTGCAACAGCTAAGACTTCCAAAACTATGTTCCATAAAAGTAGGGAGAGTGAACATTCTTGTCTTGTTCTGATCTTAGAGGAAAAGCTCTGAGTTTTCACTATTGAGTACGATGTTATCTGTGGCTTTTTCAAATATGGTCCTTAATGTGTTGAGGCATGTTACCTCTAAATCTACTTGGTTGAGAGTTTTTATAAAAATTAATAGATGTTAAATAATAGATGTTAATTAATGTTAATAGATGTTGAATTTTATCAAATGCTTTTTCTGTATCTGTTGAGATAATCATGATTTTTATAATTTGTTGAGATAATATGTTATAATATAATAATATATAATATAATAATATAATATATAATATATAATAATATAATATATAATATAATATCTAATTATAATATCTGTTGAGATAATCATGATTTTTGTAATTTGTTTTGTTGATGTAGTAAATCACATTGATTGATTTGTGAATATTGAATCATCCTTGCTTTCCTGGAATAAATCCCATTTGATAGCAGTGAATCATCTTTTTTTTTTTTTAAAGTTTTTATTTATTTATTTATGAGAGATACACACACAGAAAGAGAGAGAGAGAGAGAGAGAGAGAGGCAGAGACACAGGCAGAGGGAGAAGCAGGCTCCATGCAGGGAGCCTGATGTGGGACTTGATCCCGAGTCCCCAGGATCACACCCTAGGCCAAAGGCAGGCACTAAACCACTGGGCCACCCGGGCTAACCTCCTTTTTTTTTTTTTTTTTTCTTAAAGATTTTATTTATTTATTCATTAGAGACACACAGAGAGAAAGGCAGAGAGAGAAGCACACTACATGCAGGGAGCCCAATGTGGGACTCGATCCCAGGACTCCAGGATCACGCCCTAAGCTGGAAGGCAAACGCTTAACTGCTGAGCCACTCAGGCGTCCCATGATCCTTTTAATATATTGTTGTAGGTGGTTTGCTAATATTTTGTTGGGGACTTTTGCAGCTATGTTCATCTGTAACACTGGCCTGTAATTTTCTTTCTTTATGGTGTCTTTGTCTAGTTTTGGTATCAGGGTAATGCTGGCCTTGTGGGATGTATTTGGAAGCTTTCCTTCCTTTTCTATTTTTTGGGACAGTTTGAGGAGAATAGCTATTAACTCTTTTTTAAATGTTTGGTAGAATTCACCTGTGAATGCATCTGGCCCTGGACTTTTGTCTTGGCAGTTTTTTGATTACTGATTAGCAATCAGTCTGTTCAGATTTTCTATTTCTTCCTGATTCAGTTCTGGAAGACGTATTGTATTGTATTGATTGATTGATTGATTTGATTCATTTATTTTAGAAAGAAGGGGGAGAGGGGCAGAGGGAGAGAGAATCAGCACACTCCCTGCTGAGCACAGAGCCTGACACATGGCTTAGTCTCACAACCCTGAGATCCTGACCTGAGCTAAAATCAAGAGTCGGACACTTAACTGACTAAGCCACCCAGGCGCCCCAGGAAGACTGTAGGTTTCTAAAAATGTATCCATTAAATGGATATTTTATTAAGTTAGCAAAGAACTTTTGTCCTAAAGATAAAAATATAATACAGCTATATACTTCATCCTATTTCTCAAAGAACTCTCACCTAAGAGTATAGTCAAGATTGGTATTATTTACTCCAGTATCCAGAGAAATCGGATCCTATTACAAATGAGCAAACGTGTTTTAGGAGAACATCAAAGTGAAGGTGATTTTCATGTAGTACACAGTGACTAAGTTGCAAAATGAAGTATAGAGTTTGAGCAATCATTCTATTTTTTTTTTTAAAGATTTTATTTACTTATCCATAGAGACACAGAGAGAGAGGGGCAGAGGCACAAGCAGGCTCCGTGCAGGGAGCCCAACATGGGACTTGATCCACGGTCCCCAGGATCAGACCCTGGGCTGCAGGCGGCGCTAAACCGCTGCGCCACCGGGGCCGCCCTTGAGCAATCATTCTAAAGATGTAAATAAACCATGCCTTAGTATTTCTTTCCTGAACTGGGCAAGTTTATTCTTGAATACTATTAAAATTAAACATTCCTATGTCTGATGGCACTATTCTTTTAAATAATGTGTGTCTATATAACTTAATTCAACAATTATTCATTGATGGCCCACTGGGGATATAGTAGTAACAATCAAATAAGGTTTTGCCTCACAGTAGAACTCACAGTCTGGGAAAAACAGATTTGAATAGGTAGAGTATATTGGGCATTACAAAAAGGCATCGTACAGTGTGCCATACAACCCTCTAATAGAAGAAACAGAATTAGAGGTTTCACAAAAGGCCTTCCTCAGAAAACAAGACAGAAATCATTCCTTTATCTTAGATACATAGTCCAAAATTAACCAGATCAACTGAATTGGACTGATATGTAAAAGGAAAAATTGAAAACTATACCATGTACTGAAACATAATACTGATTAAATAAAGGCAGAAAGCATATATCCTTTTAAGCAGGTAGGGGGAAAACATACAACCAAAGCACTACATAGAGAAGGAAAATCATCATCTTATTTCCTTTCTTTTAAGGGTGGTTTTCATCCAGGGGAGATCTGATCTGTAGACACTCAATAAATATAAAATAAGGCTGGGAATAATCATAAAATAAAAAACCTAATGAAATGACAATGAGTCACAGCCAAGTACTTTCACTGAACTAGGCAACCAGGATGATTCATCCACTGAGAACAAATGAAATATGCTTGAACTGTATGTTTAATACTTAATGCTGCATAATGTGCAGTAAGGCCAACTCAAAATGCAAGGCTTTAAAAAAATTTTTTTTAAGATTTTATTTATTTATTCATGAGACAGAGAGAGAAGCAGAGACTTACATAGGCAGAGGGAGAAGCCGGCTCCATACAGGGAGCCTGATGCCCCGATCACACCCTGAGCTGAAGGCTCAACCACTGAGCCACCCAGGTGTCCTGCAAGCTTTAAAATTAATAACTTAAAAAAAAATTAATAACTTACCTTGCTTCTTTCATTAGTGTTAATTTTCCCCCCAAGGGTGACTCCTTATCTCAAAAGACCCTGATTCAAGATTTGCCAGGCTCTACCAGCAAGAATTTGTAGACATCAATTCTAGCTCCTTAAGGATTCAAATATGAACAGATACCAGGCTTTACTTTTGTTTTGAATTGCTATCTGTCATAATGTCCAAATCATAATGGACTAATCCTTAGGCCCTAAATAATGACTGTTGTGCTGAAAATCCTTAAGTATAAAGATTAAAGATGACAAATCTCCCTCTCTAGAATAGTTCTCTTTCAGAGTTCTTCAAAAGAGACCATCCTAATATCCAATATTTTATTCAGCATCGTGTTAACAGTGATATATGCACATGTAAAAATTCAAATAGTATCTTAAGAGTGGCGTACTTTATATACCTTACTATATGCATATTTTATACTTCAGTAAAAAAGAAGAAATAAACGGGGAATATCTAAAGCTTGCTGACACAACTTAAAGATATTCAGGGCACCTGGGTGGCTCAGCAGTTGAGCACCTGCCTTCAGCCCAGGGTGTGATCCTGGAGTCCCACATCGGGCTCCCCATAGGGAGCCTGCTTCTCCCTCTGCCTATGTCTCTACCTTTCTCTCTGTGTTTCTCATGAATAAATAAATAAAATCTTTTTAAAAAACAAACAAAACAAAACAAAACAAACAAAAGCAACCTAAAGATATTCCTGTGGTAGAAACATGAGGGAGTAAACTCCCTGATACTCAGGTTTGATAACTTTAGATATAAAAACGAGAGTGGTAAATAAAGAGAACACAAATATAACCATGAAACATCTCACCTTTAGGGGTTCATAAGCAGCAAATGTGGCACTGCTCTCCAAGTACTCTTCAGACTCAGTCACACTCACTGTGACCAGGGTATGGCCTAAAGACTTGGCTGCTATATGTGTACTAGAGCAGTGTGTTGGTCCAGGTCTTTGAATACCTGCAAATCAAAAAACATGACTTCATTAGAGTAATAAGCAGTCAGTTCTCAAGGGGATTAATCTACAGAAATATAAGAATTTTAATACATTAAAAAACATCTTGATTTCATACATTAATTACTAGGCCTCAATTGTTTATATCATATCAATATAAACATCTATTCCTTTTATTAACAGATATATGTCAAGTAAGAACGTAAGACACAATTTTATGTTCAATGAGGATACAAACATAAGCAAAGATCCCAACTTCAAGGCTAAGGGAGAGTGAACATTTACATAAATTAAGGTATAACGGGACGCCTGGGTGACTCAGTGGTTGAGCATCTGCCTTCAGCCCAGGGTATGATCCCAGGGTCCTGGTATCGGGTCCGTGTAGGACTCCCTCTGGGAGCCTGCTTCTTCCTCGGCCTATGTCTCTACCTATCTCTGTGTCTCTCATGAATAAATAAAATCTTTTAAAAAAATTAAAAATTAAAAAAAATTTAAAAAATTATTAGTAGAAAATGATAAGCAGTATAGAGGTCTAGGAAACAGGTTACTTCTAGTTGGAGAGATCATGGAAGATTCAGATACATAGAAGACAGTATCTCAAATTGATGAATGAGCAAAGATAGAAATATAATGATATACACATGAGTATATAAAGGAGCAATACAGGAAATTTTAACTTAAATAGTTTGTTTAGCTGGAGCCACATATAAAGGAAACCCAAGTATGAAGTAGTTATGAAAAATAGATTGGATTATCTTGTAGAGACCTTGAACATTAAACTAAAAGGATTTTAGCTCTACTCTACTGGCAATGAGAACCCCCTCAGATTTTTTGAGCAGGAAAAGTAATACTGAAGTGAGCTTCATGAAGGTCCATCTGGTAGCCACGGATTATCAAAGGTGAGCAACAGTTAGGAGGATATTGTTCTATTCTAGGTGAGAAATAGTGAGGGCATAAAAATTAGGAGACATACCCAGAGAACAGAGATAAGAGAGATTATACAGTATACTTAGCAAGGGCAAGGCAGAAGTTCAAGTTACAGCAAATAGCAAATACTAAGTAAATGTTAGATGCTACTACTACTACTATTATTACTGATTAAAAAACAATGGTAAGGGCAGCCCGGGTGGCTCAGCGGTTTAGTGCTTGCCTTCCGCCCAGGGCGTGATCCTGGAGTCTGGGGATCGAGTCCCGCATCAGGTTCCCTGCATGGAGCCTACTTCTCCCTCTGCTTGTGTCTCTGCCTCTCTCTCTCTCTCTCTCATTAATAAATAAATAAAATCCTTAAAACAAAAACAAAAATACATGGGATCCCTGGGTGGTGCAGCGGTTTAGTGCCTGCCTTTGGCCCAGGGCGCGATCCTGGAGACCCGGGATCGAATCCCACATCGGGCTCCCGGTGCATGGAGCCTGCTTCTCCTTCTGCCTGTGTCTCTGCCTCTCTCTCTCTCTCTCTGTGTGACTATCATAAATAAAAAAAAATAAAAAATAAAATAAAAAATTTAAAAAAAAAACAAAAAAACAAAAAAACAATGGTAATCAGGATCACACAGACATTCAATAACAGGAAATAATATTGGTCTTCATGGATAGCTTGTTCACATTCTCTTTTTATTAGAAAAAGATATTTTTGGGAGGTGCCTGGGTAGCTGAATTGGCTAAGCATCTGCCTTTGGAGTCCTGGGATGGAGCCTCACATCTGGCTTCCTGCTCAGCAGGGACTCTGCCTCTTTCTCTCTTCCTCTGCCTCTCCCCCCTTGCTCATTCTCTCTCACTGTATGTGTCAAATAAATAAAATCTTTTTTTTTTTTAATTTTTTTTTTATTTATTTATGATAGTCACAGGGAGAGAAAGAGAGAGAGGCAGAGACATAGGCAGAGGGAGAAGCAGGCTCCATGCACTGGGAGCCCGATGTGGGATTCGATCCCGGGGCTCCAGGATCGCGCCCTGGGCCAAAGGCAGGCACCAAACCGCTGCGCCACCCAGGGATCCCAAATAAATAAAATCTTAAAAAAAGAAAAAACAAAGATTCTTTCTTTAAATAAATTTAATAATGGCACCACATCCATCCTAGAAAGAGGTATGATATATGTATTAAATAAAGAAGAAAAGAGCTCAAGACCTTCATTTGAGCTGAAGGAACAGCCACAACACTTCTCTGAACATGTTTTCAATTTCTGGGCTTTTGTTTTTAAATTACATTAACAAGGCAGTTGACAGAATAAATAGAAGTATTATAAAGAAAGGTAATATGTAAATTTAGATTATAATTTGTCGTTTCTGAACTGATGACTGGTCCTCTCATTCAATGACAAAGAAAGGAGAAAATAAAAGACCTACTCTTACCTTCCTTGAGAAGAGTAAAAACTCCTTGCTTATCCATGTTCAGATCCAATAATAAATGAGAGCAGTCACTGAACACAATGACTTCTTTGGTCTCCTTATTTACATGATACATTGCAATGGGGACTTCTATAATCTGGCCAATCTCCACATCAGCATGAAATGGTAACAGTTCCATTTTGTTCAGTTTCAAGACATATATCTGGGGAGAAAAACATTAATCTTCCAACAAAGTTATGTTAGGAAAATCTTAGAAGAAAACATTTCTTAAATATTTGAATACACACATATATTTTATATATAAAAATATGTATCATATACCATGTGTGTGTTGGGGGGTTGGGTGCTTGAGCATGTCATTCATTTCATTCCTCCATCAATTGATTCCTCTACAGCATCTGACACCATACAGCAGGAGTCTTCCAAATGATGGCCAGTGCCCAATTTTCTTAGTTTTTGTAAGTGAATGGTTTTCACATTTTTAAAAAAAGATTTTATTTACTTGGCAAAGAGAAGGAGAGAGAGCAAAAGCAGGGGGCAGAGGTAAAGGAAGAAGCAGATTCCCTGCTGAGGACGGAGCCAGCTATGGGGCTCCATCCCAGGACCCTGAGATCAAGACCCGGGCAAAAGGCAGATACTCAACTGACTGGGCCACCCATTTTTACTTTCTTAAAAGGTTTTATAATAAACAATAAATAAGAATATGAGAGTATATGTCTATAGGTCTATAGACACTAACATATTTACTATCTATCTGGCCCTTTAGGAACAAAGTTTGCTGACATCAGATACAGAGCACTTCCTCTTTCTTGGTATCTTAAAAAAAAAATCTTTTGTCTTTGCTATAGATTGAATGTTTGTGTCCCGCCCCTCAAATTCCTATGTTGAAATCCTGAACTCCCAATATGATAGTTTTAGGAGGCAAGGCCTTTGGGAGGTGATTAGGTCATAAATGAAACTAGTGCCTTTATAAAAGAGACCCCAGAGAGCTCTGCAGCCCTTCCACCGTGAGGATGCAGCAAAAAGACAGCTTTCCATGATGCACGAATTTTCCCTCACCAGACACCAAACCTGCTGGTGCCAGGATTTTGGAATTGCCAGCCTCCAAAACTATGATAAATGCATTTAGATTGTATATATGCCATTGATCCATGGTATTTTGTTATGGCTGCCCAAAGGGATAGCTTTTTTCTGTCGCTTTCTAAGCTCCTTCTGCTACTTCATCTTGTTCTATGTCCCTCATAACGGCACCTATTCCTCAGAGGTCATCTTCTCTTCTGACCATATGCTCTTCCTGGGAAATCTTATCTGATTCCAAAATTTCAATGACCAACCATATGCTGATAATTCCAAATTTTTATTTCCAGTCCTAATCTTCCAGTTGTACTTTAGAGCCCTATTTCCAATTACTAATATTCGCCCAGATGCACCATAGGTCAGTCACACTAAATGTATCCAAAACTGAATTCATCATCTTCCTCTTTTTCCTTTTCTATGTTTTCTATCCATCTAGCTGCCAAAGCTAGAAATGCCTATGTCTAAATCCTTCACTTTTCCCCAACCCACCAGGCATCAAATCTGACTAAGTCTACCTCCAAAATAATCTTCCAGGGATCCCTGGGTGGCTCAGCAGTTGAGCACCTGCCTTCAGCCCAGGGTGTGATCCTGGAGTCCCACATCGGGCTCCCTGCATGGAGCCTGCTTCTCCCTCTGCCTATTCATTCATGAGAGGCAGAGAGAGAGAGAGAGGCAGAGACACAGGCAGAGGGAGAGGCAGGCTCCATGCAGGGAGCCCGATGTGGGATTCCAGGATCACACCCTGGGCTGAAGGCAGGTGCTCAACTGCTGAGCCACCCAGGTGTCCCAACGTCATTTTCTTAGTGTTATTTAACTTCATGTGACTAGATCTTACTATCATAATTTAAATTCTTTAAAGTAGAGATGATATATAATATTTCTTTGAATGTCCTACGATCCTGGTATGGTGGTAGGGTACTCAGTAAATGTTCAATGAATGATAACAAAACACTAATTTTTTCAGAGAACAACAACATACATAAACATGTGTTAGATGCGGGGGAAAATAGTAATATGGTTATATAATATAGTGAAAAGGAGTTTTCAATTTTTAGAAACAAGACTGACAAATATGAGACCAGAAATAAAGTTACTATGAAAGTCATATTATGGGATGCCTGGGTGGCTCAGCATTTGAGCATCTGCCTTCAGCTTGGGGCATGATCCCGGAGTCCCAGAATCGAGTCCCACATCGGACTCCTCATGGGGAACCTGCATCTCCCTCTGTCTGTGTCTCTGCCTCTGTGTCTCTCATGAATAAATAAAATCTTTAAAAAAATCATATTATATATGATAATGACAAAACATGGTAACAAAAATAGGTAACATTAAGTATTGAATGAATATATTCCAAGCATTGAGGTAAAACATTTTCTCATTTAATTTGGACAGTAACCCTTTGAGGGTCAGGCTCCCTGCAGGGAGCCTGCTTATCCCTCTGCCTGTGTCTCTGCCTCTCTCTCTCTATGTCTCTCATTAATAAATGAATAAAATATTTTAAAAAATTGTTAAAAAAAATAACCCTTTGAGGTAGATACTATCATTACCCCTATTTTAGAGACAAGGAAACATAAACACCCATTCAGTAACTTGCTTTTTTTTTTTTTTTTTTTTTTTTAGTAACTTGCTATTAAGTGACGTAGGATTCAACCCTGGTCCAGGAATATTTAAGGAATATGTACTTCCAGATGGAATTTGAGCTTCATTTTCAAATACCCAATTTGGACTACAAAGATTTTGTTTTTAATAATAAATTTATTTTTTATTGGTGTTCAATTTACCAACATACAGAATAACACCCAGTGCTCATCCCGTCAAGTGCCCCCCTCAGTGCCCGTCACCCATTCACCCCCACCCCCCGCCCTCCTCCCCTTCCATCACCCCTAGTTCGTTTCCCAGAGTTAGGAGTCTTTATGTTCTGTCTCCCTTTCTGATATTTCCCACACATTTCTTCTCCCTTCCCTTACATTCCCTTTCACTATTATTTATATTCCCCAATACAAAGATTTTTTAAACACCTTCCGTACTTAAATTTAGACACCAATGTCTCAGGGGTGATAATATGTTCTTTGGAGAGTCGTTTACCTTAATTTCTCCATATCGGAAGGGATTTTGTACATCTCGAGCCAAAATAGTACTGTTCCCCCTGACCTGACCAGCAGTCACTACTCCTTTAGTGGTCACCATGGCCACTGTTTCATTAGAAGAAGTCCAAGTGAAGTTGCCACTGCCACCCTCTACCTGTGAAAAAATACAATTTTATATTTAACTGCCAAAGGAGGAAAATGAAATTTAAGTAAAGATGTAAAATCTGATGAAATAAGAAATAATAATAATAGCAAATAAGATAATAAAACTATTTAACAAATTATTTCTGGACACATTAAGAAGCTGTGATGCAGGCAGCCCAGGTGCCTCAGCGGTTTAGCGTCACCTTCAGCCCAGGGCCTGATCCTGGAGACCTGGGATCAAGTCCCACATCGGGCTCCCTACAAGGAGCCTGCTTCTCCCTCTGCCTGTGTCTCTGCCTCTCTCTCTCTCTCTGTGTCTCTCATGAATAATTAAATTAAAAAATCTAAAAAAAGGGCAGCCCCGGTGGCTTAGCGGTCTAGCGCCACCTTCAGCCCAGGGCATGATTCTGGAGACCCAGGATCGAGTCCCACGTCGGGCTCCCAGCATGGAGCCTGCTTCTCTCTCACTCTCTGTCTCTGTATCTCTAATAAATAAAAAAAATATTAAAAAAAAAAGCTGTGATGCCTTGCTGGCTCAGTTGGAAGAGCATGTGACTCTTCATCCTGGGGTCACAAGTTTGAGCCCCACATGGGGTGCAGAGATTACTCAAATGAATAAAACTTTTAAAAAAGCTGTAGTGCAACAGTAAAGTAGCTAAATGGGCAAGGGAAATACTGAAGGTAGGTTATGTAATTGGCAGTATCACAAAATGTCAAAAAGAGCACAAGGGAGCTTGAGAAAAACTTTACAAAAGTCACAAGTAAAGGATACATGGAAGAGAGAGAAAGTACAGCAAGTCTTGTTACAATGATACTATTCAAGAATATGACTTGGTTATCAACAGAAACTGAATTAGGATTAGGGAAAAATAAAAATTAACATTAACCAAATTTCAATAAATTAAGATAACAGAGAAACTGACTTATCTTTTTGTAAATTCTCATATAATAGGACACCATACCTGTACTTTATAACGATACAACATTCCCATAGGATGATGAGGAAATGCCAGAAAGTTGGGTGTAAGCTGGATGGGAAAATAAATCTTCACTTCTTGCTGATGTATGATTGGAAATTTTACAGGCTGAATATTTTTATTCTATAAGAGCAGGGGAAAAAAGGAGCAAAACAGATTTTATAAGGACTTTTTATAATCCACATTCATATTCAAAGCATCAGCAAAACAGTGCGCTAATGAATTATTCAACCAGTTTCTTTCCATAAAAGAAGTAAATAAATGTTCCTATTCGTTAAAGAAGCATAGCTATTTTGGTTAAATAATAATGAAGGGCTCCTGGTTGGCTCAGTCAGTTAAATATCGGACTCTTGATTTTGGCTCAGGTCATGATCTCAGGGCTGTGAGACTGAGCCCTGCCTGCTGGGTTCCATGCTCAGCAGGGAGTCAGTTTCTCCCTTTCTCTCTGCCTCTCCCCCGACTCATATACCCTCTCTCAAATGAATAAATAAAATCTTAAAAAGAAAAGAACCGGAGCATTTGGGTGGCTCAGTTGGTTAAGCATCTGCCTTTGGCTCACATAAGCCCTGCACTGGGTTTCCTGCTCAGTGAGGATTCTGCTTCTCCCTCTCTCTTTACCATTCCCCCTGCTTCTGCTCTCTCTCCCCCAAATAAATAAACAAAATCTTGTGGGAGAAAAAAACAAAGCTAAAAACTTGTCCATCAAAGGAGTGTATCATTGGGCAGCCTGGGTGGCTCAGGGGTTTAGCGCCACCTTCAGTCCAGGGCCTGATCCTGGAGACATGGGATCAAGTCCCACATCAGGCTCCCTGCATGGAGCCTGCTTCTCCCTCTGTCTGTGTCTCTGCCCCTCTCTCTCTCTCTCTCTCATGAATAAATGAATAAAATCTTTTTTTTTTTTTTAAGATAGTCACAGAGAGAGAGAGAGAGGCAGAGACACAGGCAGAGGGAGAAGCAGGCTCCATACACCGGGAGCCCGACGTGGGATTCGATCCCGGGTCTCCAGGATCGCACCGTGGGCCAAAGGCAGGTGCCAAACCGCTGCGCCACCCAGGGACCCCTAAATGAATAAAATCTTAAAAAAAAAAAAAAAAGGAGTGTATCAAGAAAATTATAAGTGTAAGTGCCTGGCTGGCTCAGTTGGTAGAGTGTGCAATTCATGATCTCAGGGTTGTAGGTTTGAACCCCACTTTGGGTTTACAGATTACTTAGAATATTTTAAAAATGTAAAAAAAACAAGTGAAAACATAACCTATAGAATGGGAGAAAATATTCGTAAATTGTATATCTGATAAGGGTCTAGCATCCAGAATATATAAAGAACTCTTACAACTCAACAACAAATAGACAATCAAACCAAATTAAAAAATGGGCAAATATTTTTTTTTTAAGATTTTACTTATTTATTTGAGACACAGAGAGAGAGAGCGAGCGAGCACAAACAGGGAGAGGGGCAGAGGTAGAGGGAGAAGCAGACTCCTCGCTGAGCAGGGAGCCTGACACGGAGCTCCATCCCAGGACCCTGAGCATGACCTGAGCTGAAGGCACTCAATCGACTGAGCCACCCAGGTGTCCCAGCAAAGATCTTGAATAGATGTTTCTCCAAAGGAAATACATATGGCCAATAAGAATATAAAAAGATGGTCAAAATCATTAGTCATTAGGGAAATGTGACTCAAAATCTCAATGAGATACCACTTTAGGATGTTTGTAATAAAAATTTTAAAAGAAAACGGAGGGCAGCATGGGTGACTCAGCAGTTTAGAGCCACCTTCAGCCCAGGGCCTGATCCTGGAGACCCGGGATCGAGTCCCACATCAGACACCCTGCATGGAGCCTGTTTCTCCCTCTGCTTCTGCTTCTGCCTGCCTCATTCTCTCTCTCTCTCCCCGTGTCTCTCATGAAGAAGTAAAATCTTTAAAAAAAAAATAAAACTGAAAAGAACAAGTGTTGGCAAAGATGTGGAGAAACTGGAGCCCTTGTACACTGCTGGTAGAAATGTAAAATATTCAATTACTATGAAAACAGTCTGGCAGATCCTCAAAAAGTCAAATTATATAATGTTAGCAATTCCACTCTTAGGTATATTCTCAAGAGAACTGAAAACATGTTCATACAAAAACATGTACATGCAGGTGCCTGGGTGTCACAGTTGGTTAAGCATCTGACTCTAGGTTTTAGCTAAGGTCCTGATCTCAGGGTTTTGAGATTGAGCCCTATGTTGGGCTTGTCGCTCAGTACAGAGTCTGCTTAAGACTGTCTCTCCTTCTCCCTCTGCTACTCCCACCCCCCTCTGTCTCTCAAATAAGTAAAATCTGGGACACCTGGGTGGCTCAGGTTGTAATCCTGGGGTCCTGCACTGGGCTCCTCGCAGGGAGCATGCTTCTCCCTCTGCCTATGTGTTTGCCTCTATGTCTCTCATGAGTAAATAAATACAATCTTTAAAAAATAAATAGATATATTAACCTTTTGGATTATCAGACTAGAAAGTACTCTTTGTAAGCCTGACAACACATGGAAATGTACACATGAAATAATTTTTTAAAGGAGCCTCTAATGGTGTATATATACACAATGACCACAAATGCCGGCATGAGCAGTAACAAAGATTGCAAAAGAAAATCTGTACAGGTATTAACTACCAAGTGTACTGTTTATCAGTGTCTTTTTCATTTTTATGAAAGATAAAGGTGGAATATGCCATGTATCTGCTCACAAATCAAGAAGTCAGCCAAGCTTCATCAGTGTTCTTGGGATTCAAATGTTTTGAGCCTTTGAATTCCTACCTGGTAAATGATGGAAGTCAGGGATGCATTTATCACCACGACACCACTCTTCACAGCTTTTACTACATGGTAAGATCCATTCACAGTAGTTAGCTGCTCTTCAAAGTACTCCCTTAGGAACTGGTACATAATCCTGAGATTCTGAAAATCAGCCCAACAGCAACACAAAACTGAGAAGATTTTTTTCCCCCTAAAGTCATCGTAATCTGAAAGCATTTAAAAAATAAAAAGTATAGCTATGCACTCTGGGGATAAATAAAAACACAACTTTTGCTCTCCTCATGGAAATTCTAAGTTGGAAAGATATAATTTTAAAATAGTACTTGAAAGATCCATTAATGGCAAGTAAGCAGAAACAGAGTCTATGTTTATATAAATTTTGTTATAATTTTTGCCATTCCATAAGTTGACATTTTTCAGGGAAAAAACCCAGAAGAGTGCTAGAGAGTTAGTGAAGCACTGTCACTCTTGAGGCTCCACTGCTCTTTTTTTTTTTTTTTAAGATTTTATTTATTTATTCATAGACACACACAGAGGGGCAGAGACACAGACAGAGGGAGAAGCAGGCTTCATGCAGGGAGCCCGATGCGGGACTCCATCCCGGGTCTCCAGGATCACACCCCAGGCTGCAGGCGGCGCCAAACTGCTGCACCACCGGGGCTGCCCTCCATTGCTCTTAACACTGCCACACAGAGGTGGCCAGCTCTGAGGGAGTTCTAGAATGAGACACCCTTCTCTTCGACTCTTTTCTGTTATTCTGACCAAACTATATATCTTACTTCTGGTTTAGCTTTCCTCATGGACAGAACTATTTAATAACCATAATAAAGTAGTAAATTTAATAAAATCTGGAAACAAAAGAAAAAAAGCCTTTCTAGCCAGAGAGAGGCCCTTCAAGAAGTTATCCATATACGGGGCTAGAAAAATACGAGACACTCACATCTGAAATATAGACCTTTGTACTGCTTTTATCAAACACTTCTACTGTAATGACATACACCTGTCCCACCTCTAGACTCCAGCGGTCTCCAGGTTGAACTGTGAAACCTGTACACAAATCAAGAAACAAAAATATCAGAAGAGGCCAACAATTTTCTACAATGAGTTATAAAATACAAATTTATAAAAACTATTGAATGAGCAAAACTTGCTAACAGATGGAGATGGTTTCCAAAGTTGACCTTTTAGTTTCCTCCATCAAATTGAATAATTTGGGATTCTAAATATACTGGCTTAACTTAGTTAATCTCAGGTATAAAGTAACACTCTCACATCTGTATACAAAACAAACCACAGTTTTGCTCATTCCTTTTAAAAAAATATTTTTTAAAGATTTTATTTATTCATGAGAGACAGAGAGAGAGAGAGAGAGAGGCAGAGACATAGGCAGAGGGAGAAGCAGGCTCCCTGCAGGGAGCCCTACATGGGACTCGATCCCAGGACCCAAGGATCATGCCCTGAGCTGAAGGCAGACACTCAACCACTGAGCCACCCCGGCATCCCTTTTAATTTTTTATTTAAAGATTTTATTTATTTGCGAGAATTTTGCTCACTCCTAATGTGTGAGATTCCGGCTTCTTTCAGTCAAACTAATTTCTTATGATCTAAGGACATTAGTATTCTTTTTTCTTTGTATAACATCTCTTTCTAACCCAACATTGCATCACAGAGATCTTCATATTTTTTCCACAATCTGTTTTAAGAGGTTTAACTTCTGCAGACTGCATATAATCACAACAATGAGAGAAAACATGTCAAAGGAAGGTTAAATTTGAAGGTTCAAGAAGCACTCTAGTTTCTAATGCACTCATTTTAATGAAATAGTTTAAGCTATTCAGCTTTCTGAAAATCATGATCTAAAAATACCTAAAAATCCAACGGCGCCTGGGTGGTTTGGTCAGTTGGGTGACCAAATTGATTTCAGCTCAAGTCATGATCTCAGGGTTGTGGATTGAGCGCCAAGTGAGGCTCCACACTAGGCATGAAGTCTGCTTAAGCCTCTCTCTCCTCTCTCTCTCTGTCTCTGTCTCTCTGCCCCTCTTTTCCCCCAACCTCTAAAAAAAAAAAAAATACCTAAAAATCCAGGCTCTACAACATATATGGTGCAATTTGGGAGTCCAGACACAGATCGCATATGTACATCTTAACTTTTGTTTAAGGAAGTTACATGAACCAGGGTTGAGTAAAAAGAGAAATGTGAGTTACCAAAGAAAAAAATAATAAATGCACAAACAGAAACAAACAAAAATCTTATCTTTTATTATCCTTTGGAAACCAAAAACTTAAGTGTGTACACTTCTGAGAAAAGTCTGAGGGACTCAGTCATAACAGGAATCAGGTACTCTTGAATTTCAAATTTAAGGAGAATGGAATGATTGAAAAAAGATCATGCTCCATGGTTTCAGTATTCATTTAGCTATAGAACCCTTTCTGTAAGTAAATTCTTACATAAGGGGCCCATTATAGAAAGCAGGACAAAGTGGCATCACTCTGGCTGTTGAAATGAATATGGTAATTAAGAGGAGGGAGGGCCATGACTTACCATCCAGCCCAGCAATTTGCCTCCGGCTTTGCAGACAGTTATAAAAATCATGAGCTGACTTTCCATTATCTGTGGTAAATATTATTACCAAAATGTTTTCTCTTTACCATGAGATACTCCTACTTATACCATACTACCCCCATCTCTGCAGTTAAATTCTAGCAAAAATACAAATTTATTGTTTTTTTTTAATTTATTGTTTTGTCCTATACAGAATCTAAGTACGAATATACTTCCATCTCTAAAATAGTGTATCCAAAGGCTTAGAAGAAATATATAAAAAAAATGTAAAAAATATAAAAATATATATATATAAAAAGAAGAAATATATAACTGAGATGACTGAACAGAAAACATTCATTCAAAGTACATTAATTTAGGAGTTGTAGTAATTCAGTCATGTGTTAGATTACAATTTATCACTACATCATCCATTGTGATAATGGAAGATATTATTTAATCCACTGGAGTGATCAAACTTTATTTTATTTATTTATTTATTTTTTTTAAGATAGTCACACACAGAGAGAGAGAGAGAGACAGAGAGAGGCAGAGACACAGGCAGAGGGAGAAGCAGGCTCCATACACCGGGAGCCTGACGTGGGATTCGATCCCGGGTCTCCAGGTTCGCGCCCTGGGCCAAAGGCAGGTGCTAAACCGCTGCGCCACCCAGGGATCCCTGGAGTGATCAAACTTTAAAACTGTCTCAATATTCCAAATGAGATATTGATACACATATAGTTTATATCTCAATTAAAGATTACTTTTATCTAGTCATTAAAGACTGTACAGACACCTCTGTGCCAATCTAGGTTTGGTTCTGATATGTCTCTAATGTAACATTCATAAAATATAAGAGCTACAAATAAATTCAGAGATACAACATTCCCTCCATTTTACAGAGGTGGAAACAGATCTTGATAGATCTCTAAGCGAATTCATTCCTCCTCTGTCAGAATAAGAGACCTTCCTCCTTATCCTTTCCACCTGTTTTGAATCTCATTTTCTTTTGCCCTTCAGAAGCCTTGTTCCATCAACTGACCCTCCTTTCCCCATCTTTCTGTTTACCTTACATTCAAGTCTGTTTTATCTTTAAAAAGTTCTCATGTCTTGGGGCACCTGGGTGGCTCAGTTGGTTAAGCGACCAACTCTTGATCTCAGCTCAACCTCAGGGTTGTGAGACGAGAGCCCTGCCACATGGGCTCCGCACTCAGCCAGGTCTATTTAAGATTCTTTCCCTCAGGCAGCCCTGGTGGTGAAGTGGTTTAGTGCTGCCTACAGCCAGGGTGTGATCCTGGAGACCCAGGATCGAGTTCTGCATCGAGCTCCCTGAATGGAGGCTGCTTCTCCCTCTCTGCCTGTGTCTCTGCCTCTCTCTGTGTCTCCATGAGTGAATAAATAAAATCTTAAAAAAAAAAAAAAAAGATTTTCTCCCTCTCCCTCTGCCCTTCCCTCCTGCTTGTTTTCTCTCTCTCTGTCTCTCTCAAATAAATAAATAAAATCTTTTTTTTTTTTAAGATTTTATTTATTTATTCGTGAGACAGAGAGAGAAAGACAGAGGCAGAGAGAGAAGTGGGCTCTATGCAGGGAGCCCGATGTGGGACTGGATCCTGAGACTCCAGGATCACGCCCTGAGCCAAAGGCAGATGCTCAACTGCTAAGCTACCTTAGGCGTCCCAATAAAATAAAATCTTGAAAAAAAAAAAAAAGAGAATTTCTCTTTTTCCATATGAACCTTAAAAGCTGGCATTATAGTCTTTGGTCCTCTTCTCCTCTCACTCTATATACTCTCCCTAAGTGATTTTTGTTAACAACTATCACCTATCTATAAACTGATAACTCTCAAGTATCTATCTTTATCCTGAATCTTTCTCCTTCAGATGCATAATAAAAATATCTGCTGGGGGCACCTGGGTGGCTTAGTTGGTAACATGTCTCCCTTTGGCTCGGGTCATGGTCCCAGGGTCCTGGGATTGAACCCCAGTTGGGCTCCCTGCTCAGTGGGGAGCCTGCTTCTCCTGCTCCCTCTGACCCTCCCCTGACTTTGTGCTTTCTCGGGCACACTCTGTCTCAAATAAATTTTTTTAAAATAAGTCTTTAAATTTATTTTTATTTTTTAATTTTTTTATTAAGGATTTTTATTTGTTTATTCATAAGAGAAGAGAGAGAGAGAGAGAGGCAGAGACACAGGCAGAGGGAGAAGCAGGCTCCATGCAGGGAGCCCGACACAGGACCCGATCTCCACATCTGGGATCACACCTTGAGCCAAAAGCAGACGACAACCATTGAGTCACCCAGGCGTCCCTCAAATAAAATCTTAAAAAATAATAAAAATTAAAAAATAAAAATAAATATCTGCTGGCATGCCTTTCCCACAGGTACTTCAAGTTAATTTGTGAAAAACTAATCTAGTTTTCTTTTCCCTTAAACCTGCTGTTTCTCTCGTTTTCTATCCAGTCTGAACAGTGCCAGCAGTTACCCCACACTGAAGAAATTACGAATAGTCATTATCTATATTCTCAAGGAAGGCATATAAATAAATATATTTTAATATCTACTACTTTGGAATAAATAAAAAACACAACAACAAAGTCCATCTAAATCTGCCTGGGAAGGGACGCCTGGATGGCTCAATGATTAAGCGTGTGCCTTCGGCTCATGGCGTGATCCTGGAGTCCTGGGATCAAGTCCCACATTGGGCTCCCTGCATGGAGCCTGCTTCTCCCACTGCACATGTCTGTGCCTCTCTCTCTCTCTCTCTCTCTCATAAATAAAATAAAAAATCTTTAAAAAAAATCTTTCTGGGGAGTTTGGGGAGTTCCTGACCTTCAGCTGGGGCTCAAATATTAAATAACTTAGTTTGTTTTGTAGCTACTATTGTATCTGACGACCAATATCCTATGCACCTTACAATGACTATAGAACAACTCTGGACCAAAACCCTCATTACTATGTTTTAGACAAGTACTATAACAGCTAACTAACTAACATGATTATACAAGAAATACTGTCTTTTCCAGCCTACTGGGTGCTACATGACTTCATCCCTCCCCTGCTCTGCCACCACTTCTACTTTCTTCCCCTGATTCTTGGCACTTAAGCCTCAGAGCCTCCTGTGCTCATCTTTAAACAGGTCAGATACGTTCCTGCTTCACAACCTTGGCAACCACTACTTCATCTTCCTAGAGCTCCACCCCCAGGTATCGGCCTGACTCACTGCGGCAGTGTCTTATCAGAGAAGACTTTCCTAACAACAGCAGTCCGCATCCCCAGAGTTTAGAACAATGTTCAGCATATTGCAGGAATATCATAGATATTTGCTAAATGAATTAATTTCTTTCAGATTCAAATATCCAAAAATACTAAATACTAAATATTTCAAAATCAAACACTGAGAAATGGAGTCCAAACATTTCAATTTTCTAAGGTTTAAGTCTTTGTTCTGTTTTGTTTTCTTTGACTATAACAGAGCTCTAAATATCTCTCTTTGGTTCTTACAGAGCATGTTTAGTGAATTTTTAAAAATTACTCTCAGGGGTGCCTGGGTAGGTGAGTCAGTTAAATGTCTGCCTTTGGCTTGGGTCATGATCCCCAAGGCCCTGAGATCAAGCCCCACATCAGGCTTTCTGCTTAGCAGGGAACCTGTTCTCCCTCTTCCTCTGCCTGCTGCTCCGCCTGCTTGTGCTCTCTCTCTTATTCTCTGTCATATAAGTAAATAAAATCTTTAAAAGTAAATAAGTAAAATAAAAATTACTCCCGGGATCCCTGGGTGGCGCAGCGGTTTGGCGCCTGCCTTTGGCCCAGGGTGCGATCCTGGAGACCCGGGATCGAATCCCACATCTGGCTCCCGGTGCACGGAGCCTGCTTCTCCCTCTGCCTGTGTCTCTGCCTCTCTCTCTCTCTCTCTCTCTCTCTCTGTGACTATCATAAATAAATAAAAATTTAAAAAATAAAAAAATAATAAAAAATAAAAATTACTCCCAACTCAACAAATATTAATTAAGCATCTACTGCAGACAATACCACACCATCTTTTCTTAATTATTCACGTGGAAATGGGAAAGAACAATTTTTTTTTTTTAATGATAGTCACAGAGAGAGAGAGAGAGGCAGACACACAGGAGGAGGAAGAAGCAGGCTCCGTGCACCGGGAGCCTGATGTGGGATTCGATCCCGGGTCTCCAGGATCGCGCCCTGGGCCAAAGGCAGGCGCCAAACCGCTGCGCCACCCAGGGATCCCACAAATTATTTTTTTAAGATTTTACTTATTTATTATTCATGACAGATACACAGAGAGAGAGGCACAGACACAGGCAGAGAGAGAAGCAGGCTCCTCACAGGGAGCCCAATGTGGGACTCGATCCCAGGACTGGGATCATGCCCTGAGTCAAAGGCAGACGCTCAACCGCTAAGCCACCCAGGCGTCCTGGGAAAGAACATATTAAATAAAATTCACACAAGTTTTTTCAAGTTGTTTTCCACAATCTCCTAATTATAATTTAACTGAGGTTGCAAATAAGCACTGGAGTCAACAGACCCCAAGTCTGAATTATTCTTTTCCCCATCTACCCTTTGCTAGAAATTATGACAATAATAATTTATAGTTCCATGTTAAATACAACTTATCAAAATAAGGATAATCTTAACAAATTACTTTATCAAGTAACATGACTAGCATGCTCATGAAATATATTGGCAGCTAAAACTTGAAAAGGATACTTTTATGGACAAAGACAAGGTTAGTTTGGCCCAGGTGGACAGCAGTCACCATGGCTGTTTTCTCATCCAGTAAAGCCACTTTCCCAGAAAGAGACCCATTACATCCAGCTCTGGGGTCTTGCAATTCCAGTGTGTAGTGTTCGAGAGGAAAACCCACCTCTATAAGACATGAAAGGTACGTAAGTGTAGCAAGAGCAGCCACTGCAAGAGGTAACGGTATATTGTTGGATTATAAGAGGAAAACCAGGAAGCAGGCCTAAATAAGAGTATGATCTGTTTCTACTCCCTTTCCCACTATGATGAATTTCAACATGTAGCCATTTTGGCAGGTGTGTGGGGGTACTATATATGAGTTTATTATTGGTTTTTCTTGCATTCTTAAAAACCAATGAACTGAAAGAAATAGGAAGGATCCCAAGTAAGGAGTAATGCTAATGGAGCCAACGCACACTTTATAAACTCAATGGGACTACTAGAGTCAACAGAATGTTAAATTTTCAGTTAATTGAGTTTCTCAAGAAACAACTTTTGCAAAGATCATTCAGGTCCCTTCTCATAAAGTTTCCTCACTTTCTCTACAAAATCTAGTAAATATTTGGTTATTGTTTTAACAGAGAATTCAGATGTTTCCTCACTTGCTCTACAAAATCTAGTAAATATTTGGTTATTGTTTTTTTTTTTTACATTTTTTTTTAATTTTTTTATTTATTTATGATAGTCACAGAGAGAGAGAGAGAGAGGCAGAGACACAGGCAGAGGAAGAAGCAGGCTCCATGCACCGGGAGCCCGATGTGGGATTCGATCCTCGGTCTCCAGGATCGCGCCCTGGGCCAAAGGCAGGCGCCAAACCGCTGCGCCACCCAGGGATCCCTTGGTTATTGTTTTAACAGAGAATTCAGATGCCTACAGGCACTGATGCTAAGCATTAGCCTGTTCAAGACATGGGGACCATCTCAGTCCAATATTATCTCAAGTATAGCAATTAAAGAATACTTTATCACAAAGTTTAAAAACACAAAGACGTATTTGTATACATAAGGAAGAGGTGCTTCTCTTACTGTCAGCAGGAAGGATTTGGGAAATGTTAGTCTTAGGAAAAGATAAATCACCTTACCTGTCATTCTTCCCTGCACCATTTTTGCAACTCGGTATTTAATATATGCTCCTACTAAGAGATAAATATCATGGGATGGTATAAGAAATATATTCTCCAAAACTAGCAGACGTATCAATGCTGCTGCCACTTTCTAAAAGAAGAAGGAAAGAAAAACTAGGTTCCGTAGGCAAAATCCTGAAGGCCATTTTCCTTGTTAAAAGTTTACTTCTTGTAAGTTTCTTCTAAAATATCTTATAGAGATTTAAAAATGCTTTACTAATCACAAATCATAATTTCAGTTAGCCTTAAAAAGTGATCATGAATCTTAATAACTACTTTCTAAGTCACTCAAATTAAGAACAGAAAATGACAAGACTTCTAAAGCGGAAGAGTTGGTAAATAAATAGGTACATATGCTAAAATGAAACAAGGGAAGACTTTATGGGGTACCACAGAAATTCATTTAGCCAGCCTCCAACATACTGACTTTCCAGAAAGTACTCTCTACACTTGTTGAACACCTTGATTATTGTGAAGGCTGACCTGACACAAGGCTGGGAGGCTGCTCTCTATGATATCCACACTGTGTCCTTGCCATTTGAATTAGACACTCACCAAAAGACACTGATTTTTCCCAAACCTATTTATGCCATTTGCACTTTTAATTATAATTACCTTAAAAAATAAGCCACAAATGTGAAAACAGAGCTATTTCTATAAAAAACTTAAATGTCTTGAAAAGAAGTCAAAAGTAACCTGCTAAAATATACTGTTATCAGTTAGGTGTAGGTGAGAAATGTAAAAAATTAGAGAAAAATCCTGAAAAATATAGAATTATGTACTCAAATTGCTTCACATGTCTAATTTTTCACTCGACTATAAAATGAAATGAAAAATGAAAAGAAAAAGAAAGTAGGAACCACGACAGGTGCAAGCATGAGCATACGTGTTTCTAACCCATAAGCTCGTGGCCAAAGAAATATTTTGGGCCTATCCCAAGGGACGGGTGAACTAACTACACTTACACACTGGAAGAGAAATACCAGTTGTATGTATAATTATAATTAGGTAGTAACAGGCTTACAGAAAACAAGTTTTTTTTTTAATGTCTACCTAGTACAAATGACTTTTCAATTAAATGACCAACTACCGACCCCAATCATATCAGGTTAGACGGCTTCTATTATAGATAAGTATAAAGAACAGTATTTTCCATGGGCAAGGCCCTTAAATGAAAGTTTGAATGTTTATGGCACAAACTTTTTACCTTATAGAATGGCTCATAAATTCGAACTTTTACAACAGCAGCACCAGTTCTGATCCCAGATACCAAAATCATATCTCCTTGTTTCTCTTCTTTTTCCATCTCAGCTATATACACTGGTGGAGAATATTCTGCTTCAGAGTATTTCAGAATCCTTAAGAAACAAAATAAAGTTTGTTTCTAGTGAAATCAAATAATGAGTCATCTTCTAAAAGGCCCTACGAGACTTTAAACATAGTCTCTTCACTGTCTATACAGTGTAAAAAGTCTTAAAATTTGTTTTCCATAAGGGTTAGCTAGGACAAAAGTACTTAGTGTGCCTCTGGCTAAAACTGTTGTGAAAATAAATTTTGGGACTGTCTTAGAGCTGTATCTTAGTACTAAAGACAAAATTCAGGCAGCCCCAGTGGCGCAGCGGTTTAGCGCCGCCTGCAGCCCAGGGCGTGATCCTGGAGACCCTGGATCAATTTCCCACGTCAGGCTCTCTGAATGGTGCCTGCTTTTCCCTCTGCCTGTGTCTCTGTCTCTCTATGAATAAATCTTTTAAAAAAATTAAAAAATTAAGACAAAATTTCACACTATCATCAACTCACTGTATTCCAGCATGCGCAAATAGCGTGAACAACAAAGCTGCTGGAAGATACACTTGGCTCAAACAATTATATAGTCCTGAGCTCATGAATTCTTATGCAGTGGTTCAAATTAAGTGATCACTAAAGTACCTGCACCCACACCATATGTCATTTTATCAAAGACATTTCCTCCTGGTAAAGTTATCTGTTCCAAAAAATTCCAGACAGGGCAGCCCGGGTGGCTCAGAGGTTTAGCACCACCTTTGGCCCAGGGCATGATCCTGGAGACCTGGGATTGAGGCCCACGTCAGGCTCCCTGCATGGAGCCTGCTTCTCCCTCTGCCTATGTCTCTACCTCTCTGTGTGTCTCTCATGAATAAATAAATTAAATCTTAAAAAAAGAGTCCAGACAGCAGCATTATCAAAACCCATACAAATGGTAGATGTCTCCTTCAAAGTCAAATGGTTTATGTTTGGTTTCAATGTTACCTAATTTTGCTAGACAATTCTTCTCTTGCTGATTCGTTATCCTGGGCGACACTCCACTCAAACATCATACCTGCCAAACTACTAAAAGTATTTCCTGTAGAGCAAGCCAAAAGCAGATAGGACAAAAATCACATATTCAAAAATATTCAGGTATCTTTAACAAGAAAGAGAAATCTAACTAGAAAATTTTATTTAGGCCTCTTTCATTAACAAATAGACACTGCCATTAACGAATTTAAAACACATAATACCAGGAAGATCCCTACACAAACAATTGAAGTGCTACTGCTACACAAACTTTCTGAATGTAGAAAGGACTCAAGCTGATTAACCTCTGGCTGACAAAAGTTATGCTACTCTTTCTGTATCTTTCTACATAAAGGCCACTGTACAGTCTACCTCAGGGTTGATAGGCATCCCTAAATCCTGCTCCCTTCAACAAAAATTTTTATAAAACTAGATTCCAGAATATTCCTAATAATTTTCATTTTTCAGATTAAAAAATTATTCTTTACAATAGCTTACAAAGAAGGTGGCAATAAATTTAAATGTTTAAAATATATTGCATATTAATACAATAAAAGCAATTTAAATTAGTCTCAAGAAAGATAAAATTATAAAATTTTTTCACAGGTTTACACATAATTCCCCTGGCCTACAGAAGGTGGACTGATCAAAACAGAGCTAGGAATAAATCCCAAATGAATGTTCTTATGGGCTAATCTAGGGACCATCAGCAGAAGCTCAGCGACTGAATCTGGGTATTTAAGAAAACTTCTGAGATAGCCAATAATTGAATATAGCAGAAAGATCTTATGAAAATATGTAGCTAATACATTGAAACATCCTCATAATTATCAATCCTTCATGTACATTATCTTCATATAAAAAATAAATGCTATTTCTAATCTACTTTTATCTTTCAAGTTGCTTTTTTTCCAAGTGCTAAACACAAAGGATTACTACTTTATTTTAGGTAATTTGTTGAATCCTTTAAAATACTTTACCTGCAGCATCCAATGCCCTCACCATCAGTTCCAGTGGTGAATCATCTACATAGAGTTCCCGGGTTCGAGATACAATTTCAATGCTGTTTATCACATCAACCTTAACATCACAGCGCAGTTCATGGTCAGTCACTATGATGAACCCAAAAACTTAGAATTTAATTCAATAGATCATGAATCTATAAGTGTCTCAAACACTCAAAAACTTATTCTATATTATAAAAAAAGAAAGCTATAACAGTTGCTTTTAGCCTGTGGAAGAAAGGAACATAATGACAAAATACAAAAACCTCAGTTTATTTTTTTTTTTTAATTTTTTTTATTTATTTATTTATGATAGTCATCAGAGAGAGAGAGAGAGGCAGAGACATAGGCAGAGGGAGAAGCAGGCTCCATGCACCGGGAGCCCGACGTGGGATTCGATCCCGGGTCTCCAGGATCGCGCCCTGGGCCAAAGGCAGGTGTCAAACCGCTGCGCCACCCAGGGTTCCCAAAACCTCAGTTTATAAAAGACAGCAGACCAGGCATTCTCAAACACTGATCTACAGTGATGTTTTCATTCACCCATGGAAAAAATGAGAAAGGTAAGAATCTTAACATAGTGAGTAATAAAAGTAAATGGATTCACTTTAAAGGAATATATTTTAGGGGAGCCTGGCTGGCTCAATCAATGGAGCATGGGCAGCCCAGGTGGCTGAGCGGTTTAGTGCCGCCTTCAGCCCAGGGCCTGATCCTGGAGACCCGGGATCGAGTTCCATGTCAGGCTCCGTGCATGGAGCCTGCTTCTCCCTCTGCCTGTGTCTCTGCCTCTCTCTCTCTCTCTCTCTCTGTCTCTCATGAATCAATAAATAAAATCTTTTAAAAAAAATCAATGGAGCGTGCAACTTTTGAGCTTGGGTTGTGAGTTTGAGACACATGCTGGGTATAGAGATGACTTAAAAAAAATATTGGGACCCCTGGGTGGCTCAGCGGTTGAGCATCTGCCTTTGGCTCAGGGCATGATGCCAGAGTCCCAGGATCGAGTCCTGTGTCGGGCTCCCTACACGGAGCCTGCTTCTCCTTCTGCCCCTCTCTCTCTCATAAGTAAATAAAATCTTAAAACAAAACAACAACAACAACAAAAAATGAAAAACAAAGGAAAATATTACTAATCAGATAATACAGGCAGGTGCTCCTCATAAAAGGTTAAGGAGCAACAAAATATGCTATTTCAGGCAAAGCTATACTTCCTTTCATAAGAAAACACAGAAACTGACTTAATCATTCGGAAATTAGAATTACACTGGGGTTCAACATATAAGAAAATATACTATAGATACAGTGTCAGGTTTCTTACTAGCAAAGAAAGGAGTTACACTGTGGTGCAAGATTAGTACCAAAAATATCAATATGATCTCATGTTTACATTAATATATACACAAGTATAGAAGTAAATAGAGATGTATATATACATATACTTCCTAGCACGGTCTGCTGAGAGGGCCTAGAAACAGTGATACCACAGGAGCAGCGAGCACACTAGCAGGCAGATCTTGGTTTCTAAATATAGTTCTTTAACAAAAAGAACCAGGCTGGGTGGGGAAAATACAAGATGGGCCTGGATCATCTTATAGCGCTAAAAAGTAAGGAAGTGCTACAACTAATTACTTAATTAAGATGGGGCAGGCCCAAAGGACACAGGAGTCAACCTGAAAGTTCCCAATAGCCTAAGCTAGAAAAACTGGAGTAACAAAATAAATTATGAAAATATTGGATTATAAACCAAAAATATCCATGAGTTGATAATTACATAAATAATGAATGAATAAATAAATGAGAATGTATTTGTAAGATAGAAGTTATCTTCCTTACAGAAGAATGCTACTAAAGTGTGGAAAGAATGAGGGAAGTAGAAAATCACCATCAGAACTCCACAGTAATAACTGTGACAGGCAAGATTCATAGATAAATGCTAAAATTAGCGGGTGAAACTTTGTTTTTCTTTTTCAAAGATTTATTTATTTATTTATGATAAACATAGAGAGGCAGAGACACAGGAGGAGAGAGAAGCAGGCTCCATGCCAGGAGCCCGACGTGGGACTCGATCCCAGGACTCCAGGATCGCGCCATGGGCCAAAGGCAGGCGCTAAACCGCTGAGCCACCCAGGGATCCCCAGCAGGTGAAACTTTGAAGAGAAACAAGATATAGCAAAGCATCTCCCTCAAATATTTATTAGTTACTGTAGTGATTTTAATAACATCCACAAATTCTTTGACACTCCTTCATTCAGGAGGTGAAGCTTAATTTCTCTTCCTTTGAGTGTGGGCTGAATTTAGTGATAATTTTTAACGAACAGTATATGGAAACTTTAGAGTGGAGAAATCTGACAGATACTACCTTTAACTAAGTGATCAAGCTTAATGTCACTAGTGATAAATCATGTTGATATGTACCTCCTGACAATGCATTGGAAAGGGCTCTTCACTTCTGTG
This sequence comes from Vulpes vulpes, assembly GCF_048418805.1. Lineage (NCBI taxonomy): Eukaryota > Metazoa > Chordata > Mammalia > Carnivora > Canidae > Vulpes > Vulpes vulpes. Next base: position 117,325,278 of record NC_132792.1, read on the forward strand.
GTTTTCTTCCTAAAAATCTATAAACCAACCTAATCATGAGGAACATCAGACAAACCCAAACTGAAAGCCATTCTACAAAATACTTGACCAGTCCTCTTTAGAAGTGTTAAGGTCATGAAAGACAAAGATTGAGAAACCGTCATAAATCACAGAAGATGAAGGAAACACAACAATAGTTTAGTAATGTGGTATCTTGAATTAAATCCTAGAACAGAAAAAGGTTATTAGTGAAATATTAAATGAAAACTGAGTGAAGAGTAAATAGGAACTCTGTATTATCTTTGCATGACTTCTGTAAATCTAAAATTATTTTAAAAGAGAATGTTTTAATTCATTTGAGGGTGCCTGGGTGGCTCAGTCAGTTAAGCATCTGCCTTCGGCTCAGGTCATGATCTTGAGGTCCTGAAATCTAGTCTTGCACTGGGCTCTCTGCTCATTTGGCAGTCTGCTTCTCCCTCTTCCTCTCCCCTCCCCGCTGCTCAGGTCATGAGCTCAGGGCTGTGAGATCCAGCTGTCAGGCCCTGCACTGGGTGTGGAGCCTGCTTAAGATTCTGTCTCCCTTTGCCCCTCCCCCTGCCTTTTCCTGACCAAAAAAAAAAAAAAAAAAGAGAGACATTATCTACATGTCCACATTACTTCAGGTACACTTTAGGTCTACACAGGACTAAGGTTATATTTTTATTTTTTTAAAGATTTTATTTATTTATTCATGAGAGACAGAAAAAGAGGCAGAGACACAGGCAGAGGGAAAAGCAGGCTCCATGCAGGGTGCCTGATGTGGGACTCGATCTCGGGTCTCCAGGATCACGCCCTGGGCTGAAGGCGGCGCTAAACCACTGAGCCACCTGGGCTGCCCAGGACTAAGGTTATAAAGAAAGAAAAAAATGAAATAGGAGAGTTGATCCAGGGAAATGAATAAGGAAGAAGGAAAAAAATAAGAGAATGATGCCAGTATTGTAAGAACCAAAGGGATGCAGAGCTAGTAGTAAAAAAGAGGGAGCAAAAATGGCAAATATTTCCTGCCTTCCCTGATTCTCATATTTATCTTAGCTTCCAAATCAACTCCTCTTGTATTATACAATTATAATCCACCATAGCACCTCATCAACCAGTGAGTACTTATGGAACATCAATAAAACGCTGAGGCCACCACAAAAAAAGTACTGATTGCCCTATATACCTTTCTCTCCACACCAAAATCATCCAGTTATCCAAATACTTTCTTCATCCTCCATGTGAGCTAAAATCATGCCTTCATCTCCAGACTCCTCCACTGTCCTTTAACTAAAAGGGCACATCCATATATTCAGACTGCCTCTGAAGGATACAAAAAAGTGGCTGCCTCTTGGAGAAATGAAATTAGAGGCTTACTTTTCATTATATAACCTTCTATATTCTTTGAAGGTTTTACCCAATGAAGTAGCACCTAGTCAAAACAAAACAAAAATCAGGGCAGCCTGGGTGGCTCAGCGGTTTAGCGCTGCCTTCAGCCAGGGGCGTGATCCTGGAGACCTGGGATCAAGTCCCACGCTGGGCTCCCTACATGGAGCCTGCTTCTCCCTCTGCCTGTGTCTCTGCCTCTCTCTGTTTCTCATGAAAAAATAACCTAGCAGTATGCCTGGGTGGGTCAGTGGTTGAGCATCTGCCTTAGGCTCAGGTCATGATCCCGGAATCCTGGGATCAAATCCCACATCAAGCTCCCTGCAGGGAGTCTGCTTTAACCTCTACCTATGCCTCACTTCTCTCTGTCTCTCATGAATAAATAAATAAAATCTTAAAAAAAAAGAAAGAAATCCAGCACACCTACCAAATAAAATAAGCCCCCTTCAGTCTATCACCTCTATCTGTCATCTATCATAGGCACTAATTTGCTTTACTAGTGTCATAAAAAATATCACAAACAAAATTCTAAGCACTTTAACACCAATGGAGTGCTTAAATCTATCTTTACAGACACCTTACAGTTAGTAGGCATTTCAATAAATATCTTGTCAAATGATATTTATTGTCAAATGAATGAACAATCTCTCTTAGGCATATACTTCCCTTTCACAATGTCCTCTCCCTCTCCCACTTCCCCCATCAGAGTGCTCTTTTCTACTCAGATGAGAATGTACCTGGTAGGACACTGAAACTGACACTGAAACTGGCATTTATCATTGAGAGTCTAGCAAAATTGGGAAAGCTGATTGATTTTTAAAAAGATTTTATTCATTCATGAGAGACACACAGAAAGAGAGGCAGAGACACAGGCAGAGGAAAAAGCAGGCTCTTGCAAGAAGCCCAATATGGGACTTTATCCCACATCCTGGGATCACGCCCCGAACTGAAGGCAGACACTCAACCACTGAGCCTCTCAGGTGTCCGGGAAAGCTGATTTAAAAGATACTTAACTTTGGATATTTATCAGTCAGATGAAATTAAACTGAGAGCCAGATTTTACATTTTTCCTAGCAACTGTGTAAACAAATCTTTTGATATCAGAATGAATTCATGTAGTGAGGAGCAATTACATTAAAAAATGGCTTATGTGACAAAACAATTCTTTTCTGACCTTGGTAGACTATTGTAGTTGCCCTGTATGATATATTCCTCAAAGATTCTTATCTTTGAGAGTTCTTATACCATATTTCACTGATTCTAAGTTACGTTTTGATATTTTAACATCTCTATTGAGATTTTTGTCTTATAACTGATGATTCTTAAAATTGCTGTCAGCCTGGCCATAGTCACGACATAGTTGTCGTTGATCTCATTTGTGAGAACATTAAAAGGGCCAGCATCAAAACTCGTAGAATGGGTATTAGTAGTAGGAAGAAAATCTGGTGGCCAATAGTGGCACACTCTTTAATCCCCTGGGAATCCAATGGTTAAGGAGATGGGGTGGGAAGGGTAGTAACTCAGATGTGCCAGGCACTTTTCCATAACTAGAAAAAAAAAAAAAAGACCACTTTCATATGGTTGCAAAGCTAACTTAAGAGCCCAATATTAGGGAAGCCCTGGTGGTGCAGTGGTTTAGCACTGCCTGCAGCCCAGGGTATGATCCTGGGGACCCGGGATCAAGTCCCACGTCAGGCTCCTTGCATGGAGCCTGCTTCTCCCTCTGCCTGTGTCTCTGCCTCTCTGTCTCTCATGAATGAATGAATAAATAAATAAATAAATAAATAAATAAATAAATAAATAAATAAATAAATCTTTAAAAAAAAGAGCCCAATATTATAGCTTTCAGGCTTTTTAAAAAGTTTTACTTATTTAAGTAATCTCTATACCCAATATGGGGCTAGAACTCACAACCCTGAAATCGAGTTACACACTCCTGGAGCAATTGGCTGGGTCAGTCGGTGGGAGCATGTGACTCTTGATTCAGAGTTGGGAGCTCGAGCCCCACTTTGGGTACAGAGATCACTTAAAAATAAAATCTTGGGACACTAGGGTGGCTGTTCAGTGGTTGAGCATCTGCCTTGGGCTCAGGGTGTGAGCCTGGGAACCCTTGGATTGAGTCCCACATCAGGCTCACTGTGGGGAGCCTGCCTCTGTCTCTCATTAATAAATGAAATCTTTAAAAAATAAATAAAATCTTAAAGTTGCATGCTCTTCCAATGAGGCAGTCAGGTGCCCCAGCTTTTAGGTGTTGTTGATTTTAATTTTTTTTTTTTAAGATTGTATTTATTTATTTGACAGAGAGACATGCAGGGGAACAAAAGGCAGAGGGAGGGAAAAAGCAGGCTCCCCACTGAGCAAGGAGCCTAACATGGGACTCCATCTCAGGACCCTGGGATCATGATGTGAGCTGAAGGCAGATACTTAACTGAGCCACCCAGACACTCAACTGATTTTTTTTTTTTTTTTAAAGATCTTATTTATGTATTCATGAAAGACACACAGAGAGAGGCTGAGACATAGGCAGAGGGAGAAGCAGGCTCCATGAAGGAAGCCCAATATAGGACTTGATCCCAGGACTCTGGGATCACACACCCTGAGCCGAAGGCAGATGCTCAACCCAGGCATCCCTCAATTGATTCTTTTTTTTCTTTTAAGATTTTATTTATTTATTCATGAGAGACACACACACAGAGAGAGGCAGAGACACAGGCAGAAGAGGAAGCAGGCTTCACGCAGGAAGCCTGACATGGGACTCAATCCTGGGTCTCCAGGATTAGGCTCCAGGCTGAAGGCAGTACTAAACCGCTGAGCCACCTGGTCTGCCCTCAACTGATTCTTTTAAGAATACTGCACCTCTAACAGTCTTGATGGCACAGAGGAAGATATTGTGGATAAACACAGACATTGATGATTCCCAGTGAAACACTGCTTCATCTGAGAGAGAAACGCTAAGGTAGTAGTTTTAGAAATATCTTAACAGGGACACCTGGAATAAATAAATGAAATCTTAAAAAAATATCTTAACCATTTTATTTATATTTTCCCTCTTATTAGGCATGAGAGTGAAGCACAATAAAAAAATAATTAAGTCACGGTTCTTCTGTAGGTACGAAGTAGAAATTCTAAGTGAAGAAAAGCATAGTTTAAATTGGCTATGTTTTTCTTAATGTACATTAAAAAAAAAAAAAAAAAAAAAAAACAGCTTTAGGGATGCCTGGGTGGCTCAGCAGTCGGTTGCCTGCCTTAGGTCCCAGGTCATGATCCTGGGATCTGGGATCGAGTCCCGCATCGGGCTCCCTACAGGGAGCCTGCTTCTCCCTCTGCCCCCCTCTGTCTCTCATGAATAAATAAATCTTTTTAAAAAAAAACCCAGCTTGGGCAGCCCGGGTGGCTCAGCGGGTTAACACCGCCTTCAGCCCAGGGCGTGATCCTGGAGACCCACGATCGAGTCCCACGTTGGGCTCCCTGCGTGGAGCCTCCTTCTCCCTCTGCCTATGTCTCTGACTCTGTCTCCCATGAATAAATAAAATCTTAAAAAAAAAAAAAAAAACCCAGCTTTATACTAGATGGGTCTTCAATCACGTGAAATACGGTATACCAAAAAACGTGAACTTCTGTTTAATAACATATTTAATAACGTACAGTATAGGTATATCATACAGATATTTCTGGCCTATCAATGTAGCAATGAAGTGCCAGAAACTCTGGGATAGAAAAAGCCTTGCTCTGGTTTGGGATACAAATAGCATTTCTCTTGCTGCTCTGATCTAAAATAGACTGGTGCTGTGCTTCCCAAATTTTAGTATGCATGAGAATCACTGAGAGCTTTTTAATTCCCTGGGTCCACTCCTGAGATTCTAATTCAGCAGAACTGAGATAGGGCCTGAGAATTTACATTTCCTTTCTTTCTTCTTGCATCTCACAGTTACATTTATTCATGCCACAAAGGAAACGACACATCTATAAGTGTACAGCAATGATCCCTGTTCCCATCCAACAGAGCTTGCTCTGACAGAATGACATTCCATCCGATGTGTACCCTAAGTAAAGGTGGTTGATGATGAGTATGAGCAGGTGCAGGACTCAAAGCTTTCATAGTTTTACTTCTTTTATCAGCAATCCTGGTTTTTTTGTTGTTTGTTTTGTTTTAGCAATCCTGGTTTTATAAAAGAAGAAGCCCATTAACTCCATTCCTACCCAAATCTCCTGGTAAATCTGGGCACAATAAGGCCTCATGGCGACCCAAACATTTTTAACAAGGCTTTAAAGCATCTTGGCACAGGACCCCTGACTCAGGCTACCCCAACCCACATAGCCAACAACTTGGAAAAGTCACCGAGTGCATTCTTTTCCTTCCAAGATTTTATTTTTAAGTAATCTCTAAATCCAGTGTGGGGCTCAAACTCACAACCCAGGGATAAATAGTTATGTGCTCCATCAACTGAGCCAGGTGTCCTAAGGATTTACATTTCTAAGACTCCAGGTGATATCGATGATGCTGACGACATGGGTTCACAAACCACACTGAGAAGTATTAGCTTCTACAGTACATTTTGCCTTACTCAAGACCCACTTCAGACCTTAACACCTAAGCTAGTTCCAATAAATAATTCCTTTCTTTCTTCAATGATTCAAACAACCAGGGTTTCCACTCTGTATCTGCTACTATGCCAGGTACTAGATATATAGAGATATAGACACAGATACAGATAAAGTCACAGAATAGGATGCCACAATTAGGGTTATTCTGCAGAATGCTCTTTTCTACTTATCATTTGAGCCAACACTGTTCGTATTATTCATGCATAAAAGGTATCAGATTATTCTACTCTGGATGAACGATTTCATAATGTTTTCTCTCAACATACCTATCTCTCGAGCAAGAATAATACTGCTTAGGCGAATCGGTTGGGTAGATTCAGCAATGAGCACAGCTTTTTGGGAACATAAGGTGCCATTTTCATATAAAGGCTCAACAGTTACTGCGTCATGATGGGTGGAATGCCTGCCAAAATAAAAAACTTAAAAGAGTCTGAAATAAGAATGTGGGTTAAAATTAACTTTTAGCAGAACACAGATTCTTAGTGTTTCCGTGTTACATATTACCAGGTATATTTAAATGATATTCCTTAAATTTAGTAGAATCCATGCGGAGACCAAGATATCAGAGAATGATCACAACCTTTTCCCAATGACCACTTCAGCAATGTTACACAAGTATTATATTCCTCTCTCAATATTTAAAATAAGATTGTTCCATTCTTCCCTCAGTTTGTAAAAACAAAATTGATGTTTTCAATAACGAGAGACAGATTTCTATGACATACCCCGAGAAATGAGTTTTCTTAAAACTGGGCTGTTAAGACAGAAAAACTGCCTAAATTACGAGGTGTGAGTCCAACTCAAAATACAATTTTAAAGTTAAATGTTTTGGGACGCCTGGGTGGCTTGGGTCATGGACTGAGCCCCACATCTGGCTCCCTGCCCCCCTCCCTCACTCCCTCTCTCAAATAAATAAAATCTTTAAAAGTTAAAAAAAAAAAAATAAAGTGTTTTGGCTTTGGAGGCTGAGATTCTGTACATCAGCCCGACCGGGGTCATCCTGGAAGCCGATGCCCTCACCCTTCCGCAGGGCGGGGGTGAAGTCCTCAAGCTCCACACCAGCCTTACTGCCCCTCAGGAAAGGGGAAAGAGCAATCCGGGGGTGCGGGGCGGCGGCGCCCACTTCCCCCGGAGCTGAGGCAGCTCCCCTATACCGCCCCCAGGCAGGCCTCCTCTCCACCCGAAGTGAGAGGCAAGTCTCCCCGCTTCGCCGTGTTGGGGCCTTGCCTCGCTCCGAGAAGCGGAAGCTCAACCCACCAGGCCAAGTTCCGTGGGTCGGTGGGGACGCCAGCCCTGTCCCGAGACCCCCGGCCCGCAGCGATGTGCCCTCAGGCCATGCGTGGCCCACCTCCCGCTCCAGCAGCACCCCACAACAAAGGTCCCTGTGGGCTGCGGTCCTCGTCCAAGGCAGCCCGTCCACCCTGGCGGGACCACGGGGGCGCAAAGCCTCGGGGCCCTCCACCCCTCACCAGGTGTAGCAGCCCCGCTGCGCCTCCAGCAGGAAGGGCACGCGGCCTGGCTCCCGGCCGAAGGGGAGCAACACCTGCGGCACGTTGAGTTTGCTGGCCAGGGTCCCAAGCAGGCTCTGAAGCAGCAGCAGGATGCCAGGTGCTGGCCAGCCGACAAACGGCTGGACACGTCGGTGCCGCGAGGTCCCCGAGCCAGTCATGGCGACCACTGGGTCTGCAGTTCCCGCTCGCCTGCGGCTGAGGCCCGACCCCAACGCCTGCCAGTCCGGCCAGTCCGCGGGCACGACGTCACAGGGGGCGGTCCCTCCGCCTGGCTGGGAATTGTGGGAGTTCCTCCAGGGAGCGCTTGGCGAGGCTGCGAGGGCAGCTGGAGGCGCGAAGGGAGCCCCTTGCTCCGAGGTCCCGATGTCTTGGGCGACATTTTTCTTTAATGGTAAAGAGGCAAAACGTCTGAGTGGTGCTGACTCCTCCCAGTTTAACTTCTGCTGTCTACCTTGTGTTCGGCTACTAGCCATAAACAAACGTTCTCAGTTTCCCCATCCACACTGGTCCACGCCTGCAAACGGCGAGCACCCCCAGGCTTCTCCCACCCCGCTCTCCAGGCCCCCGACCCACAGCCCCTCGGCCCCCAGCACCCCAGGCCTGGTATCAACAGCTGCACTGTGCCAAGGACCTGCTTCGTGTCGGGCTCCCAGGCCAGAGTGCAAGAAATGCCAGGCCCCAGTGTCTCCACCACACACTGCCCGCCTCCACAGACCCGAGAAGCCCTCAGGTTCAATTAAGTGGTTTTCTCCGAACAGCTGGCGGATTATCCGTTCAGAGGCGATCCTGGGCCATGTGATCGGTGTCGCAGGCTGTCCAGGCCAGTTCAGAGCCCTGAGCCTCACAGGGCCACACTGCACAAGAATGAACACCCTGCTGAAGGGAAAAGCACAGCCTACCCTGAACGTGCCAGCACTGAATCAAGTAACTCATAAGAAGCCTGGCACATAGCTACCAGCTTGAGTATTTACATTTACCCTGCTCATACATATTGTCTTTATTTTACAGATGGAAGATCGAAATTGTTTATATCAGAACATACAAGTTAAGAATCTCTGAGCTTAAAAAAAAAAAAAAAAAAAAAAAAAAGAATCTCTGAGCTGACTTTGGAACCCAATTTCGGACAGCTTCCAAAGCGTATGCTCTCTTTAAATCCTGTTGCTACCACCCACAAAGATCTGATTTTTCACTCAAATTTCATAGTTCCTGTGGAGAAAACATATATGGATTAGTAAATAAGAGTCTAGTAGGTCTGAGGATCAGAGGGACTGGTTCTTTATTTCAAAAAGACACTTGTCAATTTTCAGTATCAAAACAGTTTGCACTATTGGTTTCTTTCTCCCAATCGGCCCCCAAAGAGAGGCCACCAAAGGAAGAGTGCATTTTAAGCCAATAAGCTGCAGGATGCACACCTAACAGACCTCACGGAAACCTCACCTAAAAGGGGAGTTGGGGAGGGAAAGAAACTTTTAAAAGATCAGCACACTGTCAGCCCACAGACTGTAGAGAGTTCTCAGCCAGACGGGGTGGTCAATGTGCCCCAACCCTAAAGAAGCAAAGTTTCAAAATAATATAAAATTTAAAAACAGTTTTGTACATAAGCTATTCAAGATTTCTCCAGCACTAACTGAACTGATACAAAGCACAATGAGATGGCACGTTTAGAGGCAGCAGCTTTGGACCCAGAAAAGGGTGATGAGATGAGTCTGATTCATGTGGCTAAATCAGTGGCGAACATAATTCTCTTTTTTCTTTCAAGGAGGCAGGCGAGCAAATAAGTGGTCACCTCAACATAAGGGGAACATGATCCATTCTGTAAGCAGTTAGGGCAAAGACAGGACAAGGATTTGGTCTCAGATCGAGGTCTCACCATCTTAATTTTTGTTTGGTCACATCTGATGGAAAAAAAACATTATGTTGCTCAAAGATACCTTAAAGCTGAAACCCTTAGCCACACTTTTTTGGCTAACTTCTGGAATCACCTTTCTAATTTGGCTGGTATTTTGGACAGAGCAACGAGGCTCCAGTATTCATTAGGCTGAAAAGTCAATTCCAAATGGGAGGAAGGGGTTAGACTGCTGCTTCAGAACTGTGGAATTATTTGGAATGTTTTACAAATGTCGCTACATCAACTACAACAAAAAAGGTAATTACAAAATGTGTACATCACAACATGCTTTTAAAGACACTTTGCATTGTGCTCACATTCCCTTAAACATTGTTCCCAAAGGTGCTCAGCCTCAAGCCCAACTGGAATGTCTAGGGAGAGGCAGAGACAGTTTGGTGAAAAAGACACAGGGGTAGGGGTGGGAGAGGCAGCAAAAGGAGAAAGCAGCCTTCCAGTTAAAGATCAGCCCTCAGTTTCAAGGCCAGCTTCGGGCAGGCTGGGCCTCAGGCAGAGTCAGGGTCAGAGGGAGGAGCGGCGGCACGGTGGGACTGAGGTGCTCTACATCTCATTCAGGTCAAGCAGAGTCTGGTCCAGCATCCTTTGTGTACACAGGTGCTCCTCTTTGGTGCATTTCAGCTTATCTAATGGAGGTAAAGGAGAGACATCACAAAAATAGAAGTAAATGTCAATATCTACCCACTCCGAGAATCAATCACTCATGCTGCAGGAAAGCTGCGGACTCATAGAGCAGCTGTCTTCTCAGCAAGCCTGAGCTACTGCACCAGTGGCTTCTGCAGAGCCTCTGGCTGGAGCTGCAGGTGTTGCTATACTTCGGGGGAGGAGGCTGGGGCCTATCAGTCGTTTCCTCATTCATTCACACCCAACAAGGCTTTTGGTTTTCCATCACTGAAGGAGGCAACAAGCCTCAAGCATCAGCCATCCTTTCTTCTAGGTTTTGCCCATAGGACAGTGCCTACCTGCCCTGGCTCACTGGGGTGTGACCCCCCAAGAACGAGGATGGGCATGTTTCCACCAGTAAAAAGAATCTCAGTTGAGAAGAATATAAAAGGAACATTGTACACTATAGGCTTCCTCTAAAAAGGAAGGGAAAGGAACTGGGGATAAATGAATAACCCCCGTGGCCTATCACAGAATCATTAGAGGAAACAAAGCCAAGAATACTACCAAAAATATAAGCAAAATCTCAACTGAGATTTTTATAGAGCTATTTATTGTCCAAAACTAGCCTGATAGTTACTTACAATTCAACATAAAACCAGGAAAAAGAAGCAAGAAGGAACATGTTAGAAAGAAAACCAGTTGCATAAACACCAAGGAAAATCTAATTTGTTCAGCAAGCAAACCACCACTCAGACTATTCTAGTGGAGTGGGGGAAATACTCAATACAAGACATAGCTATTAATACCTACACCCCTTTTCTTTCCCTTCCCTTTTTTCCACCTAGTCAGAAAGGCCCATCTCTGGGCCCGTAGATGAAGCAGTCACAACACCTTGTCCAGTTGGTCCTTTTATTGTGAGAAAACATCCATGCAGGGGGAACACAGCCTACAGTTGATGCACAGGTGACAGAGCAGGAAGTAAAGGTAAAAACCAGAAACCTCTCCCAGGTTCCTCACTATGATCTCTCAGGCCCCTCCTTTCGTCGCCCATTATCTCTTGGAAAGGGATAAAAATGCAGTGTCAACTGTTCTCACTCTACAGTGCAGTTAGGAAGTCAACAATATTCTCACTGCCCCACTAAAAAACAATTTGTGGAGTGCCTGGGGGGCTTAGTTGGTGAAGCATCTGCCTTTGGCTCAGGTCATGATCCCAAGGTCCTGGGATGGAGCCCCACATTGCGCTCCCTGCTCAGCACAGAGTCTGCTTCTCCCTCTCTTTCTGCCCCTCCCCCTGCTCTTGCTCTCTCAAATAAATAAAATCTTAAAAACAAAAGGAATGTATGGGTGGCTCAGTGGTTGAGTGTCTGCCTTCGGCTCAGGGCGTGATCCCGGGATCCTGGGATCGATTCCCGTATCAGGCTCCCTCTGAGGATCCTGCTTCTCCCTCTGCCTAGGTCTCTGCCCCTCTCTCTGTCTCTCATGAATAAAATCTTTAAAAAAACAAAACAATTTGCTAGGGCAAAATGACTTTAAAAAAAAACAATCAGGGATCCCTGGGTGGCGCAGCAGTTTGGCGCCTGCCTTTGGCCCAGGGCGCGATCCTGGAGACCCCGGATCGAATCCCACGTCAGGCTCCCAGTGCATGGAGCCTGCTTCTCCCTCTGCCTGTGTCTCTGCCTCTCTCTCTCTCTCTCTGTATGACTATCATAAATTAAAAAATAAAAAAATAAAAACAATCAGCTTTTTGCTGGGGTCCAGGTCAGTGGTGTGAGCAGTAAGCTTGGCCTAATGGGCACCGTGAGTCCTGCCTGTCAGTCACACAGAACATGTAGTGTCAGCCACAGCTTGCTAGAGAGCAGGCGGTTTCGCTCAAGTTGACTATAGACATGCTCTGCAGCAGCAACAGAGAGGAAAGAACACAAGAGGAGGAGGGGAAACAGAAGAGAAAAAGGAAAATGGGAGGTTAATAGAGTAGCAGAGGTTAAATTCTGAGACTTCTGACGAGCTGGTATACGTAACATGCATCTGTAAGGCCAAGAGGATGCAAGGAAGATTCAGAGGACAGTAAGAGTTACCAGGTGGTGGAAAGACCAACAGAGGAACAAAATAAAAAATCCCGACTGACAAGTTGGAAGGACAACATTCTGAGAAAGAAAACAGTATCTCTTCTGCAAAGGTATTTATTCCCTGGGTTGAGAAACAGACAAGCACAACAGGGCAAAGGAAGGAAAACAGCTGGCTTGTAATCAGGGTTTGACAAGAACTGGAGCCAACAGTGGGAACACTTTCTGTAAAAGCATTCAGTACACCATTATGAATGTTAAATTGAGGTCAATATCCTGACACCCACTCAGTCCTACTTTTCTACTGCTCCTTGTTATAGGTGCTCAGTGGTAAACCTACCTTAGTGGCCTGTCCATCAAAACCTCACCTCCCCTTTCCAAAAAAGAACTCAACCCTATTGGGGCCAGCAACACATCCAGCTCAGGGAAGGTGAATCAAGATTATCCTGTTCTGTTTTTCGAGCCTCTCTTGCAATTAGGGGTGATCATGGGATCCAGTTCTGGCCAATGAGACTCTGCTGGAAGTCTTCTGGGAAAACTAACTTGCTTTCTCACCTTGAATATGGATGTGAGGGTGAGAGTTACAGATTTCAACCGTAAGAGAATCACAGAAACTGAGCAAGACGAGGCCACAGCTGCTCCAATTGGGACATGTTATTATGGGAGAAAAATAAGTCCCATATTTATTTATTTATTTTTAAGGATTATTTATTTATTTATTCATGAGAGACACAGGCAGAGGGAAAAGCAGGCTCTCTGCAGGGAGCCCGATGTGAGACACGATCCCAGAACTGCAGGATCATGACCTGAGCCAAAGGCAGAGGCTCAATCACTGAGCCACCTAAGTGCCCTAAGTCCCCATATTTAGTAAAGCTACAGTTAAGTGGTTTCCCATAACCAAAAGCATTCCTGGTAAGAGTAGTTAAGTGCTCAAATCACTGACTTTATCTGAATTTTCCACTTGGAATGCACCCTTCAAGACAGAGTGCAAAGAAACCAAACCCATCTGAGCAACGCAGGGATAAGAGAAATCTAGGGACAGACCTTCCTGGTCTCTGACTCTTAAGCTCACAAACAGATTTCTTCCCATGTTTTACAATCTGTTTCAAATGGTCTTAGGACCTCAATACAAAGATATAGTCTTCTGTCTTAAAGACCTATTGCATCTGTGGAGCTGCTGTGCCCACAGTCGAGGCACTGCCAAGTACTTTGCCCTCTGGGCAGAGGTCTTTCTCCAGCTCTCCCTGGAAGATGGTGGCCAGTATGGTCCCAAGGTTATTTGCCACTTTATGTACACTATCAAAACATAAAACATGTACACAAAATTATCCTGGAGGGGAATAGCCAAAAATCATAGTTGTACTAAAGGGCAGAATTAGAGCGAACTTTCAGAATTGTACCAGTGGCTCTTGTTATGCGTGCCCGTTCTCTCCCCTTGGAAGGAAAATTGGAAACGTGTGGGGACAGGTTTTAATTGTCACAATAACCAGAGGACCCTACACATATTTATCGGGCAGGGGACAGCAGTAAGTAGGACTGTTCTGTACATCCCAGAATTATCCTGGCTTAAATGACCAAAGTCCCCCACTAAGAAACACTACATGAGTCTATAACTCCATGAGGCCAGGGATTGGACTTGTCTTATTCACTGGGCATCCTTGACAAATGTAGAGGTTCAAATTTGTGAACTTATTTCTCAAGCTTTCTGTGGTGTTATAAACAGATTCCAAGTACTGCCTGACTCTTCTGTAGCATCCATATCCAGGTTACTGAGCGTGACTCCCACTCTGGAGAGAGAAGGGTCCTATCAGAATCTAATCCCTCAAAACAGCTTGGTCAGTGAAGGTTTTGTTCCATTTAGGGAAGTAAAAAAGAGACAGAAGTGGAATCATTTTCTTGCCTGATTAAATCCTAGAACGCACAGTTCCCTAAGAACTACAGGAAGTCAAAAGGCAAATGTGGTTATTCTCTCACTTTAAACTTAGTACAGAAGGTTTTCTGTATTTTTTTAAAGATTTTATTTATTTATTCACGAGAAACATAGAGGCAGAGACGGAGGAAGAGGGAGAAGCAGGCTCCATGCAGGAAGCCCAATGTGGGACTCAATCCTGGGACTGCAAGATTACACCCTGATCCAAAGGCAGATGCCCAACCACTGAGCCACCCAGGCGTCCCAGTACGGAAGGTTTTTAATACTGCTGTTTCTAGTGACTACAAATTCAGGATCAGATACCAGCTCATTAGTAAAAGTTCTTATTTCCCTGATAACAGCAAAATAAAGCAAACAAAAAAAGGCAAGCCAAAGAATCTATTTGGTCTGATGTTTTTTTAGGCATGTTCAATTAGGTAGGGAACAATTCCATGGATGCTGGACGTACTTAGGCTCCACTGGTCTGAATCAGGTCAATTCCATTCTATAATAGGAAAAGGCAGTGGGGAGGCTAAGAGTAAAGCAAATTACACATGCTTTAAAGCCTCACAATTTGGGACACCAGGGTGGCACAGTGGTTGAGCGTCTGCCTTCAGCTCAGGGTATGATCCCAGTATCCCTGGATAGAGTCCGACACTGGGCTCTTCATGGGACCCTGCTTCTCCCTCTGCCTATGTCTCTCATGAATAAAACCTTTAAAAACAAAAAAAAAAACAATTCTAGAGATGAGAAGGAATGGGTTTTGCTTTTTTTTTTTTTTTTAAACTTTCCCTAAAATTAAAGCTGGGGGGCGGGTATTTAGCTAAGAACCAAGAGAAAGGAAGAGATTGGGTGGGTCTAAGATAAGGCTGCCCAGCACAACAGGGCAGTTCCACCCACTAGGTAACGCTAGGTAATTTGGGATCTAGTCATGTGCTGTGCCTCATCGCAACACTGTCATAAGGGCAGGTAGAAAAGACTCTTAACACATCAGCCTGGGGTTCATTCCCAGAAATAAAGTGGGAGGGACACCTGGGTGGTTCAGTAGTTGAGTGTCTTCCTTCAGCTCAGGTTGTGATCCTGGGGTCCTGGTATTGAGTCCCACCATCAGGCTCCACACAGGCAGCCTGCTTCTCCCTCTGCCTATGTCTCTGCCTCTCTCTGTGTGTCTCTCATGAATAAATAAGTAAAATCTTTTTAAAAAATTAAGAAAGAAATCAAGTGGGAAAAGAGATCAAATGCTTTGCTCTGAGATTACCAATGACGCTTCTTGACTCCATTCTGATTGCTAATGCAGGCTCAAGAAACACAGGGTGGAGGAATGATTTTATTAGCATGACACCATATTTCAAATTTCACTCAGGTATGCTGGCTTGTTGGTCTCCATCCTTGCTTACACCAGTCACACCCATGGGGAAAGAAAGAGCTACTAGAAGTACAGTGCCTCACTTTTCCTCTAACTTCTCTCCATTCTCACATACTTCTTTCTTTTCTAAGCCTTTCTCTGTGCCAGTCAACTCTTTCTGCCCAAATACTAAAACATCTAGAATTGTACTATTCAACACAGTCACTAAGCCACACATAGCTACTTAAATGCAGATGCACTAAAAACAAGGAACAGAATCTTAGCTCCTCAGTCTTATAAGCCACGTTTTGAGTGCTCGACAGGCTCTACATGTGGCTAGTGGCTACTGTACTGGGCATCACTGTCTAAAGTTTTGCTGGATGGCACTGGTCTAAGCCATATGTCTTGCCTGTATTTTCCTCACACTAGTTTACTTTTCTGCTCCTTGAAATGTGGCTTTCTCCTTGATTTTAATGTTCAAAACGCACCCTCGAATTAATAAAGTGTCAATGACAATGTCCCATCTTGAGCTATCTTTCCTCTCAACTTGTTGAGAACCTCTGGAAATCATCCAGTCATCAAGTTTTTATATCAGCAAAGTTACTCTTTCTCTTTCCATCTCACCAACCAGACCCATTTGGATTCCTCCTCTGCACAGATTTTCCTTTTTGCTTCATTCCTTTTACATCTGCAACTGTCTTTAGGGTTCTAAATGTACTTTCATGGTCTAAACGGCTTGCCACCTGTGTGGAGTTCCAAACCTCTCTTACATCAATCAGCCTCTCCCCTCAACCCCCCAGAATTTTGTTTTCACCTGGATACCTGCCAGTATTTCAAACTCTTATTCCCTTACACCTCTCTTGCCTATTCAAAAAAGGACCACTTGACCTCCCAACACCTGTCTTACTGCTGTTTCCTAGGATCCAAACCAGTCAGCCCTAACTCTTCCTCCTCACACTGAGTGCCCTTCACAGTGAGCATCTTCAATGCCATCTCTCTGCGATACAATCTCTGGGAAAACTGCAATAGCTAACGCAGTTTTTCTCAAAGCATGGCATACTCACTGCTAGTGCTATGCAAGATTTCTGACTGTATATGCTTCTAAACTTTAAAAAAAAACTTGCGGGATCCCTGGGTGGTGCAGCGGTTTGGCGCCTGCCTTTGGCCCAGGGCGCGATCCTGGAGACCCGGGATCGAATCCCACGTCGGGCTCCTGGTGCATGGAGCCTGTTTCTCCCTCTGCCTGTGTCTCTGCCTCTCTCTCTCTCTCTCTGTATGACTATCATAAATAAATAATAAAAAAAAATAAACAGGGTATTAAAGTCCCCTGCAAAAAAAAAAAAAAAACTTGCTATATTGTTAATGTACATTAAGTACATTAGAAAAAATCACTAGCGTACCTCAAACATTTGATTTTAAATTAGAATTATTACAGTAAGAAAATCTGAGGGCAGCCCGGGTGGCTCAGCGGTTTAGCACCGCCTTCAGGCCAGGGTGTGATCCTGGAGACCCAGGATCGAGTCCCACGTCGAGCTCCCTGCATGGAGCCTGCTTCTCCCTCTGCCTGTGCCTCTGTCTCTCTGTGTCTCTAATGAATAAATAAATAAAATCTTAAAAAAAAAAAGAAGAAGAAAATCTGAAAACAAGAGTATATGTGAAGAAAACAATAATGTAGGGAGCACATGAATATGGCAAAAGCCACCAAGTGACATACAAATGACCGAAATTCAGGAATCATCACCTTAACGGATCACTTTGATCATCTGCATGCCTTGCAACACATTAACTTAGCTGCCAAATCAACTCTTCTTTTTGCTACTCACACTAGAACATATATCCCTGTTCAAAATCTCCATTGGTATCCTCAATCTCTACACAAGAAAACTCCACACCTGATTTCAGTACACAGCGGCCCCTTCTCTGTCCAAATCTACTTTCACAACTATTATATCCTTCCCACCTCTATCTATGCTTCTACTTTTGCTTCTTTGACCAAAATGCTCAATAACTATCCCTCAACCAAAATCTGTTTGTCAGAAAATCAATCTTTTAGAACCCAATAAAAATGAAGAGTTTTAACATATTTATTAAGTAACTATTATGTGCCTCCTTCTGTGAGTCTTTCCTAATCAATCCCCCTGTAATCAATCTCTTTCCTTCTGAATTTCCACAAGTTTATTATTTGTGGCACTGATCACAGATCATCCTTAGCTTTATGTATATGCTCTCTCTCCTACTAGATTCTGGGCAACCTAAAAATAAGGATGGTGCATCCATCTTGGATTATTTCTGTCCCCACCTCAGTAACTTTGTACCTAAAAGATACCAGTTAAATGTCAGCTAAATAATCAATACCTTAATCTCAAAGGCTATGTAGCAGCAGGAAATGGTATGAATGAAAAGAAACCTGAATTCAATGAGACCTCAAGTCTCATGGGTCTCATAGGGACCCAATAGGGAAAACCTCTCCACTTGGCTCTGTTTAAAAGAAAAGCAAGTTTCGGGACACCTGGGTGGCTCAGCAGTTGAGCGCCTGCCTTTGGCCCAGAGCGTGATCGTGGAGTCGCAGAATTGAGTCCCACATGGGGCTCCCTGCAAGGAGCCTGCCTCTCTCTCTGCGTGTCTCAAATAAATAAACAAAATCTTTAAGGAAAAAAAAAGCAAGTTTAAATATATAATCTGCTGTGAAACTGAAGTACTAAGTGAGCCCCTTGGTGACCACCACACTATTTAGACTAAAATCATCCTGCTGTGTAAATTGGAGTAAGAGTTTGCAAAATGTTTTTATATAATCCCACAATATAAACTAGGAACAATTTTACTAGCAGAAACTTACCATTTTTATGTATGTAATAAACTATTACTACCTTGTGCACGTTACCTGAAACATACATGGTGGGTTGTTCTAGTTTTTCCAGTAATAATCGTTTCATCTGTTTTAGATTCCACAGGCACATACCAACAAACAAGTGGCAATGAGCCTCAAGTATGTGAGAAGGATTTGGACAAGAAACCAAAAATCTGTTGAAAATTCTGTGTGCTTTTCTGTGACTTGGGATGATCTAATCAGTCAAGTTTGGTAGTAAGACACCTGAGTTCATCAGATGCTCTGAGGATGTACCACCATTTGAACAACTAGAAAAAGGGCAGAGAATACGTTATCGGGAGGCTCTTGGATGCTATCAAAGGAGGAGAGATTGAGAATAGGAGCCTCAGAGCCCTCCAGGTGGGCTAAGTGAAGTGCTCAGCTTCCCATGGCCCACATGTAGACTCAAGCTCCTACCCAAGAGAACCTCTGCTAGCCCACCACTCTGATAGACTTACATCAGTTGAGCTTAAATGTCAAGAAAAAATAGACACACACAAAAGTGGCTTTGATTATATAAGTCAGAGGAGGGAGGGCTGTTCTCCACATCACACCCCCAAGGCTCCTTCTCAGGGACAGCAGCCGCTTTGTAAATGACACAAATGCAGGGGGGGCAAGAGGCTTCCAGCAGCTCAACATTTTAATTTGGGGGAGGAGGGGTGGTGGAGTGGAAGAATACATAAGTTGCTTTGTGCCCCCCACTACATCCTATTGCCTTGGGGACCAGCCAGGCCGACCCACATGGAATCCAGAGCGAGAGTGGGGTGTTGGGCTCCCCGAGGAAAGGGGGGCAGATCCAGAACAGAGCAGAAACGGTGATAGTTATCTGTATGAAAAAGTAAGGAGACTCTAAGTAAGAAGGACTAGCATCCATCTACACAGCAATTTGGGAGAAAAGGGAAGAGAAGGCAGTAGGAATGGGAAAAGACAGCCAGACGAGACTCATAGCCTGAGTCATGTGACTTCTCAGGGTTAGTGGGAAAGATACAAAGAGGAGAATTAGCATCAAGGGTCCACAGCAAACGGATAAAGTCTCCAACAACTCTTTTTGGTGCTTTTTACCTCCTGGCTTGCTCTGGGACTCAGCTTAATTCTTTGGTGAATTTGGTATTTCCAATCATGGGTTTCCCCCGGAACTTTAATATCAGGACACAAATTAAAGGAGGAGTCATGAATTGTTATGCAACATTAGGGCCCAAGTCACTGGCTCTTTGGGCCCTACATCCTTAGTTACAGGATGACGCGATTCTACTTTCAGTAGCAACCCCTCTAAGAAGACTAAATTTGAGAAGCAAACAGAAAAACCGTGGTGTTATAATGAAGGATCTATTAGCACAAAGTATTCAAAAACCACATGGAGATCAGGGTGTTACCCATTCAATATGAAATGCCACCCCAGCTTTTGCCAACGAGTAATAAGCACCAATATTTTAAGATAGCATGAAGATTCTAGTTTCCAGAGGATAAAACCAAAGCACACTATACATAGCCTATAACCCCACCCACCCACAAGCCAAGGTTCCAGCCCCACTCTGTCAGATAGTTACATAGAGGTCATGTCATTGAGGGCGTGGTCCAGCTCCTCACTAATGGCCTTGTACTTCAGTTTCTGGGCATAGAGCTCATCTGGATAGGAACAGGAGTACAGAGAGGAGCGTGGGGACAGTGAAAAATGTCAGAAGCATATGGAGAGAGGGAATCATTAGAAATTCGGAAAAGTGTGACTGCAGGTCTAATACCACAGGTTAGAACATCTGTCCTGGGTTGAGAACCTGGACACGGTCATGACTAGAAATTCCTATTACCAAAGGCACTCAGGAGGATCCCACTCCCACCCAGTTAACCTCATTCCTAGCAGGGATGGCACAATAAAAATAGAAAAAGGAAAAAGCACACATTAATATTCCAACACTTCTTTATCTACCAAGCAAGACCAGTATTCTTGGACCCTCTGCTCTACAGGCTACCTCCCCAAACTCTCCCAAGGAGCACATCTCAGAGTTATCCAAATTTTCGCTCGTTAGAGCAGACACAGTTGCCAAAATGTGAGGAGAAAAGTATTTAGAAAGCCCCTCGGATTGGTCAGCTCCGAGATTCTTTATCTCTTAGAGAGGTCCCCCACAGCTGAAGTGATGAACAGGATTGCCAAATGTAGCCACAGGGTAACATGCGCTCCTATGCCTCCTGAAAGCATGGCTACCATTTCAACCCAGAGACCAGGATTTAAGACTACTAAATTGGAGGTAAATGCCTCCATTACTAGTCTCCTCCAAGGGAAGGATGCAAATTCCAGAATACTAGATGAAATCTTACTAAAGGAAAAGGTTGTATATATAAAAACCCAATTCTAGGTTTGGATGTATTTCACCTAGCTGTGGCAGAGGACAGAGCACAGGACATGTGCCAGGTCACGACCACCTCCCTCTGGTGGACAGGGAAAAAGGTTAACATCAATGGGCAAGGTCTTCCTCTGTATCCCTCTAATTCCTCTCCCAGGCTCCATACCTTCCAAATCATCAATTGTCTTCTCCAGCTTGGCTACCGATCTCTCAGCAAACTCAGCACGGGTCTCTGCCTGGGGGAAATATGACAGCAGAAAGAATCAGACATGAACAAGACAATAAGAGAAGGATTCTCTATCTCTTCCACTATTTTCTACCTGTAGACCTTTCAGAACCAAACCCAGCTTGTCTATGTCTAAATGACTGCCTCATACACCTCAGAATGTTTTGATCCCTTCCCTACAACCCACCTTGTCCCTTCCTTATAACCCCTCAGCTCACCTCCTTGAGTTTATCCGTGAGAATCTTTATCTCTTCCTCATATTTGTCTTCCTTTTGAGAGTACTATAAGACAAGTGGAATCAAAGTTTCAGAGTAGAAATTACTCATACAGACAATCCTACCACCCTACCCTACCCCCTGCCACTATATTCACTCTTACAGTAAATAGCCTCTTGGATTTAATATGCTGAATGGCCCCTGAGAAAAAGAGCAAGGCCCATTACTGGACAACAGATCCTTTAAATCCACAAATCAATGTCCTTACGAGCCTTGATATCCTCAGATTAGAATCCTCCAGATCTTTATTTTTAAAACGGTCTAAGTTTTTATCTTACTCAGTCAGATCAACTCGAGGAGTTATTTTTCCTTCCTCCTGTTTAATGAGTAGGTGTAGCAACACCCCAAGGCCACATGGCTGAAATTGTCCCATATATGGTAAAGACAAGTCATCTGTCTTAATTCCTTAGGTCTCATATCTACTATTTGATGCCCCCATTGGTCTGCTAGAAAACCTTTTAGGACCCATAATTATTGGTATTTAGCACAGTGGTATCAGCCTGACACCATGACCCCAAGCACCTGAGACCATGAAGTGACTTTGGACTAAAGAAATCAAAATGCAGAGGAATTAGCATTAAACCCAGAATCTGGATGACAAAGACATGTCTCACTAGATTACATAAGGAATGGGTTTCTCCAGTCTCTCACCAAGGGCAGGGCTGAGCCCAGGCCCCAAAGCCTGTCACTCTCACAACCAGCCCCTACCTTCTCCGCCTGAGCCTCAAGAGACTTGAGGTTGTTGGTGACATTCTTCAGCTCCTCCTCCAGCTCAGAACACTTACTGTGAATGTTTTAAATACCGCAGGAGAGGAAAGGGGAAGGAGGAGAGAATAAAAAAAAGGGAGAGAAAGACACACAGACGTGAATTGAACCTATATGTAGAGAGAGCTGAAAGGCATACTGGGGAAAAGAGAAGTTCCCAGGTCACCTGAGCAAGTGTCAACCCTCCTCCCTCTACCACTATCAGAAGCTGGGCTCTGCTGGGCTAGGACTCAGAATGTTTGGATACTAATAAAATACCTGAGAAAAATCACTAGCAGGAACAAGTCACCACTGCTAGCTGGGGCAGAGGTGGGAATAGACACCCAACCCAAAGAGCCCCCCAAATCACCCACGGGAAGGAGAGAGCCTGTGAAGAGGTGGTGAAGCAACTAGGAAAGAGATGAAAGATGCCAAGTAAGTGGGATAGAATGGAGCATTCCATGAAGAGATGAGAAAGCACTCAACAATCAACCAGTGGAGGGGAGGCAGCTGCAAAATAAAAACAGAAACGGAACAGAACAAAACCACACCACACACGTAACCTCTCTGTGGGTCTGACGGTTAGTACCTTTTCCTCAGCAGCACTCAGACACTTCAGGTTCTGGTCCATCAGCCTGATCTGCTCATCCATCTCTCGGCAACGGCTGTTAGTGACAGTCACAGGGGTCGCACAAGCCAGGTGGTAGGGAGGGAGAAAGGTCAAAAAGGACACAGCAAGGAAACAAGCAGCAAAACGAAAAAAAAAAAAAATTTTTTTTTTCCAAAACATGGGAAGAAAATACCACCATGGTCATGATATGTCATGTCTGGGAGAGGGGAATACAAAGGAAGCACAAATACATACGCATCAGCACTGCCTTTGTTATACAAGGCCCAGAAGGTGCCAACAGAGGAACACTCCCTGTCTGCCCTGGCCCTCAAGGTCCCCAGACTGGCAATGTAGTAAAAGAAATCTGCAGTCAACATAGGCGCCGCGCCTCAAGGAGAAACAGACTCTGGGTGGGAGGACCCTGTAGGGCCTTCCAGTTCACCACTCACCAAGGATTAAGTAGTCTTTACTTGCCCCTAGTTTGCAAACCTTCCCTACGAGAAATAGAGGAAGTGTCGTTTGTCACCTGTCACTAGTGGAGAGAGTTAGAAAAGCCCCCTCTCTAGGCCCTGTTTAACAAGGCTGAAGGAATGCTAGTTTACTCACATGAATGCGCAAGCCAAAGGAGAAGGGACAGAATCGTATGGAAAGATTTTGGGAGCAAGATACTCACGACTCTGCCAGCTCAGCTCGTTCCTCTGTACGTTCCAAGTCCCCCTCAATGATCACCAACTTCCTAGCCACCTACAGAAGACCCCATACAGCTCAGTGAAGCAAAGAGAAAGTTATTCCCCCCATTTCCCTCTACCACGATTCTTTTCAGAAACCCAATGACAGGGATCCCTGGGTGGCTCAGCCGTTGAGTGTCTGCCTTTGGTCCAGGGCGTGATCCTGGAGTCCCAGGATCGAGTCCCATGCCAGACTTCCTGCATGAAGCCTGCTTCTCCCTCTGCCTGTGTCTCTGCCTCTCTCTCTATCTCTCACGAATAAATAAATAAAATCTAAAAAAAAAAAAAAAAAAAAAAGATACCCAATGACAACAAAGAGGACAAACACAAGGCACCATACCTCTTCATACTTCCGGTCTGCCTCTTCTGCAATGTGCTTGGCCTCTTTGAGTTGGATTTCCTGGAGTTCCATCTTTTCTTCATCTTTTAAGGCTCGATTCTCAATAACCTTCATACCTCTGCCAAAGACAAGAAGAACAAATGTAACACTGTCACCCTGGGGAGTCTGTCACCAGCTCCACTCCAAGAGCCTCAGAAGGGCACCCATCCCTTTCTGCCTACCACCCAAAAAGAACTCCCACAGCAACCCCCACCTTACTTCGTTTTAATACTTTTTCAAAATAAGCTTTTTTTAATAAGAAAAAATATGCACTTAATATTTAACTATATAGTTTAAGGGCACAAAATAAGCCTCCCCACTTCTAGCCCTGCTCAACAGGGAAAAACTCTTCATAACCCTTTTAGAAGCATTTTATATAGATAAAATGCCAATAAACTTTAGCCCCACTTCCCCACACTCCAAGGGAATCATACACTACCTTATTCTGCAACACGTTTTCTTCACTTTCTAGAATTTGGACACTATTCTCTAACATAGTGCATACTGCCACATTTCTCGTTTTCACAGTGGCACAGTGTCGCATATTCTGATAGTGCATTTTCAATTCTGAAGGCCTTCCTCTGACCCCATGCATGTCGTCACACACCTTTGTTCTAGTTTAACTCACGGCAAGAAGCCAAAAGCCAATTGCTATTTTCACCAAAGAAAGTTTTGACTTGGTTCAAGGACTTTGATTCTCAACCCTAGACACACATTATCAGAGGAACTTTAAGAACACCCGGGCCTCTTTTTAGCGCTGCCTTCAGCCCAGGGCCTTATCCTAGAAACCCAGGATTGAGTCCCATGTCAGGCTCCCTGCATGGAGCTGCCTCTCCCTCTGCCTGTCTCCCTCTCTCCCTCTCCCCCCCCCCCCTCTCTCCCTCTCATGAATAAATAAATAAAATCTTAAAAAAAAAAAAAAAAAAAAAAAAACACCCGGGCCTCTTGCAATGCACTCTCACTGAACTGGGGTGGAATTCCAGGCATTCCAATATTTTTAACTTTCCAATGATTCCCTGCCTCTACAGCCCTATGATTCTTAGGTGTAGTGGATGCTGAAAGAGCTTTTTCCACACTGATTGCTGGGCTCCACCTTCAGAGTTCCTGATTCCTAGATCTGGGTGGGGTAAGGGCTGAGAATTTGAATGGAAATTCAAACTTGGTGGAAAACCTGGGAGCTTACTCTAAGAACTACTGCTTCAGAGGGACTAACCTCACAAATTAAGTCTGATGCACTCAGTGGAGGCCATCCTGGTAACCTTATTGAAGGTTACCTTATTGACTTATCATTAGATCAGTCTATAGGGTAACACCAATTATAAAAGGTCACACCAGGTCACTCCACCCAGGTAACCCTTACTCTGTCTTCAAGTAAAAAGAATATGCAAAACAGAAACAGAGATAGGTTACTATTCTAATATGTTAACTAAGTAGAATTTAAATAAAAACTTGGGGGAGGGGGAGCAGGACTGTAAAGAAATCCAGAGTGTCATGAGCTCCTAAAACCCACACTCCAACAGGTGCTCATCTACACACCTCTCACTCTCATCAGCAGCTTTCTCGGCTTCCTCCAGCTTTTGCAGGGCAGTGGCCAGGCGCTCCTGGGCGCGGTCCAGCTCCTCTTCAACCAGCTGGATCCTACGGTTCAAGGAGGCCACCTCAGCCTCAGCCTGTGTTTGAACGAAAGAGTGGAAAGGAGAAGCAGAGCTGACTAAGTTTGGAGCTGATTGCCAAGAAGAAGCCAAGGTCCAACATGGCAACACCTGTTTTAGCGCAGAAACACACACGGTGACATATACACCTATTTCCTCCCTTCCCATCAGCACCAGACTTCCATGCGCTCCGCAGGAAGCGAGTTTTAAAACTCAGTTCCTTTGCCCAGCCCAGTGCCAGTTAGTACTACCTCCTTTCTGGACTCAGGTCAAACCCTGAACACACTAGTGTCAGAAAAGGTGGCCAGTGAAGGTTCCTGCTGCCTGAGCTCTTGGCTTAGAGCAGTGTCCTAGTCTTTAGCAACTTTCATCTAAGTGTCTCATAAAATGAAAAAATAAGTAAGCAAAGTTTCCTAAAGAGGAAAATTTGGATTATCTATTAATATGCCGCTTAACCCAATCCTCCAATGACCTTATCCTAATATACCAAGAGGATCACTAGCTAAGAGAAGGTTTTTCAGAGTAACAGATTAGATCAGAAAGCAAAAGGATGTAACACTGGGATATTTATCCCTTAACCCTGTGACTTGCTCCCCACCTCCACCTTTTCAGAGGTGTCAAGAAGCTCTTCTAGCTAAAATGACCTGCCTTGATGACACACACAAAAAACATGGGAGCAGAAGAAAATGTTTCCTCCATGTCCACCCCCACTCCTGCAAATTTCTGAACTGTGACTCCCTGCAACTGCTGCAGTCATCCCTGAGTCTCCCCCTCCTCATGGCTTGTGACAGTCCCTCATGGCCTCCAGCATATTATAAGGCAGAGGCTAGACTGCAAGCCATCCCAAGCCTCCTTGGGATGTGTAGTGAGAAACAAGGAAAGGAGGCAGCCTGTGTGTGGATGAATTCTACTGGCAGAAAAGCCTCCCTCTTCAGACTATCTTTACCCTCCCTACACCTTTACTGGTGGCAAGTACACTGGCTGCACCACAATCATACAAGAATTTAATCTGCTCTGCATGCTACCCAGTTCAGATGCTTATCCAAGTGCTTGGTTAACATGATCTCTCTTCTACAGTCCAGATTGTACCTGAATTCTATTACCCTGATTTCCTCCTGGCAGTCAGTGGGTGGAAACAGCTACAGAAATAATCTGGCCCACAGCCTCTATGGGAGGGATATAGCCCAAAAGACTCCTTCAGGTTATTTGGGGGTACCAGGGGGCTCAGTGACTTAGGTGTCTGACTCAACTTCAGTTCAGATCATGATCTCAAGCCCCACCTAGGGCTCCCAAGGAGCTTGCTTGGGATTCTCTCTTCCTCTACCCTTCCCCCTCAAGCTCTCACTCTCACTCAAAAAGGGGGGGGGGGGGAGATCAGGTTATTTGGCACAAAAATCACCAGATACAAACATGGGAGGTTCAAAGTACTGTGGGAGTATATATAACCACCTATATATAACCACCAACCCCTAGGAGAAAAATAACAAGGAATCCACATAAGCTGAAATTACTAAGAAACCATTCATGTCTCTTACTATTTAAAATATCACAAAGACAAGTATTCTCTGATCCTATCTCTTCCAAGACAACAGATGTCCCATGTCCCCCAGGACAAGACACATTGCACCTCATAAGCTCAAAAAGGCCAACAGGTCAAGATCACAAGAACAAGTTAAACTATCAAGCAAGAACTATTTACCTCATCTCTCCCTTCAAATGCCCAGAATATTAAAAAACATTTTAATTAAAAAGGAACTAGATTTGGAAGAAGCTCATAAAATCTCAGTCCCCATCCAGCTCACCAGTTGTTACCTAAATGGAGTAGAAGATAACAGGCTATGAGGGCGGGGTGTACAGTTTCCATGACAACAAGCTAGCTTGGGCAGTTTCTCCCACAAATCAGCATTTACAATAGAATTCTTAGCAAGGCTGAAAAGGGAGGAAAAAACACATCCTGCTGCCCTCACAAGAGCATGTGCACACTGAACAAACCTGTATCAAAGGCAGAACCTGTCATGGGTGTCCCAGCAAAAGCTTCAGGGACGGGGGTAGGGGGGTGGGGGTGGGGTGGGGGGATGTTTACTGTTTTCTTTTTTCTCCTCCCACAGAGGATCAGTTCTCTTTACAATGAACAGAAGTTTGCAGAATCAAGATCTATTACTACATGGAAGGGAACAAGGAAGACTCTTCCTTCAAGCCAGAACCTATGTATAATGCCTGTCTCTTCCAGGTCAACCAAGTCCTGCAAAAGACTGGGTGGGGCTTACTTCTGCAAACCAGACAGGAAACATTTAACTTTATGCTATTCTAATCACCCTAGGGTTAGCATGTCCAGATGTGGTTTTGAATCTTCAGCCTGCCCATCTCTGCCCCACCTGGAGGATTCTTTCCTTTAGGTAATAATAGGATTCTCCATTTTCCAGGAAGTGAAGATCAGGGAGGAGGAAGGACACAGCAGCAATTCGGTCCCATTAGCAGATGGCTGATCACAGCTTCAGTTAGGAAATGAGTTTGGCTTCAATGCTACCATCCCCCATAGAGAAGATTCCCCAAGCATACCACACACCTCATGGCAAGGAACTGACAGAGTACCGTGCTTAGAGGCAGATCAGGGCCAAGGACAGAAGGGGATTAGCCTAAATCTGGCAATCTGCCACTCTGGGGTTTCTCTTTTTAGACAAAAGTCACAGATGAAATTCAAAGGAAACCAGTAATAGACAAAGTTAGGCCCGAGCTGGTTAGTAAAGGGCTGCTGGATTCACTGTGTTCAGAAATATATCTACCCAGGGAGATACTGTGTCCTCAGGGACTTTAAATTCACCAAGGGGGAGGCCAGCCAGAGGGAAGGAAGTAGAGCTATCTGCCCCAGAGTAAACAAAGGTGGAGTATAGCCAAGGCACTCAGAGCAAAGGGCTATTTGCCTCTCCTCTCCGAGTGTGTGCTCTAACATGAAGGAGAAAGGTAATCAGCAGTAAAGTAAACCTAAACCAAAGAAAGGTGATAAAAGTGGTTGTGCAGTCCACCAGCCCCACAAATAGTAAAGTCACACAGTACTCAGGCATTCTAACCCCTCCAGAGACTAGGAATTGGGAATAAAGCCAGACTCAAAACTGCTGTTTGAAAGCCCACTCACTTCAATAACATGCCTCAATTTTTTAGACCAGGAAAAAAAAAAAAAAAAAAGAGGTAAATACCAGGATAAGAGGAGAGATATATTAAAAAAGGGTAAACTGTACTTAAAAGTGGTAAAATGTAAGTTTTGTTATATGTATTGTTACTACTATCAAAAAACACGTAAGGAAAAAGACTGCATTTGAATATGTTTATGCACCCTGTTTAGCAAGAACTGCAAAGGAAATTCAAAATCGAAAGGACAGGGCTACAATGTAAAAGATCAATCTCTGGGCTGAAAGTAGATAAGAAAGATGGATCCCAGAACAACTCCTGAGTCTCAGCTTTGGATTCTTCCAGGTGCCCAACAAACAGTGAATGTTCACACAAAGCAACCAGAAAAATAATCAAGTGACAATCCCACTAACAGCATGAGATACCATCAGGGAGTGCTGAGTTTCCAGCTCCAGAGGGAGGAGCCTGCAAAACCCACATTCCAGAATGCCCTAAGAGGATAACAGGTAGCCCAAGCACCCCCTCCCTCCCCAGGGGTGTCTCCTCAGGAGGAGTCCAAAGTTCGCCAGATCAGAAAGTCCATCCATGAAGCTCCCTCAAGTTGGGGAGTAAGAAGATACTGGTTTCATCAACATTTAACTATCACCCTACTTCCCCATCTGAGAACTTCCTCACTAAGACCTCAACTTGGTAAGCAAATTAGCAGGCTCTGAGAAAGGAACAGCTTAAGAAATATTTCAAGCTGTTCACTCTGCTGCCTATCATCTCAGGTCACCTAGGATGGGGGTAGGGGACCCAAATTTTCTTGCAAGGAGAACTACCCAATCCTAGGGGGAGACTGGGCGTCATCCACCCTAGAACTATTCCTCAGACACCCATAATGCAGCTCAACACACGGCTACTTGTTTAAACACCATCCTGCCTTCCTCTTTAGGGGGATCTGGTCTCCATAACAAAGGAGATGAAAACGTGTCACAAGTCGTAAAGAGTCATCTAGCCAGTCCATGTCACTTGAATAAATAATTAGAAATTAGCAGCATAATAGGGCAAAAGCCCCTGAGAATAAGGTGAGGGAGAAAGACAAACTCCCAGCATTCCCATGCCCTGTTATAAAGAGTAGTCTAACAATCTTTATGTACTAACAATAATTCTTTATACCCAAAAAATAATTATCAGCCACTCCCCAGAGAAGTAGTCAAAAAATAAAACTTTTTTTTAACCAAGGAAAAGAACAAGAAATACCAATAAACCAATAAACAAAAGTTCTTCGTTACCTCTTCAAATTTTAGCAACAGTTACTTTTCTCTCCAGCCTCCGGATCCTCCCAAACCAAAGCCTGAAGTCAGGAGGTCAGCTCCACCCACCAGACTGCACCCTAGACCCTGGAAAATCTGAGATTACGCTTCTAAACAGAAAGTTTCAAGAGTCACAACTCATTCCATCAACATTTTATGTTCCAACTTTCAGTTGAACAAATATTTACTGATCTTAAAACAAAAACAAAAAACAACAACAACAAAAAACCAAGACATTGTGGCAGGTTATCGGAACAGCAAGAATCAAATCACATCGTCAGAGGCCCCCTGAATCTCATTATTCTGTCTGCATCAAGCACACTGGGGGTCGACCAGAAACCGGGAACAGACATTGGCACTCTCTCCAGTTCTCCGCCGCACAAGCGGGCTTGTTGGCAGTGTCTAGAAGCGCTTTTCACGGGTTCGCTTGTACTGATCAAACTTGGGCAATACAGGCCTGAGGTCCGGCATCTCGCTGGGGGTGGGGGTCGGGGGGTGGCAGGCGGGTTCAGTCGGCTCGTACATTTGCAAGAACAGAGCGAGCGAAACACCGACTCCGCTCCGCTGCTTCCCGTCCACTGAAATAGTGGGTTCAGCAGCTGCTCCCACGAGAGGAAGAAGAGCCCAGGCCCGAGGATGGGAGGTGCTGCTGTGGCCTGAACCTCCTCCAGGGAGGGCACCGCGCTTCCTCCCTGCCGACTGCTGCCTCATTTCCTGAGCAGGAGGAGGGAGCGGAAAAGCTAGCAGCAGACCAGGCCGGGGGCTTTCCGGCGGTTCCAACCCCCAACCCCCACTCTCGCACCGGAGGCTCGGCCCTGCCCCTCCCAGACCAGAGAAGCACCCACCTACTCTCACCCTTCGGGCCGGAAACCTCCAACGAGAGCCAATTCCGCACCCCTCCCCGCCCTCCACGGTGGAGTGGGGGAGGGCGAAGCCGCCGAGCCCCTCCCCCGGCCGCGCCTGGCTCCGAGGGCCCGAATGAATGAGCTGGGCGACGGGAGGAGCAATACAAGGTTCCGGACCCCGAAAGATCCCGTTACCTCAGAGGCCCAGCCTGCTCACCCGAGCACCCAGTTCCCCCCTCGCCCACCCCGGGTCCAACTGTGGCTGCGCCCCACCCCTACTCCGGGCCAGCCAGAGCCGAAGGACCGCGCTCCGCCGCCAAACCCGGGCCCTGTTCAGGGTCCCCGCCGCTGCACGCCTGCTCCCCTCGCGCGCCTCGCCGTCTCTGTACCTGCTCCCGGGCCCGCCTTTCCCCCTCCACTTCCCGCTGCAGGCGCTCGGCCCTCTCCTCTGCGTCATCGGCTTGCTGCTGCAGAACCTGGATCTTACGCTTCACCGCCTCGATGGTGGTGATCCCGGCCATGGTGCCCACCCAGCCCCTGCTCGCGCTCGGCTTCTCGCCTCCTCCGCTCGGCGCTGCAGCCGCTTCTCACCCCCACTTCCGCCTGCTCCGCCCTGAAATACCGGAACTCGCCCACCCGCCCGGACCTGACGTCACCGCCGCGCCCTGCCGCGCGGCGCTGCTGAAGGACCGCCCGCGGCCCTAGCGGGGGGGCGGGGCCTTCCCTGGCCAGCAAAGGGGGGCGGGGCTGCTCGGGGAGTGGGGCGGGCCGCCATGGCAACCCTGAGGCGAGCCGCGGTCCTACCTCCCCTCGGTCGGACGTGCAGCCGCCCGGCCGTCGGGCGCCCGACGTGCCTCTGCCTCCGCGCCCCGCACGCGGGCTCCGAAGGCAGGTGCCCGGCCCGCGGGGCCCGCAGCCTAATCTCCATCTCCAGCGTGGCCGGCAGGTCCTCTCCGCCGTCTGAGAATCAACGAGGGACGCGCGGACTGGGACGGAAGCCGGGTGGGCACTCTGCGTCTTCTGCTTGGCATCAGCGATGCGCTCTTTCCCTCTTACTACGGAGCAAGACTACCCGGCACACCAGCGGCTTACCAACCTGCCCGCCCTTCCAAATCCTAAGTAACTGGGGCTTCGCTAACTAATCATCACTTACGTTTCTCTTCTCAATTGGGAAAGGTGTCTTTCTGCCCCCACTTTATCAAGAAGAAATCCTCTATTATCGATCACTGTTACCAGAGCCTTCGTGCAACAGCCACATGAGTGCCTGAAACACTGTCCTGTGCAACCCAGTGTCTACTCTGGATTAACTTCCCCCAATTTCACTGCCACTTCTGCTTTCAGGGGCCTGAGGGAGCTGTTTGTGATACAAACTGCCTCTGTAGGCACTGCCGTGCAGGATTTTTGAAAGCACAATAGTAAAGAGACTTGAAAGTTGTACTATCTTCTCTCTTGTTTGTTTGCACCCCTCCTGCCTTTCTAGTAAACCATCATAACAAATGTCTCCTTGGTGCAATTCTCTTTCCTCCTCAGAATTATGTTGTGGAGCAGGACTTTGAAGAATCCTGACTCCTGAAACGGCTGGTAGGTAAGACAAGCGCTGCCCTCAAAGCCTGATTTTGAGGACACTCCCTCCAGAGGCTCTGTCTTCCTATCTCATTTTAGAAACAATGAGCCTATTTAGAGGAAACAATTCAAACAGTAAATAATTTGCTTGGTAGAGTAACACTGGTTTCTGCCCCCAGAAATTGGAAAGGAAGAACAAGGTTTTGAACCTCAGTAAACTCTACCCTGATGGCCTAAGAATTTTTCTCTCTCTTTTTGAAGAAATCTAATCAGAGGGACTATGGAAGCAGAAATGAGACGTTGTCATCTAGGTGCTAATCAGCAGGGGGCACTGTTTACCTCCCTTTGTCCTAGAGAAGCCACATGAGACTTCATCTTAGACAAACCCAAGGCGGCTGAGAGCACCACTGTATTTCTGAGACTGGTAGATGTGAACAGATAATCTTCTCTTGATCCAGGGAAACAGGTGACACCCTTTAAAGGCATGATGGATGGGCAGCACGGGGCCCAGTGCTATTGTTTTCCTGGTGACCAACAATACAACAATATATCAGCAGGTGTATATGTCCATCCCCAATTCTTGTCTCCCATCCCTTCCACGTCTGGTATGACTCTGTGTCCTGACCATCACACTCCTCTTTCCCCTTGTTTTACCCTAATGAGCATATGACTTCACCTAGGACTGAGAGGACCTTGGACATGGTTGTACAACACTGTGAATGTTCTGCCACTGAACTATACACTTAAAAATGGTTAAAATGGCAAATGTTACGGATATTTTGTTACAATTTTTTTTAAAGAGGACCTCAGACAAATTCCAGGAGGAAAAACAAGTTTGGACTGACCTTGCCATACCCTTGCCCTTTCTTTGTTCAAGCAATCCAGCAAATTCTATGCTTTTCAGAAAAGCTTCTCAGGTAACCAGAACTCCCTGTGTAAACATACACTTACTGATTCCCTCTTCTCTCTGCCCCTTATACCTACATCAAAGTTACATGCTCTGTCTGTTAATCTTAAAGGTGGAAGCTGAGCTGTCAACTTCCTTGGACCGTGGTATTGGACAGAGTGCCCTTCACCCCCAAAAGGCATATATCATGTTGCTGATGACTCTGACCCTTGCTCTCTACTTTAAACTTTGTTGCCTTCTCCTTACTCAGCACTTTCCAATTCCTATAAACACTTCACTTTCCTTCTTTGATCCTTTGAGCCAGAAATCCCCCAACTTTTTCTGTAAAAGGCCAGACAGTACCTTTTCCTGGCTTTGTAGGGAAGCCACAGGGTGTGGTGACTACTCTGGTGTAGGGAGAAAGCCAATAAATAATATGTAAGTGAATGGGCATGGGTATTGTTCCAATAAAACAGTACAAAACTAGGCTATGGCAGGATTTACCTCACAAGTGGAAGTTTACTAACCCCAGCTTTGGGGAAAGAAACCTTTCTTCCTGCTTCCATCTTAACCCTGCCTAAAGGATTCTTGCCTCCTGCTTACAGCCTTCCTCTCCCATTTCTTGTTCTCCAGCACACCTCTAAGGGCATTTACTGACTTGGAAGGAAAGCTAACAGGGAGAGAAGCTAAATGAGATTTTCTACCCACATGTTACATATTGAAATGGGTTTTGGTGGGTTCCTATATAAACAAAAATTTCTTTCAAGTGAATATACGGAGTCTATCCTGTCTAGATGGAGAATGACAGTGTGTTTTAAGTATGAGTCCAACAGCTTCCTTAGAACAGATAGAATTCATCCTTCCCTGGGAAGGAATTTCCTTTATCTTCTGAATAAAACTGAGGTATTGTCTAGAGCCTGTATATTACTCTCTTTCTCCCAAGATCTAGGGTTAGACTTTGTTGTTTTCATTGCTCCTGAACACACTTCCTCTAGCCCACATACTAGCTGTTTCAGCCTCCAGACTCTCCCGGAAAGTTGTCACCCAACATCTCATAAAACTGTCATTAGCCTGACACTGCCAGTTTGGGAAAACTCCTGTCCCTGTATCCGTCTATTGGAGCCAGAGAGATCTATCCATCTATACCTGGAACCTTGGCCAGGCAGTTCCAGCAGGCCATTGAGCATTTGCCCAAAGCTCTGGAGGTAACCTGTGTTCATTGCAGTTTTCCAACAAGGGAGAATTAATGGTTTGCAGAGGCCTAAACTTTTGGAAATTATGAATATGTATAAAGTATATGATTTGCTTTATTTCTGATCTCTAGTATGATACATACAACCGTCACTGTGTTCCCTGGCCACTGAAAGTGCCAAAAAACCAAAGAAGATGAGAGACCTAAGAGCAAAGAGACCAAATGTAAGCATCTGGAAACATTTGTGAATGGCTCACTTTGTCTCTCCAGCTATCGTCCAAAACAAAATGTAATTAAAAAAAAAAGTTCTCCTTAGGGGCACCCAGCTGGCTCTGTTGGTGGACCATGTGACTCTTGATCTCAGGGTCATGAATTCGAGCCCCACATTGGATGTGGAGCCTACTTTTTAAAAAAAATTAAGAAAAAATACTTGCTCCTATTTTCCTATTAACTTAGTGCTAAGAATTGACTTCATTTCCATGAATACCACGGCATTCTTTTGTTGCTGGTATGTCACTTTCTTCCAAACATCTTTCCTTTGTAGCCTCTCATTTATCATTGTGCTAAGCTTCAAGTTGAACACAAAGGGAAATAGGTGGTGACAGGACAAATATGAATGGAAAAAAGAATTTATTTCATGTTCAAATTGAAAAATTCAACCCTAGAGGAGCTGAGTAATTGAATCAATGCCACAGAGTAAGGTCTGGTGGTGACAGTTTTACCCCATAGGATCCCTTCTTGTTTCTGTTCTTATTTCTGATCTATCAAAGATCCTGTCTGCTGCCCTATGAGCAATGCCTGCTATGGCCTCTCCGTGGCATAAGGGCAGATGCCCACATCGGCCCTGATAAATAAACCCATATAGGGCCAGGGTCAATGTGACCTCTTTTGTCCCATTGTGAAATCTGAGCTGGCTCTGCTGGGCAGTTGAGAGATGAGCGTTTCCCTATTAATACACATATCTACGTGCCAAGTCTTGGACACAAAAGCTAAGAATGTGACATGGGGGAGGAGATGGAACAAGTGGTAGCAATCTGAACTTGGAGTCCCCTCCCTTTGTCCGGGTCCTGAGAAACCTAGTTAAATTCCTGGGTTGAGGGCAAGACAAACATGAGATTTCTCCACATGCCTGAGAACAAATGTGTGTACAAGAGTGTGTCCATGTGTGACTATGGATAAGAATGTATGTATCTATGTCTCCGCTCTGTGACTCCACACGTATGTATGTGTCCAAGTGTGTTTGGCTTTAGTGATGTTAACATGGTGCTGTGCATGTGTGGGTTAACCCCTTTCCATCTCTTTAGTACTCACGTCAGCAGCCTTCTTCTCTGCCAGCTCCAGCTTCTCCTGTGCATCTTTCAGGGCCTCAGAGTACTTGTCAAGCTCGTCCTCTGTCCCTTTCAGCTTCTTCTGCATAGCAGCCAGCTCATCTTCCAGCTACAGGAGCCCCAAGAGTCACACACAAGACATACACACAATAGTGCAGGCTCAGATCCTGGGCTCCGAAGCCCTGATGGACCTCTGTACCCAGCCTATGCTAACATGGGTTAGCATTCCTAAAGAGATGTACTTTCTCTCTGTCCACTTCCAGCCAGCTGCCCTAGGAGTCAGGCCTTGCTGTGTGACCCTGGGATCTCCAACCCCAACATAACCAAGGCATGATGGATTTTCATCTTAAGACCCTGGAATGGGAAATATCTTAGGGAATAGATGCCTGTGGCTCAGTTGGTAGAGCATATGACTTTTTTTTTTTAAGATTTTATTTATTTATTCATGAGAGACACAGAGAGAGAGAGAGGCAGAGACACAGGCAGAGGGAGAAGCAGGCTCCACGCAGGAGCCCAATGCGGGACTCGATCCCAGAACCGTGGGATCACACCCCGAGCCAAAGGCAGACACTCAACTGCTGAGCTACCCAGGCATCCCTGAGCATGTGACTCTTGATGTCAAGGTTGTAAGTTTGAGTCCCATGTTGGACATAGAGATTACTCTTTTTTAATAGAATCTTAAAAAAAAAATTAAGGGAAAAGAGATGCTACATGCCAAGCTCCCACCTTTTCCTCTAGAAATCAGGTCCTCCCAAAACATGATCTGCCCCCATTTAGATCCAGCAGACACACCATGGCTCAGAGAGGCCACAGGTTTCTCTAAAGTCACATAGGCAGCCTGAGGCAAATATCCTAGATGTCCTCTGCCTATCCAGCGAGCCTGGGGACGAAGAGGGTCGCTCCCACTCATTACCTTTCCCGTGAGGACTGTCTCCTGTCTCATGGGTTTGCTCACCAGCAGCTGAGGGAACCGATGCCAGAACCCACCTGTTTACTTCTCTCTTCTGCCTGCTTCTGCTCAGCTTCAGCTTGCTCTGCCCGGTCCAGAGCATTCTCTTTGTCCAACTTCAGCATCTGCATCTTTTTCTTGATGGCCTCCATCATGAGCAGTGGCTGTTGGTGAGCTCACCTGTAACCCTGGAGAACCAGAGATGAGGGCAAGAAAGGAGGGGCTGCTGCCTGAATGACGAGTTCTCCTAGACTCAAGCCTTTATCTTTGTTCATGGCTCCACCTCTCCTTCCTAATATGGTCTTTCCAGCTCCTTCCATCCCATTATTGTTCTCCCTGGGGAAGCACGGGGTGAGACACTTTGATGGACTGACATCACCAGCAAAGAAAAATTAGGGAACAGCTGAGGCTGATTTTAGACAATGGAAAGTGGGGGCGGGGAGAGGTTCTCCCTGACCCTGAAACTTTCCACTCTCCATACAGCTCTGTGGGTGTTTTAAAAGAACAAGGCACAGGGAGAAGGAGAACACTGAAGGGGGGGGGGCACCTGGGTGGCTCAATGGTTGAGTGTCTGCCTTCTGCTCAGGTCGTGACCCTGGGGTCCTGGGATCAAGTCCCACATCGGGTCCCTGTGGGGAGCCTGCTTCTCTACCCCTCTCTGTGTGTCTCTCATGAATAAATAAAATCTTAAAAAGAGAGGGAGAGAGAGAGAGAGAGAGAGAGAGAGAAGAGAGAAGCGTACTTTGGCAATTCCAGATGGGTAGTTCTCATCCAGAGGGTCCCAGTTACACTTCTGTTTCCCCATTACCCTCACCCTGCTATAATGGATGCTGGTGAGACTCCACTGGTTGACTTTTACCTTTTGATTCCCAGTATTCAGGAACCTTGAGTAATAGTGAAGAGGGAGGTCACTCCTGATCCTCGACAAGTCCCCCAGATCCCCAGATCAAATTACCGTGCTATTTCAAGAGTCTCTAATTGGCAGGGAGACATCATTCCTCCCCCTTAAGAGCCACAGGGATGGAGTGAGCAGTGAAGGTTGGTATCTGGAAGGCCCTCCCAGAGCTTAAAGTGTGGTGGGGGAAAGAAGCAGGGGAGGGTCAGAGTCTTCTGGGTAGGGTCATGCCCTCTGTTTGCCAAGAGGGATCTTTATTTATTTATTTATTTATTTATTTATTTATTTTTAACAGGGATCTTTAAGTAGAACTTTCATACCCACACTGACCAAGCTCTGTGCTGCTCTCCACTCTCCTAGCTCTCTGTTCCCTCCTTACCCCCACCTGACCTTCCTACTAACACACACTCATCACAATCACATCACCCTCACCATCTCTGTTCTCCCTGGCTTCTTTCCAGGCCATGCCATTCTTCCACTTGGAGCCTCTTACTGACAGGTGGCAATTGATCCCAGTTTACCAGCACCATACAATCTGAGAATATGCCCGGGGAGAGAAGGGCACTATTCAAGATGACCAAAGCTATCAGAAAAGAACATGAAGGGTTCCAAGTAGTCATATGTCAAGGATTGATGGCTATCGTTAATATTAAGCCCCAGCAGTGGGGTAACTGAGACACCCACCAGGGCACAGGGTAAAACTGGAGTCCACTCTTAGGAGCTTCCAGTCACTAGAGGTAGATGGGCAGCTAGACCATCAATTGACTCTTGAAGGAAAGCAGAAAAGCCACAGCCCCTCACTGCAAGATGAGTGAACAAGGAGGTCCCAGGGATAGGAAACAATAGTCCATAAGGGTCAGGGCAGTGTTGAATAAGAAAGAAAAACGTACAAGGACAGAAGATGAGAGATCCATCCCTTCTAGTACAAGGGAAAAATACAGAGAGATTCAATACTCAAACTCCAGCCCTCGCACTCCCACACTAGCTCTCCAGCTTAAGATTGATACCCACATACATTGCCGCCACTAGCTTTCCAAAGGAGTCCTGGAAATAAACGGTTCAGTCAGAGCCCCAGAGCCCCAGAGGTTGATGCCAAATTGCCCACTGCTGTAAGAATATGTTCGATATTTAGTTGATTCCTAATTAAACAACCCAATATCAAACATATCACACAGAAGCAGGCAGGAAAGCTTTAGTGGTCATTTGCCTCCCTCCCCTCCAGCCACCAAGCATGGCTAGATGGCAAGCCATATCCTTGGGGAAGGACACTGACCCCTGCTCTTCACCTCCCAAGATAGCTAGCTTTTACTCATCTGCCCTTCCTGCCATCCCTATATCAACTCCTCTCTTACCAGTGCCTGGCCTTTGCTGCATCACGTTAGCCTAAACCAGGAAGCGTACCTGGCAGAGTTCCACATCCGGGCTCCTATCCTTAACAAGGGCTCCCACACAGAGCCTCTCCCCCTCATGTCATGACCACAGTGCTGAGAGCCAGCCTGGCCACGTGCTCCCCTCATCCTCCTTCCCACTGCCTTGAGGCTTTCCAGGGGTTGGGGGCAGGAGTCTTGCACATCCTGATTTACCTTTCCAACAGAACACTTAATCTTCCAGATCACCCCCAGCAGACGCTGAGAGCCTTCCAGCTGACCCCCTCCTAGAATCCTCCCACCTCAAGTATGACAGAAAAGTAGCCATGAGAAACTTCCAGAATGCCTGGCTGCTTCCTCCCATCATCTCGTCCCTTCTCACCTTCTCCCCATGTCTTGCAGGCACCCTTAAGGTCACCCTTGGGTGTCCAGAAGAGAAGAGTGGCCTGTCTCATTGGCAGGCTCCAGCCTAGGCTCCAGAGGTTTATGGTCTCCCCTGCCTGGTAGAACGGAATCAGGGGAAGAACCCCTCTGCCAGAAAGAAGCCTGCAGTTCTTAGGGCTCTTGTCTTCTGGAACATTTTACACCAAGAATTCCTGGCCTGGCTTCTCTAAGAGTCTTCCCTCATGGGATCCAGCCTGGTTCCTTTCTGGGGGATTTTTCTTCTGAAGAGGATCAGATCTGTTGAATGTCATGCGGCAGGCAGATGCTTCTCTCCTCTGTGTCAGAGAGGAGCCCAAGTTATAGCTGCACAGAGCAGGCAGGGGGCTCGGGTGGAAGTGCAGGGGTGGGAGGAGGGGGCTCTGCTTCAGCCCCAGGCTTGTTCCATGTGTCCTTGTTCCCATTAGTCTGGATTCCCGCCCCCCGCCCACCCCAACACATCCCCCAACGGCACAGTGCCCTTGATGTAGATCAATAGCTTGTCCGAAGGCCTAGTCAATTCTCGTTCTGTGGCCCCTGCCTTCCAGGGAAGACAGACACAAGGGCATCCAAGCCCAAGGTAGCCCTGTGGTCTTGTCCCCACTCCCTTGTGGCTCCTGCTGGGCCTGTATCAGTTCTGCTTTTGTGGCCACCTTTCTTACCCCAAAGCCCACATTTAGTTCCTTTCTCTGGGAACCTGGACTACCCCGAGGGAGCTAGAGGCTGGGAAAGGACCAGGAGGAGTTGAAGGGACTTGGTGTTTGGGGCACCAGGGGACGGAGGTAGTGAGTATTAGTGTAGAGGAGACTGAGTCCAGGCATCCCTAGGCAGGAACAGCATACCTAGGATGAAGGCACGCACAGGGCAGAGAGGCAGGCCTCACGTAAAAGCTTTCTCACTCTCCTGCAAGTGCCTTCTGTGTAGCCCCTCTGAGCCAGAGATGGGTCAGGCACTAGCCATAGAGGAAGAAGGGGGTGGCTGGGTGTGATGGGGTGAAATAGTTGATGTGATGAGAGCAGACAGAGCAGACAGAGGGGACTGGGGGAGATGGGCTCCCGAGGGGCCAGCCTGCCAATACCCGAGCCAGCCTAGCACTGACAAGCCCTGGGGACAGAGGCCAAGGTCGGGGAGGCAGAGGGGGCAGGGTGTTCTATGGATGCCCTGAACTGCGGAAAGGGGAACTAAGAAGATGCCAAGGAGTATGGTGGGGGGATGGGGAGCAGCCAGGTAGCAGAGAGGAAATAAAGAGGGGAAGAAGTATCCCAGGGCAGGAAGTCATCACGATGGCTGACCATTCATTGGACATCAGATGCCACCTCTCTACAGAGTGCTTTACTTAATCCCCAGTGAGGGGAGGTGTCATCTCCATTTTATAAACAAGGAACCATGACCCAGAGAGTTAAGGCAGCACGCCCCAAGCCACACAGGGAGTAAGTGACGGAGGCCAGATCTGGACCCAGATCTGCTGTGTTCCATGAGACCAAGGCCAGGCTCTCCTGGAGGCATGGGAGCTGCAGAGCCGGCTGGGGGTGGATGCCGGGTGCAGATAAAGCCAGGGGGAGGAGGCACAGGCGAGGACGTGAACAGAGCGGTTCGGGCGAGCGGGAGCCCCGGCCTCCAGCTGCAGGTCAGATCCCGGCCGAGTGTGCCCACTTCTGTCCCTGGCAACACGGTTACCTCACCTCCCCTATTTATTTTAGAGAGTGATGGGAAGGTGGAGGGGCAGAGGGAGAGAATCCCAAGCCGACTCCCTGCTGAGGACAAAGCGCTTGATCCAAGGACCCTGACATCATGACCTGAACACCCCAGGCGCCCCTCACCTTCCTTCCTTGTCCATGCCCACCTTCCCAACAACCCCAAGGCCCCAGGTCTTGTTGGGTACAGGAACTTGGGAGTCATTGACTAAAGACACTTGGGAAACAGGGTGATGGAGGCTGGAGGATGAGCAGATGCACAGGGCAGAGAGGCAGGCATGGGATGGAGTGACACCTCAGCACCACCAGGGGTGGCCAGGGTCACAGGGAAATCAGAGAGGGAAGGGGAGGATTCCCACCATTTGTCCAGCACTAGGCTTGCTCTCTGCATACATTATCTCATTTAATTCTCATAATGATCCTGTGAGATGGAAATTATTTCCTCCACTTTCAGAAAAGGAAAGTGAGGCTCAAAGAAGTACTTTACACAAGGTGAGGACAGTTCAGGGATGAAGCTGGACTCTGAACCCACATGACTCCAAAGCCCATACCCTTCTCTATACCTGCTGCTTCTGTGCCCAGC
The DNA here is from genome assembly GCF_048418805.1 of Vulpes vulpes. Taxonomy (NCBI): domain Eukaryota; kingdom Metazoa; phylum Chordata; class Mammalia; order Carnivora; family Canidae; genus Vulpes; species Vulpes vulpes. The sequence goes on from NC_132792.1 coordinate 117,366,562, forward strand.
GGTGGGGTATGGAGGGAGAAAAGGAGCGGGCTCTGACAAGAACTGCACCCTGGAGGGTGGAGCCAGATGAGGGGCAGGGGCAGGGAGGGGAGGGGAGATGGGAGTTGTGCAGCACATGCACATAGCCCCCTGGAGTGCAGGGGGATGCCAGGTTAGTATGCAGAGGATGAGTCACCAATGAGGACACAGACAGCAGGTGAAGGAACAGGGACAGAGGCCTGGTGGTGTCCCTGCACTTTGTTAAAGCTGCACAACGCGGATCCCTCAGGCTTGCTTTGTGGTTTGATGTGAAGTGGATCTCCATGGTCTACAAACATATGTGATCCATCAGTACTTAGAATTCTTCAGAATTTGAATGTCCTTAGATGTAACATGCTCTTGGCAGTTCACCATAAATGTCACTGCTCCCCACTTCCCTCCGCCTGCTAGTTTCCCTGCCTCACTGCCCAGGGCACTTCAGTTTGGAGCCCTGTCAATTGGCAAGGGTGGGAAAGGCAGGAATTTGAGTCCAAAAGAGATACCTGTCCTGGGTCTCTTGACTCCAGACTTCCCGACACCCAAGCACAGGGGCCCTGTGGGTGAACAGCCACACTTAAGAGATATTTGCCCAAGAAGACAGAAAGACCAGGGACGCCTGGGTGGCTCAGCAGTTGAGTGTCTGCTTTTGGCTCAGGGCATGATCCCAGGATCCAGAATCGAGTCCCACATTGGGCTCCCTGCAGGGAGCCTGCTTCTCCCTCTGCCTATGTCTCTGCCTCTCTCTCTGTGTCTCTTGTGAATAAATAAATAAAATCTTAAAAAAAAAAAAAAAGACAGAAAGACCAGAGGAAATGACATCTGAGCAGCAGTGAGCAAAACCCACAAAGTTGTTTTAAGGTTACAGCTATGAATAAACATTGTCCAAACAATGAAGATTTAGGGCTGAAGAACGAGCGTATGTCTACAGTCGAGCCTTTGAGAGCCAGCTTTGTCTCAGCTGCCATCAGAGTCTCTCCACATAAAATGCTTTGCCCATCTGACTTAGCTCCTGCTTGTACTGCCGATGCTCCTTTGCAAACAGCTGGTGCAGGGCCGCTTGACGGACCTAGCGGGGAGGGCAGAACACAGTGTCAGGTTTGCTTTCTGCCTGCCCTCGTCCTCACTCTCCCCCTGGTAGCTTTCCAGCTTGTGTCCTCTTGTGGATTTGGATTTAGCAGGGACATAGAGCTGGGCAGTAGCAGAGAGGCTGTACCGCCAGGGGGGAAGCCCACCCAATTTTTTCTGCATGGATGAAGGCCCATGTTCAGCAAATAGTTGCTGAGAGCACCAGGAACCATGAGCTCTGCTAGGCACCCAGGAAAGAGGGGCTCTAGGAGGCCAGTGAGCAAGGACACTGAACAAGGACGAGTCTGCGCTCTGGGACGTGAGAACGTGCCACCTGCCACTGAATGCAAAGAGCCACTTCATGAAGAAGGTCACATCTCTGGTGTAGTGCTGAAAACCTCAGAGGCAGATGAGGTGTGTGAGTAATGGCAGCCACAAAGAGTCTGGGAATCCAGTGGGCATTGGCACAGGGTAATAGTGGATGAGGCTTCAAGTCACCCTTGCTAGAACTCACCATCAGTAGCTGCTTGTTGGCCAGTGCCAACTCCTGTCCCATGGTGTCCTGCATCCTTAGGGTAGCATACAGGTTTCTCCTCTGGCTCAGTGTCATCTGCCACATACAGCGAGTATGTGAATTTTGCCACCTGCCCCAGATACAGAAGTAGGAGCTAGATGGGTTAGTGAGGAATGGAGATACAAACCCTATTGGTGAGGCCACTTTCTTCTCAGAACCTCCATGCCAATGTCAGAAGATGGCAAATTCCTTGAAAGGGTAACTAGAACTAACTTAGAACCCTAGTCTATGTTGAATATGCAGGCCATTTAATCATAACAGCCATGTGTCAGATACCAAATTTTGCATCATACCATGAGAAAACAGAGTTAGGTAAGGTACCCAAGGTCACTTAATGGCAGACCTGGGTATCAAATCCAGTGTAAGAATTAATACCTTCTGTTATACCATGATTCTCAATCTTAGCTAGACAGATTCTGGAATCATTTGGTAAGGTGCATTTTGTTGTTATTTTAGATTTTATTTTATTTATTTATTTTTATTTTTATTATTTTTATTTTTTTATTATTATTATTTTTTAGATTTTATTTTTAAGCAATCTCTACACCACAGCCCCAAGATCAAGAGTTGCATACTCCACCAACTGAGCCACCCAGGCATCCCCAGGTTGCTTTTTTTCTTTTTTAAGATTTTATTTAGAGAGACCAAGCAGGGGGAGGAACAGAGAGAGGAACAAGCAGACTGCACCGAGCAGGGAGCCCAATATGCAGCTTGATCCCAGGACCCTGAGATCACAATCCAAGCTGAAATCAGAAGTCAGCTGCTCAATCGATGGAGCCACCCAGGTGCCCCTAATACAGAAGACGATTATGCATTTCTCTCTCTCCCTCTCTCTCTCTCTCCCTCACACACACACACACATCCTCTGCTCAGATAAATCCTGTTGAAAAAATTGTAAAAACATTTTATTTTTATTTTTTTTTAGAAAAGGGAGAGGGGCAGAGGCAGTGGGAGAGAAAGAATCTTAAGCAGATTCCACATTGAGTGCATAGCCTGAAGAAGGTCTTGATCTCACTGATGTAGTTTTGGAATGTTGGGAAGGTCCAGAGCCAATGGCCTAGAAAGAATTCTTGAGAAGTCTTTGGTGCAAAATGGTGGTTTTATTAAAGCAGAGAGTGGCCTGGGGGGCAGGGGAAAGACACCAGACCTTGGGCGAAAAAGCTGCTGCCCCAGGTTTGTGAGGGGTCAATGATTATAAACATTGGGGTTGGGTGAGGTAAGGAAAAACAGAGGGTTTTTTTAAAGAACTTTCATCTGCTAAAGAAGACTCACAGGATACTAGAGGCCTTGCCATTGTCGAGTTAAGGCTGTTTTTCCCTCTAGGAAAGCATTAACATTAAGACATTTGGGAGCTTCCTTCTGGAAGTGAGGTTATTGATAAAAATGCCTTTTTCTTGTAAATCACTAAGAAAATTGTAAATTTTGTAAATTGAGGGAGACTCCAGTCCTGCAGGATTGTAATCTCTATAAATTAACCATTTGGTTTTCCCTCCCTTAGTGCAGGGCAGCCAGGGAATGTCACACATATCCCACCTGGAAGTTGGGGGGACTGCGGGGTGTCAGCCTATGCTTTGTCCTCAGCTTGCTTTCTGATCTCTCACCATCATGACCCTGAGATCACTCATCTGAGCCAAAATCAGGAGTTGAGTACTTAATCATCTGAGCCCGTAAAGATTTTAAGTCATCTCTACACCAAGCGTGGGGTTGAAGTCAGTCCCAAGATTAAGTTATGTGCATGGGATGCCTGGGTGGCTCAGCTGTTGAGCGTCTGCCTTCGGCTCAGGGCATGATCTCAGAGTCCTGGGATCAGGTCCCACATCGGGCTCCCTGTGAGGAGCCTGCTTCTCCCTCTGCCTGTGTCTCGGCCTCTCTATCTGTGTCTCTCATGAATAAGTGGATAGAGACTTAAAAAAAAAAAAAAAAGTTATGTGCTTCACCTACTAAGCCAGTCAGGCACTCCCGCCCTGTTGAAATGTTTTAAAAAATCAAGTATTCTTTTTACAGATGATAGGAAATTTAATCCATATAGAAATATACTGAGAGTCACAGTCGTGCTCTCCGAGTTCCTGTCTCCCTGCCCACGCTGCCCAGATGGCCTCCCGCAACTGCCACCCAGCGGCTGCCAACAAAGGAGCCCAGCCCAGAGGGGGTGCTGCCTGGGACCCTGTGGGCAAGAGGCTGCATGAGGAGCTTATGTCCCTCACGGATGTCTGGCAACAAAAGAATTTCTGCCTTCCCTGAATCAGACCTTTTCAAATGGGTGGGGACCATCACAGAACAGCTGGCAATATGTAGGAGACTGAGGTACAAGCTCTCCTTGGCGCTCCCAAGGGGCTCCCCTTACAAGTCACCCACAGTGAAGTTTTTCACGTCTGCTACCACCCCAGTGTGGACACCCAGGGTCATACCTGCCTGGACATCCTGCAGGACAGGTAATCTGCCGTGGGTGACGTTAGGACCATTGCTATCCCCTGAGAGCCTTCTGGGAGAAACCAACACTGATAGCCCTATGAGCTCCAGAAAAACCCATGGCCTTTAAGATGTACCTGCAAGAAACCTCAGAGCAGGTCTCCAGCCAAGAACCCTGACTATGGAGTGTGTCTCCTTGAAAAAGCGCGTTTTATTTTTTCCTTAGCTGTTCTGTCCTTTCCTTTATTTCTGCCTGGGATTTTGCTTTCTAAGCTTCATCTTTGTTTTGTTGTTTATTAATTTTTTTAAAGATTTTATTTATTTATTCATGATAGACACACACGGAGAGAGGCAGAGACACAGGCAGACGGAGAAGCAGGCTCCATGCAAGAAGCCCGATGTGGGACTCGACCCCGTAACTTGGGGATAATGCCCTGAGCCAAAGGCAGATGACCAACCACTGAGCCACCCAGGTGTCCCTGTTTTTTAAATGAAGTCTCTGGTTGAACAGTTGTGATATATTCAATAAATACACTGTGTTTAAAAAAAAGGGGGGTGTGTGTGCCTGGGTAGCTTAGTCAGTGAAGCATCTACCTTCAGCTCAGGTCATAATTTACCCAGGGTTTTAGGATCAAACCTCATGGCGGGCTCCCTGCTCAGCAGGGAGTCTGCTTCTCCCTCTCCCTCTGCTGCTACCCCTGCTTGTGCGAGCTCTCTCAAATACATAAAATCTTCTAAAAAAATTAGAAAATTTTTAAAAAGAGGGCTGGCTCAGTTGGTGGAGCATGTGGCTCTTGATCTTGGTATCATGAGTTTGAGCCTCATGCTGGTGTAAGAGATTACTTAAAATCTTTGGGGTGCCTGGGTGGCTCAGTCGGTTAAGTGTCTAACTCTTGACTTCAGCTCAGGTAGTGATCTCAGGGTTGAAATCCAGCTCCTATCAGGCTCCGTGCTGGGTGTGGAACCTGCTTGGGATTCTCCCTCTTCTTCCCCCTCTAACCCTTCCTCTCCCTCCCTCCCTCCCTGTCAAATAAATAAAACGTTAACAAAAATAAAATAATAAAATCTTAAAAAAATATACTAAATGAAAAGTGAAATCTTTCTTCTGTTCCAGTGCTCACCAAAGCTGTATTTGTGTATACTTCCAGAATATTTTACTATTTTACCTACCATGAATTCATACATTTATGTAATACTATTATCTAACAACTTGGACTTTTTCTTCCAGCACAGAGAATTGCTTCATTCTGTGTAAAAGCTGCCTAGTATTTTTATATCATAATTTAACCAGCTAGATTGTTTTCACTTTTTAGTTTTTTTGGTTTATTTTTTAAATGTAATCTCTACATCCAACATGGTGCCTGAACTCACAACCCTGAGATCAAGAGCTGCCTGCTCCACCGATTGTGCCAGCCAGGTGCCCCCTTTTTTACTTTTATAAACAATGGCTGTCTAGAACACTCTTGTGTCTGTACAATCTTGAGTCTTTGCTGGTGTGTGTATATATATATGGTAAACTTCTAGAAATATAGTTGCCAGTTCCAAGGATGTGTGAATTTTGAGATCTTAAGTTTTGACAGATTTCATCAAAGTGTCTTTGTAAAAAGTCTCCATCAGTCTGGACTCCCATTAAGATTATATGCAGTTGCTCCCTCATATCCTAATTGCTAGCTCTGGGTATAACCACCTGCAAAGCCTCAGAAAACTGGCTTATCCTACCTAATCGCAGACCATCATAGTCAGAATTTTCTAGATTAAGACCTGAGTACATGTCTTTTAAAAAGCTTCATGGTGAAGAAGAGATGACATATAGCCTAGTCTTCTCATTCACTCACTCACCAAATACTTACTGCAGGGGTTCCCAGGGGGTTCTATCTGTGAAATGTCTGCCTTCAGCTCAGGTCATGATTCCACAGTCCTGGGATCGAGCCCCATAACGTCGGGCTCCCTGCTCAGTGGGGGTCTCCCTCTCCCTCTGTCCCTTCCCTGCTCCTGCTCTCTTTCAAGTAAATAAAATCTTAAAAAAAAAAAAAAATACAGCATACCTATCACATAATTAACAAAGCAAATATTTGCATTCTCCTTAATAAAAGAACAAAAAGTCCACCTGATTTCCCTTCAGAGAATAGGAAGAAAGGGACAATAAAATCACCATGTGGGTAGCAGGACCTAGTGGGCATTGGGAGGCTGTCCCTGAAAAGGGCTGCTTCCTGCCCCCAACCCCACTTCCTTCTCAAGGAGCCCAGAACTAGAATGAGGACCAGGATGAGTACGAGGACCAGGATAAGGACGAAGACCAGGATGAGGACGAGGCCGATCTGAGAGGTGGCTGGAAGAGACGTGTCATGAGAGGGTGACAAGGTCAAGTGGACAGGTAAGGGAAGGGGTAGAAGCAGACATTACCTGTCAACCATCTTCTTAAATCCCTGGACCCTTTGAAAACTCTGCAAGAAAAGCGAGTTGCTCATGTCCCTTGATGTCCAGTTCCCCGTCCCCAGCACCTTTCCCTGAGGGCACATGGGCTTTTGTTTCTTGACAGAGAATGGCCACTTCCTAGGGAAGTGAGGACAAAAATGCTACTCCTTTCAGAAGGGGTCAGAGAAAACATGCGGAAGGAGCTGGTAGGGAACGAACAGCAGTTACAGCATGGGCCCCTCAGGAAACCATCTGCTTCTGGTCAGCTAGCCCCCTTCCTCCTCTGCATACCTCTTCTACTTTCATTGTCTTTTCCACAGACATGTTCCCAAGCTGGCGGGACGTGAGACGCGAAACAGGCTCTCCTTTCTGTCCAATGGGTCACCCAGGACTCAGTAGTCATAGTAACACATTCTCCTCCAACAACACATTGAGCCTAGGACTTGATTGGTCACCTGGCCTGTTGCCCTGGAGACCTGAGGTGAATCCTGGTTCTCCTGCCTTCTATTAGTGACACAGGCCATTTTAGAAGCAAGGACCATAGTCCCAATTTTAGGACTTTTGTGGGGTCTCTGTATGATCCTAGGTCCAAAGAACACCTGAGTGGCTCAGTCTGTTAAGCATCTGATCCTTAATCAGGATCTTAGGGTCCTGAGAGGGAGCCTCCTGTCAGGCTCCACCCTCAGTGGGGTTATCTGCTTTACTCCCTCTGCCCCTCCCTCTGCTCACACGCATGCACATTCCCAAATAAATAAATCTTTAAAAAGAGAGTAAAAAAATGAATGTTTTTAATTACTCATTTTATTAAATAATTTAGAATGTCAGAACTGTACGTTGGTCTGACATTTCTTCATTGTCCCATAAGCACCCCAAGTAAGTGGGGGGATGGGATTAGGATAGGTGCCAACATTCCCTTTTCCATTTATTCAAGACAGCATGGAAAGAAAGCACAAGGGCAAATCCTTGCATGTCAGGGAGGTTGTGTTAATGTTTCCACACACACCAGTTTAAGTAGAGAACCAGGCAAGCCACTCCACATTGATCTCACGGCCTCACGAGATCTCCCCACTAGTTCGTGTCTGTCTTTCCTGCCAATCACCTCTAAGAGAGCTCAAACCCAAATGGTCCCCCCATTCAGCTGTGCATGAAGGGGTAAACATGGAAGACACCAAGCCCCACCACCCCAACTCTCACTCAGGATTATTTATAGTCTGGAAAATGGAAAAAAAAAAAAGGGCAAATGAACTATAATCAAAACCAAGTGAGGACTAAGTAAGCATTAATGGAACATTAAGAAAAACATCTGAATTCAACTCCAGGAAAAAGTACTACCAAAGGAAAATAAAGTCCTGACTCTCTGAAACTGACTCTAAGAACAGGCTGAAGAACGATTCTCTAGGAATGAACCCTAAAAGTGCTGGACACGGTGGCACTTCAGCTGACCTGGGCCCACAAGCCAGATGACCCGAGGCCACTGGCCCTGCCAGCACCAGCAGCATCCATCAGGCAGTCACAGTGTACTTTCCAGTGTGTTATAGTTGTCCTTAAAACTTTTCAACTCCAGGAAGTGCTTGGCACGTTTACTCTTCTGACTGGAGGGGAGGTATGTCACCTGGATGGTTGTCGGGGAGACTTCAGGAGACTGGGTTAGATCTTTGGCTGCCGACTGGTGCTGTCTCTGAGAGCTCCCGCTTCGTGCTTTGACCCTGGATAATACAGAGAGGGCAGGTCGAGGACAGAACAAGGACTAGCACAAGAATACAATTCAAAGCTTGTCCATTCTATATAAACGTAGCTATAGCCACAACTGATCCCATCCCATCTTAAACCTAGTTACTAAAATCCCATCTGATAGCTTGGAAGTAGCAGAGAAACCAATTTTCCCACTGAGTCCCTGCCTCAACATTTTTTTTTTTAAGATTTTATTTATTTATAGAGACACACACAGAGAGGGGGGGGAGGGGGGCAGAGACACAGGAAGAGAGAGAAGCAGGCTCCATGCAGGGAACCCAACGTGGGACTCAATCCGGGGTCTCCAGGATCACACCCTGGGCTGCAGGCGGCGCTAAACCGCTGCGCCACCGGGGCTGCCCATGGCTCAACATTTTCTTCCTCTCACTATAAAGAAAACTTTAGGGCAGCCCGGGTGGCTCAGCGGTTTAGCACCGCCTTCAGTCCAGGGCCTGATCCTGGAGACCCAGATTGAGTCCCACATCAGGCTCCTTGCATGAAGTCTGCTTCTCCCTCTGCCTGTGTCTCTGCCGCTCTGTCTCTCATTAATAAATAAAATCTTAAGAAAAAAAAAAAGTTATTTAAAGAAAACTTTAAGTTCTGCCGATTCCTCTAATGCATGTATGCCACTAATATATTCCCAGTCCAAAAACAGTCCTTTGAAAACTCAACACCAAAAAATAAGAACAGGAGCAGCTACTGAGTACTTAGGACATGTTAGGATATTAAATTTGGTGTTTTACCAACATCTAATTTACTGATATCCCAATATCTCTAAATAGTGGTAACATCCCCATTTTCCAAGTTAGGAAACGGCCTGAGGTCACAAAGCTATCAAGTGACAGGGTTGGGGTGCAAATCTAAGTTTGCCAGGTTTCAGCGCCTATCCCCTTCACTAGACTCACTGAAAATTTCTAGAAACCAGCAATCAAGGACTGAATTTTTTTTTAAAGTTTATTTATTAAAGTGATCTTTATACCTACCATGGGGCTTGAACTCACAACTCCAAGATCAAGAATCATGTGCTCGGGGTGCTTGGGTGGCAGTCAAGACTCTTGGTTTTGGCTCAGGTCATGATCTCAGGGTCCTGGGATACACCCCCCTTTGGGCTCCATGCTCAGCAGGGAGTCGGCTTGAGATTCCCTCCCTCTGTCCCTCCCACTCGTACTGTTTTTCTCTTTCAAATAAATCTAAAAAAAATAAAATAAAATAAATCTTAAAACAAAACAAAACCCCCAAAAAGGAGTCACATGTTCTTCCAACTGGGCCAGCCAGGTACCACTTTTTATTTTTTAAGCTCTAAGCCCAAGGTGGGGCTTGAACTCATGGTTCCAAGATGACAAGTCGCATGCTCTACCAACTGAGCCTGCCAGGAACCCCAAGGACTGAATAAAACAAAAACAAACAAAAGACAGACTTATTTATTTGAGAGAAAAAGAGAAAAGAGAATGTGCACACATACAGGGGTGAAGAGCAGAGTGAGATGGAGAATCTCAAGCAAACTCCCTGCTAAGTGCAGAGCCTGACGCCTGCATGGGACTCAATCTCCTGACCTGACCCCAAAACAAGAGTCGGACACTTACATTATGGAGCCACCCATGCGCGCCCCCACGCCCAGGACTGAATTTTCAACAAAACTGTGGTAAAATACACACATTTACTACCTTAACCAGTTTTATCTTTATTTTTTTTCCTTAATCAGTTTAAAATTTTTACAGTTCAGCAGCATTAAATACATTCATTGGCTGTACAGTCATCCCCACCATCCATCTCCAGAGCTCTTCTCATGCTGCAAAACTGAATCTCTGTTCCCATTAAACCCTAACCCTCCAGCTCCTGGCATCCACCATCTCCTTCCTGTCCTTATGAATTCAATAAATCTAGGGACCCCAGATGAGTAGAAGCAGAAGGGACTCAAATAGGCTCCTTTGAGTGACTTCCGGACTAAGCCCCCTTCCTCATCCTCTCCCCTGCTCACTTTTACTCCTGTTTTGAGCAGTTTTAACTGGACCTTTAGCTTTTGGAACAAGGCAGTTTCTTTTTAAGGGCATAGATAAGAAAGGATAGATATACTCCTCTTTTGAGAAAGAGCCATATTCAACACAGCAGAAAACAGAGGTGGTTCTTTTCAAGGCTGGTAACTAACTTTATTCTACATTGGTTTTCCCTTCCCACCCTTTTGAAATTTGCATAAACACCACCACGAAGCTACTGTTAGTGCACATTTAAAACTATGCCAGATGTAGGACGTCTGGGTGGCTCAGGGGTGGAGTGCCTGCCTTCAGCTCAGGGCGTGATCCAGTGTCCTGGGATTGAGTCCCACATCAGGCTCCCCACAGGGGACCTGCTTCTCTCTCTGCCTGTGTCTCTGCCTCTCTGTGTGTGTGTGTGTGTCTCTCTCTCTCTCTTTTTTTTTTTAAGATTTTATTTATTCATGAGAGACAGAGAGGGGGGCAGGGGCAGAGACACAGGCAGAGGGAGAAGCAGGCTCCATGCAGGGAGCCTGACACGGGACTCAATCCTGGGTCTCTAGGATCAGACCTTGGACTGAAGGCAGTGCTAAACTGCTGAGCCACCCGGGCTGCCCACTGTGTCTCTCTTGAATAAATAAAACCTTTAAAAAAATAAAACTATGCCAGACAAAAGTCGTGAATCCTGTAACCCACACTCAACAGCTGATACTACTACAGTGATGCCCTTAGTTTCTGACAGGGTTCCCAATGCTGTTTAAGTGCTAATAAAAATAGATGGCACTGAGCTGTTACTTTTATCAGACCAAGACATTAAAAAAGATGTCACTGGAACCCTAGAAGAGAAGGAATCTCTATACTGAAAAACTTTATTCCCTTTATTGGTATAAATGTTACACCAATTCTGACAGTTCACTATTTCACTGAGCTAGTCCAAAAAACAAAACCACAAAAACAGGAGAAGGCACTAGAGTAAGAGAGGCTTCCCCTTCTCTAAGCTTATAGAGAAGCACATGCTCTCAGCTGTGAGGGAGAGGCAGGACCTGGCAGCTCATCATGGTGATTTTGTTACCACTGCTTAGGAAGGGCACCTCGCTGGGGGTGGGGGGCATAGCAGCACCCTCCAACCAGCCCCTCCGACATAGTCTCCGCCACACTTACACGGTGGCAAGCTCACTCAGGGCCTCCTGGTAGCGCAGGTACTCACTCTGGCCAAAGACCTGAGGAAAGATGAAGGAAGAGTGAGACCCCCTCAGGTTGCGGTATCCCTTTAGGTCCCTGAAGGAAAAAGTGGCCATCCCTCTTACCCCTGTCCCGTAGCGGGCTGTTTCATAGCCATCCAGCAAGGTATCAATGAGGGCTTTGCGTACACCCTTAAAAGGAGTACTAGTGTTCCGAAGATCTAGCAGGTAGGAGCGGAAATTCTTGCCCATTAAGGAACGGGGATGCCTGCCTTCAGCGTGAAATGGTATCTCTGTGGGGATAATAGATAATGATAACCCTTCCCCCACTTATTAGTCTTCCTAGTTATCACCCAAGTTAAGAAATGGGTCCAATAAGTGAATTAGAGAAAATTCTAATAGAATGAAGACCAGACTCATAGAGCTATATCTGAGTGGTCATTTGGTCATGACAACACAGCTATAACCTACACCAAAGGTACACAACAGTGTCTCTAATTCACCCTCTTACTCGCTCATCCTGGCTCTATAATATAAACCATGTTTTACGGGCAGCCCAGGTGGCTCAGCGGTTTAGTGCTGCCTTCATTCAGCCCAGGGCCTGCTCCTGGAGACCCGGGATCGAGTCCCACGTCGGGCTCCCTGCATGGAGCCTGCTTCTCCCTCTGCCCGTGTCTCTGCCTCCCTCTCTCCCACTGTTTATTTATTTATTTTAAAGATTTTATTTATTTATTCATGAGAAACACAGAAAGAGAGAGAGGGCGGCAGAGACACGGGCAGAGGGAGAAGCAGGCTCCATGCAGGGACTCGATCCCGGGTCTCCAGGATCAAGCCCTGGGCTGAATGAAGGTGGCACTGAACCGCTGAGCCACCTGGGCTGCCCTCTCCCCCTCTGTGTCTCTCATGAATAAATAAGTAAAATCTTTAAAAAACAAACAAAAAAACCCCACAACAACCCCCCCTCCTAAAACCATGTTTTAGCAGAGATGAAGCATATTTGACAATGGTCATAGAATAAAAAAAACCCTAATAACCATTTATCTTGGTCTTACTGAAAAAGCAGAGATCACCTTTTTTTGGTGGAAAAACAAGCAAATCACCACCATCCAGTTCATGAAACAAAACAAGGGCAGCCCGGGTGGCTGAGCGGTTTAGTGCCGCCTTCAGCCCAGGGTCTGATCCTGGAGACTCGGGATTGAGTCCCACATCAGGCTTCCTGCATGGAGCCTGTTTCTCCCTCTGCCTGTGTCTCTGCCTCTCTGTGTGTCTGTCATGAATAAATAAATAAAATCTTAAAAAAAAAACCAAAAACAAATTCACTTACTGAAGAAGTAACATGCCTCCATCATTTCCTTAGACAAAATAACCTAGTACTCTCAAACTCTAGGAAATTCCTCCTAGCCAATGATGTACAGAAAGGACAAGTTCTAGTATCTATAAAGTGGGTTCCTCCCTCTTCCCCCAGGTGGGCTTTCAGAATTTTGACTATCCTGTTGGATAACCCTTACCAGAGGCACGGATGGCATCCAGAGCTTTCATCCTGTATAGATAGTTGTAGCAATCTGTTAAGAAAGAGACTGGTCATAGATATAACCCTCAGAAGACTTCCCAAACGCCAGCAAGCTAATAAGTTGCCTCCCCGTATCTGAAATATACCCAGCAATAGAGGAACCACAGGTGCAGGTATTGCTAGCAGCTATGCTAACAGCTCGGAGACCAAAGGAATTCTGAACTTGTGGGATTCCTCACTGAAGCATCCTCCAAGAGCATGCCACATACTCTGATTTCCCTGGGTTTCCAGCTGTAGCAGTCTTGCATCACCATCTGCAAGGAGCTGAGGTTCATACTTGATATCTTGAACCCTGGATAGCCGGATATCAATCTCCTCTTTCAAGTCCTGTTCACACAGAGAAAACAATATACAACCACTTACTTTATACTCTGCTTTCCATCAACCTGGAAAGGGTGCCGAGCAAGTGAACAACTAAGACAAAAGAAGCAGAAAAATAAAAATGCTCATCTGGCTGATAAAATTGCCAGGTAAGACTAAAAAATTTGAGGCTGGAATTAGGTTCTCTAAAAACTTCTCTAAACTGTACATTCCTTTAATTTTTTTTTTATTTTTTAAATATTTTATTTATTTATTCATGGAAGACACATAGAGAAAGAGAGAGGCAGAGACACAGGCAGAGAGAGTAGCAGACTCCACGCAGGGAACCTGACGTGGGCCTTGATCCTGGGTCTCCAAGGTCATCACATCCTGGGCTGAAGGCGGCGCTAAACCGCTGAGCCACCGGGGCTGCCCTTAAACTGTACATTCCTAAGCTAGATCTTTTAACCTGCTAGAACTTAAGTTCTACAGTACCAATATTATTTCTGACTGAATTGGTTTAAAATCTTAGTTGGGTGTTACAAAGAACTTCCAGAGAAAGAAAAAATGGACAAAAACCGGGAGTCATAATCTACTCTAAATATCCGTAAGAGATGGGCCCCCGGCTGGCTCAGCGGCTTAGCACCGCCTTCAGCCCAGGGCATGATCCTGGAGACCCGGGATTGAGTCCCACGTCTGGCTCCCTATATGGAGCCTGCCTCTCTCTCTCTGAGCCTCTCATGAATAAAAATCTTAAAAAAAAATAAAAATAAAAAGCCATAAAAGGGACGCCTGGGTGGGTGACTCAGCAGTTGGGTGCTGGCCTGCGATTCAGGTTGTGATCCTGGGATCCAGGATCGAGCCCCATATCGGGCTCCCTGCTAGGAGCCTGCTTCTCTATCTGCCTGTCACTGCCTCAGTCTGTCTCTCATGAATAAACAAATACATCTTTAAAAAATATATATCCATAAGAAAGCCTATATAGGGACGCCTGGGTGGCTCAGGGGTTGAGCATCTGCCTTCTGCTCAGGGTGTGATCCCGGGGGGCCTGGAATAGAGTCCCCCATCGGGGAACCTGCCTCTCTCATGAATAAAAGAAATCTTAAAAAAAAAAAAAAAAAAAGCAAGCCTGTACATAATATATAATACCATAGGGGCCATTCTACCTGATGGACCACAGAACTTCTTAAGGCTTTCTTCTAGAGTCTATTAATCCTTTAAAACATTTTTTTCTGATTTTATTTATTTATTTATTCATGAGAGACACAGAGAGAGGTAGAGACATAGAGGGAGAAGCAGGCTCCCTCTGGGGAGCCTGATGGGGGACTCGATTCTGATTCCTGGACTCCAGGATCACACCCTGAGCCCAAGGCAGACAATCGCTGAGCCACTCAGACGTCCCTAAAGTTTATCAATCCTTTCTTTTCTTTTCTTTTCTTTTTTCTTTTCTTTTTTTTCTTTTCTTTTCTTTCTTTTTCCTTCCTTCCTTCCTTCCTTTCCTTCCTTCCTTCCTTTCTTTAAAAGATTTCATTTATTTATTCATGAGAGACACACACACAGAGAGAGAGATATGCAGAGACACAGGCAGAGGGAGAAGCAGGCTCCATGCAGGGAGCCCGACGTGGGACTCCATCCCGGGTCTCCAGGACCAGGCCCTGGGCTGAAGGTGGCGCTAAACCGCTGAGCCACCCGGGCTGCCCTCAATCCTTTTACATAGGTAATTTACACACCCATGGCTTAAAATTCCAAAAAAGTACTAAAGCCACCCCTCACTTACCCAGAACCACTGTTAATAGTTCCAAGTTCATGTCCCTTAAGAGCCTCAGCAGATTTTCTTTTACATTTATTTACTTAAAATTTTTTTAAGATTTTATTTTAGAGTAAGTGCATGCACAAGCAAGCACAAGCAGCAAGGAGAGGAAGCAGCAGGATCTCTGCTGAGCAGGGAGACAAGGCACTCAATCCCAGGACCCTAGGATCATGACCCAAGCCAAAGGCAGACGTTTAACTAAGCCATCCAGGCGTCCCATATTTAAGTAGGCTCTACATTCAGCATACAGCCCAATGCAGGGCTTGAACTCAGAACCTGAAATGGAGACCTAAGCTTGTGATAACTGACTGAGTCCCCAGGTGCTCCTTGTTACTTTTTAGAAACTTTTAGAAACTTCCACTGTGAAATATATCAAGTATGGAATACCTGTTACCTACATGTTAAGGAACTGAAAAATCATTAAGATGAACATCTATAACCACTATCCTGTTTATGAACATGTTACCAATGACTCTGAAGCCTTGAGTGCCTATCCCTGACTGAATGCAACTTCCAACCTTAATTTGTCAAGAATCTCACTTTTCTTTACTATTTTATCACATTACCAACCTAAACTAGATGTTTAGCTTTATCTAGTTTTGAACTTCACACAAATGGAAAAATATGTTTTGAATTCCTCTACAAATTGTCTTAAAATTTTAAACACTTTATATTGAGATTGAACTGATAGGAGATAAAATACATCCAACTTGGGTTGATGACTTTTGACAAATGAATACACACATTCAACCACCACTACAGCCAAGATATAGAACACTTCCATCATCCCAAAACGTTCTACACGTCTCTGCAGTCAACCTCTCCTTCCCTGCTTCAGGCAACATTATGTACTATTGATATAGTTGTCTGTTGTAGAATTTCATAAAAAAGGAATGGAACAAAATGGTAGTTTTTTATGAATGGCCTCCTGTTTTGTTTTTTCACTCAGTATGTTTTTGAGGTTTACTCATGTTTGTGGCTTTTTTTCATTCAAAAATAGTTTAGTGGGGATGCCTGGGTGGCTCAGGGGTTGAGTGTCTGCCTTTGCCTCAGGGCGTGTGTGATCCCAAGGTCCTAGGATTAAGTCCCATATCAGGCTCCCCACAGGGAACCTGCTTCTCCCTCTGCCTGTGTCTCTGCCTGTCTCTCTCTCAACAAGTAAATAAAATCATAAAAAAAAGTTTAATGTTTATATATTTGTTGCTTAGCTTATTCTTGTAGTATTCCAGAATATAAATACATTATAATAAGTATGCTCAACTAGACATTTGGACTAAATTTCTTCTTGAAATATCACAATCACTGAAACACTCATACATGTCTTTTGGTACAATATTAACAAAAATTAATTTCTCTTAAGGTAAAAGTAGAACTGCTGCATTACAGATTAGGTACATGTACTATCTTACTAGATCATGCCCAATTATTTTCCAAAGTAGTTTCACTTATTTGCATTTCCACCAGCAATAAATGAGAATCTAGAGAGAATTCTTTAAAGTAGAGGGAATCTTATCTCATGTAGTAGAAAGCTCCTAAATAAACTTTTGCCTGGATCACGATGTGCTGGAAGCCAGCCCTAAATCCCTCTTATAGAGCAGTTGGCATCTGGAGAACTGAGGGAATGTGGAAGAAGCCCTGTTGAGGGTTTAGGCCACAACACATTAAGGTTTCCATGAAATACCTTAGCAAAGAACAAAAAGAGGAGGATTAACAGCACCGGTTGATGAAAGGACACTGATCTAGAGAGTTGAGGGAATTATGTACTAGTTTTAATTCTCCCAGTAGCTTGTTTTGTGACTCAAAAATTACTGGGTATCTGTTAGATGTAGGCAGAGGCCTGCATTTTTTTTTTTTTAAGATTTTATTTATTTATTTATTTATGAGAAACAAAGAGAGGAAGAGACACAAGCAGAGGGAGATACAGGCTCCATGTAGGGAGCCCGACATGGGACTCGATCCCAGGTCCCCAGGATTACGGCCTGGGCCGAAGGCAGCGCCAAACCGCTGAGCCACCCAGGCTGCCCCAGGGGCCTGCATTCTTGAAACTTACAGTCTAGTGGAAGCTGGGCATTAAACAAATTGACACACTCAAATTTGTGATAAATTAGTATCGAGAAAAATATCAGGATAGTATGAAAAAAATTAAGAGCACCTACTTCAAAATAAGCAATAAATATTCTTCTTTGGAGAAAAATCACTAGGGCACAGCAAGGCACGTGTAGCTGGAGCCCAGCTAGACCTCTGGTAGGTAGGGAGCACCGCACTCAAGGGCGGGGGCCTTGCGTGCCTGTCGGACAGCAGAAAGCTACATACATGCAGGATTCGGCAGACATTTGGGAGAGAGAAAATTTCGCCTGTATTTAAACGCTGAGAGGAAACCAGTTACCTGAGGAGAAACCGCGGACAAAAGACCACTCGCGGTCTGCACGTCCTGCGGATTCCTCAGGTTCCTGTCACAGGAATGGGGGACTTGGACCTTCAGGAGAACCCTTGTATCCGGGCTAACAACCCCCCAACCCATCCCATAGCGAAACCTGAGCAGGAAACACGACGCTCAACGCCGAACTGTCAGCACAGAGCCGACAACATTAATCCGAGTCTTTCACTCCGCGAATGCGGATGGCGCTGGGCAGGAGCGCTAACCCCGCGAGTTACCCTTCCCTCTCCCCTCCCCGCTCTCTCCAACCCCGAGAGCGCCCGGGCCGCTGACAAGCACGGCGCGACAGACTCATCCTCAAGGCAAAACACATCCCGTCCTGCGCCCCCCTGGGCCCTCCTGCGCCTGCAGAACCAGGCCTCTCTCGCGCCTGCAGGACCTACCTTGGGGGCATTGTGTCCCACAGGGACATGAGGTCCCCTTCGGGATTTCATTGCAAAGCGCATGATTTGTCTCTTCACAAAAATAAATAGCAGAACAAACACCTGTGCAAAAAGTGAGACAAGTAACGGAATCTTTAATAACAAGACGATAAAACAAAACAGAACAAAACAAAACACGCCTCCGTTTTAAATGCCCAGATGCGGCTCTCACGGGTGCTTCGGGGACAAAGTGGGGTGGCAGGCTGCGGGGGTCAGGCTAGGCTCCGGGGGTCGGGTCCGGGGCAGGGCTCACGGCCCGGCGGGGGGGCGGGGCGGCCGAGGCCGTGGCTTCGGTCCCCGAGTCTGGGAGGAGTCCAGGCCCAGAGAAGGTGCAGGAGAGTGGGTGGAGGTTGAAGACCAGGTCTCTCTTGGGTCAGAAGCGACGGCAGAAAAGGGTGGGGGAATCTCCTCACCAGGCTCCCGTAGGCCATCACCAGCACGACATTCACGCCGGACAGCCAGTTACTGCTGGACGCCATGGCCTCCCCACCCCGCGCACAACTGCTCCAGATCTCCCCGCCGCCTCGCTTCGTCAGCCTGGGCTCCGCCGAGGCACTGGCGCCGGGGCTCCCCAAAGCCCCTTGGCCATTTCCTCACAGAGAAAATCCAAGGCTGACCCGGCCTGAAAACATGGCGGACGACGGCCGAGGAAAGAAGAACGTCGCCTTCCCGCTCCCCTCAGCACGTGACCTAGACCCGCACCGGCCCCGCGAGCGGCGCGCGCCGAGGCGCCGAGCAACGCCAGGAACAGGAAACGGAGGCCGCGGTGCGTCACACGGCAGAGGCGAGGCGAACGCGCGGAGCCGCAGCGCAGCGGCTCCTGGCCAGGTGGCGCGCGCACGCTTGCGTGCGCGTCCCTTTTCGCGTCACGTGCCGGGGGACGCAGGCAAGCAAGTGGGAGGGGGAAGGCGCGAGCGCGAGCGCGAGAGAGGAAAGGAGGGAGGGGGTGGGGAGGAGGGAACCTCACATCACGTGACAGGGGCGGCGCGGCCCGGGGTGTCAGTGTGGAGGAGACTGAGGTAAAGTTGGGAGCGCAGCGGCGTTGGCGGCGGCGGCGGCAGCAGCGGCAGCGCGGCGGGGCCGGGTATTGTCCGCGGCCCCTTTAAATCCGCGGTCTCCTTTTCCCCTCCCTCCCTTCTCCCCTACCCCGCCGCCCCCCCCAGTAGGCCCCCCGCCCCATGCGTTCCCCCCACTGGACACCCCTCCCGGTCGCGCGAACCCGGCGCCCCCCCTCGAGTCGGCCGCCGGGGGTTTTGTTTATGGTTGGATTTGCGGCCTACTGGGCCGCGCCGGAGCCGGGGCCTCGATTTGGGAGCGTGGCCGGGGCGGGGCTTGGGCGGCCGGAGGGGGGGGGCCATGCGGCTAGAGCCCGAGCGGGGAGAGCAAGGAAGAGCGCGGGCGAGCGCGGCCTGGGCCCCGCCTGAGGTAGGGCCCGCTGAGCCCCGGCCGCTGCCTGTGAAGACGCCCGGGGGGCCTCCTCCCTTCCTGGCCCGCTGCGGCCTCTTCGGGTCCGGATCCGGCCTGGTTTGGGGGCGGCGGGGGCAGGGCGGCGGGGTGGAGCTGCCCCGAACTCCCCCATGTGGCCCTCGGTCTGGAGTGCGGAGGATGAATTTGTTCCGGGTGGGAGGTGAGGCGGAGGGCCGGGAGCCCCGCGGGGGCGCGGCGCGGGGTGCGCCTCCCTTCTCCGCGCGTGGGCTGCGGCCCCTCTCGGCCCCGGCCTCTTTGTCAGCCTGCGGGAGCCACGGCTCCGGGAACGTGTTCGCGGCGGCCGCGCGGGCTGGCGAGGGGCAGTCGGGGAGGCCCGTGGGGGTGTCCGCCTCGGGGGCGCCCCTGAGCCCGGGCCTGGGTCCGCGCCCCTAGGGTAGCGCGGGGATCCCAAATTCCTTCAGACCCTGTGCTCTGTGGACAAGCCCCAAATTGCTTTGCAAACTGATGTCACAAACAGGAGACGGTCTCTCCGCCTTGAAGTGTAGTCTTCTCGGGTGGAGGGTGTCGTGGAAGCAAAACACAGTAACAGGCCCTTTTTGTTGTCATTGTTACCGTGTTCGCCCAGTGTCCCCGAGCATGAGGCGGAGAAAGGCGTTTGCTGCGTTCTCTCCATCCCCCTCCGCCGCCCGGGTGCTGCCGAGGGACGGTCCTGCCGGGGTGGCGAGGGCCGCTGACCGCCAGCCCTCCCGGAGGAGGAGGAGGGAACCGCGTTGGTCCGCGACGCTGAACTCCCCCAGCATTGTCCGTAAGGAGTAGCCGGTGCCAGTGATGGTTTCCGCTGTGGACAGCGAGCATCGCTGGCCCGGAGCTAATGATGAAAGACCTTAAGTCGGGCTGTTTGGGTCCTGAGTTTTTAAGCCCCTCTTTGCTGAATGTGTCCTATCTGGCAAGTACTCTTTTTAAAATTAGACTAGAGTGTACGGAGAAGGGGACGCAGGGTCATTTCCACAAAGCACCTAAGGGAGTTAGTCGTTCTGTTAGAGGTAGCAAGCCTCACCCATCCCAGTCCAGCTTCAGAGTGTCTGAATTGTTGCTCAACTTAGATTGTAAGCTCCCTGAGGGCAGCAACCGAGTCATACTGCTTTTGTATTTCCTAAAGTACTGGACACATAGTAGATACTCAATAAATACTTGTTATTTATTTTTTTCTGTAAAATTTCTCTGGCTATTTTTTCAAGTAGCTGGTTTTCAAAAGATGGTCAAGGACACACCTGTGTTCAAACCAGTATTTGTTTCTACGCTGTTCCCTTGGTCTCCCAACACATCTCATGTGTTTCCCGTAAATATTTTTATTTGCTAAGGAAAAGTTCTTAAGATTCCTCCATTCCACTGTGATAACTCTAGTTACGTGTCTCTGCTTGCTACTAAAAGGCTACTGATTTTGTGCTCTCCAGTGATCCATCCCAAATCACTTAGTTTTGTTTGACCCGTCCTTCAGTGGTGTTACTACCTAGGCGGTAAAATTTTCTTAGTCACACATCTCAAAGCACCTGTAAGAGAGAGATGGAAGTTATCAGCCGGAGTGATCAGGAGTGGTGGGTCCCCCCCCTTCGGTAATTAAGTGGCTTTCAAGAGGACTTTTTAATATATATTTACACTGTTATAGTATACGCAGTTATCTGTATTGTTAGTCATGCAGTTTATAGTATTACAGTTGTAGGTTGAAACCACATGTGAAGTAGAAAGCAGTCAGTTTCTAAGTTACAAAAGCGTTTATTATTTGCATTAGAAACTTCATTTTAGAGCCAATTAGTAAGTATAATAGTTTTCGTCCGTTTTAATTTTTCTCTTTGATTTGAATCCAGGGGTACTGGTTAAAGAACACTTGTTCTTTTGTGAGTGATGAAACTTGGCTATAATGCCAGTCTGGGAAAATGGACTACTGTGTAGCAAATAATCCTGTACTAGTTGGAAATATGTACAGGCCTTTGTGTGCACATGTGCATGTGTGTAGGGAGAAGAGACAGTAGTTAAAGAATTAGCTTTGAGATTTCCTCAGAAATTCTGATGATAGGGACTCCTGGGTGGCTCAGCGGCTAAGCATCTGCCTTCGGCTCAGGGTGTGATCCTGGAGTCCCGGGATCGAGTCCACATCGGACTCCCTGCATGGAGCCTGCTTCTCCCTCTGCCTATGTCTCTGCCTCTGTCTCTCCGTGTCTCTAATGAATAAATGAGTAAATCCGAGAAAAAATAAAAAATTCTGATGATAGAGACTGAAAAACTCTTAATTCTTATTGATTGTATTAAAAAACAAATTGATTCAACTTGGTGAAGAATATATCCACAGAGAAGTCAGCTTTCTTTGTAACCTGAAAAACTGGTGAAATTCACTTCCCTAATAATTAATCCTTCTGTCTTTCTTTAGAGGCTCAACCTGCCTCTTCCTCAAATTCAGCATTGTCTTTGGGCAGCTTAGCATTACCCCATATAAAGTTTTTATTAATGAAAAAATTATAAGTAGAGCACAAAATACAAACTTACCCTCTTTGAGAGTGAATAAAACAACACAGTAATGGCATATTTTGAACATTCCATCATATCATGAATATTTTCTTTGTTTACTAAATGCAACAGCTGAGGTTGCGTTAAAGCAAAGTATGAATGAAGGGAACTTAAGTTCAGGAGAATCCTAGTTTGCTAGAACTGTTAATAATGAAAACCATTCTCGTTTTGGGAAAGGCTCTATATGCTCTCTGTCTCTCTAAAGACTCAACAAAGTACTATTGCTGGCAATAGTGTCTCAAGTTTAAAATGATAATCCTAGAAGTCCTTTCTTCCAAATAAAACTTTGTACTAGATGCTTTTGGTTTGGGACAGATCTGTATATTAAGGTGAGTGGGAAAGGGTATTTGCATTTCTGGTGCCTGGGAACTGTGGAGTAGGAGGTCAACAGAAGTAGCTGCAAAAACTGTTGGAATTATCTAGGGAACTGAGATTCTGAGCAAAGTCACTGGGGCCAATACTTGCCTTGTTGAAGGTTATACAAGCTCCCACTGCATGATGAGAGATACAACTTGAGGGAGAAAGACTAAACTTGAGCTTGTCCTTTCCCAAGTGATGGGGGTCACATGCAATTTATATAAACTGGTTGTAAGGAAGATAGGACTTTTCATAGGTAGACTTGAGTACAATATTTTTAAGTTATTTTTATTTGGAGTATAGACTAATCCCCTTCCTGGAAGGCTTTTATTTTCCAGGTTTTGCTGATTGTCTTTTCTCTTGTCAAAGGGACTTTAGATATTTTTGTGTAGAAGGCTTTTGATTCTTAACATCATTTTGCTTGCTATTAAGATAGCAAAACTTCGCTAAGCCTGTGTATAGGGGACTAGGAACCAAAGCATGCCCGTAACTTAAAAACAAAAACAAAAACTGTCACTTGACACATGCTTTTTATATTTCTTATTTTACAAAAATGGATTAACAGCCATTGTTCCTTAAGGAATTTATCAACTAAATATGTCTCAACAGATGAATCCTTTTGTTTTTTTTTTCCTTTAAAGAAATGAAAATGGCAAAGATGCTGATGAAAGACGATGAAAATACATTTTGCCCATATTTAACCTCTAAATTGTTTTTTTTTAATCTTTCAGTATTCTACCTTGTAAATACTGTTATTTGTATATACTGTAAATGATGACGTCGGTGGGCACTAACCGAGCCCGGGGAAACTGGGAACAACCTCAAAACCAAAACCAGATGCAGCACAAGCAGCGGCCGCAGGTAAAGAACCCAAGGGGTATGGATCTGTTGGTAGCACTGCTGGTTGATGTTGGTTTCCATTCAGTGCAGCATCATTCTTTGCTTTGGATTGTTGGTTTGGGTTTTTTATTCTTGATTTCTAGTCCTTGCTTCATTTTACTTAGAACCTGATGATTGTTGATATGCTATGATGCAATGTGCTTGCTTTTTGTTGTTCAATACTGCATTATGAGACTTGGAAAGAATGGGTCCTGTGCTTTGTTTTTGTTTTTTTTTAAACCTTTTTTAAAAGATTTGTTTGTTTATTTATTTGTTTATTTATTTATTTATTTATGATAGAGAGAGAGAGAAAGAGGCAGAGACACAGGAGGAGGGAGAAGCAGGCTCCATGCCGGGAGCCTGACGTGGGACTCGATCCCGGGACTCCAGGATCACGCCCTGGGCCAAAGGCAGGCGCTAAACCGCTGAGCCACCCAGGGATCCCCGGGTCCTGTGCTTTGAATATCTAAGGTAGCATTTCCCCAGGACGAAATCTTATGTTATTCTCAGGCCTAGAGACAAGAGGGTAGCATTGGTTCTTGCAAGAATGGGAATAGGGTTTACACGTGACTTTGTAAATAAAAAATGGATGATTTGAGGTATAAATGTTTCAAAGAGGTACTGTGATCCCAAAATGGTAGCTTCTTTAACTGTGAACTTTGGTGAAAAGCTTCCTGTTTTTTTAAGGATTATAGAGCAGAATAGTGACAGCTTCAGTGTTCAGTTCTTTGTCATTTTGCAAATTTAGGCATCTTATTTTATTTTATTTTTTTAGATTTTGTTTATTTATTCATGAGAGACAGAGAGAGAGAGAGGCAGAGACCTAGGCAGAGGGAGAAGCAGGCTCCATGCAGGAAGCCTGATGTGGGACTCAATAATGGGACCCCCAGGATCACACCCTGAGTCAAAGGCAGATGCTCAACCGCTGAGCCATTTAGGCATTCCAATTTAGATATCTTAACTGGTGTTAGCATTTTGTTACTTGGTCATTTGTAACAAGGAGAAGGAAATTGGGCAGGGAGGTGGGGTGGGTTATTGACTACATAGGTCCCTCTTATTTCTCTAAACTCTTGTCTCTTGATCATGCTTTCTTGAACTTAATTCCTAGGCTACTGCGGAACAAATTCGACTTGCACAGATGATTTCAGACCATAATGATGCTGACTTTGAGGAAAAGGTGAAACAAGTGAGTGTATTGCTAATTTGCTCTAAGCGATGGGGAAAGACCTCAGGATTAAAACATAGTTAAATGTCATAGGTGGCTACCAGGGTATTTTGTACTGTAGATATTGAAAGAATTATGACCTGAAATGTATTAAGCCTGTAAGTGCTTTTGTTTGATTTACTGTCCGCCTTTGGACAGCTACCTTATTCGAAAAGGTTTTATCTTAATTTTAACTTATTTATTGGGTGACTTTGTTGATGCCATTTTTATAGCAATTTTGAGCAGTTGTGCCATCTAGGAATTGTAGAAATTCACAGTATGCTGAAGCCTGTGTGCCTCTGGATTTGATTCTCTATCAGATATTTTACTCTTTGTTTTATAAGTACTTTTGACCCCATCCCTAATCACAGTTGTTCATATTTTGCTTATTGAACTAGCATACCAAAATTATGCATATTTTGGTTTTTTAAGCCTGAGGTTCTTTCAGACTCAGCTGGTGTCTTCTCCCTTTTCTCTTGTTCACCTGGTTTTCTTTTGTGAGAAGCGCAAACTTGTTTATAATGGTTGCTGATCTTTTTCTTTCAGTTGATTGATATCACCGGCAAGAACCAAGATGAATGTGTCATTGCTTTGCATGACTGCAATGGAGATGTCAACAGAGCCATCAATGTTCTACTGGAAGGAAACCCAGATACGGTAGAGTGTTAATAGAGTGTTCTAGAAAGTGGGTCCTTGGCTGAGAAGCTCAGAATATTCTAAAAATAGCAAGTGGAGTAACTCAACTTAAAGGAGAGTACTTTATTCTCCAAATGGAGCTGTGGGTTGCAGATACTTAAAATTTATATAGAATAAGTAGAAGAAAACATAAAATCCATCTCCCTTAATTAGCTTAGACTAAATTATTCATTCCAGGCTAGTGACTGTTTTCCAGACTGAGTTGGCCTAAATTGGAGATGCTATATATTAGCCTTAGTTACTAATCATAGAACATTCTGCTCACCTGTTTTATTGTGTTGAACAAAGTCATAGAAACTAGCAGATTCTCATTTCAAGATATTCCCATCAGTGTCACCTTTTACAATACATTTTCAGGGATCCCTGGGTGGCGCAGCGGTTTAACACCTGCCTTTGGCCCAGGGCGCGATCCTGGAGGCCCGGGATCGAATCCCACATCAGGCTCCCTGTATGGGGCCTGCTTCTTCCTCTGCCTATGTCTCTGCCTCTCCCTCTCTCTCTCTCTGTGTGTGTGTGTGTGTGACTATCATGAGTAAATAAATAAAATATTAAAAAAAATACAATACATTTTCATTGTTTGAACTTAATATCTGTTGAGGTAGTAGAGAGAACAGCCTGTTGACCATCCCTAGAGATGACGGGATATCTTTTTTTTTTTTTCCTTAAGATGACATCTCTTACCCTAAAGTTTCACCTCTTCTCTTTTCCACTTAATGAGATCCTTATATTTTTGTGCTTATCATTGTCCCAAATTGTTAAGTCCCTTAAGAACAGAGGTTCTGCTTTACTAACCTTTGGAATGTTCCTGTAGTGCTTAGCAGAGAACTTTATTGTTTTAACAAGCAATGTATCATTTTAAAGTAATTTTCATTTACTTGGTCATACACTGGGGATCTTTGGTTGGGATAGATAACCAGAGTTTTACCCTTTGAGAGATCAGCTTACTGGTATCACAGCATCACATTAGCTAAATATTGGAGGTTTGTCAGATTCCTTGAGACAATAGGAAATAATAGTGGGAAACTTTTTTTTTTCTTTTTTTACTTATTCATGAGAGACACAGAGAGAGGGGCAGAGACTGGCAAAAGGAGAAGCAGGCTCGTTAGGGGGAACCCGATACAGGACTCGATCTTAGGACCCCGGGATCACAACCTGAGCCAAAGGCAGATGCTCAACCACTGAGCCATCCAGCTGCCCCAGTGGGAGACTTTTTTTAATCATTGAATTTAAATTTGTGGATTTTTCTCTTCAGAAATGTGGTCTTAGGGGAACCTGACTGGCTCGGGAGTATGGGGCTCTTGATCTCAGGGTTTTGTGTTCAAGCTCCATGTTGGGTGTAGAGTTTACTTTTTAAAAAAATGTGGTTTTTGATTTTACATTACTGATCTTGTTTGAAAATTACTGTCTGGATAATCAGATAATAGTGCCTTTGGCTCATTGTGAGTTTACTGCAGATTTTTGGGTTAGGGGAAGAGTGGGACTAGTCCTGGCTTTTAAAAGTCTGGATTTCAGGGACTCCTGGGTGGCTCAGCAATTAAGCATCTGCCTTCCAGCCCAGGGCGTGATCCTGGAGACCTGGGATTGAGTCCCATGTCAGGCTTCCTGTGTGGAGCCTGCTTCTCCCTCTGCCTGTGTCTGTTTCTCTCTCTCTCCTTGTGTCTCTCATGAATAAATAAATAAAATCTTAAAAAAAAAAAAAGAACAACTTCTTTAAAAAAAAAAGTCTGGATTTCTTTCTTCCCTCCATCCCTCCCCCTTCCTTTCTTCCTTTCTTTTTCTTTGCGTAAGTCAACGTTTTGTTTCACTTTCTAGCATCTTCTGTCTAATGCTGCAAATCTAACTTTCTATAGTATCAGAAAGGAAAATAAACTGGAGAATGTAGGCTTGTGGCATGAATAAAACAGCCACTAGTGAAACCAGTGGGGAGTAATATCAACTGCCAAGGGAAGTTGGATGTTGGTGGATGAGATCATATCAGAAAACTGGCAGCACCTTTGGGAAGATCATAGTAATTCCTTTTCCTTATAAACCTGGGTAGTGCCAGCAGCTGATACATACCATAGAGAAGGAAAAAGGTGAGAAGTTTCTGAAACTTGCCAGACAGACTAGCTGAAAACTCTGAGAGCTAGCTGTTTTGAGTCTAGTTTCCAGGGTTCCTGATGCAGATTTAGTTATAATAGGGATACTATAACTTATGAATCGAAGCTACTGTGAGCATAAAATGACCCACCAGTTGTAGTGTGGAATGAGCTTAGACTGGAAGGGTAGGCAACAAGGAGCTGCCAAGTCCTGGATGGATACTTAATCTTTTTAAAAATTATTAGTGAACTATTATAGATTCTTCAGAATATGTGAATATGATTTTGCTATAATTTTAAGCTGAGTTTTTAACTTAAAAACTTTTAAAATTATGGTGAAATAGGGCAGCCCAGGTGGCTCAGCAGTATAGCACCGCCTTGGCCCAGGGCCTGATCCTGGAGACTGGGGATCAAGTCCCACGTTGGGCTCCCTGTGTGGAGTCTGCTTCCCCCTCCCTCCCTCTCTGTCTCTCATGAATAAATAAAATCTTTAAGTAAATAAATTATAGTAAAATATATTTAAAATTGATCATTTTAACCATTTTTAAGTGTATAATTTAGTGGCATTAAGTACACTGATGATGTTGTACAACCATTAGCATTATGCATTTGCAGGACTTTTTCATTTCCTAAATACTGTATCTGTTAATAACCCCCTGTCCGCATATTGCCAGCTCCTGGTAACCTCTTCTATTTTCTGTTTCTATGAATTTGCCTATGCTAGGTATCTCATGTAAGTGGAATCATACAGTATTTGCTTTTTTATGTCTTATTTGGCATGGTGTTTTTAGATATTCATATTGTGGCCATGTGACAGAATTTCACTTCTTTTTAAGGCTGAACAATATTCTTTTTTTTTTTTTTGAACAATATTCTAATATATGTATATGCCGTATTTTATTCATCCGTTGATGGACACTTGGAATTATTTGGAAGAAAGTTATAGACGTCATAAAATACTCTGCAGCATGGTTCCCTTAAAGGAGGATACTCTTCTATATGACCACAATATTGTCAACCCTGGAAAAATTAAGTCATTTCATATTATACTTGGTCCATATTCTTGAAAGTTATTAGATATTATAGCTGTTGCTGAGCACTAGGTCCTTGAGTAAGATGGTTACTAGGCTAGTAAAGATCTGGTAGTTTTGGTGTTTGGAAATTTTGGTTTGTACATATTTTCTGCAAAGATAGTGTGAATGAAGGGGTGTATTTTTAAAATTTCAAATTTATAAAACTCATTTCTTGAGGAATGAGGTTTTTGCAAGACAGATTAGCTTATTTTCCTTATCACAAATTTTCCCTCCTGCAGTCTGGAAAGAATCATAGATTATTCTGCTTTGGGGAAAGTTTAATTGGACTATATCAAGTTAGGAAGTATAAGTAGAATACAGTGTGTAAAACCTGGAATGGAGGGCTTCCTATAGTCCATGTCTCAGGGCCAGGGCTGTGCCTTCTTGACTGCTACCTGGTCTTTTAGCAAAGGAAGTTGGTGTGCATGTCAGGGAGTGGGGTTGGGGGTGATGTAGTGAGGAGTAGGTGTAGTTATTCTCCTAAATTCTGATTGCTTGATTAGAGAATGCCTATGCTGTTCATTCATTCTGAATTCAAAGTTAACCTTTAGAAACTTTAATTTTTAAGTTATTTTATTCTTCTTTTAAAGATTTTATTTGTTCATGAGAGACAGAGAGGCAGAGACATATACAGGGGGAGAAGTAGGCTCCCCCTGCAGGGAGCCTAATGGGGACTTGATCTTAGGACCCCAGGATCACGACCTGAGCCAAAGGCAGACACTCAACCACTAAGCCACCCACGTGCCCCAACCTTTAGAAACTTTTAGTTTTCTTTTCTGCTTTGACATGAATAAGACTATAAAAAATTGAGTGTCACTGAATCCAAAGGGAGTTAATTTTTTCAGCCCAGGAAACACACTTGAAAGATAAGGACCAGTAACTAGGTTCTTTGACTAATTTGCCTAGTGACTACACTGGATGATCTTGACCATACCTTTGGAAGTGATCCCTGCAATCCAGCTATAAGTGCCTCCTGTATAAAAAAGGATTTTAGTTTTGCAGTGATAGAATTTGTTTTGAGATTGTATCCTCCATTTAAATAGATATAAATTAGTAGAAATGTTTTAGATTTGGATAATGAGAGAGGAATGGTTAACAGTTTTCCCAGCTTTTACCTGTGGTTTCCCAATAGCAATCCATATTGATTCGATGTCATTGCTCTGCTCTTCTTTAGCATTCGTGGGAGATGGTCGGGAAGAAGAAGGGAGTCTCAGGACAGAAGGATGGTGGCCAAACGGAATCCAACGAGGAAGGCAAAGAAAATCGAGATCGTGACAGAGACTATAGTCGGCGACGTGGTGGGCCACCAAGACGGGGGAGAGGTGCCAGCCGTGGACGAGAGTGTATGCATAGGGCTTTATCAAAACCAGCTGTGGGTCAGTAATGTCTGGACATCAGGGATGTCAGGGCTTTGCTAGGCTGGACGTAGTCACCATTTTTATCATTCTTTTTATTTTTTTCTTGCCTCCATTTGTTCTGGGACCTGGGTATCTCTTATATGTAACATTTTCTGGCTACAGCTACCAGTTTGGCATGAAATTACCCTGCAGTCATTTGTAAAATTGTCTGACTTAGACCTCTCTGTTGTGGTTCATGACCTTCCCCTAGTAACCATCATGTCCCATCTTTCCAGCTCATTTTCTTTTCCTTGTTTTTGTCTCCCCACACAATCTGTACGTGCTACTTACATATTTACATAAATTCTGTTGACTCTGCTCTGGCTATCTGTGTTTTTAATTTCAGTTCGGGGTCAGGAAAATGGATTAGATGGCACCAAGAGTGGAGGGCCTTCTGGAAGAGGCACAGAAAGAGGCAGAAGAGGACGTGGCCGAGGCAGAGGTGATCGATTTCTTGGGGGGCAGGGTTATTCTTGCTAGTTCTATATGGGTTTACTTTATTTGAAAAGCAGCAAATTTACATGGCATCTCATGACCTTAATTGTTGAGCTGTTATGCAAATTACAGAGATTGTGGAGTGGGAAGTGGAAAAGAAGGTAGGTGTCATTTTCTTTAGTCTTTATTGTTGATGTTAAAGTATTTGCTTAAGGACTCAGCAGTTTGGTCAGCAAAGGAACAATCTGTCAATAGTAATGAGTGTACTACTGTAGTATATTGACTATACTACAGGGTGATAGAAAAAATATTTAATAATATCAACCACTTACTATTCCAGAGTTACCTTAGTTGGCAAGGTAGTTTTATATTAATTTCTAAAACATTTCTTTCTCTTTTTTTTGTTGTTAGGTGGCTCTGGTAGACGAGGAGGAAGGTTTTCTGCTCAAGGAATGGGGTAGGTTTCATTGATTTGATGCCAGACTTTTTAACTATTTTTCCCCTATGCATCACTATAATATTCTAGAGTGGCTGATATCTTGGTATCCTGAGAATAACCAAAATGTGATTAGAAAGCTTTCTAGATCATTTAATCAGATAGGTATGTAGACTTAGGGCTTACAGATAAATGTTTACCACCTGGGTCATTACTTCTCATAGCTTCATTTGAATGCATATAACTGCTGTCTTCCAATATTCCGTGTGGATTTTATTATGATTATTGATGTCCTAATCCAAAATAGGTCAAGATTTAAATTGAGATTATACCATAGAAGTTAGGTAAGTGAGGAAAGGAGACATGTACAGGATTGTAGAATGGGGCTGTGGTTGATCTGTACTAGGAAAAAGGATTCTTGTGGCCCTCCTCGCTGAGTTAATATTTGCTGGTGCTGCTTAGAGGTCAGAGACTCTTTTAAGCTTTTTTTCCTCCACCCCCAGAACCTTTAACCCAGCTGATTATGCAGAGCCGGCCAATACTGATGATAACTATGGCAATAATAGCGGGAATACGTGGAACAACACTGGCCACTTCGAACCAGATGATGGGACGAGTGAGTGACTGTTTATTGTTTCCTGTCTCTAAAAACCTAAGGAAATAATTACTTTGAGGTTGTGGTCACATTTACAAGTAGAGGAATAGTTTTTGGGTGCAGAGATAGGGGAGATAGAGATGGCCATTGAAATACTGTCTCTTCTCTTCCCTGACTGTGTGCCTGTAGGCACTTCATAACGCTATTTCAGCTGGTCTTCATCACTGTTCTGTGAGATTGACACTGATCGTCCTCTCCAGATGACAGACTGAAAGGGTGGTTGTGAGTGAAATTTGCTAGTATTTGAACTCAGAATTGCTGGACTCAAAGCCCATGCTCTATCTATCTCCCAGTGTGGCTGCCATTAGGTCCAGGTATGATTCCTAGGGTTTCTGTTAGGGTGTCTAGCTCTGCCTTCTGAAACTTGTAGAGGTGAACATTGCCCAGAATCAAAGCTCACTGATTGTTTATTTTTTGGCACTGAGATAATACCTTTTTTCCCTTCATTTTTGGAAAAATTTCCATATCTAGGAAAAAAGGAAATTGTAATTTTCTAGCTCTATTTATTTATTGGATGGTCTTCTGAACATCAAAGGATACTAGGGGGTTTGAATAAGATTTAAAAAAAAATTTTTTTTTTTAATAAGATTTTTTGTTGTTAGCTAATTTTAGTGTATCTGGGTAGGATGTATATATTTAAGGATATTTTAGACTTGTGGGATACAGCAAGATGTGTTTTGGAATAAAAGATACTTTAACCTTTTTTTTATTATTATTTTTTAATTTATTTATTCATGAAAGAGAGAGAGAGAGAGAGGCAGAGACATAGGCAGAGAGAGAAGCAGACTCCTCATAAGGAGCCCGATGTGGGACTTGATCCTGAATCCTGGGATCACACCCTGAGCCGAAGGCAGGTGCTCAACTGCTGAGTAACCCAGGTGTCCCTACTTTTACCCTTTTATTTATTTTATTTTATTTTTTTAAGATTTTATTTATTTCTTCATGAGAGACACAGAGAGAGAGGGGCAGAGACACAGGCATAGGGAGAAGCAGGCTCCATGCAGGGAGCCCGATGTGGGATTCGATCCCAGGTCCCCAGGATCACACCCTGGGCCGACACTAGCACTAAACCCCTGAGCCACCAGGGCTGCCCACTTTTACCCTTTTAAATAAGAACAGTCTCTAGGCTCCAGAGTATGTATGTATGTATGTATGTATGTATGTATTTATAAAAAGATTTTTTTTAATCTGTTTATTCATGAGAGACACACAGAGAGAGAGGCAGAGACACAGGCAGAGGGAGAAGCAGTCCCGACACGGGACTCGATCCCAGGTCTCCAGGATCACACCCTGGGCCGACACTAGCACTAAACCCCTGAGCCATCTGGGCTGCCCTCCAGAGTATTTTATTATGGGATCACCAACTTTCTTATGCTTGAGCCAGCACATGAGACCTTTTTCTCCTGTAAAGGGGGAAATTATTATTATGATATCACCAACTTCCTTATGCCTGAGCCAGCACATGGAGAGCTTGAGACCTTTTTCTCCTGTAAAGGGGGAAATGAGTTAATAGTAGAGTGTGAGTTAGGTTCTTTGACTCCTTACCCATTTATTTGCCTTGCCCCTTTTCAAATATCATTGATCTTTGTCTCTGTCTTTAGGATAGCCTTTGGCACAAGCAGTTCATCTACTGCCCACAAAATGTTATATTATACCTCAGGTTCTAAATGTTACTAGCTTTTTGTTTATCACACTATCTTAGAAATTCATTTTGAATACAATTTTCCTATTGGTGGAGGCTGAAGTTGAGTTATTGACAAGATGGTTATCTTTTTATGACATAGACCAGTTGGCTATGAAATATCTTTTTTACTTTTTGGAGGCACATAGTTGCACTTCATTCATCTTTTGATGGTTTTATAGAGGCAGTGGTAGCAATGTAGCAGTCTGAATACAAAACTTACTGTTTTTGAGTTCTAGTTCTTGGGCATTTGATTTTTTATCATTGGTAGAAAAAATAATAGGTGTTAAGGGGTTTGTTTTCAGTTGTGGCTAGAAAATTAGGCATGGAGTTGCAAGATTGCAAGCCTTAGCTGTTTTCAGCAAAGATGTAGTTTGGAAAACTAGGAATTATGAGGTGTGTATTTATGTCTTTTGAGTAGAGAATGGCAGATTTGGGAGGTTAGAATCAGAAATCTGACTTGTGGCTGAATGAAAAACTATGTGATGGTACTATCAACTTGTTAATGTGAAAGAATTGTAAAATGCATTTCAGTTCATTTTACAGTTTGAACTGACCTTCCTGCATGATCTCTCTGTTTTCATGATAGCATACTTCAAATTCCCTATTTTACTTAAAAAGAATTTCAAACCTACCCTTAAAATATCCACAGGTACAATGGGAATTATGTTTTTGGGGAAAATGTTCTCATTCATAAGCAAAATTTCACTGGTTGTTTTTTCTTTTTTTCTTTTTTTGTTTCAGGACTTGATTTCATTGGGGTTGAGGGGTCAAATTATCCCCGAAAATTTGAGACTGCTCCTGGTATGATACATCCAGGTGCCTAAACTGCCCCGGATATTTTTACAGATTTTTATGAATTGAAATATCTGTGGATATGTCATTTTTCTGTCATCCTGCTTTTTTTTCCTTTTCTGCCTTTCTCATATTCTGTGCTTTTTTTCCTTAAAAAATTTTGTCTATTAACGAATATTTAACATTTACATTGAGTATTGTCTGCTGACAGAATGGAAACCTTTGTCATTCAGACCCTTTGTGCTCTGTCTATTCCTTCGTGCCTCCTCAGTACAGCCTTCTTGGCTACGACTGTGCATTCTGTATGGGATCAAGTAGGCATCTGCGTTCTTCCTTTCCATCCCAGATGCAGTCGCCAGAGTGCAGGAAAACATTTCTGCCTTGAGAAGGTCTGTCAGTAGGAGGTAACTTCCCAGGTCACTTTGAACTCCAGGATTATGTATATGGACAGATCTTGGGCTCCATTTATCTAGAGCAGGATGGATGTCAATGCAGAGGAAGAAGAGTGTCACCAGAGAGAGAGAAGAATGTGCTTTATAACTTGTCTGACCTGAGATTGAACTTTAGTTTGGTTTGGAGAAGGTTGCCATCTTTAAGTGGTTTGGAATTTCCGTGGACCAGTTATAATGGCCTGGGAGAGGCATTATAATGAACATCTTTTTTTCTAGGAAATAGAGTTATTTCATTATCAAACGTTTAGAAGAATTTAACTTTTTTTTAAAGATTATATTATGAAGTAATCTCCACACCCAACATGGAGCTTAAACACATGACCCCAAGATCAAGAATTGCATGTTCTACTGATGGAGTCAGCCGGGCACCCCTAGAAGAATTTCTGTGGGCTTTGTAGATGAATATTTCTCTTCAGAGACAGTGAAATATCTGAATGCCAGACTTTCATTCTTAGAACAAAGTTTCTTCATTTGGAAAGAAGGCTTTAAAGTTAATCGGTGTGTACTATTCTAGAGAAGAAAATGAGAAATATTCTTGTCCTTTTATATAGGCAGGTTGTTATTTCTTACTCTGGTCTTTTGGTTAAGGGAAGAATCCTGGCTCTCAAAACAGTTTCCCTTTCTGAGGATACATGTATACACGAAGCAAAACAATAGGAGTGTTTAAGGTGGTTTGATTGCTGATGGACCTTTTCTCTAGAAACTCTCCTGACTTCATTGTTACCACCATGAGGAGGGTGTACACCTGCATTGTCTGCACAGTGCCCTTAGCAGATAGATGCCATGTTCTGTAGGATTAGGATTAGGATAACTAACAGACACATTTGTTTCTTCAGTTTTGTCCAGTGTCTTCTGGAGCAGACCTGTGAGAGTTTCTGTGGTTAGACTTAAAAGATCTATAAATTTGACTGCTGCTGAGTATGCATTTTTAAAGTGAGCTCCTATAGCAGATGTTTGTCCCTGCCCTTAGTTTGGAAGCCTGTCCACTTTCACTGCTGTTTCACAATCACGTGGCAGCCATTTGTATTCCTCATCACTGCTATTCTCTCTCCAGACTGCCCACTGTGTTGTCTTATACCAGATGAGTAGGTGTAGTTTATGTTCTGGTTTACATTGGCTGCTGCCATTTCACTTGAACTGACCACTAAGTCAGAGGGCTGAAGGATGTAAGAGATTGCCTGGAGCATTGGGTCTGTGGTCCCCCCCCCCAAACCCCCACTATCTTTGCTGTTAAAACTAACAAAACCTGAAAGTAAGTGTGAAATCATAATCTTATTAAAACCCTGGTGTTCTGAGGTATCACTCTCTAGTCTTTTTCTCTCCTTAGAGCCTAGGAATCCCTTCTGATTACTAAAATCTGGTTACACTTTAGGCTGCCAAAATGTTGATACATTAGTGTTTTTTGCACATGCTTTGTATTGGCACTTAAAGTACGTCATTGTTTTCTCTTTATTGCCAGGTGCGTGGAGGACTGCAACAGAGGAGTGGGGAACTGAAGATTGGAATGAAGATGTAGGTATTCCCAGGTCATTCCTCACTAGTGCCTTCTATCCTTAAGTGGTGTTTAGGGATAGAAAATGGGTATGTTTCTACCCCTTAAAATCACCCTTGAGATTCTGACCCAAAACTTTTACATCCAAAATAGTGTTCTGAGCCAGAACATTTCACATATGTTATATGAAGGAGACTGGGCATGAACAGGACTCTGTGGAACCAGACTATGGAAAGGGCAAGTGCACCTGTGTAAGTCCAATATCTGATTGTCGGATTTATCCCAGGAAGAGATGGTGGTTGGGTAGGGCACCAGAAATGGAGTCAGGCAGGTAGTGCACTGAGTAATAGCTGCTGGTGGCACATGACTCCTTTGGAGTTAGTTCCGTTATTTGGTTTACATTCAGGCACTGAAGTATGGTCCTGTAATTGGCTTAGAGGTGGGTGCAAAATGAAATATATGGTATCATGTCCTCAAGTTTACAATTTGGTTGGTTCTGGAACCCTTTTATTCACTTGAAGCCCAACTTTGTAATTGAGATGAATATATAGAACTGGCTGTCTTCCAGCTTGACTCAACTTGGAAGCCTCATACATGGGTGGTACAAAGATGACACATAAACAAGCTCCATGAATTCTCTGGAGTAGAACCTGAGCAAAAGAATTCTGCTGATTCTTGGTCACAGTCAAGCTTTTGTTATGAATTCTAGTTTTCAGTGATCATGGATTAACTTAACATTTTCAGTCTACTTTCATATATTTGTATCTATTCAGGCAAGACAGCTCATACAGTGAGAGGGTGATATGTCAAACTTTTGATTTGTGAGATCTGAGTTTTTAAAATTTCAGATGCATCAGCATCAGAGGGTGATTCTTTTCGGTTCTAACTGAGCTAGATTGCCTTGTGAATACTTTCTATGATTTGGCTTGTCTGTTTAAGCAATTTTCAGAGAACGGTATATTTGGAGGAATGGATTCCCTGTTTTTTAGAGAAGAGATTTTAATCAGAAAGTGAAAACAAAACCAAAACAAGTTTTACATAGTAGGATGAGTTTTTCCTTAACAATTGCTTATCGAGTTTTAGGGTTTTACAATGCAAAGAGTAGGTATAATAAAGTTAATATTAAGGCAAAAATTGCATATTGTTGAAATTATCCCTATAAAGACCTTAATTCACCAGCACTTGGGTTCTTACTGCTCAAAAGCTAGGAGTTAATTAAATTATTTTATTTCTGTCTTTGTCTTGGCTGTAACCTTTCTTTGAAAGGAGCAGTGGAAGATTAAAGTTTGGTTTGGGTAGCGGTGGGAGTTGGGAACTCTGATGAGAAAGTATAATAAGGTTTCTCTATTTCTGTGGCGTGTGTACTCAGCTTCTCATAAGTTGAATGTGCGTATCCTGTGACTCCACTATATTTTATTAGGTTTCTTGATTTTACCCTCTCGATAAAATCATTGAACCTGTCTAGAAGGGGCATGCAAGTCAATCCATGTAGGGTTCCTCTGGGTAGGTGGTTCTCTTTTCTGAGGGTTTTTCCTTTACCTTGGTATTAAATTCCACTTACCTATGCCAAGTTTCTGACTGGAGCCCACCTAACACCAGGAGTGACTAATCTCTCTGTTTTCCAGCTTTCTGAGACCAAGATCTTCACTGCCTCTAATGTGTCTTCAGTACCTCTGCCTGCGGAGAATGTGACAATCACTGCTGGTCAGAGGCAAGTGTGTGGTAAAGTTCAGCGTCTTTTCCCAGGAGGACCTGGTGAGAGAGCTGCAAGGAGGAGTAGCAGTGGGCCTTTTATAAGCTCCCATGGTGCTGGTAGTAATGGTACCCAAGCCTACTAGGTTCCTCTCCAGTTGATTGATAGGTTTATAGTAGATTTACTGAGTAGAAGTCCATATATTATAATTTTAAAGATGATTCTCTTCATAATAGCCTGTTTAATTACATAGGTCGATCTGAATTAAAACTTAAGCATAATGTAACTTTTCTGGTAGTAAGGTAAAGTTAAACATGGAAATATTTTCATTTATTTGAGTTTGCAGAACTGTTCAGTAGCTTCTCAGGCTTTATAATTAAAATCTTTGTCCACTGAGTCTACTGAGTAAATTGATCAGTTCTACCTTAGGATCTGGCTAATGAACTTTTTTGAACTTGAACCCTAGGTCTTAGGGTCAGGAGAGGGAAATATACCTACCAGGAATATTTTTATCCCTGGAAAGCCTCTTGGATTATTTCTAGATGTGGGTATGATAGGTATGATAGGTCTAGACTCAGAAGGTCCTAGATTGCACTAGAAATAGGATATTAGGGACATCGTCCCCAGAAGTGAGGTGTATTGTTTTTCTGAAACCAATTCTTCAATTCTTTGACACCAACCAGATGTTCAGTAATTCAGTTCAATTCTGACAGTATCCAGAGTTAGCACAGACCCTAGTTGACACCTTTATTCCATAAGACTGCCCTTGCTTTCGAGGTCAGCTGCAACTTGAGCTCAGGCTATCCACACATTTCTGCCTGGCTGACTACAGATTTGGGGATTCTCATAGCCTCCTTCTTAGGTTCAGTAATCAGCTAAAATGACTCACAGAACTTAAGGAAGAGTTTGCTTGCCATAGCTGGTTTATTATAACCAGTGCCAAATATAAGACTTGGATGCGGCAGGGCATGGCATGGGGTACAAAGCCTTGAAGTTTCATTACTTAGATTGGCCTGATTGATTAAGCCGTTGGCTGTTGAAGGCAGTTTCCAGCTCCCTTCCAACAGTAAAAGTGGATAGGGTGTGCCAGGGCTGAAAGTTCTAATCTTCTAATCCCTTTCCTGGTGTTTCTGGTGGCATCCCCCTTCCTGAAGCTATGTCGGGGGGCCTCTCACTCTGAGTAACCTCATTATTATATACTTTGGTTGAAAGAGGCTCATTGGGATGCCTGGGTGGCTCAGTGGTTGAGCATCTGCTTTTGGCTCACGGCATAGTCCTGGGGTTCTGGGATCGAGTCCTGCATTGGGCTCCCTGCAAGGAGCCTGCTTCTCCTTCTGCCTGTGTCTCTACCTCTTTCTGAGTCTCTTAGGAATAAATAAATAAAGTTTTCAAAAAAAAAAAAAAAAGGCTCATTATGGGACACCTGGGGTTGCTCAGTCAATTAAGCATTCAACTCTTGATTTTGGATCAGGTCATGATCTCTTAGAGTCATGAGATGGAGCCCCATGTAGGGCTCCATCCTGGGCATGGAGTCTGCTTAAGATTCACTTTCTCTAATAAAAATAACAAAACACACTCAGGAAATTTTAAGGGTTTTAGAAGCTCTGTGCCAAGAACTAGAGGCAAAGTCAAGCTATATGTTTTTATTATACCACAACTAACTTTGGAAACTTTTTTTTTTTTTAAGATTTTATTTATTTATTCATGAGAGACAGAGAGAGGCAGAGACACAGGCAGGGGGGAAGCAGGCTCCACACAGGGAGCCCGACGCGGGACTCGATTCTGGGTCTCCAGGATCAGGCCCTGGGCTGAATGAAGAGAGCGCTAAACTGTTGAGCCACCTGGGCTGCCCAACTTTGGAAATTTTATAAAAATTAAGGGGGGTAATTCCAAAGATGCTTGAAAAAGATGCCAGTGTTCTGGTGTATGTTTTTATGTATTAGGTATTGGTAATGACAAGTATTCAGTATTAAAATAATTGGCTAAAAACTTGTAAATTTTGGCCCAATATCACGCTACTATGTTCAAACTAACATTTGCTATTCTATTAAATTGATTTCACTAAATTGAAACATTTAACATTATTATGGTTGACAACACCACTGGAATACAGCTAGATCATGTATGGCTCTTATATATCAATTATTTTGGCAAATTAAGCATTTCAGGTCTTTGTGTTTTTGATGTGTGACTTTATTTTGACCTAACCATAATTTGAGTTGGAAGTTGGGGAATGCTATAGAATGTTCCATTGTTATCAAGATATTGCATCCCTCCACTAGAATTGACCTTGCTGTTCTATTGGGGAAGACACCATCTTCAGTGGAGAATGATTCATCTAATCTGGATCCATCTCAGGCTCCTTCTCTTGCCCAGCCTCTTGTGTTCAGTAATTCGAAGCAGAGTGCCATAACACAGCCTGCTTCTGGAAACACATTTTCTCATCACAGTATGGTAAGTAAGAAACATGGTGTCTTTTAACCACACTTTCCTGTCAACTCCAGCACATACATGCAGTACTGCCTTCTGGTGACACAGATTTGGGGTGGGGTAAAGCATCCCCTTTTGTGCCTTAAGCAACCTTAGGTGTAGAAATAAAGAGTTGAATAATAAGGGTACCACCAGAGAAGGACTTAGTTTTGGATGGACTAAGTCTTCTAAAAATGAGTCAGCATCACTTACTGAATGCTCACTGTGCTGAACATTATTTGCTCTTAAAGAAGAAAAAAAATGACATAAAATTTTATCTTTTTTTAATCTTAAACTTTGATGGAAGGTTGTAGCACTTCCCTATTTCTTCATAGAGCAGAATTACCATAAATTGGTTTAAACCAGACATTTTTGGACTAGACTTCCAAAAACTTGATGTTTTCCTGAATGTTTCTACTTACTATCTGTTACTCCTTTTTTCTATAAGCAAGGACCAGGTCACTTGCTTTGCGTGCCTTATAGAGCTGTAGAAAGATGGAATAAGATCATGGATAAGGGCTCTACAACTGAGAGCAACAGTGATACTGTTTATTAATACATAGAATACTTATGGCCATATGACTCATTGATTCAGCTAAATCATTCAAGGTCGTTAACTATAGCAAAAAAATAATTTAAGCTAGGGATGCCTGGGTGGCTCAGCGGTGGAGCATCTGCCTTTGGCTCAGGGCGTGATCCCAAATCCGGGATCTGGGATTGAGTCCCACATTGGGCTCCTTGCAGGGAGCCTGCTTCTCCCTCTGCCTGTGTCTCTGCCTCTCTCTCTCTCTCTCTCTGTCTCTCATGAATAAATAAATAAAATCTTAAAAAAAAATCATTTAAGCTGAACTAAGATGATGCAAGGACTTTTTTTTTTTTTTTTTTGTCACTTAAAGGAAACTTTATTTGCAGTAAATAAGGATCATTTGGGGAAAGACCTTTTTTGGGGGGGAGGTACCAATTTCTTTTTTTAATAGCAAATCCTAAGAAGAATCGCTTTTTCTTTTTTTCTCTTTGCTTTTCCCTTCCTGTCTGTTTATTTTTTGGTGGAGGTATACTGTAGTTGTAAGAGGTAAGAGACCATGTGTGTGCATATAGTTTTATTTTTCTAGTAGTAGGATTATAGTTATTATTTTAAATAGGAAACAGCTGAGCTAGCCTCTGATCCAGAACTGTCAGTTTTTAACTACTGTTTTAAAATTTTGTGTGTGTTAATAGTAATTTGGTAATTGATACTCTGTCATATATGAAAGGTGACAGGTGAGAAAAGGGAAAGAAGGGACAGGGAGTGGAACATTAGGATTAAAAAAAAGACAAAAATCATAAGATGGGTTCATGAAGATAAGGAAGTAACTGTCAATTCTTGAGATATATATGGCAGGAAAAGGTGAAGTGCTCTGTATTTCTTTTAATTGGCTTTATAATGTCTGGGATTGTGAAGATTTACAACCAAATTCAAACTCTGATATCGAAATTAATGTCAGCATATTTCATTTATCCTAACATTCTGTTTATTTTTTTTATTATTATTTTTTTTCTAACATTCTGTTTAATATGTCACATGAGGTTAAAGTAAATAAAAATAACGTCGTATTCTATTAGTTGTATTAATCAGTGTGCTATTTATTTTTAATGTTAGAGGATTAATTTCCCTTAAAACATAATAGATGTAAATAATACAGGCGTTCCCCATTATCATGGATGATACATGGACATTATCTAATGTGCTATCTCTTTTTTTTAAAGACTTTTATTCATGAGAGACAGAGAGAGAGGGAGAGAGACAGAGGCAAAGACAAAAGCAGAGGG
Source organism: Vulpes vulpes (assembly GCF_048418805.1). NCBI lineage: Eukaryota > Metazoa > Chordata > Mammalia > Carnivora > Canidae > Vulpes > Vulpes vulpes. The sequence goes on from NC_132792.1 coordinate 117,408,055, forward strand.
AGAAGCAGGCTCCATGCGGGGAGCCTGATGTGGGACTCGATCCTGGAACCCTGGATTCACTCCCTGGGGTCAAAGGTGCTAAACTGCTGCACCACGCAGGTGTCCCATGCTATGTCTTGTCTCGTCTCGTCTCTTCTCTTCTTTTCTTTTCTTTTTTCTTTCTTTTCTTTTGTTTTCTTTTCTTTCGAGATAGAGAGAGAGAGAGAGAGAGAGAGAGGCAGAGACAGGCAGAGGGAGAAGCAGGCTCTGTGCAGGAAGCCTGACATGGGACTCGATCCCAGGTCTCCAGGATCACACCCTGGGCTGCAGGCGGCGCTAAACCGCTGAGCCACCGGGGCTGCCCTCCTGTGCTATGTCTTTAATGTAAAGCTTTGCACTTGCAGACTATTTGATAATCATTGCTATGTGAGATCATCTCTCTGTCACAATCCCATGCTTTTAACTTGACTTTTGGTGTTTGTTTTTATAATCTTGTGATGTAGACTGAAATGGGAAAAATGACTTACTTTGGATTGGACCCATTGGTTTTGTATAAGAAAGCTCTGCTCAGGGGCACCTGGGTGGCTCAGTCAGCTAAGTATCCCTCTTGGTTTTGGCTCAGATTGTGATCTTGAGGTTGAGGGATTGAGCCCTGCACCAGGCTCTGTGCTCAGTGGGGAGTCTGCCTGGGATTCTGTCGCCCTCCCTTCCCCCACTTGTGCTTTCTCTCTCTCTCTCTAAAAATAAGTAAATCTTCAAAATAAAACAAAACACTGCTTAGTGTTGATGAGGATGAAATGGTTGAGTAAGACCCTAAGGAAAACTAGATTTTAAATCTCCCTGAAGGTGTTTTGGAGTAGTCAGGGCCTTCATCTTCTGGAGGAGGCTAGTCTTACCTGGCAATAGGGAGTGGGGAAAATCTCCCCAAAGCATTGAGTAAATTTTGCTTTGTTATTCGTGATCATGATCACTCTATAGAACTTGGATCCACACAGACAAAACAAATCATACTGAGTCATTATTTGATTGTCTAGTGCAGAAGTTTTGATAGGCCCTTGGCTTCTTCTCTTTGCTTCTGTGCTAGTTACTAGCAGCATTGAGGTGAGACTCCTGTCAGTTCTTCTTACTTTGCAGCTATTTAGTGGAGGGGGGAATGACCTTCTTGACTAAAGTGAAATTTGATGTTAGCTTTCATATTAATTTAATAATTACATACTGGTTGATTTAAAACTTTAAAAGGGAAAAAAATTTCTTCTAGTCATTAGATCTTTATCCCTGGGGAGGAAGTGATAGTGTAACTTTTAATGGTTCTCATCTTTTTGAGTGCTTATTATGTGCCATGCATGTATTAAATGCTTTATGTACATAATCTGTTTGATCCTCCTCCAACTTAATGCAATACTATTTTCAGGTAAGGAAAATGAGGTACAGAAAAATTATAAATAACTTTTCCACGATTACATAGCCAGGATTTGAAAGGAGGCAGTCTGGCTGCAGAGATTGTGCCCTAAAGGGCTTTGCTTGCTGTAGATATTTATCTTCTCTGTTGATTTACAGGTGAGCATGTTAGGGAAAGGATTTGGTGATGTCGGTGAAGCCAAAGGTGGCAGTACCACGGGCTCCCAGTTCTTGGAGCAGTTCAAGACTGCTCAGGCCCTGGCCCAGTTGGCGGCACAACATTCTCAGTCTGGAACCACCACCACCTCCTCTTGGGACATGGGCTCTGCCTCCCAATCCCCTTCGCTGGTGCAGTACGGTGAGAAGGATGGAAAGTGACTTGAATTCTTTAAGCATTGGAGCATTAATGCCAGGAGCTGGTGAAAGTCAGGGGTGGGGTTGGGTGGAAAAACGTGTCCTGAAGTTAGGGGAAGGGTTGCCAGCTGGCTAATTTCCCGAACTGATTTTCCCCAGTCAGATAGGCTGAGTTCAGAATGCTGGGGGGAATAGTAAAGATTTGAGACTCAGTATCTCTTTATCAAAATTAGATACATACATAGTTGTAGTCTTCAGTTGCCCTGGGGTTTTTTTTAGATTCTCCCTAGATTGGTTTTTAGTGTTTGAAAACAACATGTTACCTTTGAAAAGGTTCACGGACTTGACCATTTTAGAATTTTACACTCTAAATATGGGCATTTCCTGGGCTCCTTCTTACACAGGCAGGGTAATAGCACTGATTCCATTAACCTATACTTAGAACGGATATGATCCAGTGATTGTCACTTTTAGAAATGAGAGTAAATCCTAAAAGAGAACCTGTTTATATGGGGTACTGAATCTTTAGGGCCTTATTTTGTAGCTCTAGAGTAGGATAATAGCATTTTATTGAGGTTTATTAGCATCTCTGGCCTTACACATGTTGGGTTTCTTCATGCAGATTTGAAGAACCCAAATGATTCAACAGTGCACAGCCCCTTTACCAAACGCCAGGCTTTCACCCCATCTTCAACCATGATGGAGGTGTTCCTTCAGGAGAAGCCATCCGCGGTGGCTACCTCCACAGCTGCACCTCCACCCCCGTCTTCTCCTCTGCCAAGCAAATCCACCTCGGCCCCACAGATGTCTCCCGGGTCTTCAGACAACCAGTCCTCCAGTCCACAGCCGGCTCAGCAAAAATTGAAACAGCAGAAGAAAAAGGCCTCCTTGACTTCAAAGGTATTTGAATTTTTGAGATGGGTGTCATCTGAGGGCAAAAGGGATGCGGGATTAGGGAATTGAGAGTCTAAGGGGAGAGTCTGGATCCCTGGGTGACTCAGCGATTTAGCGCCTGCCTTCAGCCCAGGGAGTGATCCTGGAGTCCTGGGATCGAGTCCCATATCTGACTCCTGCATGGAGCCTGCTTCTCCCTCTGCCTGTGTTCTCTGCCCGCCCCCCCTCTCTCATGAATAAATAAACATTAAAAAAAAAAAGGGGGGAGAGTCTGCATGTTTGAAGGAGAAATTTTTTTTTTTTATTAGTCCTATAGTAAGGTTGTAATAAAACCATTACTTTTACTTTACAGATTCCTGCTCTGGCTGTGGAAATGCCTGGCTCAGCAGATATCTCAGGGCTAAACCTGCAGTTTGGGGCATTGCAGTTTGGGTCAGAGCCTGTCCTTTCTGATTATGAGTCCACCCCCACCACGAGCGCCTCTTCAAGCCAGGCTCCAAGTAGCCTCTATACCAGCACGGCCAGGTAGAAGAAACATCAATTTTAAGACTTTAGTTCTGGAGCTTCTACTACTTTTTCTGAGTCTCCTGCTGATTCCTATAACTCTGAAGAGGCCCAGCCTCTGACTGAGTGAAGGAAAAGTAGTAGCCCGATTGTATTTTGTGAAGCATTTCAAAATAAACAGATGGAAATATACCGCTAGGGTACTTCTAGAGTGTCCATGCCCAGTTCTGAAGAGGCATGTGTAGCACCTTTAACGGGAGGACCTTGGCATCTGGCTAATGATGCTTTTGGCACATTTGGTCCTTTGGTGTGGGCTTTATGCCAATGAAGGGTGTGACTGGCCTACTAGGGAATATATAGCATTGATACAGCATATAAGTTAAAAGAAACCTTTCCTGCCTTCTCTGATAACTTTTAGGGAGGGCCAACGTAAGCAATAGAAAATCCTGGAGGAATTTCTGGGACTAGGCTGTTTTCCTCAGTACTTTGAATTTAAAAATACAGGTATTAAGCCCTAGCGAATCATAACTGCAATTAATGCATGTGAATATTTTAAAAGTTCTTCTTAGGGGAGTTCTACTTCATATCTAATGGGGCTATTGAGAGAGCAGGGGTCTCAGAATTCCTTAAAATGAATATGAGTAAAAGGTAACTTTTCCTGTGCTTAGGGTTCACGTTAGGATATATCAAAGGAAAAAAAATAAAGGATATATCAAAGGAGTCAGAGTAGTCCTTTCTACTTTGGCCTCTTTTTCTTACGGGTATAAGAATGTAGGTGAGCTGTTTTTAGGTTAGACCCCTGACTCTGTAGGATGTAGAATACCTATGATTGTCAGGAGAAAATCGTTTATTTGTTGCTAGAAGTTTTCTTTCTGAATGTAATGGAATTACTATTATAGAAGATCTCCGCCATTTCCTTGTTACCAGTGGGTCTGTTCTGCTTCATTTCTCTGAGATTTTCCTTCTGTATTCCCCACAGTGAATCTTCATCCACAATCTCATCTAACCAGAGTCAGGAATCCGGTTATCAGAGCGGTCCAATTCAGTCGACAACCTATACCTCCCAAAATAATGCTCAGGGTCCTCTGTATGAACAGAGGTCCACACAGACTCGGCGATACCCCAGCTCGATCTCCTCATCACCCCAAAAGGACCTGACTCAGGCAAAGGTAGTGGGTTTACAAGTCCCTGGGTGCTAGTTAGGACAATATTGGGCAAAGACTCTTCAGTGTCTCTCTCTTCTTGACAAATTGTGCTGGGATTCCTCAGAAGTGCTGACTGAGAAGCTGAAACCACATTTCTGTGATTGGTGATTAAAAAGTTCTTTTCACCAAACCTGGAGATTCAGAGCCAGAAAACCATTCTCTTTGCAGTAAAGATTACTTGTCTATGGTAGAATCAGTGTCAAATAATTGTTTACTTTTTTGAGACGATCTGAGTGCTAGACCCCTGGGTGTCTATCAGTAGATACCTTGCTGACCCAGCAAGGGGACAGCATGTCCCAGGGTGCTGTGGAGGGACAGTCATGTGCAGCCAGAAACTGGCTGGTTTGGCTGAACCTGACATACTTCCTGTCCTCCCCCAGGGCCCTGGACTTAGGCCTTTCCTGTGTCTCCTCTGGGTTTGTGACCTCTTGAGCAGTTTAGGGGTTGTCTTTGCTGCCATGGGTCACAAAGGATTGGTGTGCCTTGTTTTCGTTCCCATTTTAAATTCTTGTAGTTTTGTTTGCTAGTCTTTGTTCTGTTAATCCTTTAGCTTGCAGATTTATTAATGGAAATTGAGCTGAGTCAGTGCTAACTTGACCTGTTTCCTTGAGTTTGTCTCTTCCTTACTCCTCTGTTTTTTGTCCCAGAATGGCTTCAGCTCTGTGCAGGCCACGCAGTTACAGACCACGCAATCTGTTGAAGGTGAGTGTTCTCTAGACATTTGCCTGTACATTCTAGTGTTTTTCCTCCTCTTTTAGTGTTTTTGCTTTTCTTAGATTATAGTGAGAAGAGCCCTGGCTTTTCTGGTTATACTCTTCATTTGGTTCTGCTTTGCTATTTAATAGCAAACAAATCTAAGTTTTTCTGTGTTTTAGAACAGTGATAACACCTTTGGCTCCTTTGTTGGGTAAATGAGTTCAGTGCTCTGAAATGCTTGGAATTTAGAAAAAAAAAGAAAGAAAGAAAAAGGAGTCAACCTAAACACATACGGTCCATTATTAAATAACTCAACACTTTTAGCTTGGGGACAGCCTAGGACTCCCATGTACAGGAGTTATCTCTTCACTTTTCATAGACACTCCTTTTCCTCTGATGAGGTGAATTATTTATGCTTTATTTCTAGGTGCTACAGGCGCTGCAGTGAAATCTGACTCACCTTCTGCTCCTGGCATCCCCCCTCTCAGTGAAACCGTGTCTGCAGCTTCCTTACTGACAACAGCCGGTCAACATTCATCATCGTTGGGTGGCTTGAGCCATGGTGAGGAGAGTCCAAATACTACCACCACACAACACAGCAGGTGATTTGGGTTGCGGCTGGATGCTGGGGTTGGGAGGGGTGGTATTGGCTCCCTGCCTCGGTCCTGCCCTTGCTGCCTGGTGGGGGCCACATTAGTGAGGTGGACGACTTGAAAGCTGTGGGAAGCAGAAGCAGAGGAGGCCTGTCCTCCTTTCTCAGCAGCCGCTCTCGTTCTGTCTGCTGCCCACCTTTGGCTGGCCACAGTGCTCCCCACGATCTCAGGCTTCCTTGGTCCCATATTCTGCCTTATCTCCTCGTCTGTGTTCCTGACAGAAGCTCCCAAATAATCATAGCACTGTGGCTGATGGCAACCTCTTCTTTGCAGCACATTATCCACACAGCAGAATACCCTTTCGTCATCCACATCTTCGGGGCGCACTTCTACATCCACTCTTTTGGTAAGTGTGATGCTGCAAAAGAGAACGTGTGGTTTTCTTGCACTTAGAACTCTCCAACTGTAAGACTTCTGAAGAAGTGATTCTTGGAAATCTCTTCACGAGGTGGCAAAATGATCATTGATCTCAGGTTGCGGGAATGGAATAAAAGGATGTTGGGAGGCAGGAGAATCAAGAAATATTAGAGAGCTGTGAGCCAGTTCTCCAAACCCTGGATGTGACTCTTGAGTCTTTATGTGACTTTTTCTTTGCTTTTCTTCTCAACACTGAAGTGGGTGGGACTTTGTGTGCTCTGGTAAATGCTGTAGGGATGTCCCTTTCTCACTGCTACAGCATTCTCATTCTTTGGTCTGAGTATGCTGAACATGGCTACTAAAAGTCATGTGTAAGTCTGAGCATCCTTTGAAAGTGCAGGCCAGATGAAAGCTTTTGACCAAATAATTAATTTCGCTATTGTGATTTGGAACAACCATTTGTGGAATTAGGCTGAGGTGGTAAGGAAGACTCATTCTGGGCAAAGGTGTCTGGTTTGCCAGAAACCAAGGGGAAGATAGTGCTGAGGCTTCCTGAAAAGTCTTTTTCCTTAAATATAAATATTCTCCTTGATGAGTCTTGGGGAATGGGTAGCTGGAGGATAATTTGTAATTTCTTCTAATTCCTTTGGCAGAGGGCATCCCATACTCTGCCTCAGCTTTTTAAATTGGGAAGCTGATACGCTCTCACCAACAGAAGAGAGTGTGCATCTCTTCTGACCTGTTTTGCTAATCACTGTTTCCTCCTCCTGTCTTCCACTGCTCCCCCTTTTTAAGCACACAAGCGTGGACAGTGAGGCGAACCTCCATTCTTCCTCCAGCACTTTTTCCACCACATCCAGCACGGTTTCTGCGCCTCCCCCAGTGGTCAGTGTCTCTTCCAGTCTCAACAGCGGCAGCAGCTTGGGCCTCAGCCTCAGCAGCAATTCCACTGTCACAGCCTCGACTCGGAGCTCAGTTGCTACAACTTCAGGTAGAAGGTGGATGGCATTCGTCTGGGACAGAGGAGAGAAGTAATTGTGTGACAGGATACAATGTGGTTTCTCTTTTAGGAAAAGCTCCTCCCAACCTCCCTCCTGGGGTCCCGCCATTGTTGCCTAATCCGTACATTATGGCTCCTGGGCTGTTACATGCCTATCCGGTAAGTGAGACGTCGCACCTTCTCCAGAAGGTGAAGGTGGGTGGCCACTCTAGAGAGGAAGGACTAAACAAAAGCCATTTCTTCTATTTGTATTTTCTGTGAGTGAAACACAGATTCTGGGCCTCTGAAGCCAAAGGCCAGAGTGTCCACCTGGAATCCCTTTTAGTTTTCTCAGAGAATTTTCTCTGGTTGGATTGATTCCCTGTCTTAGAGGGTCTGTGCTGGCTTTGACTAGTCAGAGCAGAGTTCCCTGACCTGATATCTGGGACTATCTAAGAGGGGCCGATGGACAGTGGTAGCTGTTTGCCCTGGGGTATCTTCCGTCAAATCCGTGGATTCATTGTCTATTAAGATGAAGGGTATTTATTTGAAATGTTTAAAAAGACATCTGTTCTTGCTCCTCAGTGTAGGTGAATATCCTACAGAGGAAACATCCATTTTACATGTTTTTTAACAATAAACATAACAACTTACTAGCTATAAAGTTACAGAAAATGAGTAAAATGTGAATTCTTTCTGAAAGAGATAATTTTAAGTATTTATTCATTCATGAGAGACATATACAGAGAGACAGAGACACGGAGGGAGAAGCAGGCTCCCCACAAGGAGCCCGATGTGGGACTTGATCCTGGATCCCAGGATAATGCCCTGAGCTGAAGGCAGACATTCCACCACTGAGCATCCAGGCATCCCAGGGAAAGCCTTAGGACCTTTTCCCAAATCACTTAATCTCTTTGTACTTCACTTCTTTCCTCTTAAACGAAACTGAAAGAAGTAATCTATGTCCTATTCTTCCTAGGAATGACTTAGCTCTGGGTGCCTGGGTGGCTCAGTGGTTGAGCCTGTGGGGAGCCTGCTTCTCCCTCTGCCTTTGTCTCTGCTTCTCTCTCTCTGTCTCTCTCATGACTAAATAAATAAAATCTTTAAAAAAAAAAAAGAATGGCTTAGCTTGTCTCTTAGCACCTTGGTTTGCTCCTATGGTAACCAGTTCCTATTAATATTGTTACGTGTTTGTATTTTCTAGCCACAAGTATATGGTTATGATGACTTACAGATGCTTCAGACAAGGTTTCCCTTGGTGAGTATGTGATGTAGAGCTTAAGAAAAGAAAGTGATTTTCACCTTACTGTTGAGAGGATTATTGTAGGTGTTCAGTTGATAACTCACAGGCTTAGCTCTCCCCAGCCTGTACCCTCCATGTGCAAACTTTGGTTCAAGATCTCTTAGAATACAGGCACTTGGGAAATGGTTTTAACAGAAGATAACTTCCCTTTTTTTAATTGGTTGTGACTTCTTCAAAGTAAACAAGTTTTAAGCTAATGTATAGCTCAGAGTTCTCTGGAGCTCTCTGGATGCTTTTTATGTATCAGGCCCTTTGAATTACAGAAAGACTAGTTATTTTTCAGTAGTAGATTCTTAGGGATAGTACCTAAAGATTTGAGAATATCTTTGGTTCTGTTGGACTTGATGTATTTCCTGGTGAGCATACCCGTAGACCTCGTCTGACTGTGCTTGTGGCCAGGCGAGGGGGACAGTGTATGCAAGAGTAACTTGGAGTTCGTGCCAGGTCTAGCCAGCTAAATCAGTAGCTGGATAAATTGCAGCACTCCCAACATTCTGCCTCTTAACCCTGTGCTGTTACTCATGCTGGGGAGTGGCATTGAGTGTCTGCTCTTTGATTTCTCTCTTCTAGGATTACTACAGCATCCCATTTCCCACGCCCACCACTCCACTGACTGGGAGGGATGGTAGCCTGGCCAGCAACCCTTACTCTGGTACGGTTGGGATGGAGCCGAAAGAAGGGAGAATGTGTTGGGATTGGTGAATAGCAAGAAAGGACCCATTTCTTACTTTAACTAAGACCTTTGGCAGAAGGTATAAAGCAGATGTGATGAATCAGGGTGGGTAGATTTGCAGTGCTGCTGAAGATTGAGATTTCCTTCTCTTCCTGCTTTGTTGTCTCCCTAAAGTTCCGAAGTAATACCTTGACTTAGTTTTCTCTGCCATTCTCCAGTTTTTTCCAGGAAGTACAGTGCTTGAACTGGCCTTCCTTTGCCCCTCTTTGCTCCTGTTCTCTGCTCACAGTGGTAGTCTCGTTGCCTTGCTAAGCCACGATCCTTTTTATGCCTGACAGGTTGTCCTCTTTGACCTATCTTTTTCCCTGTTACTATTCTGAGTCCAGCAAAGAGTGTTCTTTGAGGGGAAGCAGGGGAAGGTGGGAAGGGTGGGGGATGAAGGATAGGAATGGATAGGGAAATCATGCAGGAGCTTTGATCTGGGGGCCTGTCTCCCACAGGATGGTACAGGCATCTGACATTTGGCTCAACTTTGCACTGTGCTGTGTGCTCAGTGGTGCCACATGTTGCTGCAAGGAAACGTAATTCAAAGAGTCTTGGATCAGGGTCTTCTGGAATCTTGTGAAGCCAAGAGAAGGAAATTTGCTTTAGGGTCAGGGGTGAAGGAAGTAGCAGGTACATTTAGCCTCTTCTGTCATAGGTGACCTCACAAAGTTTGGCCGTGGGGATGCCTCCTCCCCGGCCCCGGCCACAACCTTGGCCCAACCCCAACAGAACCAGACGCAGACTCACCACACCACACAGCAGACATTCCTGAACCCGGCGCTGCCTCCTGGCTACAGTTATACCAGCCTGCCATACTACACAGGGGTTCCGGGCCTCCCCAGCACCTTCCAGTATGGGCCTGCTGTGTTCCCTGTGAGTACCTGGCCTTGGCCTTTCCTTGTGGCCATGACGAGTCCCAGCCTCCCAGACACTGTCCTAGCTGCCTTCAAGGCTATATGACTTTTTAATAATGGATGAGAAGAAATAGTTCTCCCTTTGGCCTGTTTCTGGCCTGGGGACAGGAGGGGGGCTGGAATTGGTGGTATTGGGATAGAGGTTACCTGTTCTCTGTTCTCTAAAGAGGGGACATGACACCATACAGATGTGTCCCCTGGACTGCCCTTCTTCCCTGCTGCCACTCGCCCCTTTCTCGTCCTTCAGGCAACCATTTTGTGACTTCACTGGTAGATTTTATAAAGCTCCATAGGGAGCTCTATAAAGCTTATTTCACTAAGCAGACTGATCAGCCTGCCTCAGGATGGTAGCTGTCTGAATGCCTGATTCCTGGAGTAGGACAGGTCGGGGGAAAGGCTCACTGTCACCGTGTCACCTCACTCCTGGCCCTTTTGCTCTTTAGGTGGCTCCTACCTCTTCCAAGCAGCATGGTGTGAATGTCAGCGTGAATGCATCGGCCACCCCTTTCCAACAGCCAAGTGGATATGGGTCTCACGGATACAACACTGGTAAGCTTACCTTGACCTGGGCTGTCCGTAATGGTTATAGGATATGACTGAAGGAGTTTCAGGGAGGAAGACGTGCTGCTTGAGAAAATAGGGTTGGTGAAGTGTGCCACCAGCAGCTCCATGTAAGATTTTTCATGTTTGGCTGATATGGGTGTCTATCTGAGCAGCACCAGCGGAGATGCTTAACGTTAAAACACATGTCCAGCACTCATGATGGGAATGCCCTGGGGCATGTGTTGGCTGTTAGAATATGTTGGCTGACCTAAACGTTGGGCGGGAAGCAGAGCCAGGGGCCCCAGTATTTCATGGAGATGTCAGTGGAGGTACGTGTTAGGATGTCTGGTAGTGGTAGTACAGAAGCAGAGGTGCTTCCTGAATAGCAGAGTTGGGTGGGTTTGGCATACACTCCTTTTCTCATGCAACCCCTTTCCGTTCCCTATTTGGGAGATCTAGGACGTGGAGAGAAAGGCATGGGTTGTGAATGCTCAACACAGGGAGAGTTGGACCTTAGAATCCCTTGTTTGTATGGTTGGTTTCTTGGCAAGGTCTTTTTGCACATTTGATGGCAGGAGGGAAATGTAGAAATCCTCTCAATGGGCACTGACTGGAAAGATACCCGGTCTGTCCCCTGCTCCTATACCTGACACCTGCACTCCGCTTCTGGAGGACAGGGACTGAGGAGTCGTTTTTGAATTAAACCGTGCCATCTACTTTTGTCCATGATTTGTAGACAAATATTATGGGGAAGACGTTGTTGGAGTTGCAGAGAGTTGGGGTTGGGGGTTTTTCAAAATTCTAAGCTCACTTACGTGTTCATGGTGATTTGGATGGAGCTGCATCTGTGTTCTTACCCCTGTGTGGGCTCCAGGTGGGTCAGTTGCCCAAGGTTTTCCCTAATTGGGAAACTGAGCTGAGCACGGAGGGCAGTAGGCCTGGGAACTAACCTGGAGCTGTGAGCTGTGTCGGAGCACTCTGGGTGAGTCTGGATTTAACCTGGAGAAATCCTGGCATGCCTCACTCCTTGGAGCTGCTCCTCTCACTGAGCAAGATGCACCCTAATCCTTGGTGGGGAGGATTATAAGCTCTCTGGACTTGGAATGGCCCCATTCTCAGAACATTAGATTTAAGGTTTAGTTGGACCAGATTCAAGAATTTTAAGAGGTAGGTGATTGATAACATAAGAGAATGGCAAACCTCATTCTGGAAATCTTAGTTTCTTATCTCCCTTAAGATTTCAGAAATCTACTGTAACAGTTTTTTGAGCACCCCCAGTTCCCAACCCCACAGAGGGCTCTTGTCATCCCATTCCGCATCAACCTCTAAATTCATTTATTTTTATGTATTTGATTCCTTTTAGGAAGAAAATATCCACCCCCTTACAAGCATTTCTGGACGGCAGAGAGCTAATTTGGCCCAAGGCTGGGGGCTATGTTTTGTGTGTGTGTATAAATTTGCACTGAAGTCTTGTTTCAGAAACCAGACCACTGAGGAGAGCCTGCTGAGCTGAGGCCATGGCCTGCGTGGCTTGGGGAAATGAGTTGGTGGATACCTTCTGGGCTTTGAACTTGCCCTTCCCCCATTTCCCTCTCCCCCATGTGTCTGACCCTGTCTTACCCATTTCGAGTTCAAGCGGTGCAGCACCTCCGAAGCATCAATGCACACACCTGCTGTTGCTTTTGATTCTGGAAGGCATGTAGTTTCAACTTGTAACAAAATATTTGTAGTCTTCAATAAACTGTGGTATTTCTTTAGCTAACTCTGGCGTTCTTTCCGTGCATGTCTTTCTGGACACTAGGAGCCAATGTTGTGCTGTGGATGAAGGGGGGCGGGGGGGAGGGCTTTTCAATCAAATCCCAGCATAGCCAAAGAACTGTTAACTTCTCATCATGGTGATTTTATGAAGGGGGGCGAGGGGCAGCAGCCTCAGTTTCCAACCCTTTGATTGATCAGTAAAGAAAGCTATTTGTAGAAAATCCCTGATTCTCCCTCCTTATTACAGCTCTTCACTTTTCCACTCAGCTCTTTCCCTGGTCTCTGACGTGAGCAGAGGGAAAGGACAGAAACCGCTTGGAGTGTCCTGTCATGGTGAAAGGCAGAAGAGGTGGTTTTCAGAGCTGGTTTAGGGAAGTGGCTTCCAAGGGCCTTGGCCAGGTGGCTGGTTGAGATCTGATGAAGTCTTTAGTGACCAGCTAGTTGATGACTCAGGCTGTGTACACTGTGCTAGCCTGCAACATCGTTCTTATTCTTTATCCCTTGGTAGGCTTTTCAGGGATTGTGGAGTACTCGTGGTTTTGCACTTGTGGGTGTAGCTAAGGATGCGTGGGAGAGGTTTGCTTAGATGACTCCTTGACTATGGAAATTCTTATCCTCACTCAGTCTAATTACTAGTACACCTCACCCCTTTGTTGACAGTTACCTTGTAGGCTGAGAACACCACCCTTTGTTCATTGGAAACCCAGATACCCCATTCCCCTAGAGGCTGCCATGCTGGGAGACGTTAGTTCTCGTTTCTCCTCCACTGTCCACATCATGTCAGTGTGGTCGTCACTGCTTGGGAGTGGGGGATAGACGGGATGTTGACTGTTGGAAGGAAAGCTCTAGTCTGATGAGCTTTCTCATAACTGGTGAAGGGTAAGTGGGGAAGCTGACAGCTGTTCCATTAGTGCTCACACTCAGGCTGTTAGGGCTGCTACACTGTCGTCTCATTCTGCATCTCCAGTCCCTTTAACCACTCAGACTACAGCCTCAGGCCTAGAAGCTGGATGTTAACTAGTCCAGACTCTGGAAAGAATGAAACCGGGGTGGGGGGCACTCCAGAACTAAACTCCTCCCTGCTACCCAGCTCTAGAAACCAGTAGGCCTTTTCTCCCATCCAGTGTGGGGTGACCCTGGGTGTCTGCAAGGTGTTTGAACTTTTGTGTCTTTGATTTCCTTCAAAAACGTTGTTTGTATCTTGTCTGTCCTGCCTCACTCTCAGCCCTTCCACACAAACCTTCCCAGTGGCCTAGTCTTTTCCATAAATGAACTGTTCTTAATGCCTATCACCCATTAAGAGGGAAGGGAAAGATCTACCCCATCGGTCCCTGGGTCGACCCCTTTTATTTCAGGGCCTTTGAAGTGATGGGGCCGTATTTCTCATGCTGTTTCCATAGTTCTGTTCTTTTTCTTGACTCCTCCACTGAACCATCTAGACTTGTGCTATGAAAGAAAGATCCTGCAGCGGCTATCCAAAGGGGGCTTAACTTTTTGAAGGCTGCCTTTGTCCTAGGCATTGGGGGGATTGGGGTTCTGGAGTTTGAAGGGGGAACTGCTATTGAGTTATGGGGGAATTTGTGATTTGGTCAGTTTATAGACAGTGCTTCTAAAATACTCTTCCATCAAAGTGCCCCTCCCAGCAGGAGAGAAGGATCAAGGACACAGGCTGAAATGCAGTTTTTCTGGTTTCATTTTATCTCCTGTGATGGGACTGAATGTTTCCTTAAAAGTGTGCTTTAAATTCCAAATTAAATGGAGTTATTTTTCCTCAAATCTTGGCATAAAATCTCTCTAGTAAGATGCTGGATTATTTTATCTGATGACTTTTTCCTGTCTCCCTGACCCATGGCCCCATACCTGAGAGTAGTTATATGTATTTCAGTTTAGGGAGTAGAAATTAAAATGAGGAATGGTACTGCTTTAGTTTCCTTTAGGTGGTGGTAGTGGTAGGAAGGAGTTCACCAGGAAATGTGCAGGTTGGTTGGGAGTATGGATCAGAGCCCGTGTCTCATGGAGAAGCTCAAGTTGTAAATGAGGATGTCAGGTTTTGTGTTCCACATAGACTGTAGGAGATAGCCTACCCCCACTGCCTTCCTAACCCCTTCCCTTCCCCATGCTTAGGCTTAAATTAGTTAGCTGGAAGTGCACCTTTGCATCAGCTCGTTAAGTCATAAGTACATAGCCGAGAAGAGCCAAGACTGGAGCAGCCGGGCCAGGGAAGCTGAGACTCCAAGAACAGACCATGCTCTTGGGGCTGGACTGGATTGCTCCTTGAGCACTTTTCTTAAGCTGTGAAAGTGCAGATCCTGAGCCCAAAGGTCTCTTCTGAACAGGAAGAGCCCAGATTACCTGTTTTAGGAGCAGGACTAAGCGGAGTCTGGGTGGGTTGATTTGAAATGGACATTAAAATTTTATTACATTTCTTTTCAGCTTTGGCACAAAAGTGTTTTGAAAACTATATGCTAGTGAGATTTGGCTATATCCGCTTGCCCCACAAAAAGTAGCTCAGCTTGCTTTCTCACATACATTCTCAGTACATACCTGGAAAGGACAAGAGATTTGGGTCATGAGCTCTCATCTCTCTCGGTGCTGACCTGAGCTGGAAAAACAGACCAGAGTCCCCTTGCAGTGTGATAACTAGAAAGGCCGCACACGCCCTCTCTAGGGGCCAGCAGCTAGCCCAGCTAATCCTCCTGTCTGTTTCCTCCTCCCCCAGGTGTATCAGTCACCTCCAGTAACACGGGCGTGCCAGATATCTCGGGTTCTGTGTACTCCAAAACCCAGGTAGGTGCCTAGCTCTGGGTAGAAGTGGAAAGAGATGGGCATAGAGGAGGTGGTGTTGCAGTGACAGAAGTCCAGTGAACAAGCACGACCCCAAGAGGTGTAGGAAACCTGTCCTAGAAGATGAGTGGTCTCTAGATTTCAGTTTCTCAAAGAACTTTAAATTTAGCTCTCTGAGAAAGGCAAGAGAAGTGTGCCAGGAAGGTAAGGCGTGGCAGGTGGCTGTGATGTGTCTTGAGACTTACTGTGCAACTGTCCTGACTTTCTTTCCATACCACCAGCCTTTTTGCAACTTTCCAAGAGAATGGAATGAAGGGAAACTAGTTTGTTCCGTTCTTTGTAAAAACAAAAGGTGGGAACAGAAGAGTACATCTGAACTATTAAGCCTGATACATGCAGTGTTAGGAGTTGTGGTGGAGCACTTGGTGACCGAGACCTTTGCCACCAGGATGCCCGAGCTGCACAGTGGGGGTGGTTTGTGATGGTAGAGTCCCAGAGCACGCTCACAGCTGTCCTCTCCTGCTGTGCTGACAGCTGGGAGTCAGCACCCCTGGGTTATGTGTGAGCAAAGATCAGAATGAGTGAGTACTTCTCTCAGGATCCCACAGCCCTTGGAGAACAGAGCAGACCCACGCACGTGCCTTTAGTGCTGCTGTTCTGCTGCATACTGCTCTTGGGGGGTGGGGGACTTGGGCTCTGAAACTCCAGGGCTTGGTTTGCTGACCCCTTTTACTGTCTCTCCCCATCCCTCTGGATAGCAGTCCTTTGAGAAACAAGGTTTTCATTCCGGTACTCCTGCTGCCTCCTTCAACTTGCCTTCAGCCCTAGGAAGTGGGGGGCCCATCAATCCGGCCACAGCTGCTGCCTACCCACCTGCCCCCTTTATGCACATTCTGACCCCCCATCAGCAGCCGCACTCCCAGATCCTCCACCACCACCTGCAGCAGGATGGCCAGGTAATAGCCCTCCCCCTCTCCTCTCCCTTCCTCTTCCTTCCTGTCCCCTACAACTGCCTCCCTTTCCTTCTCTTACCCTTCCTCACAACCACCTTCACCTACCCCTCCCAGCGCCAGCCATGGGCACACAGCACATACACACACAAGTGCACATAACACCAGCTGCCGGCAGAGGAGATGTCAGAGAAGGGGCCAGGCTGAAATTTCCTTTGGGGCCTTTCTCTTCTGCCTCCTATAACACAGCTGCCTCATCCCATCAGACCTGGGTCACGCCTCCCCTCCAACCTCTCCCAGCCTCCCCCATTCCCTGACATTGTAGCTTTCCCTTCTAATGGTGGAGTTCTATTGTCAAAGTTTGTCCCTTTATTTTCCATATATCCTGGTTCTGCCTCAGCTACCATATTTGCAGATGATTCTCTGTTGCCAGCGCCAGCAGGAGGAGCAGGTAATGAAACTGAATGATGATGTGCTTGAACCCACTCCTTTCCAGCCCCCATTTCACCTCCACAGCGTCAGGGAACTTGGAAAGGCTGCACGGTCACAGATCAGGACACACAAACACAGACACCTCGCTGAGCTCTCTGGCCTCCCATTCCTCTCTTGTCCTCCCTCCCCAGCGCCCTCTTTCTTTCTGCCCTTCCCTGACTCTGGAAGCACTTGGTTACTGGAATGGAAAGGATTCTTGGGGCAGCCTCTGGAGCCTGGGGCCTCAGACTGTCTCTCCTACCTCACCTGCAGTGGGCTCTCAGCTGTGCTGTGTGGTAGGGGTGGGGAGCTTGGGGTGGTACAAGTGACCTCTCCTCCATCACAGGTGGCTGAGGAGCTGGGATAAGACAGCTTTCCAAATTGAGGTATTCATGGGATTGATGAAAATGAAATCTCCGTGTAATCACTCCTCTCCAAGAGGCTGTGATTCTCTCTAGAGAGAGAGAGCCTTTTCTCAGAGCAGTGTAGGTGGGAGTGGAGGGAGAAAGTGGAATTGAAAGCGGGGAGAACTCATTCACTGTCTTGTCTCCAAAAGGTATTCTGCCGTCTTTGTTGTTCCCCTGTTCAAAGCTTGAAAATGCTCTCTTCCCTGTCACAGGTCCTCTAGCACCTATAGAAACCAAATTTTCTGTGGTGGGGAAGTAAACTTCAGAGTCCTTTCTAAGCAAGGGGAGTGGGAGAGCAAGACAGTTTCCAGAGCTCTACCTGCAGATGTCACAGATTTGTCCCACTAACCAGACACCTTTTTCCTCCTCCTCATCATCCCATTCCCTGCAGACGGGCAGCGGGCAACGTAGCCAGACCAGCTCCATCCCGCAGAAGCCCCAGACCAACAAGTCTGCCTACAACAGCTACAGCTGGGGGGCTAACTGAGGCCCGACCCCACTCCCGCCCGGCAACCACGGAAACGGCATCAGAGAGAGAGGAAGGGGGGGTTCCGCTGCCCCTACCTCCAGTGTCCCACCCCATGCCTCAGCTTCATGTCTGTCCCGTCCCCATACCACCCCTACTCTGTTGTATGTATTATAGGATTTGTATTTTCTCCTTTTTTTTTTCCTTTCCTCTCCTCCTCCCCCCTTGCATTCAAGATTATGAAACTTTGCTGTGGGTCCCGCCTTCCTTCTCCTCCTGTTCACCCTGGTGGTGTATAGGTGAGGTGGGGCAGGGGGACCCCCAAATATATATCAGCCCAACAGCCCTACGTCTCCTCCTTTATTATTAGGAAACAAAACAACAACAAAATGGCGTCATGAATATGAACAGCATTGTCAGATGAATTAGTTGAAGTGTTTTTTTTTTTTTTTTTTTTGTACTGTGTCCTCGAATTTAATGGATTAATGTGTCTTGTATATATAAAAAGAAAACCTCTACCTTCAGCCTCTGCCCGTTCTTGCTCATCTAAGACAGTCTGGTCAGCCAGCTTGGTGAATGAATATTCCGTTCCAGCTGGGCCCCTGGCAGGCTCTGGAGGCCCCAGAATAAAGAGAGCTTCTGCCTTCACCTGCCCTGCTGGGATTCCCTCTCCTCCTTCCCCAGGGGCTTCACAGCCTAGAAGGAGCTGCTGCAAATTTTCATTTCCTCCAGAAGCTGCTTCCTCTGCAGATTTCAGGCTGTGACAGGAATGGACAGCAGACACAGGGTAGAAAGCTGGAGAGTGGGTTTGGGGAGCGGTCGTGTACTGTAGATGGTCCAGGACAATGGGGGGGGGGGGCATGCAGTTCCTGCTTCTTGAGTGCTGCCGGCCCCTTGAAAAGGAGGGGTCAGGAGACCAGGGCCAGGGTGCAGGGAGGGTGGGGGCGCAGGAAAGGAGAGGCTTGAAAGTCAGGGGGCAGGCAGAGGGTTACTTACAGCTCCAAACTCCTCCCCCGGCAAAGCTTACGGGATTTCCCCGGCTCTCTTGCCAAGCCTGTGCCTGCAGGCTGCAGAGCCTGCCTAGGGCAGCTAGGATCGGTCACGGTCACCGCACGCCCCTTGGCCGGGGAGTGCCAAGTCCGAGCATCCCCAACCGACCCGTGGATTCAAACGCCGAGCCTGGAGCACCTGCCGCACCGGCTCGCTGGGCGGAGGCTGCCCCCTGGCGGCGGCGGCCGGTCCCGGGCAGGAAGGCGGCTTAGGGTTCCGGGCCCTCGCCCGCTCCCCTCGCGGGCAGGGGGGGCGGCTCGGGACCGGGCGGCGCCCCGCACCGCCTGCGCCGTACAGACGGTCGTGTTACGACAGCGTGCCGCGCCGTCGGCCTGCTTTCCGGCAGGCGGCCCGACGCTGCTCTCAACTTCCGGCGGCGGAGTGCAGCTGCGGCCAGGTGCGAATGGCCCTCGGTGGGGTCTGCAGGTTCGAGTCCCAAAACGGGGATGAGCTTCTTTGATCTCTTTCGGGGCTTTTTCGGCCTTTCTGGACCTCGGAGGTTAGAGTGGGTCGGGGTCGGACGAGGGTGGGGTCTCCTGAGGGGAGCTTGATCTCTGACACCCAGTTCTTGGGAAGCCGTCCTCTTCGTCACTCCTTCACCAGCTGCGGAGAGGACAGAAGTCAGCACACTGCGCACTCGCCCCGCGGCGGTCACCTGGGCGGCCGCTGAGAGGAGGACTAACCGCAGTTTAAGCCTTTCTCCAGTCTGGGGTGATGCAACAGGGGCCTGGGCGGGAGAAACAGTGGGGGCTGGGCGGGGGTGGGGCGCGGGGGGCGGGGGCACGGCCTGCCCGCGAGGTGAGGACCGACCCTGACACAGACGGAACCCCGACGGCGCCCCGCCAGCCTCACTCCCGCACCTCGGTGCGCAGACCTCTGCCCTTGGCTCCTCGGCCACCCGGAGCTGATTGTGTGGCCGAAGGTGTGGCTGAGATTCTGGTGCTCAATCTACCTTCACTCCCAGCCGCAGAGATCCCTTTTTTGGAGGGATGACTCGAGATGAAGATGAGGACGATGAGGAAGAGGAGGAAGAAGCAGCCCCGTGGAGCCATGGGAGCTCGAGGTCTGAGGGTCCCCAGGCCCCGGAGGAATTTGGCTTTGGCTTCACCTTCACTCCAGGAGGGACGCGTTTCCATGATAACTTCGGCTTTGATGACCTGATTCGTGATTTTAATAACATCTTCAGCGAGATGGAGGCCTGGACCTTGCCTTCCCGCCCTTCTGGTGTGTGGCTGCCCCTGGAGCACCTCTGGTTTCTCCTGGGTTAGTGGGTGAAGCCAGGAGCCTGAAGAGAGTAGCCAGGGGGTGGGAAGTGTGAGAAGAATGATAATATCAAGGCTGTGAGGAGCCCAGGTCCTCTCCCACCCCCAGCATCTCTCTACCCCCTTTTCCCAGAACTTCCAGGTCCTGGTCCTGAATCAGAGACACCTGGTGAGAGACGGCGGGAGGGACAGACACTTCGGGACTCAATGCTTAAGTATCCAGATAGTCACCAGCCCAGGATCTTTGGGGGGGTCTTGGAGAGTGATACAAGAAGTGAATCCTCCAAACCAGCACCAGACTGGGGCTCCCAGAGACCTCTTGGTCTGGTGAGTGCTTCTGGGCCCCAAGTGAGAGCCTGCGGGAGGTAACTAATAAAGTACAGACTGGAGCTTGTCAGAATCTAGCAAAGTTGGGTTGGGATCCTAGGTTCTCCACTTCTAGTGTATTTATCTGTTTTCTATATTAAGCTCCTTGTAGGATTGGGCGGAGGGGGCGCATGAGGGTGGGAGTTCTGCTTTTTTCTTTATTTTTTTTATGACTTTTTTTAAAAAGGTTTATTTTATTTTATTTATTTATTTATTCCTGAGAGAGAGAGAGAGGCAGAGACACAGGCAGACGGAGAAGAAGGCTCCATGCAGGGAGCCTGATGCAGGACTTGATCCTGGATCTCCAGGATCACACCCTGGGCTGAAGGCAGCGCTAAACCGCTGAGCCACCCGGGCTGCCCTATAACTTTTTAAAAAGATTTTATTCATTTATTCATGAGAGGCAGAGAGAGAGAAGCAGAGACACAGGCAGAGGGAGAAGCAGGCTCCATGCAGGGATGTGATCCCGGGGTCCTGGGATCCAGCCCCACATTGGGCTCCCTGCTCAGTGGGGAGTCTGTTTCTCCCTTTCCCTCAGCCCTTCCTGTACTCCCTGTCTCTCTCAAATGCGTAAAACCTTCAAAAAAAAAAAAAAAATCACCAGTCTGTATGATTCTGGGACAAGACGGATTGTTGGATAGGATAGAGTGTCAGTTGAGGAGAGCCTTTTGGTGGAAAGATAGATTGAACGGGTAGGACAGAGAAGGGGGTGAGTAAATAAAGCTATCCTGAGTGGAATCCTCTGTCCCAGGGGAAAAGTAGTTACGGAACTTAGGAATATTTTGGATTCTGTGGCCTCTCAAGTTTCAGATTGAAAGGTATCATTTCACCTATTTTGCCTTCTACAGTTTGATGATATGTGGCCTGTGACCCCCCGTTCTAGAGCCAGAGAAGACAATGGTGAGTCTGGAGGGAGGGGACATTTAACGTACCCTCTGTTCTCTCTCCTTTACATTTCTTCTTATCACACTTGGCCCCTTCTTTTCCTTTGGACTCTTGATTTCATGTTTCCTCTCTGCCCTTCTAGATCTTGATTCGCAGGTTTCCCAGGAAGGCCTCGGCCCAGTTCTGCAGCCCCAGCCCAAATCCTATTTCAAGAGCGTCACGGTGACTAAGATCACTAAGCCAGATGGGGTGAGTTGGAAGAGAGGAGTAAAGGGAAATGTGGCCAGAGGATGCCATGGAAGAGCAATCTATATAAAGGAACCAGTGAGCTCGCTTCTATTGATCTTAGAGATATGGTTGGGGTCTCTCCTTGTAGACAGTAGAGGAGCGCCGGACTGTGGTGGATAGTGAGGGCCGGACAGAGACCACAGTAACCCATCAAGAAGCAGATGGCAGTCCTAGAGATGGTAAGTAAAGTGTGTGAATTAAAAAGGTCCATCTCTTATTTCCTTGGGCAAAAACACACATACTTTTTCAGCCTTTGATATTCTTCTCCTTTTCCACTGCCCATTCTTTTTCATTTAGTGTGTCTGTATGTATCACTTTCTCCTTAGATCCAGAATCACCAACACCTCCAGCCCTGGATGATGCCTATTCCATCCTGGATTTATTTCTAGGACGTTGGTTCCGGTCCCGGTAGCCTTGTTAACCGTCAGAGGCCTTCAGATTCTTTCCACCCTTCGCTCACTGTCAGTGGGCTTAGCTTCTCCTGCCACCTCAGGGTCTTGGGTGTATGGAACAGTGAGTTGGGGGTATGTCAGTATGTGACTCACCTAAACTGACCAATAAAACCTTTATTTATGCTAACTCCTTGGTCTTAGTTTTGTCTAGGCTGTTCTACCCCC
Source organism: Vulpes vulpes (assembly GCF_048418805.1). NCBI lineage: Eukaryota > Metazoa > Chordata > Mammalia > Carnivora > Canidae > Vulpes > Vulpes vulpes. The sequence goes on from NC_132792.1 coordinate 117,429,856, forward strand.
CCTTTTTTTTTTTAAAGGCCTCCCAAGCTCTTTCCAGTCGGCGGGACCTGCCTGCTCTGCGGGGTGAGCGGAGGCTCTTCTACTTTGTAGTACCATCCAGGGCTTCCCAGATTATTTTGGCCCACAGTATTCTTACTTCTTAATTTTCTGTTCTACTTCCCAACCCTGATTTGATAAATAGGGTCAGGTACTGGTAGAAAATGAGTATTCTTATGAAGGAGATACCTAGAGACAATTCCAGGAAAATTTACACAGGGATGCATTAGAGTCTAACAAGTGGAAGTGTGTGTGGAAATGTAGGGACACCTGCTTCCCCAGGTGTGGGATCACTATGATTGGACATTTCACGAGGTAATTTGATGAAATACATTGGCAAATATTTTTTCCTTTAGTGGGTATGTATTCCACCCCGCCCCATGTATGTTGGAGAAAATGTAACTAGGACAAACGTTGCTAGATTTTTTTTTCTCATTAAAGAAATTCTTAGGAGCACCTAGGTGGCTCAGTCGGTTGAACATCCAACTCTTGGTTTCAGCTCAGGTCATGATCTCAGTCATGAGATTGAGCACTGCATCAGGCTCCACGCTGAGCTTGGAGTCTGCTTGACTATCTCCTTCCCACTCTTTTTTTTTTTTTTTCCTTCCCACTCTTTCCCCACTCTACCCCCCTGCTCAATCTCTCTCTTTCTCAAATAATAAACCTTTAAACAAAAAACTTTAGCATTGTGGCTTATAGTGGCAGATCTTAAACATTTATTTACCTCTGTTTTCTTGAAATTTCACTAAAATGACAATAATGGGATTTTTCTAAGGAAGCAAATCATAAGAGCAAAGAGATGTAATCATGAAATTTTGTCTTTTCTCTTTATTATATCTTTATGTGAACAGAAGTTGATTTATTACCCAAGAAGTTGTTTATATTTCTCTTTATGGTTAGTGCTCTTTATATCTTAGGAATCTCCCCAACCCAAGGTTAAAAAAATATTTTTTTTTTTTTTTTTAATTTTTTTTTTTTAATTTTTATTTATTTATGATAGTCATAGAGAGATAGAGAGAGAGGCAGAGACACAGGCAGAGGGAGAAGCAGGCTCCATGCACCGGGAGCCCGACGTGGGATTCGATCCCGGGTCTCCAGGATCGCGCCCTGGGCCAAAGGCAGGCGCCAAACCGCTGCGCCACCCAGGGATCCCAAAAAAATATTTCTTTATCCTCTACAAGTTTTATTAGTTCTGCTTTTTATATTTAGGTTTTTATTTATTTATTATTTTAAAAAGATTTTATGTATTAATTCATGAAAGACAGAGAGAGGGGCAGAGGGAGAAGCAGGCTCCCTGTGGGGAGTCCAATGTAGGATTTGATGCCAGGACTCTGGGATCATGCCCTGAGCCAGAGGCAGATGCTCAACCACTGAGCCATCCAGGTATCCCTACATTTAAGTTTTTAAATCCATCAAGAATTTATCTTCCTATGGGGTATGAACCACAGGACCAGGATGCCTCGGCAGCTCAGCAATTGAGTGTCTGCCTTTGGCTCAGGGCATGATCCCAGGGTCCTGGGATTGAGTCCCATATTGAGCTCCTTGCATGGAGCCTGCTTCTCCCTCTGCCTATGTCTCTGCCTGTTTCTCTCTGTGTCTCATGAATAAATAAATGGAACCTAAAAAAAAAAACAAAAAACCATGGGACCAACTTCATTTTATTCTATTTGGAAAAATACATATGCATATGTATGTACGGATATGAATATATTTTGTACACACACGCACACACAAATACACATGGTTCCCTGTGCTGGGCCTGTCTGTCCGTCCTGTTAATCTATTTGTCTCTGTGCCTACTCACATTTTAAAATTGCAGACTTGTATTTAGTAGAACATGTCCTCTGACTTTTTTCTCCTTTTAGTATGTAAGAATACAATTAACTAATTAATTAATTAGTTAATTAATTTGAAAAAGCACACGTGGACAGCCCCGGTGGCTTAGCGGTTTAGCGCCGCCTTCAGCCCAGGGCGTGATCCTGGAGACCCAGGTTCGAGTCCCACGTCGGGCTCCCTGCATGGAGCCTGCTTCTCCATCTGCCTGTGTCTCTGCCTCTCTCTCTCTCTCTGTCTCTGTCTCTAATAGGTGAATAAAATCTTTTTTTTTTTAAGATTTTATTTATTTATTCATGAGAGACATGGGCGGGGGGTGGGGAGTGGGCAGAGATACAGGCAGAGGGAGAAGCAGGCTCCACGCAGGGAGCCCAATGCGGAACTCGATCCTGGGTCTCCAGGATTATGCCTTGGGCCGAAGGCGGTGCTAAACCGCTGGGCCACCGGGGTTGCCCACAATTGATTTTTCTAATCAGCTTTTCAGAGTACCACCTTAAACACATGGAGCTGGAGATGACCAGACATCTGTGGATAGCCTCCAGCATGAACGGTGGACTCAGACAAGAGAAGCGACTTGGGAGAAACATAACCTGCAGAAAGATGAAGATTTAGCAAGGGCACGTTTTAATGTCCTTAGAAATATAAGATGATACATCCATAAAGAAGGTATTCCTGCAAAAGAGGAATAAATAAAATAAAAATCAACTTTGAGGAGTTTAAAAAAATGTGATGGCAGAAATGAAAAACTGTAAAAGATTTTATTTTATTTTAATTAAGAAAAAATTTTTTTTGTTTATTCCTGAGATACAGGCAGAGACACAGGCAGAGGGAGGAGCAGGCTCCATGCAGTGAGCCCAACGTGGGACTTGATCCTGGGTCTCCAGGATCAGGCCCTGGGCTGAAGGCAGCACTAAACCGCTGAGCTACCAGGGCTGCCCTTATTTTAATTTTTTTTAAAGATTTTATTTTCTATTATTTTGTATTTTTTATTTTATTTTTTATATTTTATTTTAAAGATTTTACAGGGCTGCCCCCGTATAAAGATTTTAATGACAAAGGTGAGGAAATCTCCAGAAAGACCAGAAAGTGGTCTTTCTCCAGAAAGTGATAGAGATAGAAAACAGGAAAAAAGTACACCTGAAACTAATAGAATGTTTACATGTTGACTATGTTTCATAAAAATTTTTTTAGAAAAGGAAAAAAAGAGGGGGACGCTTGGGTGGCTCAGTGATTGAGCGCTTCCCTTTGGCTCGGTGTAATCCCAGGGTCCTAGGATTGAGTCCTGCATCAGGCTCCCTTGAGGGAGCCTGCTTCTCCCTCTGCCTGTCTCTCTCTCTGCCCCTCTCTTTGTGTCTCTCGCGAATAAGTAAAATCTTAGAAAAAGGAAAAAACGATAAGAAAACTAACAATGGGGCAGCCCCAGTGGCGCAGCGGTTTGGCGCCGCCTGTAGCCTGGGGTGTGAACCTGGAGACCAGGGATCGAGTCCCGCGTCGGTCTCCCTGCATGGAGCCTGCTTCTCCCTCTGCCTGTGTCTCTGCCTCTCTGTGTGTCTATGAATAAATAAAATCTTTAAAAAAAAAAAAAAAGAGGGATCCCTGGGTGGCGCAGCGGTTTGGCGCCTGCCTTTGGCCCAGGGCGCGATCCTGGAGACCCGGGATCGAATCCCACATCAGGCTCCCGGTGCATGGAGCCTGCTTCTCCCTCCGCCTGTGTCTCTGCCTCTCTCTCTCTGTGACTATCATAAATAAATAAAAAAATTTAAAAAAAAATTTAAAAAAAAAATAAATAAAAAAGAAAAAGAAAAACTAACAATGTAAACCATCAATGAAATAAACCAAGAAAATATCCCAGAAGTGGACAATTTTACTTCTTTTTTAAAAATGTTAAAGGCAGAGACAGGCAGAGGGAGAAGCAGGCTCCATGCAGGGAGCCCGATGTGGGACTCCATCCCAGGTCTCCAGGATCAGGCCCTGGGCTGAAGGTGGCGCTAAACCACTGAGCCACCGGGGCTGCCCGAGAATTTTACTTCTAACCTGAAAGACCCACTACATGCTAAATAGCAAGGATAAAAATAAACCCACACTACTTCAGAACACTAGAGACAAAGGAAAATCAAAATGATTTGAGAGAAGGTTCAGAGGAATCTGGGGATTCAGGATTCTTAGTTGCAGATACCCAGATGTCCCTATCTCAAGTGTCAGGATCCTACCCTTTTTCTTTTAGGACCCTACCCTTGACACAGGAAACCTCCTGGGGCTGAGAATTGCACTTTCTCTAAAACTCTGCTACTCATACACTTCACATCTGAGCTGGTCCTCCACTCTAATGCCCATTGGTTGCAAGAGGTTAGGCTTTCCTGAAATGCTGTCAAGGGAGCCCAGTGGCTTTTGCGGTCTGCCTTTGCTTGGTGATGGGTTTTGCAGAACCTAGTGACCATTTCCCTCAGCCTCTTCTTCAGTGCTGGAGATACTGCACAAGTGCATGTCCTTCCAACCAGTCACCGCTTCCAGCTGCCCACTGCTGGCCGTTTTAATCATTGCATCATTTCAAGCTAGAGACTGTCCATATTCTACCTACTACCATAATAGAGTTCTTGTCAACCAGCCCGTGAGTGATCGCCCAAATTCTGTTCTAGATTTTGTGGAACCACTCCTGACACCAACTCTTAAATTGGGTTCCCTGGGAAAAGACAAAGATGAAAAGAGACATGAGCAAGGTTTCTTGGGGGTGCTAGCACTCTCTGGGGATACAAATGCTAGGAAGTTGAGGAAGGCAGGATGAGGCAGAGTGGGGACTGACACAAGGAAGTTGCAAGAGAAGCCTCAGCTAATGCTAAGGGGACTTTGAAGCTAGAGTGACCCTTTAGGGTTGTTCTGTATGGAGGCAAAGAGGCCAGGTCGTTGTATCCCTGCATCAACCAGTTGTTGACATGAACCCTATAGGAGAGCATGTCACCTTGGGTGAAGCCATCTTAAGCCATGGAAAGTTTCCCATGTTACCACGAGGGAAACAGCTGTGTGCTCTCAGCATCTGATATTCCCAGCAGCTGGGAAATGAGTGCATTGCCCCTGAATGGGCACCTGCGTGTAGAGCATTCTGATATCCACTAAACCCAGTAAAGAACTACTGCGTACAGATATGCCCACTATTGCATTAGAACCTGGGGCTTATGGGGCCCACCTCTCAAGAACCTTGTAAACTATATATAGTATCTTCATGTATATGTTTCCACCAACCAGAAGAACATGCTCTATGGGAGAATACACACTGTATTTTGCTCACCCTGCTCCCCAGGTCTGTAATTTGACTCATAGTTGAATGAACCTAATTGGAGGCTTGTGATAAGAAGTAGGAAGTGGTGGCTCTGTGTTATGCAGAATCAGGGTGGCAAGCATCCAGAGAAGGGGGGGGTGGGGCTCCCTGTGGGCAAGAAGTGCTCCTTTAGCCATGGCAGGGGACACAAAGCTGTAGCACTTTCTAACCAAGGTGAGCTCTGCACGAGGGAAGTGCAAGTGTTCACTGAGTGGATTTCATTTCTGCACCTTCTGGTCGTTGACCCAGCTTCTCTGGATGTCTGTGGAACTTTGTAAGCATCCAAATGGAAGAAACACTTCGCATTCTACATGAAAAGCATTGTGCAATAGGGGATGGAGAGTCAGAAGATCTGGATTTGAATTCAGGCTTAGCCCTTAAGTAGCTGTGTGGCCTTGGAGAGTCCTGAGGGTCTCCAGTCCCTCATGAGCAGAGTGGGAGGAGTGGTGCTTCCTTCCAGGGTGGTCGAGGCCACCTGCACTGATGCAGGACACTTCCTCCAGCCCATCAGCACAGGAAGAATGACAATGGCAGACAAAGTACACAGAGCCTGGGCAAACTCCAGGCTCTGGTCGTGCACCAAGCTTGTCCTTGGACATTCTCCCATCATCTCTATGTCCTTAGCCTACACACGTGTACAGATATTGCTGTTCAAGAGCTGAGGTAATTGGTTTTAAAGTCTGTTCCTTATCTGGCAGGCACTATGCCTATGCAGACGGAGGGAGCAACAGCCAGAGACAGGGTGTCCTCACTATGGCCTACAGCCACCCCCTGGCCAAAGTCAAGAGCAGGCTCCAGATCCGCAGCCACCTGGCCCGACAGTGCCTGGCAGAGTTTCTGGGAGTGTTCGTGCTCATGGTAGGCTGGGTAATTGGGGAAGGAAAGAGGGGAGCTGGGGAGAAGTTTTTGGCTCCTCTTGGTGTCTCCCTTCTTTAACTGCCCATCAATTCTTCCTTCCCTTCCCTTCCCTTCCCTTCCCCTCCCCTCCCTTCCCTTCCCTTCCCTTCCCTTCCCTTCCCTTCCCTTCCCTTCCCTTCCCTTCCCTTCCCTTCCCTTCCCTTCCCTTTCCCTTTCCCTTTCCCTTCCCTTTCCCTTCCCTTTCCCTTCCCTTTCCCTTCCCTTTCCCTTTCCCTTTCCCTTCCCTTTCCCTTCCCTTTCCCTTCCCTTCCCTTCATTTGAGAGACCCAGAGAGAGGCAGAGACACAGGCAGAGGGAAAAGCAGTCTCCCTGTGGGGCTCCTGATGTGGGACTGGATCCCCAGACCAGGGATTATGCCCTGAGCCAAGGCAGACACTCAACCACTGAGCCACCTAGGCATCCCTGCCCATCATTTCTCTCCCTGCCCTTGTCCCTTCCATTCCTGTCCATCTCTCATCCTCCTTCCCTGTTGTCACTCGTCCTCCACATCTCTCCTTTATTTTCCCTCCATGTGTTTTTCTCCCTTCCCTGTCAACTCCTGCTCATTCAACAACCCTGGCTGTTCCTCTGGCTTTGCCAGGTGCTCTGTCCCCCTCTGGTTGCCCGGGCTCCCTGTTCCTGGGGCTCCCTGTTCCTGGTTCTTGTTCCTCATCTTTCCTCTCCCACCAGATCCTCACCCAGGGTGCTGTGGCACAAGCTGTCACCAGTGGAGAAGGCAAAGGCAACTTCTTCACCATGTTTCTGGCTGGCTCCCTAGCTGTTACGATAGCCATCTACGTGAGTGGTAATGTTTCAGGTGAGGAGGGTGGGAACTGGTCATCCTTGGGACAGAACGTGCACGTGAGTGTGGGTAGATGGCAGATCCTCCAGTGACTCATAAACATCGTCTCCTTGAGCTTGACCGGTGCCTTGGACTGGGATGACTGGGATATGCCTTGGGCTGGGTCCAGCCCCTCCCCTGTGTGTGTGTCTCCTGAACTCACTTAGGCAGAGAGCTTTGGCAAAGCTTTAGGGTAAGTGCTTGCCTTCTTGTGTCCCCTGCTGAAGCCCTCTGGAGTCATCACCTGCTGGTCCCCAGACAGGTGCTATTGTCAGTGTGCCTGGCTGCAGCCCTGAGATGTGAACACTGTCTTAGGAAGATCTGGGGCTTTCTTGTGTGATCCGGTTGAGCCTCAGCTTCCTGACACATCTGCCTGAGGAGTAGGGGGGTGGCAGGGGCACCTGGCAGGCTAAGAGGAGTGTGTGACTCTTGATTTCAGGATTGTGAGTTTGAGCCCCACGCTGGGAATACTATTTTAAATAAGTAAAAACTTTTTCAAAGTCGTGAGGAGTAGCAGTAGTACCTGGTGTGTGCCTGGCAGTGGCACTTAACGGATGTTGGTTTTCTTTTCTGGATCCCTAAAGGGGCCCACCTGAATCCAGCCTTCTCCCTGGCCATGTGCCTCCTGGGACGCCTCCCCTGGGCCAAGCTCCCTATTTACTGCCTGGTGCAGCTTCTGTCTGCTTTCTGTGCTTCAGGAGCCACCTATGCTCTCTATTACGGTAATGTGGTCAGGAGCATCTGCATGTGGCTAGGAGTGCCTTGCAGTGATTTTGAGCCAATGAAGATGGAAATCCTGGATGTCCCCCTCCCCTGCAGATGCCCTACAGAACTATACAGGTGGGAAGCTGACAGTGATGGGCCCCAAGGAGACGGCCTCCATATTTGCCACCTACCCTGCCCCTTATCTGTCCCTGAACAACGGCTTCCTGGATCAGGTAACTGTGAAGGGAGAGTTGGAAAAGCCCCAGTCTTTGCATTCCCCTGGGGAATGTGGGGTTGGGTCTATTTCAGCACCACCCCCACTCCTGTATTGGACAAAGTTAGATGACACGGGCTGGTGGCCTAGGATGCTTGGGTGAGAAAGAGCAGTTGGACCATCTGGCAGCTTATGGGGACTCCTCTGCCTCTGTTGACCCCAAGGTTCTGGGCACAGGGATCCTGATTGTGGGGATCTTGGCCATCCTGGACACACGGAACAAAGGAGTGCCTGCGGGTCTGGAGCCTGTGGCTGTTGGGCTGCTGATCCTGGCCATTGGGCTATCCATGGGTGCCAACTGTGGGTTCCCACTCAACCCCGCCCGGGACCTGGGCCCACGGCTTTTCACCTACGTGGCTGGCTGGGGCCCTGAAGTCTTCAGGTGAGAGAGGACAGCGTCCCTCTCCAGTACCTCCACTCTCCTCCCTCTGTGAAGGGCTCTGAGTCTAGGTCCCAGCTCTCTCCTCTTGCATAGTTCTCTTGGCCTGTTAGGACAATGTCCCTCATCTAAGCCCTGGTTCTCCCTTTGCCTCTTACCTCCTACTCCCTTCCCATACAAACTGTAGAGATGGTATTCTTGGGCATGTCATATGACCTCCTTGGGCAGTAGCGACCTCATCAGCAAAATGGATATATTCAGACAATTCCCTAAGGCAAGAGGCTGAACCAGGCTCTCCTGGGGTCTCTAAGTGCCATGCTGTTGAAGCTCCCCAGGAACTGCTTTCAAGAGTGCACTAGGTACTGCCCCCAGTCTGCCATGAAGGCTAGGGGAGCCAGCCCTGAGGCCACCTTGTGTCCTTCTCTTGTAGTGCTGGTAATGGCTGGTGGTGGGTGCCTGTGGTGGCCCCTCTGGTAGGGGCTACGCTTGGCACAGCCACATACCAGCTGCTGGTGGCTCTCCACCATTCTGAAGAGTCAGAGCCAGCTCAGGATCCAGAGTTTGCCCAACATAAAGCTTCGGACTTGGAAATTCCTGCCTCCGCTCAGTGTAAGCTATGATTCTGACATGGCAGCCCTCACCTCCCTTGTGGACACTGGAGAGGGCCAGAGCCCCAGGGCTGGTGACAAGACATTCTCTGTACCAGCCAGCATCGCAGCAGTTCGCTCTTCAAGCCATCCCCCCCCCCCCCCCCCCGCGCCAGGCCCCTCCCGCTGGCCCTCCTTGCTCCCCCTCCTCCCCCAGCAGGTCTTGGGACAGTGATGGCTTCCGCGGACGAAGAGCCTCCCAGTGGCCGCCAAAGGGTTCACCCTGGAGGGGCCCGGGGTGGGGTGGGGGGCGGGCAGCCTCGGTGAGGGGGGCCCCTAGCCCCAAGACCTCTGCGCAGCCGCGATTCCCTCGCGGGGCAGCTCCGCAGGTGGCGAGGAGACGACCGGGAGCGCAGGGGGAGGACTGAGGCACAGCCCGGTGCCCAGACGCTCCAGCCATCCCTCCCGGAGAGGGGTGCGGTGCGCCCAGGAGTAAGGCCCTGACTCTGGGGCCGCGGGGGGCGGGGCGCGGGGGGGAGCTCGCTCTCACGCCCCTACCTGGCCGCCCTCCCGGGACCCTTTCCAGTGAATATGAGCGCCAGGGCTCCCTTTGGGGTGCCTGGCTGGCTCAGTCGGAGGAACTTGCCAGTTGATCTCGGAGGCCGTGAGTTGGAGCCCCATGTTGGGTGTGCAGATTACTTAAGTAAATGAACTTAGAAAAAAAAAAAAAAAACGTCTGGGCTCGTTACTCTCTGGCCGACTGGAGACGTGCGGTGAGGTGGAGGGGGCCCCTGGGTGGAGGTGCCCCTGGATGAAGGGGCCGTGGGATGGAGGGGCCCCTGGGTGGAGGGGCGGTGGGATGGAGGGGCCGTGGGATGAAGGGGTGAAGGGGCCGTGGGATGGAGGGGCCCCTGGATGAAGGGGCCCCTGGGTGGAGCGCCGTGGGATGGAGGGGCCCCTGGGTGCAGGGGCCGCGGGATGGAGGGGTCCCGGGGTGGAGGTGCTCCGGGATGGAGGTGCCGCGGGAGGGGCGGGGGCCACGGCTCGGAGGGGTTAAGACCCCCCCATCCCCCGCCCCGCACAAAGATGGCGGCTCCCTCCTTCCCTCACCCTCTCCTCCTCCCCAAAGCCCCCGCCCGCCCCCCGCCTCTGCCGCCGACTCCGTCACTTCCGCCCCGCTGCAGCCGAAACTGACACAAAGTAGCGGGCCGAGCCCCGGGGGAGCGGGGCTGCAGCTGGGGGCGGGAGCCCGGGGGAGCCGAGCCGAGCGCCCCCCGCCGCAGCCCCCGGCATGGGCTGGACGGGGCGGCCGGGGCGGGCGCCCGGCGCCGCGCGCTGAGGTGAGGCAGGGGGGCTGAAGGGAGGGGGCGGCGCGGCGGGGAGTGCCGCGCGACACTTGTAGGGTGAGGGATGCGTCTCTGGAGGGGGCCCCAGGAGGAGTCTGACCCTGACCACGGAAGGGGTACGGGATCCCATTTCCTGCCGTCCCCTTGACCTGCCAACCTTCTCTGGGAGAAGGGGTCCGTCTTCCCGGCTTAGGCTTCGGGCTGGAAGGGAGTGGGGGCCCGGCCAGAGGAGGAGCACTGCCTTCCTCCCAGAGCCGGCTATTTTTATTCTAAATGTGGCTGCAGAGGGGGCTGGGGCCGGGTGATGGGCAGGGCAACGTGGCTGGTGTGCCTAGTGTTAAAGAAACCCAGGCTGTGGGAGCCTGGGGAGAAGTGAGTGCCTGCCCCCATGTCTCCCACTCTTGCTCCCTCCCCACCAGGGCCCCCAGAGGGGATGAGTTCTGGGAGCAAGTCAGCTTTCATTCTCCCCAGGGCCTTAGAGGTAAAACAACTTTCCTGCTCTGTGTCCAGACTCGGGAATCCTAAGAGTGTGTGTGGTCCCTTCATTAATTCTTTCGTAGGACTCAAGCCCAGATCTTCAGGCTGGTGGTGTTTCTTGATGGACTCTCTTTTGGAGGGCGGGGCTGGCTATGGAACTTGTGGTGCCCACCCTCCCATCTTCTCCTTTAGCCTCTTCCTCTACACCCCACCCTGCTGTGACTCATGCTCTAGACTGGGTGGAGACCCTGGCCAGGGCCCCTGGAGGAGGGCTTGGCATCTCCCAAACATGGATGAAGTTTTTTCCTCCTGAGCCAGGCACCCTTGGCAAGATCAGTGTTGGGAAGGGTCGGGGAGGAAGAGGACTTCTGGCTTTCTGCCTGACCTGGGGTTCAGAAAGGGAGTCTGAGTTAGTAAAGGGATGGCTGGTGTGGGTGACAGGCTGTGGCCAGAGTCTGTAATTATAGAGGTTGGTCAGACAGGCAATCAGTATCTTTTTGGGCTGACAGGCTGGCAGGCTGTGCCTCAGAGGCCCAGGACAAGGGAACAGATGAGGGGGAAGGCTTTTCACCCAGACAGAGAAAGAGGAGGTGACAAGAGGACCCAGGGCCTGGCTGGCAATAGGGATGAGGCTCTGACCCTGTCTCCTAGGCCAGACCTTTTACCTTTTTAGGTGAAAGGGACATGATAAGCTGGAAGGAAAAACAAAGGCCTGTGTGATGCTCCCTGAGCCTGTATCTACTGCCATCCTGGCAGGGCTGGGCTTGTGGGGAGGGAGAGAGAGGGTGACTCCCCAGCACAGTGGGCAAGGCCCCTCTGCTGACCCAGGAAGTGAGAGGAAGTGGTTTGGGGACCTGTTCAGGAAATGAAGCCCAGGCCTGTAGTGTGAGCTCCCCTGGAGGAGGTGAGAATGGAAGCCCCAGCAGTGTGGGATGGCAAGATTATAAGCATTTTGAGAAGGGTGGAGCTTGCCCACTGTTTCCTGAGGCTCTGCCAGGTGTTTCCTGGCTCAGGTTCCCTCCACCCTACCCTTTGGAAACCCTGTCTTCCAGTAAACACAGGCACCTCTCATGGCCACCAGGAGGGCACAGGGGAGCATCCATTGCTGCGGGGATGGGTACCCTGAGTGCTGTGCTCCTCCTGTCTGTCTGGCCATTTCTCCTTGTCTGCTTCCTTCTCTGCAGGTCTTGGCTTTTGTAGACTGGCAGTTCTGACACACACGTATCCAGGGCTGAGGCCTCTGCAGAGGGGAATGAAGGGTTACCCTTGGCTTTCTGACCTCACACATATGTCACCTTCCTGCAGGGTCTCCCATGGGATTGCTGGGACCTTGCTGGGTGAGATGGCACTGTGTGCACAAAAGCGCCCCCCAGGTAAGACGGGGGCGGGGGGGGGGAGTGGAGGCCCTGTGTCATTGAGACTGGGTGTTTCACTGTGGCTCCGGGAGCTGAGGGACGGACTAGCCGCAGTGAATCTGGGGGAGGGCGGATCACAACCCTGGGGGGAGCCCGGGGCGCCCGGGGCACCTGAGCGCCTTGCCTAGGGCCTGGGGCACTGGGTTCCCACGTCTCTTCTCCTTTCTCCATCCCTCCGGCCCTCCCGCTTTTCCTGCGGGCGGGGGCGGGAGGAAAGCGGTTACCCAGACAACGCTGCCCCCCCCAGGGGCGGGGCTTCGCGGGCTTCGCCTACGCGGCGCTGGCAAGCGCTGCCCTGCGGACCGGGGGCGGGCGGAGGGTGGAGCCGGGCCGCGGCGCTCCGGCCACTGGGCGCGCGGGCGGCGGGGTTGGGGGCGGCGGCCGCGGGCATGGCCCGGGCTGCAGGTGAGGCGCGCGCCCGACGGCCGGGGCTCCCCTGTGAGCGGCCGCGGCTGGTGCGCCTGCCCGGGGGGCTGCCGCGTCGGCGCCGCTGAGGCCGAGGACGACCGCGGACCGCCCGCTCTCCCCCGCTCAAACCGGGATCATGACGGTCCCCAAGGAGATGCCCGAGAAGTGGGCCCGGGCCGGGGCGCCCCCCTCCTGGAGCAGAAAGAAGCCCTCTTGGGGGACAGGTAACGGGAGGCGGCGCCTAGTAGCTCTCCTGAGCTCGTGCCCCCCTCCCCCAAGTTGTGTTGTCCGCAGCCTTCCCCAGCTTTCCCTGGGCCTCTCCTTGCCAGGCCCTGAGATCCTGGCTCCAGAGGGTCTGCTCCCGCCTCTCTCTTGCATGGTCCTTGGAGAGGATGCTGGGGGCTCAGGCCCCAGGCCCCCCGGGGAGGTTTCTGGGAGTAAAGTGCCACGCGGGAAGGAGCCTTGAGTAGGCAGAGGGTGCTGTACTGAGTTCTGCAGGGGTTTTTGCAAGGCTGGTGGCAGGGGCCTGGAATCCTGCCTTTGGCTTCAGCATAGGTTGAGTGCCTTGTGTTGCCTGCCCCCCCAGGAAGCCCCTCTTTTTCGGCCTGTGGCCCTTGTGTCCCTCAGAGGTGGGCTGGAGGACCCTTCACAGGACAGCCCCATGTTCTGGGACATGGACTTGGTGCCTGCCGTCCCCCATCAGCGGGTGTTGAAGATGGGTGTAGCGCATCTGTCACTCAGTTAGTGGTAGTTGTTTGAGGGCGAGGTGTGCAGGTGGCCAGCCCTGTAAAGTCCACGGTGTTCCTGCCTCCTTCACTGCTGTTGCTGTCTTGGTCTGCATGACCCATATCCCTGACCCCCCTTCTCCTGCCTGAAGACGAGCTTTGAAATAAGGTGATGTCATTGTGGGCCAGTCAGAAGGCTCTGCTGGTGACATGTGATGAGCAAAGGCTCCTGGAGGGGGTATGCACGTGGGGCTGTGAGCTGGGATGCTGCCGCAGAGCAGTTGCAGAGCAGTGACCTGGTGACCACCGTCTTGCCACTCACCCCACCCCCAGGTTAGGAAGAGAGCAGTGCCCCAACCAGATCTGCAGGGGCTCCCAGGGGAAGGAAGGTCTTTGTCTGCAGCTGCTGTTCCTCTGAGGATTCCTGAGGCCATAATGACTAAGGTGTTAATTAAAGGGGTGGGGGAGGGGATGTGAGTGCCCCTAGCAGAAGACCTTGACTTGTTGGTCTTGTCTTGTGAATGAATGCCTGCAGAGCCGATTGGCCAGGCTGGTGGTAAGAGGGAAGAACCGAGTGACACCTCACATGTGGCACCAGCTCCTTAAAATTGAGTACTCTGGAAAGAGCCAAGGGCCCTCCCTGGAAACCCCACAAAATGGGTAGGCCTGACATCTTGTCAGGCCTCCCGTTTGCTCCTCCTGATTGCAGCATCGTTCTATTGCAGAAGAAGAAAGGAGGGCACGAGCCAATGACCGAGAATACAACGAGAAGTTCCAGTATGCGGTGAGTGACTGTAGCCCCCACCCGCTCCCTCCTCCTGAGGGCCAGAGGGCACAGGCCACCTTTAGGCTGGGGCCAGGGCAGGGAACCCCACCCCCCAGCCTCTTTCCATACCTATTTTTTCTTGCCTTCACCTGGACCCCACAAGACTGTCTTCTCTCCGCTACTTCCCCCTCCCACACCTGTGATTACTAGCTTTTAGGGGCAGAGGTTTGGGAAGTGTCGAAGCAGGGGGCAACCTCCTCCTGGTTCTGCGTTGGGAATGGAGGCTGTCTGGTGATCTTCTCTCCCATTGTCGCAGAGTAACTGCATCAAAACCTCCAAGTACAATATTCTCACCTTCCTGCCCGTCAACCTCTTTGAGCAGTTCCAGGAAGTTGCCAATACCTACTTCCTGTTCCTTCTCATTCTGCAGGTGAGTGTCCTATAGGGAAACTTGCAACTCACGAAGCCAAGTAAAGTCTAGGAGCAAGGTCAGATTAGGGGGTTGAGGCACATGGGATGGGGCCTCAGAGCCATGCCCTCTTTTCCCTTGCAGTTGATCCCGCAGGTGTCTTCCCTGTCCTGGTTCACCACCATCGTGCCTTTGGTTCTTGTCCTTGCCATCACAGCTGTGAAAGATGCCACTGATGACTATGTGAGTGCTTCCATTCTTCCATTCCTGCATGTCTTCCTCACCCCTACTCCCAACATGCTCTCCTCTGCCTGGGACTGGTCCTTGGGGACCATGCCATCCCCCACCTGGCCCCTAGATCCGTGGCATCTTGGCCAAGGGCAGGGGGCAGAGCCACAGAGAGAGGCAATCTGTGGATAGGTGCACTGGAGATGAGGACCCCAGCACACATTGCATCCCACTGATCATCTCAGTCCCTAGGAGGGGGGGAAAGGAAGGTGTCTTACTGTTCTTAGTTCTTTTCAGTTCCGCCACAAGAGTGATAACCAGGTGAATAACCGGCAGTCTCAAGTGCTCATCAATGGAAGGTGAGTATCTGTTGGAGACAGAAGGCCGCCAGGAGGAAGGGGCCCCCTGGGAACTTCTCTCTGACGGCTTCTTCTCTGTCTTCTCATTGCCTCAGCCTCCAGCAAGAGCAGTGGATGAATGTCTGTGTTGGTGATATTATCAAGCTAGAAAATAATCAGTTTGTGGCGGTAAGGGACAAGGTGGCCCTCTGGGCCTACAAGTCTCTTCCTCTTTTTTTTTTTGGCAGAAAGAAATGAGTCTTTCTTCATTTATTACTGTCTCATAATTATCTGTGGATTGAACTTTCTTGAGTGGGGAGCTTCTTTTTTTAAATTTAATTTTATTTATTGACTTTTTTTTTTTCTATTTACTTATTCATGAGAGATACAGAGAGAGAGAGAGGCAGAGACACAGGCAGAGGGAGAAGCAGGCTCTATGCAGGGAGCTGACGCGGGACTTGATCCCGGGTCTCCAGGATCACACCCCGGGCTGCAGGTGGCGCTAAACTGCTGCACCACCAGGGCTGCCCTATTTATTTACTTTTTGAGAGAGTGCATGTGTGCGCACATGTGAAAGGGGGAGGGGCAGAGGGAGAGGAGAATCATAAGCAGTCTCCACTCTCAGTGCAGAGCCCATCAAAGAGCTCCATCTCACCACCCTCAGATCACGATCTGAGCTGAAATCAAGAGTCCGATGCTTAACCGACTGAGCCCCTGAGGTGCCCCGGGTGGGAAGCCTTTGTGCCATATTAATATACCTGGGCTGGCTTCTTTCTAGCCATTCACACTTGGGACTAAGCAAACCAAGAATCCTTAGGGGAAGGAAGGATCAGCAAGGAGTGCATTGCGAGTGGAGAGCTGGCTGTCAGGCTTCTCACCAGGCTTTCTCTCTAGGCGGATCTCCTCCTCCTTTGCAGCAGTGAGCCCCATGGCCTGTGTTACATAGAGACAGCAGAACTTGATGGGTGAGTGTCACAAATTTTCTGTCTCCTTAAGGGTAAAAAGCTAATTTTTTGGAAGAGATTACCAGGTCTGGGATCTCTACCTTTTGAAAAATTTAGGGATCAGAAAGGCTTTGGGTATGTGGAAGTATTATACACTCAGTAATGAAGGTGATGCCCCAAGGTCAGGTGCTCCCAGATAGAGTCTAGAGGAAGTGAAGGGAGCCAGGACTTAGGGACGCTGTCCTTCCAGAGAGACCAACATGAAAGTGCGCCAGGCAATCCCAGTCACCTCGGAGTTGGGAGACATCAGTAGGCTCGCCAAGTTTGATGGTGAGTGATTTTGGAGAAGCGGCTTTCAGGTAGAGGAGGTGGGTTGGGTTTTGGGGTTTCAGTTGTACCTTCTCTGTTTTGCTGTGATGCAGCTCCCTGGATTTTTCTTTGTGGAGGAGTGTCAGCAATGTAAGGGGGCTACCACTACTTTTGAGTTCATGGCTGTTACAGGAGGTCTTCATGGCTGATACCTCCCTCCTTGCTGTGTGTGTTGAGAGAAATTCAGTTTATTCTTATCTGGCTCCAAATAGTGGTATATGTTAGAAGGCCAGACTTTAGTGTGTATAAGAAAAACACCTCCTCCCTTCCACCCTGTTAGGTAGCCAGGTGCCCTGGTCCTTTATGCCCTGGTCCTTTAGTGCGTTATCTGTCCACACTGTTTATACAGATGTGAGTACCAAGCCCTGGGATCGTACTGCACCCAAATCTCCACACCTGCCTTTCCTTACCTATTAAGTCCATCAGGTTATCTTGTTGCATCGTGGTTTACAGAAACCTCCCTCGTTCCTTTTACTGGCTGTGTCATGTTCCTCAGAGCTGATGCAGTACAATGTTGCTTGACCATTCCATTGCCAGTTTTTTGCTGTTCAGAGAATGCTTGAGTAAACCCATTGTGACGTATGCTGTTGTTTCTGTAGAACAGAGTCCCCGCAGTGGGATCACAGGGCCGGAGGGTATGTGTACCTTTAATATCCGTTCATGCCAGCTCTTTCCTCCTGCTAAGTCACCAAACCTCAGCCCCTGGCGGCGTGCAGAGGCACCTCTCTCAGCTGTATCTTGGCTCATAGGAAGGCTGTCAACGGCGCCTGGAATGGCAGCATTCTGTCTCCTGCTCAGGTGAGGTCGTCTGCGAGCCTCCCAACAACAAGCTGGACAAGTTCAGTGGGACCCTTTACTGGAAGGAGAGCAAGTTCCCCCTGAGCAACCAGAACATGCTCCTGCGAGGCTGCGTGCTGCGGAACACCGAGTGGTGCTTTGGGCTGGTCGTCTTTGCAGGTGAGCCTCCCAGGGCCCCAGGAATGCAGAGTGAGTGGTGGAGCCATAGCCGCCCTCCGGGGAGCTGGAGGAGCCCTCTGTCCAGGCACATTTCCAGCCAGCATCACTGCTCCACCCTGAGGTCCTGTAGTCTGGTGATGGGGGTAAAAACCCAGAGGCACATTGGTGGTTTGGCTTCCCCAGCTTCTCCCATTCCTTTCTAGGTCCTGACACTAAGCTGATGCAGAACAGTGGCAGGACCAAGTTCAAGAGAACAAGTATTGATCGCCTAATGAATACACTGGTGCTCTGGGTGAGTCTCCTCCCAGGAGTCCCCGGGCAGTTCTCGTTGCTCCCACCTCCCCTCCCTGGTCAGTAGTCAGGCTGCAGGTTTTGGCAGTGAAGCCACTGACAGGTCAGCCACTCAAAGGCAGCGTTTATTTCAGGCTCCCTTGAGCCTTGGTAGATGTTATTTAAAAGAACCTTCAGAACGTGGATGAATCAAGGACTGGATGAGAGCTAAAACAGATCTTCCCTTCTCTGGATTGCAGTTATGGTGGTACTTTGCTGCAGCATGTGACCTTCTGTTTGCTTTTGGCAGGGACAAGGAGGCCTTCATGGGGATGGAGAGGGAATTAAAAGAAAAATTTCCATTTGGCAGATGGATAATGAATGGGGTCTTTTCCCCTGACTTTTTTTTTTAAGAAAGATTTTATTTATTTATTCATGAGAGACAAAGAGAGGCAGGGACACACAGGAAGAGGGAGAAGCAGGCTCCCCACAAGGAGCTTAATGTGGGACTCCATCCTGGACCCCAGGATCATGTCCTGAGCCAAAGGCAAATGCTCAACCACTGAGCCACCCAGGTGTCCCTCCCCAGACTTCTAAGAGTGGATGATTCCAAAGGAAAAGACTCTGTTTTAGTTTTTGACCATTCCTGAATCCTTGTCTTGTTTGACTAGAAATTTGAGCTCCTTGTTGGGTTCTCCTCCTCTTCTTGCACCCCCACTGCCTGCTGCTGACCCCCCACATGCCAGCTTGCCAGGGTTGGGGCCAGCCCAGCCTTAAAGGGTTTGCTGAAACCTCGCTGCCAAGGGTTGTTGAGTCTCTCATGCACAGGCTTATATCGCCCCCTGGCGGTCCTTGGGCCCCTGGGCAATTCCTGTTTGGTTACGAAGCCTCCATGGTGGATGGAGCTTCAGAAACATGTCTGAAATCAGTCTCAGCTTTATTCTTTTAACCACCAGAGAATCTTCTTCTGAACCTTTTTCGGGGGTTACAAGATTTAAATCTTTAAAAGAATCTTTTACGATCTTTAAAAGATGTTTTACTTTCAAATAATCTATATTTATGAAGATAAAATTTGTTTCCCAGGGTAAAAATTTTTTCTGGCAATTTATATGAGATGGTGAACATTACAGAAACTTGACATTTTTGTTGGCTTGTGGAGGCTCAGTTCAGGTAGATGGACGAGCTGCCTTGTCACGTTGAGGGTAGCTCGCTTGCACCCCCTCTGATTGTCTGGGAAGGGCCCCAGTGTGTCCGTTTGGAAGCTGTACAGGTGTCTGAGCTCCCACGTCACATGGTTAAGAAATGTTCAGAGCGAGGGTCACATGATTGTTGGTCAGCTGTAACCTTTTACCAGTTCTGAGTGCTTCCCAGGAGAACATGCCAGCATTTTATTTTATTTTATTTTATTTTATTTTATTTTGTTATGTTATGTTATGTTATGTTATTTTATGTTATTTTATTTTACTTTTTTTTTTCATGCCAGCATTTTAAAGATGCCTGCGCTTTTGAGGATTTAGGGTATGAGTGCTGATCTTCAGGGGTGTGCTTGGTTTTGGGAGCTTCATAAGTGGCAGCCTAGCCTCTGCTTCTCATTCCTCACCAGATTTTTGGATTCCTGGTGTGTATGGGGGTGATCCTGGCCATTGGCAATGCCATCTGGGAGCATGAGGTTGGGACGCGCTTCCAGGTTTACCTGCCCTGGGACGAGGCAGTGAACAGTGCCTTCTTCTCTGGCTTCCTCTCCTTTTGGTCTTACATCATCATCCTCAACACCGTTGTGCCCATATCGCTCTATGTCAGGTAAGCACTTGTTCTGCCCCGGGTCTCCCAAGATGCCCAGGTGGTCCCTTGGCAGACTTTTCTCTGAAAACAAAACCTTTGGGCAAGAACCTGGAGCTCCTTTTTAGGCCTTAAGTATCTTGTACTCTGTTTATCTGTGTGTGGAGCAAGCTTCATCACGGTTTCCTGGCCCTTTGGACTGTATTAGAACCAAAACCATATCGATTTATGCAGTACATGTTGCTTACGTGCCAAATTTGTGCTGTGCCATCTGCAAAGACATGTTGAGGATGGGCCACCTTCCCTCCAGGTGCTTCAGCCTCATAGAGAAATCTAAAACAAATCAGGAGCAAGTGCCCTGGGAGTCATTCTCCCTGTAGGCTAGTATGGAGCATGAGGGGTCACAGGTGTACAGGAGGGTTCTGCTGTCACCAGCAGCGGGCTAGGAAGGAGGAGAGATGCCAGCAGGGTGACACATGGTACCCCACATTCCCATTGTGATGTCACATGGGAGGCACGGAGTGGGAAGACCACCATTCCCTGGGTAGTTAATCAGGGAGGACTTCTTGGAAGAGATGACTGGGCTGGATGAAGTTGAAGGCATGGACATGGGACCCTAGGTATGGTCATTGTTTGGCAGCAGCACAGAGCATGACTGGGCAGCTGAACTGGTTCTTGATGATGTTCTGTCAGTGGACTTTGTATTTAGTAAACCATTGAAAGATTCTTTAAAAAAAAAGTTCCAGGAATGCTTCAGGAAGTGTTGGCTGGCAGAGTGAGCAGCATGAACAGGGTCTAGGAGACACTGGGATGTCTGGGTGCAGAGAATATGAATGGGGCCTGGGCCTGTAAGCATAAGTGGGAGGGGAAGAGGGAAGACAGCCCCTTCCCTGTGTACTTACCGCATGGGAGGTAAGGGTGCCTGGTATGTGGCAAAGGAAATCCTGTCTGGATGCTCGGGACTCTTGCCAAGGGCTCAGCATCATTCACACAGCCTCCCCAGGTGCCGCTGTGGTCTCTCCACCACCCCACTGCCCTAGCGCCCACAATGTTGGCCGCTGGCTCCCAGGCCACATGACCTTGGGAGGCCCAGGGCCACCGGAGTTCCTATCCTATCCTCATAGATGTTGTAGGGGAGGGGGTGGGGGGCAGAGACTAGATTGGAGGACCTGGCGCTGGGAGACACAGGGTGGTCACTGCTGCCGTGGGTCTGCTATCTGACTTCCATCTTGGGCTTGCTGCTCATCCAGTGTCCGAGGTAGCCACTAAGCCTCTTGCCGAGTCTGATGAGGTTACGGGCTGTGTTGGGGGTGAGCCACATAGTGGGGGGAAGGTGCGGGGACCCCTCTTGGCAGCAAGCGTCATGCGGGATTCCAGGCTGCCCCTGGCTTGGTCTCCTTCCCAAGCAAGAGGACAGTGGACCTAGGCCTGGGGTCGGAGGGAAGTGCCGAGCTGGGTTGCCGGGGTTACTTCCCCCTGCAGTCAGTCCCATGTCCCCGTGTGGGGCCGCCCTGCACTGCGCCACGGGCCATGAGGGGCCAGGGCTCTCACCAGCTCTCGCTTCTCTTCCTTCCTTCACACACTTTCTCTTGTTTTCTCTGCATGGTTTCTGTGTTGTTAGTCCTGAGGTAAGACCCGGCCTGGTGCCTTGTGTGCACCCCCTCCCTGCTATCCATCCCGTCTGTCTGCCTGCTCCAGGCCCCAGGCCCTCTGCACCTTCGTGTCTGGAGAGTCCCTGAGGGTCGGGCTCCGGGGCCGGAGGCACTCTCAGGGTCCCCTGGCCATTCCCGCCCAGGTGTCCATGCCTGGGTGTCCCCTCCATCCATCCTGTCTCCCTCCCCAGGCAGGGCAGGGTGGCCTGTGGCAAAGGCCCATTGGGGGGCCCTCCTCTGCTCCTGCCTGGGCCTCACCACTGGTCCCCTGTGCAGTGTGGAAGTCATCCGCCTGGGCCACAGCTACTTCATCAATTGGGACAAGAAAATGTTTTGTGCGAAGAAGCGGACACCTGCTGAGGCGCGCACCACCACCCTGAATGAGGAGCTGGGTCAGGTGGAGTATGTGTTTTCTGACAAGACGGGCACCCTCACCCAGAACATCATGGTCTTCAGCAAGTGCTCCATCAGCGGCCACAGCTACGGTAGGGCTGCGCTGACCCAGGCTACCCCATTCCCCTCTGAGGGGCTCCCCCCCTGAGGGGCTCCCCTCACACACAAGGGGCGCCTGCGCTCACCTTGTCATTTGGGATTTGTTCCCTCCTGCTCGGGTCTGTAGGGCTGGGACCTCATGGGCTCTGTATCCCAGGGTCAGGATGCAGCGCAGAGTGCCTCCCCTTCCTCTGCTGATGCCCTGCCCCTGGTCTCAGCCCCGCAGCCGTGTAGGGCGGCATCGTGGCAAAGGGGGTGCTAGACCCTCCCCACCCTGCTGTTCAGTGCCCTTGGGAGTTTCTGGAATGTGACCGTGGTCTCCAGTGTGGCCTCGCAGCCGAGCCACGGGGTGTGTGAGGCCCGACTCCAAGGCAGACGGAGCTCCCTCAGTGCTAACCCGGGCCTGCGGCTAGCATGTGGGGTGAGGCCTGCAGGGTGAGGGCATCCGAGGGGCCTGGGGTCCCAGCAGGAGAGCTGGTGGGGGTAGGGGCGGCCGTGAGTGGGGTTTTGAGGTCCGCAATGCAATCCTGTGACTGTGGCTTGGTGGTTGGGGTTGAGGGTTCCAGATGCCTGCAGGGATTCTATCCTAGAGGCTCCTCCCCAAGGCTCATAGCTCTGACTTGATGTCTCCTTCTGTCCTGGCTACGTGCAGGGGACGTGTTTGATGTCCTGGGACACAAGGCTGAATTGGGAGAGGTAAGGTCTGGCCTCCATAGTCACTCTGTGCCGACAATGCGGGGCACCCACCCAGTAACAGTGGGCATGGTAAGGAGGGGAGTGTTCTTTGGTCCAGAAGTGGAGGCTGTTGGGAGAAATGTGTGTTTTCAGGAAGAACTGGTAGGAGAAGGGAGGATCTGGGGCCCGCAGGGCACAGGGTCCTGAGCTGTCCTCTGGAAGGGCAAGGAACAATAGGCAAGGACAGCCCTCCGCGGTGCAACCTGACGGCTCGGCCTCTGCTTGTTGCTCTCCTGACTTGTCTAGAGACCAGAGCCCGTCGACTTCTCCTTCAATCCTCTGGCCGACAAGAAGTTCTTATTTTGGGACTCTACGCTCTTGGAGGCTGTCAAGATGGGAGACCCCCACACGCATGAGTTCTTCCGCCTCCTTTCTCTGTGTCATACTGTCATGTCAGAAGAAAAGAACGAAGGTGAGCCTAGGGGCTAGCTGGCACTGTCCCCAGTCTGGCAGGGGCTTCTTGGGCAGGACATGAGGCCCAGGCAGCTGCTAACACTGCTCGTGCCTTCCTCCCCACCCAGGGGAGCTGTACTACAAGGCTCAGTCCCCGGACGAGGGGGCCCTGGTCACCGCAGCCAGGAACTTCGGTTTTGTATTCCGCTCTCGCACCCCCAAAACCATCACTGTCCACGAGATGGGCACAGCCGTCACCTATCAGCTGCTGGCCATCCTGGACTTCAATAATATCCGCAAGCGGATGTCAGTCATCGGTGAGGCCAGGCCTGGCTGCGGGGGGGTGTTTGGGGCAGCATAAAGGCCTGGGGTGGGTGAGGGGCTGGGTGGCCTTTGTTCGTGTTAGATTGGGGGGTTTTTGCCTGCCTGAGTCTTTCTGGGTCTTTTCCCCATGCTGTGATCATAGTGCGCAATCCAGAAGGGAGGATCCGACTCTACTGCAAAGGGGCTGACACTCTCCTGCTGGACAGACTCCACCCGTCCACCCCGGAACTGCTCAGCACCACCACTGACCACCTGAATGTAGGTGTGATGAGAGAGGCCTTGTGGTTCTGACCTCAGTGTCATGGGAGCTGGGGGAGACGGTGACCTTCTCGGCTCTGTTCCCAGGAGTATGCAGGGGAAGGGCTGAGGACCCTGGTTCTGGCCTACAAGGATCTGGATGAAGAGTATTATGGGGCGTGGGCCCAGAGGCGGCTGCAAGCCAGCCTGGCCCAGGACAGCCGGGAGGACAGGCTGGCCAGCGTGTACGAGGAGGTTGAGAGCGACATGGTGGTATGGGCCACACGGTGGGCCAAGGGTGGTCGTGGGGGGACTCACACCTGGGCCTCTTCTGTCTGGAACCCTTGTGGTATTTTCAGTTGCTGGGTGCAACAGCCATTGAGGACAAGCTTCAGCAGGGGGTCCCGGAGACAATTGCCCTCCTGACGCTGGCCAACATCAAGATTTGGGTACTGACTGGAGATAAGCAAGGTGAGAGCTCAGCGGGGCAGAGGAAGCTGCATCTGGGCCCAGCCTGAGCCTAGGACCTCGGGCTGGAGGGCGTGCTGACCTCACTCTCTCTCTATTGGTAGAGACGGCCGTGAACATCGGCTATTCTTGCAAGATGCTGACGGACGACATGACAGAGGTGTTCGTGGTCACTGGCCACACTGTCCTGGAAGTACGGGAGGAGCTCAGGTAGATGGAGGCCTTGCAGGCGGACGTCCTGTGCTTCGAAGCCCCCGCTCGTCTGGAAGCCCACGGTGGCATTTCCCCTTCCCAGGAAAGCCCGGGAGAAGATGATGGATGCGTCCCACTCGGTGGGAAACGGCTTCACTTGCCAGGAGAGGCGTTCGTCCGCCAAGCTCACCTCTGTCCTGGAGGCCGTGGCTGGCGAGTATGCTCTGGTCATCAACGGGCACAGCCTGGTGAGCATCCCCATGCTTCCCGCGGCACAGTCCTTCCAGAGCATGCTTCTCCCCACAGGGCCGTTCGTCTTACCCTGTGCTTTCTGCCCTGACCTCAGTGGGGCCTACCCCGGGGAAGGTGGGGCTCTCTCAGGCTCTGTGTTCCAGGCCCATGCGTTGGAGGCAGACATGGAGCTGGAGTTTCTGGAGACGGCCTGTGCGTGCAAAGCTGTCATCTGCTGCCGCGTGACCCCTCTGCAGAAGGCACAAGTGGTGGAGCTGGTTAAGAAACACAAGAAAGCCGTGACCCTCGCCATTGGGGATGGAGCCAACGATGTCAGCATGATCAAAAGTGAGTGTGGATTTGCAGGGCGGGGGCTGGGGAGGCTCTGCCCTGCTGGGGTGCTGGGTGTGGGATCCTCTGCACTCTCGTCTCTGCAGCGGCTCACATTGGCGTGGGCATCAGTGGACAGGAGGGCATCCAGGCTGTGCTGGCCTCCGACTACTCCTTCTCCCAGTTCAAGTTCCTGCAGCGCCTCTTGCTGGTCCACGGGCGCTGGTCCTACCTGCGCATGTGCAAGTTCCTCTGCTATTTCTTCTACAAGAACTTTGCCTTCACCATGGTCCACTTCTGGTTTGGCTTCTTCTGCGGCTTCTCTGCCCAGGTATGGTGCCCACAGCCCACTGCTTGCCTGTCTGTGAGGGAGCAGAGACAGGCTCCAGATAATCTCTTAGGGCCCTGCATGCCCCTGAGCAGCCTTCTTTTGCCTGAAGAAGGACTGTATTTACTCCTGTCTTGGTCTCTGTTCTCTTCCCAGACCGTCTACGATCAGTATTTTATCACCCTTTATAACATCGTGTACACGTCCCTTCCGGTCCTAGCCATGGGGGTCTTTGACCAGGTAAGGGACATGGCGGGGGGGGGGTGGGGTCGGGGGGCCTGGGGGCAGGGAAGGGCTACTCTGGGGAGGAAGCACACGGACGGGGCCCAGGCAGGCTGTGCTCCACACACAGGAGGCTGTGGCTGATGCTCCGGCTCAGTTGCAGCCGCCCTGTGACTTTCCTGGTTGCTGAACAAAGATGGATGGGGGGCGCTTGAGGTTGGATATCGCTATGAAAGAATTTGGGAAGGAGGCGGCCAGGGTGGGCTGTACCCTTATCCCTCCTGAGGCCTCCTGGCCCGCCTGGCCCCCTGCATGCAGGACGTCCCTGAGCAACGGAGCATGGAGTACCCTAAGCTGTATGAACCAGGCCAGCTGAACCTGCTCTTCAACAAACGCCAATTTTTCATCTGCATTGCCCGAGGCATCTATACCTCCGTGCTCATGTTCTTCATCCCCTATGGGGTGTTTGCTGAGGCTACTCGGGATGATGGCACCCAGCTGGCTGACTACCAGTCTTTTGCAGTCACTGTGGCTACTTCATTGGTCATCGTGGTCAGCGTGCAGGTATGAGGCAGACCAGGGCCTGCCCTCCCCTGGAAGGAGTAAGCCTCCTGTCCATGCGACCATCCTGGGCACTAAGTTCTCTTCCTGTTATGGGGAAGGGTTGGGGGGGATGCTCTTTCTGCCTGTGACACCTGCTTTTCCCAGATTGGGCTGGACACAGGCTATTGGACAGCCATCAACCACTTCTTCATCTGGGGCAGCCTAGCTGTTTACTTCGCCATCCTCTTTGCCATGCACAGCAATGGGCTCTTCGATATGTTTCCAAACCAGTTCCGGTTTGTGGGTGAGTCCCTGTGGCTTCTTCTTGAATCAGTAGGGGCTGTTCTGTGATGAAGGGAGTCAATAGCTCATCGGCATGTTGTGAGCATTTGTTCAGCACTCCTCTCTGTCGGGGGTTCTGCAAGTGCTGCGGGCACGTCTGGGTGTCTGTGACCCAGACCTGGCCCTCAGAGGGCCCCCACGTCCACTAAAGTGAAGAAAGTCCTGCCAGGACATGGAAGTCAGGCTCAAAGGGAGGTCAAGTGGTGGCAGACCTCATGGTCAGCAAGACGACTGGTCGGGGTGGTCAGGGACAACCCCCAGGGAGGCCACTGCCAGCAGAGCCAGGACAAGAGTCTGATTCCAGGCCAGAGAGCTGGAAGTGTAAGTGGACTGGATGAGAGGCTAGAAAGCCAGGGAGTGGGAGGGGTCAGAATGCCAGGCTGTCAGATTTCGATTGGTTTTACTAGGAGTTTTTGTTTGTTTTGAAGAAAGAGAGAGGATTAGTTTAAAAAGATGAATCTGATGGTCATTGAGGAGCTACCGTAGTGACTGGGCTTTCAGCCCTGGTGCTGGTGGGGCTGGAGGTGGTAGAGAGGGCCCGCTTGGGAGGCACAGTGTGTTGGATTTAGATCTGTTTGTCCATCCATTCGGTGAGTGGTTGGCACCTGCTGTATGCCCCCCACTGTCCTGGGTGCTGGGGATGCAGTAGTTGACAGAGCAGGCTCTCCTCACTCTCTTTGACTTTGTATTTCAGGGAGACAGAAGGGCAGTTTATGGATTAATAGGTGAAACGTCTAGAATTAATAAGTCTTATAGGGACACCTGGGTGGCTCAGTGGTTGAACACCTGCCTTCAGCTCAGGGTGTGATCCTGGGTCCTGGGATTGAGTCCCACGTTGGGCTCCCCATAGGGAGCCTGCTTCTCCCTCTGCCTGTGTCTCTGCTGCTCTCTGTGTGTCTCTCACAAATAAATAAATAAAAATCTTTAAAAAAAAAAGTCTTATAAAAACCATTAAGCAGGGTAGAGAGAGGAGAGGAGTCAGGGAAGACCCTCCGAAGAGAGAGAACTTTGGTACAGAGAAATCTGAATAAAGAGGAAGAGTGAGCCTGGAAGAGGAAGCAGTAGAGGAGCTGGGGGGGCTTGCCTAGAGGTCCCTGTGGCAGAGGAGGGGTGTGTGGAGGCGGGGCCGCGGCGGAGGCGGGGCTGTGGAGGCGGGGCCGCGGCGGAGGCGGGGCTGTGGAGGCGGAGGCGGGGCTGTGGAGGCGGGGCCGCGGCGGCGGAGGGGCGTGTGGAGGCGGGGCGGTGGCGGAGGGGCTGTGGAGGCGGGGCCGCGGCGGAGGGGCTGTGGAGGCGGGGCCGCGGCGGAGGAAGGGTTGTGGAGGCGGGGCCGCGGCGGAGGAAGGGCTGTGGAGGCGGGGCCGCGGCGGAGGAGGGGCGTGTGGAGGCGGGGCCGCGGCGGGGCCGCGGCGGAGGCGGGGCTGTGGAGGCGGGGCCGCGGCGGCGGAGGGGCGTGTGGAGGCGGGGCCGCGGCGGAGGAGGGGCGTGTGGAGGCGGGGCGGTGGCGGAGGGGCTGTGGAGGCGGGGCCGCGGCGGAGGCGGGGCTGTGGAGGCGGGGCCGCGGCGGAGGCGGGGCTGTGGAGGCGGGGCCGCGGCGGAGGAGGGGCTGTGGAGGCGGGGCCGCGGCGGAGGAGGGGCTGTGGAGTTGGGGCCGCGGCGGCGGAGGGGCGTGTGGAGGCGGGGCCGCGGCGGCGGAAGGGCTGTGGAGGCGGGGCCGCGGCGGAGGAAGGGCTGTGGAGGCGGGGCCGCGGCGGAGGAGGGGCGTGTGGAGGCGGGGCGGTGGCGGAGGGGCTGTGGAGGGGGGGCCGCGGCGGCGGAAGGGCTGTGGAGGCGGGGCCGCGGCGGAGGAAGGGCTGTGGAGGCGGGGCCGCGGCGGAGGAGGGGCGTGTGGAGGCGGGGCGGTGGCGGAGGGGCTGTGGAGGCGGGGCCGCGGCGGAGGAGGGGCTGTGGAGGCGGGGCCGCGGCGGAGGAGGGGCTGTGGAGTTGGGGCCGCGGCGGCGGAGGGGCGTGTGGAGGCGGGGCCGCGGCGGCGGAGGGGCTGTGGAGGCGGTCCCTGCTGCAGTGAAGCGGCGTGTGGAGGCGGGGCGGAGGCGGGGCCGCGGCGGAGGAGGAGTATGTGGAGGAAGTGAGGTTCTAGGTTGGAGTTCAAAGGCAGGGCCTGGCTGGTTGGTGGGGGGGGTAAAATTGGTCCGGGGGGGTAAAATTGGTCCAGGTCCTTAATCCCTTGTTATTCAGGGTCAGAACTTTGAATTTTAATCTGAGTATGATAGGAAGCCATTGGAAGGTAATGAGCAAGAAGTGTCGGAAATCCATCTGTGACTTTTTAAAGGACACTGTGAGGGTTTTCTGGGTGAGACGGCTCTGAGGGCAAAGGTGGAAAGTGGTGACCAGTTTGGAGGCTCAGATGGTGACCTGGGTTTGGGGTGGGGGAGGCTGGAGCTGCGCCGTTTCCCCCCGGGGAAGTTTGGACATGGAGCCTGGCATTGTAGGAGGAATCAGGATTGACAAGGGGGTGACGGCAGGGACATCCAGGAAAGGAGATGAGCCCGAGATTCCAGCGAGTCAGACATCTGGGGAGGAGGGAGGACTCGGGTATGGAGACGGGGCTAATAGGGCGCCCCTGGTCTGCCTGTGACCCCTTGGCCACTGGCTGCTTGTGTCCTCAGGCAATGCCCAGAACACCCTGGCCCAGCCCACTGTGTGGCTGACCATCACTCTCACCACGGTCGTCTGCATCATGCCTGTTGTCGCCTTCCGGTTCCTTAAGCTGAGTCTGAAGCCTGATCTCTCTGACACGGTGAGCAGTCGGGCCAAGGGATCTGGGGGACTGGGGACCAGGACGGGATGTCGGAGGGCCGCATGGCTGCATCTTCTTGGCTGTGGGAGCCTGCGTGTTGACAGGGTCACCTGCTGTTTGTGGGCCCATCACCTGTGCGGCCCTAGTGATTCCCATCCCAGAGGCTCTGGGGTCCAGCTCATGATGTCCGCCCCATCACCATCACCGTCACCATCACCGACGTGGCCCCATCTCCTGCGCTTCCCCCACCAGGTCCGCTATACCCAGCTGGTGAGAAAGAAGCAGAAGGCCCAGCACCGATGCTTGCGGCGGGTGGGCCGCACCAGTTCACGTCGCTCGGGCTATGCCTTCTCCCATCAGGAGGGCTTTGGGGAGCTCATTATGTCAGGCAAGAACATGCGGCTCAGCTCCCTGGCACTGGCCAGCTTTGCCACGCGCTCCAGCTCCAACTGGATCGAGAGCCTACGCAGGAAGAAGAGTGACAGTGCCAGCAGCCCCTGCGGTGCGGCCGACAAGTCTCTCAAGGAGTGACGGCGACCGCGGGGCGGTCCAGCCGTGAGGGGCCAGCTACTTGGGACTGCAGGCCCCCAGCCATGCTCGCATCCCTCCCTGCAGACTGTCCCATCGGCATCTCTGGGCGGGGGGGCCGGGAGACTGGGGGCCCAAGGGCAGTGCAGAGGCAGGGCCAGCAGGAGCCACCTTGGGAAGGGATCAGATGTGGAACCCAAACCGGGAAGAGATTGAGATTGGTCTGCCCCTGCCCTGCCTGGAGCCCCTGGGGAGACTGTAATCTCTGTATTTTTTTACTCCCACTCCCCAGAGGGGCCGAGAGCCCCTGTTCCTGAATCACATAAGAATGTATCCTGCCGGGAAGCCAGCGGCCTGCTGGGGCCTGTGGGCCCCTCATGTTGTGTATGTCTCTCCTTGATTTGTGGTCATGTCCAGTTTGGTTTTGTGTTTTTTATTTGGCAAGAGGAAGGGGCCTCTGAACGACTTCTGTGTTGTGGGAAGAGGAACCTGGCCCCCAGGAGCACCCCACCAGGCTGGATGGCAGGACTTGAGATCCCGATGCTCAGGGGCACCTCCATCCAGCTGCAGAGCCCTCTATTGGGTCTGGCTGAGGTGGGATGCACTGTCCCCCTGATAGGCTGATTCCCTCCTCACCTTGAGGGGGATGTGCTATTCCTTTCCTTGACACAAGTATCAGTCCCTGGACCCATGAGTCCTGCTGGTTTCGGGCTCCCCGTCATTTTCACTGAGCTGGGTGTAAGATGCAGTCCAAAAAAAAGAGATTCTGTTCATTTTAGATGTGGATCTGGGTTCAGCAGAGTGTGTCTGTCTTCCTCCTCCATTTGGCATGTTCCTGCACTGAACAAGTGGAACCCAGCCCTCCGGGCCCAGCATGGTCCAGGCAGCAGGCAGTGGTGTGGAGGAAGAGGGGGATGAGGCGAGGCAGGACCCGCTGGCTGGCTTCCATGGGGTTGGGGGCTGGGGTAGCAGTGCCTGGCAGGGTCCGGTGTGGCTGTCCTTTCTCCCCACCATCTACACCCCAAATGAGGCTTCTCTCGAGTTAGTTGTTACCAGTTCAGTGTTGGTAGTATGGGGGCTGCTAAGGACTGGTGCGGAGTGGGGAGAGCTGTGCAGGTGTCCTGTGGGGGCCTCCAGGGAGGTGGGCCAGGTGGGGGGGTGGGGGGAGGTGGGCAGGGGAAGCTTGACAGGGAAGTCCCTTTGGCCATACAGTTTACAAACCCAACATTATGTCTGTTTGTGTGTCTCTCAAGGTGAGAGTCTGATTTTTATACCAAAGAGGAAATGATTTTTTTTCATATTTGATTTGTCTATATTATATAAATATATAAATATATATATATATACAGCTATATATATATTATTTTTTTGGTTCTCTCTCATTTTTTAGCGAGGGAGGCAGTACCAAGTTGCATTGAGCTGTAATTAAGGAACATTCTGTATAATTTATGACACATTTCTATACTTGCAAGAATTCTATCATTTTATGGACATAAGAGAAAAAATGCCTTTTTATAAAATTCCAGTTTCTGAGAAGTGTGCAATTTGTCTCTTTTCTAATATTTAATTAAGGCTGGTGGTAAATGCAAAGACAAACTTTTTAAAGTGGAATTGAGTGGGTAGATCTATGTTGAGGTGGAGAAAACGGTCTGGCTGGTCTCTGCACACTGCCTGGGATGGAGTCTCAGTTGGACAGCGGAGCAGTGAGCAGACCTGGGCACTCTGTTTGGATGACGGCTTTCACGATTAGGGCCTCGAACTGTTTGCTTTTGCAAATAAGTGCTCCACACAGTCCTAACACAGCCAGGTGGGTGGGGAAAGAACCAGGTAAATACTGTATGTTGACTTTTTACCCTGACATCATGTTTTCCCACTGGCACTGGCCTCCTAGCCTCGCATCTTCCTGGCTTTTCACAGAAGTGAATGTTGAGGAGCCTAAGTTAATTTCAGATTCACAGATAATGTGAACTTTGCGGCATGGAAGGGGGGCACCATGTCCCAGGATGGCTGGGGGCTGCTGCTGGTCTCCAACCGCCCCCCCAGCCCGGCCACCCCTGACCTGGCCAGTCTTTTCCATCATTGACTATCTTTCTTCTCTATGATGGAGTTCCGAGTAGGTACCAGGCTGGAGGGGAGATGTGGAGACAAGATGAGTGTCTTGGGGGCCAGGACAGGTGAAGCACCACATGGCCCTGAACACAGCGGGGCACCTGCCTGCAGCCTGTCCCCTGCCTCCTTCCTGAACCCTCAGGACATGGAAACAGGCCATAATTCCCTGATGTTGATGGCTCACAACTTCCTTCTCCCTGTGGACCAAAAGAGTGCTGCCCCTCCCTCCCCCAGTGACAGAGCCCTCTGCCTCTGCCCCCAGTGCTGACCTACCAGGGGCCTCAGAGAGGAGGAGAGATGACCCACCATGGAGGGGTGGTCTCCCTGCACCTGGGTGAACAGAGACCCCCCTCGCCGGGCCCTACTGTGAAGGCCCTCTGACATTCTGCCTTCCACTGCCCAGTCAGGGATGCCTTCCACAGTGAACATGCTTATGTGGGGGACCCCCCCCAGCTCCCCCTTAGCCTCCCACTTCCCTGCATGCGGTCTGACCCCCCTATTCCCACCGTCCCCCAGGGCTTCCCAGACTTTGTGGATGAGTCTGGGCACCCCGTGTCCCCAGGAACGGTGTCCCCCCAGATTTCAGTCCAGGGTTTGACCATCCTTTCCCCAGCACTCCCACCACACGATGACCTCCTGCCCCTGCTGCTTGCTGGCCTCCACTGTGACCACCCCTTTGAGGCTGTGGTCCCCCCCACAGGCTGTGGTCCCCCCAGCCGCTCCCCCGCTGGGGCTTGCTATATCTGCTCTGCTGAGCTGTGGCAGACCAACCACCCCGAGTTGGGGAGAAGAGGGCAGCCCCCACTGTACTGCTTCTCCAATTTCACCCTTTTCCTTCACTCCCTCAGCCCCCCTCCCCTGCCTGTGTGTTCTCTTGCCTAAATGCTTTCCCTAGCTGCTAGCATCACCTTTGATCTTCATGTGGCCACCCAGAATGTCTAGGCCTGATCTTACTTGGCCAGCCTCTTCCTTTTTTTTTTTAGATCTCTTGTGATGTCCCTACTGCTCCTCCTGCTCCTCTTGGCCAAGGCTCCATCTGGCTCTGAGCTCTTCTGGTTTGGTCAAGGTCCTCAGGTGCCAGCCACTGAACCCTGTGGTTTATATGAGATTTGGGAGATCATGGTCATTACTGCCAGATTGGGTTTCTGTCCCCTTATCCCACTTGCTGGACCTCAGTACCCACCTCTCCATTGGCCCTCTCCCCATGGGTCACCCACCCGCTCCTCATATTCTACATGGAACATGATCCTTAACATCTGCTCCCCCTGCCGCACCCCCACTTCAATGGGCGGGGTACCATCTAGTCACCAGTACCAAGCCCAAGAGTCTCTCTGACATCCTGCCCTTCACTGCCCAGCCAGGAACGCCTTCCACAGTGAACATGCTTGTGTGGAGGACACAAGGAGAGCCCCCAGCCTCTGCTCTGGTGCCACCATGCTCCGTGTGATACATGTCGCCCTCCTTGATGCACAGCACGAGGATGAGTCCAAATGTGATGTCTTAAGCTGCTAGTCCTGGGGTGTGAGCCAGTCAGCGTCAGGACAGCCCCATGGCCCTGAAGGAGATAAAGCGGAGACCTCTGTCCTACTGCCTGCCCGGGTCCTGCAGGGGTGGGGAGAGCTCGCTGGAGCGGACAGGCCAGTGGCTCCAGGTCAGCGGGAGCGGGATTGTTGATGAAAACCCAGGCCTGGGCCTGCAGTGGCCTCTCGGAAGGAGCTGCTGTTGGCAGCATCCCTGTGGTGGCAGCTGGGCCAGGGGCCACGGGAGGGGCTGAACTCTCGGTCTTATCTCTGTTTTCAGAACAAAGTCGGGAAGCCTACACCCATGGCCTACCATTGTTTGAGGAGGGGTTTGCTGGGAGCTGAGGCCTGAGGTCAGTGAAGGCAGGGGTGGGGCAGCTGTGGGTCTGGTGAAAGGAGAGCCGGCCCTCCTCTGGTGCTGGTCCTCTGTGAAGCACCACGTCCGTCCGGACACTGGCCTTCCGCCTGCCCTCTGGGGCTTCCAGCTCCCGCTGGTTGGGGGCAGCTGCCATGCTAGCGGGATGGGTTGGCAGAGGGAGGCTTCATCTCTCTGGGTTGACAGAGGGAGGCTTTCCCAAACATTTCTGGGACCTGGGATGTTAAAACTCTTAAAGGTGCTGTCCCTTAAGAGATGAGTGTTGGACAGAGAACACTGGGGTCCCCTGGGCTGAAGATTCTGAAGAAATTGTCCGCCCTGCCATAACTGGGGGGCTGGAGACAGCCTGAGAAGGACTCTCTCGCTGTCCCCCAGTGCCTGGCAGTGACTTGTGTGGGCTGGAGCGTGGGACATGTGGGACACTGGGCCATGGGACACCGGGTGCACTTGTGGTCCTGCAAGGGTGAAGAGGGGGCTGTGGGGCATGCCCTCCCCACTCACCAGCCACAGCATCGGGTGCCTCCTACGGGCACGTGCTGGGTGCAGAGCACTGGTTGGAGGGGCCCTGGGTCAGCGGCTGCTCCCCAGGCAGGGAAAGGCCCTTAAGGTGGCTTTGCTGGAGCTGGAGCTTGGTCTTTACTGGGGCAGAAGGGACAACTCCCAGAAAAGCAGACACTCGGCTCTGTGAAGATATAAAGGACATAGGGAGACTACAGTAGACCTGCTAAACCACTGGTGACGGTCACTGTCTAGGTCTAACCTCATGCTGAGAAGGGGAAGACATAGTCCTTGACCTTGTCCCTGGAACTACCATGGGAGGAGGGGCTAACCCGTCCTATCTGATGTTTTGCAATATCTCGAGTGGTAGTTCTTTCTTTTAAAAATTTTTTTAAATTAAAAAAAATTTTTTTGAAGATTTATTTATTTATTTATTCATGAAAAACACAGAGAGAGGTAGAGACACAGGCAGAGGGAGAAGCAGGCTCCAAGTAAGGAGCCAGATGTGGGACTCCATCCCGGGTCTCCAGGATCACACCCTGGGCTGCAGGTGGTGCTAAACCGCTGCACCACTGGGGCTGCCCCCAAAAAATGTTTTTAATTTAAATTCAGTTAGCGAACATATAGTATATCATTAGTTTCAGATGTAGTATTCAATAATTTAGTAGTTGTGTATAACACCCAGTGCTCTTCACATCATGTGCCCTCCTTAATGCTTATCACCCAATTTCTTTCTTTTAAGATTTTATCCATTTATTTGACACAGAGAGAGCGCACACAAGCAGGGGGCACAGCAGAGGGAGAGGGAGAAGCAGGCTCCCCACTGAGCAGGGAGCCCGATGTGCAGCTCCATCTCAGGACCCTGAGATCATGATCTGAGCTGACTGAGCCACCCAGGTACCCCTCTTTTTTTTTAGATTTTAAAATATATCTATATATGTATATATGTGTATATATATGTACATATATATATATATAGAGAGAGAGAGAGAGAGGGAGAGAGAGAACGCGCATGAGTGGAGGGGCAGAGGGGGAGGGAAAGGGACAAGCAGACTCTGCTGAGCTGGAGCCCAACTCTGGGCCTGATCTCAGGACAGCAAAAGGAGAGGAAACAGAGACCCAGAAAATGCCAGAGCCAGCAATGGTGCTTCTGGTGAATGTTTCCAATCTGTGATGGATGGATACTTCTGTAAAATAACAGCATTTTATTAGTATTGGTACTAGCACTACAGTATGATACTAGCATTATTGGAAAAAAGGAAAATGATCAGGAGCTTGGGTGTTACAGCAAAGGGGAATTGCAATAAAATTCCATGTAACAGTCTTCTTTTGTCTTCTTGCTTTTAATTTTCTTTCTTTTTCACTGTATTCTGCCATTTTAATTACCATATGTCTTGGATTGGATCTGCTTCTGTTAGGGGTTTTCTTTTCTTTTTGTTGGAGGTTTTCTTTCTTTTAAAAAAAAATTTTTTTTTAGATTTATTTATTTATCCATGAGACACACACACACACACACACACACACACACACACACAGAGGTAAAGACACAGGCAGAGGGAGAAGCAGGCTCCATGCAGGGTCTCCAGGATCACACCCTGGGCTGAAGGCGGCGTTAAACCGCTGAGCCACCCGGGCTGCCCCTGTTGGAGGTTTTCTGTGCCTCCTGGATCTGCATATCTGTTTCCTTCTTCAGATTAGAGAAGTTTTCACCTATTAGTTCTAATACATCCCTTGCCCACTTTTCTGTCTCTTCTTCTGGGATTCCTGTCTTATAGATGTGACTATGTTAGATGGAGTCTCTGAGTTCCCTAAGCCTATTCTCGTTTTGTGTAATTCTTTTTTTCTCTTTTGCTGAGCTTTCCAGTACTCTGTCTTCTAGATCATGGACTCCTTCCTCTGCTTCTTCCAGCCTGCTGTCCATTCCATCAAGCATGTTCTCATTTTATTTATGAAGACCTTTTTCTCTGCTCTTTATTCCTTTTTTTTTTTTTGAAGATTTTATTTATTTATTTATGAGAGACACAGAGAGAGGCAGAGACACAGACAGAGGGAGAAGCAGGCTCCGTGTAGGGAGCCTGATGTGGGACTCGATCCTAGGAATCCAGGATCACGCCCTGAGTCAAAGGCAGGTCCTCAGCTGCTGAGTCACCCAGGTATCCCTGCTCTTTATTCCTTATGTCTGTATTGATGGTCTCCCTGATGCCTTCCACCCTATTCTCAAGCCCAGACAGTATCTTTATGATCATTACTTATTTTGTTACTTATATCTGTTTCACTCAGATCTCTAGCAGCGGTCTTGTCCTGTTCTTTCATTTGGGATACAGTCCTCTGTCTTCTCATTTTGTCTAAGTGTCTGCCTGTTTCTGTCTTGGGAAAGCCAGCCAGGTCTCCTGCTGTTGGAGGTCAGGCCCTTGTGAAGCAGAGGTCCTGGTTCCCCTGCTGTAGAGTGTCTCCTGTTCCCCAGGCCTGGTGCTTCCAGGAGTGTCTCTGATGTGTGCTGCCAGTGCTCTGCTGCTGTGTCCAGGCCATTCTCTCCCTCAGGCCAGCCATCTGCAGAGGCTCTCTCTGCCTGAGGTGAGCAGTGTTGGACACTGGCCCAAATGTGGCAACTTTTAAACTAGGTGTGCTCTGGTCTGCTTGTAAGATGAAACTTGAGCCACCACTGCTGGAACAGAGAGGCCTCACAAAACTCTAGGAAGGCTGGGAGAGGAGGTGTGGGCAGGGGTTCCTGCTGGTGTTCTGGGGGAAGGGATGTTCTGTGCTGGGACTGAGGCAAGTGTGAGGAGGAGTGGTGGTTCCACCAGAGCATAAGGGGGCAGGGCTTGATAAAAGCAAGTGAGGCAGTGAGTGACCCCTGTGCTTATGCTGAGGGTGCTGAGGACTGGGGAGGGAAATGGCACTTCCTAGCTCTCTATTCCTGGAGGGGTCTCTGTGAATGGTGCTCCTCTGGGACACAGTTGGAGAACAGCAGATAATCTCCCCACTGTGTGCCCCAGATACTCCTCAGATCACTGTTTCCATGCTACATGTCCATGGGCCATTTGCTCTGCCTTCTCTCCTGGAGCAGTACAAACTCCAGTGCAGCTCTCTGTGGACCTATAAACTCGAGGCTTTAAGTCCTGTTAGTTGCAAGAACTCATGAAATTCGGCCCCTCTCACCTTCTGCTTCCCAAGCCAGTTGCTATTGGGAATCGTTTTCCCTCTGTGCTCCCCTGCGCACTGGTCAGTTTCTCACCCTTCTCTGTGACTGTGGCTCCTTCCCCACCAAGCAGCCATTGTCTTGGCACTTGCTACCTTCATCAGGGTGGCCTCTTCTCCACTTTCACTTGTGGAGTTTATTCTGCCAGACTTGAGGTAGATTTCTGGAGTATTTAGGATTTGATAGTTATCCAGCTCTATTGGTGAGACTAGACAAGCCTAGGGTCCTCTTACTCTGCCGCCATCTTGCGATAACATTTCTAAATGCTTATTTCAAGTTCTATACTTAGCACAAGGAGGATCGGCAACAAGCAGTTTGTGACTTGGCAGTAGTTATAAGGCCACACTCTTGAGTAGCTTTAGGAGGAATCAATGAGGGCAGCCCGGGTGGCTCAGTGGTTTAGCACTGCCTGCAGCCCTCAGTGTGATCCTGGAGACCCAGGATCAAGTCCCACGTCGGGCTCCCAGCACAGAGCCTGCTTCTCCCTCTGCCTGTGTCTCTGCCCCTCTCTCTCTGTCACAAATAAATAAAATCTTAAAAAAAAATAGAAGGAATCAATGAGGCTCTAGGAAGGCAAGTTCATAGGCTCTCTGATGTGTTGTTTTGTGGGAGGGGAGACCAGGTGACGACTATGGTGGTAGAGCAATGTTGATCTTGAACTCATGACCCTGAGATCAAGAGTTGGATTCTTAACTGACTGAGCCAGAGAGGTGCCCCCAAAATAAAATCTTAAAAAAAAAATTACAAGATAAATCAGTCTTTTTATGTACAAAAAAGAGAACATTTAATTTTAAATTTATTTTTATTTTTTGATCATTTTATTGATATGGTTTTATTTATTTATTGATATGGTTTTAAATTCCACATTTAAGAAATTATCACTTCTTGAGTTCTATATGAAAAAAATAATATTAGCAATTATCTAAAAATGCTATTAAAATACTTTTCCATTTTCCAACTATCTATGTAATGTCTAATTTTGTTTGGCATAGAAGTTACAACGTACCGAAACTTATAGGATGCAGATAAAGTCATGCTTAGAGAGAAATGTATAGCTTTAAATGCATGTTAGGGATCCCTGGGTGGCTTAGAAGTTGAGCATCTGCCTTCAGCTCAGGGTATGATCCTGGAGTCCAGGGATGGAGTCCCACACTGGGCTTCCTGCATGGAGCCTGCTTCTCCCTCTGTCTGTGTTGCTGCCTTTCTCTCTCGCATGCGCTGTGTTTCTCATGAA
The DNA here is from genome assembly GCF_048418805.1 of Vulpes vulpes. Classification (NCBI taxonomy): domain Eukaryota; kingdom Metazoa; phylum Chordata; class Mammalia; order Carnivora; family Canidae; genus Vulpes; species Vulpes vulpes. The sequence goes on from NC_132792.1 coordinate 117,467,899, forward strand.
TAAATAAATAAAATCTTTAAAAAAAGAGAAGTTATAAATGCATATGTTAGAAAAGTAGGCTAAAAATTAATAATATAATAAATAATTTTCAAGATTTGAAAAAAACAAAGAACATAGGAGGAAGGAAATAGCAAATCTAGAATGAAAATTAATGAAATAAAAACCAAATATATAATAGTATGAATCAACAAAAGTTATTTTTTTGAAGGACTACTAAAATTGATGATCCCCCCCAGCCAAGACTGATAAAATTTTTAAAAAATTTTTTTAAAGATTTATTTATTTATGATAGACACACACACATCGAGAGAGAGAGAGAGAGAGAGAATGGCAGAGACACAGGCAGAGGGAGAAGCAGGCTCCATGCCGGGAGCCCAACGTGGGACTCATTCCTGGGACTCCAGGATCGCGCCCTGGGCCAAAGGCAGGTGTCAAACCACTGAGCCACCCAGGGATCCCCAAGACTGGTAAAAATTTTTGAAAAAAGGCATATATTGCCAAAAATAAAGAATGAAAAGGGAAATAGCATGATAGATATTAAGAGGATAACAAGAAGGGGCACCTGGGTGGCTCAGTGGGTTAAGTGTCTGCCTTCGTCTCAGGTCATGATCCTGGTGTCCTGGGATCAAGTCCCATGTCAGGCTCCCTCCTTGGTGGGGAGTCTAATTCTCCCTCTCCCTCTGCCACTCTCCCTATACCTGTACTCTCTCTCTCTCTGCCAAATAAATAAAAAAAGTCTTTAAAAAATAAATTAATTTAAAAAAACAAATAGTGCCAGTACAATTGGATACACATGGAAACAATAAATACCCTTACCTTACACCACATACAAAACATTAATACAAAATAAATCAGAGGTACCTAGCTGGCTCAGTTGGTAGAGCATGTGACTTTTAATCTCAGGGTCATGAGTTCAGGCGCCATACTGGGTGTGGAGTCTACTTAAAAAAAAAATCATAGGCTAAAATATAAAAGGTATGACTATAAAACTTCTAGAAGAAAACAATGACTAATTTTATGACCTTGAGTTAGGAAGAGGTTTCTTATACAAGGTATAAAATATATTAACCAAAAAATTAAAACATCAACACAATAAGCTATAAATTTTAATAAAACAAAGAACTTCAGTTTACCAAAATACATCATAAAAAGAGAAAAGGTGCATTCTCTGAAAACATGTTTGGATTATACATACCCAACAAAATGATTTACATCAGGCCACATAAAAAACTGCAAATAAATAAGGGAACAGAAAAATAATCCAATTTAAAAACTAGCACAAGACCTGACTGGGCATTTCAAAGAAGATGATATCCAAAGAAATAATAAACATACAAACATGTTTACCAATAAAGGAATGTAAATTATTATTATTTTTTAAAGATTTTATTTATTTATTCATGAGAAAGAGAGAGAGAGAGGCAGAGACACCGGCAGAGGGAGAAGCAGGCTCCACGCAGGGAGCCTGATGTAGGTCTCCATCCCGGGTCTCCAGGATCATGCCCCGTGTCACTAAACCGCAGAGCCACCCAGGCTGCCCTAGGGGAATGTAAATTAAAACCACAGCTAAATACCACTACATGTGTACAAAAAGGGCTAGAGTGAGTCAGAGTGGCCACAGCAGGTATTGACAAGGATGTGAAGTTAACTGTAACTCTCATGTCTTGCTGATAGGATTGGACATTGGTTCATGGTAAACTGTTTGGCAATATCTATTACTACCAACTACAGCTAAATGTATGCCTACCCTATGACCAGAAAATCCACTGCAGGTGAGAGAAATGTGTGCATATATATATCCATCAAAAGATGTATGTACAAGGAGTGCCTGGCTGGCTCAATTGGTTGGGTATCTGCCTTTGATTTAGATCATGGGGTCCTGGGATCAAGCCCCAAGTCCTTGGCTCCCTGCTCAGTAGGGAGTCTGCTTCTCCCTCTCTTTCTGTCCCTCTTCCCTGCTCATACTTTCACTTTCTCTCTCTCAAATTAATAAATAAAAAATCTTGGGGCACCTGGGTGATTCAGTGGTTGAGCATCTGCCTCTGGCTCAGGTCCTAATCCCGGGGTCCTGGGGCGTCTTGGGATCAAGTCCCCCCATCGAGCTCCCTGTGGGGAGCCTGCTTCTCCCTCTGCCTATGTCTCTGCCTCTGTATGTCTCTCATGAATAAATAAAATCTTAAAAAAAAAACCAGACACAAAAGATAACATTCCATGTGATCTCATTGATGCCAAAATGAAGAGGAGGCAGACAGTAGTCATCGTCAAAGTAGTGGTTACTCTTGTGGGGGATGGGGATTTGGAAGAACCTGTGTTTGAAATATTCTATATCTTGATCTGGCTGGGGCTTTTGTCGATGTAAACTTATGCAAAAATCCACTGAACTATATATACACTTAAGTTTAGTGCAATTCATGTCTATATATAATGTATTTCAATAAAAGAAGTATTTTTAATTATTTTAAAAAATATTTTATATTTATTTATCTGAAAGACAGAGCATAAGCAAGAGGGAGAGACAAGGGAGAAGCAGACTCCTCACTGACCAGGGAGCCCAACATGAGACTCGATCCTAGGACCATGAGATCATGACCTGAGCCGAAGGCAGATACTTAACTGAGCCTCCCAGGTGCCCCAAGAAATGTATTTTTTAAAGAAGTGTTTTAGAAGGAAAAATAACAGCTTCAAAAACGAATATCTATAAATAACTCTAATAAGAAATAAGTGCCCATGTAATTACCACCTGAGACCTCGCTGTGCCCTGCTCCAGACACTATCCACCACTTCCCCAAAGGCAACCTCTATCCTTGCCCATCCCCCTGACATCATAGGTCAGTTTTGCCACTTTTTGCATTTTATATAAGTTGAATCACGTACTCTGTACAATTTTGTGATTGGCTTTTTTTATATTCACGAGATTCATCCATCACGTGCTATTAAAAAACAAGCAGTAGCCCGAAGGGGCCTGAGGTTTGCTGCCCCTGGGCTGGGGTCAGCAAGGTGCAAACAGCAGCGAATAGGCTTTGGCTCAGCCATTTGCTGTTGTCCTTTGGGTGATGGTGGTTCTGGGCCAGCTCCTCCCAGAGCAGCAAGTGGGCTGTATCATTCCCCAGACCTTGCATCTGCCCTCAGTGCATCCCTGTCCAGAGCGAGAGAGGAGGTATCTCCTGTGGCGCACGCAGGCCTGTCCCCAGCCTGAACCAAGTGCTGTGCGGTATGTGTGCACATGGGTATGAGTATGGGCATGCGTGTGCGTGGGGTGCAGAGCACTCTAAGTGTGGGGCCCCAGGCGAGAACCACATACACTCACATCAAGTTGGTGTTCAGAAGGACAAGGACACGGTTTGTCATGGGTGGAGCCCAGGCAGAAGAGGGAGAGCAGCCAGAGATGAGCCGGGAGATGGAGGGGTTTCTGTGAACTTTCTCAGCCAGGGCACAGGGTACACAGCACAGGGCATGGGCACAGGGCACTCCGCCTTCTGGTATGAGCCAGGGCCTAAGGTGTAGGAGTTGGAAGAGAGCTTGTCCCACCCAGCTGGGTAGCTTTTTGGGTCCTTGTTGCCACACTGCCCTTTCCTGGGGCTCCGAGATAACAGTTGGGCCAACTCCCAATTTATTCATTTCTTGGTGAATCTAGAGCCCCTCTCCTGCCACCACTCAGGGGGAGGTGGCACTCCAGGAAGGGACTGGGTGGCATGGTGCCTGGAGGCAGCAGTGCCCATCTTTGATTGTTGGACCAGGGACTCTGAGGCCAGGAAAAGGGAGTAGAAGGAGAGTGGTGGGGTAGGACAGGGTGAGGGGGAGGGTGTGGGAGGGTAGGGAAGTGAAGCCTCTGGAGAGTCCTTTGAGCCCCTGAGTGCTTCTGGAGGCAAGAGCCCGATTCTGAGAGAGAGGAGGAAATGGTCAGTTGTGCCACGTGGGCACCTCTGTCCCCAGTAGGACAGGCTTGTCCCTGGCTCAGCTGCCACCTCCTCAGCTGGAGGGGTGGGGTGTGTGTGTATGTGGGGGAGTTGCTCGCTGCTGCTGTTTCCTGCCTCTAGACCCCACAGGCCTGTTCTCTTATTGGCCACATTGTATGTGAAGCTCCAGACTCTCAGACGTTTGTTTCAAAGCTTTATTCTGTCCCAGTGTGACTCGGGCTTTGGCAGGAGTATAGGACCCTGGGCTGGAAATGTTTCCCTGTCACCGTTTTGAAAGTGTGACTCTGTCGCCTTCTAGTACTGCTGTCCAGAGTAAGCTCTTCTGACTCCTGGTTCTATCAGTCTGGGCCCAATCAGGACACAGAATCACACAGTGATTTAAATAGGAAATTTTAGGGGCACCTGGGTGGCTCCAGTGGTTGAGGGTCTGCCTTTGGCTCAGGTCGTGCATCAGGCTTCCCACAGGGAGAATGCTTCTCCCTCTGCCTGTGTCTCTGCCTCTCTTTGTGTCTCTAATGAATAAATAAAATCTTAAAAAAATTAAATAGAAAACTTGGGGGGAGCATGGGTGGCTCAGTTGGTGAAGTCTCCAACTCTGATTGATCCCCCCCAGGGTCCTGGAGTTAAGCACCACGTCGGGCTCCCTGCTCCGTGGAGATCCTGTTTCTCTCTCTCCTGTTCTCTCCCTGCTTGTTCTCCCTGTCTCTCTCTCTCTGAAATAAACAAATATTTAAAAAAACAAACAGGGAATTTTACCATAAAGAAGCATTAAACTATAACAAAATAATTTTAGTAAGATGAAAAAGAACTCTATGGTAACTGAGGGCTGAGGCAGCCAAGGAAGACTACATTTGGAAGGGATCCTTCCTCAATGCAGGTGTTCAGACCTCAGTGGAGAAGGTCAAGTTGCAGCCCAGTGAATGGTAGAGCAGTTGGTTGGTCTCCTGGGCAGGAGCCGGTCTGCAGTCACTGGGCAAGCAGGATGCAAACCCTCAGGATGCAGACAGCCTGCCACACAGAGGGAGCAGAAGGCCTGGGATGCTCAGTGTCCTGCCTGAAGGGCTGTCTTAGGAGGACTGGGGGTATGTGTCCAGGGGGCAGCACCCCAGCATGCCCTTCCATCCATCTTCGCATGCAGTGCAGCTGCTGGAACCAGAAGGATGAGCCCATTCCTCCTTCTACCTAGAAGCTTAGCATTTTCATGAGGGAAAAGTGCTTCAAGAGTTCTGTGCTGATTCCTCAGTCATCAGTGAAAAGGCATTATGAGCTGTGAAGCAGGAGATTGACGATGGGCATGTCAGCCGGCTGTGGGGCTCACTCTCCCTCTTTCTGAGAGTTTGTCCCCAGGGTCCCCTGTGTGAGGTTCTCCACTGGCTCTTCAGGGCAGAAACCTGGCTCCCTAAGTTCTGAAAAATCTGATTGAATTACTTTATTTTTTCTTCTCTCTTTTCTTATTATTCAAATAGTGCACCTGTTGGACTATTTTTCTACGTTTCTCATCTTTTCTTTCCTTTCTTTGGGTTTTGTTGCTCCAGCTTCTGGGACTTTATCTTTCAACACTTCCATTTATCTTTTTTTTAAAAAAAGATTTTATTTATTTATTCATGAGAGACACAGAGAGATAGACACACAGAGATAGGCAGAGACACAGGCAGAGGGAGAACCAGGCTCCACGCAGGGAGCCCGATGTGAGACCCTGGGCCGAAGGCGGCGCTAAACCGCTGAGCCACCAGGGCTGCCCACTTCTATTTATCTTTAACTTTGTCACCTCAACACTTTCCTTTCTGTTGCTGTGTTTTTAATTTCCAGCAACCCCTGTGAATTGGATCCTGTTTTGTTTTATGGATGCCAGATCTTCCAATGTCACTCTGATGACATTAGTGATCCTTTTTTTTTTTTTTTAAATATAGAGTATTTCTGCAAATTGCTTGCTTTTTCTGTCTTTGTATCTTTTCTCAGTTGTCTGGTGATCCTTGACTGTTCATTTATGAGCAGGGCACTACATCAGTCAGGCCTCGGCAGTAAACATATGGTCCACTCAAATTAGGGTAATTTCAGGAGGATTTACCTACAAAGGCAAGAGAGATAGGAGAGACCTCAAGAGATAACTTGGGTTGAGAGACACAGGAAGTCTGAGGTGGCCCATCCCAGGAGACAGAGGGATATATGCCCCAGCCTCTCCTTCCCTCTTGCCTTCTTTCTGGGTCTCACACTGGCTGAACCAAACAGAAGCCTGCTCGTGGTGTCCATGGCCAGGAGCATCCCTGTGCAGAGGGCAAGCCAGAGGGGCAGAGGAGCCAAAATACTGGTCGGAAGATCTGTGTGGAGTGGGTGTCTAGATGCGGCTGTCTGCTGCAAGAATTCTCAAACATCTGGATTGTTAGGTCTTCTCTTGGGCTGGTCAGGTTTTCTGGAGCAGAATCTAGCAATCGCCTTCTAGGAGGGAAAAGGTTTGGCCCTCAGCATCCTGTTTGCTGAAAGGAAGCAGAGGGTGCAGGCTGGTCACACTCCGCATACACACAGACTGCCCTGCATTCCAGAGACCACACCAGGGTTCTCTGCTGTGCTTGCGTGTCTCCCAGCTTAAGGACCCTCTGCTTTGCCCTGTCCAGACACGGTTCTGTTGCCAGGAATAGAGACCTGCTTCCTTACTCATACACCTTCCATTCCCGAAGTCCAAACTGTCACTTCAAGCCTTTTGGGGATTTGGGGAAATAATTTGCGTTGCTTCTCAGGGCTCCCTGCTGGTGGCTCAGCCTCTGGCTTTTTCACGTTGTCTAAGTCAATTGCTGCCCACATCCAGGTTCCGGGGCTTGATCTGGAGATCTCAAGCCTTCCTTGGCTGAAATGTTGTGTATCTGGAAGGTGCTTGTGGGAAAGAGGAAGGGCAGACCCTCTCGGGCCAGGCTGCAAAGTGTGTTGAGGATATTGTGTTTAACCCTAGAGGCCATGAGTTGTAGCGTGGATGCTAAAACTGAGGTCTGGGGGTGTCTGGCAAGTTGATTACCCATTTAGGTTCTGTTGGCCCCAATCTTCTGTAGCTTTCTCTGTGATGTCTCCAGTGAGCAATATGCTACCAGGGGCTAGCCTGTTAGGCAGCGGTTTTTTTTTTTTTTTTTTTTTAGGCAGCGGTTTTCAAATGTAGCCAGAAGTTTCCTGTCTTTATGTATTTGCTCACCATGTTGCTTCTGCTTGGGATTCTTTCTTCCCTTATCTCTCTAGCCCTCCTACCCCCATCTGACAGATAGCCATGTGAGCTCCACTGGGAATCTGCTTCCCTCAAACTCCCAGACTCTCAAGCCCTTAACTAATGGTTGTCGCATTCTCACTTGCATTCCTGCCATTATTAGTCAAGGTCCTCCAGAGAAACAGAACCACTGGGAGAGGTACTTTTACACACACATATGTGTCTTCTATAGGCATATATATGGAGGGATGCATGCATCCTATATATGTGCATAATAAATCTCTTCATATTTTTATTATATTATTTATGACAATATATAGCAGAGATTTATTATAAGGAATTTGTTCACATTATTATAGATGCTGATAAGTCCTAAGATCTTCAGGGTGAGTTGGTTGGAGGCCCAGGAGAGCTGGTGATGTAGTTCTGTCTGACTCAGATGGCCTGAGAATCAGGAGAACCAATGTTTGGTTCTGGAGACCTGATGTTGGAGACCTGATGTTTTAGTTCAAATCCAAAGGCAGGAAAAAGTCTACTTTGAAGACCATGAGGTGGAAGAGTTCTATTATTGCTTTCAGCATCAATATACGAATATCTGTTGAGTCCCTGCTTTCAATTCTTTGGGGTATATCCTAGGAGTGGAATTGCTGTGTCAAGTGGTAATTCTCTGATTTTTGAGGAACCGCCAAACTTTTCCATGGAGGCTGCAGCATTTTACATTCCCACCAGCAACACACAAGGGTCTCCAGCTGGTCAGTGGCAGAACTGGATTTGAATTCAGGCAGTTTGGCTCAGGAACCTGCCTACCCAGCCCATCAGCATGGACACAGCAGTACCTATAGGAATGACCAATCAGGAGCCAGCTAATGGGTGTAAATGGACAAATGATTAGTGACGTGAAGGGTAATTGTTACTCATTCTTTTTTTTTTTTTTTTTTTTGTTACTCATTCTTCATCCTGTGAAACTTTGGGATGTAATAGGGCCTTTGCTGGAATGAGCAAAACAAACAGTGGATCTGAGTTCAGAATGTCTTCCAGAAAAGGAAGCTGCAGGTCCTACAGGAGATCACAGTTGACCACAGAAACAAACTCGGCTGGACATGCTAAGTCTGCCAGGAAATTGTTCTCTAACCCAGAACACTGCTAAAGCCATGAGCTGGAAGGGGCCTCCCAGAGCATCTCATGAGCAAATCCTATTTCAACCTGTTCATTTTACAGTGACACAATAAACTATAATTAAAAAATATTGGGATCAGGGCAGCCCCGGTGGCTCAGCAGTTTAGCGACGCCTTCAGCCCAGGGCATGATCCTGGAGACCCAGGATCGAGTCCCACATCAGGCTCCCTGCAGGGAACCTGCTTCTCCCTCTGCCTGTGTGTCTCTGCCTCTCTCTCTCTCTCTGTGTGTCTCTCATGAATAAATAAAATCTTTAAAAAAAAATTGGGATCAAGTCCTGCATCAGGCTCCCTGCAGGGAGCCTGCTTCTCCCTCTGCTTGTGTCTCTGCCTCCCTATCTGTGTGTCTCATGAATAAATAAAACCTTAAAAATTCAGATCAAGTCTCCTGTCTAGCAAGAATGTGTTTTGGGAAAATCAACATGTTTACATTTATTTAACAAACATATAGGACTTACGTGAATCAGACATTGTTAGAATATTTTACATATGTTAGCTAATTTAATTCTCATAAGAATCTTCAGAAGGTACTTTCACTTCCCCTGTTTCACAGATGGAGACACTGAAGCACAGTGACATAAAGTAACTGTCTTAGAACACACGCCTTCCCCATGGCAGAGCAGAATTTAAACCCAGGCGGTCTGGCTCCAGAATTCGTGTACACACAGTTATGTGGTGTATCTGTTCCCTAAAGGAATGTCATGTCCTTAAATGAGACAGGTCATCTCCCCTTTTCCTGTGGCTCATATGCATCTATTTCGTATATCTGAATTTTCAAGCTCCCACTTTAACCTTAAAATTGTGATGCTTTTTTAAAAAGTTGGTAAAATATACTATAAGATAGTATTTACTGTTTAAAGGTCTATAATTTTTATGTTTATTACTTTTTAAAGATTTTATTTATTTATTCATGAGAGACACAGATAGAGAGGCAGAGACACAGGCAGAGGGAGAAGTAGGCTCCATGCAGGGAGCCCGATGGGGGACTCAATACCAGGACCCCAGGTCATGCCCTAAGCTGAAGGCAGATGCTCAACTGCTGAGCCACCCAGACATCCCATGTTAATTATTTTCTTTTTTTTTAATATTTTATTTATTTATTCATGAGAGACACACACAGAGGCAGAGACACGGGCAGAGGGAGAAACAGGCTCCATGCAGGGAGCCCGACGTGGGACTCGATCCCAGGACTCCAGGATCATGCCCTGAGCTGAAGGCAGATGTTTAACCGCTGAGCCACTCAGGCGTCCCTAATTATTTTCTTTTTTTTTTTTCCTAATTATTTTCTTATAAAAAATGTTTGCAAGGTAGCAGACTCTAGACACATATTGAATTATCCCACTCCAATTCCAGGGAGCATAATTTAGGAAATAGCGTGCTACATTTTTTGTTTTGTTTTTAAGAAATAAAGGTTGAATTCGTTTTAACAGAGATAATTTTCAAGAAAACAAAGTAACCTTCGTTCATTCACATTCAATTTCTGATTCAAATAACTGCAACTAGTCAATGATGTTACATTTTTCAAATATCAGTGACCCTGGTTTCTGGGTTCACAGGGCCAGACGTAGTGATGACACTGAGTTTCATTCCTTGTTTTTCTTTAACAACTTTAGCAAGTTAAAAGTAAAATTTCACCTCCCTTTGAAATACTAAAATTAGGACATGCTTTATCTGCGCTTCTGCTTATGGACTATTAGACCTTCCTTTCAGGAGTTGGCCAAGAGCATATGCCATGAAAATTAGGAATGATATAGAAAATGAGCCTTCAGTAACTCAAGATAAAGGGAGTTCTAAAAAACACTAGAAAAGGGACACCTGCGTTGCTCAGTGTTTGAGGGTCTGTCTTTGGCTCAGGGGCGTGATCCCCGGGTTCTGGGATAGAGTCCCACATCGGGCTCCCTGTGAGGAGCCTGCTTATCCCTCTGCCTATGTCTCTGCCTCTCTGTCTCTCATGAGTAAATAAAATCTTAAAAAAAAAAAAAAAACAGAAAAACTAGAAAAGTGTTTTGAAATGCTTGAACAGAAAATACTCAACAATTGCATGTGATACTGTTGCAGTTACAGTGATTTCTGGATGCCACATAGCTACGGACCTGCCACTAGATCACAGGTTTATTTTAAAAGGAAACAAATGAGGATTGCTCAGATGGTCCACTCTGAAGTTAGTCAGTCTCTGGGGTCAGAGGTGGGAGAGGACTGCCGGCCGTCTGATGGAGTGGCCCCGCCCCCCTGCTCCCCCTAGGGGAGACGAAGGGCACTACAGGAACACGCACTGGGCATGGTGGCAAAGGGCTGGGGGGCCCCAGAAGGCGGTGTCCCACTGGCCAGGTCCCGCTCTTCTTCTCTCCCCTCCCAGCCTACCCATCCCCGAGTGACCCATCCCCGAGTGACCCATCCCCGAGTGACCCATCCCCAAGTGCCTGCTTGTGTGGCAGGCATGTCCTTGGTCCTGGGCCCGTGCACCCTCCACAAGGAGAGCTGGGGGTGGGGGGTGGGGACAGACTTAACTCCGGAGGCTATTTTGAACAATGCCCTTAACTTCTCTGATCCTCAGTGTACTTATGTCTCCTAGCCCTTGGGGTTGGCAAATTCAAAGGCTTCTTTCTGAGAAAGCACTTCACTGGTGACATGGTTATCTGAGGGAGAAGTCCTGGTCCAGGATCTGCAGTCGCTGTGTGGTGTGAAGGGTCCCAAGGACCCCATTCACCTCACCTCGGCCCACTCTGTTCTCATTTGTTTCCTGGTGACCCCATAGCCCTATTCCCACTCGGTGATTCACCCCAGAGCCTGAGTCTCTCCCCTCCCCCAGGGATAAGAAGCCAAGGGTGAGAAGTGCTGGCAGCTCCATGGGTACCAGGGACCAGGTCTGGGCCAGGGCAGGTCAGGATGAGCCACACAGGTAGATTTTCTTCCCTTTTTTATCAGTGTTTTTCAGATCAAGGTCTAGGATATTGTCTCAAGAATTTTCAGGGGCACCTGGGTGGCTCAGTTGGTTGAGCATTTGACTTGGTTTGGGCTCAGGTCATAATCTTGGGGTCCTGGGATCAAGCCCTGCATCAGGTTCCCTGCTCAGTGGGAAGCCTGCTTCTCCCTCTGCCTCTGTCCCTCCTCCTGCTCATGCTCTTTCTCTCAGATAGGCAAAACCTTTAAAAAAAATATTTTATTTATTCATGAGAGACACAGCGAGAGGCGGAGACACAGATAGCAGGAGAAGCAGGACTCAATCCTGTTTTTTTTTTATTTATTTATGATAGTCATACAGAGAGAGAGAGAGAGGGGCAGAGACACAGGCAGAGGGAGAAGCAGGCTCCATGCACCGGGAGCCTGATGTGGGATTCGATCCCGGGTCTCCAGGATCGCGCCCTGGGCCAAAGGCAGGCGCCAAACCGCTGCGCCACCCAGGGATCCCCAGGACTCAATCCTGGACCCCAGGATTATGCCCAGAGCTGAAGGCAGACGCTCAACTGCTGAGCCACCCAGGTGTCCCCAGATAAAATCTTAAAAAAAGAAAAAAAGAATTTTGAGTCTCCACTTCATGTAGAGTTCTGGTGGGGCTTGACAGAAGTCAGAGAGCTGGAAGGCCACATCATATATGAAATCCTCTCCATGGGCCAGGCCCTGCTCAGTGGTGAAAATACACAGATGGGTCTTGTGATGTGTTGGGGAAATCAGGGTGGTGAACGAGGTCAGCCTGGGCTCTTGGAGGAGCATAGAGATGGGCCACCTAATCTAACCTCGTGGATGAAAGCGTTCCAGGCACTTGTGGAAGAGAGTAGACACCTTCTGGGAGATGTAGGACAAAGGAGCAGAGTATCTGGTAGAGGACATAGCTTGAAGAACGGCCTGGGGGTGAGGAGCCATAAAAATAATATTGGAGGGATGCCTGGGTGGCTCAGCGGTTGGGCGTCTGCCTTCAGCTCAGAGCATGATCCTGGAGTCAGGATCGAGTCCCACATTGGGTTCCCTGCGGGGAGCCTGCTTTTCTCTCTGCCTTGTTCTTTCTATGTGTGTCTCTAATGAATAAATAAATAAATCTTTAAAAAATAATATTGTAGATATGTAACTATATTCAAGACATGGAAATCAGAAAATGAGGCTGAGAAAACAAGAAGGGCCGGATCTTTTTTTTTTTTTTTTTTTAATTTTTATTTATTTATGATAGTCACAGAGAGAGAGAGAGAGAGAGAGAGGCAGAAACACAGGCAGATGGAGAAGCAGGCTCCATGCACCGGGAGCCTGATGTGGGATTCGATCCCGGGTCTCCAGGATCGCGCCCTGAGCCAAAGGCAGGCGCTAAACCGCTGCGCCACCCAGGGATCCCGGGCCGGATCTTTTAATTGGAACACCACCAGTAGTTTGCATGCTGTTGCTCTCCTCTCAAAAATCAAGAATCAGGGCAGCCCGGGTGGCTCAGCAGTTTAGCACCGCCTTTGGCCCAGGGCATGATCCTGGAGACCCAGAATCGAGTCCCACGTCAGGCTCCCTTTATGGAGCCTGCTTCTCCCTCTGCCTATATTTCTGCCTCTGTGTGTGTGTGTGTCTCTCATGAATAATTAAGTAAAATCTAAAAAAAAAAAAAAAAAAAAAATCAGGAATCAGAGGCTCAAGAGAGGTTAAGTAACTTGCCCAAGTCACACAGCCAGCAAGTGGCACAGCTGGGATAGGAACTCAGCCTGTCCTGACTACAGAACACACTCTCCTCACCAGTGGATTAGAGATGGGAGGCCCAGTGTGGTGCGGTCAGCCGGGTGGGATCTGAGACACCTCTTCTTGGGCTTTAACATCCCTCTTTCAAACTCTCCTCTTTGAGCAGAAGGCTTTCTGGTCACAGGTATGCAGCCTGTCCCTCTGGTGATTCTCAGGTGTGCATCTGCTACAGATGGAAGAGAAGGCTAGTGGCCAAAGATCTACCCTCCAACAAGTGATTCTTTCCCTGCCTGTGGCTGTGGCTGAAGGAAGCCTACCGGAACCAGCTTCCACCATGAGCTGGGGCAGGGTGTGTGCCAGTTTCTGCCTAGACTGCTGATGGCTGTTCCCACAAAGAGACCCCAATGCATGGGGTCTGAGAGCTGCACTTCAGCTTGGAGCCCCTGTCAGGTCATGCCTGTTCCAGCTGGCCTAGGAACCTTGATTTGGGTGAGGATCAGTCTGAAGCCAAAAATGGAAAAGCACATTCTGATTGGTGGTTGGTTTTCCAGAGACTGCTCAGCCTAGACCTTATTTTAGGAGTTTTTTTTTTCCCCCTTTAGATTGAGCTCTGAGGCCACCCTATCAGCCTCAGGCTCCCTGGGGAGCACAGGTGGGCCCTCCAGAGGTCTGTGTGGTTGCTCCTGAAAGCCAAGCACCAGTTTCTATCTGTCAAATGGGGAGGCTGGACATGCTGGTTCTGACCTCATTGAGCACCTGTGGCCCAGACTTGTGTCACCTGTATCAATGTCATCCCCTGGGATCATCACAGTCAACCTGACCAGACAGACTTTCTTACCTGTGTATCTGATGGGCAAGCAGAGTGAAAAGTCAGAGATTTGGGACAGCAGTCACACACAGGAAGCAGAGGTCTGGTTGCGGGGGAGATCTGAATCAGACCTCACAGCCCTGTTGCACACCTGGAGAGCAGGCTGGGGAGAGAAGGGACCTTTACCATAGTCTACCGATATCCAAACCTGACCCCAGAATCTCAGAGGGGGAGTCCCAGACATCCGTAGTTTTCAGGGCTCCCCAAGTGGTCCCAAGAGACAATTCAGGCGGCGGAGGACAGCTTCACCCCCATGCTGAGTCCTTGGCCTCCTCTTGGCTCTCCAGGTGCTCTTTTCACAGCGCAATCCCATCCTGGAAACCAAAAATCGAAACAGAGCGGTGGTGCTCACTCCTTGCGCTCAGGCCGCCGGGCCGGGGGGGGGGGGGGGGGGGGGGGGGGCGCGGGGGGGGGCGGGGGCGGGGGCGACGGACGGGGGACAGACGGGGGATCGCGGGTGCTGCGGCCCAGGTGTGGCGCTTGCGGCCGGAAGCGGCCTGGCGGTCGGTTGAGCGCTGGGCGGTTGCGCCACGCGCTCCGCTTTCGTAACAGCGCCCGGGGCCGGCGGGGACGCTCCAGCGCGAGTTCCTCCAGTGTCGTCCTGCGCTGCCGGGACGGTCGGCGGCTGTGAGTCATGCGCGAGTGGGAAGTGGCGCTGACACGGAGCCTGGGCAGAGGGAGCTCGGGGACTCGCCGCGCGCTGGGAGCAGGCCACCCGGGGAAGAGCGCTGCCCTCCGGGCCTGAGCCCGCCCCGCAGCCCGCCCCGCCCCGCCGCCCGCCGGCCCGGCCCGCGGCCCTGGGACCTCGGGGCCTCGGCCGTGGAGGAAGCATGCTGGCCCTGCGCTGCGCGCTGCTGACAGCCCTGCTGGCCGCGCCGGGGGCCGCCCTGGCCCCGTGGGGCTGCCCCGCGCCGGGTAAGGGCACCGGGCGCTCCTGGAGGGCGGGGGCGGGGGGCGGCGCCCCTTCCCGGTGTTGCTGGAGGTCCCCGCGGGCTCTGCGCCCACCCGCCACACGTGCGCCCCCGCCGTCCTGCGCCTTCGTCCTCGAGTCCGCGTGACTACACGCTGCCCGGCCTGGGCGAGCCTCCTGCCTGCGCCCCAGGAGCCCCGACGGAGGGCAGAGGTCCCCTGGGGCGGGGGAGGGAGGAAGGAGGACGACCCCTCCCCCGGTGCGCAGGTCCCTGGTTCCCGCAGGCCTCTCGCTGTCAACTCTGGAGGTCCAGTCGCTGGCTCTGCCCCCCACGCCGGGACTGCCAAGGGGCTGGCATCGTGGGCTCCCACCGACCGCACTTACTTGGGCAGACACCAGGGCTGGCAGGCTGTGTGTGTGTGTGTGTGTGTGTGTGTGTGTGTGTGTCCCCTGGGAATTTAACCTGGGTGGGGAGGTTGTCTCGGGGCTGGTGTATCCTGGCCTCTCTTTTCAGAGGAGAGGAGGCCCAGGCAGAGGGCAGTGGGCACCTTTTGCTCCTGTTGACAGTAATCACCTCTGGCAGCCAGGCCAGTCTCTGGGCCCTGGCAATGTGCCCAGCTGTGTGTCCAGGCTGCCCTCTAGCCCAGCACCAGGGCTGCTTTTCAAGAGGTTTATTTTAGGATCCCAGGGCTTCTTTGAGGAGCAGCCTGCGGGTCTCTGGGAACCCATGGCTCCTGTCCTGGACAAACATCCTCAGCCTGATCATCCTCTTTGAGGAGGGAGAGGACTCTAGAGCTGGAGGCTGGTGAGCTCTCTGCTTTCTGGATGGTGGGGCCCCTTATGCTGGGCAGAGGAAAATAAATGGGTCCCCTTTCTCAGCACACACTGGTTAACTCCTTCAGGAGCAGCCGCTGTTGACTGTGCCTCAGGTTCCTTACATGCCTATTTTTATCCTCTGCTGATTATAAAATATACTTTGTTTGAGAGGAGCCAGGTTTAGAGAGTGGGGATGGGAGATTGTCAGGTGTTTGGGGGAGGCCCGCCCCCCTTGGCTTCACTGCTGTAGATCCCCAAGGCACCCAAATGTAGAACTGGCCCCACAGGCAGAACTGGGGGTGTTTTTGGGCAAGTTGAGAGCCGGCTGAGGGCTGGGACAGAAGGGGCCTCAGGAAGGGAAGTGAGGCCTGGGCTTGTCCCACTGTGGTGGGGTTGCTTCAGTCTCCCCCCCGGGGAGGGAACAGATCTCTGGTCCGCCTCTGTTGCTCCTCACAGCACACCCCAGGGCACCTGCCCCTGGGAGGTTCCTGCTGTAGTTGCCGTGCCCCGTTACTCCTAAGTGGTTGCAAGGCTCTGCAAGGACAGCCTGTTGTAGGCAGTCTTCATTCGCCTGGTACTCCGGAGGGACGGGCCAGGTGATCTCCAGGCCTGGACAGCCCCGGAAAGACAGAACTGAGAGTCGGGGGAGGAAGTGAAAGCCCGGTTCAGAAGGAAAATGCAGAGAAGTAGAAAATACCCAGCTCTCCTCCCACACCCACGTAGACTCACTCAGCCCACAAGCTGAGGAGTAAAAATACATTGTCCAGGAAGCGAGTAGTAGAGGACTGTGAATGTCTCGCTTTGGAGAAGCGGCAGGGTGGCAGAGGCTAGAGTTGGTTGGAGGGGAAATCCGAGGGGCTGGGGGTGGGGGGAGGGCTCGTGTGTGTGTGTGTGTGTGTGTGTGTGTGTGTGTGTGTGTGTGTAGCTGGGAGGTGTGCTTTCCTTGCCATGAGTGCAGCCCACATGCTGAGAGCTGGCAGCGTTGCTCAGGTGGACTTGCAGTCTAGGGACGCTGACTGGGGACTTCAGTGTGGGGTGTGGGAGGACACGGGTGACTCAGGGTCCTTCCGCCCTCTACAAGGTATGACAGTGTACAAGACAAGCACATACAGCTTTAAGTCTCTTAAAAGTCCTGTTTCAACTTCTGAACTTCCCTTTAGGTGATGTCTTCCTGCCCCCATGCCTACCTGTGTTCCTAGCCTCACCCTGAACCAGCATTTCTCCACAGGGTAGTTCTGGGTTTAGATGTATCAGAAGCCATGTGTGTGCTGCCTAATATTTGCACTCCCCAACCCCAGCCTTCCTGAAGAGAGCTATCTGGGAGTGAGGCTCGGGAAGCGCCCTTTTCAACACATGAGGCTGATGATTCGCTGGTTTAGGGATGACTGACTGGAGTGTGCGCCTGAGGGGCCAAAGATGAGCCCTCCCCCATCAGGCAGGCCCTCCCCCATCAGGCTCCTCTGTTGCCAGAAATCGCTCCCCGCTTTGGCTCTGCCTTTGTTTATTCATTTCAGCAAACACTGCGGCCCTGTAAAGCCCTATGGGGCCAGTGTGGTCCCAGCCACCCAGACTCCACCCTGCAAGGAGCTTGAGAATGGCCAAGTGTAAATCCCTCAGAGGGACTTAGCAAACCCAGCTGCCTGAGGCCTTGTGTTACCAATTTCCCAAAGATAAAGTATCTGATGATAGGGATGCTGCAGAGAGGAAGCTCCTTGGAGGGAGGACCGGGCCCCAGACAGTAGGTGCATGACCCCAGCAGACTGCATCAAACCCCCCTCCCCTGCCACATGTTTGTGAGCATCACGTGAAGCCACCTGGGTGCTCTCTCCTGGAAATGTGCATCCTTTCCTTCTCCCTGCCTCACTGTCCCACTAACCTACTTACCAGGGTAGCTGTTTACATTTAAATTAATTATAATGAAGTCAAGTTACAAATGGAGTTCTTTAGTTGTTCAGTAGCAGGTATGAATAGAGGCAAGCGTCCTCCAACTCTGTAGGAAGTTCTATGGATGCGACACTGCGTGGAGCACTGCACAGTTTCTCCTAGAGCTTTTCTGCTGTAGCTTGTTATCCCTCTCCAGACCTCCTCTTCTCCATAAGAGTACAGTTCACCATCACAGGCTGGGGTTGTGGCTTTGGAGCTGGACAGACCTCCGCCCAGCCCTGCTATGTAGAAATGATGTGAGCTTTTGTGAGTGAATTTACTTCTTGGAGACTCACTGTCCTCATCCAGAGAATATGAATTATTCTACTGTGTAATGGGTGGTGGTAAAGATGAAAGGAGAGATGGTATTGTGCAGGGTGCATAGAGAAGTCCCTCTGCAGAGCCAGTGCTGAAGTATGTGTAGCTAAATCACACATTTGAAAAAGGTGTTTTGAGCTAGTCATGTGGTCCAGGTGGTATTCTTAGAACTGTAGATGCAAAAATGAGCAAGACAGACAAAATCCCTGCCTGGTTCAATGAAGCTTCCACTTTTGGAGATGTGAGTTAGGTGCTTACTAGTGCCAAGGAGGAAAAAAAAGCAGGGGAGGGGAATTGGGATTGTGTATATGTAGGGGCATGTGGAACTGGCCAGGGACGTTCTCATGGAAGGGAGGACATTGGGATGAAGGCCTGAAGGAATGAGAAACTCTTTAGAGATTTCTTGTACTCCCACTCTGGGCACGGAAGGTCCAGGCTCTTTGGCAGTCAGATACTACCTGACACTGAGGGCCTATGAGGTTCTGGAGCAGAGGGCTTCATGGGGACACTTGGGTGCCCCTGAGACAATGGCTGGATGGGGAAGTGCTAGAGGTCGTGTCCTTAATGGCCATCGAGGTCGGAATCTTGAGAAGAGAATCCAGGAGGGCCAGAGTGGCAAAGAAAGGCTCCTAACCTTGTCCTCTTGCTGGTGAGGCCCCGTGGCTTCCTTCGGGTAATTAATCTGTGTACTATGTCTCCCCTGGGCTTGAGATCCAAAGAGGTGTGTGGTCCTGGTGGAGTCAGGGCCTTGTCCAGTGTGGTGCTGCGTCCTTGACAGGCCCTCCACTCTTACCTGCCATCCGCTAGCTCTGCCTGGTGGCCTGGAGACCCTGTGTCCAGGCTGCGTCTCCAGCGCCCATGATGTCCCTCCACCTCCCAACTGCCTGTCCCTAGAAGCAGCCTTTGGGCTGCCGTCTCTGCTTACCCATTAAAATAACAGCGCGGTGAGCATAGACTGTGTGTGGGGAAGTGTGCCAGCTTCTACTAGAGAGAGAAGCTTCTAGAGCTTCTACTCAGAGCAGCAGCCGAACATCTTGAGTGTGTGTGGTACAGGCTGTAGGCTGCGCAGGTTTCGTTGGAGGGGAAGATCAGGAGGGCAGTTTGGGACTTATGGGAACGGAGACATCTGTCATAGAGTCAGCGGAAGATGCTGAGGAGCTAGATGCAGACATCTGGGTTTGGGGGTGGGGCCTGGGCTTGAGGTATGAGTGCGGAGTTGTCTAAGGGCACATGTCACTTCACGTCCTCACACAGGGTGAGTGTGGCTGGGGAACAGGAGAGCAGAGGCCCTGGTGGAGCCCTCTCAGGCTGGCAGGGGAGGTGAGGCCAGTCCCAGGGAGCCTGAGAATTGGTGTCTGAAAGCCCCTTGAGGACAGCTTGTCGAAGAGGACAGGCAGTCCACAGGGCCCCACAGTGACCCACAGGGCAGGGGCCTGACCAGCGCACCCAGCAACAAGCAGGCCTTTGGTGACCTCCAAGGGAGGAGTTTCAGTGAAATGGTGGAGGCTGAAAGCTTCCAGGAGTAGGTTCACAGGTTGCTGGGGGCAGGAAAACTGGGAGTGGCCAGCATAGGCTGCTCTTTGAGGATGTGAGCTATAAAGGGGCTAAAGAAATGCAGTGTGGTTTCACTGGAAAAGTGGGGGCAAGAGAAGGGATTTTGAGAGAGATGAATGAGCTGTCAACTTGCTGGCATGCTGATGGAGACGACGCAGCATGTGCACGGAGGTGAGGGCCGCTGAAACAGTCCTTGAGTGGCCAAGGGGAGACTGATGCTCAAAGACATTCTAACTTGCCTAAGATCACGCAGCAAGGAAGTGACAGGCTCCGAAGCCTGCTTTCTGCGCCAATGTGTGCTGCTAAGTCCACCCCCAACCCCCACCGCCCACAAAGTACTGAGATGCTAAGGTCACCTTCTCTTTTCACGGCATCTGTATTAGAGTCTCCCCAACACCATGCCTTGGGGTGGCCCAGGTGGGCTCTGCTGCCTGTCTCAAGGACTGAACAGTGCTGAAGACCACAATGCACATGTCCCTTTTCCACTGTGTGCATTCACCTTCCCTGGGGCGGGCGGGGGTGGGGGGGAGTGTGTTTGCAAACACATGTTACTGTCAGTGAGCTTTCCCCGAGGGAGGCAGCGGTTCTGCCTGGGGTTGGGCCCACTTGCCGACCCCCCAGCTTAGGGCAGGTTCCTTCCCGCCTCAGCAGGCAACACTTCCAACACAAAGTGGGGCTTGATGGATGTCATTGACCCTGAGAGGAGGGGAAGCTATTGTATGAGGACTTTTCTTGCAGAGAAATGGAGACATGTGCATGCAGTGGCATTAAGAATTATTGAGCTGCCTAGGCAGCTCAGTAGGTCAAGTGGCTAACTCTTGGTTTTGGCTCAGGTCGTGTTCTCAGGTCATGATATCCAGCCCCCTGTGGGGCTCTGCACTCAGCTCAGCGGGGAGTCTGCTTGGGATTCTCTCTCTCCCTTTGCTCCTCCCCCAGCTCTTTTGCTCTCTTTAAAATAAATAAATCTTTAAAGGAACAAAAAAGGATTAGAACTCATATTTCTTGAGAGATTAGGTACATCTGGAAAATAGAGCTGGGGTTTTAACCTTAATGATCAAATATGATCCTCAGAACAGCATCCTGAAGTGCGTAGTCTTATTATTTCCAATTTCCAGATGGGAAAATGGGGCCTGAGCAGCTAGCCCATAGTCACATTGCTCCTGAGGAACGCCCTTTGGCTAGAACTTGGCTCTGAACCCTGTGCTTGGCCTCTTGACCCCACACCTAATGGGGTAGGAGGGAATTCACATAAAGAACTTCCTCTGGACTGTTTTGATATCTCCTTATGGGGATGTGCAGAGTCCCTCTGCCCCGTCCCCTCTCATGGGTAACCTACTTGTTTCTCATCTTGCCCCAGTAATGCCACATTCCCTGAAGCAGAGTCTGTGGGTCAAAGGGCGTGTTCATTTGTAATTTTGAGAGAGAACAGAAGCTGCACCAATTCCTACCCCCAGTTGCAATGAGAGATTGCCCGTGTCTCTACACCTTTGCCAAAAATATGTTATTAAACTAGAATCTACACAGAAAAAGGTGTTTCTGTGGAATTACCTTATCTGAGTGAGATTGTATAGGTTTCTTCCTGTTTAAGAGACATTTGCATAACCTATTTCTATGAATTTCTTGTTCATGCTAATTGCGGACTTAAAAAATTGGGTTGTTCGTCTTTTTAAAAAATATTTTATTTATTTATTCATGAGGGACACAGAGAGAGAGAGAGAGAGAGGCAGAGACACAGGCAGAGGGAGAAGCAGGCTCAGCATGCAGGGAGCATGATGTGGGACTTGATCCCAGGACTCTGATCATGCCCTGAGCCAAAGGCAGATGCTCAACTGCTGAGCCACCCAGGTGTCCCAAGCCAATATTATTTAAAAATTTTTTAAAAAGATTTATTCATTTATTTATGATAGACATAGAAAGAGAGAGAGAGGCAGAGACACAGGAGGAGGGAGAAGCAGGCTCCACGCTAGGAGCCCGATGCGGGACTCGATCCTGGGACCCCAGGACCATGCCCCGGGCCAAAGGCAGGTGCCAAACCGCCGAGCCACCCAGGGATCCCTGCCAATATTATTTTAAAAGATTATTCTTTTTATGGGGCTTAAGGAGCTTTTTACATTTAAATATTTAGTCCATTTTGAATTTATCATACACTAAGGCATGGGGTATGGCTCTTTGTTTCCCCAGTTATGTAATATAATGTCCCTTTACAGTTTATTGAATAATCCACTTCCCCCCCCATTGGTTTTATTTTATTCATTTAGATGGGGGAAGGGCAGAGAATACGAAGCAGACTCCATGCTGAGTGCAGTGCCCAATCTCATGACCCTGAGAGCATGACCTGACTAGGCCCTAGCCCACTGAGCCACCCAGGCACCCCTCTTCCCACTGATGTAAAAAGTCACCTTTCAAATCAACCAAATTCTAAAATGTTCGGGTTGATACTGCTTCTCAGCATAGTGAGTAGTGAAGAGTAGCATATATTCTGAGGCCTGGGTTTGAATCTTCCTCTCCCCTCATTAGTGGGATCGCCAGCCACCTCCCCTGGAAGGCCGACTGTGGGGAGGCTCAGGCTGGGATACAGGAGTGCTTGGAATAAGACCTGTAGTCAGCCAGTGCTCAGACTGAGCTACTTGTTAGAGATTGTGGTAAGATACACATCAAATCTATAATCTTAGCCATTTCAAATGTGCAGTTCATGAGTGCAGACTAAGCGATTCTTGGTCATTGTCATTTCTTTTTTTTTTTTTTTTTAAAGATTTTATTTATTTATTCATGATAGACATAGAGAGAGAGAAGCAGAGACACAGGCAGAGGGAGAAGCAGGCTCCATGCACCGGGAGCCTGATGTGGGATTCGATCCCGGGTCTCCGGGATCGCGCCCTGGGCCAAAGGCAGGCGCCAAACCACTGCGCCACCCAGGGATCCCGGTCATTGTCATTTCTGAACCATTTCTCATTTTCTCCACGCTGTAGTCTCTGTAGCAGCACCATGCTGCTTTCACAAAGGCAACCCTAACACCTGCTTTAAGGTTTGGTCGGCTCATTCCCACCTCCTTCCTCTGCTTCCTCAGAATCGCCCTGGCTGCTCTTGCTGACTTTTCCTTTGGAATCAGATTGTCTAGTCCCCAAAAATTCCTGTTGGTATTTTTACCAGGATTAGGTAAAAGTTGGAGAATGGTGTTGGGAGCATTCACAATGCTGAGTCTTCCTGTCATAGAGTGTAGTAGGGCAGGGACCTGCCTAGTGCCCACCTGGGAACGGCTCCTTCTGGGCCACAGGGTGTGCTGGACCAACCAGTGAGGTGCATGGGTGTGTGTGCACGTGGCTGTGCGTGTGCAGGTATGTGTGTGTGCACAGATGCATTCAGGTGAGTATGTGCTCAGGTCCTAGACCTAGCTCAGGCAGCTGTGGGACTGCAGTTGCCGACTTTAGGGCCTCCATAATAATGCGTGTGCTGGTGCACACCCACAGATGAGAGCGCTCAGCATAAATGTGCAGCTGGATGAATTTTCCCAAAACGCATGCCCATGTGAGCATGACTCGTATGAAGAGAACACCATCAGCCTCCGTGCTGCCCCACCACTCTGTGGCTCCTCAAATCCTTAGCTTCCTCAGGTCTGGAGGGGTAGGCTGTGGGTATGGTTTGGGATGGGGGAGCACCCAGCAGCACCTTCACAGGGTGGGGCTGCAGGAGGACACCCCCCCCCCCCCACCCCGGGCTGAGTTCAGGGACCAGAATGGCTGTGCTGTGGGAGCACCAGCCAAGGGCTAGATGCGAACAGGGTGTGAGCTCCAGTCCAGTCCTGGCCACGCCTCCTGGGGCACCTGGCCCCAGGAGGCCTGCTGCAGCCCCCGGGGAGCCCCCTGCCCAGCACCCTGGCGCAGTCCCTTTCTGGCCTTAGGCAGTGCCAATCTCAGTGGGCCTCTGGGGCAGTTGAACCATTTGCCCTCCTTCCGTATCTCTTCCTCTATTTAGGTGATAATCTCTGGGAGGTGACCAGGCCAGACGTCTGGGGTTGGCCCAGGAGGTTACCTCGGAGGCTGCCAGGGCAGGATTCCATGTTTCTCTCTTGAGTTGGTCACCGCACGGATCCATGAGCTGCGTCCAGCACCTCATCTGTAGCCAGAGGAGCCTCCTCTCCCCAAGTAGGGCGTAGTCTGTGGTGCGGAGCCAAGGTAAACACCAGCTCTGCCAAACACAAGGCAAATACAAGCAGGTACAGCACCGTAAACATGAGAGAGCAGGGGTGAGGCTGCTGGCAGGGGTCAGGGTCTGGAGGTGCTGGGAAGAGGCAGGAGGGGGTGAGCTGAGTTAGTGAAGGCGGCAGGGCCTCAGAGCCTGCAGCCTGGCCTCTCCTTGGGGCTTGGGGATGTTAAGTATTTAGGCATGTGAATGGGTGACCTGGTGAGAGCAGGAGTGTGTGTGTGGGTCTCACAAAGTGGTGCCCTCGGGAAGGTCAGGGTTCTTGGTCCCTGACTCCTGTTCGAGCCCCCAGGCACTATTCTAGGTGGCAGGATGCCTGAGGAGGCCTCTTGCCCTCCCCCCTCACAGCTTGGACTCCCTCCCACCAGCCTCTGTGTTGGGTGGAGAGGCAGAAGGGCAGGAAGAGACAGGTGGTGGGCAGCTCGGGGGAGGGGGAACTGGGGGGAGACCAGAGAGGCACCTGCCCCAGGGGAGAGAGAGGCACTTGGCCAGACGTCCCTGGAGCCGTCCAGACCCCTGCCTTCACCAGCTATTTGAATTTGGCAAGTTCCTGAACTGCTCTGAACTCGTGTTGCTCCAATGGTGCCATGGGACGAGCTTCCCTTCCTAGCAGGGTGGTTGTGAGGAGGGGCAGGCTCATGGGTGCATCACTGGGGGTGCTAAGTGCTCATGGTTGTTGATGAGCATTGTGACGGCAACACAGAAATCAGGAAACGTGTTTCAGCTGGTAGGTGCAGAACCCTGGCCGTCTTCTAGGTTCCTGGGACTCAATTATGCATCTGGACTGTGGTACTCACATTCTTCGGGACACTTCTCAGCAGCCACTCCCTTCAATTCAGGGCCTCTATTGCTGAGAAGGGACCCGGTTTCTCTGTCATTCCTTCTGAGATCCTGGGCCTCTGCAACCCGAGAGGTTAGATTCCATCCTGTACTGCCAGCTGGCCTGTCAGCCAGACCCGAGTCCCTCAGAAACCGGGGCTGTGGCATTGGCAGGTGTGCACGAAGCATGTGTCCTCAGTGGCAGCGTGCAGGGCCACTGGTTCACTGCTTACATAAGTGGGGCCAGGCAGCTGGGCTGGTTTTTGCTGGCAAGGGCAACGGCAGCTGAAACTGAATTGAGAAATATGTCTCTGTGTGCGTGTTTTTCTGATTATTGACATTTGCAAGTTTACTTGAAGAGGAAAAAAAGTAGAAAAGCAGCAAAGCTGTTTTGGTTTCTGGCACCCGACCTGAGGTCCAGAAAGGGGAGGGGCCCTGTTTCCCAGAGCTATGCGTGCCCCCCCCCCCGCCCCCCGGCAGTGTGGCGCCCCAGGGCCCCAGAGACCGAGATCTCTTGGGCCTGCAGGGCCCACAGGGGTGGGACTGGCTGCCAGGGGCTACTAGGACCTGGATTCGCTTCCTCTCCAGGAAGAGGAGGCAGGGAGGCTGTGGGACTTGCCCTCACTTAGAGCTTTCCAGGGAGAGGAACTGCATTCATTGGAGGGCCTGGCATGTGGCTGTCACCTGTCTCCAAACCAAAGTTGTCAGCTGTTAGGATAGTAAACCTCTTGATCAATTACATGTTTTGAAGCTGGTATTGTCTGAGGTAAACAGACATGGATGGCCTTCCTGCCTTCAGGGCTGACGCCTCCGACTCTGTGTGGTAAGATGCCAGGGGAGGGAACTTGGGTAGTAGGCACCATGGTCTGAACACTCCCTTCCCAGAGAGCCGGCCTCAGGCGACAGCTCTGTGAAGGGCCCCAGGTGCCCGTGAACTATTGGTGAGACCAGGAGTGGATTCGGGTCTCCTGTTTCTTCCATGCCAGGCTGTCCCTGCTCTTAGATGTGTGCTTCACGGCAGGCATTAGGCCCGCAGACCAGACACACCCAGTGCACCGGCGTTCAGGGAGGAGGCACTGGGACGTTTGTTTGAAGGAGTGGTCACTTGCCTGATTTCAGTCCCAAGTGAGATGCCCCAGTCTTCGTAGGAAACTGAGGTGCCGCTGTCCTGCTTCTGACGTTGGCTGTGGGGAGCACAGATGAGGCTCCTGGTCCTGGGTGGCTCCTTCCACTCTCCTGCCTTCAGGGCCCTCATACCGGCACCTGGGGGACAGCTGGTTCATGGTCAGGGTGACTGGAGTATAAGCAGAAGGAAGGCAGTCGTGGCTCCTGTAGGGACCGGGGTTGTAGGCACTGGGCCTCTGCTCTGTGCAGGTCTCATCCATTAGGACCCTAGCTGTCCCCCTCAGGGGGGGCTTGCACTTTCCGCGCCTCCCCTGGTCAGACCTCTGACTCAGACCTCCTCCCTGAACCCCGCAGTATGTCGGGGACTTCTATCTCAGAACGGCCTGTGTTATGGGCAGTTTTAAGCTCCCTGCAGAGTTTTGTGGAGGTTGAAGATTGCAGTGTGGACCGGGAGGGAGAGGAGTACATTGTGACGAGCACCAGCAATTCTCCCCAAAGTGAGGTCAAAACCCTGAAATTCTTCATGGGTGGCAAGCCGGCCCCCAAACGGCTAAGCAGCTGCTCCTGGTGCAGGGCTGACGCGGGTAGGGTGGCCCCTTTGCTGCGGCTCCCATGGCTCAGCGTGGGACATTGGCCACTGAGCTGCCCCTGGAGAACTCAGGAGCACTGCTCGGCCATGGGGTCTCTTCCCTCTGGCCCTCCACACCCCCACCCCAGGAGACCCGCTTCGGGAGGATCCTGGCTGCTCAGGGGAGGTGAGGCTGCTGGGGAGGAGCCTGGATGGGCCAGCAGGGCTGGGGGCCGGGCCTGTAGAGCCCAGACCCCAGGGGAGGGCGGACCTGCTCTGACCTGGAAGGTGCTGGTCTAAGGAGCCGTGCTAACCCTCCCAAGGCCCCTACCTGCCTTGCACTCTGCCCATCTCCTCCTTCCTGCTGACAGACCCAGCTGGCTTCTTTGTTTTAAATACACATGTGTCTTGGTTCTAAGGTTAATACAGCTTATAGAAAATCCAAAAACTGAAGAAGGAGAAAGAGAAAGACTCAGCTCTTGTCCCACCCCCTGGAGAGGCGGGCAGAGCTGCCAAGATGGATCTGGGCACATCACTTCCTCCCTTCAAAGAGGTGCCCTGAGGCCCTGGCACAGCCACACGGGTGTCGTGGGCACTGGCTCAGAAACCCGTCAGGAGCAGGGGTGAGTGGGTGGCTGGTGCAGAGGGACAGCCCTACCTGCTCTGGCTTTGGCACGATTCTTTTCTTGTGGTTTTTTTCTCTCTGAGTATTTGACTAGTCTGCATATGGTGCTTTTAGAAGGTCTAGAAGAAACATAGTTTGCACATTAAAAAATTTTTTTGGAAAAAAAAATTTAAAAAAAAATTTTTTTTGGAGTAACTTCTGTGCTCGACATGTGGCTTGAACCCATGACCCTGAGATCAAGAGTTGTGTGCTGTACTGACCGAGCCAGCCAGGCGCCCCTAGAAGAAACATATTTTGAAGAAGGGCTGGGACAGGCAAGTTGCCAATGGGTGGTTGATAATTAATCATTCCCGGTTTAAAAAAAAGTAGTGACTCAGTTTTAAAGGTTCAGAAAACCATTACTCAAGCTCCTTGGCAGAGGGAGTGGCCATCACAGCAGCTCTGCTTTTGTGGATGAGAAAAAAAGCCTTTTTATTTGCTATTTCTCTGAGCTGCCCCAGTGCTTTGGCCATTGTGAGAGTTGGGAAGGAATGGCCACCACTGTTGCTCAGGCTGGTGCTGCACACTGCGTGAGCTTCCGTCTGACCCTGGGGGAGGTGAAGTGACCAGACAAGTGGACGCAGAAGAGAGGGTTCCCTCTGGCTCCAGGCTCACAGGTTGTGACTGTTGTGCAGCACCTCCTGTTGTGACTGGCTCCTCTGGACTGCAGTGTTGGCTGTGCACTCCATGGCAGCTGCAGGACCTCTGTGTCATCTGTGACAAGCCCACTGGCGGGTTTCAGGGTGGAGGCCCTGTCCCTCTGGGAGGACGTAAAACACATCTTAAGCGCGTACTGAGTTCTTTGATGAGCACTAGCAGGAGCTCACTGTCTCATAGTCATGCTTGGGGTTGGGGATGGTGCCCTGTGAAAGTGTCCAAGGATGAGGCACTCATGGTCCTTGACCTCTACATGGGCCTTCATGCAACTTGCCTGTGTCTGTCAGGTATCGGTGCCTTGTGAATTCTGATTTCCACGCATTAGCCAATGGGAGGATCTTCATGCACCATACCCACCAGCAGACAGTCCTCTTTGGCAGTATTTCCATCTTTGTTCTTACCGTGTTGGTAATTTGTGCTTGAGCTTGACCTCATGTTAAGTTTTATCCTTATAGCTAGCTGCTTTATCAAGTGGAAAATGGAAAAGTAGAAATATGGATATGGTGATCAGAGGTGTTGGGGGGGTAAACATAAAATCTGGAAAAAAAAAAGTCAAAAGACTTTTTTGTGGCCACTCCGTCAGTAGAGCATGTGACTTGATCTCAGGGTTGTGAGTTCAAGCCTCACCTTGGGTGTAGATATTACTTAAAAATAAAATCTTAAAAAGAGAGAGAGAGAGGAGCATTGGATGGGTCTTCTAAACATAGCCTCATTCAGGCACAGATGGAAATTGTTCTGTGGACTGGACTTGCCCATTGGGTGCCCCTGGGCTTGTGCACGCTAGACTGTGTATTCAGCCATGAAAGAAGAGGACAAGTGTGACAGGCACACACTCAGACTAGCAGTCGTGCTCCAGGAAAGTCTTGGGCAAATGACCAAGAGCCATGCTCTTTGATGCAGCAGAGCTCCTGAAGCCACCCAAACCTGCCTCTGCAGAATCACATCAGTGCTCGGCAACTGAACTGCAGCTGCATGGGGATAAGTCACAGCCACACCATGAGTGATGAGAGCACGTTCCAGCAGACCCTCTGCAAACTTCTTATAGAAAGCCCCCAAATCAGCCAAGGCCAAGAAGGAATTCGGGATCTGTGAGTCATGAGCCTGTTTTTAAAAATTAAAGGAGTGTTGCCCCCGAGATATAACGCCACGAAGGCAGGGAGGCTCTGGATTAGCGGTCGTGCTAAGGTCCAGGGGCATCTCATGCTTCTTAAAGTTTGTGTATTTGCATACGTTACCGTGTGTGTTTTCAGTACATCCCAGGATGTTTAAAACAGTACCTGAAATCCTAGAAATATATTAGTGGAAGGGGTGCTGTAATTAGGGCTTTTTGGAAAGCCCCCTGGGCAGAGACGCACCCTCCATGGACTTGGGCTTCCAGGGCTGGGATATGTCCCCGTTCTGCAGTGGTGTGTGGTCTTCTGTCCTGCAGACAGGATCTTTCTGCTGCCTGACTGCTTGGTCCTCCTCATGGGTACGTGGCTCTGGGGGTCTTCTCAGATATTTGTGGAATGTAGGACAGAGGGAGGAGAAATCAAGGCAAAAGGGTCAGAACTTGCCACGTGGGCCCTCTGCACAGTGAGATGCAGCTGCTTTTCTCACCTGGAGTCCATGGCTCTGGAATGAAGAAGTCCCACGATGACCGGTAGCTGCCTGCCCCTCGCCACCAGCCTCAGGGCAGAGATTGCTCCCAGTGGTCAGGTGAGGGGGACACTGGAAGGCGGTTCGCAGTGTCCTGGTCTCTGGACTGTGCCCTGCAGTCACTCTGAGGGTGCTGTCTTCCTGGAACTCCCTGGCCCTTGGTCCCTCTGAGGCCACCGTGGGTGTGCTGTGATGTCAGAGCCTGTCCTCCCAAGCAGGAGGCTCTGCAGGTTGGGGACACACATGCTGACCCTCTAGGCCCTGGAGTGTGGGAGACAGTGAGGTCCAGTTGCTTCTGGGCTTTTCTGAAATCTTTGGCCAGGTTTACTGCTGCTGCTGTCTAATAAGCAGTCGTACATTTGGTTTGAAGGTCCAAGTGTGCTTACTATGAAAACTGGCAGTTTCCTGGCTCTGGTTCCCTTAGCTGCTTGGACTAATTTAATTAATTGGTTAGACTAATTTTATCTCAAATTCTATGACTGTATTAAACCTATACTAAAAAAAAGTTTACCTGTTCCTTTACATTTCAGTATTCTTTTCCTTGAGTAGCACATACATGATTTTTTTCGTGGGTAAGAGAGCACATTTGTTCTTTTTTATCTTCGAGTTTGCTCCCTGGAATAAAAACAGCATCTCCCTATGTGGTTGCATAGAGACGTGTGCAGCCAGCTTACAGGTGATCTTGGGCAGCTCTCCCAAAACCTCTGTGTCTTGGTTACTGTCTGTGAAATGGACCACCCACCCTCGAGACCCAGGCATTCCGAGACTCCTCATGTATCCCGCGTCTTGTGAGCACCCTCACCATGGGTACCTGGTATTTCTGTCACTAACCTGTCAGATGCTGGCTGGGCCCCTGTCATGTGCTGGGTAGTGGTCTAGATGCTGAAATGTTAACAGAACAAAATGGTGTCAACGCTTGTAGCATCAGAGTCTTGAAGAGAAGGCAGATACAGACTCAGTAACCACATGGCAGTGTGTGGTGGGTGAGGAAGATGGCACCTGCCCAGGCCTAATCCAGTCTGGGGCGAGGGAAGGCCTCAGGGAGGGGGTATGGAGGTGTGACCTGAAATCAGAGGGTGTGTGGGGTGGAGGAGGGGCTCTGTCCCTTCTGAGGGGACTGTGGAGAGATGAGCCTGCAAGTGCTGGGGGTGCCTCACACTCAGAACTCATGCTATGAACAGTGCAGACCCCCAAGGGGTTTCTTTTTTATTTTTTTAATTAATTTTTATTTACTTATACATTTTTACAAGAGTTTATTTATGTATTAGAGAGAGTGCTTGTACACACATATGGGCCAGCAGAGGGACAGAGGAAAAAGCAGATTCCTGCTGAGCAGGGAGCTCAACATGGGATTTAACATGTCAGGAGACCCTGTGACAATGACTTGAGCTAAAGGCAGACACTCAACCACTGAGCCCCCCAGGTGTCCCAAAGGTTTTCTTTTTTTGTTTTTTAAGATTTTATTTATTTATTCATTAGAGACACTGAGAGAGAGAGAGAGGCAGAGACACAGGCAGAGGGAGAAGCAGACCCCCCTGCAAGGAGCCTCAATCCCAGGACCCCAGGATCACGCCCTGAGCCAAAGGCAGATGCTCAACCGCTGAGCCACCCAGGCGTGCCCCCCAAAGGTTTTCTAATCAGAGGATCAGGTGGCCAGGGGCGGCTTCCGGAGGCCCCTGGGGAGGCCATTGCTGCCAGGATCTGGTCAAGGAGGCGAGGAGGCGGAGGAGGCCGTGGAGGCTGTGGCCAGGCCAGTGGATGGACTTGAGAGATGTGTAGTTCTGACAGCCCTCCCCCCACCCCGGTGTCTTCCCACCAGAGGTGATGAGCGGTGTGGTAACCAGCCTGCCTGGGGCCAGTGTGACCCTGACGTGCCCAGGCGGGGAGCCAGAAGACAATGGCACTGTTCAGTGGCTGCTGCAGAATCTTGTGGATGACTCCTATATGGGCAGCGGGGCTGCTGTGGGGAGGACTCTGCTTCTGAGATCTGTGCAGCTCAGCGACTCCGGAAACTATTCGTGTTACCAGGACGGCCGCCTGGCTGGAACTGTGCGTCTGCTGGTGGATGGTGAGTTGTGTGCTCAGAGCGCTGGGAGACGGGTCCCAGATGTCCTAGAAACCCTGTTGTTTCCTTGGCCCGACAAATTCTGGGAAAGATCCACTGGCCTCTGCCAGTGTGGGAGATGGGAGGCTCCCCTGGGTGGGGGCATTTGGCTGCCCTGGCCCCTCCCTACCCTGGCCTGAATGCTTAGGGCTGAGGCCTGGGGTCCCAGCCTGAGGCCTAGATTTGAGTGCTGTCCTTTACGGCTCAGTCCGGGGCCAGTGCCCTTGCTGGTGAATATGGTCAGTGTGGGATGGAGTGGGTGTGAGTGGGCTGGGGGCTGCGGGGCGGGCTCCCCTCATGCCAGGTCTGCTCCCCCTTTAGCCCCTCCCGAGGAGCCCCAGCTCGCCTGCTTCCGAAAGAGTCCCCTGAGCATGGTATTCTGTGAGTGGAGTCCTCTGCATCCTCCCTCCCCAAAGACCAGAGCCACGTTACTGGTGAGGAAGTTGTGAGTATCTGGGCTGGGCTCCTGCACTGAGGGGGACGGGCTGGCCGATGGTTCCCCGACTCTGTCCTGGGAGCATGGGGGGGCTGGCTAGTGCTGCGTGTAGGGCCCTGAGAGCCTTGGGGAGCAGGCGTTGTGTTCCTTGTGCAGCAGATGGCAAAGCTGAGGTCGAGCCAGCAAGCAAGTAGCTTGCCCTCAGGTGGCCCTGCTTGCCAGTGGCTCTGCTAGAACTCAGCTCCCAGTGTGCCTGATTGCATTCCAAACGCCAGGTTTGGGGTGTTGCTCTGAAGGAGACACATGTCCCTGGGAGGGGCAGGGAGAGCTGCTAGCTCCTCACAAGTCTTTCCTCAGGCTCCTCCCACTAGAAGGCCCTGAGAGGACGGGGCCGTGGGGAAGGCGCAGCCAGCCTAGGGGGAGCTCCAGAGGCTCCACCAGCAGATGGGAGAGGCCAGAGCCAGAGCGCAGGGCCCCTTAGTCTGGGGGTTCCTGCTGGCGTTTGAGCTGTTGGTTATTAGGGTGTCCAAAAATCTGAGCAGTGACTTCAGCAGGGGCTGGGTTTCCACCCATGTGTCTGTGGAGAGCGGACGGGCATTAATATGAAAGTCTTGGTCTCCATGCACAGCTGTGTAGACTATCCGTCTGCAAACGGCACAGCTGCCCAGAGGGAGGACTGCAAAACCCCACAACCCCACAGCTGAGTTGTGGGTGTGACTGGGGCCTGGAGAGTGCTCCTCCCTAGATAGGACGTTTTGCCCAGGCTGGCAGCTGCCTAGGCTGGCCCAGGAAGCTGGTTCAGGTGTTGCTGGAACCTGCATACCTCAAGTGCTGGCTCCCACCTACCTGGTGAATGCTGGGGCCAGTGGAAGGGAGTCAGGAGCAGCCAAAGCCCGTGGGGGCTCATCAGGCCCCTGGGCGAGGTGTGCGCACACATTTACACCCTGGGCCCAGACTGCCGGGTGGTCAGTGGTGCCCAGGGATGGCCACTTACCAGGACTGTGGGAGAGATACCACCCTCGGGCCCTACACGGTGGTGGTGGGGGGCTGCTTCTCCATGTCAGGTGGAGTGGAAGCCTGGATGGTGGTGGGGTGCAGGGGGGCTCTCAGTCCCGCTGGGGGCGGAGCAGCAGGCTTCCCAGAAAGAGTTTGTTCTGGGCCTGGGGTCTGAACCTGAATCAGCAGTGATCTGTCCTCCGGCAGCAAGGCGAGTGGCTGCTGGCACCTCGTGTGCCCACACTTGTCCTACGTGGATGACGTCTCAGGCTTCCAAGCCAGGTGGGACCGTGTGTGACTCACCCACTCAGCAGTCTTGATGGGCTCCTGGGCCGGAAACGCTGCCTCCTCCTTGGGAAATGAGGAGTGCAGTGCCTGCAAGCCCAGGTCCCCGGGCTGTCCCTGTCACCAAAGAGCAAGTCTGTTTGCTTGGAGGTTTGAGGCTGGGCTGGGGCCTCTCCTGGCGTGTGCTGCCCCCCCCCCCCCCACAATGCCTCCAGGGCCCAGTGAGTCTTTTAGCTCAGGGTTTTGAGCTGCCCTACCAAGTGCTACCCTGGATGTCTTGCTCAGTTTCCACTTGATCCTAACAAAGCCCGGCGAGGTGGGCATCAGCCAGCCTGTCCCTGTCCTGTGTCCACAGTCGGGGCCGCCCAGTAGGAGATTCCCAGGAGCCATGCCCTTATGCTCAGGGGCCCCAGAAGTTCTCTTGCCAGCTGGCCGTCCCCGAGGGAGACAACTCCTTGTATGTCGTGTCCTTGTGCGTCACCAACAGCGCTGGGAGCAGGTCCAGCACTCCACAAACATTTGAGGGCTACGGAATCCGTGAGTGAGCTCCTCTGGAACCCCCCCCCTCCGCCCCCACTGCTCCATGCCCCATCCCCTCTGACCCAGGGCCCTGCAGAGACCTCCTGGGGAGTAGGGAGTGCCTCTTGCGAGGTTTGATGAGCTGCTGCCTTTTGGGCTTTACTGGCCAAAGGCCTGACTGGGGGAGATGGCCTGGATGCCAGAGGTGAGGGGGGGTGGGGTGGTCCTGGCTGATTTGGGGGAGCTTGCCCAGCCCACACATGCTGCTGCATGAGAGCGTGTTCTCTTGGTCCACAGTTCAGCCTGACCCGCCTGTCAACATCACCGTCACTGCCGTGGACAGGAACCCCCGCTGGCTCAGGGTCTCCTGGCAGGACCCTCCTTCCTGGAATTCCTATTTCTACAGGCTACAGTTTGAACTCCGGTACCGGGCTGAACGGTCAAAGACGTTCACAATGTGGATGGTAAGTTCTTCCTTTACTTCTGCAGCTTGGTACTCAGGGGTGGCAGGAAAGGTACTGGAAAGAAACCAGGATTTGGGTGCCACTCTGTGCCTTGTGCCAGAGCAGCCTTAGGGTAGCCTCTGAATTTTTCTAAGCCTTATTGTCTCATTTCTCAAATGGGACTGAGGATGTTGGGCCCCTCATCTTCACAGGCCTGGATGGAGGACAAGTGTGATGCAGGGGCAGGTGGGCCACACATGTGTTGAGGGTGTGGTCCACCCCCTACCTCCCCCACCCCCCAAACCCCCCCACCCCCGCCCCCGTGCACTGGGGGTGGGGCATCCCACTCAGCCTCTGGAGCATCTCACTGTAGCCTGGTCACTCAGGCACTAGAGGGAGGATGCGGCCTAAGGGCAGGGCTGGCCCGGGGGGGCACCTGTGTCCCTGCAGAGGGGCCTGACCAGAGCCCCCAGGCCTCACCCCGACTCCCCGTGGCCCTCCCAACCTCAGGTCAAGGAGTTCCAGCATCACTGCATCATCCATGACGCCTGGAGGGGCATGAGGCACGTGGTGCAGCTTCGGGCCCGAGAGGAGTTTGGGCATGGTTCCTGGAGTGCATGGAGCCAGGAGGCAGTGGGCACCCCCTGGACAGGTACCGTGAAGGGCGCGGGGGACTGTGTGAGCTCTGGTAACATCCCGGTTACCTCCTGCTGTGCAGCAAGTCACCCCGAAATTGGACATCCTTCAGGATTGTGGAAGGCCGGCCCCCAGGCGCTCCTGTGCCGGCTCTGTCTCCGTGGGCAGTGTATCCCTGTGGCCTCCTGTGGCCTCCCCAGCCTCCCCTTCCCGCTGCTCATGCAGGCGCAGGCGGCAAGCTCACCCTGCAGCTGGATGGAGGCCACAAAAAACCTGTAGCTGTATTTAGTGTGCCGCAGTGACTGACATTGCTTATTTTTAGAAAGATGTTAAAGGCAATAAGGATTGCCTTTGGGGAATTATTGAAATCACCATGCTTGTTATCCCACAAATGTATGAGAAATAACTATTGTCAGTGTCTTCACCACCTGGAGAACAGCAGGGAGAACATCTTAGCATGCGGCTTTCCTCTTTCTGAGTATGGTTGTGTGTATGGAGAACACAGTGAGCCTTTGCCTGTCATTAGTTTTGGAAAATGTACTGTTTAGCAACAGCATGATTAATGTGTGTGTGTGTGTGTGTGTTTAACTGCTGAAATTTTTATCAAGTTAGTACAATCTTATGGCCCAGAAGCAGAGAAGGGTTTATAATAACAGCATCGCTCGTCCTGGCCCTTCCCATTTCCAGGCCTGTTTTCCAGGGGAAGCTATTTCTAATTCTTCTCGTGCTGCCTCCTGACCAGCAAGCTAACATGGCTGTTTTACATTTTTCCTGAGAAAAGTTTGAGGCATCTCTTGATCCCTTCCTATGAAAGCTTAGGATTTAGCAGACCCGGACCAGGTAAAGGAACTTCTGGATTACAGTGCAGAGGGTGGGTCATCCAGTCTCTGGTTGAATGCTTCCGTAGACAGAGAGCTTACTACTCACTCTAGCAGCCAGCCCATCCCGTGGTTCCCAATGTTGGCATCATAGAATGGCTTCCAGGCTGGCTTCAGTGTCACATCTCTGTAGCCCAGCGACAGGATTGAACCACAGAGTTGTTATTATCAGGCAATTTAAAAAAGAGAGTAAAGTACCCATGTATTGAGTACATGTGGATAAAAAGGAAAAGAAAACCAACCACCCAGGTCCATCCCGGCCTGCCCCTTCTCCCACTCTGCCTCCCAGGGGACGCCCAGGTTAGGGAGACTTGCCATTGGTTGCCCATGAGGTCCAGTGCAGGCTCATGTCTCTCCTGGTCCTTTACTTGCTGCTGTCCATTGAGAGCAGGATGCAGGTTTCTATTGGACCTTCTTCTCAAAAGCTTACTTCTTGCGAAGGCCCGGACAGGAAGGAAGGCCAAGCTCCCCTGTCTTACTTGGGGAGACCATTTCAGTAAATCGTGATACCCCTCAGGCCAGATTGTGTTGACCTGTCCATGATTTTCTTTGATTTGTATACACTTTGAGCCAAAACATGCTCATTGTGTGACTGTGGCTTTGGCAGCCTGTGCGAGGGGAGACAGTTATTTACAATGTTGTGCAGAGAAAATGTTCCAGATACAGGCTGACCTGTTTACCTTGTATCCCAACCACTGCATTTAGATGGTCACAAAAAGCTTTAAGAAACCCTGTTTTGTTAGAAAGTCCTTTCTTTTTAAAAATGCCTAATTGTGGTAAAATACCATTGTAACCATCCTTAAGTGTATGTTCAGTGGCATTAAGTGTATTAGCACTTTAGTGCAGCTGTCCAGCACCCACTCCTGGGACTCTTCATCTTGAACCTTTGTCCCCATTAAACACGAGCGCCCCCAGCCCTGGGGACCACCACCTACTCTGTGGGTTTCCTCCTTGTGGAAGTGCTATCAAATAGGATCTGTCTTTTTTAGGGACTGGTGTGTTTCTCGTAGCATGATGCCCTCAAGCTTCATCCGTGCTGCAGCTCATGTCAAAGCTTCTGTCCTCTTGAAGGCTGACCACTATTTGTTATGTGACTGGGCCACATTTTGCTTATCCATTTGCCTGTGGACAGACACTTGTGTTGTGTCCACCTCTTAGTGGCCATGGAGGATGTTGCAGTGAATGTCGCTGTGTGCATATCTGTTTGGGTCCCAGCTTTCAGTTCTTTTGTGTAAACACCCAGAAGTGGAACTGCTACATTGTACAGTAGTTCTGTTTTTAATTTTTGGAGGAACCACCGCACTGTTTTCCACGGTGGCTGTGCCATTTTACATTCTTGTCAGCAATACCCAGGGTTCCAGTTTCTTTGCATACTCAACACTTGTGATTTTGTTTTTTGTTTGTTTTTGGTAATAGCTATCCTACTGGGTGTGAAGTGGTATTGTGGCAGTTGACTCACATTTCCATAACAAATAGAGATGTGGAGCATTTTTTTATGTGCTTCTGTGCATTTGTGTATCTTCCTTGCAGAAATGTCTGTTCAAGAAGAAAGTTCTTTGTCCTGTGAACCCAACCCTGTCCTCTGGGGTAACCGGAGACAAGTCTGCTGGTCTACTCTTTGGAAGTCCTCTGGGATGGCCAAAGTACCTGCGTCTGCTTGGGTTTCTCTTCCCAGGCTGTTGTCCAGGATGGCCTCTGGGTTCCTTCCCTGTCTGACTACCGTCCTCTGAACTTGGTCTCATTTGTGGAAGGCGGTGGAGCTGCAGCCACCTGGCCTGCACAGAGCACAGTCTCTGATTCTTGAGCTTCTGTGCCTTGCTGGAGTGACAGTGAACACTTGGACAGGACACTTAGCTGCTTCTCCTATAAGCAGCTGATGTGTTTGAGACCCTATCCTGTCCATGTGTAGTTTTGGTGGGTCTTCAAAGTCAGTGGTAAATATGCCCAAGAGAGAAACCAGCTGTTCCTCCACTGCTGAGGGCGGAGCCAGAGGCACTTCGGTGGCTGAAGCAAAGGGGTTCAGGTTGGGGATTGGGGAGCACTTCTGGAGAGTGAGGTTCAGTGTGTTTTACAGACAGTAGCAGTTCCTTGATGTTTGGGGCATCAGTGGGCTTCCCAACCCCCAGAACCTGAAGATGCAGGCTGCCACTGCCTCCCTGCCTCAGTGTGGGGGTGGTGATCCCTGGGGGACACGGAGGTTGTGGAGAGCACACTGGCCCTAGGAGTCTAGTTGTATAGCCTCTCAGAGCCTTAGCCCTGTCATGTGTGAAGTGGGGATGCTCCCAGTCTCGCTCCCTTTGGAGAGTTTATTTTTATTTTTTTTATTTCTTTATTTTTTTAAAGATTTTATTTATTTATTCATGATAGTCACAGAGAGAGAGAGAGAGAGAGAGAGAGAGAGGCAGAGACACAGGCTCCACGCAGGGAGCCCGACGTGGGATTCGATCCCGGGTCTCCAGGATCGCGCCCTGGGCCAAAGGCAGGCGCCAAACCACTGCGCCACCCAGGGATCCCGAGAGTTTATTTTTAAAACCAGATCTGTCCATTTTATTGAAGAAGTACTTTACCTGATTGACTTTTCACATCTGTCCTGGTGCACCTCTGTCAGACTGCCCTGGATGGGGGCCAGCCAGTGTGTGCACTCTGCAGTATCTTCCACACGTGTTGCTCCTGGCATCCTGGGCACAGTGTGGGCTGATGTGCGGAGGGCTCTCCTCCAGGGACCCTGGGCTGGGCATGTGCTGTCCCCTTTCCCTGACACACTGGAGGCTAGAGGTGATTAACTCCAGTGACTTTTGTGTCCCCCACCAAGGGCAGCTGTCACGATGGACAGGATTGAGACCTTGTAAAGTTTTTATAAGCGCAAAGAGAAAACATCCTCCAGAAAGTGATGCATACACAGTTGGGGGAATTGGCCCTTGTGATGTGGTGTTGGTTGGTTCCTGGGCTGACAGGAGGGGGGCTGTGGGTACCCCAGGATCCCTACCCTGGATACTGGCCTACAGCTGCTAGTGGAAAGGGCACGTGTGTGCGTGGTGTTTCCCTGAGTGTGGTGTTGGCAGGTTGTGGGGCACATGGAGACAGTAGGAAAAGCTTCATGGAGGAGGTTTTTGTGTCGTGTGGTAGAGGGTGTGTGGGAGTGTCCCTGGAGAGATGGGGATTATAGGCTGGCTGTATGGCAGGTGGGAAGGGGGCTTTGGGTGAGGCTGGAGAACAGGTGTGAGAGTGGCAGGGTAGGTGCAGGCAGACCTTGGAAAGTCCACCTGAGGGTTGGGTAGAGGGTGGCAGGTGGAGGGAACATGGGGGCTGCGCCCCGAGCCATACTGCTTGAGTTGGGGGGCATTCCAGCCAGTAGGACCCAGTCACCCCTGACGGCACCTGCAGCCATGACGCATGGAGCTGTGCCCCCCATTTCTGGCCGGAAGGAGGGGTCCCTGGGCAGGCGGCCAGTCAGCCCTGCTCACCATGGGAGGGTGTTCTCCACACTTCTCCCGCAGCTCTGACACAGTGATGCTGAGTGAGCCTCGGGCCCCGGGGCCCCTCTGCGAAGAGAGCGTGGGGGCAGGGTACCTGGGAAGCCCATGAGGACAGCGGGTTATGTCTCTCTGCTTGCAAACCCATGACCCCCTCAAGGGCGGCTCCCCAGTGCTCAGGAAACACGTAGCACCAAGGGGCCTCAGGGTGCCCTGAGCTCAGACCCTCTGCACCCCCCCCCCCCCCCCGCTTCTGTCTCTGGGGGAAGAGCCCCTGGGCACGCATTTCTGGAGAGATTGTGCCCCCTGCGCTCAGGTAACCTAACGGGCTCTCTCCTCACACCCAGGCCCTCGCTCGCCACCTTCCCTCGGGCTTGAACCCGGCCTGGCTCCACATGTGCACGCACTTCCAGCCTGGCCTGCCTCGTGTGCGCGTACACACACACACACACACACACACACACACAAATACACTTGCCCTGGGGGCCACAGTCGCCTGTGTGCCAGGCTGCCCAGCTCGCATGTCCTGGACCCTGGGATTCCGCCATCTTGGGCACCATATAAGATTGCCAACTTAAAATTTTGCTAAGTAAGGACATAAACAGGTAAAAAGTAGCTATTCCCTTTACCGTTATGGTCATTCCCTATGCGAGGGGAAGGAGGCCTGGGCAGCCCCACACCGTGTGGGTGTCCTGCTGCTTCTGGGCAGTTTTCCCCTCGGCCCCCAACCAGCGGACTTCTGTGCAGACCACCCCAGGGTGCTTGGGGCAGGCCGGAGGTGACTGACTCTCCAGGAGACTGGCAGCTCCTCCCTGTGGGTTTGGTGTTTTGCACGAAGGGAGGAGCAGTGATTGACTTTCTGGTGGGTGATTTGCAAGTGTGAAGCAGCAAATGAGCCTGGAGGAGGAGACCCTGCAGGAAGCTGCCTGGCCCCCTGCCTGGTCCTGCACTGGGTTGTCCCTCCTTCCTGTCCCCTCATCTCTCTGCCACCACCCTTGGCCTCCTTTTCTTTTTTTCCTGCTTTTTATTCTTGGCTCACTCCTCTTTCCCTCTCTGTGCTCCTGCCCCTGAGCCCTACCCTTAATTGTTCATGATACGCAATTTAAACACACCTGATTAGAAATATATGTTTTCTAAAAAAAAATAATAATAATAATTAAAAAAATAAAAGAAAAAGAAAAATATGTTTTCTGTTCTCTGTCCAACGCCCCCCCCCCAAATTTTTTTCCTTATATTGGGATATAATCAACATATAACATCATGTTAGTTTCAGGTATACAACTTAATGATTTGATGTTTGTTTATGTTGCTGAGTGGTGATCGTAGATTACATTGTCTGCTCAGCATTTGTTGCTTCACATGGTCACAAATTTCTTTTTTAAAGATTTTATTTATTTATTCATGAAAAACACAGAGAGAGAGGCAGAGACACAGGCAGAGGGAGAAGCAGGCTCCATGCAGGGAGCCCGATGTGGGACTCAATCCCTGAACCAGGATCACGCCCTGAGCCAAAGGCAGATGCTCAACTGCTGAGCCACCCAGATGTCCCACAAATTTCTTTTTCTTCTGATGAAAACTTTTAAGGTCCACTCTTTTAGCAATTTTCAAATATGCAATGCAGGGGGATCCCTGGGTGGCTCAGTGGTTTGGCACCTGTCTTCGGCCCAGGACGTGATCCTGGAGTCCCGGGATCGAGTTTCACATTGGGCTCCTGGCATGGAGCCTGCTTCTCCCTCTGCCTGTGTCCGTGCCTCTCTCTCTCTCTCTCTGTGTGTGTGTGTGTGTGTATGTCTCATGAATAAATGAATATAATATTTAAAAACACACAAATATGCAATGCAGTATTATTAACTGTGGTCATCATGCTGGGCATCTCATCCCCGGGCTTGTGATGTTCTGTGTTCCTAATTTTGAGAGTCAGATCAGAGTTTAAGCAAATATTGTGTGCCAGGCAGGTGCTACTTTCAGCATATGTATGTCTGAGAGGAAGCCATCCGCCCTGCTCGGAAATGAAGAAACCATGTCTAGGAGAGGTTCAGTGTCGTGAACAAGATTACTTATCTGTCACAAAGGCTTCTGTCATCTTTTATATTCGATTTCTCCATTCTAAGACCCAAGGAAGTGAACTCAAACCAGTCTTCAAGTTGATAGAAATGAGTTTCTTGTTTTAAAAACCCATGTGGGAGGGATGCATGGGTGACTCAGTGGTTGAGCGTCTGCTTTGGGCTCAGGGCATGATCCCAGAGGCCCGGGATTAAGTCCTACATCAGGCTTCCTGAATGGAGCCTGCTTCTCCCTCTGCCTATGTCTCTGCCTCTCTCTCTGTGTCTCTCATGAATAAATAAATAAAATCTTTTAAAAAAAAAAAAACTCATGTGGGAAAAAAATACTTCACATGTGCTCTTTCAATCTTTTTTAAAAAATATTTTATTTATTTATTTATTTATTTGAGAGAGTGTGTGAGCAGAGGGAGGAGCAGAAGGAGAAGCAGACTCCCCACTGAGCAGGGAGCCCCACACAGGACTCCATCCCAGGACCCAGGACTCATGACCTGAGCTGAAGGCAGATGCTTCACTGACTGAGCCACCCAGGGGCCCCATTGTCTCTCTCTCTTTTTTTTTTAAGATTTTATTTATTTATTCATGAGAAACACAGAGAGAGAGGCAGAGACGTAGGCAGAGGGCGAAGCAGGCTCCATACAGGGAGCCTGATGCAGGACTCGATAATGGATCCCGGGATCATGCCCTGAGCCAAAGGCAGATGGTCAACCGCTGAGCCACCTAGGCATCCTGGCCCCATTGTCTCTTA
This sequence comes from Vulpes vulpes, assembly GCF_048418805.1. NCBI lineage: Eukaryota > Metazoa > Chordata > Mammalia > Carnivora > Canidae > Vulpes > Vulpes vulpes. Next base: position 117,509,463 of record NC_132792.1, read on the forward strand.
TCATTCACTCATTTTGTTATGAATATGAAAGTATGTCCTCTAATCTTGGAAACATTCATGGAAGGAAGATATACAGTAACAACTACAGTTAATGTTTCTATTAGTCTTTTCTAAGTACTTTTCCATAACTGAAATCTTACTGACTACACAGTTTTTCAGAAAGATGATTTAAAAAGTAAAAAAAAAAAAAAAAAAAAAAAAAAAAAGCAAGAGGGTATGTGGCACTAATGAAGGTTGGGGGCAGCCGTCCACCAGGAGTGACCATAGATAGCCATTGGATCCAGGATTTCCCAAACTCAGTTGTGTTCAGTGTCATCTGTTCAGGTCATTTGGGACCTATGGCCTCAGCATCTTGGGGATGGACCAAGCATCAGGGGTCTTTAAAGGCTCTCCAAATCCAGGGAGATGTTTTAGGAAGAAGAGGAAACTCGTCTATTTTCTACCTAGCTCCTACTTTTTTCCTAAAGATAAGGAATGTTCAATCTGGAGATTTTTTTTTTAGATTAAAAAAAATATATATTTATTAATGAGAGATACAGAGAGAGAGAGGGAGGCAGAGACACAGGCAGAGGGAGAAGCAGGCTCCATGCAGGGAGCCCGACGTGGGACTCGATCCTGAGTCTCCAGGATCAGACCCTGGGCTGAAGGCAGTGCTGAACCGCTGAGCCACCAGGGCTGCCCTGGAGATTTTTTTTTTTTTTTTTGAGATGGTTTTAAAACAAACAAACAGACAAACAAAAAAAGTCCAAGGGTGTCTGGATGGCACAGTCAGTTAAGCATTCAACTCTTCATTTCAGCTCAGGTCATTATCTCAGGGTTGTGAGGTCGTTGGGCTTTGCGCTCAGCGCAGAGTCTGCTGGAGTTCTCCTTCTACCCCTCCCTCCTTCCCTCCATCTCTTTCTCAAATAAATAAATAAATCTTAAAAAAAAAAAAAAGTTCATTTTTAGAGCCAGAAAGATTTGCCACTTGTTTCTTACAAAACTTTGGGCAAGTTATTAAACCTCCTGGTGCCTCAGTTTCCCCATCTGTAAAGTGGGGGAAAATAATGATACTTCCTCACAATTTTGTTGTGGAGACCAAACAAATTGATTTACGTGAAGTGGGGAGATTGGCACATAGTAAGTGCTCAATGAATGTGGGAGTTAGAAATATAAAATACTTTTGCCTGAACAGAAAAAAACACGTGTTCCCTGACTTTGATCACGCCTTTCTGAGCTTCGTGTCTTTGTAAAACTGAAAGAGGCGCCCGCTTCCCAGGGCACCCCAGGGGTGGGCCGTCGACAGAAGCACGGGCAGGTGAGACCTGGAGCAGGTGTGCCGAGACTGCACACAGTGTGGGTGACGTGTTACTTGTGGTAACAAGTACTTCCCCGAGCCCCGCATTCTTTGTCTGTGAAATGGAAATGATGATTATTTGTAATGATACAAAAGTTGTTTACGTTCATCTCTGGGGACCAAGTGGTCTGAATCAAGTGTCCTCATGGTCATTCAGGGAGTTTTGAAAGAGTCTTGTTATGTAAGAGTTATTATGCATTAGAAAAACTGTATTCATTCTGGGTTATTTGAGATAAAATCCCCGCTTTACACCCAGAAATCTAAGCCGCAGCAGTGAAACATCCTGCTCTGGACGACATGCCATGTGGGGCATTGGAGCTGAGGGTGGAGAGTAGACAGCAGCCCGGTGTAGGGCTGCCCCTGACCTTCATCGTGCCTATACCTTCTTTTTTTTTTTTTAATTTTTATTTATTTATGATAGTCACACAGAGAGAGAGAGAGAGAGAGGCAGAGACACAGGCAGAGGGAGAAGCAGGCTCCATGCACTGGGAGCCCGACGTGGGATTCGATCCCGGGTCTCCAGGATTGCGCCCTGGGCCAAAGGCAGGCGCCAAACCGCTGCGCCACCCAGGGATCCGTGCCTATACCTTCTTGCTGCTCCTTCCATCACCCCACTGAGCCTGCCCTGGGTTGGGCGAGTAGCAACGAATGGAGACGGGCCTTCCCATTTACCCTGAACTGACTGTGGGCTGACGTGCTGTGTGGTCGGGACGTTGGGGCTCTGTGTCCTCTATACCAAGGGAGATGCGCAGGCCCTGGGGTCTGCTACAGGGCTGCTTGTGTGTGCTTGCCTCTGTCCTGGGGACGGCACTGTCCTGCTGGAGGTTCTCTCCTGGGAGGGGCAGGGTCACCTGGTCTTCTGTCCCCTTATTGTCCTCCTGCTTCAGGGAGGCTCCACATCTTTGTGTAAACCATTTCTGTGGTATTTTTAATTTCTTGATGGAAAAATGATAGACTGAAAAGAAAATATTTTAAAATCCAGTGCATTCCACCCATTGCCTGTCACAGTTCAGCTCCTGGTCCCCTGGGCCTGCGTTGGCCTCAGAGCTCGGCCTCGCCTTCCTGCTCTTGCTTGGATGCTTGACCTGCTGCTGCTGGGGTGGGGGTGCGGGGGAGGGGCTTGCGGTTTCTGCAGAAATACAGAAATACTGTTCCCAGGAGGGGGGGGGCCTGCATGTGTGCCCGAACCACATGCCTTCTCAGGCCAAGCCTATCAAACCCACCCAGAGGGATGAGAACTTGTTTAAATATTTTTTATTGCAAAAACAGTAGTAGAAGAATATTAAGATGTTAATAGTGCTTATATCTGGTGATGTGTCCTTGTGTTTTTTTCCTCTTGTGTGTGAACATGTTATGATGTATAATATCATACAGGATAAATAACGATATAAATACTATTCTTTAGGGACTTTGGGTCAGATTAAGCCTTTCCTTGTCTTGGGTTTTTCATACAACATTATATTCTCAATATTTTTCTAATTTATCTAATTTTAAAGATTTTATTTATTTTTTTATTTGCGAGAACAGGCAGAGGGAGAGGGAGAGAGAATCTCCAGCAGGCTCCACGCTGAGCAGAGTCCAACATGGGGCTCCACCTCACCACCCTGAGATCACGACCTGAGCGGAACTCAAGAGTGGGACCCTCAACCAACTTGGCTACCCAGGGACCCCTTTTCTAATTTATTTTTAAAAACTATTGCAACATAGGGGTATAACCTCATTTATAAAACTGATCCTTTAGGGTTGGCTATCTGGTTGTCTAACCTCAGGCTCTTTTAAATAACTTGGCAATGAGCTTTTCTCTGCTTCTGAAGCCCATCAGGGTCCATGAATCATTAACAGAGACTCTCCCCCCACAGAATCCAGGAGCCCTGCAGCCGAGACTGAGCTGCCCCACTCCACGCAGGTGAGCTCCCGCCCTTGTCAGGGGTCAGGTATCAGCATCTAGGGGTGGGGGAGGTGGGCTGGCCCTAGATCCCAGCTCTGTCACGTACTGGACACGTGGCTGTGGCGTTGCCCACCCTCTTCAAGCCCCTGTGAACTAGGGTAAGAGCCGTCATCCCGGGCCTGTTGTGGCCACTGTGGTATGTGGAGTGGTGCTGGTCTGGCTCACGGCTGCCGTCTCATCTCTCACTGGTGGGTGCCATGGATGACCTAGCCTGTGGCTCAGATTCAGTTTATCCGAGGCTTTCCTCTATGGCTCCTGGTGTCATAATTTTCTGGAAAGAGGATTACCTCTGAAGCTGCTTAACAGGTCTTTGTGTAATCCAGTTTGCCATCCAACTGCGTGTCCTCCTGTAGTCCTCAATTCCCTAAGGACCAGCTAAGCTGGGAGGCTCAGCTCCCCCTGGAGCTTGCCGGCCGAGGGAAGGAACCTAGGCCTTGCACCTTACTCATACCTGCCGCAGGGCTGTGCAGCCCCCAGCAGAAGCGGCTCCGAGGGACACTTGTGCTGTGTGGCCAGAGGACTCCTGACCAAGCCCCGGTATGGGGATGGCTGCTGGCTGAGGGCTGGCCCAGCCATGCTCTGCCCTGAGCCTTGCACCTGCAATCTTGTTCAATCGTTATGCTAACTGAGGTGCAAAGCCAGGATGGCTGTGCCTGGGAGGGAGGAAAACACTCCTACATGGGTTACAAAGTCTGTTCAAGGTCACAGAGCCAGTAAGTGTTGGGTCCAGGATTCTAGTCTGTGGTTTTCCCAGGAGATGGGGCACCTGTACCCTGGTGTGGGACCTGGGGAATGGTGCTGTTGTAGCCAGTCTGTCAGGAAGCTTTTCTGGAGAAGGTGCTGTGCCCCAAGCTCATGCTGGAGAGGTAGATGGGAAGAAATCCCACCTTGAGTAGATAAGGTGTAGATACAGATAACATACAGAGTGGTCGGGATGTTGAGGCAAGAAGCCAGAAATGGAGAGGTCGCTGAGATAGAAAGCTTGCTTCAGAGTGGGTGCCGAGCTGGGGCTGAAGGTGGAATCTGCAGACACCAACTTACCGGGGGAATCTCTCTTTTAGGCACCGACCACTAATGAAGACAATAAAAATAATCTTTCTAAAGATATTGCAAATGCAACCAGCCTCCCAGGTAAGGACTGGGTGTTTTTTTCCAGTGGTCTCAGGGGCACAAAAGACTTCTCTGCAGAAAACCCCTTTCTTACTTGGAAATGTTGCCAGGAGGCCAGTCTGTAGGAGACAAGGAGCATTGGCAGAAATGTTCTGTTACTACTCTGGATGTTCAAGTCTGATGTTGTTAGTGGAAATATGTTAGAGGGAACCATGAGAAGGGTGGCCCAGAACACAAATACATGTGCCACAAACAATATTGCCAGAGTCTGAAATGGAAGCCATGTTGGGGGATACTATTACTTGGGGGCACACCTGATTTCAGCGCTTAGCTTTCCTACACCTACAAGACCAGCAAAGCATCAAGAAAAATCAGGGGTCCCATATGTGTGGGATTCCCAGAGCCCCGACTCTGGAGCTTCAGCCCTGGAGCAGCTTCGTCTGACAGCTCTTGGCTTTCTGAGGAAGCCCTTGGCTCACCACCCTTCCCTGAGCAGATTTCTGGCCGCACCTGATGTCCATGTTGCACTGTCCCAGTTGTGAGCCTTGGCAGAGCACGCTAGGTAGCACCTGCTAACAGACTGGGGTTCAGATCTGCTCAGCAACCCCACACCCCTGATCTCCAGGGTCTGCTCTGAGGTCAGGCTCAAAGAGGGCAGCCAGGGAGATGGGCCAAAACAGAGGCCTAGATAGAGCAAGGTGGACTTTAGAGACCTCAGGGGATGTGTCCCCCTGGAGGGCATGGGGGGGTGGAAGCAAGGGCGCAGCTCCAGGGCTGCTGTAGGGGAGGGGCCCTCGGGGGGCTGAGCTCATCCAGCCCCGTCTCCGTAGAGGCCATCTGTGGGCTGATGACTCCCAAATTCATGACCCAGATTCATGTATGCAGCCGTCTGGTTGATGTGTGCACTTGGTATCGTGCTCGCTGGAAATCTGAAACAGCACCTCATGTCTCCTCTCCTTTCTCATGTCTTCCTCATCCTGGTGATTGGCAGCTCATTCTCTGGGTTGCAGAAGCTGGGGGTGAGCAGGCCCTGTTATTCCCCAGACACATCTGGGAGCTACCACTTCTCACCACCTCCCCCACCAGTTCCTGGGCCCTCCTCTACGGCCTCTCCTCCTGCAGGACGTTAGCAGCTACCTACTGGTCTCTTGGCTTTTCCTGTTAACACCCAGCAGATGCTTTTCCCACCAGCAGCCAGAGTGACTGAAACCACAAATCCAAGCTCTGCTCTCTGTGGGGTCAGAGCTTTAGACTTTGCCTACCGCATTCTCCCTGTCACTCACTCTGCCTTCTTTGCTCTACCTCAGGGCCTTTGCACATACTGCATGCTCTTCCTCCAACCTCCAGTTGGCCAGGTGCTTTGTACATCCAGGTCTCTGCTTAGACACTCCCTTATCAGGGAGTCCTGTCCTGGCCACACTGTCTGACGGAGCCCCCCTGTTACTCTCTTCTTCCCATGCTTTACTTTTCATCATTGCCCTGTCATTACTGAGGTAATATTTCATGTTTATTTGTTTGTCTCTCCCTTGATTAGAATGTAAGATCCAGGGGGGGCACCTGGGTGGGTCAGTGGATAAAGCATCCAAGTCTTGGTCTCAGCCTAGATATGGATCTCAGAGTCATGAGTTCAAGCCCCACATAAGGTTCCACACTGTGCATGGAGCCTACTTAAAAAAAAAAGTAAGCTCCTTGAAGGCAGGAGTTTTCTGTCATCCTGTATCCCCAAGGCTTAGACATTGGAACAAATTCTGACACATGGTGGTAACTAGTCCATAAGTATTTGTTGAAGGGAGAAAGGAACAAATACCAAAGATGGTGAAGTATCCGTCAATGAGGAAGCCAATCCCATGGCCTCTGTTAAACCACTGTCTCTGTCAAGAGATGCAGGCCATGATGGGAGAAAGCTGTCCTTGCAGCCTGGGCCCAGTCTGGACATCTGAAAGCTACATCCAGTGGGCCCTGGAAGTGGTGACTGTCAGGTAGCACCAGCATCCGCAGTGGATGCCACGTGGGCAGAAGAGCAAGAATCCTGAGCCCTCGAGCCTGCAAGTGTGTGTAGTGCTGGCAAGGGAGCATGATGGCCTCTCTGGGGTGGCCGGGTGTGCCACCCAGAGCCTCTCTGTCAGCTGTGGGAAGGGCCTCTCCATGGATGGACATGGCTGCTTGTGAAGCCACTTGTTTCTTCGTCTATTTGGTGATATTTGTGGAGAGCCTGCTTTGCACTGAGCTCCATGTGAGCAGCTAGGAGCATTAGAGCGGAAAAGACACAGGGGGTCCCAGCTTTCAGGGAATTCAGTCCTGGGGCTTGAGCACTGAGTGGGGTGACCAAGAAGACATGATGTCCTGTGGAGGAAACTTGATGTAACCTGTCTGAACTCTGATGGCATCCTTGGTGGAGCTGCTGTCGATGAAGTCCGTGAAGCCTTGGTGTCCTGCACCCCCTGTGCCCTGTGGGGACAGGCTGGATGCCGCCAGAAAGGCTGCTTTGACAAGTGGCTCTGAGCTTCAGGTGTCTCTCCTGTCATGTGGTGGGAGCCTGAGGTCAGATTTGCGGGGTCCAGCTCCTCCCCTGGCCTGTTGATCCACAGAGCCAATTCCTCCTCTAGGGCTGACATTCCTTTGAGGCAGCTGAGTGGTTTTCTCTTCCTCTTCCTTCTGCTCCTTCTCCTCCTCCTTGTCTTCTTTCTTCTAGTGCAAGATTCTTCTTCAGCACCGCTGCCCACCTTCCTGGTAGCCGGAGGAAGCCTGGCCTTCGGGACACTCCTGTGCGTCGGCATTGTCCTCAGGTAAGTGAGGTCCTGGCGGTGGCCAGGGGTGGCCTCCTGCCCCTTATCTGGCTGGTGTGACCTGATTTGGATTCTGTTTTAGAGGAGGAACTGACAAGATTGGATGACGGATTAGATGAGGAGAAGGAAAGATGGGGGAATGTCCAGGGTGACCCTCAAGACTCTGGCCTCGGCAATTGTATAGATGGCAGTGTTGTTACTATCTCAGAGATGCTGGGTGCAGGGGAGACCACCAGATAGGGCAGTGATTCTAGTTTGGGACCATGGAGGTCAAGGTGCCTGTGAAAACCGCAGGCAGATGTGTTTGTAGACAATTCTGATCCCTGCCAGTGTGGGAGGTGGGGTGGGAAGGATGCTGTGATGGGCCCCCTGGAATTCGGATGTTGAAAAATTGTGCAGACCCAGAGGGGCCAGAAAGCCTGCTTGACAGACCTAGAGGGGGAGGGCGTGTGTCCCATTTGGAGGGAGCTACTTAGGCTTGAGGGGCTGTAGGTGATAGGACCTCACCTATCCTCCAAAAGTCATAGACCAGAGTGGTGGCAGGGCCACATGAGAAACACCATGAAAGTCTGAGTGCCTGGCAAGTCTGAGTGCCTGGCCAGACCCCCTGGGAATATTCTGTATCTCAAAACCAGCTGATCTAGAGGGGCCCTGTCAGTGCTCAGTCCTGCTGAAGGTGGAGAGACACTTGGGCTGCATTGGTGCTGTGCCCATGTCTCCATCTCTCCAGTTGGGCACCATTGGTTTGGTCACTATTCCTGAGCTTGCAGAGTCAGCCAACAGTATTCCTCCTATGTGAGCAGTAAGAAACCGTCCAGAGTTCATGATTGGAGCACAGGAACGAGCAATTTTGCACATGCTGAAGATCTGGGGAGGTTAGGTTGGGTCTTGGCTCAGATGGCAGCTCACAGCGACAACTGCCCGAGCGCAGGAGGAACTTCAGACTTGTCCCTCCTTCTCTTGCCTCATGTGTGGCTTTCAGGGGTTCTCACCAGTGACTGCGAGGGGAGGTTTTGGGGTGTCTGGGGAGGGAGGGTTAGATTTCCACATACATGGGATCCCCATGGAGACTCTTAGCCACAGCTTTGCCACTCAAGTTATCTGGGTTGGAAGATTGGCAAGGTGACATCTCAAACTGTATCCAGGGTTGTGTCCACTCTGCTGTCCCAGTGTAGTGGTGAGCAAGCTGTCTGAGGGTGTACAGAAGATAAGCCTCCAAGTGTGTGGAGGTTGGTCCTTGGAGGGGCTGAGTGCTTGTGGTCTCGTACACCTCTGGACCAGAGTGGGGCTGTGCTGGCATTCTGGGGTCTTCCTCCTGCCTTCGGAGGGATTTGTGGTCCCCCTTCCAGCACCTACTTCTATGTTGTTTCTCTTTCTTGTCTGGGCTTCCAAGGACCTTTCTTATAAGCCACCATAGACCCTATAGAGTAACTGTCAGGGTTTCCAGTTGGCAGATGAGGAGATGGGAGCTGGAAGAGCCGAGGTCATGACAGCTGGTGCCGAGAAAGCCAAGACCCCAGCCCAAAGCTCATGCTCTTTGGATAGGGCCTTACAGGTCAGGTAGTCTAATTCTTTAATTTGACAAATGAGGAAAAGCTTTGAGAGGTGAGATGACTCACCCAAGGACACAAGCTTATTACTAGTGGAGCCAGGACTAGAACCCATGTCCCAAAAGTCCCTGCCCACCAGACTAACGGCCGTCAGCTAAGAGGGGTGCCCAGCTAGTCCCTTCCATCCTGTGTTGGCCAGTGGCTTCCTTAACAAGCAGCGCCATCTTGGTGTGCTCTGAACCATCGAAAGAGCAGCTTTAGGTTGGGAACTGACCCTGTTTTTCATAAACATTTGTTTGCTAATCTGCTGATGGTGCTTGGACACCAGCCGGTTGCTACACAACCAGAGCCCCTGGAGGCACAGATGGGGCAAGTGCCGTGTGTTGACAGTGTTCAGTGATTTGTTTGCTAGCCTGGTGGCTTCCCGTTTTCTCTCATGTAAGGCACATTTATTTGCAAATAGGCCAGTTATTTCAAGTGGTGAAAAACCCCTCTCCTCCCCAAAGCCCAGATGTCGAAAGGTATATAAACCTGGGGAAACTGGGAATTCGGAAGAGCCTCAGTGACCACTGGAATGGCCACACTGCAACACGCAGTATATGACATCCTGCCAGTCCATTTTATCTATGTAATACGTTTATTTTGTATCTCAAGCAAAGCATAGTATTTCCTAAGTATTTTCCCACAATTATTAGTGATAATTAAAAGACACTTATATGTGTCTGAAAACAGGTGTGGCATCTTCTGAAGCAGATGTTGTGACTCCAGGTGGGGGTGTAGTTCTCTTGCACTACGCCCTGTGCCCCCCAGGGCCCTTTCTGTGGTTTATGCTGTGAGGCACTGAGAAATAGGGTCTTCAAAGCCGAGAATTGTTTTTCTGTGTATTTATCTGGAATGGACCTGCACTTTAGTGAGGACTTCCTGCGGGCGTGCCTGTTTAAATCACTGTGAATTAACTATGTGCCTCATTCTAGTATTTGAAAACCAGCTACGCCCCCACCTCTAGGGTGGAGGCACAGGCTGCTCCTGGTGCCGCAGATGTGGCTGTGAACAGGCAGCTCTCTATGTCACTTCTCACTAGGTCTTGGTTTCTACCTGTGACTTGTTTAGAAGTGATGGTTGTTATGTTTTTAAAATTTTATTTTGGCTGCAGAATGTTTTCTTTAAGCAAAACATTATGAAGCGCAATATGTAAGATAGAGGAAGGGGCTGAGGTGTGAAGTCTGGCGGCAGGGTCCAGCCCTCCCTCGTCCCTGGCCCACCAGTCCCCTTCTCAGGCCAGAGCAGAGCCAGCTGTGGACACCCCCAGGCTGGCTGCTACCAAAGTCCCTTTGAGCTTAGTGATTTTTATTTTTTTTTAAGATTTTATTTATTTATTTGAGAGAGTACATGACCAGGGGGAGAGGGAAAGGGAGACGGAGAAGCAGACTCTTGGACAAGCAGCGAGCCTGACACAGGGCTCGACCCCAGGACCCTGAGATCACGACCTGAGCTGAAGGCAGAAGCTTCACCGACTAAGCCACCCAGGCGCCCCTGATCTTAGTGATTTTTCAAAATCATCTTATTCACTCAAACTATTTCAGAAGAAGCAAAGCTCATTTTTCTCAGTTATACATCCAGTTACTTGCTTTGGAAAAAAAGAGGTCAGACACTGCTTTCCCTGTGGGTTAGCTAATGTCAACAGAGACTTCAATGTGGTATATGCTGATTTGATAAATAGTGACAAATAGGGGCACCCAGGGGGCTCAGTGGTTGAGTGTCTGTTTTTGGGTCAGGTCATGATCCTGGGGTTCTGGGATCGAGTCCCACATCGGGTTCTCTGCAGGGAGCCTGCTTTACCCTCTGCCTATGTCTCTGCCTCTCTCTCTGTGTCTCTCATGAATAAATAAATAAAATCTTTTAAAAAATAATGACAAATAAAAGAAAAACATCATGCATTACCCAAAGACTGTTAATTTTTAACATGCAAATGTGATCAGAGTCTTGCAAACACACAGAAAAGTACACACATCCCCAAGCTTGCACGAAGTGAACACACCCTTGCAGTTTGAATCCAGATGAAGAATTTTTTAGGTTCAGGTGAGTTTCCTGAGACTCTTTCCTTGGCCCAGTGTCTTGTTTTTATGTAGCTGTGATTATTTTGCATCTAGAACTCTCAGTCCTGCCTTTTGAATTTAGTGTCAATTATAACATAAGCATTTTTTTTCGCATTATCTCATTTCTTTGTAACCCTCACCTTAGCTGCAGGTGCCGTTAAGCGGATGTACCCAGGCCTCTCAGCCAACCTCCTATTGGTGGTGGTTTCGCTCTCACAGACAACTCTGTGCTAAACATCTTTGTGCATAAAGCTTTTCCCGCAGCTCTGGAACTTCCTTAGGCTCTGTTCCCAGAAGTGGATTCCTGGGCCAGAAGGTCTGAGAGTGCCCCCTGCCCTCAGTCTATACTGGGGTCCTGAGGGAGGGTGATAACCCCCAGGACCCTGCCCAGTGGAGCTGTGGGAAGCACCCCTGCTGTACTCTCTGCCAGGTGGGGAGCCCTCGGCCCCATTCTGCACGTTGTTTATTCCATTTGGATAATGGGCTGGGAGCCAACTATCAATGATTTATCGTCAGCACGACAGGAATAGCCTGTTGATATAAAAAGAAACCCAAGGAAAACCCCCAAAACTTGTTTTTGGCCTTGGCTTCCCTCCTGCCTCCAAGCCCTTCCTGGAGAAGGGACTGGGGGAGCGTCTGGGCCCGCGTGGGAGTTGGTGGTGACAGTGGGAGGCAGGGCGAGGGGTGCTTCCCCAGCACGGGCCTGACACATCTCAGGAGATGACTGTCGCCAGCTAATGGTTCTCTGGTCGGCAGAGTGACTTGTCTTGGTTCCTGAGCCCTGGCTGAGGGCTCAGAGCCGAGAGGGGCAAGGAAGCTGTGATCAGAGAGATGTTTATCTCCTTCCTGTGTCACATCCACTTTCCTGCCAGATGACTCACTCGTGCCCCAGGGGTGCCCACGCGGGGTGGCAGGAGTGGGCCGAGTGCTGGGGGACTGGGAGCGGGGGGGGGGGGGGGGGGGGCAGCCCTTCCTGCTGCTGCTGTGCCCTGCCCACCTCAGCCCAGCTAAGAGGCCTGAGTTCCTTCCGTGCTAAAAGAATATGTGCTCTTTTTTAAGCGAATGGATTTGGGGCCAGTGATGTGGGCCTGTGGGCAGCCTCTGGTATAGGACCGACCAAGTCCCTAGGGCTATAGAGGGACACTTATGGCCACCCGAGCCTCAGTTTCCCCATCTCTAAGTCGGACCATGATACCCTTGGTTCCTCAGGGTATTGTGTAACCAACCTCCTAGTGACGGAATAAATTGTTGTAACTCTTGAGCCAAAAGCCGGGAGTGCCAGGCCACCAGAGCAGGTCTGTCGTGGGGGAACTAAACATGCATATGATTTGTGTTTGTGTGTCCCTGTGAAGGTTCAAGAAGACATGGAAGCTGCATGCCCTGAAGGAAGGCAAGGCCAGCATGCACCCGCCGTATTCTCTGGGACAGCTGGTCCCTGAGAGGCCCAAGCCCACCCCGGTTCGTGTGCCCCTCATCTCCCCACCAGTGTCCCCCAGCAGCCTTGGGTCTGACAACACCTCGAGGCACAGCCACCTGGATGCCAGGGGCCCACAGAGCCCCTACGACATCAGCAATACAGACTACTTCTTCCCCAGATAGCTGGCTGGGTGGTGCCTGGCCAGCAGGGTGCCAGACCTGCTGAGCTGTGTGAACAATGAAGCACAAACCAACTCATCTCAGGGGCGTGGGGCCTGGAGCACTGCTTGTGCAGGAGGACCTCGTGCAAGGTGCTTCATTTCTTGAAACAGGTTTGCTTGCTGCCTCTGTTCAGAATGAAGAGGTGATTGAGTCTTGGAACCCTTCTTTCCCAAGTGCCCAAAGGGGCTGGAGTCCATGCCGGTGCCCAGAGGGGGCAGGACACTCAGGTGGGCAGAAACCGGTGGTTGCGGAGGCACAAGCTGCAGCCTACAGCAGGTGGCAGGTTTCCTGCTGAGACGCCCCTGGCAGCTCCCTGCACAGCCTCACCTCCCAGCTTGTCTGTGGATCCTCTGCTTTCACGATTCAGTCTTTCCAGGTCTGAGGATGGGAGAAGCACCTGCCTTCTTCCCCACACCTGGAATCAGCACAGAGGTATCGCAGAGAATCTCAGGGCCTGCGGGTTTGGCATGCAGTTGTGATTATTTCCTCATTAGCATTTTGCTGAATGTGAATGGTGACCCAGGCACTTGCTGAATCCGGAAGCAGGTGCACTAGTCTACTTCCCCTCTTCGGATCCCAGGACTTCCGGAGGAGGGACCAAGAGGAAGAGGGTCATGGGGACAGGCCTGCCTGTTCCCAGGGAGGAGAGCTGGCTGCAGGGGGCTTCTGCCTTGGGGGTCCAGGGCTGCGGCTGCTGTACTCCTGCTGCCACAACTTTGTTTTTAGTTGAGCCGAAGAAACAAGGGAAGATGATGTTAATGTGAAAAGACAAAAAGATCCTGGCAAGAATGCATTTTAACTTGCTAAAAAAAAAAAAAAGAAAGAAACACCTGTTGTTTTATGTTGAGAGAGTGGGAGAGCCTGTGCTCACTGTCAATGTATGAATAACTTGGGGGAAAACCTTAGTAACCTTTTTAGCACAAAACAGTCAAGTGAAAAGGGAGAAAACACAGTTTTCCTTTTAAAGCAGAGAGTCTGGTTTCATTCTACATCTTGTTTTTGTCTTAAAAAACATAGTGAAACATGAAAACATAGTGTGTGTCTTCTGTAACCTGGGGGCACGCTGTTCCCATCCTGGCAGCTGTGGAGAACACGGCATCCAGCGTCCACCCCTGAGCCTCAGGTTGTCCAAGGCCTTGTCACACCATCCTCTCCCTTGGGGTTATCCTTTTACGTGACTCCTCAATTTGCTTCAGGTTGGCTAGGATTAGGGCACTGACCGAGTGTGTCACCATGTGTGTTGCTGTGGTGGGGTGGCTACTCACACTTGTGAGTGTGGCCTTGCCAATTCAGGGATGTGTGTGGTCACCGCATGGGATGTCCCAGAGTGAAGCGGTGACTAAAGTCAGCCTGTGACCACCTAAGAAGTCACCAGACCACAGACTTTTCTAGTAGCCTGTCTTTTTGGAGAAACAAGCACAGTGGCACACAGGTGGCGACAGGTGGCGACAGGAGGAGGAGAGCCATGCTTTATTGACTATTTGCTGGGTCCCATCGGTTGTGTGCTCCTGCGCCACGGCCGGGCCGTTCTGTGTGTGACTTTGGGTCCTGATGCTGCCAGAAGTGAGGCAGGTGTTTGTTGTTGTTGTTTTTCTCTAAAGTTTGAGAATAGCAAAAATGCTGTTAAAGGGAAATAACACAAATGAGACTGTGCATGAGAAGCCTCTTCTTTTCCAAGAGTGCCACCAGAGCCACGCCCCAGGGGTGGCGGAAGATGAAACAGATAGCGCAGGCACTGCTCTGATCTCCTGTTGTTACTTTCATTATTATTGTAATGAAACTGCCTTTTTTTTTTTTTAAGTATTGGAGAGGGTGTTTTCCCTTTATTTCTTTATAAGCTAGTGAGAATGAAGGAAAAGTATTTTTCTCTGGATTGTAGGTCATGCTCAGTGTGCCGAAGTGTACCTGCTGGGCTTTGCGCTGGAATCTCGAAACCCCCAGTCAGTGAGCATGCCTCAACCGACCTCCCCCATGTCCTACAGGGCACCTGTTTCCCTCAAGAGGGGTGTTACTCACCTGACCCCTGTACCACAGCCAGACCTGAGATGACAGCTCTTCTTGCTGGGTGAGAAAAGTTGAAAATATGCTGGGTCAAGGTCTCAATTAATGTGGTCAGTAATTCTTGTAGCATTAATGGAAATGTTTCTGAAACTTCAAGTGGGTAGCATTGAATAGACCTACAAAGCCTTTGGTAACTCTGAGAGCTCTTTGCTCTGACGAGGTCTTGACCTCGAGGTCTGTGTGCCAGGCTCTGGGCTCACAGAACCTCTGCCAGTCCCCTGCTATCCCAGGGGCAGGATACCGTGAAGAGGTGTGGCAGCTGCCACTGGAAGCATGTTGGGAGCTTCCCGCTGGTGAGAAGAGCCGTGTGGGGCAGGCTTGACGTGGTCATGGTATGTTTGTGGGTTTCCTGCAGAATGTTTAGGAATGTCTTGCCCAGCTGAGCTATATCACCTCATCAAAGGTACTGAAGGTTGACCCACTTGGGGAAGAGTCTGACATCCAGTTTCAGGTAGAGTTGGTGAGAAACGTGCCTTCATTTGGAGAGGCAGGGGCAATGGGTGGCCCTTCCGAGGTCATGCCAGCTCTCCCATGCGGCAGTTGGCAGCGGGGCTATTGCTGGAAGGCAGGCCAGCTGGCTCAGGCTCTGTGCCAGACACCCCTGTGCATCCTCTGCAGGTTCTGCTAGCGTTGTGTCCTTGGGGTGGCCTGGGGGCAGTGCCAGGGAGTTTCTATGACAACCTTACTGATTATTAAGGAATGCTGCCAGTTTTATGAACATATGCTCAAATGAATGTCTGCTTTAGGAAGAGGATTGGAACAGCACGTTAGCAAGGCTGTTAATTAGCAGGGAAACTGTGTTTGGATGGGGATCACACATCTGTTAAATATAATACCTCAACTTTACCTTTTTTTAAAGAAAAATAATAGTTTTAATTTTTAAAAAATTTTTTTACCTAACTACCTGAAAGCAAATACCAAAGGCTGATGTCTGTATATGGGGCAAAGGGTCAGTATAATGTTTTTCAATATTTTTCTCTTTTTATCAGCTATTTTGCATTCAAAGTGAAAATTGTACATGTTTGAAATAAATAATTTCTAAAAATATGCTTGAGATGTAATTATGGTTTGGGGCCCTGGGTTGTTTAGGGGAAAGACTTGCCTGCTTAGAGAGGGAAGGGTTGGAGAAACACAGCGTCAAGCTCAGGACCACGTGGGGAGCCCCCCGCCCCCCCGCCCCCCGCAGGATTGAGCTACCTCTAAAAAGAGATAGGTTCAAGAAATGAGCAATTTCTCGAAAGACTTGAATTATAAAAATGTTTCCCAAAATGAATCGTGGGGTTTCTGGAAGGGTGTGGATACTGCTGCCATGTTTACCATTGTGGCCCTGCGATGGGTGTGTCAGGGAGGAAGGGAGGGCAGTTATTCATCAAAGACTATTTGTTGAATGGGGGTGGGGGGCATGTGAATGGTGTCACAAAGGCAACCCCACCCTCCCGATCATCAGCCGAACCTGTCCCCTCTGGAAAAGGGTCTTTGGCAGGAAAGACCCAGGGCACGGCCACCCCACATCTTCCAAACAGAGGAGAGCCATCGTGTGGGTGCTCCATGGACCAGGGGTGTCATGCCAACGGCTCTGGGCTGGGCAGCCGAGGACTGATGTGAGTTGGGCTGGAAGTCCAAGGCCCAGGATGAGCTGTGGGCCACATCTCCTTGAGGTTGGCCTCCGTTCAGCCTGAAGTGTGGCAGGAAGCAAATGTCCCCCCGGGTGGCCGCTGTGGGCCGTGCCAGTATGGGAGCGGGGCGGAAACAGAAGGAGGTGCATCTCTCTCCAGTGTCACCATCAGGGTAACATGGTCCTGAGGCTCCTTCCACCAGAACTGGGGGGTGCTGTGAGTGAGTGATTCCTGGAGGTGGCAAAGGGCCACCAGCTATGGGAACAGACCCTGAGGAGAGAACTCTCCTCCGTCCAGGACTGTCCACACCTGAGAGATGCCCGGGCCAGGGGCAGGAGACCCACCGCTTGCTGCTGGAGGCCTCCGGCTTCCGGCCGCAGCTGGGCTGTGCAAAGGCCAGGCTAGGGGGTTAGGGCGCCCCCCCTGCACATGCCGCCTGTGCTGGCATGGTGATGACCGATGACCTAACCCTGTGCTGTCTCCGGGTGCTGACCTGCCCCAGTGTCCTCATGGAAGTCCCTGCCTACTGCAAGTGTGTGTCACTCAGCATACAAACACCTTAGCCGTGTCTTATTTCACACCAGTCGTTTAGGTGAGGATTCAAAACAAGTAAAATAAGTTTTTCAGTAAAGTCATTAAATATTCGTGCTACAGATGTACTGTTTAATTAAGGACATTCTTCTAAGAGAACTTCAGATTGCTTAATAGAGATGCCAGCGTTCACAAATCTGACTGCGCATAATGGAAGCTTCACTATGATTCTGCAGAATAGAATTCATTGAGAAGACAACTGTGTTCTATTTTGGTTGCTAAGCTGATGTGCTGTGCAATAGGGATTTTGGAATGCTGGATGTTGTAAGTGTGACATCTTGGAATCTGTGCCCAGTGAGAGATGAGGGGCAGACACCCGCTTGTAGAGCCACTTGCCTGCCCTGCAGGGTGCAGATCTGTGCCAGCGCCCTGTGGGCATCCACAGGGACCCCTGTTCAGCGGGTCTGATGTGGGCATAGAAAGCAAGCAAGCCTCCCAGATGGCTCCGAGGAAGATGGTCATGGAGCCCAGGAGTGACTATGAACCGTGGCCATTTCTAGGACCATGTGGGTGCTGTGGGAGCTCCACACCTGAGGATGTATGGCGTCCTTTGGCGGATCATTTCCGTGGGCAGATCTGAGGGTCAGGAGCAGCTTGGGCTCCAGCCCCAAGTCTCTGGTTCAGGGTGTCTGTGGCCTGAGTGGGCACTCCCAGGTCCCCCCACAGCACAACCAGTGTTAGTCTCTGTGCTGGAGACCACTAGGCTGCAGGCAGGATCCTGCGACCATGTGTGGTATTAACTGGGAAACAAACTCTGTGGACAGCAAAGAAGACACCACCAGCCCTACTGGTCACTTGAAGGCCACAGCCCCTTTTTGGTAGAAAGAGTATGTTAAAATGAGCTGTTGGTAATAGCTGCAGCCTGTGGACGCTCCACCATGTGCTCACAAACTGTATATTCTTTGTCATCCTAATGACGCTACAAGGTAAGTGTTCTTGCCAGCTCATGGATGAGGTTGAGCTTGAGGCAGTGGTCGGTCCAAGGACTCTGAATTGGTTAAGGAGCTCACCTGGACCGTAAACCTGGTCTGCTCGACTCCAAGATCACGTGGGGCACGTGCTCTGTCCTTACCATGTGCCTCAGGCCCACAGGCACTGGTGACCACCTGGATGGTTCTTTTCCCAATCCCTCGTGGGCGGAGGCCTGGTCCACTCACCTCCACGGGGGGTGGATAGACCTGGGTTCCCCGTTTGGTTTGTCAGCACCTGTCATGTGAGCAGGGATGGGAAGCCAAACCTGTGGGAGTCAGGAGCCTCCAAAGGCAGCCAAATCCCAAAGGATGAGGTGCAGAGGGGAGGGGCAGCAGCCAGTTCCTTCCTCTAAATGACCCTTGATCAGAAACCAAATCTAACCACTCTCCCTCCCCCTCTATACCAGCTCTCACCTCTGAACTTGAGTGAATGGTTTGGTTTTCTCCTGCTGTTTCCTTGCTAGACACTTTGGTGAACTTCCTCGAAATGCTCCAATTGTGCTTTATGGAAACCTTATACCTACTCTCTCTGGTCACCACACTATATGGTGGTTCTCTTTGTTTTTTTTTTATTATTTATTTTTATTTTTTTATTTATGATAGTCACACACAGAGAGAGAGAGGGATCCCATGGTGGTTCTCTTTGGACAGTGAGACTCTCAGTGCTGGCTGGGGGACAGAGGGACCAGCCTGTTCCTTAGGATGCTGACCGTCCACCAGTTTGTGAGCAAACACTGTCTCCAGGAGCCTATGGCAAATCTGCCTAGGAGTTCAGGCAGACAGGTCCAGTGGGAGTGTGGTTGCACATGAGGGGCTTGCCCAGGGCTGCGGCTGGGGGGCAGCGGGCAGCCTTGTACACACACTCTATTGAGCAACTTTTGTGATGTTCTAAGAGCATTAGGGAACCACCAAAAACTAGATAGATACTCAACTTTTTTTCTTTTATGCACAGTAAACATTTTTTCATATGAGCATGCATGCTTTTACAATTGAAGAAAGCTTTCATTAAACATTTATAAGTCCCTGTTTTGGAATAGCTCAGCCACACTGTGCTATCAAGAATATTGATGGAGGATCCCTGGGTGGCGCAGCGGTTTGGCGCCTGCCTTTGGCCCAGGGCGCGATCCTGGAGACCCGAGATCGAATCCCACATCGGGCTCCTGGTGCATGGAGCCTGCTTCTCCCTCTGCCTGTGTCTCTGCCTCTCTCTCTCTATCATAAATAAATATAAATTAAAAAAAAAGAATATTGATGGAGAAGTATGAGAAGTAGGTGGGGACCACAGGTTAAACAAAGCGGGGCACGAGACAGCCAAGGCAAAGCTGGCGTAGAGGAGCTCGTTATGTGAGTCTTTCCAAAGCCCTGACATCCTCCATCAGAAAAAAAACAAAAACAAAAAACACGAAAGGATTTTAAGCAGAATGTTTCACTTGCAAATATGCCATTTAAAACAATTAAAAATGAATATAAATATATCTTTTTCTTTTTTTTTTAAGATTTTGTTTTTTAAAGTAATCTCCATGCCCAGCATGGAGATCCGGGTGGGTATCCTGCCCACTGAGCCAGCCGGGGGTGCCCCTAAATAATTCCTCCTTAACTATCACTAACGTAAACCACAATCCTCACTTGTCAACAACACACTGGTTGGTACCTCAATAAACTAATTACTTTCACATTAGCTTTTACTATGTGAATGCATCTTTCCCTCAATTAATCCAAAACTAGTCATCCTGTTTATGATCATAAATCAGAAGGTAATCTGAATCATTAAAAACATATCCTTAGGAGGCATTTTAAGTCTGAATCCAAGAGGATACTGTGGCTCACATGATAGTGATTCACGATGTGGAGGAGGTGATTCTGGGGCTACCTGTGGATTTTGGACTTGATAAGAGCATGGGTCCCATGGCAGAGCCTGACCCGCACTGGGGAAAGGATAGGCCCTCAGATCCAACATGTTGTGTGCGTCGGTAGAAGCCATGCCTCAACCCGAGTCCACGGGGTTCACAAGTGGGGAGAACAGTCTGGTCCCTGGTTGTCTAGACACTGGTGTTGTTTTTATTTATTTCCCTCTGTGGCAAAAGACATATAACCAAATTTTCCGTGGAACCGTTTCTCAGTATACAGTTTGGTGGCATTGAGTATATTTACACAATCGTGCACACAACCTTGAAACATTTCATCTTGCAGAACCAAAACTGCCATCATATAATCCCCATTTCCCGCTCTCCCCAAGCCTGCTGCCCACTGCTCTCTTTTGTTTCTGTGAGTTTGATGGGGTATCTCATATAAGTGGGATCTTACAGTATTGTCTTCTTGGGACTGGCTCGTCTCACTCAATACAGCATCCTCAAGCCTCACGTTGATGCCTGCGTCAGAACTTGCCTCTTTCTAAGGATGAGTAACATTTGTTCTGTGTTGTCTGCACATTTGGTTTATCCCTCCATCTGTCCACGGGCACTTGGCTTGCTTCCACGTCTTGGCTTTTGTGCATTTTTTTAAACTTCATTTTTCACTTGCTCATAAACCAAGTGGCTAGTTTGACAGCCCTTGTGCCACTCGTTTGTGCTCTTCACATGTGGGGAGGTGACAGGCTATAAGAAGGTGCAGGCACAGTGACAAGGAGACTATGGACTGTGCCCCACAACTCACTCTGGGACTCACCCAGGACTAGGAATTGGATTCTTCCAGATGTCTTGATCCAAAAAACGAGGCTACCACGTGGCTCACAGAGTTATGGAGAATTAAAGACAGGCAATGTACAAGAGCGTGTGTTTCAGCAGCACCGGTGCTCAATGTCTCTTCTTGTTGCTCACACATTGACCTTTCCAGCCAAACCAGGGGCTCTTACAAATGTGCTCAGCCTGGGCTGTGATGCTGTACTCTGCTGCGGGGAGGAGAGTGCAAACTCCTCAGTGCAAACTTCCTTTTCTGTTGCACAGAGATGGGCAAACACAACAGGCACTTGTACCACCTGCTGGCAATTTAGGTAAATGTTCAATGGAAATTAAAAAAATTTTTAAAGATTTAATCTATTTATTCATAGACACAGAGAGAAAGAGAGGCAGAGACACAGGCAGAGGGAGAAGCAGGCTCCACACAGGGAGCCTGATGGACTTGATCCCGGGTCTCCAGGATCACACCCCAAGCTGCAGGTGGCGCCAAACCGCTGTGCCACCCGGGCTGCCCTGGAAATTAAAAATTTGATCCTGAAAAACTCAATATAGTAGCATTCTAGAAAGTATTTGTGCATTTCTGAACAGTTTTCTTTGGTGGTTCTCAGCCATGGCTACTATCAAAGGTAGTAGAAGTCTCAACAATTATAGATTTCAAGCTTCACAACAGGAGAAAGCATCAACTCCTTCGGGTAGGACGGGGCATCTGCATGAATAACAAAGGATAGGAACAAAAGCAGAGCTACCAGAGGATGGCGGATGGCAGGTAGGTGGGTTAGGGGCTGAGGACCAAGGCAAGGGCTGTCTGCTCTAGAAGATGCCAAAGAGCCCAGCCTGAAGCTCCCCGGGGCCACATGTGACTAGGGAGGAACCATGCTTGGAGGGTCTCATGGTGACCCAGGCCCAGCACGGTCTTCCCGCCCTCCCATTAGCCTTCAGGTGAGCAGCCCCTGGAAGCACTGACACCGGGACGGGATTCTCAAAGCTGATGGAAGTGAGCACACAGGCAGGTTTTCACAGAACAATGTTTATTTAAAGCTACATCTCGGAGTCAACCATTTTCAGGAGGGCACGTGGCTTGTACTGGCAGCTGCAACACATCCAGAAATTGTACAGTCTCCATATAATTTACCAAAGCACTCCAGACGGGCACTGGCCTCACCTAGGATCTCCAGATATTCTCAAGCATCAGAAGTATGTATTAGTTATGTTCAAATGTCACAGCTCCCTAACAAAATAACCGAATGGTTACGGACATGACAGAATGCAATGCCCATCTCCAGGGCCTGTTGCCAGCTGTTCACTGGCCGACGATGAGACCCGCGGCCCAAGGGCGCAGGGCTCTCAGCCGCACCCGCGCCGCACAGCCGCCTGCCTTCCGCACAGGAAGCCGGGCTTCGGGATGGCAGCGGCTGCGCCTCGTGTCCCGCCTGCGCCCTCCGGGTCCCCCGGCCCCGCCCGCGCCCGCCCGGTCCCCCGGCCCCGTCCCCGTCCCCGCCCGCGCTCTCCCCGTCCCCGTCCCCGTCCCCGCCTGCGCCCGCGCGCTCTCCCCGGCCCCGCCCGCCCCGTCCCCGACCCCGTCCCCGCCTGCGCCCGCGCGCTCTCCCCGGCCCCGCCCGCCCCGTCCCCGTCCCCGTCCCCGCCTGCGCCCGCGCGCTCTCCCCGTCCCCGTCCCCCGACCCCGTCCCCGCCTGCGCCCGCGCGCTCTCCCCGGCCCCGTCCTCCGACCCCGTCCCCGCCTGCGCCCGCGCGCTCTCCCCGTCCCCGTCCCCCGACCCCGTCCCCGCCTGCGCCCGCGCGCTCTCCCCGTCCCGGTGCCCCGTTCCCGTCTGCGCCCGTCCGCCCCGTCCTCGTCCCCGGCCCCGACACCATCCGCGCCCGCGTCCTCCGCCCCGTCCGGTCTCAGCCGCTGCCGACACTTCAGAACGCCCTCCCCCAAGCCCGGCCTGAGGCCATTTGCCGAGCTTCCGGCAGGTGGCAGTAACGCGCCGTCTCTTCGCTCCTGTGGGGTCAGGAATCGCTGGAGGAAGTGAGGCTGCTCCAGGCCGGGAGTCTCCAAGTACAAGTTCCTGGGGCACAAAAAGCGGAGGCTAGAATAAAGAGGATGATTCTAAAGAGACCGCGAGGCCCAAGTAGTGACGCTTGTGGCAAGTGGGAGAGCGCTCCTGAGTGACAAAGGGTCACAGAAATTCGGCGACTACTGAAAGGATGAGAGGGGAAGTGAGATGCAGACATCTTCGCGTTCCCTCTAGACTGATGGAAAGACAATATTTTCATAGAACGGAAAGGCCACCCTAGTGTAGAATATCCTAGATGCTTGGATCTGCTCAATCCAGTATTAATAGTTACTCACAATGGCCATTAACAGAGTAATAGAAGTTGAATAATCCACTTAATAAATCAGGACTATTTTCCCACATGTCTCAAAACCATCAGCCCACCTCCCCATCCTGTGGCAGAGGCCAATAGATAGGTAACGATTCAGCAGAGAATAAAGGCTCTTTTCATAAATGCTTGAGAAACTCTGGATAACTTAAAAGGACATTTCTCTCTCCAAAAGAGAGTAGGCATATTGGTATTTTCCTTTTTTGAAAAAAAGATTTATTTTAGAGAGAGAGGGGGCACGAATATGGGGGAGGGGCAGAGGGAGAAGAAATCTCCAGCAGACTCTTTGGGGAGTGGGGAGCCTGACATGGGGCTGATCCCACCACCCTGAGATCATGATCGTAGCCAAAATCAAAAGTTGGACACACAACCAACTGCACTCCCCAGGCGCCCCTCAATATTTTCCTTTTTGTACATATCGTAATGCACTCCACTATTTTATTCCTACTTATTTAAACAGACAACTCCTCTGGTTGAAATTCATCCTGATAGAAACTGCTATGGCAGCAAAGTGAACAGAAATGTCTTATGGCCTGAAATGAAGCAACTAAATAAATTCATCGAGGAAGTCTGCGCAGAGTGTGGTTTACAAAGGGGTGTGATGGAGAAGGTGCACAGGCGCAGGGAGCTCCCGGTGCCACATTTAAGGCAGGCGAGCTCCAATCTGCTAGAGAACAGAATTTTCTCCGGGAAGAATCAGAAAATCTGATTCTGAGAGATAGAGTTACAATATGTATATGAATACAAAACGACAAAAAGCCCAAGCACCAGGGGCTCCAAGAGGAAAGGTGTCTGCAATTCAGATCAGCTGGTCCAGGAGGCCTCCAGAGGAAGCCATCAGGGACGCCCGCAAGGGACACCTGCTCGGCCTGTCTTCTGAGCACAGGGCGCCTGCGCTGCCACAGCCACAGTTAAGCCCCTGCTTCTGTCAAGAGGCTCAGAACCCCAGGAAGAACATGGCAGCTCAGCTCTAATGTACGTTTCTTCTTCCAGCCCCTGCGTTGCTGTGTAGGACCTGGACCAGGATCTGAAATGCCACATCTTTACTTTCAATGACACAAATAAAATGATATAACTGTCCAGGGAACCAGTGTGGAGAAAGCACAATACTGAGCATACAATAGAAGCTTAATAAATACCTAATGCATCAGGTTTGCTTTCAAGATGGTGTTTTGTTATACATTTGTCACCATTGCTGGGAATGGGCCAACAAACATTGAGTGCACATGGAAAACTTGACAAGGCTTTTTAGCATTTATTAAAATTAGGATAACTGCTATATTTTGTAGAATAAGTTTAAAAAATAAGCTTTCACTTCTAGAATGTTGAACTAAAAATAAGTTTAATAAATGAATTATTTGTATATGGAAGATAATAAATATTTGTTGAATGGAATTGGAACTAATAGATGCTAAAAATTTTTAGAAATCTGGACTAAAGATGTCACACATGAACTAATATACATTTTTAAAATTCTATCAGTATTTAAAAAACAGACACCCTATTAATAAAGTCATTGAGATTCAGTAAGAAAAAGTTCCTCTCAAATTTTTTAAATCAAAGATCACACAACTGTTTGGCTACAACCTTAATTGAATAAAGAAGCAGGTATTTACTAACCATAATAATAAAATGATAACTAAGAACTAGAAAGATACACTTTCCTAAAAATGAACCAAATCAACCTTTTTCATGTATTTAAAAGAAGCTACAAAAGTGAACTTTTCATGGATGGCAGCGCACTTGCATCTGGATCAGTTCTGAAAGCCACACAGCAAAGCCAGAGACAGAAGCACCTGCTCAGCTGTCATTCTTGGCCACTTGCTGGGGCCTCCTCACAGAATGCCAGTCTCATGGTTTATTTTTATTTTCACAGTAAGTAAACTGGCAATAGAAGTTCACAATATCCATAAGGATGATAATACTATGAGTATTAATTTAATATCTTAAGGAGTGGTAGAGGAACCTCAGTCTTCAAAACCATTTGTTTACAATGTGAACTGGTCATTCTGCAAAGAGCCGCTGCAGGTGTTATAGACCCAGTTCAGGCACTCAGATCCTTAGGACAGAGGTACGTATATTTAAAATTTACTCTGAAATACAAGGTAAATCTAATGGGGGGACCAAAATTAAAAACCATACCCTAACAACTGAAATGTCTGAAGGTGAAACGAAAGATTTAGAAGCTCTGTATAATTATGCAATAAGTTGAGCTGTGCAAATTTTCAGATTTTTAAAAAATCAAGAATGAAATCATTATTTTATTCTATAATTCAGAATTATAATGCTACCAATGCTTAATCTATATTGCTGATTCTTCAATCAGGGGCATCTTCCTTCTTACTTATGTTTATATTGATGATAACGGTGAAAAAGTCCACAGAGATGGAGGAAACATAAACTTTCTTAGAAGGCTGAGCAACAGAATAATCTCTTGAGAGTTGAATTTCCATGGACTCCAGAGCTGAAGCAGGACATTTTCTCCAAGTCGTCCACTGTGCACTTGTTTTCCACTATTCATCCTTTTTCCCCAGGATGGATCCGTGATACATGCTTTTCTGGTCCACATGACCATTTTTTATTGCCTTACATAAAAACCAATTGCATTTTTGTCGGTTTGTTTAGAGACCAGGTGTTCAGGTAAAAACAAGTACATTTTTGGAAAACCTTAATATTCCCGGACTCACCCTCCACCTGCCTACTCCAGAGAGAGGAGGCACCTGGTAAATTATGACTTCTTATTGCAGAAAAGCCACTTGGTCAGTAACCAAGTGTCACAGAATGGATGTAAGGCCAAAGATTTTGACTTCTGGACGGAGACACCCACTTCCCAACAATGACTGCAGCGTAGTCTCATCCCCTGCTGCTGGCTGGGTGCTGACACCCTTCTCAGGGGGGTGGGGGTGACCAGCCAGGGCCGTTGCTGGCGGGCTCTCTAGTGAAGCTTGCTATGCACAGGGTGGAGTAAGCTCATGTGTTCTGCCCCCTTGAAAGGCAGCTTCTCGTTGGAATAGTAGTGTACAACCTCAGGGATGCTGTCGAAGACTGCGCTTGTCTGGTTCAGTGTGTACTTGTTGTCCTTGGTCTGGGCCACTATGATGTGGACACACCCTTGACTAGTCCTAGACCAAAACAAAACCAAGGAGGAGCCATGAATGAGGTGGCCAGGGGTCCCTCCCCACTGACAACCGTGTTGGCCAGTCACGGTTGACTGGCAGTCTTGCCCGTCCTGTCCCTGGAGCGGTCACAGATGCCAACAGAAACACACTGTGCAGTCTAGGGGGATCACAGAGGGCCTTGAAGTCCTTGGCTATGGTGGGGCATCTTGCGTTGTTTGTCCTTCATACACACAAGGCATCAGGGACTGGACCAAAAAAGATGAAGAAAACCAAAGCCCAGTTCCCCTGTCTTCTGAATTGCCAGATTACAAATGTGAGGTTTAAACCCACCTTATTAAAAAAAACAAAAACAAAAACAAAAACAAAACCTTCTTGGTCATGGGACAAGGACACATAAGGTTTACTGCCCTCGTCCCTCCCCCAGATAATATAGTAATAACAACAACAACAACAACAACAACAACAAAAACCAACCCAGTTTCCTCCTCCCTCCCTTCCCACCCCCACATTGGAAGGCTGTTCTAGTTGTATATTAAGGCCCAAGATCTACCCCACAAGCCCTGTTTCAGGAACACGGCAGAGCTATTCCTGGTATTGTGTATCTGCTGGCTGGCCCTGCTCTGCAAGCCACGTTGCTCAAACACCCCCAGCCTGTCTGATTGTTTCAGCTGCAGGGGCTTAGTTAGCTTCCTCAGGAAGGAAACTCTGGTAGGGCTTTGACAATGATCCTCCAACACAGCACCGCTGAGCCCACAGGGCAGCGAGAATTTCCATAATACAAGCTCCACCAGGCCCCTCGTGCAAGAATGAACGTTCTGGTTCAATTAAACAGGGAAGTAACAGCAAGTCAGCGTTTCCTCCTTCCCCACAAGAAACTGGTATCAAAACTGCACATGGCATTTTGACATCAAGGATCTGAAAGTCACAAATGCTAGAGAATAAGAGAACCACCAATCTGTCTCGTTGGAAACTCTCTTTTTGTCTTATGGATTCTCTCTGCTGGACCTCATGGGTCAGGGAACGTTCAGCACAAACAGGGACAAGAGAGGCCCGCATTATCACAGGAGACTATGGGGCATCTACCTCCCTCCCAACGGGCTCGCCAACCTGAGCCTCTCACATCCCACGGTTCCAGCAAGGGCGCTGCGTCTCCTGGCAATATGCACCCTGAGAACCCCCATCACACTGGGTCTTTTCTGACAGGTCCTGTGCCTGAGATGAAAGGCCACTGGTTATGCTCCTCACCCCAACCGCCCCCTTCCCTGCCCCCTCTGTGGAGCCCCACGCAGCTCCCGCACTCACTTCAGTGCAATGGAGTACTTGCTGTTCCCCGACTCGCTGTTTCGAACCAGATAACCAGCTTCTTTGCAGGGCTGGAGTCGACTCTCGGCCTCTGCACGGGTGATGGCACCATGATACCAACTGTAAAGGGGGAGGCACCATTGTCAAAATACAGACCCCGACAGGGCCCCGCTCCACAGAGGACTGTTTCTAATGCAGTTCTGGGGGAAGCTCAATAGCCTGATCTGGACCCTGCTTCATGTTCAGACAAGACAAGGTACAGGTGTGGGTGATCCTGGGCACAAAACCTATCGATCCTGTGAAAGGGACTTAATAGAGCTGGTGTCATTTAAGTGTTCAGTCTGTACCAGAAAATGAAATTTAAAGCCAGGCTCTTAGGATGCAGTGCACTTTCTATTCTGCACAAAATGGGCTTTGGAGACGGGTTTTCACTAATAATATTAGCCCCACCCAGACGTGAACTCATGAACAAAAATAATCCTGTGACATGGGCGAGGTTCCCCCACCTCGGGGGCAGGCCCCAGCCCTCATGTGGGGCGTGTGGGAGGAGGACACTCACGGCTGCTTCCCCAGTGGCAGGGCTGGGTCCACCCTCTCGCCCTCGCTGTGGTCTGAGGCAGCTGGCTTCAGGATCTTCTGCGTCCAGCTTTTCTGCCGCTGGTGCTGCTTCACTGTGTCCTCCTTGACGGAAGGTCGGTCAGAGCCTTCAAACTGGACTGGAAAGAGGGCTCGTTCACCTCAGAGCCCCCAGGGCGGCCCGTGTGCACATTGGAAAAAACACCCCCTTGCCTGGCTCAGCTTAGGAAGGAAGCCCCATCATAACAGCAGGAGTGCCCTGCAGATACCCTGACCGCAGATGTCCTCCATGGCCACCTTCCTGGGACATGCCCATCTCCCATGTGGGGAGATGCGTGGGGTGGGGGTGCCAGGACACATGGGCATGTACTTCTAAAAACTTCTACTTCAATATATTTAGAAAAAAAAAAGCAAGAGCATCTCATTCTATGAAACCAAAGAAGCAGTTTTTACTATGAAATCATTAAAACAGAGAACTGCACTTGGAAGCAAAACCTATGGGATGATAGCCACTCTGGCACCTGGGCCGGACAGAACACAGACGGTCTGGAGCCGCAGGGGCTGGCGTCTGCGGGAGAGCCAGTGCCCATGGGGCCACAGGCCACGGGACTCAAGCCGATGGCCTCCGGTACTAGCAGTCAGGCATCCTGCCCCTCTATGCTCCGGCCATAGCAGCCTGCTCTATCAGGGGATGGAACGGGCATCCCTCTTTTAAATCCAAGGAAAAGGAGGGTCTGTGTTCCTAAGGTTTCAGCTGGGCAGAAAAGCTACACCCTGGGAGAAGCAAAAGGAAGAATATCCCTCCCTCTACTGACCCTGCTCATTAACCCCCTCTGCCGTCATTCTCAGAGAACAGATTCCCGTAGGACGAAAAAACAAGCGAGTTCGGCAGGCCCCCAAGCACCGTCCGTGATGTGCTGACCCAGTGTTGCCATCGTCTAAGGAGAAACGTCGTTGGCTCTGAGGGGGAGCACCACGGAGGAGCTGGTAAGAGCTGCTCCAACCTCAGAGCCTGAGGGGCAGGCAAGCAGGCAGCCATCGGACTGGGAGTTTTCAGCCGCCAAAGGCACAGGTGCAATCTCAGGCCCCCAGATGTGCAGGCGCAGGGGCCGCAGGGAGGAAGGCCAGGGGAGTGCGGGGCGGGGGACCCTCACCTGACAGTGCCCGCGCAATCTGCTCCTTCTTCCACTCCCAGGGCTGTTCGTACTCGGCCGCTGGCCTCTCATCCTCCACAGGCAACCGTGCCCTCCGGTCAGGAGCTGCATCTGCTGGCTCGTAGGGCGTGTCATACAGCTGGGGAGGCTTCCCCAGGAGCTCCTTTGAGCTCCGTCTCTTGGCCAAAGTCTCCGTTTTCGCGCTGTTCTCGCCCAGCTCACAGGCACCCTCAAGCAGCTGGAGAGCCTTCACCAGAGGGTCCTTTGAACCTCGGCGTCGGATTTCTGAAAACACACCACAGACCAAACCTTCACAGGAAAAGGCCTAGGAAGCCCCTAATGAACCGAGCTCCCGCTGTCTGGATAGAGGTGGCAGAGAACACGGAGCTCACTCCATAGTGTGCCCAACACCTTCCTCCAGGCACCTGAGCCAGGTACGCAGCTGGGCCCGACGAGCAGGAAGCACCTGAACACACGTGCCTCTGGGGCCCCCAGCTGCGAGCGGGAAGGGACATGGCCACAGGGTACCTGCCCCATGGCCCTGGGGTGCCACTGGCCTAGAAAGCTGAAACCATAGTATTGTAAGAAGAGCTGTCTGCCGTGTTCCCAGCACTGGGCCACATAACCTGAGGGCAGATGTTTAACTACGCTGGATGGAGTTCTGGACTTCTAGGTGGTTTCAAAAGACTGGGAGCCAGACACATTCACAAATAATACGTGACAGGCTGATCACTGCAGGATGAAGAGAAACAGCTAACATCGTCTCGGGTGCACTGATTTTCACAACTGCCCGACAAGGCGGGTACCGTTATTTCCCTAATTTTACAGAAGAGAAAGTTGAAGTGCAGAGTTTAGGGTAACCGTCCAAACCCAAATGTGGCAGAGCCTGGATGCAAGAGCAGGAAGCTGGGCTCCAGAAGCCACTGCGCTTGGACTGACTCCAAGTGGAAGAGAAATGGAAGGTGGGTTTACTGTGACAGAGGAGGTCACTTCCAGGGGAGGAACCTGCCTGAGTGGAGATACAGGGCGGGGACCCCAGGGGGAAGCGAGAGAGGGGCTCAGAGGACAGAGGCCAGGAGGGAACATGGGGCCAGGGAGCAGGAGGGTAGACATGCCACGCTCCAAATGCACAAGTTGTAAAGGCAAGGATAAACAGTTCAGGATGCTCCACATGCCATACATCTTATGCTGTGTAACAGGTCACATGGAGGGATCCCTGGGTGGTGCAGCGGTTTGGCGCCTGCCTTTGGCCCAGGGCGCGATCCTGGAGACCTGGGATCGAGTCCCACGTCGGGCTCCCGGTGCATGGAGCCTGCTTCTCCCTCTGCCTGTGTCTCTGCCTCTCTCTCTCTCTCTGTGTGACTATCATAAATAAATAAAAATAATAAAAAAAAAACAGGTCACACGGATTATGTCTGTGTTTCATTGGAAGTAAAGGATCCAAAAACCAAGCAGCAGCTAAGCTGCCTCAGCAGCAGGCTGGAGCCAGCAGTGTGTGGGACTGGCCAGCTTGGGATCCACAGGCCTTAGAGCTGGAGCCTGGCCCCAGAGTGTGCTGCATTTCTTCTAACCGCCCACCACAAGGCCTCCAATCCGCCCACCTGGATACAGTCTAGAACCTTCCTAAGTGCAAGCACCTCGGGGCACTGCTCCAGCCCTGTGAGCTCTCAACAGTCTACCGACCAGGTGCAGGTGGCTTGGCACAGCCCCCAGGCCCAGCAGTGAGTCTCCAGAGTCTGTGGCCGTGTGGGGACTCCTTCCCTATCCTCTACATAGGAGGAGGTTGCTGCTATCGTCCAGGTGGGCGGAGGGAGAAGTGTCAGCAAAGAAACAGAGGGAGAGGCCAGATGAGCACGAAAGGACCAGTCACTTGAAACAGGCTTGGCGACATTGGGGAGTAGACTTACTGACTTCCGTCCCAAGGATGGGATGACAAATGAAACATTCAAGGTAAAGTAGGAAAACCAGGACCCTAAATCCAAAAGGGTTACACTGGCTTCAGGATTAGGTTCTAATTCTGAAGGGGCCCCGAATGTAGCTAGCTCCAACCCGACACCTCACATCCATAGCTTGCCAGAGCGCCCTGATGCCTAGCCCGTCATCAGAACCCCAATTCAGCAGCTCTAGGGCCCAGGATTCTCCTGGGAAGCGAAGCCCCAGAAGCACCTGCACCCTTCCTGGGCCCCAGAGCTCCCATCTGAGCCTTCCCTCCACGGCCATCCTGTCATTGGACAGGGGCTCCCCCAGGTCTGAATCCCCCACATCCAAGTGGTGTCTGGAGCTGTCTGATGCCCTGCTGAGAGCCGGGCAGGACACAGGGCTGCCTCTCTGTCCTGCCTCTTGACTTTCAATCCTAACCCTCCTTTCCATTATTCTAGTTACAGAGAATGAAAAACACTCTGCTCCTGGTCTAGTAAGATAGGGCTGGAATTTTTTTTAAAAAGAACGTTTCTATAAAGCTAAGAAAGAGGAAAAAGAAAACACAAAATAATTGAAAGGGTGAATTTAGAAATTTTAAGTTTCTGATCAAAACCCAAGTCTGTCCTTGGTCTGGGCTGCCTGGTTGCCGGGGGGGTCACCTTTCCCACGGTCCTCACCTCTGCCCCAGCTGAAAGAAACGGAGACTTGATTCCAACCTTAAGACTGGAGTCCAGATCCCTGGGTGGCTCAGTGGTTTAGCACCTGCCTTCAGCCCAGGGCCTGATCCTGGAGTCCCGGGATCGAGTCCCACATCGGCTCCCTGCATGGAGCCTGCTTCTCCCCCTGCCTGTCTCTGCCTCTCTCCCTCTCTCTCTCTCACGAATAAATAAAATCTAAAAAAAAAAAAAAAAAAAAAAAAAAAGACCAGAGTCCTGATCACCAGGAAATTTCAATGTTTGTGTTGAAACGATGGTCAATAATTAGGACCTTGGGTTGTCATCACGTATGTGTGTGCAGGAGGGGAGGCCCTGCCCTCCTCGTCTTTGGGTTGGCCTGTGAGCCCAGTCCCCGGGGAGCGTGTGGCCAGCCATGCTCCTTCCTGGGATGGCCCTGGGGTGGAACAAAATTTGCGAGGTATTATCACCTTGAAAACAATGTTTAATTAGGGGAAAGCAGGGCCTGAGCACACCGTCCCCTCCCCGGCCCCGTCCACCCCAGCACCTGGCTGCCCTCTGCCTGTGGCGCCATAGAAACAGAAACAATTCTGGAGCCACGCTCCGACCTTCCTGGGGGAGAGCAGCCCCTGACGTGGAGAGCTAGCTCTGAGAGGAAACAGGGCTGAGGAGGAGGAAACAGCCAGAGGAAGCTACGCCCCGGCTCTGCTCCGATGATAGAGGCCATTTACCTCGGCGACAACACACCGTGGTGGCCGTAGATAAACACCACCTGCTGGGCTGGCCTGGGCCCACGCAAGACCCTTACTAAAGCTGACAGCAGTTGGCAATTACTATTCCTCTACACTTGTCTGCAATTCTCTTGGAAAATGCAGTTCTCTCTGGAGTGTCTAAGGAATGACTCCATGCATTGGACATGCGTGCACCAGGTGTGTTACACCAGCATCTTCGTGAAGCTATCTGTGTGATGCACTGAGAAATGTGTGAGCCCATTTTCACAGGTGAATAAATTGAGGCCGTGCGTGGTCAGGGGAGCCGTTTATTGCCAGCTCCCCAGGCCCCTGCCTTTCCACCCCAGAGTTCACACAGAATGTTAATCACATTTCTATAATGCACCTTTCCCGTCCCATCTCACAATGCTTGCAAAACGATAAACTTACAGACTCAGAGGCTGTTTTTCCCTCAGAATCAGAAAAGGGCTATTTCAAGTCAAAAATCTTTTAAAAAATATTTTATTTATTCATTCATGAGAGACACACAGAGAGAGGCAGAGACATAGGCAGAGGGAGTAGCAGGCTCCCTGCAGGGAGCCCGATGTGGGACTCGATCCCAGGACCCTGGATCAATCACAACCTGAGCTGAAGGCAGACGCTCAACCACTGAGCCACCCAGGTGCCCTTGGTCACATCTTTCATTAATACTCTCATTTTTTATTTAAAATGAATAGGGGCACCTCGTGGCTCAGTTGGTTAAGTGACCAACTCTTGATTTTGGCTCAGGTTGTGATCTTGGTTCAGGTCATCTCAGGGTCATGAGATCGAGCCCCAACTTGGGTTCCAAGCTTAGAGGGGAGTCTCTGTCCTCTGCCCCTCCCCTAGCTCTCCCTAAAAAATAAATGATTTGAATATTTCCTTATCAAATAAATCTAAAGATCTGAACAAAAGCAGATATAATCTAGGAGCCCTGAAATTCAAAGTTTTACAAGGGAAGTATAGACAAATTAGATAAATCAAAAAGTCTATTTTTTTTTTCCAAAACGGATTTTTTAAAGGGACACCCCAACACTGAGGTCATCCTTTAGATTTGACTATTTGGACAAGCCAACAAAAACCATTTGTAGGCAAAAATAAAACTTAAAATCACCTGAGACATGGTATGGCAAGTAAAAGCAGACACGGATGACCCAATGTCTGCACTCTTCACGCGGACACATTGTGGAATGGTTCCGAACTTCGGCACCCTCACTGCGGGCTGGCGACTTCTACCACCACCATACAGAGCTATAGGATTTAGGCAGCTGGATGGTAAGCCTGGCACCAACATACAGGATGCCAGCTTGGAAGCAGTTTTCCTACCAAACGATATGGTCTCAGCAGATGGCTCAAGACCCTTCCGGTGCTAAAGTTTTCATTTGGCAGCCAGAACTCATCATGCTCAATAGATAGAATATTTCTGCTAATTATTTAGCTAAAATGTACTTAAGCAGAACAACAGAGAGGTTTACAATAATACTGCCTTATATTCATAATCCTATCTTTTTATGAACAATCCTTTGGGTAAATCTAAAAGAGGATTTATTCATAAATGTATAGATTCTTTAGCTTTTAAAGTTAAGAGCAAAGTTTTGGGGGGGATCCAGGGAGTCTGGCTCCCATAGTTACTGGACCACAGGAAGTTAATAAATGCCTTTTCTGTCTATTCGTCTGTTGCCTGATGCAGACGGTGATTCTCACTCTGTATTTCATGGCACTTGCACTTCTCCAGGACATATTTCCTTGTCTGTTTGCCTCTTGGGTTGTAAGGTCGGATCACAAGGACTTGGGTCACGTGGGTCTTGTTTCCTGGATGCCCAGAGCCCAGCACAGGGCCTGGTACATGATAAATAAATACCTAACAAGTATTTGTTAGATGTTGTAAGATAATATTATGAACAGCATTGAATCAGGTGTGCTACCCCCACCTCGTGGGGGCCAGCAAGGCAGGACAGGGGCTGGTGTTTGCTAAGGCCTGTTCATGTCCTGAAAAATGCCCAAATTAAAGAAATGTCTCTAATGTTTTCAAGAAATAAGAAACATTTCTGAAATTGGACATGACAACCAAGCATAAAGGAGCAAACTGAAAAGGTAGAAGGTTAAAAACAAAAACAAAAACAAAACAAAACAAAAATCCCCAGCAGCATATCTTTTATTTCCAGCTTCCGATAAACTCACTTCCTGTTATTCTGTCCAGCTGTGGGGTGTGTGGGTAGAATAGGAGGTGTATTCTCTACTGATCTGAGACAGACTCTTTGATATAGATTTTAAAGGAGACAAATTCATGGATTTTCTTAAAACAAAATAAGCTATCAATTTTTTAAAAAATTAGTAGTTTAGATGTTTAATAAATTTATTCTCCAATTGGATAATCTTACATTCCTAAATAAATGTATTCACAGAAATTGTAAACAGAGGGGGACACCTGGGTGGCTCAGTGGTTTAGTGCCTGCCTTTGGCCTAGAGCGTGATCCTGGAGACCCGGAATCGAGTCCCGCGTCAGGCTCCGTGCATGGAGCCTGCTTCTCCCTCTGCCTGTGTCTCTGCCGCCCTCTCTCTCTGTGTCTTTCATGAATAAATAAATGAAAACTTTAAAAAAAATTGTAAACAAAGCCTGGCACTTAATAAATGCTCAAATATTAACCACTATTATTATCATTACATTTACTTCATGTTGGACGATTCTGACTTTTCAGTACAACTGTCTTCATGAGTCTGAGTGGAAAGATGCCTTACTCACGTGGAAAGCATGAAGTGCGTTTGCTTACACCATTTCCAACATGGGCAGAGACGACATGGTATAGGAGGCAGACCACTCGATCGGGAGTGGGGAGATCTGGGTTCTGATTTCTGCTTTATCTTAAAAAGTCTATGAGCACAGGCAAGTCAGAGTCTCTCTGACTCTGACTCATTTACATCTCAAAATGTAAATGGCATTTTGTACGAAGGGGAGTCTCCTGGAGTCCATAAGCACCAAGTCTTGTGGGGATTATATAGGGGGGAAAAAAGCAGGGCATTTCCCCCTATTATCAGTGTGGCCTCAGAAATAAACAGCTGGGACAGTGTAGATAAACTACTTATTCTGGTAAAAGAGAAAGAGAAGAATAAAAACTAAAGGACAAAAGAAAAATAAATCAAAATTAAGTCTTCTTTTCTTTTATAGAGTATTTTTTCCCTTAATTTCATGTAAAACTAAATCTTTTCCCCTATTTCTTTCAAAGCCTCTGATATTTTTTAAAATTCTGACTAAGTTCATTTTCACTTCCTTTCATTTACAGATTTCATTAGAGGTCACAGTCCAGTGACCTTCAGGGTCACAGACTGGCCAGGGTACACCCTCCCAGAGCGCAGTCTTATCTCTGTGAGCAGGGAAGCAGGACGCGGCGCCCCTTTCCTGCTGTGGCTCATTTTCATTCTAAAGCCTGCCCTGACCCTTCCAGGATGCTGACTTCTCTGTACTCACCGCCTTGGACCATGCCTGTGAAGCCTGTGCCCTGACAGCTTTTCAATCTGTCTCTAAATGGGGGGGACAGAGTCTTGAGCATGTGGCCGAGTCCTTCTCCAGGCACGAAACACTCAGAGAAGGGAGCAATGCTCAGCTCTCAGAAAAACATTTGTCACTATGGATTGAAGACCATTTAAGAAAAAACTGGGTGAATAAACTATTTACTCTAAATTCCACAAATATATCTAAATAACTTAGTTCATGTTATTTTTAAGTATCATATACATGACCTTAAAGAGAATTATGAATAAAAGGGAAAGGTCTAACACTAAAAATGACAGAGTGAGGGCAGCCCCGGTGGCACAGCGGTTTAGCGCCGCCTGCAGCCCAAGGTGTGATCCTAGAGCCCCAAGATGGAGTCCCACATCAGGTTCCTTGCATGGAGCCTGCTTCTCCCTCTGCCTGTGTCTCTGCCTCCCTCTGTGTGTGTTTGTGTCTCCCATGAATAAATAAATAAAATTAAAAAAAAAATGACAGGGTGATTGCTCTGCTCAAGTGAGAATGTTCCGACCTGAAAAGCTACAGGATCAGTTGAGTTTGATTTTAGGAGGTTTGCATTGCATGGCTCAGCTCACACTGATTAGTATTTAATTTTTTTGCTCCAATGTTGTAGAGCTTCTTGAGAAATCAATCTTCCACTGTTAATGCGGGGTCATGTGCGTACCTTCCAACAACATGAAATCCTCTAAGTGTGTATTAGTTCCTCGGCATCTCGAGAGTCTCAACTTCCATGACGAATGTCAAAGCTTTCAAAGTGGCCAAGAAATGCATATAAACAATCTCAACACTGAACGTCACGTTCTAAGCAAACTCACAAGTATCATTTTGCACAGAATCAGAAAAACTTTAAAGATCCTGCAAATTCTGACACCAAAGGATATAAAACCATAAAGGAAGTTAACTAGATATTTTGACCTTACTTCTGGGTCCGACTTCTCTTACTTCCAGTCAACAAGGTCTGGTTCAGCCCTTTTATCCCTCTTCCCCAAACACGCAGGTCAGCAGCTGTCACTGCCAGCGTGTGAGACTTGGGTCCACCCATGTTCCCAGTTACAAACCTGTTATCATTTGCTGTGCGTCATAGGGCTCCATGTAGCCATCATTCTCTCCTGCTCTCTCTGCGTCCCTTTGACCCTTCGTCCTTTTGGCATCATAAGGGTCAGCATAGTCTTCTAAAATGATGACCTTAAGAGAACCAGAGAGGAGAGCTGCCGGGTTATCAAGCACCAGAATGGCTGCTGGTATCAAGATGGTGACTACTGGTCTGCAGACTTGAGTCAAGGTTTCCAGCCAGCTGTAAATGGCATTTGCACTGGATCATGTAACTATCCACATTATCAAGTGGGCAAACATCTGACTGATTCTGGTGGTATAACTGACTGGCCACCATTTACCCAAGCTCTTGCTTGTGCCCCAGCATCTCTCCATCCAGCTCTCTCCCAAACAGTAATGTGTTTGCTGGCGGCAGGGTGGTGGGGTGGGGGGTGGGAGTGGAGGACGGTGTCACCGTAGAGCAGAACAAAATGAACTTAGTCTACCAGCTTCCCCATAATTTTGGTCTTTTTAATGCCAACCTGGTGAGCAATCTAGATGCAGGTCAGCCGGTCATCCAGTGACTACTGAGTGTCTACCAGCCTGGCGAGAGCCCGTTTCTTGCCTGTTAACACCTCCAAACAGAAAGCTTCACAATAAGAAGTCTAAGAACTAGTCAGACCTGAGGAGAACCAGGGGAGTCCTCGGTTCAATAACTCATAGGCAGACAGATCCTCACAGTCAGAGTTTTGGTTAGCATTTGCGGCAGAGAGCCTCTAACCTTCCAAACACAGAAAGGTACCCAGAAAGGTGGTGTGTGATCAGTTCTGTTGTTCAGTGTGGGTGACAGTCCAGGCTAGGGAGCCTGAGCTTCACAGGCTCTTCTGAGGGAGGAGTTGTTTTGTGGGAATTATATGGGAAACAAACAGCACAGCCCTTGACCTGTTATCCATGTGGCTCCACCGCAAACAGCTGGGAGGATAGAAACAACCTATTGCGGCCAAAGAGGACAGAAATCAGAACAGAAGGGCAAGAGAAGGTGAATCAAAATGAAGGGAGGAAGCTGCAGGTCTTCCTTCAACGTCCGATCACACTTGCCAGACAGTTTGTGGACACACAGAGAAGCATCACTGGAGCTAGCTGGAGAAATTCAGAGGAACAGAGAGAAATGAGGAGAGGGGCCAACCTGCCTGGAAGCGGATGGCCTACAAAATGGCGGACACCCAGGAGGGATGCCCAGCAGCCACCGCAGAGCACCTGAGCAGCCCTCACTCCTCCACACGTGTCCTGCATTCCCAGGAACAGAGGGCTGCGGAGTGCAGCTCTCGCCCATGGCTGCACGGTGCTTAGATGGAGTCCAAGAGTCAGGGAGACTGCTGGCTAATATGTGGGTGAGCTGGGTCCTTGGTCATCTTTCTACCTCTCCCCCACCCTGGTGCCCAGCACAGCACAGGCACCCTGTAAATATCTGTGGAAAGAAGAAGTGGGGATATGAAGTGCCCAGTGTAGACACACATGGCATGTGCCTGCAGGGCATGCTGTGTGTTCCAGCCCAGGCAAGAGAAAGCTAAGGTTCCTATGACAGGAAGTGATAGCCTGGGCTGGGGTCTGGAAGCTCCTCCTGATTTCTGGGGGCGCCTGGGGGGCTCAGTCAGTGAAACATCTGCCTTCGGCTCAGGTGATAATCCCAGGGTCCTGGGGTGGAGCCCCACAATGGGCTCCCTGCTCAGCGGGGAGTCTGCTTCTCTCTCTCTCTCTCTCTCTACCTCCACCCCTCCACCCTGCTCATAATTTCTCCCTTACTCAAAAAAAAAAAAAAAAAAAAAAAAAAAAACTTAGATGGAGTGGGTCTCCTCACAGGGTCATGCTCCTTAAGAGCCTCACACTGGACAGCAACCAGAAAACCCCTGGGGCGTAAGAAGCAGGAAACACCTTCTCTTCTGCTGTGTGATTTCCTCAGGGGCATTTCCTGGTCCCACTCTGTACCCTCTGCAGCCCACGAAGCCCTGGGTGGCTTCTCCTTGTGCTGCTGCAAAATAGGCAGGGGAGGAATCAAAGCTGCTGGCACAGCCCAAGAAGCCAGCGCTGGGAAGCGGCACCAGCCTTCCATGGTAGCAGAGGAGGGGCTGGGTGGGTGCGGTCAACCCTTCCCAGAAGCTCTCAAGTCCATAGACTCCTGCTCAAGAAGCATGAATGTATACACAGATCTGGCTCCGCAGTCCCCTGGATCTCGAAATTAAAATAAACCACATTCATCAGGGGGTCAAATTTAACAAAACAAGAATGTCTCAATTACTCTTCTAAACGGCTAACAAAATTAAATGGATAGTACGTTTCCGGAGAGTCGCCCATCCTTAGAACGAGGATTTTTCAAGATAAAAAAGAATGGAACCAGTGCAATGGTCCCTTGTCACCAGATGTTGCAGGGAAGCACACAGTTACCTTCTCGGGGTACAGAGAAGCACGGGGCTCAGTAGGTGCTCTGGGGTCGCTCCCGCTGTGCTCCCGCTGTCCGCTTCGGCGGGGTGTGGCGGAGGGTACGGGGAAGGGGGGTGTCCACGGCGGGCACAGGGGGGCAACGCGGGGGGGCACAGGCGGCCCCCGGGGGCTGCGTTCTCACCGTTTCTGGCTGCCTTCCAATCTTGCCCTTGTCCAGCTCGGAGCCCAGGGAGGCCGGAGACGAGGACGCGGACGAGGAGCAGCTGCTGGTGCTGCTGGCGCTGCTCTTGCCGCTCTTCTCCTGAGCGTCCACCTTGACGAGCCTGCCGATGTAGGAGCTGCAGCCCGCGCTCCTGGCCACGCCCCGGTGCTGCTCGTCGTCCGCTGCCCGCGAGTTCTTGCGGCCCTTGCCCGCGGCCGCCTGGATCAGGCCCTGCAGGCTCTCCCGGGGCGGCCGGCTGTCCCTGGGGGCGCCGACGCCCGCCCTGCCGCTCCCCAGCTCGGCCGCCGAGTTCTTACGGCCCTTCCCCGGGGCCGGCCCGGCGCCGCCCGCCTCCGAGTTCTTGCGCAGTCGGCCTCCGCCGCCACCGGGCCGGGCGCGCTCGGACGCCGTCTTCAGGTTCAGCGGGAACTCTTTGAACCACCGGGCCGCCATGGGGGGGGGCCGCGGGGCAGGCGGGCGAGGGGCGCGGCGCACACGCGGAGGGGCGCCAGGGGCCGAGGCCGCCTCATTCCCCGGGGCTGTTCCGCGTCCCCGGCCGGCCGGCGCGCAGCCCGGCGGGGTGGGGCCCGGGGCCGGGCTCTGCGGGGCGGCGGGCCGCGGGGCGTCCGGGCTCTTCCCACCCTCCCTGGCCCCCCGAAGCGGGACAGCCCTGCCCACCCTCGCCGGGGACACACGATCGGCGCCGCGACGGACGGGGACCGACGGCGGGCCGCCCACCCTCGGCGGGCCCCTCCCTCGGCGGCTGGCGCCTCCCGCCCAGATCCGCCGGGGTCGGCGCCTCCGGCCGGGGCGCGTGGGGGGGGGGGGGGGCGGAGACGAGCCGCGGCTGCACGTGCCGGCCCGGGGCCCCTGCGGGTCCGCAGCCCCCGCGCCCTCGCCGAGCGGCCCCCGCGCTCAGCCACGAGCCTGGCGCGCCGCCGCGTCCGCTCACCGCGCGAGCCGCAGCCGGCCTGGTGGGGGCGGGGGCGGGGGCGGGGGCGGTACGGAGGGTCCCCGGCGTCCCGGACGATCCCCCCTCCCTTCTGGCGCCGCCCGCAGGCCGCGAGGAGGCAGAGCGCGCAGCCGGGGCGCGGAGGCGGCAGGTGGACTAGCCCGGCCGCGGGGCACACCAGGCTGCGTGGCGAGGGGCGGCGGGACCCGGGCGCTGGAGGCCACTGGGAGGCCGCACCCCCGTTTCCACTCCGGGGGGCAGGGCGCGCGGTTATCCCCGGGCAGCGGCTTGCTCTCTCCAGGTGCGTCTGCGAGACTTTTGGTGGGGGTGGTGGGCGGGAGTGGACAGCGGAGACTCCACGTCTGCAGGACCGGGGGCGCTTTACCTTGGAAGAGGCCAACCCTTCCCGTTGCGAAGCCATTACAGACTTTTTAGCTGAAAAAATCTGACCGCGCTGCGGAGGCTCCCGTACTGCGTCCCAAATCCTTGCCATGAGCCACGGGGACTGATTGACCCAGGCCCCCCATCAGCTTCATCTGTGTCCGAGATGCTCTCTGAGATGGGTGGCAGAAGAGGTGCTTGCTGACACCAGCCATTCTTGGAACCGTATCTTGAGTTTTTCTTTAAAAAGCTTTATTGAGATATGATTTACACATAAAATTCACCTGTTTTTAAGTGTGCAAAGGTAGTTAGTATACTTCCAGTACAGCCACCACAATCTACTTTTGGAACATTTCCACCACCCCAAAAGGAAGCCTTGTGCTCATTAGCAATCCACCGCCCCAGCCACTAATCTACATTCTGCCTCTACAACTTTGTTCTGGACTTTTCCTATGATTGGAACAAAACAGTACATGGCCTTCAGTGTCTGGCTTCTTTTCCTTAGCATCATGTTTTTGACATTCATTCATGTTGTAGCATTTATCAATATATTTCCGTTATTTTTTGCTACTAGGTTGTTATGTTACTACATTGTATATATATATATACAACGTCTGATTTATCCATTGTCCACCAGTTGATGAACATTTGGGTTGTTTCCACTTTGGCCATTATGAGCAGTGCTGCTAGGAACAAGTCTTTGTGTGGACATAGGTTTTTCATTTATCTTGGGTAGACAACTGGCAGTGGAATTGCTGGGTCACATGGAATTCTTTAACTTTTTGAGAAACTTCCAAAGTGTTAAAGTAGCTGCACCAATTACATTCCTACTAGCAGTGTGAGGGGTTCCATTTCTGCATATCTTGGACACTGTGTCTTTAGTTAGAGCCCTCTGAGCAGGTGTGACTGGCATCATCATGTCCTTGGCTTGTGTTTCCCTGATGGCTGAAGAGATTGAGGGTCTTCATGTGTGTGTGGGTTTTTTGTTTTTTGGGTTTTTTTTTGGCCATTTGTGTATCTTTGGAGAAATATCTTTCAGATTGTTTGCCCCATTTTATTTTTTATTTTTTTAAATTTATTTTTTGAAGATTTGAGAGTGTGAGAGAGCACCCATGGGAAAGGGGAGGGCAGAGGGAGAGAGTCTCAAGCAGAGTCTGCTCTGAGCTCAGATCCCCACCCAGGGCTCCCATGACCCTGAGATCATGACCTGAGCTGAAACCCAAGAGTCTGGTGTTTAATTGACCATGCCACCCAGGTGCCACTTTTTAATTAGTTATCGTCTTCTTGTTATTGAGTTATATGAGTTCTTTATATATTCTGTGTCTTTTTGGAAACACAGATAGGATACTACTCCAGACCAGGCAGGAGAGTAGAAGCTCGTGACCTTGTATTTCTGTGGTCTAGATTAAAACACAGGCTTCTCCACTGATGAGCAGAGATCAGAGATCTTGGACAAATTGGCAGGTTGTCCTGTCCAAGCACTGGGGCTTCACCTGCACCATGGGTAGTAATGCCTAGATCTTAGGGTTTCAAGAGGATTTAATGAGACTGTGAGAAATCACAGCTTAGCAGACCCTTAAAGGCACCTTTGAAAGATTTAGGGGGGCTTTGCTTGGGAGGTATGGGTGCCAGCCCTGTTCCAGCCCACAGACTTCCAGGGATTACTGGGAAATTGACCCTCGAACAGCTGGGCTGATTCAGCCCATGAACCTCTCTATTCATCCATATCGTTATCTTCTGATCACCTTCACTACTTCAGCTCTGTTTTCCTATGGTTGCCACTGAGCACGTGCTTCTTCCCACAGCTGGGAACCATTTAGAGGAATTACCATTTTCTTTCAAAATTTAATCTTATAATTTATATTTCTTCTAAAATAAAAAAAAATCCCTTTAAAATGACTTTGACAGCCTTCTCTGTAGGAAAAGAACCAACTCTTTAGTCACAGACTTTAGTTACCTCAGTATCTTTTATAATCATAAGCTAATCATCTCCTGT
This sequence comes from Vulpes vulpes, assembly GCF_048418805.1. NCBI lineage: Eukaryota > Metazoa > Chordata > Mammalia > Carnivora > Canidae > Vulpes > Vulpes vulpes. The sequence continues at coordinate 117,552,230 of NC_132792.1, forward strand.
CCTTGAGCTTTGCCTTTTCCATCTGTCAAATGGGGAAATAATCCTCCACAGGGTCATAGAACAAGCCTGTGAAATCTGCACAGGTAGACACAGTGGCTGCTCTAAAACGTGTCAAGTGCTTTGAGTTGCAGGACCTTACACCCTTGGGATCTCTGGCATTGGTGTTTGGATTCCCATTTGACAGGTTAACCCCAGGTCCCTGGGCTGGGCTCAGAGCAGTGGGGAAGCCCAGAGGCTGTGTTCTGTGGTTCTGTGGGCCGGCTGGCTGCTCTGCACAGCCCAGTGTGGCTTCAGGGCTTCTCACAGTGCCTGTAGTAGTTTCCTGTTCACTGCTGTAACAAATTACCTCATTTTTTGTGTCTTCAACAACACAAGTGATGCTTCTGTAGTTCTGAAGTCTGACCCGGGTCTCACTGGGCAAAAATCGAGATGTTGGGAGGTTCCAGAGGAGACCCTCTTCCTTGCCTTCCCAGCTCTGGGAGGGCTGGCCTGCTTTGCTATGATCTTGCTTCTGTAGCCACATCTCCACCGACCCTCTTCTACCTGGTGCCTCCACTCTCTACGGTCCCTGTGACTACATGGGGCCCATTGGGTAATCTTTCTATTTTAAAATCAGCTGATAAGCAATTCGATTTCCGCTTTTCATGTGACCAAACCTATCGATGGTGTGATCTTGTGATTTATAATAAGAAACATGTATTTGGTCTTCATCCCCTTCCTGGCACAGAGCTTTTAAAACCCATGGAATTTCCTGTGATAAGAGCCCTAAACGTGTCTTTTGTTATGGTAATGAGGTGGCTCCGAAAGCCCCTAGGTAGCCTAAGGATGGAGGCTGGTTGCCAGGGGAACCAACCTGTGATTGGAGCCCCCCCACACCTCCAGGACGGGAGAGGGGCTGGAGAGAGAGGGGCTGGAGGTCCAGTCCATCACCAGTGGCCAATGACTTAATCAATCATGCCTCTGGAATGAACCCTCCATAAAAACCCCAGAAGACAGTGTTCTGAGAGCTTCCTGTTGGTGAGCGTTTGGAGATGTGGGGAGAGTGGTCCCCCTGGAGGGCATGGGAGCTCTGTGCCCCTTCCCACGCATGTGTACACCTCAGCATCAGAGCTAGATCCTTTTATAATAAACCGGCGCTCCATAAGGAAAATGCTTCTCTGCAACCCATGAGCCACTGTAGCAAATTAACTGAGCCCAAGGCAGGGGCGCTGAGGACCTCCAGGCTACAGCTGGTCAGCCAGAAGCACAGGTGACAGACCAGGCTTGCTTGTGACTGGTGTCTGAAGAGGGATGGCCATCGTGTGGGACTCACTTAACCTGGGGGATCCGGTGCTGTCTCCGAGGAGGTAGGGCCAGGATTGAATTGAATAGTAGGACACAAAGCTGGGTGTCTGGAGAATTGCATGGTGGCGTGAACCCCATTCTCCCCACATTGGGATTGTTAACCAGAAACCTTAAATACATTCCAGGGATTAGGAAGTTGGCCACTTTGGGGGGCCATTATTCTGCCTGCCACAGGACCTGTTCAGCAGTTCCATGGTGGTGAATTGTCCTGGCATCCTGTCACTGTGGCTAGTCAGCTTTGCAGGAGAACCTGCTGAAAGTTGCTTCCTTTTGTTGATTAACAATCCTTCCACCCCACAGCCTTCCCTTCTCTGCACCCCCCCCCCCCCAGTACTGTAGCTCAGGAGTCACCACCAGCATTTCCCTAAATGTGCTGTGAGCATTAAGGTATATAAGAATATGCAGTGGAGGACTTCCCTTGTGGAACATGGGCCTGGCAGGAGGAAGGGGCATAGAGGCAGGGCTCTGCTGCTTTTGCCAGAGTCTGGGCTCGGGGCCTGGGAAGCGGGGCAGGTCAGGTAGGTCCCTGACAGCAGTGGCTTTGCACCCTCTGCTGAGCCGCTTGGAAAGAAAGGGAAGAAAGCAAGTGCCAGAGGAGCAGGTAAGTCAGCCTGGGGGCAGTCGGTGCGGGGACCGACACAGTCTGTGTAACCTGCATCCCAGTAACCTACTCAGTGTCTGTTCGGGCCTGAAACGTGGGGTCTGTCCAGCTACACTAACAGTGTGCTGCCTTCACATGGGATGCATCCCCTGCCGCCACCACACTGTGCACCTGCTGCTCCCTACTCCAGGTTTCCCCTTTATTCTTCCCTCCTCCCCTCCCTGTCACCCCCACTGCCTCAAACCCAGTGGTGCTGACACCCCCTCCCTGGTTCAAACTCTTCAGCTCAGGCAGGTACACTGAGGGCTGTAGGACAGCTTCCCTTCCCTCCTCAGCCCAACCTGAGCCCCCAAACGCCCTCTGGTCCTGAAACCCTTCCTAAGACCTCATTGAAAGCGCTGCATTCCTGGTGGGCTTCCACTGGGAAGGCAGTGATGTCGGCTCTGCCACTTGGCTCTGGCTGCTCCCGGGATGTCAGTCACCAGGCATTTGCCAAATGGTTGAGTGCGGCATAGACATTTACTCTTAACAAGGGGAGGGGTGTTGGGGGGGGTTACCACTGAAGAAAATGTGTCACCTATCATGTGCTCTGACCCCTCCAAGTCCCCTACACTTAGGCCCTCGTATACTATTTCTCTTTTTAGGATTGAAGAAAAGTGAGACAGAAGTATATGTTGGCAATTTTCCACAGTGCTGGAAGGTATTCTTCACTCTGAACAGCTGCTTATCTTTGGTTGTCCCCCCATATAATTTATTAACTTGCCAGTGACTTTTATTTTATTTATTTATTATTTAAAAAAAAAAGATTTCATTTATTTTTTCATGAGAGAGACAGAGAGGCAGAGACACAGGCAGAGGGAGAAGCAGGCTCCATGCAGGGACCCTGACGTGGGACTCAATCCTGGACCCCAGGATCACACCCTGAGCCAAAGGCAGACACTCAACCGCTGAGCCACCCAGGTGTCCCAATTTCACCAGTTTTAGAAGGTATTTTAGAACAATGACTATGCAAGGAGGCTGACAAATCCCTCACACTTTGCCTTGGACTTGGCCAGTTTTGGCGCAGGAAGTCCCTGCCAGTGGCACAGTGTCCTGCCCACTTCATCACCTCTCCCCGTCCCCTGTAAACCTGGGTGGTGGTGGTGGGTCGCCCGACCCGTTACTTTGGAAGGAGGGGACTTGTTAGGTGCAGCCTTCAGGCCTCACATCATAGGGAGAGGTGCATTTCAGCCAAAAAACTGCACCCATTTCATTCTGAAATGAACCAGTTCAATCAGTTGGCTGTGTACCTAGAGAGTAGAATATGAACAGTATAGTATTTGACCCCAGGAATCTTACTGTATGGGGAGGCAGACCAACAAACCTGAAATAATTACGTAGCAACACGAGTGCTTGAAGTTTGTAGTAAGTACATCTGAAGAAGAATGGAAAATGGAAGTGGGATCTACTCAGGTAATCTGCCCCTGGCTTTTTTTTTTTTTTTTTTGTACATTATGCCAAATAATGTGCTTGAGGCTCAGCATGCTTCAGACAAACAACCTAGTTCTTGTGCCCAAGCTCAGTCTGGGTGTTGGATGAGGGGATCACCTTTGTGGGGCCCCTGCTGCAGGCCAAACCTTTGTCAAGAATTTGCTGGTCTCAGCACCTCATTGCCAGGCAGTTAAACTCAACTTTGCCCACTTGTACTGTATTCCTTCTGTGCCACTTACACAGTTTCGTTATTGGGCACTCTCCAGGAGCGAGGCCACATGCTGCTGTAGTGCGGTTTTATTAAATTCCTATAACAGCCATGGGGTGGGTGGTGTCTCATCTTGGGAGTGAGGCTGCAGGTTGAATCCTCAGCCAAGCACATGGCCCTTGTGAGTGGTTAGCCAAGAGCTGAATGCATGTCCCCGTTGCCCCAAACCATGTAACTGATAAGATGTGTAAATAACTTTCCATAATAGAAGATGGACCTATTGTGTTTTTATCTGACAAAGGAGAAGAAAACAGGGATGGGGCACAGAGTGTGAAGTAACCCATTGTGACCTGGTCAAGAAAGAGAGTCAAAGGGGCGGTTTTGGGGGATTCTTGGCATGTGATCAGGCTCTGGGGCTGAGTCCCCTTGCTTTCTTGGCAGGCTGGTTCCACCTGTTCCAGGACAGTGAAATGGCACAGGAGTCCCTGTGGCAGCTCTTGTGGTGTTTGGGTGGGGGCTCTGCTGACTCTCCTGTAGATCCTGTGTCACCCAGTACCTGGGGCTGGCTTGGCCTCGCTGTCTCACATGGGGGCATCAGGGACCCGTGGTCTTCACCCCTTACAGGGAGGCAGTAGTTTTCCCCACTGTGCATGGTGTCAACTTACCAACGCAGAGCAACTGCAGTATTTTATTTTATTTTTATTTACATAAGTAATCTCTACATCCAAAGTGGGCTCAGACTCACAACCCTGAGATCAAGGGCCACACGCTCCATGACTGAGCCAGCCAGGCGCCCCCAAAGAAGTAAGATTTTAAAGAGAAATTTCTGATTATAACTTTACTGCCCTGTCAAGAACTGTGAAGTGGGTGAGACTTTTTCAGACAGACAGATTGGCCATGGCAGTTTCACAGCCGCTGGTAGAAGGTGGACATCTGTGAACAGAGGTGAGGGATGATTGGGGCTCACAGCAGTGACAACAGTGGGCCTTTGTTTCTTTCTGTTTTTCATTGTATTAACATTTCTTTTTAATATTGAGATCGTCACGTACCATAAAAATTAGTATCCTAAGATATACAATTCAGTGGTTTTAAGTGTATTCACGAGGACATGCATCCATGACCACTAATTCCAGAGCATGTTCGTCACCTCCAAGATCAACCCTGTGCACACTAGCTGCCTCTCTTCCCGTCCTTCCCAGCCTCTGGCAACTACTCATCTACTTTCTGTCTCTGGGTTTGCCTATTCCTGAATTTCCTACAAATGAAATCATATGACAGGTGGCATTTTCTGTTTTCCTTCACTTAGTATAACGTTCTCAGGGTTCATCCGTGTCAGCATGTCCCTGTCCATTGTTCCATCGATGAACGATAGGATGAGGATGTACCACAGTTTATCCTTTAAAAAAAAAAGATTTTATTTATTTATTCATGAGACAGAGAGAGAGAGAGAGCCAGAGACACAGGCAGAGGGAGAAGCAGGCCCCATGCAGGAAGCTTGACCAGGTCCCCAGGATCACCCCCTGGGCTGAAGGCAGTGCTAAACCGCTGAGCCACCCGGGCTGCCCATAGTTTGTTATCCATTCAGCATTTCACGGACATTTGTGTTGCTTCCATTTTCCTGGCTTTTGTGAATAAAACATGGTGTAGGAATGTTCGTGTGAGTGTGTGTCCTGGGCAGACACTCAGGAGTGGCCCTGTGGTCATGTGATGACTCTCCTCCACACCAGTTCCCATAGCAGGTGCACTCAGTTGCATTTCCACCAGCAGCACAGAAGGTTCCAGGTTCTACACCAAAACACCAGGTTTCCTCACCAAAACCTGCTGTTGTCTGTCTTTTAATTTTAGCATCTAGTGAATATGAAGTGGCATCTCATGGTTTTGATATGCATTTTCTTAATAACCAAGCATCTTTTCATGTGCTTGTTGACTGTTTGTGTATCTTCTTCAGAGAAATGTCTCCTTAATCTTTTGTCTGTGTTAAACTGGTTTATTTGTCTTTTCATCACTGACTTTTGAGAATTCTTTGTACATTTTGGATGCAGGTTTCTTATCTGACACATAATTGCAGATATTCTTCCCGTTGGTCTTATGTTCACAGTCTTTATAGTGCTCTTTGATACACGATGGTGTTTAATTTTGATGAATTCCAATGTTTCTATTTCTTGCTCATTTGCAAAAGCTTTGGGTGTCCTATCCAAGAATCCATTGCCTAACCCAAGATCACAAAGATTTATACTCATACTTTCTTCTAAGAGTTTTTTTTAATATTGATTTTTTTAAAGATTTTATTTACTTATTCATGAGAGACACACACAGAGAGAGAAGCAGAGACACAGGCAGAGGGAGAAGCAGGTTCCATGCAGGGAGCCTGACGTGGGACTCGATCCCCGGTCTCTAGGATCACACCCTGGGCTGAAGGCAGCGCTAAACCACTAAGCCACCCAGGCTGCCCTCCCCCCCTTTTTAAAGATTTTCCATATTTATTCTAGAGAGAGATAGTGCACAAGCGGGGAGAAGGAGAGAGAGAGAGAATCTCACTCTCACTCTCACTCACTGACCTCCGACTGAGCATCGAGCCCAACTCAGGACCCAATCTCACAACCCTGAGATCACAACCCGAGCTGAAACCAAGAGTCAGACCTCAACCAACTGAGCCACGCAGGTGCTCCAAGTTTTTATAGTTTTAGCACTTATATTTAGGTCAGTGATTCTTTCTGAATTTGTTCTTGTGTATGGTGTAAGGGCCAACCTATTTCTTTTGCATGTGGACATCTAGCTGTCCCCATCTTTCTCCACTGAATTACCTTGGCACCTTTGTCAGTGGCTATCATTGTAGTAAGTTATTTCTGGGCCATCATTCTGTTCCATTGATCTAAACGTCTGTCCTTGTGCCAGCATTGCATCCACTAACTGTGGCTTCATAGTGAGCTTTGGAATGGTCCACCCACTCTCTAGTGTGAGCCAGTGAGTGTGCTTCCTACCCTCCCTGGTTTTCTGAGTTTCTTCTCACTGAGAAGATGGGTAACCTCCATAATGTGATTAAAAACCCTCCAGTAAAAAAAAATAAAAATAAAAAATAAAAACCCTCCAGTATCTCTGCTTCCCAACTGGTGCCCTCTGAAATACCATTTCCCCTCAAGAGGAGCCAGGCCTTGTAACAAATGGCTGATCCTGGGCCTGGAGCTGTTATGCCAGACTTCTAAAAAGCTGTGGGCTTCACTGGAAAGGACGGGAGGTTGTATTAGCAGCTGAGGTTTGTACTGAAGCATTTGCACATGATGTGGTATGGTGTTGGAGGCTTGTTTCAGGATGGCCCAGATGAAAGCGGGATGTCTGTGAGAATTGCTGACATTGAGGATGGGTATGTAGGGTTTGTCATACTATTTCCTGTGTATGTTTGAAAGTTTCCAAATAAAATGAAGAGACAACTAGCACAGAGAAGGCCCCACAGGCCAAATAAAGACCAGGCACATTGAGTACCAGAAATACAAGTGACTGGTTAAAACTTGCTGCTGGTGACAAAGCAGTGATTTGTAATGATATCTGTAGAGAAAGGAGAAGGAAATAAAATTCCCTGGACACAATTGAAGGTGGGAAGACAAGAATGTGTTAATATAAAACTCAGTGATTAAAGGGGATGAATAAGTATCCTGCTTTTCGAACACAAATGCTATTTTAAGCCAAACTCCAGCTCATAAATGCAGAAGGAACCATTGGATTAGAATATCATCACGTTGTAAACCACAATAAGATGCTGTTTCAGACAGTGGTTATCAGAACATGGTAAACTCGGGTACAATACTGATGGCAGTCTTAGAGCAGAGGGACCAGGCTGTCTGCATCTGTACGTGCTGATGAATTTAGCGTCACCAGAAGTGACTCCAGATGTAAGCACCCTGAAGTGGTGCAATGTTCATGAAGGAGAGCACAGCATCTATAAAGTATTCTAGCCAAAAAATAACCCAAAGTATCCAAAGCTCTGTGGCTCATGTACAGTCTAAAGGAAAGAGGGGTACAGTAGGTCATGGCACTCTTGTCTACAGGACAGCCTCCTGGTCTCTGAACAAAGTCATGGTCATGGAAAAATTAAAGCAGAGGATCTGATGCAGATTGAGAGTCTAAGAGAAATGACAGCCAAATATAATGATTAGACATTTGGACAAAACCAGGAAAAGATATTTTTCTTTTTTTTTAGAGACGAGGAGAGAGCATTTGAGTGGGAAGGGGAGGGGCAGAGTGAGAGGCAGATGAGAGAACTTTCCACTGATCATGGAGCCTGACCCAGGGCTCCATCCCACAACCCTGAGATCAAGACCCCAGCCAAAATCAGGAGTCAGATGCTTAACTGGGCCTCCTGTGCCCCCATATTTTCTGTATTTCTATGATAACTTTTTGTGCTTTTGTAACTAAAAAATTCTAATAAGGTGTTTTCATTATTTAAAATGAGATGTAAAAGATTTCCTGTGGGACATGAGGTGACTACCTTTTTTTTATTAAAGATTTTATTTATTTATTCATGAGAGACACAGAGAGAGAGAGAGAGAGAGAGGCACAGACACAGGCAGAGGGAGAAGCAGGCTCCTTGCAGGGAGTCTGACATGGGGCTCGATCCTGGGTCTCCAGGATCACGCCCTGGGCTGAAAGCAGCACTAAACTGCTGAGCCACCCAGGCTGCCCCGAGGTGACTCTACCTTAATGTACCAAGCCTCCTGTCAAATCTATAATCAATCAAAAATGTTTTTAAAGACCTTGGGACTCCTGGTGGCTCAATAGTTGAGGTCTGCCTTCGGCTCAGGGTGTGATCCTGGGGTCCTGGGATTGAGTCCTGCATCAGGCTCCCCACAGGAGCCTGCTTCCCCCAATGCCTGTCTCTGCCTTTCTCTCTGTGTCTCTCATGAATAAATAAATAAGAGTTTTTAAAAATACTGTATTTATTTATATTTATTTGACAGAAAGACGGTGCATGGGGAGGGACAGGGAGAGGGAGAGAATCTCAGGCAGGTTGCACGCTGAGCGCAAAGCCTAATGCGGGGCTCCATCTCACGACCCTGAGATCATTGCTTGAGCTGAAACCAAGAGAGAGTTTCACCGACTGAGACACCCAGGGCCCCCCCCAAAATGTACATAAAGCAGGGGGCAGAGAAAACATTGCTGTTAGGGTCTGCATTCCCATTTTAAGAGTTCCTAATGACAACTGTCAACATTAATGGCACCTGCTGACAGGCTGCCCTCACTGATGACATTGGTTGGAGCCCCACAGATGGAAAGATGTTGACGGGGTTTCTTTTCCGGGGGGTATGGTGCTGCTGGTGGTTCTTCTCTACTCCCCACCTCAAGCACATTTCCTGGAAACCAGTGTTTCCTGAATCTGCATGACACCATGGAACAGCAGTGTTTGACCTTGGCTGCATATTAAAATCACCTGGGAGGGCTTTTAAAAAATATTGAAGCTTTAAGACTAGCCCCAGAGATTCTGACTGTGTCCATCTGGGATGGGCCAGGCAATGCACTGGGAGTTTAAAAAGGAAAGAAAAAGTAACTTTTTAGCAGAATCTCATTTGCAGTCAGAAGTGAGAACCATGGCTGTAGAACGAGGGCCAAGAGTGAATATTTTATGCTTTGCAGGCCACAGGCCTCTTGCAAATACTCACATCTGACACTGTAGCACAAAGGCAGCCATAGACAGTAAGTAAGCGAATGCATGTGGCTCTGTTTCAATAAAACTTTAGTTATGAAAAAAAAAAAAACTTTAGTTATGAAGATGTGGTGGGTTGGATTTGGCCCAAGGCTGTGGTTTCTAGACACTTGCTGTAGAAGAAACAAAAATATTAGTTTCCTATTTTATTTAATAATGGTGAAACCCAAAGAGAAGAAAACTGTGGTTTTTCATGATACAATGAAAAGAATGTAGGATTTGAAGTTAGCAGCTCTGCGTTCAAACCCTGCTCTAAATTTGCCATGGGATCTGAGGGAAGTCACTTAACCTCTCTGATCCTTATGCTTCAGAGAAAAGACAATGATAATGTGGGCCACACAGGGTGGTTTTAAAGATCAAATGGGATAAGGCATGTGAACATGTTTTATAAATTATAAGTGCTAGGAACATATTGCATGTTTTCACAAATTGCTTGTTGCTCGGCATCTTGTAAATTCGTGTGTAATAAACATTAAATATTTAGAAGTAAAGCAAATTAGAAAATTTGAATTTAAATGTCATATAAACATGAAGACTGAGAAAAGTCAGTTCTACATCATGCATTTCTATTTTCTTAAGCCAGCAAAGTGATTTTGGATCAGTAAAAGCTGCTTTTAAAGGACGATGGTGTGTGGGACACCTTGGTGGCTCAGCAGTTGAGCGTCTGTCTTTGGCTCAGGGTGTGATCTTGGGGTTCTGGGATCAAGTCCTGCATGGGGCTCCCTGTGGAGAGCCTGCTTCTCCATCTGCCTATGTCTCTGCTTCTCTGTGTATCTTTCATGAATAAATAAATAGATATTTTTTTAAGAAATAAAGACGATGGGGCAACCCCAGTCCCACAGCGGTTTAGCGCCGCCTGTAGCCCGGGGTGTGATCCTGGAGACCCCGGATCAAGTCCCGCATCGGGCTTCCTGCATGGGGCCTGCTTCTCCCTCTGCCTGTGTCTCTGCCTCTCTCTCTCTCTCTGAATGAATAAATAAATAAATCTTTAAAAAAATTAAAAAAAAAAAGACGATGGTGTAAAAATACATTTTTCCAAAATGAAAATTTCTAGTTAAAATTGGTTTTCATCATGATTGGGAAATGCAGCACTGTCATGCCCTGGCTGGGAGCTAGGGGAGGTGGCAGGGGAGGTGACGGGGGTCCAGGAAAAGCCTCCCCAAGGGTAAGGGTGGGGGGGCGGGTGCGGTTGGTGAGCACACTCAACCTTCAACCTCAGGAAAGCCTTTCCAGGAGGCAGAACAGAAACTGGCTCAGAAAGAAAAGGGCCACTAGGCGGAGACAACCCTTTCTGCCAGTTTGGCACAAAAGAGGAAAAATAGGGTGTAGCCTCAAAGGGCATGAGGGCGGTGTAGACATGTCAAAGTGGGGAGGGCAGTGTGTGTGGAGTGGGACGCAGTGGGGCTGGGGCCCAGGGCAGTGGGGGCTAGGCCCCCCCAGAGGTGTGCAGAGTGCCATGGGGGCCAGGGATGGCATCCTGCTTCCTTCCTTACCCCCTCTTAACCCCTTCCCACCAGAGGACAGGAGACGGCTCAGGCCGTGAGCTCTGGGTGCCAGGCCAGGGTGGACAGGCCACAGGAGGCCTGCGTGTGCATGGGGAGGCGGCCGAGAGCAGGTTGCAAGGAACATGCCCCATGGTGGGGTGAGAGCCAGCCTCCCGATGGGGAACCCATGAAAGGGACGCAGCCTGCACTCCTCCTATGTTAAAAGCCGCTTCCTCCTGGGAGCCTGCCCTGACTAGCTCCTGTCTCTGCAGATCTGGGTCCTGATCTGGGCCTGGGTCTCTCTTGGGTCTGTGTTTGCACACCTTGCACGCGTAGACTCCTGCATCTGCACACGTTCAGTGGATGACGGATTAACTCAGGGTCTGGAACCTTGAAGACTGGTTTTATAGCTTTCTCTCTAACACCCTCAGTGTTGGGAGGCGGCTCAGGCCTTCCCGGTTTCAGCCCGGCACGGCCGCACAGCCTGGAGGCGCTGCGGGTGCTGGCGGCCGCTCCTCTGTTCCTCCCCTGGGAAGCACCTCCTTCCAGCTTGGCCAGGACCCGTGGGAGCCCCTCTGTACCTAGTGCCTTGACTGGGCCACTGGTGCTACGTTGGCTGCACACCTCGCCTCTGAAGTCTGGAGGCCTGGCCTCCCTTTGTTTCTGCCTCTGCCTCCCTCTGCCTCGGTTTCCGCAGAAAACCGTGCCCACTCACATTTTCCCTTTCTTGTTCTCAGGGCAGTAAAGGGCTTTGAGCCTCTGGTGGGGAGCACTCTGAAGCAGCCCAGAGCTGGAGCACCGGGGGAGGCGGGTCAGGGCCTGTCTCCTGGTCCCCTGATGGCTGGGGTGGCCAAGGCTGATGTCAGCACATCTGGGTTGCGTCCCTGGAACCTGTTTCTCCTGCTGCTGCCGACAGGAGAGCCGTGCCCTTAGCTCGGGCAGATGACCCCCTATGGCTCTGTGCTTCAGAGATGTGGTTGGGGTGGCCTCTCCCCACTTTGCAGCCTTGTGTCACAGACCTGGGCTTCACGCAGGAGGGGCACTTGCCCTCTGGGAGCCCTCTGGGAGGCTCTTCCACAGATGGGAACTGGTGTGAATCCCCCTAACAGGCCTCCCAGGGGCGCCCCTGCTGTGGCCCAGAGGCCGCAGGAGCTGCTGTCGGTCTCTTGGCCCCAGTGCGTAGTGCATGGTCTTTCACCCTGCATTCCTCTACATCCTTCTGGGGCTCCGGGCTCATGAGGGAATTTTATGACCTTCAACAGTCAGGAGCCAGGCCAGGTGCAGAAAATGTGGGATTTTTACATGAAGGGAAGTCTGTCTTCTCGGCAGGACCACAGGTGTCATCAGGCAGTTTGGTGGGCTACTGAAATCAAAATTTTTACTTGTTTAATGTAGCAAGTGCCTACTGAGTACCTACTGTTTGTGTGGCCTCATTCTGGCTGCTGGTGTGAGAGTAAGACAGAATGAATGAAATCTGGTCTTTCCTGCCTGGAAGACAAATGGTGCCAGAGCAGGAGGCATGGGAAACGGGGTGTGCATGGGGGCTACCTTGGTGGGCAGAGACGCAGAGCCACTGTGGAGCCCCAGCAGCTCCCCTCAGGTGAGCCGGGCCTGTTGGCAGTGGGTACAGGTGAGCCGGCAGTGGAGGACCTCACCTGAGAGCCAGATCGGCAGGGGCTGGCTGGGCTGTATTGCAGGGGGACTTCAAACTGTTAGTGGTCCGTGTTGGCAAAGGAATTCGGGGAGTGGGGCGTCCGCGGCTGGTGTGGGCAGTGCAGGGTGGTCTCAGGGTCTCCTGGGTCCTCATGAAAGTCCTCATGGAAGCCTGGACCACGGTTGTGCTTCTGCGTTGTTAGATTCGAGGAGCCTGACAAATAGGCCCAGGGTGCAGGTCCAGGGGCCTGTTTGGGGGCAGGAGAAGGTGTGCCAGCAGGCAGTCTGCGGGACTCAGCTGGGTACCTAGGGGCTGCCTGCAGGCCCCACAGAACAGCTGTCAGCCATGGCCCCTGGCTGACTCCAAACTGCTCTTCTCCCTTTCTCTTTATACTCCAGCCCTCGAAGGGTGGCTGTCGGGTCATCCTCCCTGGCCTGTGTGCCCTGTGTCTCACCTCTGTCCCCAACAGCCTTGGCTTCAGTCTCACTGTTGCTCTTGCCCGTGGCCACTAGATTCAGTGTCTGCATGGGTGACCTGCCCGTTTTGTCAGCCACTGTCCCTTTGGGGATCTTGCCTTCTGCTGGGCCAGCGTCCCATTCCCCTCGCTGAGTCTTGGCCCCCCACTGCTGGCACCGTGGACCATCCACGAGATGCCCATTGAGGGTGAGGTGCTCTGCCCTCTGCACCTCTCTCCCTCTGGAAGGTCACTGCTCAGAAGAGCAGCTTCTGAGCGCTGCCCACAGAGAGTGGCCATGTCCAGGGCACGGCCTGAGACCTTGCACCAGCACCAGGTGGGGCCACACTTAGGGAAGCAGAGATGCACGGGACCCTAGATCTGCTGCCCCCGGCCTTTTGTCCCCACTGGACTCGCTTGTCCGAGCTCACTTCCTTGTCAGCTCAGAGGCCCTTCTTGTAACTGCCTTAGTTCAAACACCCTGAACTTCTTCACCTGCTTGGGGCCTGTCTTGCAAAACCTGGCCCTCCTCCTGGTCTGAAGTGCCCCTGAGCCGCCAAAGACCCACACAGCCTTGCCAAGTGGTCTGGGCCTGTGCATGGCCACAGCTTCCCACTCTTCCCAACTGACCTGGCTTGGGCTTCGTGAGCCTCAGGGGAGGATCTCAGGGTGCTTTCCAAGGTCTCCCCACCCCGGCTGGGTTGGAACAGTGTTGTGTCCCAGCAGCCCTTCCCTACAGGGCCTCTAACATGCACTCTGGGCAGGCCCAGCTCGGGGATCGGCCTGGACGTGAAGTGAACCCCTGGACTTCTGGGACTTCTGGGGCTCCTTCCTGCCTGGTAGCCGTCCCATAGATTCCTGGCACCCAAACTGACCTGTGTCTCTTCTGCCCAGCGACGGGGCCACTACCTGTTCACTCTGTTCCCTTTCCTGTGGTTTGGAAAAGTGCCCCCACGCACCAGGCCGGCTTGATGTGGTGTTCACCCAGCTCACCCTCCTTTCCTCAAGTGACCCTCTCTGCCCACCATGGCCAGCCTGTGCCAGAGCTGCTTAGCTCCCACACTGTCCAAGTGTGGAGTTGTGTGGGGTGGGAGAACAGGTTCTGTCTTTCTGGAGTTGGGGACGAGGCATGAGGGCCTTGGGCTGGCCTGGCCAGTGGACGGATATGGTTTCCTGGGACCGCTGCACATACCTTGATGTAAGAAGTAATCACAAGATGAAATCCAAGGGCCATGCATTTGGAAATTTAGAAAACACATCCCTAAGTCAACAACACGTGGGTGAAATAAGAAATGACAACAAGAATTTGAAAATGCTCAGAACAGAGTAACAAGGAGAATACTTGCCATCTGGGTTGTGGGTCAGGGTCAGAGCACACTTCCAGGGACAAACCCGGCATGGAATGCCTTGGTGCCCCGAAAGACCGGATGGAAGTTCAGAAGCTAAGAGTTGATTAAAGAAGTAGATAAAGATAAATCCAAATAAAGAGCAGACACAAATTTTAAAAACAAAGTTTTTTTTTTTAAAAATTCAAATTTCCTAAATAAAATTGTAGTTACATGTCAGTTATGCCTCCCCATCCCTTCCCATACCCCTGGGCTGGGGGGAAGCACAAGAAACAGAGCTACAGTAGAAGAGGTCGATAAAGCCATAAAGTCATCTTTAAAAAGATGAATGAAATAGAAGAAACTTTTCCACAACTAATCAAGAAAAAAAAAAGTAGTAAGTCAATATTCAATTGGAAAGAGATCCTAACCGTAGATCCAGCAGGGACTACAATGTAAGATAATATAATGAGTTTGAAAACTCAGAAGAAATACACATATTTCTTAAAGTGTATTATTTTAAAAACCAATATGAGGAGGCACCTGGTGGCTCAGTGATTGAGTGTCTGCCTCAGGTCGTGATCCCGGGATCTGGGGATCGAGTCCCACGATGGGCTCTCTGTTCAGCCTGAATCTGTTTCTCCCTCTGCTTGTGTGCTCTGTCTCTTTGTCCTTCTCTCTCTCTCTTGCAAATAAATGAATCTTAAACAAAATAAAATAAATTAAAACCAATAGGAGGATCCTGCTGGTCCTCTAACTGTAAAGTCATTGAATCATACTTTATAATCTTCTCACAAAGAAAATTGGTTGTTTTATTTTTTTATTTTTATTTTTTATAATTTTTTAAATTTGTTTATGATAGTCACACAGAGAGAGAGAGAGAGGCAGAGACACAGGCAGAGGGAGAAGCAGGCTCCATGCACCGGGAGCCCGACGTGGGATTCGATTCCGGGTCTCCAGGATCGCGCCCTGGGTCAAAGGCAGGCGCCAAACCGCTGCGCCACCCAGGGATCCCGAAAATTGGTTGTTTTAAAGGCAAATTTTACCAAATTTTCAAGGAACAGGAAATTTCAACATAATATAAATTCTTCCAGAGAATAAACGAAGGGAGATACTTTATTCATTCTGTGAGGCCAAAATGACAACCTGGGTATCAAACCAGACAGAATAACATAAGAAAGAAAAATTATAGGCAGGTTTCGCCCATGACTACACCTGCTGCATGCAAACACAATGCTGGCACGATGATCATGGGCAAAATTGGCTAGTGAAGGTAACATTTCATGACAAGTGGTTTTCTCCCCCCAGATACAGAAGTGGTTTAATATGAAGGAAATTGCACCAACAGATTAAAGAATGAAAATCATAGTATCGGGCAGCCCGGGTGGCTCAGCGGTTTATCGCTGCCTTCAGCCCAGGGCCTGATCCTGGAGACCCAGGATCGAGTCCCATGTCAGGCTCACTGCATGGAGCCTGTTTCTCTCTCTGCCTGTGTCTCTGCCTCTCTCTCTTCTCCCTCATGACTAAAAAAAAGAAAAGAAAAGAAAAGAAAAGAAAATCATAGCATCATCTTAAACAGACACAGCAAAATATTTGATAAAATTCAGCATGAATTTATGGTTTACAAAATACAGATTCTTAACAGCTAGAAATAGATTACTGTTACCCTCATAAAAATTACCTACTAGGGGATCCCTGGGTGGCGCAGCGGTTTGGCGCCTGCCTTTGGCCCAGGGCGCGATCCTGGAGACCCGGGATCGAATCCCACATCAGGCTCCCGGTGCATGGAGCCTGCTTCTCCCTCCGCCTGTGTCTCTGCCTCTCTCTCTCTCTCTGTGACTATCATAAATAAATAAAAAATTAAAAAAAAAATTACCTACTAAAACTAGAGAAAATAGTAATTTAATGGAGAAACATTATAAGCATTTTCTTTAAAATCAGGGACAAGGATGCCAACCCTCACCACACCTGTCCAGCATATACTGGACGCTCTAGTTTTGTATACTAAGACAAGAAAAATAACTAAGGGCATACATTTGGAACAGGAGAAACAAAACTGTCATTATTTGTAGATGATGTTTCTTTACCTAGGAAAACTTAAATAATACATACATTATTAGCAATAACAGTTTAACAAGGCAGCTGGATACATAAGACAGGTGTACCCGTTAATTGCATTTATATTTTTTCATGAAGAGACAATAAAAATAATTTGAAAAATTAACCATTTTTAAGAGCAATTAATAAATTAAATTACCTAGGGATGCCTGGGTGGCTCAGTGGTTGAGCGTCTACCTTCAGCTCAGGTTGTGATCCTAGGATCTGGGGATCGAGTCCCACCTCGGGGTCACTGTGAAGAGCCTGCTTCTCCCTCTGCCTGTGTCTCTGCCTCTCTCTGTGTGTCTTTCATGAGTAAATAAATAAAATCTAAGAAATTAAGTTACCTAGGAATAAATCCAATGAAAGGTGAGCTTGGACTGTTTGGAGGAAGTAATTGAACATTATTGAAAGTCTTTAAGGACGACTCAAATAAGCAATTGTCATGTGCATGGAGAGGAAGATGCAGTAAGAGGTTTTGTTTTTGTTTTTGTTTTTTTAAGATTTTATTTATCCATTCATGAGAGACAGAGAGAGGGGGGCGGAGAGAGAGGCAGAGACACAGGCAGAGAGAGAAGCAGGCTCCATGCAGAGAGCCCGACATGGGACTCGATCCTAGGACTTCAGGATCATGCCCTGGGCTGAAGGCAGGCACCCAACTGAGCCACCTAAGCATCCCTGTAGTAAGAGTTTTTGTAAGAGTGTTTCTCCCCAAATTGATCTGTTGCTTCTGTATAATTCCAACAAAAATTCCCACAGGGTTTTCTCAGGGATGGGACAGGCTGGTTCTAAAATGTATATGGCAGAGTAAAAGCCTATGAGTATTTAAGACACTTCTTCCTGAGAAGGAAGATGGGAGGCCTTGCCCTCTAAGAAGATGTGGTGTTAGCCTGGAATAGACGGTTAGACCAATAAAATACAATGGAGAGCCTAAGAGAGGCTCATGCAAATGCAGAGATGACTTCTTCCTCTTGAAGAGTCATAGGTCTCTGGTGAATGGGCAGACACAACACTTGTTGAATTGGGACAATCGCATATTCAAGCAGAAAAATAAGAACTTATATCCTATTTTACCTCTGGCACAAAAATAAGCTAGATTGACTACAGACTTAATATGAGAGGCAAAACCTTAAAACTTTTAGAAAATAATGTAGAAGAATATCTATGGCCCCAGAGTAGGATAAGATGTGCTAAGGCATAAAAAGTTCACTGAAAAAGAAAAGATGCAGGAGTTCAAATTAAGAGATTTTCTTTTGAAAGATAACATAAAGGAAGATGAATTCAAGCATAAAACTGGGAGAATGTATTCACAATAATATAACCAATGGAGGGAAAAGAGGTCTGGAAAGAGGTCTGCAAACTTGGGCCGCCAGTTCACACCTGGCCCATTGCCTGTTTCTGTACTGCTGGCAAGCTAAGGATGCTTTTTTTTTTTTTTTTGAGATAATTGTAGATTCATCTACAGTTGTAAGAAGCAGTACAGAGAGATCCAGTGTACTCTTTACCCGGCTTCTTCCAGTGGTAGCATTTTGCAAAACGATATCACGACCAGGACATTAATGGTGATACAGTGAAGATCAAGCCTTTGAGGCCTTTCGTAGACTCACCCTCTTCCCACCTGACCCCAGGGCAACAACCGGTCTGTTCTCCATTTGTATCATAGCGTGACTTCAAGAATGTCACATAAAGGACATGATACGGTGTGTAACCTTTCGGGATTGGCTTTTTCGCTCAGCATTGTTGCACAGCCAACAATTATTCCTGCCTGAGGAGCAGTCCGAGGTAGGAGCAGACCACAGTTTACTGCCATTCCCCTGCTGAAGCATGTCCAAATTGTTTCCAGTTTTTGGCTCTTACAAATAGAGTTGCTGTAAACATGTAGAGTCTGTGTGTTTCTCTGGTATAAATGCCTGGAACTATAATGCTGAGCGGTATGGTCATTGCGTGTTTACTTTTTTATGAAACAGCCAAACTGTTTTCAAGCAGCTGTAGCATTTTTCATTCCTGCTAGGAATCTAGGAGGGTTCCCTGTATCCCTCCAGCACTGATGTTGTCACCATGCTTTATTTTAGCCATTCTGATGGTGTATAATGATATCTTACTGTGGTTTTTATCTGTGTTTCCCTGATGCTAATGGTGTTGAACATCTTTTCATGTGCTTATTTGCCATCTGTACTGTGTTTCCACTCCACAAAGTATTGCTTTGTTTCTTTTCCCCACTCTCTAATTGGATTGCTCGTTTTCTTTTGTTATTGAGTTTTGAGAGCTCTTTATATATTCTGGATACTAGTTCATTGCAGGATATGTGGTTTGCAAATATTTTTCTCCCACTTTGTAGCTTGGTTTTTTTTTTTTTTTTTTTTTTTTTTGTAGCTTGTTTTTCATCCTTTCCATCCTTGTCTTTTTTTCCCCCAGACAAAAGTTTTTAATTTTAGTAAAGTCCAATCTATCAGTTTTTCCTAATATGAATGGTGCTTTCATTGTCAAGACTAAGAATATTTTGGCCAGCCCTAGATCCCAAAGATTGTCTGTTATTTTTTTTCTAAAAGATATAATGTTCTATATTTTTTAAGCCCACAATCCATTTTAAGTTAATTTTTGTATAAGCTGAGAGACTTAGGGTGAGTCCCTCCCTGTCTCCCTTCCCCCCCTTCCTTCCTCTCTTCTTCTCTTTCTTTCTTTGGCCTGTAGATGTCCAATTGCTCTGGTACCATTTGTTGAAAAGATTGTATTTCCTCCATTAAATTGCTTTTACAGCTTTATCAAGAATTTGTTGGGCATATTTGTATGGATTTGTCTCTGGATTCTCAGTTCATTGCACTGATATATGGATCTGCGCCTTCAGCAAAACCACACAGTCTTGGTTGCTGTGGTTATCTGAGATGTATTGAAATTGGGAAGCCTAATTCCTTATTTTATTCTTCTTTTTCAAAATTGTTTTAGCTATTCTAATTCCTAATCCTATAAACTTTAGAATAACTTTGTCCTTTGTCTAAAAAACTGTGGCTGGGATTTTGATAGGAATTGTGTTAAACCTATAAGTCAGTTTTTCTTTTTAAAGATTTTACTTATTTATTCATGAGACAGACAGACAGAGAGAGAGAGAGAGAGAGGCAGAGACATAGGCAGAGGGAGAAGCAGGTTCCATGCAGGGAGCCTGATGTGGGACTCAATTCCGGGACTCCAGGATCACCCCCTGAACTAAAGGCAGGCGCTTAACCGCTGAGCCACCCAGGCATCCCTCTCTTTCTTTCTTTCTTTCTTTCTTTCTTTCTTTCTTTCTTTCTTTTGATTTATTTATTTGGGGGGAAGGGGAGGAGGGAGAAGCAGACTCCCCCATGAGTGCAGAGCCCAACACCAGGGCTTAATCCCAAGACCCTGAGATCATGACCTGAGCTGAAGTCAAGAGTTAGATGCTTAAGTGACTGTACCCTGTGGGAACCCCTGTGTGTCAGTTTTTTTTATGTTGAAAATCATATCATTTGTAAATAGGGCCAGTTTTATGTTTTCCTTTCTGATCTATCTGCCTTCTGATATTTTTCTTGCCTTAGCACTGGCTAATGTGTGCAGCTCTACATTGAGTTAGAGCAGTGAGTGTGGGTTTCCTTGCTTTATTCTCTCACAGTTTCTCACGATGAAATGTAGCGGTGTCTGTAGATTTTGCGGATATCCTTTATCAAGTTGCAGGACATCTCTGTTCTTGTTTTTCAGAGGTTTTTGTTTTTTGAGTTTTTTGTTTTGTTTTGTTTTTAAATTACGAATGGATGTTATATTAGTTTCCTAGGACTGCTATTAAAAGAATACCACAAGGGGCATCTGAGTGGCTCAGTCAGTGAAGCATCTGCTTTGGGCTCAGGTCATGATCTCAAGGTCCTGGGGTGGAGCTCCACCTCTGGCTCCCTGCTCAGTGGGGAACCTGCTTCTCACTCTCCCTCTGCCCCTCTCCCCTGCTTGTACTCTCTCTTGTGCTCACTTTCCAGCATTCTCTCTCCCTCACTCAAATAAACAAATAAATCTTTTTAAAAAAATACCACAGACTGGGTGACTTAGAACAATGGAAATTTGTTCTCATGTTTCTGGAGGCTGTATGTCCAAACTGAAGGTGTCAGCAAGTCCAGGTTCCCTCTTAACCATTCCTCTCTTCTCCCTAGCTTCCAGCCACCTGTTAGCCATGTTCAGGTGCATCATTCCAGTCTTGTATCTCCATGTGGAATCCTCTGTGTGTGTCTTCATGTTGTGTTCCCTGTCTCTCTGTCCTCTTTTCATAAGGACGTAGTCCTATTGGATTAGGACCCACCTTAGTGACCTCATTTTAACTTGATTACCTCTGTCAAGACCCTTTTTCCAAGTCAGGTCACATTCTGATGTGCTGAGGGTTAGGACTGCAATGTATCCTTTTGGGGGGGACATAATTCAATCTATAACAAATGTTGAATTTTGTCAAGTACCTTTTCCATGATGGATTATAGTGATTGCTTTGTCAAACATCGAACCTGCTTTGTATTCCTGAAATAAACCCCACTTGGCTGTGGTGTATAATTTTTTTTGTATATATTGCTAAGTTCTATTGGCTGAGGATTTCTAATTTCTAATACTTTTAGTACTACTATTACATGATTTTCTAATACATTTAAGGATTTTAAATTTCTTATACTTTAAGTATTTTTGCATTTTTTTAAAGAAGGATATTGGTCTGTAGTTTTTTGGTTTTGTTTGTTTTGCACCATCTTTGGTTTTAGTATTTCTGTGGTACTAGCTATCTAAGATGAATTGGGAAGGGGCACCTGGGTGGCTCAGTTAGTTAAACATCTGCCTTCAGCTCAGGTCATGATCCTGGGGTCCAGGGATGGAGCCCTGTGTCAGGTTCCCTGCTCAGTGGGGAAACTCCTTCTCCCTCTCCTTCTCCTGCTCCCCTCTCTTGTGCTCTCTCTCTCTTTGTCAAATAAATAAATAAAATCTTTTTAAAAATAATAAAATGAAATGAATTAGGAAATGTTTCCGCTACTGGGACTAGACTGTAAAACTGATGTTAATTTTTCTTTGTTTGGTAGAATTCTCTAGTGAAACCACCTGGGCTTAGATATTTCTTTTTGGGGAGGCTTTCAATTATGAG
This sequence comes from Vulpes vulpes, assembly GCF_048418805.1. NCBI lineage: Eukaryota > Metazoa > Chordata > Mammalia > Carnivora > Canidae > Vulpes > Vulpes vulpes. Next base: position 117,573,675 of record NC_132792.1, read on the forward strand.
TTCAATTTCTTTAACAGTTAAGGGGCTACTCCAGTGATTGATTTCAGATTGATTTTTGACAATTATAAGTCCTTGAGGAAGGAGTATGTCTTGTCTATGTTGTCGAACTTTGTGTTTGACGTTTGTGCTTGTGGTTACATGTGAAGAGTTTCTCTTAGTATTCCCTTATTACCTTAGTGTCTGTGGGTCTGCAGTGACGTCTATCCTGTTTTGTTCCTGATATTGGTAATATGTGTCTTCTCTTTTTCTTTTCATCTAGTCTTGCTGGATGTTTATTGATTTTGTTGATCCTTACAAAGAGGATCATTGTTTCATTGATTTTTCTATTGTTTTTCTGTTTTCAATTTCATTATTTTCTTTTTCTTTTTTTTTTTTTTAAGATTTTATTTATTTATTTATGAGAGAGAGAGAGAGAGAGAGGCAGAGACACAGGCATAGGGAGAAGCAGGCTCCATGCAGGGAGCCCGACGTGGGACTCTATCCCGGGTCTCCAGGATCAGGCCCTGGGCTGAAGGCGGTGCTAAACCGCTGAGCCACCTGAGCTGCCCTATTTTTGGTTTTTCTTAATTACTTATTTCTTTTGTTCTGTTCTCTTGGGGTTTCATTTGCTTTTCTTCTTTTGTTTCTCCTTTAGAGTCAAAGCTGAGGTCATTAATTTCTAAGCTTCCTTATTTCCTGATATAGGCTCTTTATGGTACATATTTCTCTTTAGGTGATACTTTATCTGCATTTTAATTTGTGTTGTGTTTTCAATTTCATTCAGTTCAAAATATTTTCTAGTTTTCCTTTTGATTTCTTCATGCTGTGGGTTATTTTGAAGTATGTTACTTAGTTTCCAAATATTTGGAGATTTCCACATATTTTCTACTATTGATTTCTGATTTAATTCTAACTGTGGCTAGATAGCACACTGCATGTGACTTGAATTATTTTACATTTATTGAGACTTATTTCATGGCCCAGGATATAACCTTCTTGGTATATGTTCTGTGGGCACTTAAAAAGATATCTATTCTGCTCTTGGGCAGAGTGTTCAATACATGTGGAATGAATCCTGATGGTTAATAATATTGTTGAGTTCTCCCGTATCCTTGCTGATGTTTTGTTGAGTTGTTCTGTTGGTTGAGAGAGGGGCATTGAAAGATTGAAAGCTACAATTATAATTGTGGATTTGTGTATTTCTTCTTTCAGTTCTATTAATTTGTGCATCATATATTTTGCAGCTCTCGTTTGGTGCCAACACATTTAGGATAGCTGTGTGTTCTTGGTGGAATGATCTTCTGTAATTATATAGTATCCCTCTCTGTTTTTCTTAGTGATTTTACTTTAAGGTCTGTTTTATCTGATATTAATATAGCTATGTTTTCTTTCCTTTGATTAATGTTTGCGTGACATATATTTTCCTATCATTTTACTTATTTTATTTTCCTATCTTTTTACTTTTTACTTCAAAATATATCACTATATTTGAAATGAGCTTTTTGTAGACATCATATAGTTGGTCATGTTTTTTAGTCCACAGTGGCATTCTATGTCTTTAAATTGGTATATTTTTTAGACCATTTATGCCTGATGTAATTATTGATATGTTAGGGTTCAAGTCTGCCATTTTATTTTTTGTTTCCTATTTTTTGTTTCTGTTTTCCTATAGTTTACTTGGACATTTTTTTATAATTCAATTTTGACTTATCTGTAGTTTTTTTAAGTGTATCTTAAAACTGAAGATGTTATATTATTTATACTCAACTCATCATAGTCCATGCCTATTGACTTTGAGTGAAGTACAGAAACCTTACTTTCCTTTACTCTTCCTGATTATAATTGTCTTAAAATTTTCCTCTGTGTCCATTTAGAACGATATCAGACAGTGTTACAATTTTTGGTTCAACTGTCGAATGTAATTCAGAAAACTCAAGGGAAGGAAGGCCTATTGTATTTACTCATATTTTTTCTTACCATGTTCTTTCTTATTTCCTGATGTTTTAAGGTTCCTTCTTTTATCATTTCCTCTTTGTTTAGAGAACTTCCTTTGGCCTTTTTCTTTAGGGTAGGTCTGCTGGTGACAAATCCTTAGTTTTCCTTCATTTGAGAATGTCTTAATTTCCCCTTCATTCCTGAAAGATATTTTCACTACATTTATGGATCTTTTCTTTTAGAACTTAAGAAATAGTGTACCATTTTCTTCTGACCACCATGGTTTCTGATGAGAAATCCACTGTCATTCAAATTGTTTTTCTTATATACAGTGTCATTTTTCTCTGTGCACTTTGAAGGTTTTTTCTTGGTCTTTGGTTTTCAGAAGTTTAATGGTGATGTGTCTTGGCATGGATTTCTTTGAATTTATGCTACTCTGGGTTCACACAGCTTTCTGAATGCATAGGTTTTTAAAATCTTCTGTTCAGATTATATAATTTCTGGTGTTCTCTCTTCTAGTCACTGGCTGTTTCCTGTCCCTCATTCTGTTGTTGGGTTTATCTACTTTTTAGAAATTTCTTTTTTTTTTATTTTTTATTTATTTATTTTTTAGAAATTTCAATTATTCTATTTTTCATTCTAATTTCCCCATTTTTAATACATTCCCCCCACCCCCGACACTTTATTTTTCTTTCCTGAGGGTTTTTTTTTTTTTTCATTTGTTTTAAGAGTACTTGTAATTGTTGAATATTTAATCATGGCTGCTTTAAAATATTTTTAAGAGGGTGCATGGGTGGCTCAAGCTGGTTAAGTGTCTGACTTGATTTCAGCTCAGGTCATGATCTCAGAGTGGTGAGATCAAGCCCTGTGTTGGGCTCTGTGCTGGGCATGGAACCTGCTTAAGATTCCTTCCCTCCCTCTCTCTTTCTGCCTCTCATCCCCCCCATCTCCCTCTCTAAAATAAAATAAAATAAAATAAAATAAAATAAAATAAAATAAAATAATAGAATGTCAGGTAATTCTAACAACTGTGTCATCTTGGCGTTGGCAGATATTAATTGTCTTTTCTTATTCAGTTTGAGACTTCCCTGGTTCTTGGTATAACAGGTGAATTTTGATTGAAACCTGGACATTTTCTTATTTTGTTATGAGACTCTAGCTTTTATGCAAATATTCTATTTTATGTGGCTTTCTCTGGCACTGCTCCAGCAGGGGTAGCAGGGTGCCACCTTGATATTGCCAGATAAAGGTAGAGGTGCAGGCTATCCTTGTGAGGGCCCCTTGTTGCTGTTGGAGAGTGGGAGTTCTGGTTCTCCACGTGGTCTTCATTGATAACCGGGTGTAGGTGGTTTTGTCACCACTCGGGCAAGTCCTGACTCTCCAACAGTGCTTCTTTGGCACCAACTGTATAGGCGCTTATTGCTGCTGGGTGGGTGTGGAAATCTAAGCTTCCCAGGTGCCCTTCACTGAGTCCAGGCAGCAGCAGTGGTGGGGACTGGTTTCATTGCTGGCTACCAGGATAAAATTCTTGGCTGCCGATTGGCCTTCTGCAACATAACTGGGGTGGGAGTTTTGGAGTGACTCATCACAGCTTCCTGAGAGTGGAAGTCTAGGCTCCCTGCTCATCTTTGCTGGGGTGCATAGACCAGGGGCTATTGTGTGTGTGTTTAGCTAGGGTAGAATAGTTATTGATTAGAAGTTTTCTGGAGGTGCCTGGGTGGTGCAGTTGGTTGAATATCTGACTCTTGGTTTTGGCTCAGGTTATGATCTCAGGGTCATGGGATTGAGCCCCATGTTGGGCTCCACCCTCAGTGCAGAGTGTAGCTGGACTCTCTCCCTCTCTCTCTACCCTCACCAAATAAATAAATAAATATTTTAATAAAATAAAGAAGTTTTCTACCATGTGTAGCTGCCCCATTTCTAGTCCTTTGGCTGGAAAGAGCAGGCTTTTGTTGGGGCTTTTTTCATCTGTGCCTGTTGGTACTTGTGGGTTCTTTGATTCTAAGTCTAGATATGGGAGGCAAGAAGAAAACCCAGGGAATTCATTACCATGTTGTCCCTTGGTTCTAAGGTCATGGTTGTCTTATGTTTGTTTTATATTTAATACCTAGGTTTTTAGCAGAAGGAATAGGAAAAGATCCATTTACACCATCTTCCCAGAGTAGAAGTTCTAAGATTGTTTTTTAATGGTTGGGGAAAATTTTTAAAAGAATATTTTTATGACACATGAAAATTATATGAAATTCCAATTTCAATGTCTACAAATAAAGTTTTATTGGAAAACAGCCTCACCCATTTAGACACTGTCTCCAGTACTGCACGGTAGCAGAGTTGAGTCACTGCAGCAGACACTATATGCTTACAAAACCTCAAGTATTCATTCTCTCACCCTTTACCAAAACATTTTTTGGTCCCTGGATTAATATCCAGAATGCTTTTTAAAAAGAAGCAAAAAGAGGAGATCCCTAGGTGGTTCAGCGGTTTAGCACCTGCCTTTGGCCCAGGGCGTGATCTTGGGGTCCCAAGGTCGAGTCCCACATCAGGCTCCCTGCATGGGGCCTGCTTCTCCCTCTGCCTGTGTCTCTGCCTTTCTCTTTCTGTGTCTCTCATGAATAAATACATAAAGTCTTTAAAACAAAAAAATAAGAAGCAAAAAGAAAAGCAAAATAAAAACTCCTGAAAATCGGGCTGCATGGGTAGCTCAGTGGTTGAGTGTCTACCTTTGGCTCAGGTCATGATCCCGGGGTCCTGGGATCGAGTTCCGCATCAGGCTCACTACAAGGGAGCCTGCTTCTCCTTCTGCCTGTGTCTCTGCCTCTCTCTCTCTCTCTCTCTCTCTCTGTCTCTCATGAATAAATAAATAAAATCTTAAAAAAAAAAAAAAAAGAAGTAAAGTCTTAAAAAAAAAAAAAAAACCCAAACTGAAAATCGATGAGAAAAGGAAACAACCCAATAAGAAGTTGGGTAAGAGCTGGGAATAGGCATTTTGTAGACCCGGAGGCATGAGAGATGCAGTGCTCATCCTCCCATCTGCACGCCTCTGAGGGACAGACTAGTTCTGACCACATCGGGGCTTCTCTGCTATCTGCTCCAGCAGGCAGCCACTTCCAATGCTGCTGGTTTTCAGGGCTTTGCCTCCCTGGTGGAGCCGTCTGCCAAAGGGGCCAGGAGTGAGCGTGGGAGAAGCTCCCAGCCGAAACACAGACCTAACACTTGTCCCACCAAAGGCTCTCAATTTGCTGTATGCTTCTGGTCAACCCCCAGAATCCTGAGATGGTTGTTTTTGACAATTTTGTCAAGTTTTATTATTGCTTTTTGGAGAGAGGATGTATCAATTGAAATATTTTGTAGTAGAATTGCTGCAGAGAGGAGAAAAGGTAAAATCAAAGAATCAGCTTCGGTGGTACAACATGCATTCAGCAAGAGTGCAGGTCAACACAGGGGAGGAAGTGCCAAGTGTCATAGAACAAAATCTCCTGGAAGGGAAGGATATGAGTTTTCGGATTGAAAGTAACTGGCAAGTACCCAAGATAGTAAATGGGAAAATTAAAACCTACACTGAGACAAGTATGCAATTGTTTTAAATATTGACTTCAGCTTCAGAGAGAGAATCTACATTAATGGATATGGGGAACATCATTGATTTTTGCACAACATAATGTCCAAATCCAAATCTATTTTTAAATTAAAATAAAGGTAAAATTAGGACTTGTTCAGAAAAGTTGGGTTTCAAAAAATGTATGACCCACGTACTTGTTCTCAAAAAGCTATGGAGGAATGTGTTCCAATAAAATGAACCCATAAGCCAAAAAGCGAGAGGATCTGGGAACAGGAGAGAGACCAGTGACCTCCCTGCTACTGGGGAAGGGGCAGGGCGCTCATGCAGCAGCCAGTCCTGGCTGGAGCAGGGCTGTGTGAGATGCCAGGTGATGTCTGCATGAAGAAAGGTGAACGGAATGAGGAGGTGCTGTGAGTCATTGGGGGTGGCAAACCTTAGCTAGTGATTTAAGGAAACCCAAGTGAATGGAGGAAGAAAAAAGTAGCAGTCAATTCCGGAGAAGGTTGTATAAGAATACAAATAATCATAAACACAACCTTATAAATATTAAAACTTTTTTTTAAGGATTTTAAAAATTTATTTATTTATTCATGAGAGACACACAGAGAGAGAGAGAGAGGCAGAGACACAGGCAGAGGGAGAAGCAGGCTCCATGCAGGGAGCCCGACATGGGACTCGATCCCAGGTCTCCAGGATCACACCCGGGGCTGACGGCAGTGCTAAACTGCTCAGCCACTGGGGCTGCCCTAAAGCTTTTATTTTCATAACATATAATGATTCGGCAACAATTGACTTTTTTGTAGTTACATGGAAATGGGAACACTGAAAGGTTTGGCAGGTCTGACAAATACATGTGAAAAATCAACCCAATTGAAGCAGTAAATACATAAAATACATAAATAAATTAACTGAAGTATTGTTTTCATGGAATATAATGAACCCGTTTTAGGTGTAGAGTTCGGTGTATTGTGACGGAGGGACGCAGCACTGCCACACCCTGTGCGGACCGTGTCAGCCGTGCAGAAGGCTCTCCTGTCCACAGCCGGTCAGCTGCCCCCCGCCCTGACGCTCCCTGTCCCTCTAGGTGAGGTCCATCTCTTCTGAGGTCTCGTGCACTGGGATCGGCACGTCTGGCTTCTCCCACTCTGTGGAATGTTCCTGAGGTCCATCCTCATAGTTCCACATGGGCAATTCTGGCAGCATTCTGCTCTGTGGATGTGCCACTGTGGATCCCCCACCCATTCACCCGGACTCAAGGTGACCCTAAGGAACGGAGTCAGGGCTGAGCAGAAGCAGGAAGGCCCATGTCAGGTGGTCCAGCACTGGTGCGCGTCCGAAGGCCCCTGCACCTGCTGCCCTGGCCCTGAGGCTCTTGCCCCTCTTGAGGCCTGTGTTCAGTGGTTACCCCTTGCCCTCAGGGTACCCTTAGCCCTCTCTCATTGCCCGTGTTTCCTCATTGTACTGTGGTCACCGACGTCATACCTCTTTGTACACAAAATGTCTGCTGCACTTGCTAAAACGTGCGACTTGTGGCCCCAGTGTCTGGAGCACACGTTTGACAAAATTTGTGGAGGGATTCAATATGGGTCCCCTGAAGACCAGCAGGGCCTGTGTGGTGCATCTGTCACCGCGTCTGCACACAGCAGATGTGCCAGGTGCATTGCTGGGTGACAGGGAGAGAGGCTGAAGGTCACTGCTATAAATATCACATTTCCACTAGGACGTGCCCTTCAGGTGGCCTTGGGACAGTTCCCCAAATACAAACAGGGGTCTCAAGAGGTGACTGTCTGGAGTGGCCAGCAGTGGCCCAGTGCGTGAAGTGTAGGGACTTGGAGGCTGCTAGCACCTTTCTGAGTGTCCCAGGAAGCTGCACTCCTGCACCGGCTGGCGGGACAATTTCTCCCTGGGGCATGCTGGAACCCGATGGACTCCCCTCCACCCCAGGGCCTTCTGGCCACTGACCTTTGTGTCCTGTGTCTTCTTTCCCACAGCTCAGACTCAGCAGCAGGCTGCTTCCAGAACGCTTGACCAGCTGGTGGAAATGCCCGAAGTAATGGGACTGACCTGGCTGTCGGTGGGTTGCTGTGCTTGTAGCAACAGTAGAACTGAATTGAAATTGGCCTGTATGGCAGCTGGTGAGGTGGTGTCCTGGTCTTGGAAGCTTCCAGGTGGCCGCTTCATGTAAGGAATACACCCTGAGCTTTTTTTTTTTTTAATAATATATATATATTTTAAATTATATATATATATATATTTTTAATAATAACATCCTGAGCTTTGAGGCTCGTTTGGGGCGATGCACCTGCTGTGCTGGCTGGATAATTATGCAGATTTTCTTCTGAAACTTCATTTCACAAACTGCCAAAGTGGGATTATTATATTTATCTCTTAAGTCATTAGGGAATAATGATTAGACCAAAAATGGTTAAATGTTTCTGTATTGATAATTTTTAGCCTGAAATCACTGCTGCTAATTGGTTCTTGGGTAGGTATTTGGAGATTCCGAGTAAAGGGGCACCTCACCTGCCTGGCTGGAGGGCAGCGTGGGTCAGCACAGAGGTTTGCTGTGGGTCTTGCTGGTCAGCAGCAGTGCTCACTGTGCGTGGAGGGCTTGCTCTGCAAACCGCATTCCGGCTGCTTTGCTGGGAGAACCCAAGTCATGATAGCAGCGGGGGTAGTGGCTGAGTCTCCCGCTGGCACAGGTGACTATAACGACGCTAAGGAGCCCATCAGCCCTGGGACTGAGATTGACTCCAGGACCCGGCCTGCAGTTATTGGGGGCCTATATCACGCCCTGTCCTGAGCAGACGCCAGCCCACTCAATCTGCACATCCGCTCAGGTGTGATTTGTGCGGTAGAAGAAGAAACCCGGCTCAGAGAATGAAGAATTTGCCCCAGGTCATTTCTCACCCCTCCTTTTTCTATGCCAATGGAGAGTCTAACACCAGACAGCGTGCAAGGCCGTGGGGCTGCCTGTGTGATCAAGGTAGTTGTCAGAAGACAAATAGGACTTGGATTTTCAAGGTGCTTTTATTCCCATGGGAAGCGACATACAGTAAACCAATAAATAAATAAAATGCCAGATAGTAAGTACCAGACAGAGTTAAGATAAGGCGGTGTAATGGAGGGGGGGCAGTCACTTCTTCAGATGACTTTTAGGGCGGGATCTTTGTAAGAAATGGCATCTCTGCTGAGGTCTGGATGATAGGTCAGAGCCAGCCCTGTGAAGACCAGGGGAAGAACATTCCAAAAATTCTAGCACATTCCAGACAAAGAGAGCCCCAGTGTGTGACACGGCAGGTGCAGGGGAGGGTGGGCGCAGAGGGGTCTCTGGGAAGGAGGATTAGATCATGGTGGGCTTGGTGAGTCCAAGTGGAGAGGTTGGGTTTTGTAAGTACAATGAAAGTTGTTGGAAGGTTTTAATCAGAGAAATGACGGGATCTGAGCTTTGTTCATAAGAGATGGTGTTGTGTGCGGGGGTGGCACTGTGGGGGTCTGCTGTGGCAGCAGGGAAGTCTCCGGATGCTGTTGCTGTGGCCTGCTGGGGGACGGCGCTGGCTGGTATTGGGCTGGTGGGTGTGGGCAGAGGGAAGTTTATGAGCTCCGTGTGTTTTCGAGGAATTGCTGACTTGACTCGCCGGGGACTTTGGTGTAGAGATCCAGGGAGACAGATGACTGTGGCCCAAGCCAGGAGGTAGGTTGTGATGCTGTTAACTCAGATGGAGGAAGCTGCTCCGGGGCAGATGCGCTGAGTGTGTGTGTCTCCCAGAGTGGCCTGGGCGGTGTGGCACGTCCACCTGCGAGTGCGGTCCCAGAGAGACACCTGTACGTGGGGGCTGAGGCCGGGGGTGGGTTCCAGCGGGCAGGAGCAGGGGTGTGGTGTCCGTTTGGAGAGAAGGAAAGTATCTAGGGGTTTATGGTGGGGTGGTCGTGTTGGCAGTGGTTGGTGGGTTAACCAGGGCTGGGGTTTTCCATCCAGAGCAGCGGAGAAGCGGGCAGGGCGCGGGGGCTGCTGAGGGCACCAGGTCTCTCTCTCTCGACCAGGCCGGCTTCCAGCATAAACAGCTCCCCCTTCCTCCCTCTGAGGAGGGCTGGTGGAGCCCCCCAGAGCTGCCCTCGCACCTCCCTGTTACTGGGTGCCCTTTCTTGGGTAGGCTCAGGATCCTCACAGGAAAAGGGGAAGTGGCTGGGAGCCCCTATTGTCTCCTAAATCCTGGGTCAGCACAGGGGCTGTCGGTGCTCTTTGACTCCAAACCTACTTGGAGCAATTCCACGTAGAAATCAATGAAATAAATACTGCCGTTCCTGAGTGATACCTTTTCTTTTTTTAGGTTTTGGAGAAGGCTTCTGCTCGAGGACTTGGCAAGCCACTGGGAGATCCTGAGGTGCTCCTCCCTCTGTTCCTAGGACCTGTCTTTGCAACTCCTGCTGCCCCTCCCTGAGCACACTCCTGGTTGGTGCCCTCAGTGTTGGAGGAGTCTGTTCCTCTGGGATGCTTTCTCCATCACAGAAAACCCACCCAGCACCGCCTGTGCACCCAGATGTGGGCCTGCAGGCTGAGAATCACCACTTTCTCCAAGGGCAGGGCTGGGGGAGGTGTGCATGTGCAGGCTGTGGTACTGCAGTGATGGCCTGGGCACCCCCAGGGCTCGGGCATCTGTCTCCAGCATGTATATACATCACCCCTATAGCTCCTGGTGACCCCTTGAGACTGACCTGTGGAGGACAGCCTTCTGTGTGGTTCCCACGGAAATGAGGAATGCAGAGGTGCAGTGAGATCACCAAGGCGAAGGCCATTGAGGACATCCTTCTGTCCCTGGCGGGTGGGGCCAGGATGTGCTGGGCTGGGATGAGGTGTATCAAGAATGGTCCCATCCGCCCCCCGCTGCGCCACTGTGGCCCACTGAGACTTATACAGTCTGTTTCCCTTTTTGCATGGTTTGGAGCGTGTGCTTAAACCCAGGGGCAGTGATGAGCGGTGGGAAATGTGTCCGGCCCGGAGAGTGCACACCAGCTCACAGCTCACAGTCCCCCAGCAACCCGCACTCTGTGGCCCTGCCCACCCTCCTGGCCCTGTGCCTCCAGCACTTTCTTGCTGTAGGCTCTGTCTGTGCAGTAGTGGGGTCTGGCCCTCCTGCCCACCCCACATTCGTCTGCCTCCCCTGCTCCTCCCCCAGAGGCCCCTTCCTAGTGCTGCTCCTGAGGGAATGCTTTTGAGACCCCAGCTGGCTGGCCACCCTCAGCCCCGCCGATGGCGAGGAGGGGCCTCTGGTGACCAGTATGGTCCCTCAGACCCTCTTCTTCTCAGGCACAGCCTTTCTGGGGCAAGCATGGTTTCAGGCCCATCCTCCTGCCTCAGCTTCAGTCCCGGGGAGCGGACCCACAGTGCAAACTCACAGGCATCTTCAGGGACAGACGTGGGGCGCATTACCTCTGTGCAGCCTGCAGATGCTGCGCAGGACGTGCAGGTGCCGCCCCTCACCGGCCCGGGTGGAGCCACGGCCGTACCTGCCTGCCTGCCACCGTCTGGGGCCAGCAGAGTGCCACCTGGGGGTTACAGGCTGCCGTAGCAGGTGCCTGCAGGCAGGGCTAGGGTGGGATGGGGGTGGGGTTTGCGGCCCTTGGACGGAGCCGCTCCTTCTTTCTCCTTCCTTCCGAACCTGGATTCTCTGTCGCTGCATCCCTCTCAAGATCCTGCTGCTCACATGGTTTCCACCCTCTTATTGAGGACTGCTGTGACCTACCTCTTGTAGGACACTGTCCTTTCCCACCTCCCTTCCTTGGCCAGGTGCTGGGTGCTGGGCAGGGTGGATGCCTGGGCTGAGATCATGGTCATCGGTTTTGGCTGGTGGGCCCCCTCCCGGTTCAGTCTTTGCCCAGCATGGGCAGTGACAAATCCCCTGTGACTCAGCTATCCGTTCATGCTGGAGAAGTGAGCTGTTCTCCACCCTTCTGAGACTGGACAGGCTTCAGCAGGACAGCCTAGGGCCGGCAGGAGGACAGTAGTGTGGCAGCAGGGGGCAGCAGGGGGCAACAGAGGACAGCCGAGGGCAGAAGGGGGCAGCAGGGGGCAGCAGAGGGCAGCCCAGGCCTCTGGGTGCTTCTTACTGTCTTCTTAGGTCCTCCCCACCTCTGACCCCCGATTTTGGAGCTGCCCCTAGCATAGCAGCTTCCCCCTCTCGCTAGGGAGGGCCTCTGGGACTGCCCAAGGCTGGGGTTCTGGGGTGCGGAGGGGGAGGGCAGGCGTCCCCCCACTCCTGCCAGAGCTGCTTTGCTCTCTTCTTACATCCACTGAATTTGGCTTGATTTCACTGGGAAAGGATTCTGGAGTGGAAGAAAACTGTGATTTGAGATGCAGTGATTGGGGTTAGCACCGGGCATGGGGTCTCCTGACCTGCTGTTTGTTAGATCCTGACACCTGTGGGCCCTGTTTGCACATCTTTGAGAGGGAGAGGCCTGCTCCTAGCCTTTTGTCAAGTTGGGCTCAGGTAACCATGCAGGGGACAGTGCTCATGGGCATCGGGGACACCGGGGGCACAAGCACAGGAAGTCACAAGGAAAGGCACAGCCCGAAGTGCAGCGACAAGGGCTGGGGCCCATTGGGGAGGGGCACCCTGGAGGTTATCCTGGGTCATGACAGCAGAGGGGGGCTCCTGCTGCCTGGCCTGGGAAGTAGCCAGCTCCCGGCCAGGGCACAGGAGCTCCAGGCAGGCGCTCGTGGCTGAGGTGTCGGAGGCGGTGGGTGTAGAGGTGCTCCGTGCCCAACAGCAGCTCCCAGCAGGGCAGAGGGGACAGAGCACTCCCCTAGATCCAGGGTGCTCAGATCTTGTGTGGACACTGGGGTGCCCCTGAGAGGTCAGGCCGATGGCTTCCCCCTTCATGGAGGAGAAAAGGCTCAGAAAAGTGACAGGGACTTCCTCACATTTTGTATAAACAAAACTGCACAGCTGGGAATGGGCCAAACCTGCGGTCCACTCTATGGCCAGTTCTGTGCATTCGAGCAGCCCTGGTCCCACACAGGGAAGGCCTTGGGGAAGGGGGCTTGTGCCCCCCCCCCCAGTGGAGGAGCCTGGGTTGGGCAAAGGCTGCTCTGCTCCACCCCTCCAGCCAATGCTCTGCGTGTGCAGCTGAGGAAAGACAGCTTTGTGTCCCCGGAACTTCCCCGCAAGACGCAGTGAACCCAGATCCCCGAGGATCTTCAGCCGCAGGGTTAAGGCTGCCGGGCACAGTCTCCCTTCACCCTCCCTCCTGCCTCGGCTGCGCACCTGCTTTCCCCTCCCCGGCCTGGGGCCTGATCTCATGTTACCCGACCCTCTTCCTGCCATTCAGCCCTCCATGGTGCTGTGCGGACATGCCAAGTCCATACTGGCATGTCCAGCACATCCTCAAATGGAGAATCCCTCGTGCTTTGAATACCCAGCTCCCTGCCCGCCTGTCCCCTGTTGGGGCCTGGAGGCTGCACCCTGACCTGGCATCCCCTAGGGAAGCAAGCTGAGGTTATAGAGGAATGATGGGGGCGGTCTTCCCCCCCTCCCAGACTCCCAGTCACATGACCCGTCAGCCTGCCCCCTCTCTGGCCCATTGCAAGGATAGTGAAGAGGCCTTGGGAGTGAAGAGGCCATTGGTGCCCCCGAGTGCTGCAACCCCCGTTTGGCCTGGCCCCCAGCTCACCACTCAGGAGAGAGCTGCCTGAGCTTGTCTACCGTGCAGACACCTCCGCGAGGTTGAGGCCTGTGGCAGGGAGGGGATCCTCCTATGTGCCCCAAGAACATGACAGATGCTGCCCTAAGGGACTCTGGAGAAGAGGGGGGGACCTTCCTGGCGTTTTTCAGACCAGAAAAATGTGTTTTTCTGGCATTCCAGACCAGAATCAGCAAGCATTGAAACAACACCCATCACCTTGGTGCACAAAGCATGGCATGCCTCCAGAGCTCACTTATCCATCCCTGCCTGCCACCCCCCGCCCCCAGCCCAGCTTCTGCACCCACTGTGCTCGTACCCGCGCGCGTTCATGTGGCCCCTGCGAGCCCCACTTTGAGGAGTAGGGGGGTGACCAGAGGAGCTGGTTTCCTCTTTCCTCTGCCTCCGAGTGCAGGGAGAGCATTGATTTGTTGTTACAGCCTTGGCTCACTCTGCTCACAGCAGCCTTCCATCATTAGGGTCAAATTTGACGGGACAAGTGGAGGCTTCTCTTCAGGTGTGGTCAACTCACAGGGGCTGGCGCTTCCTTTCGTGCCCGTGGGCATGGGCCCCACTGTCCCTTCAGTTTGAAGGAGGCTGTGACTCTTGATATCGAGGCCATGAGTTCGAGCCCCATGTTGGGTGTGATTACTTAAATATATCTTGAAAAAATAATTTTATTAGAGCCAAACTATTTAAATAATTTTATTTGTTTCATCCTTTGGTAGATGAGAAAAATACATTACAAAATACATTATACAGAGGACAGCTCACAGTACACATTACTAAAAACACAGTCTACATTCCAGCCAGGGCTGGTGGTAAGTTCAGAGGAAAGCCACAGAGGCCTGGAGACCCAGATTTCAGCTCTACGGAGTGTTTCCCCTCGGGGCCCCTCTTTATCTCAACCTCTTCATGGATTAGCACCCGCATCAGGTGGGTGTGGGCAGAGCCAGAGCAGCACAGGGCTGAGCTGGAGACTCAGCATCCCTAACAGAAAAGGGGCCAAATGGCCAGGGTCTTCAATACAGCAGGACAGAGTGCTGGTGCCCTACAGGTGCGCAGCCAGCAGTCCTGAGTCTGAGTTCCCCTACACTAGCCTTCACCAGCCTTGCCCACCACCCAGTGTGCAGGCAGATGGGTCCCAAGGGGCCACCTCAGCCCCAGGGCAAGCTTGCTGGCCAGGAGGCAGGTCCGTGCAACACCGCACAGCCTCCTCACCCCACTCTCCCCTGACCAGCAGTTCCCAGAGCCGGGGTGAGGACCCAGGTGCACAGAACAAGCCCCTGGAGGCTGACCACTCCAGCGGGACCCACCTCAGGGGAGCAGCTTCAGAGAGCCCATTTCTCTAAGCCACCAACTTGCTTCAGAGCTCTGCCCAGCTTCCTGCACAAGCCCAATGAAGAGGCCCGAGTGCTTGGGGCCAGCTGGAAGCCAGCCTTCTGAGGGAGGGGAGCAGGCGGCACCACATCCCCCACCCCCTCCATTCATTCAGAAGCAATTCTCTGAAGCGGCTCTCAAGCCTTCATCCTCACTTTCTTAGAAATTTGAAAACATCTGTGACTAAGAAAAGTCATCCTAAGAATCAAGGGCATCATTCCAGCCTGCTGTTGTGGTTTAGTGGGCCAGGCTCTGCATCCCAAGGGGACAGGTGCAGGTTGCTCCGGGGGGCCTTCGTGAGAAACCTGGGGGCCAGCCAGGTGAGCTTCACTGCGAAATCCCAGCCTCGAGACCCTGCCCCTCCCCCACCGCCCAGGCAGTGTGGGGGTGGGGGTGGGGATGGGGGGGGGCAGGAGGTGGGAAGAAAAAGAAAGATGAGTCAAGACCAGCATCTTCAAATTAACAAACTGTAATTGTTTTCCCAAAGATACATTTTTTTCATACACATCCATCATACACTGTAACCAAAAAAAGCAGTGTACATGAAATAAGAGAAAATAAATTAAAAATCCATAGCATAGGTAAGGAGGCTCTAGTCTGGAGCACAGCTGAGTTTCCAGCAATATAAGGAGGCTCGAAAGTTTCTTTTTATAAGAATGCCTGCTAGCAGGGGTTCCAGCCAGGTGGTTGGTTGGTCTGTAAGTCAGTCTTGAAGTACTTGAAACAGGTCTGTGTTTTTGTTTTTCCTTAGCGTTTAAAATAGCCATCATTGTCCTGCAATAGGCAGAGCTATCACGTCCAGGAAAAATGAGGGAGGGAACCACAGAGGCAGCGTGAGATCCGAATACAGCATTCAAAGGTAATTGGTCCAGTGGCGCCTGGGGAAGAGGGAGGGACAGCTCTCCAGGGTTAGCCATCTTCCTTGGGAGGTGTGTACCAGCCTGCACAGAAAGCCAAGAGACCGTCACGGGGTGCAGGCCCATGCCCACCCTCTCAGCCCAGTCATGGAGGGTACCTCCAAGGTCAGGGGTGAAAAGATCCTAGCAATAGCAAGGGCTTCCCAGTGGGGGTTGGGGGGGGCAGAGCAGCTGTATGGGGGCTGGGAAGCCGCCCAATGGAGGCCAGGACTATGGGGGTGGGGGGGACACACATGAGCTGCCTGACATGAAAGGATATAGTGATGTGAGCTTTTGTCTCAAAGGGTAGTCGGGAACAGGGCAGCACTGAGGATGCCACCTCCCACCCCCCAACCCAATACAACAGGCAGGCAGTGCTTTTCTGGGAAGGGAGTCACCACCTCCAGCCCTTCTCTGGGGGACAGAGACAGGGGGGTAGTAACGGCTCAGAAACCAAGAGAAGGGATTCTTGCTCTGTGGTGGGAAGTGCCATCCTCGGGGCCTGGTTGCAGCTCACCGTTCTTCTCGTGGATCTGCACCAGGGACTTGTAGGACTGCTGTGCTCTCGTCAGGCTGTACTGGGACTGCGGCAGGAGGCGACCGTGAACACGGCGGGCTGCGGCCCTCCTGCCCCACCCTCCACAGCTGCCAGCCAGAGACCTGGTGCCCCGGCACAGTGCCCTGCTGACCTGTGGTACCTTCTGCCCACAGCCCTGCCCCCCAGGCCCGCTCGGCAGAGGCGCCAGAGGCCTCACCCTCTTGGGCTTTGACGCGAGCAGCCTCAGGGCCTGGCTCCTTACTTTGTTGGCTCCAAACTGCACTCGTGCCTTCCCCTTCACCAGCGTGGCGCTGATCTGCATGATCACAGACTCTATGGAGTAGGCGCTGCTCCAGCCCTGGAACAAGGAGGGATGGAGCAAAGAAGGGTTAGCTTTTCTTGTGCATGTTCCTGCCCAGAGTTATGCCTACCACCCAGGCTACAGGGGTGTATACGTATGCTGATGTCAGCCCTGCCCTGCCCAGGCCAGCCAGGAGGGACCGACAGGCTCACCTGCTTGGTGAGAAGTTCCATGCAGATGGCACCTCCGCCCAGAACATACCTGCAGAAGAAAGGTCAGTGAGGCAGCTATATATGTGGCCATATTCCACGCCTTCCTTACCTTCCGCCCCTGCTGAGCCACTCACCCTCCGGAAAGGACTGGAGACACAACCCTGACAAACGGCGGGTCAAAGGGGAAGTTATCCTGTGAAGGAAGACAAAGGTGATGTCAGAGGGGCCCGAGTCCACCCCCAGGACGGCCCTCCACCAGGCAAGGAAGTCACCTGGCTGACCAGGGAGCAGCCACAAAGAGAAATCTTACTTTGAAAGAAAAATTAAGTAGGATGAAGTCAGCTCCTTCCTTCTCTTTAAGGATCTGGAGATCGTTGTGCAAAGCGCTGTCTTGGTCGACTCTGTGAAGCCAGAAGGGTGAGCTCAGAGCCCAGGTCCCAGCCCAGGAGCCCAGAGACAGCTCCAGCTCCCCCAGGCTGGCCACAGGGGCACAAGCCCGTCCACACACGCTGCTCCCCACTTACTACCCAGTCAACACTCACTTGAGGAGTTTGACGTTCCAATCATACAGGCTGTCATTCACAAGTTCGACTGCATAGTTTCCTGAAGAAAGGAAGACAACATGGGCCGTCGGGAAGGTCCAGGGTACAAGCGGCCTATGAGCCCACCCCCCAGGCTGACAGAACAGAGACAAAGACTCCAAGTCTAGGCCACATGGACACACAAACCCAACCTAAACCACTGCTGGGGCACTGCATTCCTGGCCTGAAGGGTGCACGCACATTCACGTGTCCCAGGACTTCTCGAGGCCCCAGTGCAACCCACACTCACCGCCTTTGAAACTCTGTGACCGGTATATATCCCTGAGCTCCTTCATCAGCCGGTCAGTGGCCTGCACCGAGCCAGACACCGCACCCTGCATGGGAGAGGTACCAGGCTAGGCTCAGACACACCACAGCCTCCCTGCCCCCAGGGAGGCCTCTGTTTCCCAGTTGGATGTCCCAGGACCCCCCACCTGCAGCCGCACCCACCAGCCCCCGGGCCCAGTTTTCCTGGGAAGGCACCTACGTTTAAGTAATCTTGCCTCTGATTCTTCTTAATCTTCTCTAGTATAGCCAAATTTTCCTTTCCAATGCCGTCATCTTCAGATTTCTTGCCCTCAGCTGGCTCCTCCTCTTTCATTTCATAGTGATCTAGGTCTTCCGTGTCCTGGGGCAGGGGCACGGGGCAGGACAGGAGAGGAGAGAACCAGCAGAGGTTGTGCAGGGAGCCACAGGCCGTCCCCGTTCTGTCCGTGATCTAAGGACGAGGCCAATCTCCTCCCCATCAGTCTCAGGCAGCAGAACTACCCACGGACCCAGGGAAGGCAAACAGGACTCAGCCATCTTGTTCCCTAGAACTCCACTCCAGCCACCCCTGAAACTCTCCCTTGGCAGGGATGGTTCCTCGAGTAACTGTGGCTGACACTGTGACTCAAAGCTCACGTCTCACCAGGTCACTACAGTGCCCGAGTTCTGAAGACTCGGGGTCAGAAGTGTCCTGCCCGCCCCGTCAGCATAGGGCTTGGATCAAGCGCACGGAGGCCCCTGCTGCAGACAGTGGAACAAGGGAGGTGGCAGAAGTCAGGAAGGAATGAGCCCCTTGTTCACCCTGCTGCAGGTGGGTCAGCAGTTGGTTCACTCCATGTGGGGTGGTGCACAGGCCGCCTGCCTCACAAAAGCAGCGAACCCAAGGCCATAGCAGCATGCGGTTAATACTAATGCCCTGGCTGTCACCCCAGCTCATGACATCCTCGGGATACCCGTCACGTGCCAGGTGCTGTACTAGGTGCTGCACTCTGGCTCATCCACTTCTTACAATCACCACGCCACTATCTGGCTGTTCGTCCCACCGCCCTGACCAGGCGGCTAAGGTCAGTGAGCGTTACCACCATGCCCACAGTGACACCACCCTCAACAGAGCTACAAGGTGAATCCCATTCCACATGGCCCAAGTTCTTGACCGTTATGTGACATTCTGTGAAAGCATCTGTTTCCAGAGACCAGATCATGAAGATTCAGCACTTATCACCCACTGTGCGGCGCATTCTGCGCTTAACACCTATCTTTGCCTTCCCGACAACCACACGTGGTCGTCACAAATCCTATCCTACAGGAAAAGCACAGCTTAGGGAGATCGGGTAAAGCCCCCCATTAAACTCGGGATGCAGGACTCCAAGACTCCTGGAGCCATAAAGACACAGGTAGGGGTGTCTGTCTCCTACGCCCTGGCTGCTCTTCCAAGTCAATAAATCTGGCCTTAATCCTTTCTCTGCCCGGTCTAGACCGCAGGGCTACATACAGGGAGCACTCAGTGGTGCTGACAGAAAAAGTCACCCGCCAATGCTGCCCAGGGGGTCCACCCTACCTCGGGCATCTCCTCGTCTTCATCTTCTGACGACACATCCTCCTGTGTGCACTGTGACAGGGTGGGGGGGGGGGGGTGGGGAGGGGGGAGGCAGAGATCAGAGCCCCAGTGGCTTCTCAGCAGGCAGCTTCCAACCTCTGCCCCGGAGCCCTGGGTCTGGGGGTGGTGTGACTGCCCTCAAGTGCCCAGCCTCTCTCAGGCTAGGTGGGAGTGGAAGCCACTGCCCAGGAAGTGACTCCACGGGCAGCCCAGCCCATCCTTCTCTTCCCACCACGAGCTAAAGATTAAGAGATGCACAGTGGCTGTGTTACCTACCTCCTACCACCTGGGCTGATTCTCCCAAGAACCCCTCTTCTACACAGGTGCCTCTAGACTGACGCCACGTTGTCAGTTCTCAACAAGGAGCCTAGGTCCCCAATGGCCACCCACTGCTACTGTTAATGATAAAATGTTCCCCATCCTGCCAAAAGGGGAAACCCTGCCCACTCGTGCATCTTAATAGAAGGTACTCTATTTGGCTACACGCCCATCTGGAGACAAAGAGCACCACAACATGGGTACATATTTGCAGTAGCCAGAAGTGGAGAGAAATGACTGCAGGTGTATCAGGACGAACAGGTATTCGCTGAGTACTGTCCTGGGGCAGCCCCACACCATAGTGCCCAGGCCCCTCTGCTGCTTACCTGCTCCGCCGGCAGGGGCTGGTCTAGCATCTCCACATCTGGGTGCTGCGGCAGATTGTAGAGTTTACACAGGTCAGAGATGATCCTCTTCAGATGCTGCAATAGCTGGGGGTAGAGGATCACAGTGATGTCAAACACCCCGTGCCCCCAACCTGGATGGGTGTGCGGACGAGCCCCTGAACCCACACGTGCTGGCTAGTTCTCTGAGCCTTACAGGCCATGTGGCTGCAGGGGGCATTTACTGGACCATCCCGGTCTGAAGCTCTGGCGCTAGGCTCCCCCTCCGGCTTCAGAGAACCCCCCGCCCAGCAGTCTGCCCCCAAATGTACCCTTTCCAGGGAGTCTCCGTGACATGGGTCTCCTAGAAAGAAAGGGTGTCCCCCACCCGACACCCTGGCCCCTCACCAGAGTATTCCCTTTCTTTATATCCACCAGCCTCTCCAAGACAGCAGCCAAGTTTGGATCATCGGACTCCACTGACCAGATTGGGGGCACCGCAGGGTAAGACTCCTGAGAAAAAAGCGGGAGAAGGGTCAAAACGCACGACCCTGGGAAAGGCTCCATTTGCCTTCTCTTGCCCAATGTTTCTATTTTCTTTGCCCCTCCTCTCCCCAACAGAAGCCCAGCTCAGCAAGTCAGTATCTAACCGAACAGCTTCCCAACAAACCCCACACCAGGAGAACTCATTCCTGAGAAGGCCCTTTCCAAACAGTCTGAACATTTTTTTCTCTTCCCAAGAGGAAGCGTCAGAGACAGTGGCGGCAGACCACCAATAGTGAGGGAGGCCGCCCCTCCAGCCCGCGGCCAGTGCAGCTTTGCCCACTCCCAGCACACAGCCCCCTGGCCCTTCGGCTCCTCAGATCCCACTGTCTGCTCAGGAAGGGATCCCCTCACCACAATCGCACTGAAGTGAACAAAAGCAAAGATTGCAGATCACTTCCACATTAGCTGTGGAAGAACAGACACAAACTGGATTTTGTCCCCAGAACCTCAATGTAAGAGGGGAGCAGGAAGACTCTTCCCACGTGGGTTACCCACAGCACACGCCCTGGAAGACCAGTTTTCCATACCGCTCCCTTGGAGCCTGCCACCCTCTCCGCCCAGCGTAGGCTGCAGGGCTCCACATGGCAGGCTGGGAGAAGCCTACGCTGCTAGCATTCCCAGCATTCCTGAGCCACGGTGCCAAATGCAGCCTGACCAGACTCCCCCTCTGCCCAAACCCAGGGGCCCAAGTCAGGCCCCTTTGCAGGGGCCACAGAGTCTGACTTCTTTCCCGGCACAAAGACCACAAACAGACTCTGGCCATGAGATGGGCAGCGAGAAGGGGACAAACATACCCTCCAGGAGCTGGAAGTTTAATACAGAAACAGAATCAGCTCCTGAGAGTTCTACCCAGGTCAAGGAAACCTACCCACTTCTACCCAAGGTCTTAACTTTCTCAGGATGCTAACCCTCAATGCTAGAAAACCCTAACAAAAAAGATACTCAAATCTTCACCTCGCTAACCACACCCAGTCCACCAATCTCAACTTTTTAGTGGGAAAAAACTGGAGGAAGAAAGAAATGGGACACGCGTTTTGGTGGGGCACCATCCAACCCAGACTGAGGCTTGCCGTACACCCTGACCTGGTTTGATGGAGAAAAAGGGAGAGAACACAAGAACTGTGTAAACTGCACTCAGGCCCTGGGTCCCACACCATCCAGCATCAGTCTCTCCCCAGACCCCCGCCTGGGTCAGGTGCTGTCCCAGGTTCCCCAGCTAATGCCCCTAGCAGGGGAGAATGCTATCACAGCAGGTAGTTATCAGCCACTGACCCCCTCCCCAGGATGTCAGAAAGTACATAGGTAGGGGACACGCTGGGTGTCTCCTTGTTCAGCAAGCTCTTGCATAAAGAAATGTTCACCAGGGAGAAAAGGGACAGTTACTGCTCAGAACCAAATAGATGGTGCTCCCACATCACCATCGTGGCCAAGAAAAGCACCCACCCAAGGCACAGGAGGGGAGTGGCAGATCTGCTACCAGCTGGGGCAAAATGAGGAGAATTAGAGGTTACACGGGAATGGAAAGGGAACCAAAGAAGAGGGAAAAAAAAGAAAACTCCACGATCTGCGAAACCAACACTTGGTAAAATTCAGGGAGCAAAGGGGGGCTTCGGGAAAGGCGCCCGGGCAGGGATCCCACAGGTGGCAACGTCCTCAGAGGTACGAGAGAACAGGGAGCATCAGTGAATCGTGCAGGGTTCAGGCCCGGAGGTCCCTGCAGCGGAGCCGGGGCAGAGGCCCCGAGCCCCGAGATGACAGCAGGGGCAGAAAGGGTCTTCCGCGGGCGGCAGGTAAAGTGGCCAGGGCCCGCTCAAGACCTTCAGGGTGTGGATGTGGGTTAGCGAAAGGGACCGGTGCGGCCGCCATATGTCGGGGCGCCCCTCGCCGCCCCGGGTCCCTGGCAGACTCCGGGCGCACGGCTCAGGCTCCCGCCGCAGAAGCCAGTGGCCCCGCGGGGATGGAGCCGAGCCCGGGAGGGAGACCGGGCCTCCGGGTCCGGGGGACGCGGGGTCGTGCGGGGTGGCCCCGGGTCCCCGACAGGGGTCCTCACCGTGATGTTGCAGTGGATGCGGACGGGATCCCCAGGCACCGGCCCCCGCGGGGGCAGATGCGGTCCGGGCGCGGCCCCCGCCCCGGCCCCTCCGGCCCCGGCCAGCAGGAACTCGCAGCTCAGCTCGTCCAGGCAGGCGCTGGCAATGCGGAAGCGCTCGTGGCCGCGGTGGAAGATGGACTCGAGCAGCTTCAGCTCCCGCCTCAGACAGGGCCCCGGCCCCGGGCCCCCCCCCGGGCCGCCCCCGGCCCCCGGCGCCGCCCCCTGGCCCCCCAGCTGCTGCCCCGGCCCCGGCTGCTGCTGCCCCTGCGGCTGCGGCTGCTGCATCCTCCGCTCCGCTCCGCTCCGGGGCCGGCGGGCCGGGAGCCTCCGGCCTCCGCTCGGGCTCCGCCGCCGCCGCCGCCGCCGCGGTCCGCACTTCCTGATCCCCCCTTCGCCAAGATGGCGCCGCCGCCGCCTCCGGGACGGGGCCCCCCCGCTCGCCGGCCCCCAGCCGCCGGAAGCCGCGCGCCCCTCCCCCTCCGCTCCGGCGGCCCGCCCCGCCCCTCACGTGACCGCGCGGCGCCGGCCTCCCTCACGTGACCGCTCTCTCTCGCCCGCCCCCTGGTGCTCGCCTGCCGCCCTCCACACGTGACCCGGGGGCTTTGGGCCCGGCGCTTTCCGCGCTTCGGCGCGTGCTGACGCAGGCCGTGCGCGTGAGCGTGCGCGTGCGCCCTCCCGCCGGCGTTTCCCCGTCACGTGCCCCCGCGCCGCGTGCTCCCAGGGGCCTCCTGCGCTGGACCGGCTTCCTGCCCGGGCGCGTCTTCCCCGGCCCACGCGGCGGCGAGCCTGTGGCATGCTGGCAGGAGGCCCCGAACCCCGGCGCCCGTGCGGGGCCGGGGGCGGCGAGAGCCTGGGGAGCGGCTAGGTGGCTTGCGGGCTCGTCTCCTCCCTTCCTGCCCGCCGGGCCTCCCCGGTGACCTTGGGGTAACCACCGCTCTTCTGAGCCTCAGTTTCCTCGTTTGAGCCGTGGCGTGGGCCGGGCGGTGCACAGGACACCAAGAGGTCACCCCGCGGTGCCCAGGTCCCCCGACCGAGGTGCGGTCGCCCCTTTTGGTTCCCGTGGCAGAGGACGAGGCTGGGGACGTGGGGGCTTTGGTCGCGGGGGTACGGGGCCGAGCCAGGGTGTCCGCCATCCCCAGGGACCCCGACTCCCCCCCTCCATCCCTCTCCCCCGGCGGTGGCCCTGGCCTCTGTGGGGGTCACAGAGGGTGCGAGGGGGGTAGGGGGGGCCGGGGCCAGGAGAGTTCTGCCCACCGACCTCGCGGCCTGCCGCCCCCTCTTCCCCCGGGGCCGGCAGGGAGTACCAAGCTTTGTTGGGAGTGGACTGCGCTCTCGCTCCCGTGATAAAGGTCGTCTTGGCTGTGGAGCTCCGGGAGTCAGGAGCCGAGGTTGGATGCCGTGTTCTGTTCTTGGGGCTAATTATGTCTTTTGGGGCCGAGCCTCCTTTTCACGTCATTTTCGTGTCTGGGGATGCGAGCCTGTAGCCTCAACAACTCCTGACCTAGCCCTGTCTGTCTTGGTATCCTGCAAGCGTTTCTATCACTCCTTCTTCCCAGCTCTGTGAGGACGGCGTCTTATCCGTGTTTGCAAGAGGGGAAAGGACACAGGCTCCTAGCAGCTGCTGGCCCTGCCCGTGGGCCTTGCCTGCCCCTCGGCCTCCCCTGGTGCTTTCTCCAGAGGTTCCACACGGCTTGACTCCAGTCCAAACGAGAGAATCCCACAAATGAAACCATTAGGGAAATCTCGAATTCCATATTTTTATTTTTATTTTTTTTAAGATTTTATTTATTCATGAGAGACACAGGAAAGAGAGAGGCAAAGACAGGCGAGAAGCAGGCTCCATGCAGGGAGCCCGACACGGGACTCCATCCCGAGTCTCCAGGATCAGGCCCTGGGCTGAAGGCGGCGCTAAACCTCTGAGTTACCCAGGCTGCCCTTATTTTTTTATTTTTATTTTTTTCTTTTTAAATTACTTGTTTGTAATTCAAAGTGAGCAGGAGGGAGGAAGAGGCCGAAGGAGAGGGGAGACAGAATCCTAAGCTCCAGCTCAGCTCCAGGTAGAGCCAGAGTCGGGGCTCACTTTCATCACGGTGAGGTCATGATCTGAACCCAAACCGAGTCCCACACTTAACCCACTGAGGCGCCTCTGAACTCCATATTTTATAAAGAGTTTTACTTAGAAGAAAACAAGGTGAGGAGATGTTTCCACAGTGCTGTGCAGACAGGTCCTGCAGTGAGGGCAGACCTGTAACTTCCAGTCTCTGCTGGTGCAGCTCTGGCAGGAAGAGCCCTCTGGAGGAAGCCTAGTAGGGAGTGCTATGTAGTGTTCTGCTGACACATGCAGGGCAGGGGCATCAGGCATAAAAGCAACTGGTGCTTACAATTATTTAATGAACCCTTAGGTGCTAGGGAAGCAGGAGTGAATAAAACAAAAGCTCCCTGCTCTAGTGGGGCCTGCATTTCATTGGGGGGAGATAGATACAGCAAAGGTGACCTCTTTAACACCCACTGACTCACTAGATTTATCATGCTTACTGAGCACCTATACATGGGATGCAGGCGCTGGACATGAGGGGCCCGTCCTGCCCTTTCCCTGCATCTAGTCCAGTGGGAGGCTCCCCTGAACAAGCAGCATGCAACATTCTGACCGATGAGTTTCCTTCTGTAGGGAGGAAAGGGCTGGGTGCTGTCCCAGGCTGAAGGTATGGTGTGTGGGGAGGTTTAGAGGTTAGGACGGTGGCAGGTTAGAAGAAGAGCTAGGCTGATGGGTGCACATACAGCAGGCAGAGGTTACATCCTGGCACATGTTCAAAACTGTGTGTAGGAGCTTGGGCTTTCCTTTAAGATCAAGGAAGATGTTGACCAGGCAAGTTGCTCAGCCTGTCTGCTTTGGTTTCTGTTCCGGGAACGGGGAGATTGTCCTGGCATCTGAGGAGACCAGGTGGGATGACATGAAAAGTGCTTAGAATGGTGCACATGATAAGGAATTTTTAAGGTTTGGAAAGTAGAGAATCCGCATACCGTCTCCTAAGAAGAGAGAGGGGAGGAAAGGAAGCCAGTGGTGAAAGGTTGTCTGGGTTTTATTTACAGTACGTTGGGAAACCACTTAAGATTTTAAGCTTGGAATGGCATGATCTGATTGAAAATGTTAAAAGGTCATTTTGGCTGCTCTAAGAAAAGTAAAGTATAGAGATTTTTGTTTTTTTCTCCAAAAGGCCATGTGTTATTGAAGTGAGGACATGTGCCTGTTAGGGACAAAGTGAGTGGTTTTCTCTTTTGCTCCCAGAACCATAGTATTCTGTCTCAGACTCAATAAATACATCCTGAGCTCTTGCTCTTTGCCAGGGACTGTCGTGAACACTGGGAGGCAGTGACTCTTGGCACAGAGCAGAGGCTCCTTCCACGACAGCTGCTGCTCACGGATGGTTTTTCCTTGTGTCTCTTACTCCTGCCCTCAGAAGCACATGGTGATGGGTAAATTGGATCACTGTAAGGCAATGTGATGAACACAATAGGGATCAAGAACAGCAGGAGCCTTAAAGGGTGATACCAGGGTTAACTCCCAAGATGGAATGTGAGGAACTTACTTAGATGGAAATGGGGGGCAGTCTGAGAGAACTGAGTCCCAAAGTAGAAGGAGATCAGGAGGAAAGGTAAGGGAGAAGAGAGGATAGGTGAAGGCTCAGCATAGACAAGATCCTAAGAGTGTGGAGGTGTTCAACCCTGGAATTTTAGGCTGAGGCCCCAGGGCAACCCAGATAGTATCAGTTTACCAATACATCAGTAATTAAATGTAAAAATCTTTGATCCAGCAATGTCATTTGGAAATTATTAAAGAAATGTGCAAAAGCTTACCTGCAGTAGAACACAGTGCAGCTATTTTTTTTTTTTTAATTTTTATTTATTTATGATAGTCACACACACACACACAGAGAGAGAGGCAGAGACATAGGCAGAGGGAGAAGCAGGCTCCATGCACCGGGAGCCTGACGTGGGATTCAATCCTGGGTCTCCAGGATCGCGCCCTGGGCCAAAGGCAGGCGCTAAACCGCTGAGCCACCCAGGGATCCCCACAGTGCAGCTATTAACAATAGTTACCAAAGAATACTCACCAGCATAGAGAGGTGTTGGAGGAACAGTAAATAGAAAAGAAAGGTTACGAGTCTAGATTTATGGGATGTTCCTTTTAAAAAAAATGAGTAAAAATGTACATGACTTAGTTATGAACCCAACAAATGCATATTTTTGTACACCAAAAACATGAACAAGTACGTTCATGGCAGTATTATTTTTAATAATTCAAAACAGGAAACAACACAAATCTGACAGTAGTGGTGTGGATGAACAAGGGCATATTCACACGGAAGCATGTTCAGCAGGGCCCACAAGTCGCACTAATGTCATGTCTAAAAAAGCCACACACACAAAGATTATGATTCCATTTACTTTTTTTTAAAAGATTATTTTTGTGAGAGAGACCAGGAGTGGGGAGAGGGCAGAGGGAGAGGGAGAGACAGATTCCCTGCTGAGTAGGGAGCCGGACACAGAATGCAATCCCAGGACCCTGAGATCGTGACCTGAGCCGAAGGCAGACTCTTGACTGACTGAGCCCCCCCAGGTACCCCTATGACTCCATTTATATAAAATTTATCAGGATCCCTGGGTGGCGCAGCGGTTTGGCGCCTGCCTTTGGCCCGGGGCGCGATCCTGGAGACCCGGGATCGAGTCCCACATCGGGCTCCCGGTGCATGAAGCCTGCTTCTCCCTCTGCCTGTGTCTCTGCCTCTCTCTCTTTCTCTCTGTGACTCTCATAAATAAATAAAAAAATTTAAAAAAAATTTAAAAAATAAAATTTATCAGGTAAAGCCAATGTGTTCTATTAGAATACTGGTTATTTTTTTTTTCAGTTTTTTTGTTAATTGTGGGAAAACACGTGTAACATAGGATTTACACATTGTAACCACTTTAAAGTGTACAGTCCAGTGGCATTCCATACATCAACAGTATTGTATACTCATGATCTCTTTTAGTTCTAGAACTTTAAGCAGCCTCCCCCCAACTCTGCCCTCCCTCTATCATGTTCCTTTTGAAAAGGAGGCAATAATGACTGGGAGGGAACATAATGGGAAATTCTGGATCTTGGTAATGTTCTATTTTTTTTTTTTATCTGGGTAGGACTAATGGATGTGTTCGTGTGAAAATTTAGCTATGCACTTGTAATTTATATATGTTTTGCATATAATATCTAAGTACACATGGGTAAATTTAGAGGTACATAATATTCGTATAGATACCTGTCATATAGATATTATATGTATACTGTATATATTTTATTAATGTATAAATATTTAAATATTTGTATGTAAAGTGCTAACAGTTATTTTTTCCTAAGAGGTAGTATTATGAACTTTTTGGACTTTGTGTAGCTAATTGGTGTTTTCCAATCGGTCTTCATGAATATGTATTACTGTGGTGATAGTTTTTTTTTTTTTAATTTTTTTTTTAATTTTATTTATTTATGATAGTCATACAGAGAGAAAGAGAGAGGCAGAGACAGAGGCAGAGGGAGAAGCAGGCTCCATGCGCCGGGAGCCTGATGTGGGATTCGATCCCGGGTCTCCAGGATCGCGCCCTGGGCCAAAGGCAGGCGCCAAACCGCTGCGCCACCCAGGGATCCCTGTGGTGATAGTTTTTAACAATTAAATAGTTTTTAATTTTAAAATAACTTAAATAAAAGAAAGTAGCATTAATTGTAGTGCTTCACAAGAGAAAATGTCCC
The DNA here is from genome assembly GCF_048418805.1 of Vulpes vulpes. Taxonomy (NCBI): domain Eukaryota; kingdom Metazoa; phylum Chordata; class Mammalia; order Carnivora; family Canidae; genus Vulpes; species Vulpes vulpes. The sequence goes on from NC_132792.1 coordinate 117,601,658, forward strand.
TTACCATCAGAGGCAATGGAGTGTCCCACCAGAACTTTTCCTGGTCACGGTTTTGCTTCAGGGCTGAGCCTTCTAGATGTGAGCATCCCTGCATGATTCTCTCCCTGACTGCGTTTCTTTTTGTGGGTGTGCGAGGAGCGAGCGAGCGTGTGTGAGACATGAGGGAAGGCGGTCCAGCTCTCCTTGGCCACTGGGTGGTTGTACTCAGAGGACTCCCTGCTGAGCTGGAATTAAACTTGAAGTAAAGCTCACTTCTCAGCACATAGACTAAAACAGTAGAGTAGCATGGCCCCTGGGCAAGGCTGACTTGCAAATTCGTGAAGTGTTCCGTATTTTATTTAAAAAAAAAAAAAAAGGGAGGGGATGCCTGAGTGGCTCAGGGGTTGAGCATTTGCCTTTGGACTGGGGCCTGATCCTGGAGACCCAGGATCGAGTCCCACATTGGGCTCCCTGCATGGAGCCTGCTTCTTCCTCTTCCTGTGTCTCTGCCTCTCTATCTCTCATGAATAAATAAATAAAATCTTAAAAAAAAAAAAAAAAAACGTGAAGCAAAACCTGGGGAATCTCAAAAGAAAAGATAGAGGTCACGGTGAACAGGCCACATAGATGGCCTGAAAGGAGCGCCAAGGAGCTGTCAAGAGCTTCAAGCAAGCAAGCAAGCAAGCAGATGACCATCTGGTCCATCATCCCAGAAACCAGCAACCACTCCAGAGAGAGATTTTCATAGGAGCTTTCCTCAGTCACTGTGCATCCACCAAAAGAAAAAAGTGCTAAGTACCAAGTATATCTGTGTGTGCAGTCACTGGTCCTCTTGGTAAGGACTTTGAAATGCCTTTAAGGCACCTGTGTTGCAAGCTTCCTTCTCTGAAATCTGTTTCATCTCCACTTCTTGCAGATGCTCAGGCACTGTTACCTTCCCCTCCTCTTTGCACCTTGTTCACTTCTCTGCCTGAATAGCCACCACACTGTGATCTCCTTAATAGCTGGGTCCTTTGGTCACTGTATCAACACATATACAACCCTTGAAAACCACTAGATACCCAACAAATGTTGATCTGAATTGTTGAAGGTGGGTCTTTTCCCCACCTTTGACCCTTTCATCAAATACAGTAGTGGCACACATTTCTTCTCTTTTCCTTAAGGCTTTTCTTCTCCACTCCTTTCCACGCTTCCAAGATCTCTTTGATTCTTAAGAGATCATTACATGTTCATGCATCCATTTTTCCTGGAGCTTGTGCTGCAGGTCTTAGCCCCCACTGCCATGTGCATTATGGGGTCTGTGGCCACCCACTTCTCCCTTTCTGGTACTTGTCTTGTTTTTGCTGTTCAGTTTGAGGAACAGGGCATGTTAAATAAGTTGATTTTAGCTGAGCTTTTAAAAAGGAATTTCCTGGGTGGTTGAGCCCAGTGGTTGAGCATCTGCCTTAGGCTCAGGTCATGGTCCCAGGGCCCTGGGATCAAGTCCCACATCGAGCTCCCCACAGGGAGTCTGCTTCTCCCTTTGTCTATGTCTCTGCCTCTCTCTGTGTCTCTCATGAATAAATAAATAAAATCTTCAAACTGTTTAAAAATAAAGAATTTTCCCTACACTAGAAGATGTTGGTCCTATACCAGCCCCTTTGCTTATTGTTGAGCTGTCGTGACCAGACTGGCCCTGTGCTGGTTCGTGGTCTAGCAGTAGAGGCAGCCACTGCCTTTGGTTGACTCCTTTCTTCACTGGGCAGCTTTGCAAACGTACAGCAGGGCACAGCTTCCTTGAAGAAGTGACACTTCTGTCAAGTGATCAAAGTTTCACTCAAAGGAGGTGGCTGAGGGGGGACCCCTGGGTGGCTCAGCAGTTGAGCATCTGCCTTCAGCTCAGGGGATGATCCCGGGTCCTGGGATCAAGCCCTACATTGGGCTCCTGCATGGAGCCTGCTTCTCCCTCTGGCTGTGTCTCTACCTCTCTCTCTCTGTCTCTCATGAATAAATAAAATCTTAAAAAAAAAAAAAAAAAAGGCGGCTGAGGGGAAATGTGATAAAATAGCCAAGGGAACTACATGTTTATTTTTATTTATTTATTTATTTATTTATTTTGGGAACTACATGTTTAAAAGGCCCTGAAGTGTGGGGGATGGGACAGATGTGGGGTGGAGAGCGTTCATAGTCTTAGAGAGTGTTCAGAGTCTTAGAGACCTCACCAGCAGTGGGATGTGGAGCTGGGTATAGTGGTCCAGACCAGGTTGAAGAAGGAGGCAGAGATGGAAAAAGACAGAGCCTGGACGTATGATAAGGCTGCTTTCGTCAGGAATCTTTTAGTTGCAAGTGACAAAAATCCACCTAAGAGAAAAGGGAAGACTTGATTGACTCAGAAGCTGAAAGTGCAGGGCTTTCCTGGTCAAAGATGTCATTGGGTTGTGAATCCTCTGTCTCACGTTTGCTCTTCTTTGCATTAGCTTCATTCTTAGGTCGGCCTCTGTGAAAATGGTCCTTGGATCCCCTTTGTAACACAGAAGCCAAACCCTGCAGTGAAAGGGAGTAAGGGCCACTTACCCTTCCAATCGTGAAAGTTGCTTTCTTTTCAGGCCCCCGGGGGAGGGCAGGAAGCTTGGCCTTTGAGGGAGTTTTCCGACGCAGAGAAGGGGACAGATGACTGTTTCCAGACTCTGAAGTTGTTTGCTTTTTAAAAATAGCCAACCCACAGCCCCTGTCTCTTTCTGGAAGGGCCTACAATGCATTTTCCCAGCTGCATCCTGAGTCCCCCAGAGAATCAGTATCATTTGGATTAGTAAGAGCAAAGAAGGAAGACGGGAGCCCCAGAAACTCCTCCCGACTCCCCGCCGGGTCCTGACCTATTGGTCTTCCCCGCGCTGCTGCTTCCCGCCCTTCTCAGAGTCCTCCCGGTCCCTGCCCCCACTGCAGGCTCCAGCACTCCCCCATCCGGTGAGCTGGCTGAGCAGCAGAACGTCCCACCCAGGGACGCCCCTTTTTTTCTGGGCTCTGGTGCTTCCGCCTCCGGGGCGGAGACTCCTCCCGCTCACCGTCCGAGTTGTGTTCCCGGCAAGAGCAGCCGGAAAAGCCTCCGTCTGCTCAGGCCGGTGCTAGCAAGAAGCCTGGTCTCTCCCGCATCCCCATAGCCCCGGACAACCGCAGCCCCGTAGCCCCGAACCCCCGACGCCCCGCGGCCCCGCGCAGGGCCCCTCTGGCGGCGTGGGCGCGGCTTCAGCACCGCGGACAGCACCCCGCCCCCGGCATGGCAACGCGCTCCGGGCCCGCAGCGCTGCTGCTGGGCTTTGGCCTCCTCGGGCTGCACGCAGGTAAGGATCGCGCTTCTAGCTGGAAGGGGGATCCCCAGAGGTGGGGGGCGCCAGGAAGACCGAGCTGGAATGATGACGTTCTCGCAGGAGTAGGCGACGCAAGGAATCGAGGGAGATCTGGGCAATGGTGGGGATGGCAAGGGCACCGGCAGGGAGGAGGGGGGGGTCTCCCCAGGCTTTCTGGGGTGGCAGGAGCTCACACTCTGCGGTTGAGATGCCATTTGACTTCTCGTGAAACATTATCTCCAGAACTCTACCTGGATGGGCACCTTCCCTTAGCGCTCCATCATTTCCTGTGCCCCACATTGGGTTCCTAAGTCTGGCCACTCCACAGGGACCAGACAGGAAGGGGACTGAGTGACTTCTCTACTCTCTTGTAGGGTGGGATACAAGACTTCCAAGGGAAGACGCTCTGCCAGGCTGGAGCTCTGAGGGCCAGGCTGGAGCTCTGAGGGAGTGGGGTACATTTGTGCAGAGTTGCAGGACAGTCTATGCAGGGGCAGGTACAAAGTGATTGTACAACTAAACAAGCTTCCCACACCTGCATGCTATCTCATGGGAGGTGCGCTCCCGTGTGTGTGGAATTGGGGACTGACACACAGCACAGGGAGCCCAGCCATCCACCCCAAACCAGTGTCTTTGAAGGTGGGGATGGGATGGGGTCAAAACCGAAAGTCACGTGTGGAGGCACCTCATGTTCCTTGTATACACAGATGGACCTGGACTGAGGAGAAAGGTTGTGGAACATAAGGAGCTGTTCCCTTTCACCACCACCCAAAACCCTCCTTGAATTGGAGAGATCTTTTAGGAGAAGCCATGAAAACATGAAATCTCATGTTTTTTGAAGCCACGGTTTGAGATCTTGCAGGAATAGCAGGTTTCCACTAACCTAGAAGACTGGGTTTTTAGTCTGGAAATATCTGTGTGGTGTCCCCAGCCAGTGAACTCAGAGAAGTGCTTCTCTATGAGGGACCCCATGGGATAACATAAGCATTTTGCTGTACCCTTAGGGATGGAGTGGTGGGAAGCTCCTGTTTTGGCCTGGTTGCCCCACTGGTCTAGAGAGAATGGGATGCTAGGTGGGCCCTCCTTGCCTACTTCCTTCCTTCCTGCCAACCCCCACCCCCCACCCCCCTGCCCAGGAGTCTGGGGCACTGACACAGAGGAGCGGCTAGTGGAGCATCTCCTGGATCCTTCCCGGTACAACAAGCTCATTCGCCCGGCCACCAATGGCTCTGAGCTGGTGACGGTACAGCTCATGGTGTCCCTGGCCCAGCTCATTAGTGTGGTGAGTGGGGGTCCCAAACTCTCTGCCCAGCTATGGAAGTCAGAACAGCCAGAATGGATTCACATGTGTGCTTATTCCTCTGGAGTTCCCAAGGCTTGGGGAGCTATGGGAAGGGCCATGGGTGGTTGTGGTGAGCCTGCAGGCTGGGAGGCCTTCTTGGCAGCTTCTCTTCTTCCCTGCAGCATGAGCGGGAGCAGATCATGACCACCAATGTATGGTTGACCCAGGTTAGTGCTTTTCCTGCCCAGTCCACATCCCTGGTCTCCTCTTGCCTCTCTCTCTCTCTCTCTCTCTCTTTTTTTTTTTTTTTTGCATGTGCTTTTCCTTCTTTTAATCTCCTCAAAAAAGACAGAAAGATACAGATTTGTTGGAGTGCTAAATAACTGGATCTGAAACTTGGTTCTTCCACTCACCAGCTCTTTGACTTTGAATATGTTAAATTCTATAAGATTCATTTTCCTATTTGTAAAATGTAGATTCTAATATCTTGGCTTAGATGTGTAAATTAAATGAGAAAGTGTCTTATGAGCCACATCTGCTGAACAGAGAAGTCACTGTGGGGAGGGGATGGATTTTGAAAACCTCCTCAAGCCAGACTGCCCCCCCCTTGTCCTTGACCTTGAGCCTCACCAAGGGCATGGGCTGGTAATGCTCCCTCTCTCCCTGTCCCAGGAATGGGAGGACTATCGCCTTACCTGGAAGCCTGAGGAGTTTGACAACATGAAGAAAGTTCGGCTCCCTTCCAAACACATCTGGCTCCCAGACGTGGTCCTATACAACAAGTAGGTGGCCTTGGAGCAATGAGAAGGCTGGAGGACACCACAAGAATGCTCTGGGAGGGAAGGGGTCTTAAGGAATGTAAATTAGCTCATGCTGCAGGACAGAAGGGACTTGTCACTGGCACAGAACCAGACTGGTGAAGTGTAATGTGGAGAACTTGGATGACTACAAGGTAATTTGGGTCATAGCCAGGTCCCTCCCAGCCAACATGAGTCCCACGGTTTGGAGCTGCAGTGGGATATAAATAAAGATTGACAGCCCCAGTGTCTATACTGACTCAAGAATAGGCTTTCCTAGAGGATTGTCCAGGGTCAAAGAACCAGTTTCTCTTTCCTGCAATAATCCCACTTACCTCTGAGATCCCAAATCACTAGTGAGGTGCATCTCCTCTCCCACTCACCTCTGTCCCCCTCATAGCTTGGTGCTCCTTACTCTGGCCCCCATGGCTCCCCCAGCTTCTCCAAACTCGCGTGGAGCAACCAGCTGGCACAATGCACAACAAGTAGCAGACAGCCCCCCTCATCCACCCTCTTCTGCCTCCAAAAGGCCTCAGGGGCCTCCTGGCCACCAACTCATCCATATCCTCTTCTTGCTCAGCTCCTGCCCCACCTCTGGATGCCCCAGATGGTTACCCTCAGACCTGGGTTTCCTGCCCAGAGGGTTTCCCACTCCTATCTCCCTTGGCTTTCTTCTCTTCCCGCTCAGGGCGGAGTTGATGGCTGGGGTGCAGGAGTGCTTGAGCCCGGCTTACCGTGCTCATCTCTTGACAGTGCTGATGGCATGTATGAGGTGTCCTTCTATTCCAACGCCGTGGTCTCCTATGATGGCAGCATCTTTTGGCTGCCGCCAGCCATCTACAAGAGCGCATGCAAGATCGAAGTCAAGCACTTCCCCTTTGACCAACAGAACTGCACCATGAAGTTCCGCTCGTGGACCTATGATCGGACAGAGATCGACCTGGTGCTCAAGAGTGACGTGGCCAGCCTGGACGACTTCACCCCCAGTGGCGAGTGGGACATCGTGGCGCTGCCCGGCAGGCGCAACGAGAACCCAGACGACTCTACCTATGTGGACATCACGTACGACTTCATCATCCGGCGCAAGCCACTCTTTTACACCATCAATCTCATCATCCCCTGTGTGCTCATCACCTCGCTGGCCATTCTGGTCTTCTACCTGCCATCTGACTGCGGCGAGAAGATGACACTGTGCATCTCTGTGCTGCTGGCGCTCACTGTCTTCCTGCTGCTCATCTCCAAGATCGTGCCGCCCACATCCCTAGACGTGCCGCTCGTTGGCAAGTACCTCATGTTTACCATGGTGCTGGTCACCTTCTCCATCGTCACCAGCGTCTGCGTGCTCAACGTGCACCACCGCTCGCCCACCACGCACACCATGGCTCCCTGGGTCAAGGTGGTCTTCCTGGAGAAGCTGCCCACGCTGCTCTTCATGCAGCAGCCGCGCCACCGTTGTGCCCGCCAGCGCTTGCGCCTAAGGCGGCGGCAGCGCGAGCGCGAGGCGGGTGCCCTCCTCTTCCGAGAAGCCCCGGGGGAGTCGTACTCCGGGTCTGCGCGCGGCGGGGTGGGGACAGATGGCTGTGGCCTCCGCTCGGCGGTGGATGGCGTGCGCTTCATCGCGGACCACGTGCGCAGTGAGGATGACGACCAGAGCGTGAGTGGCGCGGCTGCGCGGGGCTAACAGCGTGGGCTTCCAGGAGGCGGCGGCGGCGCGGGGAGTGGCGTTAGTAGGAGTCTGACAGGCCGGGGCGGACGTGCCGGTGGGGTTAGGGTAGGGGGACACGGGGGAAGCCATGACCCCCCAGAGACCCGAGGCCCTCTGGTCCCCGAGTTGGAGCTGGTGCCCGGAGGAGTCCCTCGTGCGCCTCATGGCGGACAGAATTGGAGGTCAAAGGTGGGAGGTGAAGGGGTTCCGTGAGGTGGGGGGCAGGGGCCCAAGTCCACACATCTTTCCTTGGTCTTGGGCCCTGGTTTGGAGGAGGGGTAGGTGGAGGCTGGGGCTTCCCAGAGCATCCCCCGCTGTGCGCACACCCGGCTCTTTTCTTCCAAGAGGGGAGCTTTCCTGATGGGCGGAGGGCAGGCCAGGCCCCGGAGACAGGAGCACGGAGCTGGGCGCAAGGCCTCTCAGACTTAGCTGGGTGTGGTGCTCCATCCACATCCCGCCACCGTCCGGCTTCTCCTGCAGTCTCCCTATCTTTTAGTAAATGGCATCATGGTCCAACCAACAGTCCAGACTGAAAGCCTGGAGTGATTCTTGACTCCTCTCTCTAACTGTCCCCTCCGTGCACATCAGCCGAAGTCCTGTCCTATGAGCACAATGTCCACAATACTTCTCAGCTGTTTCCTTCCTCGTCCATCTCCAGGGTACTCCCCTGGCCCTAGGCCTCCACCAGCTCTTGCTGGACCATGCAGAATCTCTTGCTGGTCTTCCTGAATCAGCTTTATTCTCTTCCATCCAAATAGACAATATCTCCTTCTCAAATCTTGTGCCTTCTCCTCCCTGGCTCAGGATTTTCTGCCTGGAATGCCCTTCTTTTCCTTTTAAAAAATATTATTACTGGGGCGCCTGGGTGGCTCAGTCAGGTAAGCATCCGACTTTTGAGTTTGGCTCAGGTCATGATCTCAAAGTCCTGGGATTGAGCCCCGCGTCTGGCTCTGTGCTCAGTGAGGAGTCTACTTGAGATTCTTTCCCTCCCCCTTTGCCTCTCCCCCTATGCTCTTTCTCTCCCCTCCCAAATCTTTTGAAAGAAAAGTATTATTATTGCTATTAACATTTGCTCTCCTGTTTGAGAGAAAGTTGCAGACATTGTGACCATTTATCCTGAATACTTCACTGTCCTGACAGTAGGGATGTTGTCTTGCATAACTAGGATCAATGATCAAATTCAGGAAAATCAACATCCATATAATATCTTTAACTGATACAGAATCCATATTAAAAGTTTTCAGGGGGGGATCCCTGGGTGGCGTAGCGGTTTAGCGCCTGCCTTTGGCCCAGGGCGCGATCCTGGAGATCCAGGATCGAATCCCATGTTGGGCTCCCGGTGCACGGAGCCTGCTTCTCCCTCTGCCTATGTCTCTGCCCCCCCCCCCCCCTGTGACTATCATAAATAAATAAATAAATAAATTTAAAAAAATTAAAAAAATAAAAGTTTTCAGGGGATGCCTGGGTGGCTCAGCGGTTGGGTGTCTGCCTTTGATTCAAGGCATGATCCTGGATTCCCGGGATCCAGTTCCACATTGGGCTCCCTGTGAGGAGCCTGCTTCTCCCTCTGCCTGTGTCTGTGCCTCTCTTTCTATGTCTCTCATGAATAAATAAAATCTTTTTATTTTTAATATTATTTATTTATTTATTTATTTCATCATAAAAAATTTTTTTCAGGTCTTGGGGCTCCTGGGTGGCTCACTTGGTTAAGTGTCCAACTTTTGGTTTCAGCTCAGGTCATAAACTCAAGGGTTGTGATGGGGTCCTGTGTCTGACTCTGTGCTCAGTGTGGCGTCCACTTGAGATTCTCTGTTCCTCTGCCCCCTCCCCAACCCCCCATCTGTGCATTCTCTCTCTCTCTCTCTCACAAATAAATAGAGAAGCCTGGGTGGCTCAGTGGTTGAGCGTCTGCCTTTGGGTCAGAGTGTGATCACGGTTTGGGGACCGGGTGAGGGGATCCCTGTGAGTGATCCCAGTTTGAGGATCCCTGTGAGGAGCCTGTTTCTCCCTCTGCCTATGTCTCTGCCTCTCTCTCTGTGTCTCTCATGAATAAATAAATAAAATCTTTAAAAAAAAAACCCACAAATAAATAGATCTTAAAAAAAAAAAGTTTCCCAGCTTTCTCAGCAATGTCCTTTGGAGCGCTCTCCCATCCTGATCAGGTTCTCAAGTTGCATTTAGCTGTTCTTTTTTTTCCTTTGATCTGCAACAGTTTCTCAGCTTTGGTTTTCATGGCATCAACATTTTGAGGGATGCAGGCTGGCAGAAGGGCCCTCAGTTTGGGTTTGCCTGCTTGACTTTGTTCCTGCCACAGCTGGCTCCTTCTTGCTTTTCAGATGTGACCTCAGGTGTCACTTCCTCAAAGAGGCCATCCCAGGCTAGACCCCTCCAAGTGTCTCAGTCCCGACTTTCCTTAGAAGCACCCACTGGCATGTGATTATTTTATTTGGGCCCCCTTCCCTTGGTGGACTGTAAGCCACAGCAGTAACCAGCATGGCATGGACAAGCCCGTTACTCAGTGGTTGACCAGGTCAACGGACACAACGGCCTCCTTCTCAGACCTCCAGGGGGATGTGTGCCAAGGCCCTGACTCGGGCTGAGTGAAGGAGCTCTGAGGGGAGGCCGGCCCTGGAAGCAGGCCCTGTGATAGCTGTCCGACTTAGATGTCCTCTTTCCAAGGACCAGTCCTCACACTGGGGTTGCCTGTGTGGTGGAGGTGGCACCATTGGACGGGGCTCCCAGGTAGTCACGTAAGGAGGGAGGCCTGCAGGGACACCCAGGTACCGGCACTCTGTTGCAGGTGCTGGGATTACAGAATGCATCTGGTAGGGTCTCTGTCATTTAGGAGCTCAACACTGGCTGGGGTGGGCTGGGGAGGCCGTAATGTGATCAAGACATGTCCACACTGCTGAGAAAGTGCAGAGAGTGTCAGCAAAGATCACTTCATAGAAGAGGTAACGTTTAGTTTGGGCTGTAGAGGATGTGTAGGAGTTTACCAGGCAGAGGAAGGGAAGGCTGGAATGGTAGACAGAAAGGCACAGCAATGTGAGAGCATGCACCAAGCTGTGGTAAGTCTGGGGTCTCGGGCAGGAGAGGAAAGCACATGTGGAGGCTCAGATTTGTTGTGGGTGGGTCTTGAACCCAAATTTGGGAGTTTGGATGACCCCGGGAGGTGGTGGGGCTGCTAGAGGCTTTTCAGCAGATAAGTTTGGAGCTGCGCTCTGGGGTCATGGAGGGTCGCAGAGCAGGGAGGGTGTGTGTGTGGTGAGACCTGTGATTTCCCATCCACACTCCTGTCCTGCACTGTGCGATTCATAACCCGGCCTCCCTTGTCTCATCTGTGCAGGTGAGTGAGGACTGGAAGTATGTCGCCATGGTGATTGACCGCCTGTTCCTTTGGATCTTTGTCTTCGTCTGTGTGTTTGGCACTATCGGCATGTTCCTGCAACCTCTGTTCCAGAACTATTCTGCGGCCACCTTCCTGCACACGGACCACTCGGCCCCCAGCGCCAAGTGAGGCCCTCCCCAGCTCTCAGCTCCTCCACCCCGCTCTCCGTTGACAGTAGTTTGGGGATAGGAGGGACAGGGAGGCTACAGGTGGGGGGGTGTGCTGCCCCCAATCCAGCCTTCCCGCCACCTGAGCCCCTCCCAGCACACCCCCAGGCCCAACCGGCTGCTGCCCTGCCCCAGCCCCACACTAGTGCTGCTGGTCAGGCATGGAAGCTGAGGGTGTGGATGTGGGGCGTCCCACCCCAGGAAAGCATGAAGGGGACACAGCCCCAAGGCCTCTGACGTGGTGCCGAACTGACAGCATGTGGTGGGCTGATGTCATAGTAGCTCTGAGGGACGAGCAGGAGGAGGGCCCTGTGGGACTGGATTTGGCCCCTTCCTAAGGACTTGGCCTCTGGGCTGTGGTCAGACCCCTAGGGGGCCTCCGAGGCCCCTCAGCCCCTTGCTTCCATGGGCTCTGGAGCCTAGCCCCAGGTCCTGCACCCTGTCCCTGCATGTCCCCCCACTTCCTTTCTTGCTCAAACTGGGCTGGGCAGCAAAGGAGCCCCTGGTTCCATGTCTTCCGGTGACCTGCGCAGAGCCCACCCAGATCCTTGCAACTCTGCACAACATGCGAACTCACGGCTGTCCCTCCCTGCAGGAACTGCCCGGGTAGCAGGGGTCAGTCAAGTAATGCTGTTAGCTCTAAGAAGCCCCAGCCTTTCTGCCTGCGGTGCTGCCCACCCTCCCCACCAGCCGGGGTGAAGCAGAACCTCCTTGCTGTCCTTAGCTCCTCAGGAAGCACGGCCTCTGCTTCTGTCCTGTGGGCTTAGGAGGCTGTGTCTTGACCCTGCTTCCAGCGACTAGCTGGGGACCACCTGGCTTCTTAGCCTAGGAAACAGACCTCCTACGGGCCTTCTGCCCCCACCCCTGACCCGTGACTGGGTCTGATTTGGGGTCCCACTGGTCCTCATTGCCAGGCCAGCAGGTGGCCAGTCACAGAGGGGTCAGCGTGCCCAGTGCACCCAAAGGGCTGGCCAATGCAGATCATGCTCTCTTCAGGATCCCGGCTGGACACAGGTTCTGTAGGCACAGCAGCAGTGCAGGCGGCACTGACGGGCTTGGGGGACAAGCAGCATAGGCCACAGGGAGGATAGTCTCGGTGTGGATTTGAGTCCTGGCTCACACCTGCTCTCTCAGCCGCTGGGAGCACATCTCTGCCTTGCTTGGCCTCAGCGACCTCATCTCTAACATGGGGACAGCAGCGCCCCCTTTGTGAGTTGGCTGTACAGAGGGAGGGAGGTTCGTGAAGAAGCTGTCTGTACTTGGCACAGGGCGGAGATGTGACAAGTGTGCAGTGGGCTCACCCAACTGTTTCTCTCTTCCTTGTGCAAACTGAATCCCCTGAAGCAGGGTGGGACCTGGGGGGGCCGGGCACGGGAGAAACATCGCAGGGGGGCTTGGTGGGTCTGATGGCTGTGCCACTCCGGAGTGTGCCTTTGGCAAAGCGCCATTCCAGCCCTGGGCTGAGCTTGGCCCTGGGCTCCTCCTAACCCGGGTGAACTCGGGGCCCCTGGGCTGACCTAGTCCTGCCCCGGATGGATGGTAAGCCAGCAGCTGAGCATGCTGTGCCTCAGCACTTTTCCCCAGCTGCCCAGGTGGGCTCATGCCGTGTCTTCTGAGGGGTGTTGGGGACTGTGCAGACAGTGCTTTTCTGTCTGCTTTTCTAGAGCAGCAAATTGGGAGTTGCCTGTATTGTGCCTGTACCACCTGCAAATTCCTAGGGAGAGCAACTGGAGAGGAACCCTCCCCCCAGGGGTGGGGTGCCAGCCCGAGGCCTCCCATCTACCTGTCCTAGGCTCCTGGCCTCATCCTGGACCACACGGGGAGGCCTCTGCCACGGAGGCCTGATGGACAACTCTGCCAGCTCCCTGCTTTAGGACTGCTCATGCATGGCTGTGGTCCAAGCAGGTCACCAGAAATGCTCGAGGGGCTTCAGGCCCCAGCTTACCCAGCTCTCCACAAGCATCTGACATGTAAGGAAACTGAGGCCAGGAGATGGCTGCCTTACTTTGCACAAGCACTGGGCTCTGACCCTGCTCGTTCTCAGTGGTGACGTGAGGGTGGCCAAGCCTGCTGAGGAAAGGCCGCCCGTGACGGGGCTGAGTGGGCAGGGCCTTTGGGGCAGTGCCATCCCCTCCATGTCTGGGTGCAGCTCTCTGTGGGGACATGCCAGCAGTGGGGAGGGGAGGGCACAGATGGGAGTTGGAGCCTTGGGAGCACCGGAAGGTCCATTGAGGGTGGTCCCTTGTCCCTCCCTTGGTGCTGTCTGGGGCTCCCCACCCCTGCCCAGCGCTGGGTGCCCTCAGTGTGGAGAGGGCACTGCAGACACTGGGCTGGGGAAGCAGGCTGGACAGCAGGGTCACAGGCCATCTGAAAACCACTTTTTCTGAGGAGAGGGCCTGGGCAGACTCTGCTTCGGGTCGCTGGTGCTGCTGCAAGAAAGTGGTTTCTTGGCGGCTAGGTGTCTCATATGGCAGTAGCTAGACTATGTTACTGAAGACTTGAAAGCAAACGAGGCATGGAAGCCTCACAGCTGGCCTTCTGTGTGGAGGAGGCCTGTCCGTGTAGGGAGGCTGAGGCAGGGAAGGCTCTGGGTGGAATTGGGGGACACGACTCCTGTCTCCTCCCAGCCCCAGGCCTTTGCCTGCAGGGAAGGGGCCCCTGTTGATGGAAGCCTCACTCAGAGGTGGAGGGACCACTGGGCCTCGCGGCAGGCTGATGGAGAGCCAGGGGCATGTAGGACTCGGTTCCGGCTCTCAGGCATGGCCACACAGTCCCTTGGTCCAGCAGGTGTTGCCCATCACGTGCCCAGGCTGGAGTGAGAGCCAGTGGCACCTTTCAGTGTTTGGCCAGCAGGCCCAAGTGACCAGGGTGAATGTCCTGTGGCTCCTAAGGGACTGCAGGTCTAGGAGTTGCTGAGGTGCCCCCCGACCCCGAGCTTCCTGCCCAGCCTTGGCCTCCCCTGTCTCTGCTTCTGGAATATTTGCACTGGTCTAGCCAGGCCAGATTCATTAGGAACTCAAGATTCTTGCAAAGAAAAGTTGTTTCCAAAGACGTATTGTCTCTCTGTTGTATCTGGGGGCAGGGTTGGCAGATGTGGGAAAGCGGGGGCGGTGAGGGGAGCTGGAGAAATTGGACTTGTGAGGCATGAAAGTACGAGAACCTGAAGGTGAGCAGTTACTTTGATTTCTGGGATTTGTGCTTTACAAGGACTCTAGTCGCTGGGGAAGAAATGGCCATGTGGCTGGGCCTGGGGCAGCAGAGCTGAGGCTGCTCCTGGGGACGCTCCTCTAGAAGGGCCTGGAGGCAGGATCCATGGGGTCTCCTTGCAGCTCATCTGTGCGGGGAGGTCAAGGTTGAAGGCTGCGTGGTCCCTAGGACCCTGGTCTGCCCTGGGTCTCGACCTGGAGGCACCATTCAGCTGTGGCCCCTGATGGAACACAGGTCAATGGGAACAGAGGGCAGACCTGTGAGCTGACCACCCCTGGCTGCCCTGTGCCCCAGCCCTGTCTCTCCCAGCCCCTCGGAGCTGGTGGCGGGGATAGGCTCCTTCCCTCCACACACACAGGTCTGGTGCTCAAGTTAGGTGTGAAGAAAGGAAATTATCTGTGTCTTCGAACCCCCGGGGGGGTAGGGGGGTAGGAGGGTAGGGGATCGGGAGTCACCAAGAGGTCCCTGGTACATCCTGGCGCGGGAGGCATTCTCCTTTGCTGTCCTCAGAAACCATCCAGCCAACTCAGCACTGGTCTCGGCAGATCACGAATGACACCCATGCACAGCTGTGGCCACTTACAAGCCCCCAAACACATCACCGGCCCTCCTGCCTCCACTGTCCCATCTGCAGTGGATGGGGAAGGAGGCTTCACCAGGACTCTGTGTCCTCTAGGAGGACAGCATGTTAAAAAGTCAGGGATGAGTGTGCTAGCCTCTGGGCTGTCACCGCGTGGAAAGGGGCACATTCCCTCTGATGCCCTGCGGGAATATGATCCGGTGCCTTCCCCAACCTGAAGGCCATGGCAGGTCTCCTAAGACAGCAGCCCGGCCAGAGACTTGTTCCAAACATGCAGGTGGGACGGCTGCTGCCGGGAGTACTGTTTGGGGTTGGGCTGGAGAAAAACACACCCCAACAGAGTAGGGGTGATGCACATGACTTGAGATGTTGTGTCACAGGTGGTTTTCCCACCCAGGCTGGAATCCTGCATCCCACATCTCCAAGCACAAGGTGTTAATTAACCTGGAGGCTCTGTGGGGGCGCTGGGTGTGGGGCCGGGGCAGTCAGGAAAGGACGCCCAGCCCCAGAAACCCCAGGACCATGGCCCCCTGCCCCCACTCTCCCTTCCCGGGGAAGCCAAGACAGGAAACTTTCTAACAATTCAGATTTTTCTTTATTTATGAGGAATGTATATTGTTAGTCACGGTTATCAGGGGACACATCAAAGCGGAATCGTAAACCTGACTGCAGCCCTGGTAGCACCAAGTCTGTGCTTGGGCTCTTTCCAATCTGCTCTTGGAGTCACACCAGGACCCAAACCAACAGTTGCTCAACGAGAGTAAAGGAAATAGCTTTGAGCAGCGACAATTTTCACAAGTGATTATTCAGAGAATGCACAATAGCCACAGTTCAGACAAATCAACTACAAAGATCATTTTAAAAAAGGAAGAAGGGCGTCCTGGTTACTAAAAACAAAGATTTGACAAAAAGGTGAGCACTGTGGATAGGAGCTGTGCCCCGAGGGGCGCAGGGACACAGGCCGCACGCGGGCTCGTCTCCAGCACACACATGAGCACAGGATGCTGTGCCCCCTTCCTATGGCAGAAACCAGATGCATCTCATCTGACCTTGGGCTGAGTGGGGCTCTGCTGGAGACTCTAACACCCAAGATGGAGCGGAGGGTCTGGACGTTCTGTAGGGTCAGCAGGCCAGACCCTCCAGTCTGAAGAGCCTGGGGGACGAGCCACGTTGGGCAAGACAGGCCTCATGTGCCCCCAGCAGGTGCGCAGGATGGGGCCAGGCCCCTCCGCCCCATAAGTAGGCACCGTTTCCCTACCAGTTCCTTGAGACACTTGGCTGTTCCACAGACATCTTTAGTATACTTTAAAAAAAAAACTTGAATGTTTTTTTTTTTCTTTTAATTTTGGTCAATTTTTGGTCAAAAGCACAGAGGAAATAGTAGCCACAAGAACAAAAGTGTGGGTGTATCTACCACTGAAGAGGAGGGCCAGACAGGGTGGCCTTGTCAGTAGTCTGTAGGGTGTAGGGGTGGAGGGAAAATCATGTGAGGGCACAGGCCCGGGCGCTGTCAGGCAGTGAGGGGGGTACCCCTGGAGGTGGGGTGTGGCTGATGCAGGATCGAGCCAGCCTCCAGAGACACTGTAGGCTCTGACCCTGGGAGTCACCACAAGCCTGAGGTATGGACGGGGAGGGGGAGGTGGGGGTCCCAGCTCACAGGGTTTTAACTGCTGTTGAGCATCCATCCTACAAAGATTCCCTGATAGGCCAGGAGACCTCAGGCCATGGCTGGCCCTTCTGAAGCGAGCTGGCAAACAGGAGCACTTGATAAATGGAAAATTAGATCTGACTTTAAATTCTGTGCAATTACAGATTATCTGTAGCAGTTAAGAATCAACATTTATGACATTTTTAAAAACTCCTAATTTACCCATGACTTGGTCAACTTTCTCAGGTGCAGTGTCATGAGGGTACTGGGTGGTACAGTGATCTGACCCAACATGATTGATCTGCCCTGATTCTAAGTCCTGATTATCTGAGCCAAGGACTTGCCCTGCAAGAACCCTTGCTGTGCACTGGGATCTGTGCCCTGCTGGCCTGACAAATCCATAGGAATGCTTCTGGAGGACAGCTGGGCTGGCGGTGTCGTGAGGCATGTCTGTGCTCCCTGGGGCGGACGGTGTCACCCCATGGGGCGTTTGCTACGGCAGGGGCCACCCCTAGGCCTTGCTGGCCCTCTCGGCAGCCCAGCCCTCCCCGCTGGCTAAAGTGCAAGACCCGAAGGTCACTGGACATCACCTGCAGACTTGGGACGTGCCCGCCCTGGGAATTAATGAACCGCAGTTTTACAACCCTGTCCTTGTGTATTTCACCGAATTCTGTAAGTTCACCTCTTATCTTGGAGGAAAAGGAGAAGCTTAGTGATCATGAGGGAATTGCAAAAGGGCAGAGGGGAGACGGAGGGGCCTGCAGAATCACCAGTGAAACCTCTGGCCCTGCAGAACTCAGCACAGATGGCGGATAGGGGCCTGACCTGGAGGGTGAGAGTTGGTGCAGCAAACACACGGCAGAGGACGTGGACACCGAAGTGGGGCTGAGCGGGAGGTGGGCCATAGGCCCTCGTGCTTGTGTGGCAGGAGGAGAAGACGGGCCTCCCTTGCCACAGAAAGGGCAGGGGGCTGGTGGTTCTCAGGGTCATCAACCTGCTCCCACCAAAAAATTAAAAAAAAAAAAAAAAAAAGAAAGAAAGAAAAAAGGAAAAGACAAGGATCTCCTCCCCTCCCCGAGACTGAAGAGATGAGGAAGCTACGGCCCAGCTGTGTGGCCCCCCGGCCCTGGCCCCCCTCACACGGGGCAGAGGTAAAAGTTCTTCTCCTCCTGGGGCTTGCTGATCCAGTTCCCGTAACCCATGTCCTTGAGGCTCTTCTTGAAGTAGTTCTTGGCGAGCTCATAGTCTCGGGCAGCTTTCTTGGCCTCGCCATACGAGAGTCTGAGAAGATCCCTGCGGTACCGGAATGAGCACAGCTTCTTGAACAGGAGGAAAATGTTCTTCTTGGAGACACGTGACAGTTCGTTCCGTGGCCTGGGGGACAGAGGCGCTGGTGAGTCCCCGGGGTCCAGAGAAGGGGGGGGCTTGTGGGAGGCATGTGGGGGGGGGCATGGTGGATTGGGCCTCACCCATCCACGGTGCCTCGGGTCCCATCCAGGATCTCGAGGTCGTAGCCGTCAGCCAGGCACCAGTTCACACTCGTCTCCTTTGTCTTCCCGGACTGCCTCTTGGAGTCGTACACACTGACTCGGCCCACCTAGGAGTCCGGGGGTGGGAGGGAGAAGATGGAGGCCTTCTGGGAAGTCCTGCTGCAGGGACTCAGGGCCCCTGGGGCAGAGGGGGCAGCTGGGGGTCTTTCTCCTGGTCTGGGATGCTGTTTGGTGAACCCTAACTGTATGCAAATATGCTGCAACCTAAGAAGCAAGCCCCTGGTGTCCGAGAGTGCAGAGGACCAGCTCCCGGGAAACCCACGACATTCCCCCCCTGCCCACAGTGAAGGTCAAGGGAAAAGGGAGGGAGCACCTTGGGGTGGTTGACTATGAAGGGGGGCCGCAATCCGTCCTCAAAGGCACTTCCGTCCCTCGTCACACGGCAGCAGATGGCACGAGTCAGATGTCCTTGGCTGAACAGGTAGCCTGTGAGGAAATGGAGGTGTGTGCCCCTGTGTTTGTACCAGGTGTTGCTGAGAGGTGTATGGGGGGCAGAGAGGGGGCCGGGGAGTGCTGTTGAGACAGAGGTGGCACCCTCATTGGCAGGCCTTGTGGGTGGGGCTGCACAGGGCATGTATCCACTCAAGCCACAGGCACAACACATCAGGCTCCAGGCTGGGGGCAGGGGGTGGGGGTTGGCAGTGGCAAGGAAGCCCAGACCCTGCAGCAGTCTCTCTGTCACTGGGCAGGCCGGCAGCGGTGGGCCCTTACCCAGAGTGACTGACTTGAGATACACGGGCTGCAGGAAGTGGGTTAGCAGCGCCCCCTGAAGGCCCAGCACGTTCCAGCGAAGGATCTTGTCGCTGCATGACATGGTGCGGAGCCTCTCCCCAAGCCGGATGCCGTCCCATGTGGGCACAATGTCACTGGACTCCACGGGAATCGTGCCTTCCCCTGTGGAGGGACTTGGTCAGAGCCACAGGGATGCTGGGGTGCTGGGGCCAGACCACTCCCCAGTGCGGGGTTGATGGCCCTCATGCTGGGACCAAGGCTGCTCACTGAGCCACTGTTCACAGATTCCTCAGCATCTACTATGCACCAGACATTGGACTCGCTGCTGTGGCCCACAGCTAGCAAAACTGGAAGATCCCCATGCTTCTGGGACGTATGTGGGGGCGAGGCAGTAGAAAGGGGCAGAGAAATGGTAAGCCAGCAAAGCCATACAGATATGAGAACTCTGAACAGTGCCAGAAGACTGGGAAGGAGTGATAGTGCAGATGGCGGGGGGCTTCTGGGTGGAACTGCCAGTGTAGCAAAGACAAAGGAGAAGCAATGGCTGAGTAAGAGGGTTTCAGACACAGAGAAGAGCACAAGCCAAGGCCCTGAGGCACCGAGAGGTTCAGTTGTCCAGGCTGCTGGCAAACAGCCAGTGGGCCTGAGCCATGTGCCTGTGTGTGTGTGTGTGTGGCTTGTGTGTGAAGTGTGGTGGGAAACTGCTATAGGGCACTGATTTATTTTAAATAGCTTTATTGAGATACAACTCACCAATGTAAAGTGCACAGTTAAATGGTGTGTAGTATATTCACGGGGCATGTGGCCCTCCCCATGGTCCAGTTTAGAACCGTTCACCACCCTCTAAAGAAGCGTCCTCGTCTCCACCAATCCCTTCCAGCCCAGGACCCAGGCAACCACAAATCTACTTTCTGTCTCTGCAGAAAGTGTCTCTATGTCCCAGATGTTTCGTATAAACATAGCCACAGAATGTGTGACCTTCAGTGACTGGCTGCTTTCTCAGGGCTGCACCGTGTGCATGAACCCTGTTTTGTTTGCTCACCCGTGGATAGACAATGGGATGGTTCCCACTCTCACTGTTATGAATAAGCATGACTTAATCTCCATGGTCCTGGGGACGCGCCCCAGAGTAAGCTGCTGGGTCCTGGGCAGCTCTGTGGGTTTTGGACAAGGAGGTAACTAAGCTGAGGACTGGGGGCAGGCATGAGGAGCCCCCTTCCCTGGCCCGGGGGGAGGAGGAGCCAGTACATCAGAGGGAACAATACATTTGGTGCCCACCTCCATGACTCCTTGCAGCTTGGTCCTGTATCCCTGCTGCCCACCCAAGTGGTTCCCCCCCTGCCCTGCCACAAAGATCAACTATAGGAAAGCGACCTGTCTCCAGCCAGGTTCCTGCCCTGAGCGCCAGGGGGGTGTCTCCATGCCCTGACTTGGAGATCTCCTTGACTAGCAGATTCAGCGTGGAATCCTGGCCCTCCTACACACCACCCCTGACCCCGGGTCAGCCCCCTCCCAGCAAACAGATCCTCAAGCTCTAGCAACCAACAGCAAAAGCCTGGCAGCTATGCCACATGCCTGTGATGGGCCTGGGGCTCCGTGGAGCCTTCCTGAGGGAAATAGGGCGGGCGAGTGTCACTCACCATTCTCCACCTTGGTACGAAGCTTGCCTTGTTTGGGGTTCTCAAAGACAGGGTAATGGCGGGAATCTGTGCTCTCCACAGCTCGGTCACTGCAGGACTTGTCAAAGAGGGCGCCATCCCCGCATGGGGCCGTGCTATAGAATAGGGGCATCCGTCAAAGTTTGCCTGTGGAGTGGGTCCCTCCAGTTCCCAGGGGCTTGAGAACAGCCAGGTGTGGTGGACATGAGGGGCCTTTCCAGAAACCTCCCACGGGCTGTACCCAGTGGTATTACCTTGATCACAGAGCTGAGAGTGGCCCAGTGAATGGCTCTGGGCCAGGAGCGTGTTTGGAGACCCAACCCTGGAGCCTGGCAGGGCCCTCATGGCGGCCACAGACTATACAGACCTGATGTACAGATGGAACGAGACGCTCTTTTTTATTTGGAGCTTTTCTCCTCCCTTGGCAGGCTCAAAGATGCTCTCCTTTGCGGTCTGGGGGTTGTACTTCATCAGCTCACTGTAGAGAAACCTACGAGGGGAGCTCTGGCTAGGACAACAGCCCCAGTTCAGGGATGTGGCCCCAAAAAGGAAGCCTGAGAGGTGCTGGCCGTCCGCGGGTTCTCACGGGGGATAGGTGTTGGGGACCCCTTGTCCAGTGAAGCCAGCCTCTCAACCAGTTCATGTCTAAGAGTGTCTCGCTCTGGCAGCCGTAGGGATCCCAGTGCCCAACCTGGGGGCTCTAGGGGGTTCCAGGCCCACAGGGCTGATGCCTCCCAAGGTAACCTACAGGGCCAGATGGGCCAGTGCATGGCCTCTTTACCCCTACAGCCCTGAGGACCAGGTTACTGTGCGGTTTTTGAGAAAGGGGCTGAAGCAGAGGTGGAGGGAGGAGGGAGGCTGCAGATGGCGGGTTCCACGGCAGGGGCAGTCCAAGGCTCTGGTGGGGCCCCACTTGCCCACCTGATGAAGCCCCTCCGGGAGATGATCTCTGCGTGACAGTCGTTGACAGTCTCCCCCTTCAGGCTGAGAGAGTCCCCCTTCACACAGCGGTTCCCTGGAAGGCGTGCAAAGCAAATGTCATATTTCCAAGGGAAGAGAGGCTGAACAGGGCAGGCTCTTTGTTTTTCTCTTTGGGAGAGAACGGGAGTGTGCATGGGGGAGGGAGAAGCAGATGCCCTGCTGAGCACAGAGAGCGCCCAGGATCCCAGGGGCTCTGTCCCACCTGCAGGGATCACAGACCTGTGCCCAGGCGCCCTGGGGACAGAGGCTATTGGTTAGGGGCTGAAGTCGGAGTGGGCCTCCTGCACCCCAGATGCACCCTCATGGCCCTCCAGGAGGCCCTCACTGACCTGTCCCCAGGCTGACCACCACCCCCAGGTCATCAGAGGCCTTCTTCATGATGACGGCGGCCAGGATCTTGCGGCCCAGCAGGGAAGGCTGGAAGCTATTAGTGAGGGCGTTGAAGCAGCGGTGGCTCAGCATGGCTATCTGGTCGTGGAAGGTGCTGCCGGTGAGGGGGAGCTGTGGGCACAAGGCTGTGTCAGGGCCGCTGTGCTGGGGCCCGGCGGGCCGAGAGCTCTCGGCCAAGCCGCCTTTCCCTCTCGCTGTGCTTGTCCCAGCTCTGCGTACCACCGAGGCACAAATGAAAGCCCAGGACTATGTCACAGGACAGCAAGTTAAGAGCCAACTCTACCCAGAGAGGAGTTAGCAGGACCCCAAAAAAAAGATAGCACCAAAAGTAGACGTCTTAACTGTCTTTGGCTGTGCTTCTGGGGACCTGGAGAGGAGGAGCATAGTTCTTCTGAGACTGGCCCCTGTCACTGGGGTTACCTCTGTGAAACCCATGCGCTCTGCCTTCTCGTTCTCCCCAATCAAGACGCGGAGGGCCGCATCTGCTGCTTCCTGCTTGCCTTGCTTCTTGCTGTGTGCGCAGACGGCTGGGAACCAGCGACCCCCAACTTTTGCCTGGTAAACGAACCTTTGGGATGAGAAGCAGGGGATAAAGACAAGCACCCGACCCGACAGCTGTTTCTAAGGCAGCGTTTCCCAGACTCAGGGCACCGGTGCCTGACACTTCTGATAGATCAGATACCACCTGCTCTCTTATCTACTGAGTATTTATCTCTAAAATGACTTTGCTCAAACGTCAACACATTTCAAAAGGAAACTCTGAGCGCCAATAAGTCACCTGTGACAAATCAAGGGTGGCTCCAGAACTGGGTGACATCATTGTGCCCTTCAATGTGGACTAGGCGCCAGCCCGCAGAGGCTCTAAGCCTCCGCTGTAAAGGAGGTTCTCAAGTACCAGGAGGGGTTTAGAGATAATGCCAAGTGCAGACTTTTCTTTGTACCCTAAGCAGAAAGGAACGGGATGCTCTCTCCGCACTTGAATCACTGCTGTCTACTGCCCTACCTCCGAAGGTGCCAGATTCTTTTCCCTATTCACTTCCCGACAGGATGCAACGTGGAGTGGTCGAAAGGTCATGATCTGCTATACAGAAGGACCTCAGCTTTCCACCAGCCAAGGTCTCAGAATCCTAGAGTACAACCACATCCTGAACTGCTGGGGGGGAAGCCCACTTTGGATAATCCACCTGCATGTGAGGCTTCATTTTCGACATTCACTGGCTCAGGCTGTAAAAGGAATCAACCTTCATGTTCACATGAAGCTTCCCATGATGCCCTGCTCATCCTACGTGGCTGCGTGCCTGTGCACCTTCCTCTGCCAGCAGGTGTGTGGGGGCTGGTGGCTGCAGGAGGCTCCATGAAGGAGAGGGACGTGGCATGAGAAAGGCCAGAAAGCAGTGGGGGCCAAACTGGGGAGGACCTTTGCCTGAGACTCGAGGGAACCTCATGCCTGTTCCACGTGTTTGAAACGAACATGAATTCTACACACAAAGATACACACACACACACACACACACACATATACAGAGGCAGGCTCCCCACAGAGACCTCGTGGGCTCAGCTCCAGACCATGGCAATAAAGCCAGTATCACAATAAAGCAAGTCAAATAAATGTTTTGGCTTCTGGGTACCCATAAAAGTCATGTATACACTACACTGAGTCTCTCAGGTGTGCAATAGCTTTAGTTCTAAAAAAACAATATATATTCCTTAATTCAAAAGAACTTTATTGCTAAGAAAAAAAAAGGCTAACCATCAATTGCACTTTTAGCACGTTGTAATCACTGATCAGATTACTCACTGTAATAATGGAAATTATTGGGAGAATCACCACAATGTGACACAGAGACACAGAGTGAGCAAATGCTGTTGGACTGCTCGATGCAGACTTGCCACAAACCTTCCATCCATAAAAGATCCCAGCACCTGTGAAGCTGTGATAAGCAAAGTGCAGTAAAATGAGGTGTGCCTGTATGTGTACCGAACTATACACGGTACAGGTTGTGGTCATGGAGCTGGAACCCTTCAAACTGCACTGGGCTCTACAGCAGCCGCAGGGAACCCAAGGTTAACCTTTTCCTGGACTGAGGGGGACAGTGAGCTCAAGAAGCAAAGACACAGAAGGCGAGGAGAGGTGTGGTGGTGAGGGGCGCAGTGGGAATGGCTGTGGGAATGGCTGTGGCATGCAGGGGTGAGGGAGGGAGGTGGTGCATGGAAGAGGGCACAAGGCATGGGGAGGGGGCTGGGTCCCTCACACCTGTGCAGATGCAGGCAGGAGGGTTTGACCATGGAAAGATAAGGTATCTGTCATATCATCGTTGCTATTTCTCAAGTGTGATGGGAGTCATTGTTTAGAGTAAGGAAGGGGGGTTTTGGTGGGAATCCGAAGAGAGCAAAGGGTTGACAATGGTTTTCTTACAGTGGGAAAGAGAATTTAGTAATGAAAATAGCGAAAACGCTGAAGGGGGCCAGTGGGGATGGGGAGCAAGAGACAGTCCCCATAAAAAAAAAAAAAGTTCCCAGGAAGGCTTTCTGCGGCCAGTACAGACACCCAGCCTCCCGCCACAGGCTTTGGGGTTAACCAGCCCCTTCCCACGACCTCTGGCTTTCTCTTTGCCATCCCCAGGTCCTTCCTAGGTCAGGCCACACCAAGCGGATTCTTGACTTGAGGTCTTTTCAACATGCAACATAGGAGACCTTACTGATTCAAATCTGGCTCCTGTCCAAAGGGAACATAGTCCATAAACATTCTCTGAGTGAACAGAGGAGGGGAGGGTCTGGAGAACCATGCATCCAACACACAGAACCCAAGGCTGGTTTGCTTGCAGGATGTGAAGGGGGTAGAGATGATGATTCACACCTAGGTTTTTGGCCTGAGCAACTGGGTGGATAGTGAGGTCACCTATGGAGATGGGAAGGACCAGGGGAAAAGAGGATAAAGGGACAAACCCAAGAGCCCAAGAGCTCTATTTGGGGCATGTCAGACCAGACAGGTCCAGGGGAAGCGCCAGGAAGCTGGAAGGGAGCCCGGGGCCACACTATACACCTCGTGCTTTCTGGCAGGGATGTGCCAAAGTCCTGATGTCCAGGTTGCCAAGAAGGATACAGAGAAGGGAAGACAGAGGGTGAGTGTGTGTGTTCTGCCAGTGGGCCAGTGACGGTGGCCACAGGGGCAGTGCCCGGCCCCTGCCCTGAGGAGCCTGGGCACTGCTGCAGGGTGCGGGGTGCAGGGCCAGGGGACATCTGCCATGTTCAGGGGCAGTCCCCATGCCCTCCACCTGGCTCACAGGAAGTCCTCGGCAGGGTTTCACGGAAGGCAAAGAGGAGATAAACAGCACGCATGCATGCAGAGTGAGGATGATGACCTGGGAGGGCCACCGAGTGCCAAGGGCAGGCGGGGGGCAGGCCTCGCGGAGCCTGTGCACCCACAACAGGGGCACAAGGGCCTTCCCTGGTGCCTCGGGTCCATGTGCGAGATGCCCTTCTCATCATGGTGATGCTCTTACATGCAAGGTTAGTAAAAGCCACAGGACATGAATGGAAGTTCATGTCAACAGAAACAGATAACGTACACACATGAAGAAATGAGTAACATCCCTTTACTATGAAGACAAATTTAAAATAAGACCACTTTGTGAGCTTCTCTCCTTCAACGACCTTTCAAAATCAAGCAGTTTGTTACCACACAGGTAAAAATTCAAACAGTGAAGAACATGTCAGGAGAATGTCCCTCATTTCCTGAAGCAAATGCTGTGGCTGCTTTCCACCCCTGCAGAGAGGACTCTGGTCACCGCCCTGTGCACACCCAGCCTGCTGCTTCTAAGCACCGCGGCCCAGACGGCGGCACACGCATGCGTACACTCACACGTACGGCTCTGGCTCGGGGCCACGTGCTGCTCCATGCCAGGTGGGTGCCCGGTCCAGCAGGCCTGCAGATGGCAGAGGCCAGAGGTGCCCTTACAGACAGCACCCTCACCACCCTCGGCCGAAGCGCCAGGACGAGAGACATCATAGACACTGTGAGCTTGCAGACAGTTGCCTCCCTTACAGGGTGAGGCTGAGCACCTCCCCTGTTAATACATCTCCAAGCTTTCCTGGGAGCATACAGTTCGCACACTTGGTTCTCCCACTGAATTGGAAAAGAACTCCTTCTGAAAGAAATGAGCCCCTAATGTTTCATCCTCAAGCAGTTCTTTGTAGACACACCGAGTCTCCTGACAGCCACACCTCCATATTTTTCCTTCTGACTTTATATCTTAAGTGGAAAGGCTTTGCTGCTCCAAAACTCTAAAACTAAAAGCCCTGCTTTACCTAGAGACTTTATGATTCTATGTATATATTTTTAAGATTTTATTATTAAGCAATTTCTACACCCAACATAGGGCTCGAACCCATAACACCAAGATGGAGAGTCACGCGCTCCACCAACCGAGCTGGCCAGGCGCTCCCGTGCAGCTGGAGACACCACACCATGCGACATCTTTTGTTGAGATGCAGCAGGCAGCTTCCCCAGCCCCCGCCCACAGCCCTGTCTACATCCGTGTCTGCTGTGAGGGGCTCCATGAGGCTGAGCTCTCCCTGCTTCCGCCCACCGGCCAATGCGCCACAGACCATGCAGCTCATCCCTCCATCAGAACTTTCTGGCTACTCTCCCACATGGACTTTTCATATGAATCTGGGAATCAGGTCTTCCAGGTCTAAAATAAAGAAATCAATTCTGCCACTGACTTTACTGGGATCATGTGAAAGGCAAAGACTAACCTGGGGACAGCTGTGCTCTCCTATCTGATCACAGAGCATCAGAGCCTGCATGTTTCCTGCTCAGAATGTGCCAAGGTCTTATATCTGCTTAGTTGCTATTGCAAATAGGCTTTCTTCTACTTTATCTTCGAATTGCTGACTACTGCTGCCTGTGGAGAAGTTCCGAAGTTTATAGTTATTTCACAATTCCCTGCTTTCCTGACTTCCCCTCTGGCTCTGATATTTCTTCCCGCTTCTCACATACAGTTCAGGTACTCGATCACAGCATTTGCAAATGACGGAAGCTTCCCATCCCCACGTCCTCTGTCTTAACAGATGGCATCAGATGGTGGTGCCAACGCACTGAGAAGTAACAAGGACACGGGTATCCACGTGTCCCCTGGCTACTGGGAACAGCTCTGGTTCACCATGAAGTAAGCTGCTGGCTTTTGACTTCAGACGCACTTTTTTACCATTGTCCAACCCATACAGACTAATCTTTGCATGGCACTGAGACACCACCTCTCACATTTTACAATGGCAAAATAAAAATTTTGATTCAGAAATCCCGTCTCCAAAAGTCTGTGTTACGCCACTCCCCTTTTACTAAAGACCTACAGAAGTACTTGTTTCCACCACAACCAAAAGAAATCTGAAGACGGTTTTTGCTTTTATGGAAAAAGGCAAGAAGTGAAAATAGCGTTCAGTGCTGGTTGGACAGCAATTTCAAAGGAATGCTCTCTTTGTTGACTGCGGGGGAGACCTGTGGTTCCATAGTGATCATGGCCAAGGGGATGGGCCATTCTTTACTGCCGATGGAAGCATAAACTGGTATAATCTCATTAGAGGAAAATTCGGTAATGTTTACCAAAGTTTAGCTGCATCTGAAGATGTTATTCACAGCAGCACTGTCTGTAATAGCGAAGCGTGGAAAGGATCCACATATTGGTCACTGGGGCTAGTGGCAGCATATGCCTGTGCCCTGGGACGCTACAGGAGCAATTTCATACAAGGAACAGAAGGTGCTATGGAAAACATCCTGAGATTATTCTGTTAGATACAAAAAAGCAAGGCAGGTATGAATGCACATGTGTGCTTCCCTGTAACAAAAGGGGAAATGTGCCAGCTTGGCTGGCGTTTATACGAAGATGCTCTGGAAGGATGCACAGACATGTGAAGTTATCACATTTTGTTGTGTTGGGACACCTAGGAGGGGAGAGCAAACAAAACCCTTAAAAAAACTGTACGTGCCCTATTGCCCAGAAATCCCTCTCCTGAAAATGTCTGCCTTGGACATGCCTGCACATGCGAGCAGACTCAGCACGGAGAGTGCTTCTAGGAGCAAGACATTGTCCAACCCACATGGTGCTGGATGCTGCTTAAATCCGTAATGAAAAGCCTTCGACACCAAATAGCAATGTTCTCTTTCTTAAACTAGGTGGTGGATACATGGGCGTCTGTTTTAGGAAAGACCTCTTGCTTGATAAAACAACTTTAAAAGCTGTAAAAGTATCTATTCAACAAAACATGTGGCTGTAGGCGGTGCCTGGCCAGATCAGTCCACGGGGCGTGTGACTCTTGATCTTGGGCTCACAATGAGCCCACTATGGGTGTAGAGTGTAGGTTTAAAAAAAAAATTCAGGAAAAATACAGAAATATGTAGTTATAAAAGAAGTCTGATAGGTGTGTGTATCTGAGATACGTGATGACCTTAAGTCTCAGTGGTAAGTAAGGGGGCCGGGTATAGGATGGAGAGAGGACTGATGCTTATTTTTGTTTAAAAAGCAAAATGAAAAGAAAATGTACCAATATATGCATGGAAACTTCTAGAAGTACTCAAGAAACTGGTACCAGGATGAGTCTAGGGAGGAACCAGCACTGAGATAGAAAGGGCACTTTCTCTGCAGACGATTTCAACCAGCCTCAATGATTTTCTATGCATATACATATTCCTTTAAAAACTAAAATTAGCTAGAAACATTAAAAAGGAGCATACTTGCTGCAAGAGTGACTACTCTCTGGACGGCCACTGCGGGTCCTCTGGGGCCCACCCTCCCGGCACCGTGGTCCCACTGCCCTTCCTCGCCCCCTCCCCGGGGTGCATGTGGCCGTGTTGGGGCCTGGACACTCACTTGGGCTCATGTGGAGGGCCGGACTGGTCGACCAACTTGAACTCAGCTGCAAAGCCGTGGGAGCGGGCGTACTCTAACAGGCCACCCACGGGGTTGGTGTTCAGGTATCTGACCAGCTCACCAATCCTCCTGACCTTGTTGGGCATCCCGGACTCCAGGTTATCAAACGACTCTGTGTTCGTGCCCCCGGGCTGAAGGAGAATTGGTCACACAGAGAGGAGCCATGAGCACTCTTGGACATGAAGAGGGACGCACGGGCGGGCCTGAGCTGCGCGGTCACTCCAACGGCCCACCTGAGTTTCAGAAGTGGCCGAGCTGGTTGCCTCTCCATGCAGAGCCTTCATGGCTTCCTCTGCGGCCATTTGCTTGGCCACCTTCTTGCTGGGGGCACTCACGGTGGGGAAAGTATGGGCTCCCATGGCGACACAGTACTGGAACCTGGCAAGAGAGCAGAAAGGCCAGGGTTAAAGAGGTGCTGACAGGAAAGACCCACCTCACCCGCGCTGGGCCATCCTCTACCACCTGGCACGGCTTCACACCCATCGCCCCTGGGCCTTGGCCACACAGCCCTTCTGCCTTGACGAGTCAGCACCCTCCACCCTCTTCTGCCCCCGGCCTCTCAGCCTGGCTGACCCCAATGTAACATGTGAGCATCAAGCTGGCTGTGCCTCCTCCGGGGAGCCCTCCTCGTGAACACGTCGGTGTGCGGAGCCGAGGCTGCCTTTCAGACTCGCCACCATAACTGCCAAGCTGAGAGTCTCCCTAGTGCTTGGTCCCTGCTTCGCCCTCTGAGTTCCTAATCCCAGACTGTCTGCTCCACAGCAGCAAGCATGCCTTGCGGCTCCCCACTTTCCATACTGCAAACAGGTGTGGCTGCTCAGTGGGTTAATCTGCCATCTCTCAGGAGGCAAGCAGAAGAATGTATCTCTCATCTGAGAAAACCTCAGTGGAGATACATGACACAAGAGATGTACTTGGGGTCATGGGCAGGGCCTTCTCTGGACAGGAGGCGGAATTCACAGGAACTCCCCAGCTTGTGCACACACTCAAGCAAGGTAGTGACGGGATTCTTCCCAGAAAAGAAGGATGTCGCTGAAGGGGTGCTGGGCTGGGCCTCTGCAGTCTGGAGAGAACGAGACACAGGAGAAAGAGCTGAGAAACCACAGGCCAGGCCATCCTGGTAGAGAATGGTGAGGGCTGAGCTACCCGGAAGGGCTAGCTTTCCAAGGGAAGGGGGTTGAGGGGGTTTCTGGGCAGGAAAGGGTGAGCTACTGGAACATTTTGGGTCTCATGTCTTATCTGCTAACAATGGAACTTGGATTGGGTCATCGTTAAGTTTGTTTCTAAGCCTGGAACCTGTAATTCCAGTTGGGCTGGGAGGTGGGCAAACAGGAATGCTGGGTGTGAGGGGGGAGTGCAGCTGAAATGGGGCCGAGGCTGGAGGGGGCCAGCTGCTTGCGTTCAGACCACCTGTGGCAGTCAGTTGACATGCCACTACATTGGGGATGTGGGCAGCACACAGCAGCCTCCCAGAGGGCAGGATGCCTACCTTCTCAGATCCCTTCTCCGTGGAGCAGTCGTAGGGTTCTTCTGGTCTTCCACTGTCCTTGGCTCTCGCTTCCTCAAGCAGGATTGTCATGGCTTTGAGGGCTGCATCCTGCTTGGCTACCTTCTTGCTGCCAGCTTCAGCTGGGGGGAACTCTCGGCCACCAATGATGACTTGGAATTTAAATCTTGACAGAAAGTGAGTAGACGTGTGAGCACAGGCCCAGCCATCCCTGCCGCCCTCTCCACAGGGCCCTGCACCCTGGAGCCTCCCCTGATACAGAGGGGCTCAGTCCCTGCCTTCCGGAAACAAAGCAGCCAGGGACTCTCTCCCCAGAGCTCTCGAGAGCAGACACAATGCAGGGGAGACCTGCTACCTCTTAGCAATGAGTTAAGATAGAAACCATACAGAAGATGATGAGCTAAAATCACCACTACGGTCTTGGTTCTAAAGCAGCTGTGGTCGACTGGCCACCTCTAGGGCAGCTCCTAGAGGGAGTGAGGGTTCCTGAGCCTCATGCCCCAGATGCCCCAGACATCAGGCACCTGCCCATCCTTGGCGCCTGCTCCCAGCCCCGGCACTCTCACTGTCTAGTTGAGTCCCACTACAGTTCCGTGTCTGCAACCTGAGCTGAATGGCGTCTCCCCTTGTTAGGTAGGAAACCAAGAAGCCTCCGGTTTAGGCCTCTGGACTTAGCCTGGACTTCCTGTGCTCAAGGTTTCAAATTTGTTTGGCTCTCCGTTCAATCTGGGATCTCATTTAAAAAGTAGGTCACATTTCTCATTTCCTGGGTCTTCTGAAATATCTGAATATGGCACCAATGTTTCTTACAGCTGGAGTCCAAAGAAAGGTTACCTACAATACCTACCACTCTCCCTCAGTTGTGGGGAAGGTGTGGAGGGAAAAAAAAGCACAAGTGCCACCCAACCTCTATCCAGAAGAGTCAGTCCTGGCCTGGTCTCCACACAGACACACCCTTCTTGGAACAGGTCTCCTGCAATGCCATCCCTGTCATGAAGACGGTTGACATAAGGAACGGGGGTCACAGCCGGGAAGCCATGCCCTTGGAAACCAGCCCGTGGCTAACGTAAGGGTTCATGGAACCGCACACCACCCCCCTGGCCTGCTCTCTGGTGGTGGTGGTGTACAGCCTCTATCCTGTGCTGCCAGCCCTGCCCTAGGCCCTTTGGCAGCCCTATCTGTTTGCAGGCCTGCAGGGGTGTAGGCATGAGCTGGCTGCTCAAAGGAGAAAAGCATGGTGCACTCGAATTGCCACCTTTAATAGGCCCGTCAACTCGTGATGCTACCCTTTCCTGGCAGGAGCTGAGCAGTGGGTGGCTGGGCCCTGCCCTGACCCACCAGCTCCTGTGCCCTCTGGGTAACTCCAATTAGAGAAAGGTCCATGGAAGAGGGTGGGAGGGGGTCCAGGCTTCATTCCCTCCAGGCTGACACCTGGAGGCACGGAAGCTAGTCCAGTAAACTGCCTCCCAGCCCAAGGGTCAGCCTCCTTACTGCTCAGCCAGCATTCCAGCTGGGGCAAGGCCTATGTTTCCTGCTCCAGATCTGGAGGGAGGGCCAAGGGGGGCAGTTTAGCCAAAAGGCAGAGAGGCAAAGCGAAGAGGTGGGGGCCACCCCGAGTCGAGAGGCTACTCTGGCGTCAGGGGCAGGAGCACCTGACCCCGACCCCAGACGGCTCCTGGGCGGTCTCTTACCGAGGCTCATGGGGCGGTCCGCTCTGCTCTAGCAGGTTGAACTCACAGGTCTGACTAGCGAACTGAGCATACTCTAGCAGCCCGCTGATGGGGTTCTTCAGCTGGCACTCTGTCAGTTTCTTGTAGGGTGAGCACCGTGGCCAGCCGTGGCTGTAGAAGGAGGGCATCTCCATGATGGCTCGAAACTCACCTGGTGCCGCGTGGATACTATTCAAGTCATCTGGGATGTCGTCTGTGGCCCACTGGCCATTTTCAAAGTCAACATACCCTGTTTTTGAGGGGCCATTGTCATGGGCAGGCGGCTTCGGTTTTACTGGCTCTGGCACAGCCTCCTGCCTGTTCTCCTCCAGCTTTATGACAGGTTCCTGCCCATTCTGCACTTCTACGGCCGCCACACCGTCCGAGGTGGCTGGCGCGGCTACGTGACGGGAGGCCACAGCATCTCCTTTGGTCTCAGGCACAGCAGCTGGGATGGTCTCGGGGCCGAGGTCTGCATTTCTCTTCATTTGTATCCGCTCTCGCTTCTTATCAGTCAGATACCATATGGGGGGCGTTGTCCCTTGCCTGTAGACATCGCCCTGCCTTTCCAGGTCAATCAGCACGGCATTTACGTCTCGGGCCCTGGTGAGGCCAATATTTTTAGCCAAGTTCAGGGCAGAGGAGCTGCACACGTTAAACAGGTAGTCGCAAACTTTCTCCTTGAGCTCAGCCATGTCAAAAGGCTCAGGAGGAGCTTCTGAGGCAGACTTGAAGCTTCTGTCTTCAGTCTCCAAACTGGGCTCTGAGTCTGGAGCTTCCTGTCGACGAGCGTCTACACTGGCTACTTGGCTGTGCCGGTTCCCAGCCTGCGTGGCGATTCTCCACAGAGGGGGTATTCCTGCCTCCCGATGCAGCTGACCCTTCTTTGCCAGAGAATATAAAACTCGATTGATTTCCCTCTTCGGGACTCTGAACTTTGCAGCCAGGTCATGGGCTGTGGCAGCCTTCCCTTCTCCGAGCCCCCGCAAGAGCTCTAAGACTCTCTCCTCCTTGCCCTGGCTGATGCCTAGTTCCTGGAAATGTGAAGAGAGCCAGTCGACACCTCTCCACGGTACAGTCCTGCTGTGTGGGGAAAGACACGGGGACTCCCTCTGGAGCTCCTGACTTCTGGGAGGCACGCCCCTGGGGATACCTGAGGTCCCCAGTTCCCTGCTTCTGGAAGGTGGTCCTGGAAACCTGGGCCCAAGTCCAGGGACAAATGGTGGCAGTGACGGCGCCTGTCTTCCAGTTAGGGGTGCTGCAGGGAGCAGCCCCTTGAGAAACTCTATTTGCTGGACCTGGAAACTATTTGGATAAGATCTCGGGCCTGGCCATTGGAGTCTGGGCTTGCTGTGCTCATAGCCTTGAAATGGATGGGGTTGGTATCTGTTGAGGGGACACCCCTGCAGAACGAGAAGATGGAAAAGAAAGTGAATCTGGACCACAGTAGTGTGCCTGTCCCTTCTCAGTCTAAGGGCACCATATCGGACTCCTGGTGGGCGCAGAGGTGGCCATGGGAACCAGCAACGGGGGGCCTGGGCCCCCCCCCAGCATTGCCTGGGACCACCACAGGGAAGAATGGGAGGCAGGAGGCAAAGCTGCCAGGAGCACGCGGGGCGCTGTCACCGCTGCAGGGCCTCTCAAGCTACCCTCAAGCATTCTCTCCCTCTTCCCAGGATTTTAGGGGGTTGAGAATGAAGCTGTCCACTCTGCAAAGTAATTAACCTTTTAAGATAAAAACAAATAAGTACCATTTTGTTTTAAACACAAAGCAGAACAACCACCTCAAAATGCCAAGGGAGTCAAGGGATGAGGAAGCAGTCTCCATGGGGCCCCAGGTCTTCTGAATCCAGCATCTGGATGGCGGGGACAATGGAAAGATGCACATGGGTGGGATGGCCGGATCCCCAGTCCTCTGAGGCCACCACAGAGCCTCCTTCCAGCTGGGGAAGGACAACCAGACCTCGCAGCTTCACGTGTCACCCCCCCGGCCCCAGGAGGCCCAGATTACAGTATCCTCAGGGAAAAAGCACACACTGTCCTCATGCTTCAGCGCAGCACCCAGGCTTAGAAGGGACACTGGGCACTGTCACCCAAACCACCCTGGCCTCCCTGGGATGTGTACTGTGGCTGTCCCCTCCCCTACACTCCCTTTACCGCCTCCCAAGGACAGCTTTCACCTCATGTCGCCCAGCCTCCCATTCTCTGGAGCACAGGCTGTGGCACTGTCACAGCTCCCCCAGGACACTGAGCACCTGTGACCTCTTCTGCTACCACATGGACCAGTTCTTGTCCTCTTTCCCAGGTGCTGTGTGTGTGTGTGTGAGGGGTAGTGGCAGGAGGCATTTAAGGGACCCAGGGGGCAGGGGTGACAGGGAGCAACAGTGTTTCCTCAGGCTTGTCCCCTCCCCTGTTGGAATTTCTGAAGGCTCTAGGGACCAGCAGGCAGCTGTGCCCTGCCTACTAGAACTTCAGCCACCACCCCCACCCCGTCAATTAGGCTCTCAGTTAGGTTGGGCCCTTCATTCTATCTCCCTGCTTCTCTAGCTGGGGCCACCCCCACTCCTCAGACCCTGGAGCTCTTTCCAGGAAAGGACCACACAGATGTCCAGGGGCAGTGGCAAGGCCGTGGCACACAACTTGTCAAACAAAGCCCCACGTGGGGGCTGCAGTCTGGGGAGTCCTGCTCTTTTCTGACAGTGACTTCCCTGTGTTTCTACAGCTTCCATCTGTGCTCTGGAGGGACTGCTGTGCCAGTGGCTACCGTGACTGGGGCTCAGCTGTTCCCAAGGCTTCCATATCCTTATGGCCAGCTCCCTCCTACCCTAAGGCCCTGTCCCCTCTGCTTACTCTGGGGTCCCCACACACTGTGGGAGGATGCGGACAGTGTGGAAGCTCTGGTCCTCACTCGGAGGTCAGCTCAGTTTGGCATGCGTACAAGGGCTTACAGTGGATGAAGAGTGTGCTTACAGACGCCTCTCCCATGGCCTGGCTACATGGCCCCCGGGTCTCCCATCCCTTATCTGTCTGTCCAAGTTCCTTTCTTCCCTTCTGTATCATTGGTCCCCAAGATTTTGTCTAAGGCTCCTTCCTCCTTCCCCGGGTTATCAGCCTTCCAGTGTTCAAATCTCCTCCCTCCAGCCACCACCTTGTAAAGCTAAAACTCAAATTTCTAAACGCCCAATCTGTCCACGTAGATACCCCTCATGACCTCAAACACACATAATCTGAACCAAACTAACCTTTCCCCTCAACCCAGCCCTTCTATTACGACTGCTGATGGCAGGATTCCCCTCGTGGTTGTTACGTGGAAACTGGAGCCAGCTCTGCCCCTGGCCTTCCTCCCTTGCCTCCCACGTCCACTATGTAGTTGCTAAGCATGATCTTGTTTGCCCCCACCCTGTAGTTTCTCATAAATGTGTCTTTTTCCAGCGCCAGCCCCTAATTACTTCTCATAAGGCTGCACAAAGCCTTCATCTCTGCACCCCTCTGCTCCAACCCAGCGTGCCCAACCATGTCTCTGCTGCCCCAGGGCAGCTCTGACCCTTCCCTTAGAGATCTCCTTCACTGCTACTCCTTCTGGAGACTTTTCTGACTTGCAGCCCATGGGAGTTTCCTCTCCTTGAACCCCTCCCTCTCAATTCCTATTATACCACTTACTTTACCTTTTATCTTTACTTTACTACTGCTTTTTTCTTTTAACAGCACATATAGATTGTGGTGTACCTGCAAGGTGATTACCAATATTAAGTGCTGCAGAAATTATACTCGAGCCTCCACTCCCGAAAGTCTCCATCAGGGATCGAGTCGGGGATGGGGGTGGGGGCAGTCTACTTCACAGTGAGCTCCCAGGGGCGTGAGGACATGTCTATGTTATCTCTGCACCTCTAGCATGATCTTGACCCAACATCTGAGGCACTAGACTGGGGAAACAAGATGCCCCAGAGGTGCAACTCTTCCATCTAACAGCATCATCACAGGGACTTTTGGGATTTTCCCACTAGCTATTGGAGTAACTCTGGTAAAACAATTGTTTTGCAAAGTGGTTAAAGTCAGCTTCTTGCTAAATGTCAATTTAAACTGCTGCTATTTGGCTAAAACCTGCAAAATATTTGAATGTCCAACTATAGAAGAGGAGCCGAATCGTCTTATGACACATTTATGTTATGGAACAGTATTTTTTTTCTAAACAATGTGTTTCATATTCACTTGGAGAAAATTTAGGAATGATACAATGTTAAATTAAATAACAACAAAGAAGCAAGTTGAAAAAGAACAGATAGGCTATAAGCTCATTTTGGAACCAAAAGGAAAAGCCCCACCTTATGTGCATGTGTGAGCACACCACAGTGAACACAGAGACAGAAGGAAGAAGAGTGTATGTGTATTTGTTTACAACAAACTGTTTACAACAGTTATTTTAAGGAATTTACAGGGTGAGTGCTGTCTTTCTACCCCTTAGGTCTCCTGAAAGCCAAGTCAAAGCGTGGCTTGAGAACAGCCACGTGGAAAGCCACTGAATGGAAGAGTGAGCCCGTGGGGATCCTTCCTAAATCCCTCAACATCTCCCAGTCACTTCACATTCATGGCCCTACCCATTTCACTTTTATCTAATCTCACACATTTAGGATCAAGAGCTGAGCCTCCACTTTTACCACAGAGGCTCCACAGGGTCATATACGGGTATGTGTGAAGAAATGCTTTTCCTTCCGGTCAGGTGTCCCTAATCCTCTCAAGGAAGGGATATAGCATCTAAAAATGGAAGTATAATTTACATAATAAAGTTTATCCTTTTTAATGTATTACTCTGAGTTTTGACTGTATGGAGTCCAAGC
The DNA here is from genome assembly GCF_048418805.1 of Vulpes vulpes. Classification (NCBI taxonomy): domain Eukaryota; kingdom Metazoa; phylum Chordata; class Mammalia; order Carnivora; family Canidae; genus Vulpes; species Vulpes vulpes. Next base: position 117,638,025 of record NC_132792.1, read on the forward strand.
ATATACAGCCCTGTAACTACCGCCACCATCAAAGTACAGGACGTTTCTGATGGGGAACATAGGGCTAGCTGAGGACAAGGCATGAGCCTGAGACAGCATATTGACAAGTCTTTGAAACAGGCAAAGGGACATTCCTCTATGGAGGACTTCACTGCCTCAATGTTCATACTTTGCTGAGGGCAAAAGGCAATCTTAGCCTGACCCCCAGAAGCCTGTAAGTCTACTTTAACATATAAAAATTCCTTTAGAAATTTCCTTTATCTCTACCCCCCAAGATACATGTTGGCAATCATCTCCCAAGCACATGACCCACCCATATCCATCTGAAGGGTCTCATGACTCAGGGTTTATTAGACGGTAATAACCTTTCCCCAACCACAGCTAGCCCCTCAAGGTCCTGGAAACCTTGCTTCCAAAATTCCTCAGAGAGTACGCTATCGCCAAACCCCTCCAACTCCCAGGTATATAATCAGCCACCCCTCATAAGCCTGGGGCAGCAGCTCTTCCTGCCCACGGGTCCCGTCCCAGGGCTTTAATAAAACCACCATTTTGCACCAAAGACATCTCAAGAATTCTTTCCTGGTCGTCAGCTTTGGGCCTCGCCTATATTCCAAAACTTCATCAGTTTCCATCTCCCCAGAAGGTTCTCATGCACTATGCCATCAGTCCTTCCCCCAGCTGCCTCCTGTTTCTATGCCTCTAGCTTTGTTCTTCCTACAGTGTCGTGTAAAAGGACCCGTAAGCTTATTGTCTTTGAGCCTGGCCTCTTCTGCAGCGCAGAGTGAATGTGAAGTTCTAGTCGTGGGACCAGCAGCTTCCTCCTCCTTTCTGGCCTAGCAGTATACCATTGTACTACCCACTCTGCTAATCCAATCATCTGTTGAAGGGCAAGTAGGCTTTTCCAGGTTTTAGAATAATGAATACAGCTGCTCTGTACAAACTTTCTCCTATAGGTAAGAAGGGCTATTTTTCCTTTCCCAGAAGCCTGAAGGAAGTGGAAAGGGTGCAGAGAGGGGGTGGGTAAGAATGAAGCGTGTTGCCCAAGAGGCGCTAACACTGGGCCCTTGCAGAAAGGGAGAGGGCTGCCTAGGCCGGGGCTCTGCTCCTCTGACCCCTGCGCAACCTCCCCTAAAGCGTCCTTCCCGGTACTGCTCAGCTCCGAGGGATTAACAGGCAGGAGGCAAATTCCTAGAACATGGCGCATGCTCACACAAGCACGCGCACACACAAACATATACGCACACAAGCCCACGCACACAGGCACAACACACTCAGGTCCGAGACGCGCAGGCCAGCAAGGTCTGCACTGAGGCGGCCTGGCTGGCTTACCTGTCTGGGGTCCATGGCTTCCTGGATGCATGTCCCGGGGCAGAGCTGGAGACCTCCCTCCCCCCCACCCCACCCAGGTGGCCCTCCCCAGGTGGGCTGGCCACCCGCCTGCTGAGCAGACACCAAGTGCCCCACTGGGGGTCAGCAGCGTAGTAAACAGCCTGGGCAGGCGGCCTGGTGGGGAGGCGAAATGGCCCAGGTTCAATTTCACTTTCGTTTCTTCTGAAGGACTTCCCCTTTGGAAAGTTTAGCAGGGAGGAGGGGCTTGAACCGAGCCAGCCAGAGCCATCTGCTTTCACACCTATTCCAATCTAATCCTTTTCTTTTTTTTTTTTTTTTTCTAATCCTTTTCTTGCAGGACATTGGGACAAGATAGCCTTTCTATAGGAAAGCAGCTAAATGCATGCATTGCCCCACGCAGGAATACAAGGCACAGAGCAGAAGGAAACAAAGCCTTGCTGTGCCTCGGCTCTGCAGAAACAGCCTGAGGCTCTGGCCTCTGCCTGTGAGTCCAGCACTAGTGTGGTGATGACGGGGTGGGGGCAGCTCTCTTCAGATGACTAGTTCCCACTCTGGACCATTTGTTCACATTCCCAGCATGTTACAAACGAACTTAAACCAACAACAGCATGGGCACATTTTAGGGTCTACATCATGAAACAGGCCCAGCACATGTTCCTTTCTCCTCAGGCAAGGGTTAAGTACTCTCCAGGCACTACCTCCTTCCTGGTCACAGCTCTGCCAGAGAGGCATGATTCCCAAATTACAGATGTAGAAACTGAGGCTTAAGATGTGCTGCTGATAAATCCAGGCCTTATTCTGCATCACTCTGGCCATGACTTCCCAAAGTGATTTCATGATAGGCTTATATATTTGCTCTATTTTGTCCAAGCCATCAATTCTGGTGATAGATAGTCCCCATCCCTCCCCAGTGAGGAACTGATTCTCTGTGTTTGACTTCCACTTCGTCCCCACTGTCTGTGAGATTCACAAGGCAGCCCTTCCCAGCATCAGGTCCAGCTGGTCCACTCTGAGCATCCACCTTCCAAGTATTCATCATCCCAATTTCACATTTCCTGTGTGCTGTGCTTTCTCCATTCTGTGCCTTTGCACATTTATTCCTTGGCCTAGAATGTATGTCTTAAACTCCTGATGAAGCAGTCTTTCAAGATCTGCTTGATGAAGCTATTACCTCCTAGGAAAGCCTCACCTACTCTGGGTTGAGGAGTGGGTGCAGTCTGTAGTTCCTTGTTTTGTGCTTCCCCATGACTCAGCACTTACCCTACTAGAGCACTTCTGCCATCCTCTGAAAATGCCTCATTTAACAGAACTTGCCAAAGCACCTAGTGTGTGCCATGTGAAGCATTTGGCACTGAGGATATGCCTTCTCTGCTAACAGCCTGGTGGTGAAGAATGGCCCTCAGCAAGGATCACAATGCTATGGTTATGTATCTGCCTTGAGCGACTTCTTCTCCAAGCAGGGAATGGGTGTTCTACATCCTCACACCCCCCCACACACAGTGACCTTTAGAGGGCTGGTTAGGTGACTAACAGACTACTGGGTAGAAAGAAAGGAATTTCCTAAGAAGAAACTGTAAAGACGGGCAAACCGACAAAGCGGTACAATCTCACTGTGTCGGGGAAATACAAGAAAGGCCACAGAGAGTGACTGCCTGTCCCCTAGAGAGGCACCTCCACTGTCGGATTGGACCAGGCCAGGCAGGGGCCAGGGTGCAGAGCAGCCCCTTATCACTATGGGAAACCAGTTTCCCACAATGTAGGAAGGTGTGAAGATTCACTCCCTACAGTTCAGCAGTTCCACTTCCAGACCTGGATACATGTACACAGAGTTCAGAGTTACCTTACTTGTAACAGCTCCCAGCCTGGAAACATCCCAAATGTCCATGAAAAGTTAAATGGCTGAATGGTGGCACATGCTGATGACAGAGTATTATACAGCAGCAAATGTGAAAGAACTGTAACCCCAAGCAGTAAAGTGGGTAATTATGAAAACGTGACAGTGAGCGAAAGAAATCATGTACACACTGGTTCTACCCACATGAAGTCCCAAATGGGGCAAACCTATAGTAGGCACTGCACAAAAGCCAGGATGGGATTACCTCCAGGGAGGAAGGAATATCCTGGGTGCTGGTGATATTCTAGTTCTTGACATGGGTGGTGGCTACGAATACTGGCTGCTTTCCCATAGTTCACTGAGTTACACACTTGGGCTTTATGCACATTTATGCATGTATGTGATACATTTCACAACTGGAAAAGGTTAAAAACAACAATAGAGTCTCCCTAGTGTGTTTCCAGCCTGTCTCCCTATGTTCTATTTTCCACATAAGTAAAATGTGGTAGGTCTTACCTCTGTTTTCCTGCCTTGGGCTAAGCAATCCCACAGCCTTTGATCCTTCCACAATAATGGTCTAGAAAAGCCTCCATCGCAACTACTGTGCGATCCCCACTGCCATCTCCATCCCTTTTACCTGCCACAGGCTGCGGTGCAGAAGGGAAGATGTGCTCCCCGCTCCCTGCTCCCGGAGAGGCTGAGCATGCACTGTCCTTCACCCCCAGCAGCTCCAGCACCTGCAGACAGTTTACCTCATGAGTATCCATCACCCCTCAGTGACTGCTTTGGCTCCCACACAGTTGTGAGGCGGTGATGTCAATCTTTGTGCTACCCTATTGTACGGACTAGACAAGTTGGATGAAGCACTTTTAAAAAATTAACCAAAATACAAACAAGCCAAAAACCTGCCCTCAATCCTGTAACGGTAATTCATAGGCGCCTACCTTTCCCATGCCTCCTCTGGGAAAAGAGCACCATGAACACCCAGGTGCTCCCTCTGGGGCCCATGAATGTCTGCTTGGGAAGTACCCCAAATGCAAGTCTTCCTCTGCACATACCACCTAGGGCTACTTTCTAGCAACCACCTAAATGAGTTACCATAGAAAATAAGGTATGCGTAAAAAAGCCCCTCCCTCAGCATCTGAAAGTCTGGCTTCCCCATCTGGCTGCTGGCTCCCTGTGTGCCTCTGTGGGTTGTACTTCCCCAGCGATGGGGAAGGAGGTGTTATTGGTTGGTCTGCTGGGCTGGCTTTAGTCTCCAATCTCTGCTGTCTTTGTTTTTGAACTATAAATGTTAGTCTGGCTTTGAAATGATTAATTTGGCTTATTATGTATAACCTGACTGTGTGCAGGGAGGCATATTTCCAACAGTCCTTTTACTCCGTCATTTCCTATAGCCAGACTTTATGCACATATAGGCTACATCTAACTGAACCATCTATGTCCCTTTTGTATGGCAGACATCTGCAAACTCCTTCAATATTTGCTCATATAGCCATGCTGCCACACAAATGTACTGCCTGTGAATGTATGCTACTTAGCTTGCAAACATGTTATTTTAAAAAAGTAATAAATTACTAAGTTACTTTTAACTACTACCGCATCATTTATTTCCCAACAGGACATGCACATAAATAAACTCCTGTTCTTAAGTCCTAGGAAATCCATAGTAAGTAATTCACAGAGCTACGAATACTAGCTGATTTCCCATAGTTCATTGAGTTACACATTTGGGCTTTATGCACATTTATGCATGGATGTGCTAGTGTTTATCCAAAATAACCCACTTGCTTTGATAACCTGTAAGACTTTCTGCTTGTAGATCGGTGACTTGTCCAACAGCTGAGCAGTGCTCCGCAACTGTATTTATGCTGACATCTGATGTTAATGACTAGACTGGCTTTTGAAGTTGCAATAAGGTTAAGAGATGTCTCAAGTACCCCAGAAGACACGGACGTCTCTAATAGCACTTCCACTAGCAGGAACTGCCTGTACCAAATCAAAGTTGGGTAAATGAAAGAAAAGTGGTATTTATCAACTATCTACAGGCACCAGGCATTGTGATAGCAGGTGTTCTCATACATGAAAGATACAACATTAGTAATAATGTCAAAACCATATAAGAATAAAGGCTACCAGGCCTGTGCTAAATATTTCACATGGAAGTTTAAACCATTCATGTATATTTAGTCTTCTAAAACTCCACAAGATAACCTTCTTGTGACTTTATGCATCAGTTCCTGACACTTTCAATCTGTCTCTCCCATGCCAGACTGTCCTGGCACATGCCATGTGACTGACTTCCAGTCTGGCTCTGGCTGACACAGGGAGTTTCAGCTACTGGCCCCCATCTGGGCTCTTCTAAGTCAGGGTCCATGGCAGAAGGGGGGGCTCCCATTCACTTCTGACTTCTCTTCTTCCCTAGCAGCCAGCCTATAAGTGGACGGACTCAGTCCCAGCTCCCAGCAAAGGTTATATCCCCATCTCACTGCCTGTATGAGGCAGAGGAGACAGGTGAAGCCTTGTGCTTAGGCAGACCCACGATGCCCCTCAGTTCTGCATTGTTTCGTGGGGAAGAAGCCTAGTTACCAACAGCCAATTGCTGAGCAGTCCTTTGCCGAATGGTCAATTCCCTGAATGACCAATTTACTAAATAAGCAATATGCTGACTTCACTTTTTTCTTTAAGCTCTCTAGTCTTAGCTGAGCAGTTTTTAATTCCATCTTCATAACAGTCTTAGAAGAAATGTACTCTGCCCGCCTCCTGTTGCTGTAAGAGCTGAAGACTGAGGAGGAGACTGGGAACCAAAGGGGCCAAGCTTGAGAGGTTCTTGTAGACGCTCAGTGGACTGACTTTCTGGACACTGCACTAGAGCCCTTTGCAGGTGTCTACAGGGTCATTCCCAGAAGACATAATTAAGGCTTTGCCAGCCTGGCCTTCAGCATTGACAAACTCACAAGAGAAGGGATGTGGAGAGAGATTTGAAGAGGCTGACCTTGAGGACAGGAGTGCTACAGCCACAAGGCAAGCAATGCAGGCAGCCACCAGCCACCGGAAGGGGATTCTCATCTAGAGCCTCTGTAGGGGGCACAGCCCTATGACACTGTGATTTCAGCACAGTGATTTAATTTGATTTCTGGCCTCCAGAACTGTGAGAACAGTTTTCTGTTGTTTTGAGCCACAAATTTGTGGTAACTTGTACTACAGCTCCAGGAAATTACTACACCATCCTTGATGGTTGAGGCAAGCCAGGGAGCTCCAAGTGCAAAATGAGCACAGACCTCGCTCTCTGCAGCCAGGGACTTGTATGCCTGGGGCTGTCAAAGGAAAAAACTGAAACAGACCAGCTGTCAGAGACGACGTGCATAGCCATGATCTCCACTTTGTAGTTCAACCAAACAGTATACTTTTCTCATTACTGTGCAGCACAAATAGCATCTTTTGTTTCATTTGAAAAAATACAATAAACCAATAGCCAATATCATATTTAAAATTGGTAAAGGGCTGAGTGGGTAGCTTAGTTGGTTAAGTGTCTGCCTTCAGCTCAGGTTATGATCCTATGAGCCCATGTCAGGCTCCCTGCTCAGTGGAGAGTCTGCTTCTCTCTGTTTCTCTGCTGTTCCCCCGCTTGTGTTCTCTCTCTGCCAAATAAATAAATAAAATCTTAAAGAAAAAATAAAATGGGTTAAGCATTCCCACTAAAATGAGAAATAAGATAAGGAGGGCCACCATTACTACTATTATCTTATTTCTTCAATTCTGAGATGCACTCCTAACGTTTCTGATATTGTAATGTGAATTACAATGTGCAGTACATTTCATATGGTAGCCCCCAAAAGCTATTATTGAATCAGTAGCATGTTCTATGTTCAACAGTCTTAGAATGAAAAAAATATGTTATTAAAATTATTTTGGAGATTCTAGCGTATTTTGTAATGGAAAACAGAAATATGAGGTAAATTAAAATATAAAGAAAAAACAGATTATGTGCAGATAATATCAAAACTAACTGATCAGCAGAATGAAAAACTCTTAGAAACAATAGCAGTCAAGGAATATGGCTGGATATAAGAAAAATACACAAAACACAACCTGTTCCTTATATGTAGGATAAAAATACTATATTCTTAATAGCAAATAAAACATAAAAAAAAAAAAGGAGAGAGAAACATCTAGGAATACTCTCAAGAAATGTGAACAATCTACATGTGGAAAGGTATAAAACTCTGCTGAAGAATATATATCTTAAGTAGGATATGCCAACCCCAAATAGGACAGTGGAACAGCCTATGAATGCCAAGTAGAGCCAAATTAAATAACAGTTTACTGCAAAATCTAAGGAGCAGTAAGGAGTCACTATTTGACAAAATGAAGACAGTTACACTAATTAATTCATGGCAGTACCGGTATCATATAAGAATGGAGCTAAAGACTGACAGAGCAGAACCATATTCCCTAAATAGACCTCATTGTATGTATGGGCCCAATGCAGGACAGGATGCCAAAAGCACTGCAGGGGAGGAAGGGTATGTCAAAACATGGAGCTCAGCCAATTCAGAGGCTTTTTTGGGGAAACAATCTATTTAGAGCCTTGCCTTACATTAATCAGCCAGAATAAATTACAAATGGATTAAAGGATTATCTGTATTTTAAATAAAAACACTAAAAAACAAAGTATGTAGGGTTTATTTCATAGCAACGGAAGATATCAGAAAAGAGAAGGACATCTCTTCACTGCAGATAAGTTTTGTACTTCAAAAGATATGACACTGTTCGAAAATAAGTTTAAAAATGTATTAATAAGAGTGCCCGGTGTCTCAGTGGTTGAGCGTCTGCCTTTGGCTCAGGTTGTAATCCTGGGGTCCTGGGATCGAGTCCCTCATCGGGGTCCCCCAGGGAGCCTACTTCTCCCTCTGCCTATGTCTCTGCCTCTCCCTCTGTGTCTCTCATGAATAAATTAATAAAATCTTTATATACATATATATATATTTATATATACACTAACTAAAAATGAGAAAAGGGAACCACTATTACAATACACATGCAAGGTAGAGCTTGTGTGTGTGTGTGTCCGGTACTGAAACAAGATAGCACATACAGACACAGTGCTTAGAGGGTCCAACACTGTAGTTTATCCTTTAATCCCCAAAATCATCTATGAGAGAGGTACACTACTGTTGACCCCATGTAACAGAAGAGGAAACAGAGACAGACCAAAGGCCACAGAGGTTGTTCAAGGCAATACAGCCAGCAGCTGGCAGAGCCAGGACTCAGAGTCAGGCATTTTGGCTCCAAAGCAGGTGGTCTTGGCCACTACACTAAGCTGTCCCCACTAAAACTACAGTCAATAAAAAAGGTAATCACACAAATATACCAAAGTACAAATGCCTATCAAACACTTGGGAAAATATTCAATTATACTAATAACTAACAACATGAAAATGTAGTATGATTTACTTACATCATCATTCATAAAATTGGTAATAAAAAAATGAGATTACTCAGTGCTAGTTGGGGACTCCACGCTTACTTACCTTCACAATCTAATGTTGGACTCTAGGAATCTACTCTGGCTCTATCTAAAATATTCTCAGCTATGATTGAGTCATTGCCATCTCCCTTCTTTAAACCTTTTATGGCTACCCACTGGTTTTTGGATCAAGACCCAAGGTCATAACCAGGTCTGCAGAATGCCCCCACTTCCTGGCCAAACCTCCCCTAATCAGGCTTCACAAAAGATACCTTCCATTCTGTTTGTCCAACAGCCACAGAGTACTTTTGCAGCCTTGAAAAAGCCAAGTCACAGTTTTCTCCTCTAGTCCTGTCCCTATGCCAGAGGGCAGAAGCCATATAAAATCTATAGTACCCATAACCATAGGAAAGCTTTCTTCACAGTCTTTATCACAAATCACATATTTGCATGATCACTTAATTACTCATCATGTCTGCCTCTCCTGAGCAAATGTCTCATACTTCCATGACCCAGCTCAGTCCTCTGGCAATAGATGGTGCTCAACAAATATTTGTGGAATAGAGGGAGAAAAGGAAACAGCGAGGAGAGGAGGAGCAATAGACACTTGACTATACTGGCGGTAAGACCAATGATGGGTTCCACTGTTTAATGAAGTAATTGGACACTGTATGTCCAATGTCTTCAATGTCCATAACCTCAGTTCATAGTCAAAACCATTATATTTTTTAAACCATTATTATTAATAATGTAATCATAGGGGCTCCTGGGTGGCTCTGTCAGTTGTACGTCCAACTCTTGATCTCAGCTCAGGTCTTGATCTCAGGGTTATGAGTTCAAGCCCCATGGTGGGCTCCATGCTGGGTGTGGAGCCTACTTTAAAAAAAAGTAATCCTATTACTAGTTATTATTAGTAAAAATAATAAAATCATAAAAATCTACCTTGAAAAGAGAATTTGAAATCTAGTATGAAGACTTAAGTTTGCTATAGCATTGTTTACGATAGGAAACCACTGAGAACAGCTTTAATGTCTCCAACTGCAGACATGATCGTGTAGACGCTGGAACAGTATAAATTACACAACACACAAAAGTGGTATAGACAGTTAATGCCACGGAGAATGTGTAAATCATAGTAAAGGAACATAACATAAACTTGTAACTAGAGAACAATTTTAGCTTTGGGAAACAACAGGCCTAAGCAGCAGGTACTGCTGACCGCCTGTCCTCCTTCTGAGACAGCCCTGACTTGGTGCACCTTTCTCTGAGGCCAGGGTCCCTCCCCAGACCCAGAGGGAGGACTGTAATTAGTCTAATAATCTCCTCTTGGTGATTCCATTTTCTTGCCAAGAATGCATGTGACAGTTCTGGTTAATGAAACACACCCAGCTGACTGGATTCCTTGCCGTGAAGAGGTGGTGCCCTGAGAGAGCACAGCGGACGCAAGGACACAGGACACAGCTGAGCGGCTGAGGTGCCCCACGCCGGATGCGACAAATGTGTGGGTCAAGTAATACAGCACAGTACAAGAGACACCAATGTGTATGGACGTCGAGAGGGAAGATCACCAAGTGATCTTACTCAATTTTATAGTTTCCTACAATTTTCAAGTTTTTTGTTCTAAAGCATCTATCACCCCCAAAATGGGGGTGGGGAATCAGTAAGAATAAAGAGATAAATACAAATGGCATGAAACTTGCCCTTAAGAAGAAGCACAGTCTCGTAATGGAAGCAGCCATGTAAATAAAGGATTAAAATACTTGGTGCTAACACTGTAAGGCAGCACTTCATAGTTCTCAGTAGAGCTAAAATAAGAAAACCCACAAAAGCTAAATTGGGTGAGGACACAGGGCAGTGAGGCTCTCGGACACTGTTGGTTGTGACACGAATGGCCACCACTTTGGAAGTGGTTTGGCAGCTCCTCCTAAGGCACGGCATGCAACTGCCCTCACACTCAGCTACTGTACTCCTGCATACTTAGCAAGGAAAATACAAAGAAACAGCCACAGAGAGGCTTCTGTAAGAATGTTCCCAGAGCCAGGGGTAAAAGAGGAAAGTGGGAGCTGTGTGGTCTAATGGGTACAGAGTTTCGAATTTGCAAGAGAAAAAGTTCCCGATGTTTCATGATGCAAATGTAGATATACTGTTGCACCATGGAAAAGTTCCAAACAGTAAGCTTGGAAACAGTAAGACATAAATTTCAGGTTACATGTTCTGTACCTCAATTAAAGAAAGAAAGAAAGAAAGAAAGAAAGAAAGAAAGAAAGAAAGAAAGAAAAGAAAGGAAAGAAAGAAAGAAAGAAAGAAAGAAAGAAAGAAAGAAAGAAAGAAAGAAAGAAAGAAAAAGAAAGAAAGAAAGAAAGAAAAAGAAAGAAAAATATTCATAGAGCTTTATTCTTAAAAGTCTTCAACTGGACACAAACCAAATGTCCGTCATGTGATGAGCACACACGCTGGTGCATGTTTACACAGAGGGCAAGGTTTGAGCCCTGCTGAAGGAAGCCACACACAGAAGTGTGTTGCAGGATTCCACCGCGAGAGGCTTCAGAGCAGCACAACTCATCTGTGCTGATGACAGACCTTTGGGGACACTGATGACTATAGAGGGGCATAAGGGAACCTTCTGGGGGTGATGGAAGTGCTTTATTTTCCTGATCTGGATTGTGATTAAATGGCTAGATGTATTTGTCAATATTCATTGAAACATCTGTCTATTGAATAGAATTATATCATAATAAAAGAGTCTTAGGGAAATAGTGGGATGAGGGAACTGGAAGGGGGTAAACTCATTATTGCGGCTCCACAGGGAAAAGCTGCCAGTGGAACTAGAGCAGCAGCCACAGGTAAACACGACCCACATGGCAGTTCATGGGTGTGCTAACAACATCAATTATGAGAATCATACATACATTTCAACCTCAGCTTCAAGAAACAAGCTTTGATATTCTGACAAATCATTTTAAAATGATATATACACTAATGTAATGTAAAATAAAACATAGACCTTCATCTAATTCAAACTGATTTTATTTAAGACATTACACATATTTGCATCAAATATTTCGTTAAAATGGGAAATAAAACTGAATATTAGCTTTTTAAGGTAATAAAAAAAGCAAAACATAAAATACTAGAATACAGAATGAAGAAAAACATTTTAAAGCTTACAAGCAAAAGAAGAAATAAAAAAGTACAAAGTTTGTCTACAGAATAATGAAAAATAGGTTTTGCATGTTTAATGAAAAAGCCAAAAGTAGATGGCAAACAAATTAGAAAAATATTCACAGTAAATGAAGTTTTTTGTTTGTTTTTCTCATGAGCACATACTCAGGTTTTTTAGGGAATCTGTATAATTTATTTAAAAAATGCAATTAATAGACAAATATTAACTGAGAACTTAAAAATAGAAATAAAAATGGTAAGCATATGCAAAAAGAATTCAAACTCATCATAACAAAAGATGCAAATTAAAGCTAGATACTATTTTTCAATGTGGTGAAGATTTTCCTTCTTTAGTTAAAATACCCAATCCTGGAGGGTGGGAAGCCTGGGGCACCTGCACTCACTTTTCTAGAAGGGCGTCAGGACGACACCTGCAGGGGTGGGGTGCTGCAGGTGGAGGTTAAGTGGGGGCTTAAAAAAGAGCCCTCCCCCCTCAAGTCTCTCCTGCTACCAGAACTACTTGTTTGTGTTACAAGAAGAAACTCGAGGGAGTGGGCATAGCTTGGGTAGGGTTTCTGCCAGGGAAGGTGCAGTAACCAGGAAAAACGGATGTGCTCTGCGGGGTGCTGGGTACAGATGTGGGCGGAGGGGCAACCCCTGAACAACCCCTGTCTTGAAGGTCCCCTGAGCCACTGTGCTGCAGCCCCCATGGCAAGGCAGCTTTGCATCTTAGGGAGCAGTGGTGCAGGTGGCAGAAGGGGAAAGGCGGAGGGGCACACAGAGCCTGGCTGCATTGGGTGACAACCAAACCCACCAGACACAGTACAGACGGAGGTCTCTGTACCCATACACGTATACACATATGGATTTGTACATATAATTTCATTTCTTTAATGGCTGCCATTAAAACTGTAAGGTCAGGAAGGAGACACACAGCAGAGGTGGTAGCTCTACCTCTAGAGGGTGAGATGGGCTGCATGGAGGGGTCTCACTGCTTTCAGAATTTCCTAACTGGGTTTTTTTTTTTTTTTTTTTTTTTTTTTAAGATTTTAAGTACTCTACATCCAACCTGGGACTTGCACTCACCCTCAAGATCAGGAGTCACCTGCTCCTCCGATTGAGCCAGCCAGGCATCCCTCTAATTGGTATTTTTTAGCCTTTCTTGAGTGTTTTGGTATTTTAAAAAAGTTTTAAAGTTCACAACCCTTGTTCCCAAAACTCCAGTTGAAGAATGAGTTATTTATAAAAGGCTTAGAACAGTGCCTGGCACATTGTAAGTGCTCAAATTAATGTTTTAAAAATAAATTGGGAAAATCCTCCGTATACAACCCATCATAGCTTAAAGAGGTTTGGGTGGGGAGGGAAACATTTCATGGGGTTGAGCTTCAAGGTGGCTTCTCCTTGGGGCCTGACCCTTGGCCTCTGCAGGCACTTGGGGACAGGTTCTGCCTTTCCACGGTGGACCCGCAGGACTGGAGTTTACAGACATTTATATGAGAACTGTATCTATCATGCAGACTGGAGTCCTCATCAACACGATGTCAGCATTTTCTCCCTGTGGGCAGATTTTCATTCGTTCATTTAATAAACATTTATTAAGCACATAGTACGTGTCAGGCACTGTCCTAGGTCCTAAAGATATAGCAGTAAATGAAACAAAAATTCTTATCCTCATTATTTTCATAAGTTGATGTTTTAATGAGGAGAGATAGGCAATAAACAAATAAATACACACCAATTGGTTACAACTGTTAAAAAGAGAAATGATGCCAACTAAGGATGGGAGTAATCAAATCGACAACAGGGCTGTGTTCAGGTGTTTACCATGAACAGGGAAGAAGCCTAACTCATTGATGGAGGTCAAGCAAGGCTTCCGGGAGAAGCATGCCCTGAGTTCAGAAGGCAGTCATCGGACGAAGCAGTGGGGCAGGGCGGATGCAGTCACCGCATAAGTGTGGGACGGCTAGAAGGCTCAGGATCAGTTCCACAACACAGCAACAACTCAACGGACAAAACCAGGGGGGTTTAGTTCTAGTCGGAGGGCTCTGGAAGGGCTTCCAAGTGGCTATGAGTGTGGCTGTGCACAGGCATGCATACAGTAGTCATCCCATGTGGTTATGGAGGAGCAGATTGCTGCTTCATCCCAGGAGTGGACCTGTGACACAGATCTCTCCAACCATGGCATCCCTGTCGCCCTGGCCATTGTGATTAGTTACAAGGCAGAAGAGAACTAACTGTAAAGTCACTGGCTTGGGGCTGCCGGTGCTCAGCTTTTTTTTTTTAAAAAAAAAATTTTTTTTTAAATTTTATTTATTTATGATAGGCACACAGTGAGAGAGAGAGAAGCAGAGACACAGGCAGAGGGAGAAGCAGGCTCCATGCACCGGGAGCCCGACGTGGGATTCGATCCCGGGTCTCCAGGATCGCGCCCTGGGCCAAAGGCAGGCGCCCAACCGCTGCGCCACCCAGGGATCCCGTGCTCAGCTTTTTTTAGTGTGTGTAAAGAAAGCAGCAGGATAAAATGAGGATGATAATAATAAACAAAAAGGAGCAGAGAAAGGCAGGATCAGGAGAGTCTTCATGACATTATCTCAGCCTCATGATCCAGCCATGCCTGAAGCACATCTTTGGACTTCCTGGTTACATTATCAAAGTGAGGAAAGGGGAACTCTTTTTTTGCTTAAGTTAGTTTATGTTGGGTTTCTACCATTTGCAACTTGATTAACATACCTTTTTTGGGGGGAAAGAGATTCACTGTGCGTGTGGTTGTGATAGTGTACAGGGGAATGGGAGCCTAGATTATGTTAGAGTTTTTCCCACTAAGTTTGATAAAGACAGTGAAATAGGGGGCTTTCAGGCATCTGGGAGGGTACAGAGCAGCAATAACAGGTCCTGGGATATGTGTGTGTAAGTCAGTCTATATGGATGAGTAACATAAACCTGAGTTTGTATAACCCACTCTATAGCCTTAAGTCATCTTCAAACAGAGAACTAACACAGAACAGCTGATCAAAGACACCAAGAATATCATCTGTTTAACACCAGTTTACTATCCCCACATTAATGCACCTTGGTCACAGGTGTCTCCTAAATATTTAATGTTGCCATGTTGCCACCACCTTAATATTTTGAACTATTCAGCCTGTACCAAAAAATCATCCAGTGTTCTCCAGAAAACTCACCAGGCAGCTGGACCCATTATGGTCCAATTATAACAGATGTTAATGCAAAATAAACTGCTGTGTCTCAAGAGATCACTACAGATGCCGAAAGCTCAGATCCTCTTGTTCATATATTTGAAAACTCTAATCAGTTGATCATAGATAATAAGACCAATCTTGGTCTGAAATACAGCTTCAAATCTTTAAACCCACGTTTAAGAAAGATGGTAATATTATACTGTTACGGTATAAGAATGGCTAGCTTAAGGAAGCAATGGGTCTCATTCTGGCAGAAATAACAATACCTCAAGTTTTTTCTTCTTTCCACAGGTATTTGCCAAATACCTACTGTGTGCCCACGATCCCAGCACTGTGTGCCCATGAGCCTTTCCTTTTTCTCTGGGTGAAAAGGCCAAATCTTGGTTCACATCTGGACAATGCTGGGTAAAATGTAAAATAAAAGATAATTTATCACTGAACAATTTGAAATATTATTCTTGCAGCAAATATTGGCTCTCTAAACTCTGCTTATGCTTCCCTTGCCCCACTACAGCAGATTCACACTGCTAGGATTCTAGTCTCTGATAAATAACAAGACCCAAATTCCACACAGCCTGAGAAGCCTGGGTTCAAGTTCCAGTTCTGCTATCAACTAGTGTCAGGATTTGGACCAAGACTCATCTTCTGCATCTGGAAAATGGGGATATGCTTAGTTATTGTACTGTGTTGCTGGAAGTATTACATTAGCGGATATAAAGTGTTTGATACAGTGTCATGCACATAACAAGTGCTCAACAAAAAGAAGCTATAATTCAGAACATGAGGCCTTAGCCTCTTTCCAGTTCTAAAATTTTACAAGATCTCTAGTAGAGAGATTATGGGTTTTGAGATTCCTCCTTCTTCCACCCCCCCACCCGCGTCTGCTTCATCACATCCGGCAGAATGGCAAATACCCAAAACAGCAAAAAGTTCCCTCTCTTCTCCATCAGCTGTGCCAATGGGAAGCCTTCAGCAAGGGAGCAAATTCAAGTGCCTCGGTGCTGTGCCCTTCCTAATAATAGCTTGACACTTCAAATTCTGACAATAGCCCTGCAAAGTAGATATAATGACCCTCGCTTCCCAGGTGAGAAGGAGAAGTTAACTCACTGAACGTCACACAGACGGCAAACGGCAGACCTGACTGCACCCTTCATGCCCATTTCCACCTAGTCCTCCGCTTCCCATATAGCAAGCACGCCACTGCTCATTAAGTCAGGGAAAAGACCTTTCCGGGGCTCTGAAACGATGGGCACGAGCCTCCTTAGTAAAGAGAGGAGCTCGGCCATCCGATGCTCCTGCGCGCTGCGCTGCCCGTGACCTCCCGGCCTCCCCCTCCGGCAGCAGCCACCGCACAGGCCTGTGTGCCAAGTCCGCCACTCCGGCAGCGCGGCCTCCGCCGCCCCGGTCGAGCGCTTGTGGGGGCCCCCCGCCCTGCTCCGGACAGGCAGGTCTCCCAAACTCTGATATCACACACCTGCGGCAGGCTTACCCTCTAGCCGGGCCCAAGAATCACGCCGAGCCGGCGGAGGGCCGGCGGTGACGCAACCAGGCCTCCTGCAGCACCGCCAGGCCGAGGCACCCGGCACCGCGCTGGCCGCAACCCGCTGCGGGCTGTCGGCGGCGGACGCCCACGCCTGCCCCGCGGGAGGCCGCTCCGGGCTGCGGTACGGGCGCCAGCGGTCCCGGCGGGGAGGCGCAGGGCGGCGCGGCCCCGGACGAGCCCCAGGAGCCCCGCGCCAGCCGCGGTCCGCGCCTAAGGCAGCAGCGCCGGTGGTACCCAGCCGCTGGGCTGCGACCGCACGCGAGCCAGAGCATCCGCGCGCCCCGCACACACACGCGCGCGCACGAGCACGCGCCCGGACGCACGCGCACGCACACCCCCGGTGCGCGTCCCCGGCCCTCCCGCCCCCCAGCCGCAACCCCCCCTCCTGCCACAGCTCGGGTCGGGAAGGTGGTGCGGGGAAGGAAACAGCCTCCTTACCGGGTGCAGTGATCCTCCGGGCCGCGGCGCGACCCCAGAGGCTGCCACGGCCGCGGACCCTCCCCGCCCGCCCCCACCACGTAGCCGCCGCCGCCGCTGCCGCCGGGAATCAATGGCCGGGTCGCCGAGTGCTGACGTCACGGCGCGCCGGGCGTGGGCGGCCGCACCACGTGACCACCGCCTCTTTTGTCTGCGTGGTGGCCGCTGGGGTTTTGCTGTGGGTGTTGTGGGGGGCTCGCTGGGGGGCGGGGGCGGGGGTGCGGGTCAGCGGGATCGACGTGGGGGGAGGTGCTCGCCGACGCCCGGCGCGGTGTGTAGCTCCGGGGGTGTTCGGACGGCCTCGAGGACCCGGAATTCCTTGCTCAGACGTGGTCCTAGGACGGCCGGTCAGTTTACCTAGAAAGCCCCGTAGTGAGGGCCGCCGGGGGGCGGGGGGAGGGAGGAGGGCTGGTCTCTGCCGGCTCTGCACTGCGGGGTCGGTGCCCCTCACGTTGTTGCCTGACTGTCCGCACCGCTCTTCCAGCGCTTTACTTTCACATCTAGAGTCCCTATTAAGCAATATGGTGGTTTCTGTGTTGGTGAACCGTCTGGTGTTCTGGACGCACGTTCACAAGCGCGTTACTAAATGTCCAGTTCATCCAGGCCGCCCCCACAAACTACCGCAGGCTTAGAAACAACAGCAATTTACTTCTCACAGTTCTTTTGTTTTGGATCGATTTATTTCCGAGCGGAGGGGAGGGGAGGGGAGGGGCGGGGGAGACTCTTCAAGCTGAGCCCTGAGCCTGGAGTCCCGGGGCGGGGGGCGGGGGGGTGAAGCTGTTCCCGGGATCCGAGGTCACGACCTGAGCTGCAACCAAGCGTCGGGTGCTGCAGGGGCTGAGCCGCCAGGCGCCCCTCTTCTGGGCGCTCTGAAGGCCGGAAGCGAGATCCCGGCCTGGGTAGGCTTCTGGGATGGCAGGGGCCTGGGCACCTCCCAGCCGGCTCCCTCCTAGGCACCCGCTCCCACTCTTGAGCGCCAGTGCGCCCCATACTATCTGCTTGGGCGCTAGGGTGTCACCGAGGGACCCTGGGCGGGCGTTCTCGGTCAGACCTGAGATTCACCCTCGCGGCCCCCCCGCAGAGTCACGGCTACGTGGCGGTCCACTATGTGAACGTGTCATTTTTTCATTCTCCAGCTGTTGAACAGCTCTGCCGTTTCTGTTGTTGTTGTTGTTGTTTTTTTTTTTTTTTCTATTTCCAACAGTGCTGTTATGAGGCATTGCCTTTTGGTGCTAAAAACTTCTTGGGTCCAATTACCTAGGAGTAGAATTGATGGGTCTTGGGGGTGTCAGTGCTTACCTTCTTATGATACTGCCATCTTTATTCAAAGTGGCTATGCAGTTTACACTTCTACCCGCATCCGTATTTTCTTCCCTAATGCTTTAGACTTCTGCATTTGGGGCAATGAAATGGGAGTTAAATAGTCTCATCCCAGCCTTCTTGGCACATCCCTGAGGTGAAGCGTCTCGTGTATTTATTGGCCAAGACTTGAGGGATTTCAAGGCAGACGATCAAAAAGATATGACCACGAGGTGGCAGTCACACACACACACGTTTCTTCTTGCCGGCTCTGACGTATGTGTGCTGAAGTCCCTCACAACTAGACCCTGCGGAGACCCTGGGGCATCTAGAAGGAGCGGAGGGCAAGGAAATTCCCAGGTTGTTAGGTGACCTTGCCCTGCAGCCCAGCGGGAAGTCTCTGGGTCAGAAAGCTCTGCAGGGTTTAAATATTTTATTTATTTATTTATTCATGAGAGACAGAGTCAGAAATACAGGCAGAGGGAGAAGCAGGCTCCATGCTGGGAGCCCAACGTGGGACTGGATCCCGGGACTCCAGGATCACGACCTGGGCTGAAGGTGGCGCTAAACCACTGAGCCACCCAGGCATCCCTGTGTAAACATCTAAGTGTGGTACTTACTGGCAGGCTTTGAGCTTAGAGGTCCCATTCCGGGTATAGAAATAACCGTGGGGCTGTATACAGAGGCCATCTTTGGCTCACTTATAATAGCCGGTTCATGTCTTTTGCTCTTTTTTTTTTTTTTTTTTTTTAGTGAATTGTACCGAACACTACTTCTTTGTTACTTCTGTGTGTTGCAAGTTTCTAATCTCATATATGGCTTGTCTTTTCACTTTCTGTTTTGATAAATACACATTCTTAACTTTCAGTTTATAAATGTTTACTGTCATTTTTCCAACCTTAATATATATTAACTTACTCTTCTAAAAATATTTAGTTTTGTTTTTGACACTTCAATTCTTACGCTCTCTGGAATTTAGTTTATGGTTTTACTTTTTACAAATGACTCCCCTCGCCCAGGTTTGTTTTTTGACTTAGCCCCACCTTTCCTAACTGTTGTGCCAACGTGGTAATGTATTAACATTAACATGGCTGTACTTCTAAACTGTCTGTTCTACTGTATGATTTGTGGATATTAGTGTCTACACTACACTGTTTAATTACCAAGCTATAGAAAAAAGTCTTGATTATTTAGTAGGAAAAATCTTCCTTATTTTTCTTCTGCATCTTCTGCGTGGGCTATTCTTGGTCCTGTATTTTTCCATACATGTTTTAGAACAAGCTTCTCTGGTTGCACAGACACTACACAAAACTTGTTGGGATTTTAATTAGCATTGCTTTGAATATACAGATCAGTTTGGGTAGAATTTGCACCTTTATGACTCTGAATCTTAATTCATAGCTATCTTTTTATTAGGTCTTCATTAATGTCTTTTCAGTAAAGGTTTACTATTTTCTGTGTCCACATTTTACACAGTTTTTGTTGGGTTTATTCCTAGATACCTTGTAACTTTTGTTGCTGTTGTGATATCCTTTAAATTTATACTTTGTAATAGTTTGTTGCTAGGGTAGAAATAAATAGGAGTTTTGTAAATTGATATTGTATCTAGCCCCCTTGTTGGATACAACAGTTTGTCATTGATTTTAATAAATTGTCCATTCTTTCTAATCATTTGTTTATTGATTCTTTTTGGGTTTTCTATATAAATAATCATGAAAATAATGTCAGTTCCAGTCATTTTGCTTTTTATTTTCCTTAAAGTATAACACTGGTTAGGACCTCTCATATAATGTCAATAGAAATGGTGATGCCTTCTTCACATTCTTGATTTGGGCACTCTTTCCTTGATCCTGATTTTTCAAAAGGAAATTTAGAATTATTTTGCAGGCTTTTTTGGTAAATAAATTTAGAATGATATTTTGGTAGGCTTTTTGTAAATCCCCTTTGTCAAAGAAGGGTCCTTTTACTCCTAGTTTACTGAAATTTTTTTATTTTGAATGGATATTGAATTTAATCAGTTTGTCTATTGAGATGATCATATTTTTCTCATGTTTTAATGTATTAATATGATAAATGACGTTTATAGACTTTCTTATATTAAATTATCCTTGCATTTTTAGGTTAAACTACATGACCATAGAGTATGACCAATTTTGTATGCTATTGTACTCAGCTTATATGCTGTGTAGGATTTTTGCATTTGTGTTAATGAACAACATGGGCTTGTGACTTTCCTTTTTCATTCTGCCTTCATCTGTGTCATAAGGCTCAAGGAATAATACAAGGAGTATAACTTTTTAAAGAAATACTTATTTTTTTGAGAGAAGGAGCACAAGCAGGGGGAGGGGCAGAGGGAGAAACAGACTCCCCACTGAGCAGGGAGCCTTACACAGGACTTGATCCTAGGACCCTGAGATCATGACCTGAGCTGAAGGCAGATGCTTAACTGACTGTACCACCCAGGTTCCCCAAGGAGTATTACTTCTATGTATATATCCTCTGGAAGAATTTGAATAAGATTGGAATGCTCTTTCCCTTCAAGTTCCAGTAGAATTTACCTATCAAACTGTCTGGGCTGAGCATTTTCTGTGTGGGAAGATTTTTTTTTTAATTTATTTTTTTAAGTAAACTGTGCCCAGTGTGGGGCTCAGACTCATGACCTCAAGACCAAGAATTGCACAGTCTACTGACTGAGCCAGCTGAGTGCCCCTGTGGGAAGATTTTAAAATACTGCTTTCATTTCTTCAATACTTATGGGATTGTTTAGATATCTTATTTCTCCTTGAAGTGGTTTAGTAAGTAATAGATTCCTATGAAATTTTCCATCTCATCTAAGATTTAAAATTTATTGACATATAGTTGTTGGTAGTGTTCTCTTAATCTCTGCTATGTTTGCAGTTATTTCTCCTTTTTCATTTATGATATGCTTGTAGTGGATTGTGTTACTATTCCTTCAATATTTGTTCCCCTTCTTGTAAGAGGACTAGACATTCCCACCTGTTGTCATGTGATTTGAAGTGCCTCTTGTGTGAGGGATGTGTATGCCCACTCAGCTGACAATGACTCTGGTCAAAGTGTCATCATACACAAGCAGAAACTTTAAAAGATAGCATGTGTGTTTGCCCTAGCTCTCTTGATCTTTCCCTCTTCCATGAAAGTAGCACGTCTGTACCTGGGGTCCCAGAAGGGAGAGGACATGTGGAGGAAAACCTGATGGTGGATCTGTAGTTGACTTATGCAGCAGGCAAAAAACAAGTGAGATATGGGATTTTTTTAAAGATTTTATTTATTTATTCATGAGAGACACAGAGAGAGGCAGAGGAAGAAGCAGGCTCCCTGCAGGGAGCCCGATGTGGGATTCAATCCTGGGACCCCAGGATCATGACCTGAGCCAAAGTCAGATGCCCAACCACTGAGCCACCCAGGCATCCCAAGATTTGGGATTTCGTCATTTACCACAGTATATTAATAGTGAAAATTGACTGATGAATTATTTATCTATAGCTTCTATTATTTCTTTTCTTAGATAAATCATTGCAGATTTATGTTATTTTGTTGGACTTTTCACAGAACCAGCTTTCAACTTTCTTGATTTTTCTCTATTTCATTTTTCTATTTCTATTTCATTTCCTTTTTTTTTTTTTTAAGATTTTATTTATTTATTCATTGGAGACACAGAAAGAGAGGCAGAGACATAGGCAGAGAGTCTCTCCATATAGGGAGACTGATGTGGGACTCGATCCTGGGTCTCCAGCGTCACGCCCCAAGCCGAAGGCAGACGCTCAACTGCTGAGCCACCCAGGTGTCCCTCTATTTCATTTTCTATTTCTGTTTCTACTCTTACAATTATCATCTCTTTCCTTCCACTTTCTTTGAGTTTATTCTGTTTATTTTCTGCTTAAGTTTTGTTTCTAGTTCATTAATTTTTAGCCTTTCCTCCTTATAGAAAAAGCATTTAAGGAAATAAGTTTCCTTCAAAGCACTACTTTTCATATCCCACAGGTTTGGTTTTGTGTTCAGTGTGGATGGGGCTTGAATTCATGACCTTGAGATAGAGAGTCATGTACTCCACTACCTGAGCCAGCTAGGTGCCCCTCCCACAAGTTTTGATAGATACTGTTTTCATTATCATTGCTTCATTATCAAGATATATTTAAGTTTTTTTTTTAAGATTTTATTTATTTATTCATGAGACACACACAAACACACACACACAGAGAGGCAGAGACACAGGCAGAGGGAGAGGGAGAAGCAGGCTCCATGCAAGGAGC
The DNA here is from genome assembly GCF_048418805.1 of Vulpes vulpes. Lineage (NCBI taxonomy): Eukaryota > Metazoa > Chordata > Mammalia > Carnivora > Canidae > Vulpes > Vulpes vulpes. Next base: position 117,660,631 of record NC_132792.1, read on the forward strand.
CTGATGTGGGACTCGATCCCAGGCCTCCAGGATCACCACACTGGGCTGCAGGCGGTGCTAAACCGCTGCGCCAGCGGGGCTGCCCTGTATTTAAGTTTTTATTATGGTTTCCTCTTTGACTCATGAGTTATTTAAAAAGCATGTTCTTTAATTTCAAAATCTATGGAAATTTTAAATTCTAAATCTTCGCATTGTGGTCAGAATGTAGTTTCTGTAATACTCTTCTTTGAAATTTGTGGGTTTCTGTCTGCTTGGATCACCAGTCATAGGTAAAGGCATGTTGCAAAATCTCCCACAGTGGTAGATTTGTTGATTTCTCCTTGTAGTTTTTATCAATTTATACTTTGCATATTTTAAATATATTTTGTTAGGTGCCTATATGTTTAGAATTGTGTTATTATGATTTTTGGTTAATTAAATCTTGTCATTACACAGTTATCTCTATTTCTTTAATGCTCTTTATTTTTTTTAAAGGTTTTATTTATTTATTCGTGAGAGACACAGAGAGAAGCAGAAACTGAGGCAGAGGGAGAAGCAGGCTCCCTGCGGAGAGGCTGATGTAGGACTCCATCCCAGGACCCTGAGATAATGTCCTGAGGGGAAGGCAGATGCTCAACCACTGAGCCACCCAAATGTTCCTTTAATTCTCTTTATCTTAAGGCTTATATTGTTTCATCTTAACATGGCCAAACCAACTTTCTTTTAGTGAAAATTTGCTCATAATACCTTTTTGATCCTGTTGTTTTCAGCCTAAGTTGTTTTGCTTTATTTGTTTGTTTATTTATTTATTTATTTATTTAGAAGGCCACTGACTTTATTGACTTAAAAAACCTTACAAGGGCAGTGACTGTTCTGCCAAAAAAGGAGTCAAATAGCATAAAACAGACCAGTGGGGGTGGGGGTGGGTGGGGGAAGGTCCAGGAATTGACTTGGAAAAACTAGTAATTGTTGACATGAAACTGACAGGGGAAGGAGATGGGAGATGCATGCAAGAGCATGAATTTCAAAAAAGTTGAAATGGTGAGGGAAGAGAATGCCCCAAAGACCTTGAAGTATGTCAAAAGTGAGTAGAACAGCAGCAACCTCCTCCTTTGTAGAGGACAGGGGAGGAGTCTCCACGTGGCTGCAAACTGGAGACTCACTGCTGGGGCTGGGGACTGGGGGTTCCTCAGAGTCTCACAAGAAGGTGTCACACCACCTCAAAGGAGTCCCGGGACTGCTTGGCGTTGGCACCACATGTGTCAGCCTTTCCCGGAAGAGATCTTCATCTTTCTTTAGCACCAGAAACTGGCCCAGGACCACATAGGCCTTGTCAAAGCCCCTTCCTCCAGGGTCTTGTCCAACACTTCACCAGTCCTGGCCAGGCTCCCCACTGGCTTCCCCGGGGGGGGGGGGGGGGGGTGCCGCCCCCACCCCGGGCTCTGCTATGAAGTCTCTATGCTTTTGGGAGATGGTCATCTTGATGAGCTTAATGGGCAGCTCTGGCTCCTGTAACGGCCCTTCCCACCACCCGGCTGCTCCCGCTGATCACATTCTTTTGCTTTAGATGCACTCACATAGATAGCCAGATTTTTTTTTTTTTAAGATTTTATTTATTTATTCATGAGAGACAGAGAGTGAGAGGCAGAGACACAGGCAGAGGTAGAAGCAGGCTCTGTGCAGGGAGCCTGACATGGAACTCAATCCTGGGCCTCCAGGATCAGGCCCTGGGCTGAAGGAGGTGCCAAACTGCTGAGCCACCCAGGCTGCCCCTATAGCCAGATTTTTGAAAAATTTTTCTGACAATCTCTGCTTTGTAACTGTCAATTTTTGGTTCACATAAATATACTGTAATTTTTTTTTAAAGATTTTATTTAATTCACGAGAGACACAGAGAGAGAGGCAGAGACAGGCAGAGGGAGAAGCAGGCTGCGTGCAGGGAGCCCGATGTGGGATTCGATCCCCGGGCTTCCAGTTTCATACCCTGGACTGAAGGCAGTGCTAAACCCCTGAGCCACCCAGGCTGCCCTGACACTTGATATATTTAGTCTTTGATTCTGTTTTACTTTTTGATTTCTATTTGTTCCATGTATTTTGTTTCTGGATTATTTTTCTTTCTTGCATTCTTATTTTTGGATTCTTTTTTTTTTTTAAGATTTATTTATTTTGGAGAGAACAAGCAAGCTAGCATGGAATGGGGAGAGCAGAGGCAGAGGGAGAAGTAGAGTCTCAAGCAGGTTCCACACTGAGTGCTGAGTGCAGGGATTGTCTCATGACCCTGAAATCATGACTTGAGCTGAAATCAAGAGTGATGCTTAACTGACTGATCCACCCAGGCGTACCTAATTGAGTTCTTTTTGAAACTTTTTTCCTATTCTGTGTTTTTCTTTCTAAAGATTCGGAATGATGCTTCTTTTTTTAGTGACTATTCTTTAAATTTATCATGTATTTTAATTTAACAAGGTCTAAAGTTTAAGCAAAAAGTTGACTCTTCTGGACAGTACATGAGCTCCATAATACTTTAGCTCTTTGCTTATCCCTTCTGATTAATACAGACTGTTATCTAATTTTTTGTTTCTGTCTTTTCTAACTCCACGAATTGGCCATTATCATATGTTTGTTTGGGTTCATACACAGAGAAAGAAGTAGAGCCAGTATGCAGATGTGTTTACAAACTAGCTGCCACTTTAGTGCAAGGGTGATAGCTCAGTCTTATGGGGCCATCCTCCAAGAAGCCAGGTAAAATGTCTCAGGAAAGTCTGCCTGGGGGATTATTTTAAAGATATCTTCAATCATTCAATAAACTCTCTAGGCGAAAGAAAAGAGGGATTTTCCTACAGACTCCGGTTGTGAGGGTTCATTCTCCTGCCCTTCTGTGCTTGTTCATGTGTCCTTTGGCATCTAATGATTCAGCAGCAAGGGGTAACCACAGAGCAGAGGTTGGAGACTCACTGCTGGGGCTGGGGACTGGGGGTTCCTCAGAGTCTCACAAGAAGGTGTCACACCACCTCAAAGGAGTCCCGGGACAAGCAGAGGTCCGATAGTGTTGGTGTGGATGGAGGCCCGTCAGTATGCACCTGCGTGAAAGTCCTTGGAGTCCTGCACAAGTGGTCCCAGCGTGGTGGCTAGGGCTGAAAATTAAGGGTTCTGGTGAAAGGTGAGGTCAAGAGACCCTGAAGTAGAGCACAAGAACTAAAGAGGGAAAATGTTCTCAAAGGAAAGAACAGCATTTCAGAGGCACAGATGTGGGAGAAAAAGCACTAGTCCTTTAAGAGATGCTGGAATAGCAATTTCTCCAAATGAGGATTCTCTTTGTGTGAACTTTTGTAAATGTGTTTTTACTTTTATGAGCGTTTTTAAAAAGATTTTATTTATTTGAGAGAGAGTACAATCTGGGGAAGGGAGAAGCAGACTCTCCACTGAGTGGGGAGCCTGATGGGGGGCTTGATCCCAGGACCCCAGGGTCATGACTTGAGCTGAAGGCAGACACTTCACTGACTGAGCCACCCAGGTGCTCCAACTTTTATGAGACTTTTCTGTATTCTGAGGTTGGGTATACATGAGTTTGAACCCCTAGTGTTGGGAATAACTAGAAGTAGAGAAAGCAGGCTGCTGGGAGTGTGTGTGGGCACGGATATTTCTGCTGTGGTGGTTTGGGAGAGACAAAACGAAAGCAAAGCAAAGTCTTTGAAGTGGCCTGTCTCAGCAGCCCTCCAGGAACATTACTAAATATGTTAGGACATCTAAGAGAGCCAGATCAGAGTGTTCTCTTATTTTCTGATGGGTTCTTTAAGTTATTACTGGCAGAAGAATTTTTCATTTGAGAGGAAGTTTGAGAAATACCCGAGTGCTCTTAAGGGCTTCCTTTTTCAGACTCATTGAGGTAGGTAGAATAAATAAAAATCATGCAGACATGTCTCAAACCACGTTGTATCAGGTCAAGCACAGTTAGAAAGGCTGGGTGAAGTATTTCTAAAAATCGTGCAGACATGTCTCAAACCACGTTGTATCAGGTCAAGCACAGTTAGAAAGGCTGGGTGAAGTATTTCTAGCATGTCTGTCTGAAAGCATGGAAAGCACGTGTGGGCCAAGATGCTGCAGGAGAGGGGGTCCCATGGAGCAGACCTACACTCGGTCTCGTTTGAGCTCTCTGCCCATTCTAGTGTTGAAGCTGAGAGGATGAGAAGAGCTTCTGGAAGTTTCACAAGGGAGATGATACCTGAAGCTCAGGGCTCATCAGTGAGAAGGGGTCCCAGGAAACACTCCAGGTTGGACCCAGAAGTAATGATGAACAAAACAGCCTCCTTTCACAAAGACTGGAATCTAGCTGGAATCAAACCCAATCTCAGGTTTATTCAGGTGGTTTGCCACTGTCCTCATCTCTCCTATAAACAAGAATAAATTCTCTCTAGGTGAAGACAGTCTAGTACTTCAAATGATCTCTATACTTTTTTTTGTACATGAGGTCTAGCACTTCATGAAAAATAGATCTATAAAACAGGAACTTTTACCAAAACTTTGGAGACCAATTGCATAAGGAGGGAGTCCTTCAGGTGATGCAGATTATAGAGTTATCACGCCCAGACTTTAACTGTAATTCATATGTTTCAGAAATTAAATTACAAGATGGACAATTTCAGGAGAACCAAAAACTATAATATGAGAACCAAATGGAAGCTCTAGAACTGAACAATATCATGATGGACACTAATAATAACAGATGGGTTTAATCATTGGTCTGCATATACAAAATAAAAGAATGCAAATGTAGTAACATTAATAGTCCATAAAGGAGATTTTAATGTCAAGAGCAAAATAGAAAGAAATGAAAAAGGATACTTCATAATGATAATGAGGTCAGTTCATTAAGAAGATACAATATATAATTAGCAAATATCTAAGAACAAAGTGTCAGAATATATAAAGCAAAAACAGTGGACTGACTACAGTGAGAGAGAAGTTGTCCATTATAGTCGGAAGCTCCAACATAGCTCTGCTATTCACCAGAAGGCAAGGCCTAGTAGGTAGATGTCCTGCAACAGCTGCAGGACACACGTACTTTCAAGTGCTGAAACATTCACCAGAGTTGGCTACATGTTCGACCATAAAGCAATTCAGCAATTGTTGAATGACTGGAATCAAACTGAGAACATCCCCTGGCTGCAGTGGGATTAGTTTAGAAATGAGTAATGCACAAGAACTGAAATACCCCAAATGTTTAGAAATCAAGCAACACCTGAACACCTGATGGAGTGATCCAGTCACAATGGAGATGAACACATTTTTTTTTTTTTTTTTTTTTTTTATGATAGTCCCACAGAGAGAGAGAGAGGCAGAGACACAGGCAGAGGAAGAAGCAGGCTCCATGCACCGGGAGCCCGACGTGGGATTGGATCCCGGGTCTCCAGGATCGCGCCCTGGGCCAAAGGCAGGCGCCAAACCGCTGCGCCACCCAGGGATCCCTGAACACATATTTTGAACGAAATCTATTGAAAATACCTAAGCTTATATGATGCAGAAAAAGCTGTGCTTGCTTAGAGGGAAATTTATAGCCTTACAATCGATCATTTATCAATGAAATATAGATTGTTTACCATATATTGGATATATACCACAATATACAAAATAGGAAAAAAAGGCGGGACGCCTGGGTGGCAGGCTCAACAGTTGAGCATCTGCCTTCAGGGTGTGATCCTGAGGTCCTGGGATTGAGTCCCACATTAGGTTCCTTGTGTGGAGCCTGCTTCTCCCTCTGCCTGTGTCTCTGCCTCTCTCTCTCTCTCATGAATAAATAAATAAAATCTTTTTTAAAAAAAGGGAAAAAAGCTGAAAATTAGTGATATAAGTATCCATCTTAGGGAGTTAGAAACAGAGCAACAAACTAAACACAGAAGGTAGAAGGAAGGAGATAATACAAAGTACGATGAAGCAGAACACAAGTTCACAACAGACTCAGTAAAGGTACAAGTTGGTTCTTTGAAATAACTGATAAAATAGAAAAAGTCCTGGTCAGACATCAAGCACGGAAGAGCAGAGGCACAAATAGCCAGCGCAGAAAATGGAACAGAGCTGTGAGTTTTCAAAAGGTCCGTAGAGATCTAACATGCATCTAAGGCAAAGGACCTCAGTTATGGGGTGATCTGCAGAACCCCTTGTGTTGGCATCTTTGGATTCCTGTCTCTCTTGAGCTCTCCAGATTCCGTTGGCGAAGAATCTTCCAGTTTCCTTCCCAGAGGTGTCAACCTGGTTCATAGCTTTCTGGAAACTAAGCAGAAGAGGGCTGGGGGCGGGGTGGGGAGGGGGTGGTATCTTACTATTCAAAAAAGAAGCCCTCACTTTGTCCTTCTGTCCTCCTACCAGAAGTGCTCACCCTCTGGTGGACCTGGTGACCCCAAGACACCAAAGCCCCGGTAGGAAGGGAGCACACTGCGGCTCCATCAGGATCTCATTTAGCCCGGCTCTTACCCTCTCCCACAGCGGCACCCCCACCCTGGGCCCTGGCTGCCGAGTTTGGGGGGATGGTGCACATCTGCCTCCTCACATGTATTTTCTCCACATCTGTCTCACCTTTCAACTTTGCCATTCTGTCATTCATTGCCTAGACGTTTTTAATTACAACGAGGTCACATCTGTCCAAATCTGGTGTTTCCTGTTTAGCTGGTCCATCTCAGTCTGTCCTCCCTGCCCCCGCCCATTGCAAGGGTCACACTCACATGTCGTTGACGACCACAAACTAAGTCTCCACAGATTACATTTTTCAGACTCTGGGAGGTTCCAGGGATGCTGAGACCTCACCTCTCTCACTGCTGCTCTGTCTACCCTTCAGGGCAGATGTGACCCACCATTCCTTCCCGCATCCTGAATCCTTCATCCTTTCAAAGTGCTCACCACAAATGGTACTACGCATGTCGTCCTACCATGTTCCTTTGCTTTACTTAACCCATGTTTCCTTATAGCTACACACCACTTTTAGAAATATAAAGGACATTCATTGCATTTTGTTGTTTGTGAAAATAACATACGGTCTTACCTGAAAATTTATCCTATACAGAAAAACAGAAACGTAATTTACTTCTACTTCTACCACTCAGAGAGATGCTTTGGAAGTAGGGAATCCAATTTCTGCTTCGGCGTGTCCCATGTGCCCTGAGGTCTCTTCTCACAGCAGACCCCCCTTTCTGGGAGGAATGTGTCTGAGGAGGTGAGACTGGGCTGCTGCCTGCAGCAGAGCAGAGGGGTTAGGGGAGAGGAAGTGCTTCCTCCTGAGTGCTATCATCCCGATCCCGATCCCAATCCTGGGGGTTATGTGAGGCTGAGGAGAGGCCTTCCACAGGCTACTATCTAGGCGAGGGGCGAGTGAGCCCAGGGGGAAGAGATGAAGGTGAGCCTGACCTGTCCTCAAGCCTCACCTTGTACCAGCATTCTATTGGCCTTCATTTGAATTTGACAGAAACAAAACAAAATTGAAAGTGGAAGAAATACTGACCTTGATTGAGATAAAGCCTTCTTTGAAACATAATTTCTAAAAGATCCTTTAAAGTTAAAGAAGACATAGAATGAAAACATTTCAAGGTGGAGGTAAGTGTGCTTTGTGGTTTAATGTGAAGTGTGTCAATGAACAGAAGGTCATGTTTCCAGAACAGTTTAGCCAATTGTCTCAAAAACTAAGCCATCTCTGAGGTCTAAGCAGTCAAGCAACCAAACGTATTCCTTCACATTTTTGTTTTAAAGCAGAACAAACATCTTTTGAAATGTAAAAATGTAAGCGCTAGGCCTGCCTTTAGGGTCACTCTAAGTTACTAGGGGAGAAATTCATGAGGAGACGGAGCTCTAAGCAGAATATTCTTTTATGTAAAAGAAAAGAAATCCCAAACAGGAGAAGTCATGGCAGCGTTGGGCTGAAAGATTCAAACTGGACTTGCTCACTGCACACAGTACCTTCTTGGTGTTAGGAGGCTCTCCTGTCCTCAGCCACTGTAGATTAAAGCCAGTTTTTTTTTTTTTTTTAAGATTGTATTTATTTATTCATGAGAGACTGGCAGAGACACAAGCAGAGGAAGAAGCAGGCTCCATGCAGGGATGTGGGACTCAATCTGGGAACTTCAGGACCACGCCCTGAGCCAAAGACAGACACTCAACCTTTGAGCCACCCAGGTGTTCCCCTAAAGCCAGTTCTTTTTTTTTAAAGATTTTATTTATATATATATATAGAGAGAGAGAGAGACAGAGACAGAGACAGAGAGGCAGAGGGAGAAGCAGGCTCCATGCAGGGAGCCTGATGTGGGACTCAATCCCAGGTCTCCAGGATCACACCCCGGGCTGCAGGTGGCGCTAAACCGCTGCGCCACCGGGGCTGCCCAAAGCCAGTTCTTATTACGTTCTTTGTATCCAATTTTTTCAATGTGCCCCAATGGTTATGAAACACAATTCTTCTTAGAGTCTTCAGAATTTTTGGAGGAACATGTAACGAATTTAGCTGCTGGCACCAAAATATTCCCCAGTGCACTTCCTTCCAGGAAGAACCATTTTGTGTATCCTCTGTTGGAAGACATGTAGTTATCACAGTGAAGAGCCCATCTTAAGTCTAATAGCATAGTTAATACAAGTAAAACATGTTTTACAGAGCTGTCCTCCCAGCCCAAGGATGCAGGATGCTTCCCAATGGAAGTGTGACCTGTTTACGGTTCCATCAGCTTTGAAGGATTGTCCCCAAATGGGCAGTCGTGTGTGGCTTCAGGGAGGCCCGCGCTCAGCAGTTGTTATCAGCCCACAATGCCAGGTGAGGAAGTATTCACACTTGTGTCCCTTGGGCCGGGTCAGCTATGCTGAGCATCCTTTTCACCATAAGCTTCCCTATGGCTCTATAATAAATGGAGTAGAACATGTCACTGCGTGAGTATAAAAATTGTGGTTATATCTGTCCTTGTTTATTTCTTGTTCTCCACCCCAGCAAATCTTCATGTTCTGTTTCCCAACTGGCCAGTCCCCTTGGATAACTGAGAAGAGATTTCTGTAGACAGGCAAAGGTGAAGGGCAGTGTGCTGGTGTCGAGGGTCTGATGGGTGCCCCTGGGGACCCTCCAAGGCCACGTCCTTAAATTGCCAGGGTCTCGGTATCCACACCGCTATAACTACTATAATAATATCCTTTGTGCTCACCTCATAGAGTTGTTGGGAGGAGTGCATGAAATAATAGGAAAGGCCTTTGGGAGTGAAAGGGGGCCAGACAGAACTGTTGCCTGTCACCCATGAGCATCTGAGCTGTTTATGAAATGTTCCTTCGTTCATTCTAACTTTTGCTCCTAATCACCAAAATCCCCCAATCTAAGACTTAACCACTTCCTGCGGGTTCAATAGTGAGTTCCTTACTCAGCCCCTGGGAACACCACCACTGCTACTGCTGCCACCAGCGTACAAATTCAGTTCATGGGACATGAAAATATGCAGTGTCAGACATCTAGGGATGATGTTTCCCTATGGACTTGGACGTGGGGGTGAGCCACAGGCCTCCCTCCTCACCTGCTGCTTCTGGTCATTGCATTTCGACAGGCAGCATGTGGTGTACTAGAGGGGGAGTTGTCCTGCTGCCTTGTGGTGCTGCAGTTTTCCCCACTGCAGGTTTGGTCAGGGCTCCCCTACTGCCCACACTGCAGCTTCAGTGGGAGGTGATCTTGCTGTCTTCGAGGAGAAGCCAGGGAACCACTCCGTTTCCTATTTGGCCACTGGCCTGCCACCCCGGGGAGTACAGTTTTCTGGTTAAACACTGGCTTCCTGGGATCCCTGGGTGGCGCAGTGGTTTGGCGCCTGCCTTTGGCCCAGGGCGCGATCCTGGAGACCCGGGATCGAATCCCACGTCGGGCTCCCGGTGCATGGAGCCTGCTTCTCCCTCTGCCTATGTCTCTGCCTCTCTCTGTCTCTCTCTGTGTGTGACTATCATAAATAAATAAAAAAATTAAAAAAAAAAAAACAAAAAAAACCACTGGCTTCCCAAAGTGGCTGGGCATGTGGCCACTTTGCTCATAGTTGCCTTTAACCCATCCCCTTGGGATAGGGATTGAGGCTTTGAGATACCATGTAATAATGGCAAAGCAATATGTCATATACAGGAATAGACAAATGTAAGCTCTCTATGAAGAAAATTGAACAATGTGATCGAACGATCATTTTTCAAAAAAAGATGAAACGTGTTCATGGATAGGGCAACCCCATCACGTCAGTTGCAATTCCAACAAAATCCCCTTCTTCCTCTCACTGGTCCTGCTGTGACTCCAAACACAAGCCCCCAGCTCTGCCAACTTCTCTTTCATCCACCACTCTCACTGATTACCAAATTACCAAATTACCAAAACTCCTCTTTACTGTTGCATCTCTGCAGCCCATCTTCCCACAGCGTGGCCATATGACTTCCCGAGCCCTTGTGTGGACACGCACCCTGCTCGTGACTGTCCAGTGATCTAGCATCATCCTCAGGATGGAGCCCAGACTGCACAGTGAGGCTCCCAGGTGCCTCCCCCTCCTGTTCCACTTACCCCCACAGACAGCTCTGTGGCCCTAGCTCCTTATGCCAGGTTCACTTCTTCCTGCCCGCCTCACCCCTTCCTTCCTCCTTCCCTCTATCACCCCATGAGCTCCTGTTGACTATTCACAACTGAACTACTCTGATCCATCCAGGAAGTTCTCCTCTGTCTGCCACATGGGGATGATTCTCCCTCTAGTATATGGATTTGGTATCTGTCTGGAGGCAGGTAGGGTTATCACATATCCTAGTTTGTGCCTATGTCTGGTTGGTGGCCAACAAATGTGGAGACCAGTTGCAGCCCTGCGTAGTTTAATAGGATTAACCAGAGGGATGCCTGGGTGGCTCCATGGTTGAGCATCTGCCTTCTGCTCAACCACGTCGGTCGCGACCCCGGGGTCCTGGGATCGAGTCCTGCATCGGGTTCCCCTCAGGGACCCTGCTTCTCCCTCTGCCTGTGTCTCTGTCTCTCTCTCTCTGTCTCATGAATAAATAAATAATCTTTAAAAAAATGATAGGATTAACCACCAAAACTGCATTAATGTGACTTGAACTCCAGGAAGTCGTGCCCAGGAAGATGAAGTAGCAAATAACTTCGTTGCGTGTTTCAGGCACTTAGAGAATCTATGCATCTGAATGTGGACTGCCCAGCAGGTCCTCTTAGGGTCAGGGCACCTCTCACAGCTCAGATTACTCAACAGCTTGTTGGAGGCCTGTTAACATCTTGAGGTTCCCTTCCAACACCAGCATTCCTCTGCTTACTAACCCTGACTGTGAGGTCACGATTCTGTTCAATCCTGATCATTCTGGAAACCAGCCTCCGAACCTTGACTAGCACCCATGGCTGCCCTCCTAAGACCCTACTGGGGAAGCAGTTTGTTGGAACACGAGTCACCCTTCCCACATCAGGCAACATCATTTTGATGATCTCTTTAAAGAATCAGTAGTTGACACCCCCTTTCACTCTGAAAACAATCCCAGTTTGGGTGATAAATTAAATGATTCCCATTATAAATATTGTTATATTTATAATACATATAATGTTTATTATATTATATATAATATTTATTGTTCTCATTTAATCTTTATAATAACCTCACAGAGGAGATATTACTATGCTGTGCTTGTACAGATACAAGCATGAAGACCAAAGTTCAGGAACCGATCCAAGATCCCATAAGTACTGTAAGAGACTGGGTTACAACCCAAGGAATCTGACTCCAGAACTGGTGTTCTTTTTTAAAAAAAGTAGTTTTCCTTTTTATTTTAAAATCACAAATGTACAGAGAAGTTAAAAGTACAAAGCCCTCCTCCCCAACATTGCAGGGCACGTTGTCTGATGCCCCATTCCCTCCAAAACATCAGCATTTGCCATAGATGCCAGGACGTTCTGCACAACTGCTACATGGCTGTGCAGGTTGGGAGGTTGACGCTGACAAAGACCCACTGTCTGAGCGTCAGATCTTTCCCATTTTGCTGGTTATCCTGGTCACTGCTACCGTGATCTGCAGAGCTGGAGTCCAGGTCAGATCAGATCTCACGACTTTCCTCAGGCTTCCTTTGCCTGTGGTGACCTTGACCTGTTTGGAGATTCCTGGGTACTTTGTACAACAAGCCTCCTGGCATGTTTGCCATTTGTGTAGATGCGGGGTGGCAAGGTGGTGCTGCACCCCCAGGGCTCCCTGTCTCAGGGGACAAGTTTCAGATTCATTCTTTATGATAATGGGTCCTTCCCTCACATGACTCAGGTGGTGTCTGCCGGGCCATTTCCCTGTAAAGCCATTCTTTTCCTGTTTGTAATATTTCATGGGGCAGTGTTTCATTTGATTTTGGATTATTGTTGTTTTGACTTTCTTCCTACCACACCCCCAGCTTTCCTTAAGTATAATTGGCAAAAAGAAAGTGTGTGTATTTAAGCCGCTTGTGTGATGTAATTTGGTACAGGATATATGTTGATGCAGGAACACTGTGTGAGGTGGTCACCACGATTCATCACCTCCCACTGTTACTGCTCCAGGAGTGGGGCACAGTCAGGTCAGGGCTGCCCTCAACACACAGAAGCCATATAACACTGCCTTAATTATCCTGGAATTCAAGAAAAAGAAAAAAAAAAAAAAAAAAAAAAACAAACCCTGAGCTACTCTCAGATTTTGAGTACATAATACGGGGTTACTAAGTATGGTTACTGTGCTCCACATCAGCTTCCAGGATGTACTTGTCCCACGGAACTGAGCCCTTGTGGCACCTGGCCCATCCTTTCAGGGTTGTTGCACTCAGCTGCTCGTCCTCCACACATCCTGAGTGGTCACAAATGACTCCCGGCTGGAGAAAGGCCCAGGGCCTGTCCACACCATGTCTCTTTTACCGGGCCAATCCTTAGCCTGTTTGCACATCTTGGGTATGGTGGACATGGGAGGGCACACGTGTCATCAAGATATGGATGCTTCCATTGGACACGTACTCAGGAATGGGAGCAAGGTCATGGGGTGGGTCTCATCTTCATTTTTTGAGGAACTTCCATATTGTTTACCACACCAGTTTGCATTCTGTGGAGCAGTATGCAAACGTTCCTTCCTCAAACGTTCCATTCATTTATTTACTTACATAGCTTAGATTCATGTTTCCTATTTTATTCAATGGGTTGTAATTTGCTACTTCATTATTTATTTTGATGTACTGATTTTTCTAGTTTTAGCCTCGTATTCAAGATGCCTTCAAATTCTCCTGGCACTCTCTTGTTCTTGCACACATTTTGTTGCTTTGGTGGAGAGAGAAGTATCTTTTACTTATCTGAAAGACTGAATTAGGTATATGTGCAACTTAAGTTTATTTATTTATTTTTTAAGATTTTATTTATTCATGAGAGACACAGAGAGAGGCAGAGACATAGGCAGAGGGAGAAGCAGGCTCCATGCTGGGAGCCCGATGTGGGACTCAATCCCAGGACTCCAAGAACACGACCTGAGCTGAAGGCAGATGCTCAACCGCTGAGCCACCCAGGTGTCCCATGTGCAACTTAAGTTAACTGCATTCACTCAAGGGTGGAATTTTGTGTTAAAATGAAGTATCCACAGAGTAATTGAACAGATACAGACGAGGGCACCAATTTATCAATGGAGTGCTTGCTAAGTGTCTTACATCAGGAGAAATGAATTGGTTCCATGCTTTTCTCCATCAGGAGACTGTAATTAAAAATTGAAGGTTTGAATAGCATTTTTTGTCACTCTTATTTTTTAGTTTATTTCAAAAAAAAATCTGTGTATTTGTTGTTCTGTGAAATTTTATTGATAGTTCTGCAAATTCTCTGCTGCCCTAAGGGAACACATTGCATAAGTGAGCAGTTTCTCCAGGCTCTTGATGGTGAGCATCTCCCCTGCTTGGCTCCTGCACCCGGTACATAAGCGATTTGCTTGCAGGCTTGTCTCATCCATGAGCCTTTGGCCAGTTCCCAGGGCGGGGGCTCTGATGTGCACACCCCTGTAGCTGCCTGGACCCAGTCTGCGGCCTGGCCCAGCAGTGCTGGTTGTGTGGTCAGGTGGTCATGGCTCTGTCTCGCTTCTGCCCACAGGATGGCAGCATCTAGTCAAGGCTTCAGCCCCATCAGTGGCCTGGCTATTTGGGAATCTGAAATTACCTGGTTTCTCCCTGAAATGAAGAGAGTACTGAAGTACTTTTCCTGTAAGGAAACCCTCCATAAAATAACACACATTGTTACCTGTCCATACTCTCTTCCACCTGCTTCCAGGAGGATGACCTCTTTCGGGTGAGTTAGGTGGTGGTTTGGGGCTTGGCATCCATTCTGGAGTGACTCTCTGGGGCTAGAGTTTGTAGTAGCTAAAACTGAGCTAGCAGGCTGAAATCACTAGCTCATTTCATGCACAAGTCATTAGGTGCAAAGAATTGTTATTTAAAGAGGAATGAAGATCCCAACTATGGAGCACTTGCTATATGTTGTGTGCTTTGAACCAGGGGCTGTCGTGTGTGAGTGAGTGGGCATCCCGGTCACCCGGAGGACTGGTTCATCTCATGCTACTGGCCCATCCCCACAGCTTCTGACTCAGGAGGTGTGGTAGGATGGGGCCTGAGAATTTGCATTTTGTCAAGTTCCCAGGTGCCCCTGATGCTGTTTTAAGCAGCCCTTTGACATAGGCATTACTGTCTCTGTTTTTCAGACAAGCAAACAGGCACAGAAGCTTAGCTACTGGCCCTAACCCAGGAAGGGGGACCTGACACGAAGACCCTGTTCAGCGCCACCCCAAGCCCTGGCTATGTCCACTGCACCATTCTCTAGGGAAAAGGGAATAAATCTGTACTTGGGGGATTTTTGGAATCCTATGGCTCCAAAAATATGGTAACAATGCCCCCATTCCAGTGATGCATTTAATTTTTAAGAGTTTAGCCACAGCAGTCAATCTTTGTGATTCCTCATGCTCAAGGGATGAAGGAGGCTGTCGAAGCAGAATAGGCAGATGCGCTTGTGCATGAAGGGACATGATGCTTTGCACTAACTCATTTAAAATTAAAATGTCTTTGGAAACAAAATATCCATGTTATAGGTATTTTAATCACCAAACTCCAACTTTGAAACTAGAATAGGACATGAAAAAAAAAGGCACAAGTAAGTAATTATAAAATCTATTAGCTTGCCATGGAGAGAGAAGACACAGTTTGTCCATGGAAATAAAAAAAGAAAAGCTGGTCAGCTTTCTCTAGGAGTGAATCAGCAAATCCACGACTCAGCTCCAGGCTCTGGCAGTTGAGTCTTGGGTGTGTCCGCCCATGGTTTACGAGAATCTGTTCTGTATTTATTAGGCACAATGGTCTCTAACCCGCCCTCTCCTCCCCACCATACGGTTTAATTAGGTTTAAAAAATTAAATCTGACCTCTCAGAGGCAGGGATGGGTTTTATTCTAAATGTGAAGAGGGCTGGGACACAGAGGAAAAGGAAGGAGAGAGATGCTCTTGGCTAGGTTTCCAGCCTGGCCTCCTCCCTTTGGCCAGGCTCCTGCTTGGCCTGTTTCTTCTCTGCAGTAGGGTCTCACCTGTCTGGTCCAAATCCAACAGGCTTGCTCACCCTGGGCTTTTAAATGCAGCCAAAGAGGCCTTCCTAATGGTTTGTGGAGGGGCAGAGGTGGGGCCTCTGGGGACTTTTACATTTAGAGAGGATACCGTCGTGCCGCCCAGCCCCAGGTGAGTGTCACCTGCTCCCTCAGATAGCTGTCTCTACAGAGGAACTTGGTTATTACAACCTGTGTGTTCTGCACTTCCAGAGCCTGCCCCAGGTCTGAGGGCTTCTGAATGTTCCTTGCAAAGAGTCACAATGAAGCACACGGCACAGAGCAGTCCCCCAAGGAGCAGTGTCACAGGGATGACAAAGAGCATCTCCCACTGCAGCTCACCCGGGGCACAGGTCTGGGGCTGGGCCTCAGGCCTTCGCCCTTACGCACTGCACTTCCCAGGGACTATGAGCTCACAGGGAAACACGGAGGCTTTGGAGAAAAGACGCCATAAAGGAAGACTGTCAACTGAGGAGCTCCTCATAACAGACAAAGCAAAAATAACGTATGAAAGTATTCTTCTGTCTGGAGGTTGGGAGCCATGGCTTCATGGGCTGCGAC
The DNA here is from genome assembly GCF_048418805.1 of Vulpes vulpes. Lineage (NCBI taxonomy): Eukaryota > Metazoa > Chordata > Mammalia > Carnivora > Canidae > Vulpes > Vulpes vulpes. The sequence goes on from NC_132792.1 coordinate 117,676,744, forward strand.
AATGGGGTGTGATCCTGACTCCTGATTTTCCTTTCCGATCAGCTGAGCTCCCCCTCTGGTCTGCCAGTCCTCAGGAGCTCAGAGCTCAGGGGCTCTGCTGGGTGAGGCCAGGGACTCCGAGCTCCTTCCAGGTTTCCCCTCCAAGGTGAGAGAGCTGCAGTTCTATCACTTCCAAGTACTGGGGGATGGTTCTTCTTCAATAAATTCCATTTGTGCTGCTGTTGCCTTGACCATTTGCCTCCCCAGACTCCCCTGGGTGAGCAAAGACTCCAGGACTCCCCTACCTGCCTCTATTGGACACGTCTGCCTTAAAAAAAAAAAAAAAAAAGCCAGGGGCACCTGAGTGGCTTGGTTGGTGAAGCACTGGCCTTCAGCTGAGGTCATGAGGTCATGAGGTCCTGGGATCCAGTCCTGCGTCAGGCTCCCTGCTCAGTGGAGAGTCTGCCTCCAGACTCTGCCCCTCCCCCTGAGCTTGTGCTCTCTCTCTCCAAAATAAATAAATCAATCTTTAGGGAAAAAAAAAGAATTACCATACAACCCAGTAACTTCACTTCTGGATATTTACCCAAAGGAAACAAAAATATTACCTGGAAAAGATATCTGCACCCTTGTGTTCACTGCAGCATTACTTATCATAGCCAAGACTTTGAAATAACCCAAGTGTCCACTGGTGGAAGACTGGATAAAGAAAATTCTAGACACAATGGAATGTTGTTCAGACATCGAAAAGAAGGAAGTCCTACCCCTACCATTTGCGACCACATGGTTAGATCCTGAGGCCACCACACTCGGCGAAGGAAGTCAGGGAAAGGCAAATACCCCATGGTCTCACATATGGAATTGAAACAAAAACCAAGCCAAACCCCAAACCACCAAGCTCAGAGATACAGAGAACAGATTGGTGGTGGCAGAGGTATGGTTTGGGGGTGAGTGGGATGGGTCAAGACAGTCAAAGGAAACACATCCTCAGTTAGGAAGTAAGCCAGCCCTGGGCACGTGAGGGCCAGCATGGCGGCCATGGCTGGTGGCAGCACTTTCAGATGTGAGAGTCATGGAGAGAGCCGATCTGGAAAGTTTGCATCTCAAGAAACAAAACTGTAACGACATGTGTCTATTTCACATTGTACACAAATACTGAATTACTATGCTGAACACCTCAAACTGATATGTTGTATGTCAATTATACCTTCATAAAAATTAATTAAAAATACACATAGAATGTATAAAATGTAGGTAGGAGATCAGGTGAATTAGGAGCCATAGCCATATTGTTATCTTTAAAATCAGGTGGATTCCATGATTGTGCAACGGCCTGGTGAGTAGAGAAGGTCACATTGGTGTCGTTGCTGTCCTTGCCCCCTTTGTGGACAGCGGGGGACAGCTCACAGCCCTGGGAGCAGCTCACAGACTCCGAACCGCTGCCTGGTGGCTTCTGGTCCATCCTGCCTTCCATCTCTTCTTGACTGACTCCTATTTCTGCCAGTATTTGTCCGGGGCCTGCCAGACAGTGTGCATTGTGCTAGGTGTTGGGGATACAGAGAGGCCCAAAACGTTGGCCCTACTTGCTGCCACTTGGCTCCCAGTGTCAGGCAGCCCTCCCCAAGGGGATACAGAGAGGCCCAAAACGTGGGCCCTACTTGCTGCCACTTGGCTCCCAGTGTCAAGGCAGCCCTCCCCAAGGGCGGCCTCAGCATGGCCCACCTGCCACAGAAATAAAGCCCAGCTTGGTTTACAGGAGCAGACATGAGCTCTGAGGGCCTGCACATGTGGGCACACGTGCTGCTCTGCTTGGGCTACCCGAGTCTCATTACTGTGATTAGTGGTAACTGTCTGGTGAAGTTTACTGGAAATGTGTGCCAGAAGGACGCAACAGCAGTTAACACTTACTGAACGCTGACTTTGTGTGCTGGGCAGGTTTTCTATACCCACTCAGTTAAAACTCACAACAACCCTGTGAGGCAGGTACTACTACCACCGTGGCCCCTGCGTCCAGAGACCCAGAGATGCTGAGCAGACTGACCAGGCAGGACCAGGCAGCTAGCTTGCAGTAGAGCTTGGCTCCAAATCTAGAGTATTTGGATCCCATCCTGTGGTCTCCCTTGCGGCCCCACTCGACTTCTCAGTGCCATCTGTGGGGCCTTGGGAACGTGCTCATCCTGAGAGATTCTAACTCAGTAGGTCTGGGTGAGGTCCAGGAATATGTAGTTTGAGAGAGCTCTTTGGGTGATCCTGACAGGCAGGTGTTTGAATTCAGGGTGGTCATTATCATTGGAGTGAGGAACATGGAGACCAAAAGCTACTCTTGAAGGATATGGCGGGGTTTCCTCGGCAAAACATGGGTGAGGGCTCTCTAGGCTGAAGGAGCACATGAGCCCATGGGGAACTTAGGTCAGCGAAACTCAAGCTAGTGGGCCCCAGGAGTGTGTGTGTGAGTGTGAGCTGGGAACTGCACTGAGGGGAGGTTGTGGAGTGGATTGCCCCCTCCCAGGGCAGAATTAGGGATCACAGTGAAGCATGTGGGCTTTGTCCCACTGACAGGGCAGCACCTGACCAGCAGTCTTGTGGGGCATAGCATGGTTTGATCTGTAGATGGTCTTTATTTAGAAGCTTGTCTTCTTGGGACGCCTGGGTGGCTCAGCAATTTAGTGCCTGCCTTTGGGTCAGGGCATGATCCTGGAGTCCCGGGATCGAGTCCCACATTGGGCTCCCTGCGTGGAGCCTGCTTCTCCCTCTGCCCATGTCTCTGCAACACCCCCCCCCCCCACCATGTGTCTCTCATGGATAAATAAATAAAATCTAAAAAAAAAAAAAAAGCAGCATCTTGTCTTCTTGATTCCAAGAGTTTTGGCATACTGAAGAGAAAGAGCAAGAATAGGAAGACAGCGATTTATAATTAATTCAGCCAGAAGTCTGCATCACAGCACTTTTGGTGAGAGAAGAGAGTAGATTGTTGAAAATTGGATGCACTGTGAAGTGTTATTTCTCTGAATTCATTTTGGAAGAAAAAGGAAGTTCACACCTGACAGGGGGCACACCAGGCCTTACCCCATAGAGGGCAGCAAGGAGGGCCTCAATTGCAGGCTGGGGATGAGCCTGGAGCTGCTGGGGAGGGGGGTGGGGGGCTGCTGGCCTGGGGATGAGGTGGGACACCTCCCAGCATGTCCTCTGCAGGGACGAGAAAAGCTACAGTCTCAGCAATGCAAACCTCTGTAAAATTAGATTTGGAGGAAGTACTTGTCAGCTCCCACAAATTCTTGGTGATGGGAAGATTGTCAGGATTGTGCTTTTGAGGCAGTAAAGCTTGTTTTTAATCACAGTGCAGGATCTGCTTTCTAGACTCCAGGCTGCCGTGTGAGCTGTGTGAGCCACACACTTGATTTGGGGCTCCCGGGACACGGTATTGGGATTCCCAGCCCTCTTTATTTTGTGCTGATAGAATCAGCCGAATGGAGGTGGTGGAGACCAAAAAGCACCACCATTCGGATGAACAGGAACAATGGTGGAATGAGCCTGCTCCCTCTGGGTGAAGCAGAAAGCTTGGAGGTGAGAGGCTCCACCCCAGCAGAGGACACTCGGGAGTCCTGTACCTGGAGGCGGGCGGAGGCCCCACTCGTCACTGCACCCATCTTCACGTCCATCTCCCCACCACAACACTATCACTGTCCCCATTTTACAGATGGGAAAGCGGAGGTGCAGGGTTCCCACTCATCGGAGGGCACCAGCTAGGAAACACCCAAGTCGGCGGCAGACCTGCCGTGGAACTGGCTCCAGATCTGGGTGTTGGGCTCCCAGGTTTGTTCTAGATCAAGTGAGCTGAGCTCTGCAGGGCTCTTGCTGCTCTGGGGGAGTGGGCGTCTCAGTTTCCTGGCTATTCTGCCATGGGCCCCGAGTTCTCTGTGAGTAGAAGAAAAAGGACTTTCACACCTGACGGGGCACACGTGGCAGGGGGCTCACCAGGCTCCTAAGTGCAGGTGTACAGTTGTCTGTGGGCATCTATGTATTCTGGAGCCCCAGACAACGTCACAATGGTGTGTGTGTGGCTTTGTGGCGGTCCACACATTGGTGACTCTCCCTGCCCACCTTAGATGTTGCTGCCGCTCTTTCCGGCTGCTGGCTGGGCCAGCCCTGGGGGCCAGGTGCCCATGGCAGGTGCACGAGTGTACTCGTCTTTGTACGGGTTGCAGAAGAAGGAGGTGAACACCCGCGTCTTACCTGCCCACACTGAAATTTAGAAACTGTTCAGGAGGAGCTCAGCATTGGAGGGCGGCCGTCCCCCACCCCTTGGTTCCCCACGCCACACCCATGTCCGCGTGAGCCCAGAGTGTGGAGCTCTGGCCGACCGCACAGCGCGGGCACACACCGGGCGGGGTCTCCCTGGGCTGGCTTCTTCCCTCTGCGTTCCGGCCCCCGCGTGTGATGGGGCCTGTTTATCTCCTCCTTCTCTCCTTCTGGGTCAGTTCTAGTGCTATTTTGTTTGTTTTACGAATAGTGCTGGGTATATGCACATACTCAACTTTTCTAAATAATGCCAAATGGTTTCCCAAATAGCCGTGCCTGTCACAGCCCCACTGGCAGTGGGCAAGAGCGCCAGCTGCCTCGCATACTCCCAACACTTGGCATTCCCCGATTTTCAGACTTTTTTCTGTCACTCTAGAGGGTGTGAAATAGTAAGTTGGATTTCCATTTGCATGTCCTTCATCACCAGTGAAGCGGACCATCTTTTCACGTTTATGGCGGTTTGTGATCCCTTATCTGTGAAATTCCTGTTCCTATCTTATGCTTGTTTCCCTCCAATTGGCTTCCTGGATTTTCTTTCTTTTTATATTTTATTTATTTATTTATTCATGAGAGATACACACACACACAGAGAGAGAGGCAGAGACACAGGCAGAGGAAGAAGCAGGCTCCCCGTGGGGAGCCCGATGTGAGACTCGATCCCAGAATTCCAGAATCACGCCCTGAGCAGACACTCAACCACTGAGCCACCCAGGCGTCCCAGCTTCCTGGATTTTCTAAGTTAGACAGGTTGTAAACATCTCCCAACTTGTGGCTCATCTTCTCACTTAAAAAAAAAATGGAGTAGATGGTTTTAATCTTCCTGTATTCAAACTTGTCAGTCATTCCCTCTATGGTCTGGGTTTTTGGAGTTCTGTTTAAGAAGTGATTTCTGTCGTCTTCTGAGTGTCACAGGTTTTCTTTGCATTTACGTTTTTAACCCAACCAGAATTAATTTTTGTGTATGAATGTAGATAATCATTGTCTCAATGCTGGTGATTGAAAAGTCCATTTTCCCCCCAACTTATTTGCAGAGCCAGCCCTCTAATAAATCAAGTTTCCGTGAATGGTGAGGCTGTTTGTCAGCTCTCTGTTGCATGCGTTGTTCAAAGACCACATCACCTTAATTACTAGAGCTACGTGACATGCGTTCTTGATATGTGCTGAGCCCCCCTTTTTTTGGTATCAGTTTTACAATCAGCTTGTAATGGTCCATACACAAAAGCCCTATTTGGATTTTGACTGTCACTACATTAAGTTTATAGACGAATTTTGGGGGAAAGAAATGTATGTAAAAACCTGAACATCGAATTTTCCCTGTTTGTTTATGTTTTCTCCATTGTTGTTAATACTGTCCCATAATTTCCTTGTAAAACTCCAGTATGCCTGCTGTTAGTTTATTGCTACATTTTAAATATTTTTGGTTTCTTTTTTAAGATTTCACTTCTTAGTTTCATATTAATAAGATATAAAAATGTAATTTTTATCTATTGACTTTGCATCCAGCAACTATGCTAACTTTGTTTACAGAGAGTCATAATTCTAATAATTTCTCTTTAGATGGCTTTGGGTAGACAGACAAGTGATACTGTGAATAATGATGTTTTCTTCCTTTCTGATCCTTTTCCTTCTATTTTTCTACCCATATTGCAATGCCAGGACCTCCACTGGGGAGGTGGTAAGAGCTGGTGTCTTGATGTCACATTAAGTGTGATGTGTGTTTTAGGAAGACGTCCTCTTGTAGATGTCATGCCTTGGGTTAAGGAAGCTCTTTTGTATTAATTTCCTATCGCTGCTGAACAGATTACCATACACCCTGTGATCCACAGCATCAGCATGCATCTCGTACATACCTCAGTTTCCATGGATCTGCCCTGCTGGGTGGTTTGCTCAGAGCCCCACATTGTATGGCCAGGCTGCTGCCCCCTGGAGGCTCCAGGAGGGTGGCTCTTTTCTCCACACTCCTTGAGATTGTTGACAGAATCCGTCCCCGGCATCTTCCTGGCTGTTGGCACTTCCTGCCACACGCCCCTCTGTGGGCAGCTTGCAGCTTATCTCTGTCAGCAGGAGAATCTCTTTTGTCGGCTCAGAAGGCATCTTCTGTAATAAGATCTAAACACAGGAATGACTTCCCATCACCTTTGCCATATTCCGTTGGCTAGAAGAGAGTCCTGCCTGCGCTCTACAGGAGGGGTTATTAAAAAGTGTGAGTCACTGGGTGGTTCTACACAGTGTCTGCCTATTTTGCTCAGTGTTTTATAAATTAACCTATATTGATTTTACTTCTTCTTTAAAAATGTGTTACTGGGCAGCCCCGGTGGCTCAGCGGTTTAGCACCGCCTTCGGCCCAGGGCATGATCCTGGAGACCCGGAATTGAGTCCCACATCGGACTCCCTGCATGGAGCCTGTGTCTCTGCCTCTCTCTCTGTGTGTGTCTGTCTGTCATGAATAAATAAATAAAATATTTTTAAAAATTAAAATAAATAGATAAATAAATAAATAAATAAATATCTGTTACTATTATTTTTTCACTTTTGATCTGTTAGCATGGTGAACTTTATTATTTTTCTAATATTAAACAATCATATTTTTGGGTATAAGCCTAGCTTAATCATGTTGTTTTCTCCCCGACCCATTTCTAGATGTGGTGTGGTAACAGTATGTTTGTGCCTAGAGTCATAAGTAAAACTGGTCTGTGGCTTTCCTCTCTTGTATTCTGATACCAATGTTATGCTAGGCTCATAAAATGAGTTGGGGAAAGACTTTTTTTTCTTCTTGTGCTTTGGGGGGAAAATGTGTAAAATTGGAATTATTTTCCTCCTTGAAAGTTTGGTGGAATTTGCTGGTAAAACCATCCAGACCAGGAGTTCTCTTTGTGGGAAAAGGCTGAGCCATTAGTTGATTGATTTGATGGCTTCCATTTCTCTATTTCCTCTTGAGTCAGTTTTGGTAAGTGATCTTTTTCTAGGAATCTTTTTCGTTTATTTCCCAATCTCCTATTTTATTTATAGTGTTTGTGGTATCATTCCTAATATTATTTTATGTTTTCCCTTTCTCTTCCTCCTCCCTTCCTTTGTCTCTTTCTGTTCAGTCTTTTTTTTCTTTCTTTCTGTTCAGTCTTGCTAGAGGTATATAGATTTTATTACAGTGTTTTCAGAGGACCAATTTTTGGCTTTTAAAAAATCTTTTCTAATATAGGTTTATTTCCTGTTTAATTAACTTCTTCTCTGGTCTCTATTTGTTTATTCTGCTTTCCTTAAAATTGCTTTCAACTCATTTTGAAATGTATTTTCATATTTTAAAATTTCCATTGTGATTTATTCTTTGATTTGTGAATTATTTGTGTTTCTTAATTTCCAAAGAAAGTTTTTTTGGTTATGATTTTTTGTTTGTTTGTTTTACTGTTTTTTTGGTATATATTACCTAGTAGTCAGAGAGTGTTATTTGCATGGTACCAGTCCTATAAGGGGTTAATTTTCATTAATGGTCCATATACTAGGAAAATGTGTGTTCTCTAGCTTTTATGGTTATTAATTATGTCCTTTCAACTTTTTTCTGTCTGCTTGATCTACTACTTATTCAGAGATATGTTATAATTTCCTATTATGTTTATCTGTGTTGTGCTGTAGTCCAGAAATGTTTATTTCATGTATTTTGAGGCCAAATGATTAAACATATTATATAAATTTAGAATTGTTATATTTTCATGGTGAACTCTGTGCTTTGTATATTAAATTTTGTTTCTCCCCTGATATTTATATAGCTGCATCCACTTTCTTTTGGTTATAATATACTTGGTGTATCTTAAAAAATCTGTACTTTTAATTTTTCCTTATTATTTAGACATATCCCTGGTAAATAGCATTTATTTCAAAAATTTACAATGCTTGGTCTGACAATCCTTTCCTTTTACTTGGAGTACCTGGATCAATATCTTATTGTGATTATGGAAATATTTGGATATGTTTATTCCATTTTATTTTGTCCTTTTGCTTTTCTCCACCTTTTTGGTGTTTTTTTCTTCCTCCTTTTGAATTGATTTTTCCTCATTTTTTTCAACCTCTGGTAATTTGAAAGTCATAAACATTCTTTCATTTTTTAAAAAATTTTTGTTTCTTAACACCTGGTGTTGGGCTCAAACTCACAACTCCAAAATCAAGAGTCATGTACTGCACCCACTGAGCCAGCAAGGCACCCCATAACTTTATTTCAATATAAACTCTTTCTGTCACTTTATAATTTTTATTATCAAATCCTAAAGTTACCAGTATTTACTTTCCTTTCAAATCATATCAAATGACTTTTATTGCACTCTTCATTCCAGCTATGACACACCGTGACACGACAATATGATGACATGACATGATGATGACATGACACAACACAAACTGATCTGGCATGATGTGACGTGATGTGACACTCCACGGCATGGCATGACATGATGTGATATGACGTGCCATGATGTGATAGTCTGTTGTTGCCTGCTTTGGTCTCTTGTGGACTCCAGCGGGTTTGTTTCACCAGCTTCTCTGTGGCTCCCCTTCCTCCATCATCCGTCCACCTTGCTGGTTAAGAGGCACCCCAGAATCAGTTTTGACATCCCCAGTTTTCTTGTTATCTGATTTAACTTTTATGTTTTAAACTTTTTGTGTTTTAAGTAAGCTCTTTGCCCACCATGGGGCTCAAACCCATGACCCCAAGATAGAGCATCACAAGTGCCTCTGGCTGAGCCAGCTGGGCGCCCATGCGTTTTAAATGCGGGAACTGCAGAATAGGCATCTCTCTTTAATTCTCATCCTGATTGTTGCTCTGGGAAATCAGACATGAGCACAGGAGGTTGGTTCTTCTCCACCAGGACTCGTTATGTTGGATGTGGCGAAAAAAAATCCACCTCCAAATGGCTTTGCTGTAAAGCCCAGGTGATTTGAAGATTCAGTCAGTGGCTCCAAGGTACCCATTGCTCCCTACCTCTGCCGTCTGGAGCCTTGGTGCATCCTTGTGCTCTGTACATTGGCCCCCTGTCAACCCTACCTCCCACCTCATGACACAAACAGTCATAGCAGTTCCTGGGCCAGACTATCTTTTCTGGTCGCTCCTCCCTGAGCCCTGGCTCTGGGACCCATTTATCTATTGGCCTGATTTGGGCTAACTGCCCATCCCTTAGCAGTGTGTACTTGAGCCTGCCAAAGCCCACCATGATCTGAAATTTGGATTAATCCCACCCAAATGCATAGTGGAGGCTGGGGGGGGAATGGGTAGCCAGAAGGCAGTAAGTGAATGTCCTTCATGGCTTTTCCTCATCATGTTCCTGATGAGAGAACTGAGGATGTCAGCTCCTGCTCATGCTCACACCATCCCAGAGGATTATTTTCTCATTTAACCCAAAACCAAACAGGGACCTATTTTCCCAAACTTGTGAGTCAAGTGACATTGCATTGCCATTCTTAGAAAAAATTCTCTAAGAAATCCTAGGTATAAATACAACAGGATTTCTAAACTCTGAAGTTCAGGCAAAATTATGTATCTACCTTCTTCTGAGAGGTAGAAGGTGAGAAGGGTAGGGTGTTTGAAGAAAGAGCAATTGAACTGGAGCTTACAGGAGCTGCAGGGGACCTGAGATTTCCCCCCATGAGTGCTTAGGTGTGGGTGCCCCCTGCTGTATGTATTCCTTCTCAAGAAACACTTGATGGCTTCTAAGAGATACACCAGTGTTGCAGAGTAGGAGGCAAGATAGTTTCAGAAAGAAGCTTCATCTAAGATGACATTGCCCATAAGCAGTGGTAACATAATATGTTCATGTTTCCAACCTTTGGTTTCCCAGGGGACAGAATTGCATATCAAGAGTTGCAGGAAGCGCCCAGGTGGCTCAGTTGGTTAAGTGTTGGACTGTGGATCTCAGCTCAGGTCTTGATCTCAGGGTTATGAGTTTAAGCCCCATACTAGGCTCCACGCTGGGCATGGAGCCTACTTAAAAAAAAGAAATGCCATTTGTTATGACTTGTCCCTGGGAAAAATAAAGTGTAAATTTCAAATTCATGCTATAAACAAACAAAAAAAGATTAAGCTAATTCTGGCTAATCTTCATATTCTATTTGTAGAACTGGCTGAAATAAAGATTAATGACCTGGACCACATTAGCATAACCTACTGTAATGCAGGATATAGAATTGCATCATTTTAATAATCTCATTTAATGTTTCCTAACCAGAGGGTGGTCTTGTAGATTTGTAAGTATTAGCTCTAAATTCTTTAAATGAAAGGCAGATAAATTTGAAAACGATCAATGCTTCTGGAGCATAAAATACATGATGAACTAATTTAGCCAGGAGAAATGTGCATATCCTTGTTTTTAGGAGATGGATGATGTGTGTTTGGGGTTATGTGTGGTGTGAACATGTGCTGGGGGGAATCAGGGGCCTTTTATTTTTATCTGACATTTGCAAAATCAATACTGGTGCTGAGGTAAGGCCAAGATGACACTGGAGAGGTGCTGGGCAGCCTGAGTGCTCCACCTGGCACAGAAGCATTGTTGCCACGGCGTGGCCACCCTCCAGTGCAGTGTCTGCCCTCATCCTCTGATTTGGGGTGGATCACTTGTCTTCACTTCCTGTGTGTAAGGTAAGGGCAGTAGGCTCTGAAGAAGCCTTTCCCCAGACAAGCCAGGGGACGCGTGTTGCTGTCTGACCAGCAGGGGGCAGTCTTACTCAGAGGGTCCGGGATTTAGGGGAATCCTCTAGTTTGGGGAACTGGGCCCAGCTTTGAGTTTCCAGCTTCCACAGAGATGTATGATGTAATGATGCATCAAATTTCCTTTAAGACAGGAGACAATGCTTTAATAATTAAATGCAGTCAGGAAGAGATCGACGAGGGTCGCAGGCAGGTGACCCTATTTTTGTGTTGGATTTAGTGAGACACCTGCTAGCTAGGACCTTTCCTTTGAATCGGAACCCTTTTTTGCCTAATGAGAATGTCGGGATGCCCCCATCCTTGCCCAGGGCAGAGGCCCAGGAAAGACTCTGTGCCTGCCTGGGTGGGCTGTGTGCCCACAGGAAGCAGAGGCTGGGCAACCAGGCCCACACGCAGCCGGCAGCGTTGCAGAGTCCGAATGCGGAGCAGCAGAGGTCAGTGGGTTCTGCGTGGGACACACGTAGGGACCTGAGAAGGAAGGAGGTGCAGGCAACCCCCCTTTTGTATCGATTGCCCCCCAGACCTCCTCGCCAGCTTGGGGCTCAGAGATCCCAGGGGGCACTGGCCAGGCTGGGTGCTCTCATTCACAGGCCTGGGGGCGGTACTCAACTCTGGGTGCCTCTCAGAACCCCTGGGCTTCTGAAGCACCAGGGGTTGGGGGCACTGACTGACCTTGGCGTTTCCAGAAGCTTCTGGGAGGGGTGGGTCCCAGCGGGAAGCAAAGTTTGAAAAGCTTTGTCATGTCCGTGGAACAAGTGGGGCGCTGACCTGCAGGGTCCCCTGTGTAGACACAGCGCAGGCAGGCTTGCTGCCCCAGGGCCTGTGCAGGCACTGTCGGAGGGCGGTGGAGCTGGGGGTGTCCGCGCCGGCAGGCCGTCTCTGTCAACAGTGGGGCAATCCTGGCCCTGCAGAGGCAGTGTTGCCAGGGGGCTCTGTTTCCCACCTAAATTAAGATTTCCTCTTTTAAAAATCCCTGTTTTCACAACTGCCGTCCTAGGGCAGGAAGAAGACACAATTGGAGGAACTCCGTGGTGAGCACGTTTGGTGTTGAATTGAGGCTGCTCCCTTGTGTTTGTTTAGTGCCCTCACATCCCAGCCTTCTGGAACCTTTCCACGCCCTGTTCCTCCACCTCAGTGTGACAGAAAGGAGCGAGAGTCACAGACCCAGGCCGGCCTCCCTGGTGCACTCCCACCCGGGCCTCGGAATCCGCAACCCAGCGTCAGAACACCGCAGCCTGGTCTCCACGTGGGACCCACAGTGGCCATGGGAGGCTCCCAGCCGCCAAGTGTCCCTTCTCCCTGCTGCGCTGAGAGCTTCCGGGGGTGGTCATGGTTGGTCCCTGATTTAGAGCAGCAACTCACAGCTGGTTTTCTGTAGCTCAGACTCCCAGCACAGCACAGGGAGTGCTATTTATCATCCCCTCCAGGGTGCCAACTATTGAGGGGGCATCTGTGAGGCAGCTGTGGGGGATCTGTGGGGACATCTGTGAGGACAGCTGTAGAACAGCTGTGGGGGCATCTGTGGTTGGTGCAGCTGTGGACGCATCTGTAGGGACATCTGTGGGGACATCTGTGGCACAGCTGTGGGGGCATCTGTAGGTACATCTGTGGGGCAACTATGGGGCATCTGTGGGAATATCTGTGGGGACATCTGTGGGGCAGCTGTGGGGGCATCTGTGGGGACAGCTATGGGGATATCTGGAGGGCATCTGTGAGGACAGCTGTGGGGTATCTGGGGGGGCATCTGTAGGGGCAGCTGCAGAAACATTTTGTCTTTCTGGCCCCTATGAGGGGGACATCACCTCTCTGGAGTGGCCCTGGCTGTCATGAGGCTGTTATCACCTGGGCAGGGAGTTAGAGCTATTTCTTGGCTTCAAGAAGTAAAATCCCTCCTTTAGCGCAAGAGCAGAGCAATGACAACCTGGTGACTCTCCTTGGATCCCTGGGGGCTTCTAACCAGGGAAGTTGGTCCATTACAAGCTGTCACACTGTAGAAAGATGAGACCTTTGGCTAAGATAGAGAACCTGACTGGTCCAGGTGGTTGTTTTATTGTAGGAAGGGTGCAGGAGCCTCAAAAGTTTCCCGGGGCCCTTCTGCCAGCCTCTAGGACAGGTTCCCACCTGGTCCAGGAAGGAGTTCCCACCTGTCCTTCTGTGAGCGCCACTGAAAGCACCCAGTACTTAGAACTGCTGGAACCCCCACCCCTGTGATTTAGTTGGCCCGATGCCCACGCTGTCCACGGCACAGAAAGACCAATCCCTTCTGACACTAATGCGTGAAGGAGAGTGGGCGCTGGCCTGAGCAATTGTTGCTGTTGCTTTATGGAGACCACAAAGTTAATCACAACAAAATTACCAAATTACTGTAACCGTTGGTATTTATCAACTCCCACCAAGGGAAAACAAAAGTCACTGCAACAGAAAAGTATTTTCCAAAGGAAAGATCAGTTTCCTTTTTGGTGACCTGAGAAAATTTACCACAATTCCATTCAAAACCTTCAGGCACTTGACTTTTTTTTTTTTTTTAATAGCCTTTACCTTTTTAATAAAAAGTAAAAAACAAACAAAAAAAATACATCAATGTCCTGAATAGATCCTCTCTGTGTAAAGGTGTCACTAAACAAATAACATAGGACCAGACAAAATAAATGGAACTGAGAATAGCAATATGACATATCATGAAGCGTTTATATATGTATGTATATATTGTATATGAATGTGCGGGTACATGTGTGTGCACCTATGTATGTATAAATATGTAAATATTTGCCTACATATGTCACACACACACATATTTATACTGACCTCTTTAGATCGAAGTCCAAGGCACTTTTTACAATGAACAGGTTAAAGCCATTAATTTAGAACATAACTGTTTCTGGGTACATATCGATTTGTGGTGCCAATATAATCCACATTTTTCCTTGATCACCTTAGAGTGTCTCTGGTTGGGGTAATGATTAAAAGAACCGGCTTGAAAAGAGATTAGGAATGTCTCTAGAAGGTTAAACTAACTTCTCTTGCTAGGTTTCCTCTGGGGAGGAGAGTCCTCATTGGTAGGTTGCTGAATTTCTCAAGGAAGAAGCACAGATGCAGCTATTTCTGTACTGTGCTGAGCAGGGACTGGGTACCCTTCCAGGGGGACCTCCCCTGGGGGCCACTTGATATTCCAATGACCCTGCCAGCACAGGCTAAAACCAGAAACCTAAAAAGGGACTTTGAAGGGGCTCAAGGTTACAAAGCAAGCTTTTTTTTTTTTTTTAAAGGCTGCTCCTATTTGTACACCAGCCACATTACATGACCTCAAATGAAATTGTGAGATGCATCTGTTTTTATCCTTATGATCATACAGGACTTTACTTCATCAAGTAATTCTGTAAATGAGGGTCAAAGAACAAATGGTTTAATTTTCTAGCTATTAATGGTGTTGGTTACTGTTGCTGTGTGGTGAGGCCAGAGCTTTTCAATATTTAATGTGTATACAGATCACTTAGGGATCTCGTTAAAATGCCAAATTGGATTAAGCAGATCTGGCGTGGGGCCCTAGAGTCTGCATTTCTAAGTTCCTAGGTGATGCTGACACTGCTGGTCTGTGGACCACACTTTGAGTAGCAAGGATTAGTGTACAGCCATATACCTGAATTAATGTCAGGAGGTCTGCTTTCCCCAAATCAGGAATTTTCATTGTTTTTCTTGGTCTAGACTGAATAATAACTTTGAGGGGAAAGTCAGAATATATTTGCTCTCTATAAATGTAAAAGTCTGAGTCTGAGGAGTGCTAGAAGAAAAAGCCAAAAGAGACAGTTCTATTTAGTAGCAGAAAAGTATTAAAAGACAAATCAATTACCACCAGTACATTCATCAGTTATATAAAATTGAGAATAAACTAATTTCCATTAGCCAGCAAGTGAGTAACCTGCTAAAAGCAGGTGCCCTGGAGTTCTGGTGCCCTGGGAGTCCTTAGTGGAACCCACCCTTACATGTAATTGGGGGTGTAGCAGACACTGTGAGCAGTTCGTTCAATAAAAATAAGCTGTGTGTGCAAGTGAGCTCTCAGCCACACAAGCAGCTTGGAGCGGGCGTTGGCATCTTTTTCTTTCAGGTTACCAGTACCAGCTTTTCCCCAGGAAAAAACCTGTTGTCTTGCACTCTGTCTGTGTAAATTTTCAGGTTGAGAAGGGAAAAGACAGGAGCTCAGGTGCCCCGATGCTGCTTGGTTTCCATGGGTGCAGTGTCAGCCCAGGGTGATGCTAACAAACAAGAGGGCCCCACTGATTCTAGAAAACCTTTGTTCTACAACTAAACACATCCTGTTTTCACCTAGAAATAGTCCCTCCATCACTCAGAGGATGGAAGTAAGAAATTCTACATGAGTCTCAATTTCGACTCAGCCAAGGAAGGGAATGGAGTTCAGGAGTTGCTCGAGTAGAGAATTTCCCCAATTCTGCCAATGAAGACAACACCTCCTTTGAAGCTCCTTTCCTGCCACTAAAGGGCTGAATTAAAGGAGCAGAAAGGGAAGCCCGGCACTTTGCCAGGTATTGCTGTGCGTGTCCTGTTTCCTGCCTTACTCCCCCTGGAGCTGTGAATAAATGCAGGGTCCTGAGGGCTCAGAGGAGCTCCTCCGCACATCTGCACATCATATCCGGGTTTCCCTGGGCCTGTGTAAGTGAAGCTCCCAGTGGCTTGACTCTGGCTTAGATACACACGCGCCTAGAATTTTGAGTCTTTCGTGTCACAGGAGAACTCTCCCTTACGCCCAATTCTAACATTCCCAAAGGAAGAGCCAGTGGCTCAGCTTGAGACTCCTATCACTTTCATATTGAAACTTTGCATTTACATGGGGAGAACCTGCCCATCATGAAACTGGCTCTGCACAGCTACTAAGGGAGTCATGGCTTTTAGAATCTCATCTGAAATGGCTTGATAGAGCTTTGGGTAGAGTTATTCTTCTAAGCCTGGAACATTATTCTTGTCTCTAATGGGCAGGTCTTAGGGAATTACAAGACGGCAGTTCCCGAGGCTAAGCCCCTCAGTCTGGGTGATGTGTACTCAGAAACAGTCGTTGGGAGAGCAGGCTGCCACTGGGCCTGCCAAACACTAGTGTGATACAAAATGTTAGTTCAAAGTTACAATATATTTTATAATATAGCAATATATTTCATATTTAAAATAAACTGTTATGCTTTCTCCTATCATTAAAAAATAGCAAGCAGTACAGAGGCTAGATGCAAATTCCTATTGAAGCTCACATGATTCTGAACACAAACACTTCAGTTTCCGAGTTCATCAATGAAAATGTGCTCTCTCCTCTTCTCTTCTGCTCAGCGCGGGCCACGGAGTCCGGGACCAAAGTGAGTTGTTGCGCCATTAAAATGTCTGACGAAGGTGGATTGGTCCTGGTTGAGACCATGGGACACAGCTAGAGAATGTCATTTATTCCCTCTCCTTCCTCTGGGAACCTGGATGTTGGCTGTTCCAGTCAGATTCATGTTTGATTAGTCACTGATTTTTGTTTTTGGCTATAAATTCAGCATTTCTTTGGGATCCTAACTACAGGTTGGTGTTGAATTTTGTGCTTTTCCTCCAACAGCTTCGCTGGGCACATTTCTTTTGTTTCAACACATGGTCCAGGCCCAAGATATATAGCTTCCTGAGCCTGCTTCTCAGGCGTGTAAACAACTGTCGCACGGCACTTGGCACCTAGATTTGGAGGTCACATGTTGAAGCTTTGATAATGGTTTTGTTCAGAAGGAACTCCAGTTGATGTTTGGGTGTTTCCAGTAATGGTGTAAGGAAAGTAGGTCACAGCTACTGGTTTTCACTGTCTGTTCATACACCACTGCACCGAGTGCTTCTTAAAAAGTTTCCATCTATTTCAGTACAAAATCTACGCATTACTCATCTGACAGGAGTTTAATGTTAACCTCTACTTATGCAGCCTGGCACAAGCTTTCAGGATGACAGGCACCCATCTATATTCAACTACCAGGAGCAGGCAGTTCATGCCGCAGTCCCTGGGACATCCCTTTTTGATGGCATCAATGGCCCCATTTCCATTCCATGCTTACTTTGGTGGCAGCAGAGAAGGAAGGGACAGTGTAGGGACAGTGTCCAGGGCGTGGTCACTATGGGGGGGGCTGACCCACACCAACCAGGAGACCCCAGGACAGCAGTCTACGTACTGAAACCCAGTGCTGCCAAGTTCATACAGGCAGCACGACGACTAGCAGATCCTTACTCTGCTTTGAAGCAACTTTCAGGGAAGTAGCATGGCTGTGTGGAACTGGGGACACATTTTAGGATTTAAAAGCAGTAACTTAAAGAGCGTAGAACCTACTGGTAGTGCGATGACTTCCTAGTGTATATGCTGTGGTACTGTGAGAGCCACACATTAATTCTGGGATGAAATGCTGATTCCTAATTTGAGGTGCATGGATGGTGGAGGGGACACTGTAAGGGAGGAGAGAGGGCCCGTGTGCCGGTCTCACATTCCTCCCTACACAGTTGACACATCATAGTCACTTCCACTAACCCTTGAGGACATTCAGATGCCACATCTGAGTGTGGGCTGGACGGGAACGCAGTCTGGCTGCTGTTGAAGACGACCGTGACTCCACGTAAAACCTACTGAGTACTTTGTGTTGAAGGATGTTAACTATCATCTTCATTCTCACCACATGGAAACCGAGGGGTGAGGTGGTTACACTAATTGGCCAAAGATGTGGGTCCAGCATTAGAGCTTATTTACTCCGATTCTGTATCTCTAGCTTTCTTCCTTTTTCCTTCCTCTACTCACACAGAAATCACTAGGAATATAAGGGGGAGGTCCTCAAATGTATTGAAATAATGATTTCTTTGATGCTGCTCCTTCTCAGCCTTTAATAAGCAAGGAGACCTATGCATGCCCACTGGGACTTTGCTGGCGCCTCATTCTCAGAGTTTGCCGCTGTGCCACTGGCACTCACCGAGGCCAGAAGCCCAAGGTGCCCCAGGGCCTCACCTCTATTGTTCCCTTGCATTGCATTAACATTTTTAGAGATATGATGTCATGAAGCTGCGTATTACAAGCAGGGCAAGAGCAGTTCAGACACTTTATGGCAGTTTATTGATGATGAGCAGGCACATGTGTCCTTTGATCCAAAGGTACAGATTGATATTTGGACTTCAGCCTGAGGAGGAGCGAGCCCCTAGACTGGCATGATTTACCACCTGGTGCTATGTCCTGAAATTCCACTGACACCAGTGGTCTTAAAGTATCACAGTACCTCCCTGACTTTACAGTACATGAGGCTAGAATATGGCTTATGTGATGAGGGGTGGCTCTGTAGTTTTGATTCAAGTGTCTAGATATTTTGGGGGACTATTGTGGTATTTCATCTGTCACTAAGTCATCAGACAAGTGACAGTAGGGTTCTGATGCTGGGTCCGCCTTCCAGGAGTGAGCAGAATGCAATGAGTTCAGCACTAGAGCTAAGTTATTGTGATGAATCATGTTTACATAGAGCCAATTCTCGAGAAGCTAATTAAACCTCCTCCACCACCAAACGAGAATAAGGAAGAAGAAGGCCTGGCATGACAGTCAACCTGCACCTTTCCTGTCTGACTGTGATGCTGAGGCACTGAGGAATTAGCCAAAAGATGGGCTGCAGAGAGGAAACCTGGAGGGACCTGCACTTTGGTGATCCATCCTGGGATCATCAGGGTTGAATGTGTTCACAGGAGAATGGGTAACTTCCCACATGAAGCTGAAACATGGTACAGAGAAGCAGCCTCCCCTTTACCACTGCAAGTCAGTAAGCAGGTTTGATCACCTGTTTTTGAGGACTAAGCATTCTTTTGCCAAGGAAAGAAACCACACACAGCTATTGCACTACCAGTAGGTTGGGTCATGCCACCAGTGCCCGTGTGTTTCTGGGGTGCCAGTGGCTGCTGCTGCTGGAGGTAACTCCAGCCCCCTCCCAAGGTTATCTGCTTGTTCTTCAGGGGTCACTTAGGTGCACAGCATTATCCACAGACCTTGACAGGTTGACCGTCTGCACAGGGGGTGGCAATGCAGTCTTGTGTATCATTTATTTGAAATTAAGACTAAGTCCCTGTACGTGTGTGCGTGGAATGGAAAGTGTGAACAGGTGACAGGTGAGGGCTATGGGTCAGCGACCAGGATCGGCACACGGAGGGTGACCTGTCTGTGGTCTCCTCTTGTGAGATGGAATTCATGCCACAAAGACACTGCACGGAATTTCATCTGTGTAGACATCTGTTTATCAGTGCAGCCACACTGTCATGGCAACAGGAGCACCATTCTTGGGACATAAGAAAGGAAGGTGAACTTTCTCAAAAGAATAAGTAAAAAAAAAAAAAAAAGCCAGCATCAAGTGTGGCGTCTGTGGTGGGTAAACCACCAATGGAGATGTTCAAGGGGTTGTTACCAAGATGAAAACAAGACTGTTTAGGGGGGGAACAGCAGTAAGAAGAGACAAAAGAGGAAGTTTAGCAAGAGACCCAATCTTCTGGAAAGAGTACTGCGTTCCAAGGTCATCTACCTTTTGCAGTCTAGTGACCCCCTTGTCCCTAGAAGACCCAGCTCACCTGGACACAGGCCTCAGACAAGTGACAATGTCCTGTGCAAAGGGAAGCCTAGCAGAACAGCCCTTCGCAAGTATTGCCCTGTCGCCTTACCCTCGACAGATGAGACACTCCGTACAGTACGGTTTAGCTCCCCACGAGCTGAAGTCAAAGACCTCATGATGAGGAGAGCGGTGGAGACACAATGATGGCCTGGTCACTTCACACATGAGTGTGGTATGTGGTCAGACACAGAGCAATGAAAGATGGCATCCACGTGCCTCACCTCACGACACCGGCTGCCACACTGGGTCAGGATGTTTCTCAAGTTTCTTGGAGTTTGAGACGTATTTGAACAGTTTTGGCACCAAGATTAACATGGCACAAGAGGAACAGGCTACTGACAGATCTGTCATCTCACCTACAAGGCTCTCTAGGGGATCCTTTAGCCTCAGAATCTTTCATTCTGAGGTGGTTTCACCTCAGGTAGAAGGGGCCACACGGGCCACTTACCACCACCTGTTGCAGTCCAGGTGAGGCCCTGGACCCCTTTGCGCTCCTAACACCCAGGCTGGAAGGCTGTTCTGGATGCACACAGCTAAGCGAATCCCCAGACAGCACCCCTCCTCCCTGGGGCACCCCTGGGCTGTGCCTGCACATCACCTACCCTTGCACATGTGCACAGCTCCCGTGCTCCACCAGAACACAGCCAGTTTGCAGGTAAGAAGGAATTTCTGTGCAGCCACCACTTTCAGAAGGCTGTGTGCCCCTCCAGAGTGCCAGCAAGTGGCCTGGCATCCATCTCAAAGCAAGCAGGGGTGCTGTGTCCTGTCTGAAGGGACCTGCGCCTTTGGTGAAGCTCAGAACGTGCCCAACACCAGCAAACTACCTGAGCTGAAAGCACCCACCTTCACATTTGAACCAATGCACCTGCATGGAGTGCCCACTGCGTGCAGGTGAGGAACCAGGTCCCTTTTATTCGGGTCAAGTTCAAGCAAGGAAAGACCTGGGATGAACGTGGGAGATGAGTATGCATGTGCATATACCTGCAGACACACAGCTTTATATGGATGTCAATATTGGATAGAAAATCTGGCTTTTTATTTGTCTTTTTTGTTTTTAGTCTGGATTGGGTTTTATGACTGGTTAAGGTCTGGGAGGAAAGAATGTCAGTTCTGGCGGCTGTGTAGCTCTCCCTGCCTTTTGTCTTCCGGAGGCTTCCCAAGACAAATGGCAGGGAGAGGGAGTCCACGGGACCCCAGTGGTGAGGAGCCCATGTCTAAGCCTGACACCCCCCCCAAGGGGTACCCGCTTCTGGGCTGCTTCTCCATCGGCGGCTTCGGTGCCCCCGCCCCCCCCCCCACCCCCGACGCGAGACCTGAGATTGACGTGGATTTCTGTTCTGCACCAGTTCTGCAGCCACGGCCCTGCCAGAGGCACCGCTTCCTGTCACCTCCTCTTCCTGCTCCCAAGTAGAGGCACCTAAACAGAGATTAGATTTCTGGTTTCAAGGCATATCGAACCAAGCACACTGAATGAACCCGAGTTAGTTAATTAGCTTGGTCTCTCCTCTTTAGGTTCCCTGGTCTGATTGTTCCTTGATGGCAAAGTGACCAGGAGAGAGTTGATTTGCATCTTAAGACCTATGGGTAATGCTTCTGGAGTGGGGGGTTTATTTAGCAACTGCTTGAACTTGTGTATGGGGTAGGGAAGGAGGTGGAGCTGACCCCGAGGGGGCTGTCAGAGGCCGGGGGTGTGTGGGTGGTGCCCGCCGCGCCGCCCCTGGCCTCGGCAATGGCAGACAGGAGCTGCTGCTGCTGGCGCAGGGCGTCGGCAATGAGGAGTGGCAAGGAACTGAAGCCGGCTGCCAGGTGCTCCAGCTTGGACTCCAGGCTGCCGATCTGTTTCTCCAGGTCTTCACTCCGGTCGTTGAGCTCTGAGATCAGGTCATACATGACATTCTGCATCTGTAGGGAGAGATGGGGACAGTATACTACAGGTCATCACATGGGGACTGGTGGCTGGAGAAACAAAGTGCTCCCAAATCACAAACGGACAGCATCCACACCAGAGTGTCCAGCCTGCTGACCCAGGAAAAGACCCGGAGGTGCGGGGTACATAGGGGTGGTAGTGACCCATCAGAAAACATGCATAAGCAGTATTACTTCTTAGATGGGTGAGTCTTGGCCCTCCTGGGGTCCTTGACAGCCCAACCTCTTGGCTCAGAGGCTGTACAAGCCCGCTCATTGACAAAAAGGCACCATGCTGGGGAGTGGATGGGGTCAGGGACTTGGGCGGCCAGCCGTGGTTCAAGTTCGACTCTAAAACGCAGTTTTCTTACAAAACGGGTTAATAATAACCACCCACGGTCATAACATTATTGCCCCTGGGCTGCTCTTAGCACAGTGGCCGGAAGAGACGCCAGACACCCCTGCTCACCTTGGTCTGCAGCCCCTCGGAGTGGCCTTGTGGGGTCACAGCCCCTCTCCTGCCTGGTTGGTAAGGAGAGACACTGCCCCATCGGGCCATCCCCGCAGGCCCAGTCCACCTGCAGAGCTCCCGTGGGCTGGCTAAGGACTCTGTCCTACTGTGGTAGTTCTAAGCCCCCTCCCACCATGTCCTGCCACCTTCACTCTCAGATGCTGCCCCCAACTCCGTAAACCTCCCACCTCATGCTGTCTCCCTGAATCCTGGTGACCTGCCCTGTCTCCCGTGCCCTGATTAACACTGTACCCTATCCCCATCCCTGCTCCCCATCCTGCTTCCCTGCTTCCCTCTCCTCCTTTATACCACCTTCTGCTGTGCTAGCTAACTGCTCCACCTGGGTATCACCATCCACCACCACCCACAGGGAGGGATGCTGTCCAGGCAGGGGTCTTTGCCTGTGCTCATGGGTGTGTCTCTAGGGCTTAAAACAGCACCTGGCACATAGGAGATGCTCAACTAATGAATGGACACAAATCTGCTTCACAGAGGGTTTGTCACATGACTGTCCCTGAAAGCTATTGGCTGGATGATGGGTGAGTGAGGCTGGCACAGGTCCCCTCCTCCATCCTCTGCCCCAGGGAGGAATCCACTGATGGGGAGAGACCTTTCACACCACAAGTTATTCCAGGTGCCTAGGTTTCTTCCTGTTTACCAACAAGGCCCTGTGTCTGAAGGAAAGTAGAGCCCGGGGGTGCCTGGGGCTGGGGCGCAATCAGGGAAGCCCCTGGAGACCTGACAATCAAATGAAACTTAAAAGTATCCAGTAAACTTGCCTTCTGAGAGTTAAGTCATCAAATTGGATCAGAGGAAAGCTAACAGAGGGGCTCAGGCCAGGGCGCCATTCCCTCTGGCCACCGGACCACAGGCTGAGAGCCCCCCATGACTTCAGCACAAAGCCCCACTGAGCCCCTTCCACAGGTGCACTCCCAGTCTTGTCCATGGCTCTGACTTCTCTCTTATCAGGACACTTTCTGGATATAATCTGGCTTCCCGAGTTGGCCTGGAGAGCGCTCATCTATGCGACAGCTACCCTCCTCTGTACGTTAACAGGTGACAACAGCCTTGGGAACGAGAGCCATGTGAGCCCTGCATGCCCCCTCTGCCCCCTCCCAGGTAATGAGGCCCTTGGGGCTTCTGGTCATCTGCCCATAGCATCCTGACCCTGTTTGCCTGAAAGTCTGAGTTATGCCAGCAAGATGCAGAAACCCCTGGCACCCATGGGATCAGGGACCAAGGAGAGACGGAAAAGCAGAGTAAAGGAAGGTGGCAAAGTGTGAGGGCCAGAGCGGAGGTGGGAAAGGGGCCGATGATGGGCCCCCCAAGGAGCCACTGCAGAGGCAGGATGAAGGCAGCTCTGCCTGGGAGTGCAGGATACCCCCGACACCCCAACGTTCCCAGGACTAGACTTTGGAAGTGATCGTGCTGCCCTCACTAATTAACAATCCAGAACCTCATCAAGGTGGCCACTGTCCCTGGAATGTCCAGACTACACATTGATGAGCCTGTAGGGCCCTATGAGCTATGGACTGAGCCTAGGCCCCTTGACCTGGGTCCCTGTGTGGCCACTGGTCAGCTGCCCAACCTTAGGGTGGCCACTTCATTCCTCTAGATCTTGGCTTCCTCATCTACATTCATAATGAGAACCACCATTTGCAAAGTCTCCATATAGTTTACAAAGCATTTTCACAGACACCATCTTATCACTTAGAGTCTCAGATATTAGGAATTATTTTTACATTTCAATTAAAGGAATTGAAGCTAGCAAATAAGACCCAGGTCCTCCCAGCGAGGCCACCCTGTGGGATAGCCATTTAATCTAGCAAATAATATTGGAGGCCACATGCCATTTTCTTAATCTAGCAAGGACCAGAGAGCAGGGGTGGGCAGGTGGCGGGTTTGGAGGGCTGTATGGAGTCAGTATTGGGTCCCCTGCCCTCTGCTTGCTGACAAGGCATGGCGGGGCAGGGGGCAGGACTTAGGCGAGTCTCTGGGAGGGAAGAGCAGGTGGACTCCAAAGTCCCCCTCTTCTGGGCTCGCACCTGTCCCCATGGCAGCCCTGCAGAGGCCCCCTTAGCCCTTCCCTGCACACCTTTCCTGCCAGGCAGCCTGCTGCCATTACTGGTGGGGTTTAGTTCCCCACGTGACTCAGTGATGTGGACCCTCAGCCAGCCTGCTTCTCCCTGGGCCCCAAGTCTGTGAGACGCTGTGGGTGGTACTGAACCAGCCCAGGCTTGAAAGTCCGTGTGCCTGATGTTCCCAGAGGACATCAGCCACAGGGTGTCCTGCCAGGTGAGAGGGGAGGTGGGAAAGCTTGCTACCATAAGAGAAACTCTTGGGGTGCGGTGCCAGCCCATTCCTACATGGGCAGGTGGGCCCGGCACCACCCCCTTTCAGGCCACAGCTGAGCCATCAGAGCGCGGACTCATGGGGACCAGACTGACCGGTCACCTCATCTCAGAGAATTGAGAATTCAGACCACCAGACGCCAATTCATGCTTGCCTGTGGCCAGAGCAACAACACGCAGTCTCTGGGGCCACCAGGGAGACAGGAGCTTAGAAGCCACCGTGGAGTGGGGGTGGGAGGTGAGCGGGTGCTTCAGGCCCCTGCACAGCACAGAGAGGTGAGGGGACCCCTCTGGCATGGGGGCCACCGGCGCCCTGTTCTTGTAGCCTCTCCCTGGAGTCTGGCCGTGTTCTGCCTGGAGCGAGGCTTCCTTCTGTCCTGCTGATCAACGCCTCCATTTGTAAACCTTTTAGTACTTTCCGCTACCTGAGGATGTTAACACCACACCCAAGACCCGGGGGTTCCCTCCCCTGCTCTGGGGCCCTGGCTCCGCCTCAGCCCCGTGCCCCCGCTCCCTCCTCCCCCCCCTGCTGCCGCCAGCACAAGTCCCTGAGCTTGGGAGGCCCCTCTCTGGCCTGATCCTTTGTTGAACCAGGCACCTGCACGAGGCCAAAAACCCGCAATTTCTCTGATTGCACCTCTTTTCAAAGGGTGCTAATCTGCCTGAGGGACTTTCTCTTGCTCACCCAGGGAACGAAGGAGTTCCATTATGATAATCGACATCTGTTGGAATGTCCTGCCAGCCTGGCCCTGGGCTGAACATTTGATGTGCAATCTTTACCGAGAGGCCTGAGAGGCTGAGGATGGGAGGAGCAGCCGTAGCTCTGCCAGTGGCGTGGCCTTCAGTCCTTCAGTTCTAGGGTTCACAGAAGGAGCCCCAAGTTTCTCTCTGGTACTTATGGCAGGTCAGTGTCAGAAATGCGGAATGGCCCTGTGGCAGTCACGTCCTGGGGCTCTCAGGGGAGGGTTCTCTTTTTTGGTACCTTCACACTCATCACCATGAACTGCCTCGTGCCTGGAAATGCACTCCCTGCCCCCACCACTGATTTGGGGCCAGAAAAGCTGATGTGTAAGGATTGGAGGAGGCAAGAAACCGAGCTTCCAGTCACAATCATGTGACCAGGCAGCCTGGCCACTGCCATCCCCAGGAGCCCTGTGGGTGCTCCTTGCACAGCTTCAGCTCATTCTTGGGCCTCACTCCACCAAGCAGCATGAGCAGCACGCTGCAGAGATCTGTAGGCTCAGGAATCGCCCGCACTAAGGCCACACACCAGGTTTCCGATCAGGGATCCACTCAAGGGGGCCTGGGCCTCGCTTTCCTGGGCCTGCACCACGGAGCTGGGATGGCCAGGTCCCTACAGCCACATCTGAGAACCCCTCAGCCTCTGCCACTCACCTTGGAAAGGTCCACCAGGGTGTTGGCTTGATCACTCAGCTTCCTCTGCTCCATCTTGACGCTCCTCAGTCTGTGGGAAAGAGTTGTGACAGCCACGCTCCACGTGCGCGGACAGTGGAGCCCGGCATGTGGATTTGCAGCTGTACCGGTTCACCTGATTTTGGAACCCCAGACTGGGGACCTCCACACCTGTGACAATGGACCAGGATGGTGTGTAGCTCAGGTCCCAGGAGAGCAAACTCCTGTCCCCAGGCAGCATGCCTTCTGGCCTCTCGCCTCCTCCTCTCAGATCATCTCCCTGCCTCTGGAAAGCCCTCCTCCCACCCCCAGCACCTCCCAAACCCCATCCCTGCTACTGCACTTTACATCCCTGTTTTCTGGAGACAACAGACCGCAGTTCACTCATGCAGGGTGTGTGTGTGTGTCAGCGTGATAGGGACATGGGTGTGTCAGTGTGATGGGGACACGGGGTGTGTCTCAGCGTGATGGGGATGGGGGGTGTGTCAGTGTGATGGGAACATGGGGGGGTGTCAGCGTGATGGTGACACAGGGGGGTGTCAGAGTGATGGGAGATATTGGAGGCTCTTACTCCTCCACCTGCCACAGCCCATGCATGGTGCCGGCCAGTGTGGGTGCAATAGTGGGAGGAACAGAGTGACATGGGCCCAGTTCCCGCCCCAGTACTGGGGGGTGGGCAGCGGGTTTCCCCCTGTAGTTCGGTGGAGCAGGTGCAGGGCCCTGGCAGGGGAATGCGCAGCGTACTCACTGGTGAATGGCCTGGAGGAACTTTCTCTGGTGCTTCCTAACCTTGGCATGGTCAATCTTCTTCAGCAGCTTTGTGTGTTTGTAGATGAGCCACGTTTCCCGCAGGACATTGGCCGCTGCATTCTTGATCTGAGGAAGAACAAATACGGTGAGTTGCTAACAGGCTCATTTTCTGTGTTTCACACACCGTGTCTCCAAGTTTGCTGCTACCGTCTGCCTTATAAGGACATGGTTCTGCGTCCTCCGCTGACGCATGAACCCTTAGAAAGATGATTATGACCCGTCTCCTCTGAGTCCTGTTCTGCACACGGCAGCAGGCCAGACCAGAGAGCTGCTCTCGTTTCTTTCTTGAGGGTTTTGCTCCCCTTGACTGCTGTTTCTGGGCTAGATCTAGATGAGCTGTGGCCCTAGACTCAGAGGCCAGGCCACCCGTGCACCTGCACTCTTCTGCACTCACCCGACACGGCCACATACTACACCTGGATCCTTGCTTGGATTTGGAGCCCAAACAGATTTCCCATCAGCTGGAGATTTTCAAAGGCCTCTTTGAGGACACGTCTTTCCCACAAACGGAGCTCAGAGGCCTCAGCCAGCCCATCGTGTCCTTTCCCAAATGGCCAAAAACATTTACACTGTAATTTTACCCATAAATGTAATTGGCTTAAAACTGAAATGATTTCAAAGCAGTGTCTGAAAATCAGTGAAGATACTTAGGTGTGAAGCCAAAGCTGTGTCCTCGCCAAGGCTGGCGCCTCTGTGCACGCAGCCACCACGCTCTATGCCATGTGACGCTAACTGCCGTCGACATGGAAACCGCTGATCTCACGGGCTCCCGGCTGAGTGGGGCCGTATCGATGGCATCCAGATGGCACAGGACAGAGTTTTAATCCAAACACAGACGTCTTTGGCAATTAGTAACAAGAGCCAGAGGAAACGTTTCTTATTAAGCACAAGCCGAACAGATTTTTGATGAACTGTTCCCGTTTCTGCACACCATGCAAACTGGCACAGGCCCACAGGCCCAGGGCCTGGTGTCCGTGGGACAGCCCAGGAGAGACCGGGTTCCTAGCCAGAAAAGATTTTAGTGAACCTGGGGAGTACAGGCCCACTTCGTCAGGCTGACATCACAGATGGGACATTGTTAAAATGCGGAGGCGTGTGGGAAGCTAGGAAGCATTGTTTCACAGGCTGATAACTTTTGTGTGTGTGTGTTTTAAAAATTTATTACCAAGGCTGGATTATATTTTTCACTGGCGCTGAAGTGATGTTTTTAAAAGAACAGCCAGCTAAGTCTTCTCAGAAATGTCTAAGTGACATAAACACTGCTTTTTTTGTTCAGTAAAAATCCGCTGTGAAAATAGTTTTCGATCCCTTAATGGCTCACTTCTGGTGCTTCCTCACCCGGCAGGAAGCCGTGGTGGGTCCAGGTGAGCAGCGGAGGCGGGGCAGGTGGGGTCTGACCACAGCCAGACTGGACAGGAGCCTCCCAGACAAGGGACGCTCAGGACGGCCCCCCACTGCCCCACTCTCTCTGCCCATGTCCCCTGAGGTTCCCACCTCAGCTTTGGTTTTCCCGGATGCTTAGCCTGCAAGGACGGCCTCACAGAAAAATGGAAGAAAACCCCTCTCAGCTTTTAGGACGATTGGCAGAGCCCCCGCTGCCCACAGAGCCCCTACTGCCCACATGTCTGCTCCGGGAGGCTGGCAGAGCTGCGCAAGGTGGTGCTGGTGGGTAGCAAATGGGTGAAACTGGAAAGCCTGCAGGTCATGCTCATTATTGCAGTTACTGAGCAGGTTAGGGATAAATGCATAGTTATCAAGAGAGAGAGAGAAATCCATCCCCTACAGTTGTTGTCCGGAGGCGTGAAGGAGGAGATCCCTGATGCGGATGGTGTGCCGGCCATGATCTGGGTTCCTCCCGCACCTCTCAGATCCTCCTCCCCATAAACTCACCAGGCAGCAGCTAGAATGATCCCCATTTTACAGACGAACAAACCGAGACACAGAGTGACACCGTGACATTATGAACGGTAAACTGAGCCAAAGTGGATTTCCGTGCTCCATAAACCATGCACACACACACGAATTCCCATCACACAGTCCAGACCCCTGTGTAAAATAGGAGGACACGGTGTCCAGGACAGGTCGTGAGCGCCAGAGTCCCGCAGCTGGCTGAGGGCAAAGTCCGAACGGGAGCCGGGGCCAAGAAGAACATACGGTTTCCGTGTGGTCTGCAGCTCCTCCTGACTAGGCTTCATCTCCACACAAATACCGTTTTCTGTTTCCCAGGATCAAGGGTCAAGGAATTGGAAAAACATTCACAATTCGTGTTCACTCATCAGGGCCCACACTTGGCCACATAACGGAGGCAAGGAGTCCAGGCCCCACGGCGCCCTCAGCCCGAGTGGGAGGCTGGGAAGTCACAGCACAGCCGGGTAGCCGCAGCGACTTTGTGGGTTTGGGCAGGAGGCCCGTGTCTTCGGGAAGGCACGAGGCTTGGTGCCGCTTCAGGACTGACAGCTAACCGCCTGGCACAAAGCTAAGTGAATCAGTGTCTGCAGGAGGAAAGGAAACAGCCCTATAGCCGCAGTATGCCCTCTGATGCTGACAGTACATGCTGCAACCAGGGCTTCCTCTGGTCATGGGCTGAGGGCTTTGACCACAGTCCAGGTGGGAGTGGGTGAGGTCGTGTACCCCTCCTGGGGTTCGCTGAGCTCCTGAGGCGGTGGGGTGGGCAGAAGGGCTCAGGAGCCTGAGGACTCTTCACACGGTCCTGTCTGCTCTTCTGTTCCCCAAGCAGATGTGCACACAGCTGATGGCTTGCCAGGGTCCCCATGTTCTCTACCCTAAACCTGTGTGCTTCCAGCCTGGCAGGGGCCAGAGAATGGGCTCGGTGACCCTCACACTTTAGGAGCTGCTCTGAGGTTCCCAGGTCCTGTGCAAGGAAGCGGCCCAACCTCCATCTCTGTCTGGCAGGTAGCAGCTGTGGCAGCTGACACCTGCTGAGGGGCTACAATGTGCTGGGCTCCGTGTTTACAGTCTCATTAGTCCTCAGAGAAGCCGCACAAAAGGGGTGGAATTGTTATCTCCTCTTTGGCACAGAGCCTGCCCACGGGCCCTGTACCTCACGGCCGCTCCATGGGTGTCCCTGGTTGCATGTGAGTGTCCCCTGCTCCCTCCAAAGAAAACAGCACAGAACATACTTGTCTGTCACCGGAGCTCCTGACTCAGTCACCATGCTGCAGCCTGCTCTGGCCATCCCTCTGCCAGTGTGAGCTCCTGCCCAGTATTGCCAAGGGCGGTCAGCTGCAGGAGGACATGGGACAGCCTACAACAGGAGCCTGCCTGCCCTGTTCCCCCTCGTGCCCCCTTGTGAAGCCTCAGGGAGCCCCCTGGCGACCCTCCAGGGAAGAAGTCACCAGTATCCCCAGTAGCTGCCAGAAAGCTCCCTGGGAAGGGGACGGGAGAGGACACAGAGCAGGCCTGGGGAGTGGCTGTGACAGGAATAAGTCCCAGGAGCCTCCCAGCTTGGATCTAGAGGAGCTGAAGGCTGGTGAGCATCACGGTCCAAAACCCTGTGGGTCCGTCCTGTCTGGAGTCTGTTAGGGATAGAACTGGGTGGGGCCTCTCTCTTCCCTGCCAGCTCCACTGCCCCCTCACCCCAACCCACAGACTTCCTGCTGGCTTCCTTTCCTCTCTCCGTCCAGTGCAGTCCTGTCCACGCCCCACTCAGCTTTCTGTGCCTGCACCTGGAAGCCACCTCAATGCTTGGAACTGGCTTCTGCCCCATGGCCAGCAGGAGCCTGGGCTGGGCCCTGAGGCAGAGTGGGTTTCTGGGGGTGGTCTCTGGCGTTTACAGCTCCTTGCCCCGTGCAACCTGGTGAAGGGTGGTACTCAGTTGTCCGGGGCCATCCATATGATATCCAGCTGGTGTGGAGGCAGACTGGCTTTCCCACACACAGGCCTGGGACCCTCACCACCATGCCCAGTTCTCAGGAGCTGATCGCTCTAGGAAACCCTCAGGGTTGTGGCTGGGCCATATGCAGGCCTGAGAATGTGCAGCCACCCTAGCTTGGACACAGTTTGCTGCTCCACACCCACACTTGCCCGTCTCTGGATCTGAGACTCGTCCCTGAGATTTCCCTCCAGCTCAGAAGCTCAGTGTTTGTAGGACTCTTACTAAAGAGAACCTGTCCCCAATCTGTCCAGAGCTCTGTGACCGAGACCATTTATGGGCACTCTCTGGGGAGGATTAGTATTTGGTAACTGGTCAATCGATTACTGGGTAAGTTTTGAAGAGATTAAGACCAGTGATGAGTAAATCCTTGAATTTGCTGCTGGAAGAAAAGGTTTTTTTTCCAGCAGGATTTGATAAAACTTTCACATATGCTCATAAATTAAAGAAAAGGTTTCTTTAGCCCTGATCAGTAGGTCCAAGGAAGGGTAAGGGTGTGAGTGGGTGGTGGGTGATATGTTCACAGCTAAGTCTTGGAGCCTAAGGGGCCCCACAGGGAAGGAAGCAAAGCACAGGAAGACTGGGGTCAGGAGGCCATGATAGGACATGTGACAGCATTCAGTGTGGTGAGCAGAGACCCAGAGAAGCTGGTGTGTGGGGACAGGCAGGGCAGGGTTGGAGAGCAGGCTTGGGAGCTGCTCAGGCCCTGTGGGTCCAGAGCACACAAGAGTCCCCAAGGCAGTAAGTTTCCAGCCTGGAGACCAGGGAAGTCAGAGGGAAGAAACAGGGGTAGGAAAGACAGGGTTTGCTTTTGGTTTCACTCATTGACCTCGTGGGGAAATGTGCTCAGATAAAGTATTTGGGGCAAGAACCCCTTATGGCAATGATAAGAAGACACGACCCCCAGCTGGCGGTGCATGTGGTGCCACCTGAGGTCCCACATGGAGAGCCAACCCAGGAAATAGAACCCTCCTGTCCGTGCTGTTCTGTGGGCCACGTGTCTGTGGGCATCCCGCCCTGCCTTCTGGAAAGAAGAGGTGCTCCCCGAGGGCAGGAACCACCAGCACCCACCGTGGTGTCCCTGGAGCAGAACATGGCATCCAGCAGTGATCTGGGGATGGGTATGTTTAGTCACATAAAACAGAGGGATGGGGACATGGGGTATCGTGTGGGGGCAAAAACAAGGTCCAATATCTCTTTTATGGCTCCTGTGTGTGGCTTCTGCAGCCCAGCGGGCAGCCAAAGGGGACCGTTCTGGAGTAAAAGCTCCTGGGTGATTGTCTGACTGCTGCGAATGCAGGAAGACATTGCCCTGGACTTGACAAGCCAACCGAGGTACAGAAGGAAAGCTGTGGACCCAGGAAAACCAGAAACTGAGTCCCTGCCCTGCAACACCAGCCCCTCTCTGCTCACACAGGAAACACACAAACCCATGTGACTCTAACGGCCAAAGCAGGGCTGCAGCCTTTACGGCAGCATCCGACCAGCAGGACAGACAAACACCAGAAGTCTGAGAGTTTTTATGATGAATAATTACAATCCTCTCTCTCTCTCTTTGCTTAGGTGTTTAAAGAATTAAGTTTGCAAAAATTTGTCCTAACAGAATGCTTTTCTCTTGAGATACACTAATGTCAGCTCCTGAGAAGTTGGCGACGATGCCACAGTGAGTTCCTGCGTGACTGGGTCTTTCTCTGGTGCTTCACTAAGCTGTCACAAGAGGCAGTGCTCACCACTGCTGGGCCCCAGGCACGGAGGGGATGGGGACCGAGCTGTGGGCCCCAGGGAGCAACTCCCTCAGGAGGGCTGAGCCCAGCGCTCACGAATTCACCAGCACCTTCCTTCCAACCAAGGTTCTGGAGAAGAACCTCTGGAAGCTTTGAGAATCCTCGCTCTGTAAAAGCCGCGTTGCATCATTGGTCTCGGGGAAAAGACATTAAAGGGACATTTTGGGAGATTTATGTGTTCTCAGAAAAGTGAGATATATGAGTTGAAAAGATACCTGGCACTCACAGATGAGCCAAAGATATTTGTTGATTTGGTTTTCAGGCCTACTTTTCAAAAAGTAAGTGGCCTTGAGCAGGATTTATAGGATTATTTTTGAACGATGGAAACTGGTGACCATGGGGTGCACTCCTTCCACAATCAGACTACAGACACCGTTTATTTTCCTGTCCTGTAAGAGAACCAGCTTTCCTTGGCTTTGTTTCCCTCTACAATCTGACTCATGGGTGGAAAATGGAGGAAGTGTGGGAATGGCATGAAATATAAAGTATATCTTGGTTTCACAAAGCAGGGCCGAACAAGTATTCATGTGTCTGCTGTAAGGAAGCAGCTTCCGGGAAGGTGCTAAAGGCAGAGCCGTGCGCCCTCACCTCTGCATTGGTGCCCACAGGTGTCCCCACCACTTTAATAATTTGCTCAGTGCTGAGCTGGACTTGCATGCATATCGGGGGGCTGATGAGAACTGTTGAGTCACAGTGTTCTGGGTAAATCCCACACGGAAAGCTGTAGGAACAGCCTCAGTTCTGCCACCTTGATGCTAAATGACGCTGTCTGTTGGACAGCAGACAGCTGGGCCACAATGTGCCATGTCCAGCCTCCTGAACACCAACAAGGCTAGGATATTTGCCTGGGCCCATTCCTTTTCACGTCTGTGGAGCCTCTTCAAAGAATCCAGTATGTGTAATCAAAGACCAGACAATCAAACCCCATAAATAATTCTGCTGAGAAGTGCAGAGCCTCGACAACTGCTGGCCACCCGGGCTGCCCGCCTGCCGCTGGCTCTCCTCCTGCCCCTGACTCTGTTGCCAACACCATTTTCCTGCAACAGTTACCACAGAATATTTTCTCCAGTGTTCAAAAACCAGCATCTGGTTGCTCGTGAGTCCCCGAACACTTCAGTCCCAAATGAGGAAGACTGGCCTCAGCAGCCCAGACCCCAGCATAGGGTTGATGCTCCTCTCAGAAAGAGGAGTCTTGCAAGAAATCCTCTTGCTGACCTTTGTTTGGCTTGCAGCTCTAGAGCATTCTCCATACAGCCAGTCATTAAGGAGCAGCTCCTGCTCTGCTCTTCTGGCTCTACCCCTGGAAGGACCTGTTTCTGTCTCTTCTCCGGCAGCCTTTTCATCCCGGACAGTTCAGCGGGCGGCAGACATCCAGCACCCCTCTCCCCCCTCTCCCCATTCTAGCACGTCTCCCCTGTTCCTCCTCCTTTACCACAAGTGAGAACCATTATCCGGAAGCCTCAAAGGGGGATTGGATGATGACACTTTGATGAACATCATTTAAAAATGTGGGCTCTGCTGTGATGATCATCTTTAATGGTTTTTTTTAAAAGAATTGGATTTAGACATAATACCATTTTTAAGACTCTACTGGCCTTCCTGGGGCACCTGGCTGGCTCTGTTAGAAGAGCAAGCGACTCTCAATCTCAGGGTTGTGAGTTCAAGTTCCACATTGGTGCAGAGATGACTTAAATCAAACTTAAAAAAAAAAAAAAAAAAAAAGACCAGGCTTTACTGCCCTTCCTAATGTCTGAGCCTAAACAAAAACGCTGCCTCTCGCTGGGTGATTGGTTCAGTGCCCTTAGGGGAGAGGGTGGGTTACACCACCCAAAGCTATTGATTCAATTATCAGGAAAATTATTTGGTTGCCTGAACCACATGGTGATTTGGTAGAGGATGGGAGCCCAGGATGCGGAGACATTGCGCCCCCTGGATGCAAGCCATTCACAAGCGCCTGGGCTCCCTTGGCCCCCCTCCCGCCCCCAGTGAGAACCAGGGGGCTGTTTCCTTGTCATCGGCTCCCACGTTAAAACAGTGGTGTTTTACCCGTTTGGTGAGCTGAGTGTCCATCATGAAGTTGTGAACGTGCTTCTCTGCTTTGGTGAGTTCCAGCTTCCGGGCCACCACCGCCACCACGAGGGCAGTGCAGCCTGCACCCTGAGGGGAGACAGCACATGTGAGTACAGGGCAAGGTGAGCAGAAGACTGGGGGGCTCCAGGAGTGGATGCTCACCCTGATTGCCGCCCCCCGCCCCCAATCCCCACTGCCCTGGGAGGAGCTGCGGGGTCTTAGTTCTGGGACTGATCTCCCTCAGGGACCGAGTCTCCCCCAGGATCAGCTGGTGGCTCATGGGGCAGGTGGGGCTGTGGCTCTGGGGACTTGAAACTAGTAGACAGCCCCACGGGCACCACAGGGCCACACAGGCGGGTCTGGGCAGCGGGCCCTCTTGCCCCCTTGAGAAGCCGAGCCCACTGGGGGCTCCAGACCCTGGGCCAGGAAGAGGGCAGAGCTCGGTGGCACCAGAGCAGGGCAGACACAGCTCCTGCCACGCAGAGTTTTCCTGGAATTATCTAACCGAGGCACAGTCCACCCTGACTTGCACCCCAGGGGAACACGGGGGTCATGAGCTCTGGGACAGCACTTGTTCCACACCCGGGTCTTTGTAACCAGAAGTCTGGGCTGTGACTCAGCACCAGGAGCCAGCTCCTCCTCAGCTCCTGCAGGGACTCCCCCTGCAGACACCTTGGGGACACAAGGCTCCCACCTTACACCACAGCTTATGGGAGCCTGCAGAGCCCCAGCATTTCCCCGAGGCCCGTCCTGATTCTGCGGGGCGTACAGGGGTCCCACACGGGTCCCACAGAAGCTTCTCCAGGGGCTGGCTGCAAGCCTGACCATCGGGGAAATGAGCGCAGCACCACACGTTCCCACCTCCCCCCAAACAGAACCCTGCACAGCCCTGCACATCCTGCTTCCCTTCTGCTGGTGAGCTCAGGAACCCAGAGGTCTGTGCTCTGCTCACCCCTCTGCTGGGGCAGAAGTTAGTCTTGCCCTCACCCTGCCCTGCCTCACCCCTGCCTCACCCTGCTCTGCCCTCACCTTGCCTTGCCTTGCCCCTGCCTCACCTTGCCCTGCCCCTGCCATCACCCTGCCCCTGCCCTCACCCTGCCCTGCCTCGCCCCTGCCCTCACCCTGCCCTGCCCCTGCCCTCACCCTGCCCCGCCCCTGCCTCGCCCTGCCCCACCCCTGCCTTGCCCTGCTCTGCTCCTGCCCTCACCCTGTCCTGCCTCCTTCCTGTCTCCCTTTGCCCTGTCCCACCCTACCCTGCTCTTGCCCTCCCCCTGCCTCACCCTCGCCTTGCCTTCACCCTGCCCTTGCTCTGCCCTGCACACTGGACTGGATGGCCCTGCCCTCCCTCACAGAAGAGAGGAATAGTCTGAGACTCTAGATGCCAAACTGTAACTGCAGTTGCCAAAAGCCTGGGTTTGCACTTTAGGTCCCAGGACTAAAGGGCTCCATCAGTGATGTCTTTGGCTCATCAGTCTAACAGAATGGGTTAGAAACAGAAATTGGTGTTTTCAAAGGCACACAATCTATACTGCAGTATACTCCATCTCTAGCACGAGCTGGAAGGACTGAGTCTGTGAACTTCTCTGACCTCACCTTCCCCTCTTGTTCAGAGGCGGGCTGTGTTTTCTTGGCATCTGTGACTGGCAGAAGACTGTGCCCAATTTTCAAGGGATATGTATGGAATGTTGGACCCTTGGTCTATAGCTGTCATTGATTCAATCAAGCCTCCTCAAGCAAAAAATAGCTTAAAAGAAGCTATCCTGGAGGGAAGAGGTGTGTTCCATTTCCCCTCAACCAGACCTAGTATGATCCCTCTCCCTCACAGGGAGTTCTGAATGTACTTTGGCTCAAAGCCCAAACAGAGGGACATATCACAGTGCTAAAAATGGGGCATGAGAAGCAGGGGCCATCCCCAGGCTCTGTTCTCCATCACCTCCCCAGGGCCTGGAGAGCTCCATTCCTGTCACCCCTGAAAGGGAGTGTGTGAGGGGAGTAGAGGAGGGGGTCCCCCACTCATCACACTGGGGATCCCACCAAAGGTCACTCATGCACCATCTTGGATGGCCAGGGTCCAGATGGAGTGTCACTGGCTCTCGCCGTGGCTCACAGCCCCACTGTTTGAATGCAGGGAACTTCTAATCAGAAGCCAGTGTTTTTGCTAAGGAACCATCTATTTTATACGATAAAGATAAACTTCTGCATGGAGGCAGGAGGGTGGACTAGATTACATTTTCAATTTCTTTTGACTTAAAGATGCCAAGACTCCCTTGTGGATATTTCTCTGGAGGATGTTGGGCTCTTAACCACTAAGTCTAACTTGAATAGATAGCACTGAATACTCTCAACTTTATTTTCTTTTAGAAAAATCCATCATCTGGATGTAATTAGGGAAGTCGCCAACAATAAAGCCTCACTTGGTCATTTCCATTAAGAAGCAACCTTGTGAAGATGGGGTCAGAAAGTAGTGGGCAGCATGCTGCAGTCCAGACTGCTGGTACAGTGCGCATGTGAGAAAGTAGGAGAGACGGGGGGTGGGGGTGGGTTGGGAGTAGAAGGGGCACATATCGAGAACACAAGAGGGCACAGAGAGCAGACAGGGCACACACTCCAGCTGTAGCCTGAACAGCCAGGGTGGAGCCAGGGAGGAGGGAAAGACTCGGTGACAGGGTTCAGGGAGGAGCAAGCAAGACTTGAGGCAGAAGGTCATGGTCAAGGGGCATCTGGGCAGCTCAGTTCATTGAATGGCCCACCTCTTAATTTTGGCTCAGGTCGTGGGATCTGTGCTCAGTGGGGTGTCTGCTTGAGATTTTCTCTCTCTCTCTCTATCTCAAATAAATAAATTGAGAGAGACAGAGAGAGAGAGACAGAGATAGTGAGAGCATGCACAAGCAGTGGGAGAGGCAGAGGGAAAGGGAGAAGCAGACTCCTCCCTGAGCAGGGAGCCCAACATGGGGCTCAATCCCAGGACCCTGAGATCATGACCTAAGCTGAAGGCAGACAATTTACTGACTGAGCCCCCCAGGGGCCCCAATAAATAAATCTTTTTTTTTTTTTTAAAGAAGGTAACGGTCAATTTTGACTCTTTGGTGGAGATGAAGGATGCACTAAGGAAGCCAGTTCCCCTGCCGTGTGCTTCCATAGGTGGTCTGATGATCACCTGTGTTCCTCTGGGACAGTGGCCCTCTCTCCAGGTGAGGTACCAGTGGGCAGGGCTGTGTCACAGCTGAGACAGGGCAGAGGGGCACGTGAGGGAGACCTCGTGGAGCAGACAGGGGCAAGCAGCTGCTGGCATGACCCCCGTGGGGTCACACTACAGAGCAAAGCCATGATTCAGACTTTTGCCTTAAAATGTGCCCCATCCTGAGTCACAGATGACACCTGCTGTGCTCCTGGTCTGCCCCGGGCCAGCTCCTTGCAAGGAAGGGGCCCATGGGGAGCAGGAGAAGGGAGCGGCCCAGGGCCAAGAAACTGCCAAATCATCTACAGCTTTGGTCCTCCCTCTTTTTGATTTCCAGAAACATTTTCCAGTGGGGAAGACCTTGGAATCTGGAAAAACAAGTATCCCAAGGCGGGAGGGATGAGGCGTTCTTAACTAAAAAGGCATAAAATAAAATAAGGCATAAATGATGGTGACAAATGGAGGAGGGAGGCCTGGAGGCTGGATTCTGCTCCTGCAGCAGACTCCATGTAACCGCTGGTGTGAAAGCAAACGGTGTTTCAGGGAGCAGCTCCTCTTCCCAAGCTGATGTCCTGCTGAGCCTCCTGGCAGAGCCATGGTCACCTCTCCCTCACCTTCCCTTTGCAGTCGCAGAGCATCTCCCCAGGCCCAGCTCAGCGTCCCCAGCTTTTATCTGTTTTCATCTCCAAACTCAGGAAGGGTTTGGAGCACAGGGCCAGTGCTGCCCAGCATCCTGAGATGGGGCTCCTACCCTGGCCCTGGGGGCCCCAAGCTCTCAAGCCCTGCAGGCGCTGCCCCTTCTAGCTCTGGAGACTCTGATTGTGACCCTCTCCTGGTCTTTAGGGAAAGGAGCGGACAGACAGAGCTGCTGCTGCGGCCCAACCCCTGAATGCACTGGGTCTGGCCCAATAACCTGCACGTTGTTCAGACAATTACACACACTGCTTAATGGTTGATAATTACACGGTTTCTGGGACTACCAGGAGAAAACAATGATTAAGACTATTTACAGCTCCTCCCCCCTTGGCCCCTCTGGGTGTCAGGTGTCCATGGCAACCACAGGGTTGGGGCATGGGGAGCCCTACCTGTATTGGGGGGCACTGACCTTGAGGGGTAGGTCAGGAGGCAAAGGAGAGGAGGGGAGGGGAGGGGAAGGGAAGGAAGCAGGGGAGAGGAGAGAGGGCGACAGAGGAGGGGCAGGAGGGTGGCTGGCAGAGAAACCCTCACAAGAATGACTCAGCTAGAAAAGTCACATCTGTTAGAAAATTGCCAGCGGGGTTCTTCCTGAGCTGACTGACCTGAGGGCTGCCACTGATGTGATCCTGGGGTGAAGCGCCTACAAAGATGCACACAGATTTACGCATGCACCGTGGAAGGGCCTGGGCAGTGGTTTTGATATGGGAGGGTTGGCCCCTCCTCACCTGCCCTCCTGCCCCCATCACTCCTCCCTCTAGAACACAGCTCTCCCAGCAGGTGCCGCAGACCCCTCCCCCCATAAGGGGCAGGCTAGGGAGGGAAGGATCCTGGGCACTGCCCATCTGGGGCCTTCCTGGATGGGGCACTGCTCCATGTGCAGGGGCCGGAGGGTGGGGGGCATCTATGGTAACAGGTCCCCCAGGGGTCTTTGCTTGCCTGGCTAAGAGCTGGTCCTGAGGCACAGCCCAGGCCCGGGAGCCTCTAGGATGGGGAGGTGCTGGCCTTCTGCAGCATCTCACTCCTCTCTCGAAGGAAGGATCATTGCCTAGTGTGTGTTGGCAGCTGGACTGGAACCAGACAGACTCCCACTGCGGAAGGGAGGTGTGTGTTCTAAGGCCTCCACTTGCCCAGGGTTTCCCAGGCCCTGCTCAGTCTTCTGCTTAACTGCTGCTCCGGGCCGGCTTGCTACCATGCACCTGTACCAGGCTCTGGGGGGAAGGGGGTGCAAGGGGAGGGCTGCAGGGGGTAGAGGCTGCCTAGGGGGAGGGCTTCAGGGGTTAGAGGGCTGCAGGGGGAGGGACTCCAGGGGGAAGGGCTGCAGGGGGGAGGGGCTACGGGGGTAGAGGGCTTCAGGGAGAGGGCTCCAGGGGGAGGAGCTTTAGCGGGGAGGGCTCCAGGTAGAAGAGCCCAGGGCTATGTCCAAGTAGGAAATGACTGTGCTGGTTCTCCTGCTCTGTTCTGAGGGGTCCACACTCGCACTCAGCCTCTTTGTCACCAAGATCAGTGCCAGAAGGGCCACTGGGCTATGGGGGGGGGGCACCCCCCACTCCTGGAAAGGATTTAATGCCCTTTTTGCTGCAGGAAGGAATCATTCTCTTTCAGAGGGAAAAGTCTGAGGGGCACCAGAAGGAAAGAATGGTCACCCATGTGCATGGGTGTAAGAGCCTCCCCCAGGGAGGTGCCCTCAGGACCTGGAGCAGAGCTGCAGGGCTGCGCATGCCCACACCCCACAGCAGCCACCCTGGCTTCACAGCACGCTCTCCCCTCTGAGCCTCAGGTTCCTTTCCCGAAAAGTGGTTCCAGGGGACTGTCTGGCAAGCAGCAAGGCCCAGCCCCACGGGCATCTGGCCAGTGCACGGAGTTGGGGCACTGGGGCCTGTGGCCCCTCCCTGCTGCCAGCCCTGCCCTCTGGCCCCACCACAGCCAAGGGAGAGCACAGGGCCCGGGGGTCCCCCTCTGTGACCTCCAGCAAAACCTTCTCAGACATGGTGCCAAATCTGTGGGGTCCCAGGGCAGAAAGGAGGACGGTTAACTGCCAGCCCTGATGCTTCCTGGGGGCAAGCAAACGCTGGCGTGGGGTACATGTTGGGGGTGCAGGGTCATGGCCTGGCCCATCTTGGGGGGCCCTGAAGAGGCCCTTACGTATCCAGCACCGGAACGTATTCCTGTGTTAGAGAAGGAAACTAGGCCTGTGAGCAGCATATGCCCTCCCCTGTGTGGGCGCCTGGCCTGGCAGACCCCTGGGCACCTCTGCAAAGGCTCCACTCCTCGCAGCATCAGAGGGAGGGCGGGGGGGCCAGGCGAAGGCAGGTACTCACCATGATGCCCGTGAGCAGACAGACGCCCTTCCCGCAGTACGTGTGGGGCACCATGTCCCCGTAACCAATGGACAGGAATGTGATGGAGATGAGCCACATGGCGCCCAGGAAGTTGCTGGTGACGTCCTGCTGGTCGTGGTACCTGCCGAGGGGGAGACAGGACTTAGTCGCAGGAACTAAGGCCTGCGGGGGTGAAGGCGGTAGGCGAACCCGGACAAAGAAGGAGACGGGTCTTTGCTGCAGTGTAGACAGCAGGTGCCGGTGACCAAGGTGTCAGGACTCTGCCAGGCCTGAGCCTGAGGCGGCCCTGGCGCCAGATGCGGCCAGCTGCTCCCAGAGGCACAGCATACTCTAGACGCTCTTTGAGCGTGAGAAAAACGGCTTTCGATGAGATGATACAGGAATAAAGTTTAGATGTTCCCTGCCCAGTGATGGCCCAAGCGTCTGTGGATGTGACTGATCTGAAATCACAGGCTCCTGACCATTCCTATAAGACGGCCAAGTGGTCCCCAGGGCATAGATGGAGGTGGCAGCAGTGTTGCTCTCTTGGAGCTCTTTCCAGGGGGTGCTGGCCTCTCTGCAGAGGGATGGTCTCCCTTCTGAGCTGGATGGGTTCCCTGCCGTACGAGGGGCCAGCTGGACTGCTGCTGCCCTGTCCCCTCTGCCTGGGGGCAATTGTGCCCATCCTTTCCCTGCCTCCTCTCATCCCCACACTCCAAGCCCACTGTGTGCCAGGCTCTGTGCCAAGTGCTGACATACAAAGACTGATAGGACATGGCCCCTGCCCACAGCTTGGGAGAGGGCTGGTGAGTATGCACACATTTGCACAAGTAGGTGGATGAGGCGCTTCTCTAACTGGAAAGAAAGGGCAGTGACCTTGACCCAAATGTGGGCAGGTTAGTCAGAGACTGGTCTCCAGGCAGGCCAGGAGGAAGGGTTTTCGGGCAGAGGAAATATCCTTATGAAAGGCTGGGGCTCAGCGGGCATGTGGCAGTGGGCCTGGTTACACTTGGGGTGGCAGGGCTGATGAAGGTGTGTCCTTCCTCAGCATGTTCACTCACAGGATCCACCTGAACCACACACCAGGGACTCTGCAGGATTCTATAACAGCTAGAGTGTGGAGGTGAGATTGCCAGGTGGGAAGAGGCCAGAAGGTGTCAGGAGGGAGGTGCAGGGGCAGCCTCCATTACCACTGGAGCCCAGCCCGAGCAGAGTCCAGGGAGCACGTCGGTGGTGGGCTGTCCAACCCCAGCCTGAGGCCTGTATCAGCAACCAGATGTGGGTGCATTAGCCTTGCAAAGCTGTGTGCACAAGGCCAGGTGAACCCAGAACTCCAGGGGAGAACAGGCGTCCCCTCCAGAGCTCTGCTGTAAGATGCCCCGCCTGCCCCCTCCTGTCTGCCCCACCTGCCCTCTCCTGCAGGCACTCTGGTTCCTGCCTTCTCCTTCTGTGTCTGATCATCAGGCCATGCAGGACTGGGACGGGCAGGTGTGCCCACTTGGATGCCCAAGACAGAGCATGCCCTGCTCCTGCCCAGGCGTACCCCCTCCTGCATGCTGCTCGACAGTTGCCATGGTGGCAGGCCCTGAGCTAGGGCCTGTGCTGGGCTGGCAGTGGGGAAGTCTTC
Source organism: Vulpes vulpes (assembly GCF_048418805.1). NCBI lineage: Eukaryota > Metazoa > Chordata > Mammalia > Carnivora > Canidae > Vulpes > Vulpes vulpes. The sequence continues at coordinate 117,718,895 of NC_132792.1, forward strand.
CAGGAGGGTGGTAGACTTCGGAGTCTGTGGAGCAGCCGGACCCAGTGACAGACTGCATGTGGGGCATGCTTAAAAACAGCGCCGCGTTGCAAGCCCACAATGCATACACAAATGTTGTGCACTTGTACAGAGTCAAGGTCACCAGATGGTCCTGAAGTTTCAAGTCGGGTCTGAGGACAGCGAGGCTAGGGCGCAGGGCAGAGGGGATGTGAGCCTGTGGCCTCCGGCTCCAGCTCCACCTCAAGTGGCTCCAAGCTGCGGGCAAGTGACCAAACTGTGGACCTCAGCTTCCTGATCTGCCGATGGGAGGGCGTCGCCCACCAGCAGCACCAGCCCAGTGCTGGCGGTGGTCATCGTCGAGGGGCCGGTGCTGTCAGTCTGAGAAACAGCTACTGAAAGATCAGAGGGAGAGATTACAAGTTCAGGGGCGGAGTGCCAACCAAGGAGTGATGAGCCATCCACAAGTCTGGGCTGCAGCACTCTTTGATGCAGGGCTGAAGGAAGGTACCAAAGGGCTGAATCTTTGGATGCAGAAGGGACACAGGCGCTGAATGTCTGACAGACTCTTCCAGCAGCCGCCTACAAGAGTGAAGGTCTGAGAGGCCCAAGGATGTGCAATGAAGAGCCCAGGATACCGACTGTGGGGTCTGGATTTAATTTGCAGCCTGTCTTCTGCCGATGTTACTGGCATTGCCATGCACGTGGGTCTTCATGGTCTCCCTCTACTTGCAAACCCAAGGCTTAACCCAGTGTTGCTAGCTGCTCGGCAGCCCTCGGGACCTGGGTCTCCTGCTCATGCAGGAGTGGCCTCCAAGAGGAAGAAACAGAGCTCCGAGAGGGTATCAGCAGAAGGCAGCTAGCTGTCTTGTCGTCACCTTGATATTCCACTTACTGTTTTATTTTTCTCCAGATTCCCTTTAAATTCTCATGGGTTTCTTTTTCATTCACACATACAGCCCTATGGGTGCTAACAGTGTGTGCTGGGGTTGAAGCAGGCCTCAAGGATGCCATTCACTCATGGCTTGTCACACGTGAGTGCAGTCTTCTCTGGGGGGCATGAAATCACCCACTGCCCCGCATGCAGCCCAGCAGGCAGGCATTCGGGAACCTCTGCAGGCCCGGGAACCCAGGGACTGAGGGCCAGGAGGGTGGGCAGAAGCAGTTTCCAAAACTTTTCACCGTTTTACAGCAGTTTACCCTGGTTACAAATCCATATATTCGTGTCATGCTACTTTTTGTCACAGAGAATTTTTTGGAGAACCATGTTCTTTTTAAGGGACAAGGAGGAAAAGTGTCTTTTTTTTTAGTATTAATTTATTATTAGGGTGTGGACTATTTTTTTTCACTTTTTAATATTATGAAAGAAATTATACAGGCAACCATGTGACACTTGATGGCAAATTAAACACACATGCTCCTCAGACCCTTCCCCATGGCAGACAAGCAAGTGTCCCCAGAAACCTGAGGGTCTCTACTGTGAAAGACAAAGGCCAAGGCAGTGAAACCAAGAAACAGTCCTTTTGATCCCATGCAGACTGTTGGAAAGGAGCAGCTCATGGGAACCCCAGGAGACATGAGGCAATGCTGTACAAGGGGGCCTTTCTGGAAGGGCTGGGGAGGTGGTCAACGGAGGGCCTCCCAAAAGGCAGAGATGGAAATATGAGAAAATCACTGAACCCATCTACTAATTCAAATAATAATAGTTTCAGAAAGAGAATTGGAAGAAACAAGGAAGAGGAGAGAAGTAATCATTAAAGAAGTCATTTAAAAATTTTTCCAGAGGGGATCCCTGAGTGGCTCAGCGGTTTGGCACCTGCCTTTGGCCCAGGGCACGATCCTGGGGTCCCGGGATCGAGTCCCACATCGGGCTCCTGGCATGGAGCCTGCTTTTCCCTCTGCCTGTGTCTCTGCCCCCCCCCCCGGTCTATCTTGAATAAATAAATCTTTAAAAAAAAAATTTTCCAGAACTGAAGGACCTAATTATCTAGATCGAGGGCCCCCTGTCAGCAGAGTGGATGGAAAGACTCACACTGAGGTACAGTATTGCGAAATTTCAGAGCACTGAGGGGAAAGGAAAGGAGCCATGGGGCTTCCAGAGCCAGTGAGGGAGGGAGGGGAGTAAAGGGAGGGAGGGGGAGGTCAAACACAATGAATCAGAACTCGGGTAACTGGACCGGCTGACAGCAATGCTGGAAGCCAGCAGCGCCATGGAAGAAAGGTCTCAAAATTCTGGAGGGAAATCCTTCCCAAACCAGCTGGGGTATCAGTTAAATGTGAAGGCAAAGTGAGCACATTTTCAGATGTGCAGGACTCTCAGGGATTTGCCTCCTCTGCACTTTTCACACGAAGCCACAGGAAGCTGTGTCAGCAGAATGAAGGAGTGATCCAAGAAGTAGGGAGTTTTGAGATGGATGGAGGGAGGGAGACCCGGCAGGAGGCCCCAGGGAACAGTGGGCAGGGGCACGGGGCCCAGGGGGACAGGGCCTGGTGGTCCTTGGATCCCAGCTGCGTGCCAGGCTGGAGCAGGTCAGAGGCCCTGGGAGACATTTCTCCAAGAAGACAAAAGTGACAAAAAGTCGAATGTGTCTGAAGGTCCTGAGAAAAGGTTGGAGAGCTGCCAGAACGTGGAGATGAATTAGTGAGAAATACGCAGAGACTGAGCAGATGAACAGACCAGGTCACCAACGAGGAGAAACAGGAGGTTCTGCAGGAGAGGCCTCCCCGTGCTTTACCGAAGGCACACATATGAGCAGAGTAAAGAGAGTGTTGGCCGGTGATCTCAGACCAGGATCAGGAGAGGCTGGTGAGGGTGACCAAGGAGGTCTAGGGTGCCAGGAGGGGCACAGGGAGGGCAGGGGCCACATCCTCACCTCCCACATGGAAAGCGAGCGGATAAGAGACTTGTGCCACTGAGAGACGGGGAGGTGTATGCGAAAATTAACAATCACCAGGCCATCGGAGTACCCACTCTGGAGGAGGGCAACAAATAGCCCAGAACAACTGACCCTAAAACGCATCCTTCTAAAACTTCCATGATATCAAACATAAAACCAAACCTAAGAGAAAAAAAAACAAATATGCACATAACGTGAAATTAACTATGAAACATCGGAAGGAACAGGTGTCACCGAGCTCACTGTGCAGGCGGCCTGTGGGAAAGCTGGGTGCCTCCTCTGCATTCTTAGCCCTGTGTCCCCACAGGCGCACCCACCCACACAGCACACAGTTTGGCCTTGTCTGCTCCAAGTCACACTCCAAGAGGGCAGTCCCCTTCCTCCTCCTTCACGTGCGTGTGTCATCCCCTCCTTCTGAGCACAGGCTGGGCCTGCAGCTTGTTTCTAACAAATGGAAGGTGGTGGAGGTGACAGATGATAAAAAGACCACAGCCTCTGTCTCAGGTGGTCCCTACCTCGGGAGAAGCTGCTTGCCCTGCCAGGAGGTGACCTGGCGAAGAGGCCTGGGTGACAAGGAGCCACAACCTGCCCACAGCGTGGGCCTGGAAGCAGAGGCCGCCCCCCTCCACCCTTGAGGCTAAAGAGGAAGCCACAGCCCAGCCCACAGCTGACTACAACCTCAAGAGAGACCCAGAGCCAGGGCGCCCTTTCAGGCTGCCCCTGAATTCCCGACCTTTAGCAACCGTGAGATAGGAAACATCTGCCATTGGCAGCTGCTCACTTACAGGACAACTTGTCACACAGCAACAGGTGACTGGCATTGGGGGCTCTTCTGTGAACTGTGCTCTTGCACACAGCATATGTGTGATCTGTGTGGCCACCGTGCTTCCTGTCCCGTCCGCAATGCAGTATGCTCAGTCACCTACTGACAAACAGTGGGTGCTCTCCAGGTTTGTCCTCTGGTGAGCACTACTGCTATTGCCATCCTCAACCATAGCTCCTGGCGCATCGTCTTAGAGAATCTATGGGACATGCACCCAGCACTGGGTTTGCTGGCTTTTAGGGAACGTACATCCATAACTTCATTAGGAAAGGCCACATGACTTTCCAAAATGGCAGCACCATGAGGCTGCTGCCAGCTGTAGACTACAAGTCCTGTTGCTCCATGTCCTCATTAATACTCACCATCATCTGAGTTAAGTTTTGCTAAACTAGTGAGTAAACTGGTCCCTTACCATGCTTTTACTCAGCATTTTTCTGGTGAAACCTTGAGTATCCTTTAATTTGTTTATGGGTCATTTTTCCTCTTCTATGGAGTATCATTCCTGACTTTTGCCCATTTTTCTATTGCTTTGTTTTTGTCTGTTTTTTTTTTTTGTTTCTTTTATATTCCAGATGAGAACTGTATCAGTTTTTATTTATTGAAAATTCTTTTTTCAGTTTGTGTCTGTCTTTTTATTTTCTTTGTAGTACTTTTGATGACTAGAAGTTTTAAATTGTACCGCAGCTGAATTTATCAACCTGTTCACTTATAGCCAGTGACATATAATTTTTAAAGAAATACTTCCCTATGTGCAGTTATGAGATGTTTAAATGTTTCTGAATATTGCCTTCCATACTTTAAGTCTTTAATTCACCTGGAATTGATTTTGCATATGGTGTGAGGTAGGGATATGCTTTCCTTCCTCTCCTGAGGGTAGCCAATCATCCTGGGCCCATCCTGGCCCCCCCACCTCTGTCCTATGGGTTCAACACAGAAGTAACGCAGCTTCTGAGCTCTCTATTCTGTTCCATCAGCCTGCATTTCATCCCTGTGGTTCCTTTATACACCTCTTTGCAGCCCGTTCTGCACATGTTCTCGGAGCTTCACGCAGAACAGGTGCTCAGTACGTATCTGTGGAATGACTGTAGCTGGCTTGTTACTTTTCTGTCTCCATGGGGAAGTGGTGCTTGCTCTATGAGTTCAGTGAAGCATGTTACGGAGACTCTAGCTGTTCTCTTCAGCAGGTAAAGTTTTGTCATCTGCTGAATTCCTTGGGCTCAGAGTCAGTTCTCACCATTATAGAGAGCTCAGCTCCATGGCAATGGCTGTGAATTGACTCTTTCCACAGGGATCTTAGTGATCTGATGGCTCTAGCCATTCATCCTGGGTCTGGTTTGTTTGCTGGAGATTTTTAGGGATCAAGCTAAGTACGTTGCCTTGTCCTCACCTCCCAGTCATTGGCCAGCTTCACACAGTCAGACCCCAGCCCACTGAGCTGCGGACCCTGGCTTGTTAAGCTCTCCAACAAAAACGCCAACAACATGTACCCGTCAACCCCTTGAACTGACCCACTGATGGGCTTGGAGACCTTTGGTGCCTCCCTTCTCAGAAGCCTGCTCTTTGGCATTGGCAGGGCTGGCTGTCCTGGTTTCCTCCTGCTCTCCCTCTGCCCATCCTTCTTGGCTCCTCCATCTGGCCTCCTCTCCAGCGTTCTCTGCTGCATGCTCACCTTGTGCGCTCACCTTGTGCTCCCGCCAGGCCCGCCACTATCCTCACTGACCCTTCTCAGGGACCCTTCAAGACCCAGCTCAAATCTCACCAGCCCCACCCAGCCAGAGTGAGCCTTTGCCTCTAATCCCACACCACCTGGTGTTTGCACTGTCTGCACACTGCCTGCAGGCAGCCTGTGTAGGACACCCCAGGTTGTCATGGCAGGAATGCACTGGCTGGGCAGCCAGGCTGCCAGGGTTTGAATCTGGGTTTTGCCCCTTAGTTTCTGCATGACCTTGTCCTCAGTTTTCCTCTCTGTAAAAGGGGATAACTGTACAATGCATACAGAGTTATTGTTGAGGCTGAATGAGCGGATATGTCCAAATGGAACAGCACCTGGCACCCAGTCACACTAAAAGTGTTGGCTATTGAGCTATTACCATCTTGTGTAAGTCCAGCCTTATCACAGGGAAGAACGCAAGATCTGGAGCAGGATGCCTGCCTTTCAACTCCTGTCCTATGGGTTTCCTTTTCTACTTTCCTCCCTCAGAAAGTAAGACTTGTTCTTGACCTGGAACAAAGCACTTTACTATCTCAGAATCAGTTTGGTCTTCAGGGAAGCAGAGTGTCATGTGTCCCTGACCATCTCACGGGCTGTGGGGAGGCGTCAGTACGGAAGGGCTTTGTCAAACTCAGACATAGGATACATGTCCCATCCCATACAGGTGTGACATTGCCTGTTGATGAGCACCCCCACCCCATCTCTTCCCATCAGATTCCCCCCACCCCCAGGGCCCTTCCCATCCGGGACCCCTGCTACCCAGGCTAATCCCACCGGGACCCATCCCGCTCTGGGCTCATTGCACCCTGGTCCCTTCCCCCAGAACTTCTCCCACAGAGACCTCACTTTCCAGCCGCCCACCCTGAGCTCCTCCCACCCTGCCCCTCCCACCGGGGGACCCGTCCCACCCTAAGCTCCTCCCACCTGGGCTCCTCCCACTCTGAGTTCCTCCTACTCTGGCCCCTCCCACCGGGGCCCCTCCCACCTGGGACTCGGGGTGGGGGGGGCGGACTGGGGCATCCAGGAGAACAGGTGCACTGCCCCGCCAGACAAAGGTGCCCCTCCCAGGTTCTATTCGCCGCTGCCCCACTGCTCTGGATGGATCACTGCCCCTTCGCTCTGGGGTGATTTGCAGTTTGGACTCCTTATCTCTTATCAATCCCATCTGCTCCATCTGCAAAATATGCCCGGAATCGGCCAGTCCCTCTGTCCCTACAGCTGCCCCTCACCTGGTCCAGGCTTATCCTCTCACCAGGACTATCACAGCCATCCCCCAACTGATCTGCTTCGGCCTACGCGACCCCCAGCCACCACCCCACTAAGCAGCCAGGGAGTCCCTTCAGAAAGTAAGACAGACCCCGTCACCTCTCTGCTCAGAAATTCCCAAATCTCTCAGAACAAAAGCCAGAGTCCTTCTGGGGCCCAGGACGACCTGTCTGACCCCAGAGTCCAGGAGCCACCTCATCATCACTGGGCTCTTGCCACCTGGTGTCTGCACCAATGCTCAAGGACGCAGCTTTACTCCTGCCTCCAGCTTTGGTCCTCCCCATCCCTCTTCCCCAGAAGGTGCTGCCTCAATGGTTTCAGGTCAGCCTCTCAGCAGGGCTTCCCTGTCCACCCCCTGCATGACTGCACTACTGCCCTGCCCCTCCCCATCCCCATGCACAAACTCTTCCCCGCCCCCACCTCATACATATTGGGCTAATTCTTGTATTTATTAACCGTCGGCCCCATAAGAACAGAAACCTCAGGGACAGGACGTTCTGTACTTTGCTGCTGTGTTTCTAGCACTCATGAATGAATGAATAAACGATCCCACTTTGTCTTTATCACAAGCCAGCAGGACAAGGTTGCAGGACAGGGGCTCCTACCCCGATGTGATTGCAAAGCAGTGAGGAACCCAAGAGAGCAACTGGCCAAAACAGCTTCTCAGAGAAGACAGTGAAAAGCTGACCCTAAGAATGGCAGCTGCAGTGAGCAGGGGCAGGGTGGGGTAGGTGGCAGTATCTGGGTGCCTGGGCTGGGCCTCCAGCTCTGGCAGCACAGCACCTGCTCAGCCCCGCCAGTGGGAGGGTGGCCAGGAGGCTCTGCACTTGGCACATAGCAGCCACTGTGAGCAAGCCCTCATGCTCTCTGACTCTGAGGAGGAGCTCTCATGAACTCTGGGATTCACTCCTACCCCTGCCTCTGCCTCTGTCCAGACTGTCCACACTATCCAGCACCCTCAGAAGGCTAGGGGTGTGATCCAGCTTCGGGGGAATCCCCGCCGTGTTCTAAGGGTACTCCACGAGCCTTGGTTCGGAGGCTCTGAGACATGCTTGCAGGGTGGGACAGAGCCACTGACGTGAAGTCAGGTAAGCAGTGAGTGGCTGATGGGCCATGCTACTTGTTGTGGCTGCAGGTGAATTCACATCCAAGCAAAGAAAAAAAATAATAAAGTTCTTTCTTTTCTTAGAAACAATTTCCCCAATAAACATCTTGAAATGTGAAATGAACGGCCTTGGGGACACAGGCTGTCCAGAGCCTGCCAACCCTCATGCCCAGGGTGGTGTGTGCACTAGTCACTCTGCTTTATCAATGTGGCTACTGTCCTAGTTTTTAAGAGTTGGCTTGAATTTAGGAAAGGAAGGGTGCTTCCTTCTACCTGGTAATTCAGGGCAGCAGCTCTGGATCTTTCCAAGGCAAATCTAATCTTTTCTTTCTAGCCCCAAGAGCTACCAGCATTGGGTGCAAGGCCTCCACTTATTTTTAAAATGGGAGAGGGATGCCTGGGTGGCTCAGCGGTTAAGCGGCTGCCTTCAGCCCAGGGTGTGATCCTGGAGACTCAGGATCGAGTCCCACATCGGGCTTCCTGCATGGAGCCTGCTTCTCCCTCTGCCTCTCTTTCTGTGTGTCTCTCGTGGATAAATAAATAAATAAAATCTTTTAAAAAATAAAAATGAAAATAAAATAAAATGGGAGAAACCCACTACCAGCCCGAAGCACGACAGCTGCAACAAACCAGCTACAATGTACCACCACACAGACACGGCTTGTTTCCCCTCTGTGGACACAGTTTGGTGTGGATTTTCTCACAGATGTGTGGGCACGCATGTCTCCTCTGGTAGTTTTCTGTGCAGACTTTCACCAAACGTGGAAGACTCAGGACATCAGGCTGGTGTCACATGTGGATGCAACTTCTCTTGACAAGCCGTGGTGGGACATCTGAGCAAGGACACCCAGCTCAGCTTTCTTCCATGTGCATTTCTCATCCCTTGGGTCTCTTCCTCCCCGCATTCTGTTTGTCCAGCTTCTCCAGTATGCAAATGGAGGCAGCATTCCTTCCACAGGCTGCTTCCTTCACAAAGGGGAGCACTGTCAGCCTCTCTGAATAGCTATTAAATTAAAAACCAGATGGCTCATCTGGCAGATCCTTCGGAGTCAGTTTCTCTATTTGCAATGTTTTCTTTCTTATTAAAAAATATTTCCATGTTTCCTGATTTGGAAATGTTTAATAAAAATGCATGAAAATGGAGAAAAACAATATGCTTGGAAGGAGCACTGTAGCATGGGAAGCACGTCTTGCAGGGTGGCTGGAGGTGGAGCGCGGAGAGAGCGCAGGGTGCACATCCCAGCCACGTCTCTGGCTCCCTTCTGTAACACAAACCCCTCTCAAGGGGTCACGTTAATGGTGGAGTGCAAGGCTCTGCTCGGTGCCCGGTGCATGTCTGGGGCTTCCTGAGTGAGTCCCTGTAGCCGACGGCTACAAATGAGCCCCTGCCACATGCCAGACTGGGCACCTGCTTCATGAAACATACTTTCCCATGAAGAAGGCTGACACTAAAGCAAAAAAGGCCAAGTAGCAAGTGAGGCAAGCACTGGGGATGGCACGGCATGGTGCGCCTGGCGGGGACTCTCTAGGACAGGACCCTGAGGCCACCCGGGGTGAGTAGGGGGGAGGTGAGGTGGGAGGGGCCTTCAGGTAGAGAAGAGGCAGGGCAGATAGTCACCAGCCTGGACGTGGAGGAGTGGAGCCCGTGAGGTGCTGGCATCTCTGGCCTGTCTGCTGGGCCACCTGCAGCCCGGGCCCTGTTTCCCTCTTTCCCTCCCCACTGCTTCTGAGGTTCAAGGTTTGAGGTTCCTCTGGAGACTCTGCGCTCCAGCTTCTCCCTCATCCTCTCTTTTCTCCATCACCTCCCACCATGGGCTCTCATGGTGCATGTGCTCCTGGGTTCACCCTTCTGCATGGCCTGAGCCAGCCCAGGAGGCCAGGGTCTTGGGGAGTGACACTCCAACCCAGCCTCGCTGCCCTCCTACTGTGGGCCCCAGGTCCTCATTCAGCTCCGCCGACCTGGGTGGCCACATGTGAGCGTCCACTCCTGGTCAAGGCTTGCCCCGACATCTACCATCCATCAGCGCTAACTTGGAAGCAAAGTTCTGACTTCTTCACTCACAGAGACAAGAATCCCAATGGTTGGGATTCTCGTAAGGCATTTCCTCCAAGAACTTAGAGGTGGTCTGTTTCTCATCTCATTTTATTTCTGGGACACTTTCTATGAGGTAGGTAGGACTGCATATATAGCTCTATCTTACAAGATAGGAATAATCATTACTGTTTGTCAAGTGTGAGCCACGTGCAACATTATCTCAGTTAACCTTCATGATAATGAGTTTTGGATCATCATTTCCTGTTTTCTTGAATTGGAAACTCATGCTCAGCCATATTAGGGAACTTGCACAGAATAAAACATCTACCACGTGGTAGAGCCTAAGTGAGAGTTTGGCTTTGGCTGATTCCACAGCCCCATCTTCGACCACATTGATCCTGCCTTTGAGGAAGTGGAGGCCCAGAGAGGTCCACAGCAGAAGCTGCTGGGGTGCCTGTCTTTCTTGGGCACCTGATCCTGGATTTGTATATCAATGAGCTGGCCTTACAAGGGAGCAAGCCAGAGCCAGGGCTGCCCTGTTCTGCAGTGTAGGTTGTGCAGTGTGCAACTCCAGGGAGTGCCATTCACGGAGATGTCCATGTGAACACTGCCTCCTGGAGGGCAATGCTGCATAGGCAGTGGTCCTGGTTGGAGCCTCAAAGGAAGAAAAGGGGGTCTTTCCCCACTCAGTTATACTTTCCAAAGGGAATTAAGGGCAGGCAGCTCCTCAGGCAAGCCAGTGTTGAGGAGGGCACAGAGCTGCAGGCTTGCCTGGTCAGTGTGAGTGTGGAAGGGAGGCAGGGACCATCCTGGGGGCAGGAACAAAGAGGAGGGTAGAAGAAATGCCCTGGGAAGTTCTGTTGCTGCTGTTTCCCAGAGCAGTGGGGCTTCCAGTTCAGGAACATGAGCCCTACTTGCATAGCCTCACCTGCAGAGGGGAGAGTAGGTGCCTGGAAGAAGGGGACCAGGCCACATGGCCTGGGCTGCAGGATGCTTCCTGGGTACCTGCTGCCGACATGCAGGGTGTGGCCATCTCTGACCTCTTTCCACAGGCCTAGGCATGTAGGTGCCACAGGCCCTGGCCTTCTGGGGCTGGGCTTTGCCTACAGGGGGATGAATCTGGGGGAAGCTCAGCCCAGGGCTGGCCCAGGCCCACCAGCTCCACTGCCAAACCTCATGTGGGAAGTCCTGGGATGCATCAGAATCATGTGATCCTTAAGCTCAGCATCATGGAGAGAGGACTGGAGCTGGCCAGCACACCCGGCTCTCCCGCCAGGGGAAGGGGTCTACCAGGAGGAACTCGTAGATCCCTGGAGTTTCCTGGCGTGCCCTGAGATCTCAGAGAACAGCTGGGAGGAGAGGCTCATGTGCTGGGGTGCGGGCCAAGGGGCTCAGACGCCCCCCCCTCCCCGCTGTTTCTGCGGCCTTGGGAGCCGTGAGAGGATGCAGCTGGGCAGGACTGCCCTCCACCTCTCGAGCTAGAGGACGGCAAGGGGCAGAATGAGGGGATGTGGCCCCTGGAGGCCTCTTCTCATTGCAGGGCCTGAAGGCACGGGTCAGGTCACCCCTTGTCACTGTGGCTCCCACCCCAGCTGCCTTCAGGGGCTGCATCTGTGAAGACATGGATTCCCAGGAGGCCTGTCCTGAGTCGGTCCACCGGTGACCATGTCCTGTGAACACAGGAGTGGCTGCGCCAAGGGTCTCTGCCCATAGGATGGGCTCCTCCCAGGGACTGTTGGCGCAGAGGCCTAGGACTTTCTCAGGGATGGAAAGACATGGACACACGCTTGAGATGGCAGGAGGCACCTTGCCTGTTGAGTCATCTTTGTCCCTAGGAGTCACTGAGTCTTGGGCTGCCTCTAGCACAGCAAGCCTCACTCCTTCTAGATAGAGGTGAGGCTGCAGAGGGAGTGGCAGGCCCAGCACTCTGTGCCCCTTGTCACCCAGCCGCCCCTTCTGCCCGAGGCACCAGCCACGTGTGCCAGCGGCTGGGCCCAGGACCAAGACCCTCCACCAGGGGCTCAGACTCTCTACCACTTCTCTCCTCTGGTCATGGGTTCCCTTATCCGTAAAACAGGAGAATTTGGCTACATGAGCTCTAGAGTCCCTTCCAGCCCCATGGTGGAGGTTCCTTTGATCACGCTCTGCCTCACATCCCCTGCCCTGTCTCTGGAGAGCTTGTGGCTGGGTCCTGACCACAGACACAGACACCAGGGGTCTCCACAGATAGGTGGCCTTTGGTGTCCTGGGGGGGAACATGATACCTTCAGGGGGGACTGGCCTTGACCCAGCCTCCCTTGCCCCCCGCTGCCAGGAGCTGCAGCAGGTGACTTCCATGTTACATGGAGCCTCTCCTGGCCCCTGGAGGAGACTGTTGGCCCTTGAACACGCATGAGTCCTGCAACAGGGCAGGGGACAGTGAGCAGGTGCGGCGACTGAGCTCAGGCCACCATACCAGTGGCTGCCTCTATGCCCCCCTGCCCCCTGGCAGCTCAGCAGGGCCTGGGCTCCTTCATCTGGACGCCGGCCTCCCTCTGCTTTACAGGAAGCAGCGTCACAAAGATGCTCTCTACACGTTGCCAGGCAACAGACACTGCCTGGAAACTACAACCCACCTCTGACCCTTCTCTGGACAAAACCCGCAAAGGAGGGAGCGCGGAGCTTCGGAGAGCGAAGGTGCAGCCAGACGGTTGTCTACATGCCAGGAAGCAAACAGAAAGGGAGGAAAACCTGCTCACTGGCATGAGGGAGACAGAGCAGGAGACATGGAGGGAAGCCTCCTTTATTTATTTTTGGGTCAAATTAGTCATGATTAGCGTCGGGGCCACTGATAGTGACAGTTCCATGGCAAACACACATCTCTTGGTTCCTATTTTTACCTGGTAAGTGATTTTAATAAATGCAGCCTGAGCGACGACACAATTCTCCACAGACCCTCCAGGAAACACAACTACCCTGAAACAAGGATCTCCATGGCCTTCGTGGTCACCTGCTCATCCCAGCACAGGTTCATTTGCTTGTTAGTCCAGTGGCCTAGGGCTCTGAAACTTCAGAGCCCTGCGTGGGTCAGGAGGGCCAGGCTGGTGGTGCCCAGCAGCCAGGGGCCACAGAGGAGGGCCTGCAGGAGGGTCACCCTAAGTGGGCAGCAGCCTGCGCCACCTGTGAGCAACAGATGGTTTTCCTTCCTTACTCACCTCCTGCAGGCGCTGGGCACTCCGGTGGGCATTTCCTAACGGACTCACCGTCTGCTGGGGGAGAAACAATCAAATGAGCGACCTCACGCCACAGTGAGCGAGGCCTGCACTGCCCTGGGCCTGTCTTTCCATCAGTGACATGGAGAAAATACTATAAAAGGTTCCTGCAAGGGTTTAGCAGAATGCTGTACAGAGAATGCAGCACTTAACATATGATGGCTCCCCCCTCCTCCAGCTCCCGGGGCCCTGCCACAGCCCTGCTAGCCCTTGTGCTTCACCAGAGTTGGCCACAGAGACAGTCTGGCAACCTCAGGAGGGTATAGTCTAATTTCTAAAATCATGAAAAGCCTCAAGACGCATTTATCCCTAAATAAAACCCACAGTTTAAATTATAAACAGGAACAAAACAAATTAAGGATGCTGGTAACTAAGTGGGAACATTTTCATGTGTTAAACTTGACAAAATAATTATAAAGTCATATCCAGTTAACTATATTCACGTTTACTTAACTCTGTAGGTTTGACAATATAAGTGTTTACTTTATTAATTCTGACATATACTTTCCAAAAATCGTCTAGCCAGTCTTCAACACTCCCCCACCCCCACTCCAATGTGTGGCATTCAACACAATGGGCTTTATTACCTGCACCTGCTAACAGGAAGTGGCTTCCACTAAAAACCAGTACCAATCACAGTCTCCGTCTAGGTACCAGAGAGATGCCCTCACACAAACTGTAAAGTGACTTCATAGCCCAAACTGAAAAGAAAAAAAAAAAAAATACAACAACAACAAAAAACCCTTACATTTTCTTTGCACATTTTGCTCTTTCTCCCTTGGCCCCAACACAGTCACATGAGACAACCTTCCAGTTTGGCAAACACCCTGAGAGCTGTGCAGCAGGCAGGTAGGCCCCCAGGTGCCAGGTCTCCACTGCCCTGCCAGCCAGGGGACAGGACAAGTCCCTGAGCATGGCTGAGCTGCCAGGCCCGCTCCTCCTGAATGGGCCTCAACCTCTCCCTGTCTGCGCCTGTCCCAGGGCCGGAGAAGAGCAGGAGCCCTGTGGTTTATGGCCTTCCTGGCTTTTCACGCCGTCTCTTGTTGGAGCTTCACAACACCTGCCGCCACCTTCCCACCCCGCCCCAGGACGTGGATAAGACAGCTTGTAGCTCCAATCTCAGATATCAGAAGAATGAGACCCAGGGACAGAAAGGACCCACTGCCCGCCAGGATCCAGCCACAGACCCAGGCACCAGTCTCAGGTGATGGAAGGTAAGTGACTTGGCCAAGGCCACACAGCCTGGCCCATGATACGCGAGGCTGTGAGTCTGGGCTTTCTGACTTCAGCGCCACTGCTTCCGACTCCACACACAATAAGCCTCACGTTTAGAAAGGTGAGGTTGTGTTATAATTGCTGCAAATGTTACTGAAATGGAACCAAACTGGTTTTATCAGGGGTGGACAAGGACTGCCTCGGACTGCCAAGGGCCCGGACATTAACATGGGGAATACGGACTGATCTCCTAGGGGTGCAGTGAGAGGTTTTAGGGGAGCAAGTCATACCTAGGGGTAGGATTTGAAGCCAGAGAAGCTACTTCGCCAGGCCTGTGTGAGGTGGCAGGAAGAGACGCGTTTGAGAGAGATTACAGAGTGAGAACCGCAGGGCTTGATGCCTGAATAGAGCTGGAGGGAGGTGGGCACAGGTGCAAGATTGTGTGTGGTTTCGAGCCTGAGAGCTTATGGCCCAATTTATGGCCCAACAGCCCTTCTCCCTTTTGTCCCCAGCAAAAGAACCTAGGAGTGAGCAAGGCTCTCCATGATACATACCATGTAATCGACCAACGAATGCAAATGAAAATGACATGTGTTATTTCCAGGAAATGTCTTTATTTTTTTTTTATTTATTATTTATGATAGTCACAGAGAGATAGAGAGAGAGGCAGAGACACAGGCAGAGGGAGAAGCAGGCTCCATGCACTGGGAGCCCGACGTGGGATTCGATCCCGGGTCTCCAGGATCGCGCCCTGGGCCAAAGGCAGGCGCCAAACCGCTGCGCCACCCAGGGATCCCGAAATGTCTTTAGAGAGAAAGCATATCTGACTTTCTCCCTTCGTCCCTCCTGCATGACAGAAGGTAAAAATGGGATGGCTGGAGCTCCTGCAGCCTTTTTGAAGTAAGAGGAAGAAACCATGACCCAAAGCTGGCAGGGCAACAAGAGAGAAGGAGCTGGGTCCCTGATGCTCTGGAGCTCCATACCTGCTCATGACTGACCATTTCCAGGCTTCTTTTGCATAATAAAGAAACCTCTCTTTGCTTAAGCTACTATTATTTGGGGGGTTTCCTGTCACTTGCAGCCAAAAGCTAGCCCTAAGGAAGAAAGCTCCTGAAAAAAGAAAACAGAGATGGAGAGAAACTAGAGGTGGCCTGACTCTGAACAGAAACTCAATGTCCAAGATACTCAACGTGTGAGAAAATGCACGTGATTCAGCCTGCGGCTCTCAGAGTGCTGGCCAGTCTCACCTCCTGCCCCCTCCCCAGAGGTTGCAGTGGCCACCCATCTCCTTGCCCCAGTGGCTTCTTCCCTGCTCCCAGTGGATTCTCCACATGGGTCCTTTGCCACATGCTTAGAATGAGCCAGACTGTATATGGCTCTTCTAGTTGTACACCTTTGGAGGCTTCCTGCTGCCCTTGGCACCACCCCCTCCATGCAGCCCAGGCTCTGCCACAGCCACTTGCCCTCAGCCCCCCGACCTCCTGCTTACTCCTCACCACGCTCTTTGCTCTTCGCCACCTTTGGTGTACATGTCATGTTGTTCCCTCTTCCTGGAAAGCTCACCCCCTTGGTCTGTAAATGGCTTATCAGGTCTCAGCTGACACACATGCTCCCTGGAACAATCTTCCGAACAGGTTCCCACTCAGTAGGATTGCTCTCTAACCCCATTCCTTAAAAAAAAAAAGTCATTGCAACCATGTGTTTTAACTCCTTCACAGGCTGCATGATAGATCTGAAATCACTTATTTGTTTCTCATTATCAGTTTTCCCTGGTGGACTATAAGCTCCATGAGGGAGAAGTCATGTTTTATTTTCTAAGGTGTATTTATGTCCTAACACAGTGCCTGCTGGATAGTTAGACTCCATAGGATTAATAACATCATGATTTAGCAAACTATTTGTCATAGAACATTGCCTCTCAGGGGAGAGGCTTAGGAGGCACGGCACACTCATGTGTCCGTGGATGGTTGTCTGGGGTCGGGCGTGATGACAGGGATGATAGACGGCGCAGCATGCCCAGTTCAGGGAAGCGCAGTTGGTAGACGACAGCCTGGAAGGATGGTGCAGAGAGCCAGGGAGGGGACCTCAACACTCAGTGCTCCATCCTATCAGAGGGAGGGCCAAGGCAGAGAAAAGGCCCCCACCCCTTGCTAAAGCTGGCAGCGGGACAGGAGCATCTGGACCTTAGAGCCCTGCCTGACCCCCACATGATTTCTGAGCAGCCTCTGGCCTCAGCCTCCCCCGCGGCTCCCGTCAGGTGGTGGGCCATGCCGGGCCACAGGGCTCAGGCCAAGCAAGCGTGAGCAGAGGCCCCGGGACCTATTCACCATCCCCAGGACATTGTGCCTATTCCACGGGCCGGGCCATCCCCGCAGGCTGCCCTCAAGCTGCATTAAACATAGTTATGGAGGATAACATCCAGAAAATGAGAGGCTGCTACCATCGTGGGCACTGGATTCAGTCTGGGGCCCACTCTGCGGGGACACATGAGCAGGGAGGAGAGGAGCAGGAGCGGGAGTCTGGTCAGAACAGAGTCCCATGAGGACCTGTCCAAGGAGCAGAGACCATTCATTTCAGGAAGCTGAGACTGGTTCTCCAACACCGAGGGCCTTGGGTAGAAGGGGGACCCCAGCCTGCTTCACTGGAGGCTCATGGTGTGCTACTCATTGTGCCCCCCACTGGGGGCTTCCCATGAATTATCCCATTTCTCAGATGTCCTGAGGCTAGCTTGTCCATGGTCACCTGTCACTAAGAGCCCAAGTAGGGCCCAAGCCCGTACCTGCCCAGAGGGCAATGGCTTAACTACCACAGCCTGTTGCCTGAATCTCTTTGGTGTTGATAACAGAAAACAGAGTTAGGACCTAAGTCACAACACGGAGTTTAATTTCAACCAATATTAGAAAGATATTTCTATGTCAGAGCTGTCTGTAGATGGACTGAATGGTCTTTTGAAGTGGTGAGCTCCCCGTCCCAGGGTGTGTTCAGTGGAAGCTGTACGACTCTGGTCAGTTAAGTACATGACGACCAGGAACCGAACTGTCAGGAACCGAACTGTCTCCTGCCCTGAGTTCATGCCACATCCATTATAGACTCAACCTCTGAACACTGACACTGCTGTGTGTGGGGCTCAGTTAAAACATGTTTAAATTTCCAAAAGGAGTATTACTAACTCACTTTGTGCCCCCATTCTGGGGTCGGCCTGCAGGGTCCTTGTCGGCAGGCAGCTCCCATGAGCCTCCTGAGAGAACATGACCATATGTGTTAGGGCTGTGGATTCCCAGTGACACTACTTAGTCCTAAACTCTTAGGCAGTGTGGGGGCAGGTACTGGAGAGTTGGGGGGAGGGTGCCGTCAGGGGCCATTTGGAGCATGACCTGTTCTTGCCCACATCGTTTCCCAGCTCAGCCCCCAGGGTCTGTGGGGCAGTGGAGTCTGTATTAAATGGAGGGAGAAAATCTCATGAAACCATCCCCATGGTGCTGGGAGAACCGGGGTTGTAGGCCCCACGAGGTGGGTGGTGGCATGGAGGGGACACAGAGCCCGGGGTGGTGAGGGAGCACCCCGGCCCAATCTGGGCCATGCAACACATGGAGAAGGCCTGTGGCTGAGGGCCCAGTCCCTCCCACTGGGTACCTGCCCAGCAACACAGGGTGCAGTGGGTCACCAGGGACCAAAAAAACAACTGGAAGTGGAAAAGTTGACAGAATGCTGTTTTCCTGTCTTGACTCATGCCAGCCCCCACGTAACTGAACTAATGCAGCCTCCAGGAACTCCTCCCTTTCCTCACCTTAGCTCACTCAGACCACTCCAGCCCTAACAGGATGTGTGGTCCTGTTGTCCCCTGGGACTGTGACCCTGCTCCACTGGCCCCAGGCCCTTGGGCTTCCCTGGGACACACGCACCCACAGCGGGGTGCTGCCCCTGGCAGAACCGAGAACATGGTCATTCCAGCCATTTCTGCGGGCTCTGTTCTCTCTCAGATCCCAGTGAGGAAGGGCTGGAATGACCCAGCTGGAAAAAGAAGGCTGGTCCTTAGACTGCTCCACCAAAGGCAACATCTAGAAGGCAAACGGACCCTGGCCCCATCCTAGCAGGGAGGTTAGGGAAACCCAGGGTTTAGCAGGACCCAGGCTGGGGTAATTCGGGGATTGACTTGACGGGAAGGATGGAGAAGTCACACCTCAGGCAACAGGGAGTTCACTTGGCACCTGCGCATCCCAAACTTCCTGCTTCAGGACACTGACTTTATGGACACTCATCATTTCCCCAGTTCTTCATTCTCCTAAGCACTGTCATCCCTATTATATAAGTAACCTATTATTATTTAATATGAAAGTATGAATACACTGGTCACAGATGAACCATTTCATGCTTAAATGTCAAAGAGCATAAATCACTGCAAATACAGAAGAGGAAAGACTTGCTGAATCACAGTCACTGGGAAAGAGAAAGTGGGTTGTAGGAGAGTAAAGGTGGGGGAATGTCAGAGGAGCACCTGGCACCAGAAGGCAGCCTGCGGGGGCGAGTATAGGGGAGCAGCCCTGGAGCAGAGGCCCAGCCCCAAGCCATTGCTGACTTCCTGAATCCTGAGTGCATAGACACCCGCCCTCCGGCCCTTGCCTGTGTGCGTCCCGTCCCGACAGCAGCTCCTCCCCATGGGAACCACCTGTCCACGTTGGCGGCCCTGAGTCTGGCCGGCCCCTAGCCCCCTAGCCAATGCTGAAGAGCCCCTGGAGCCATGTGTTGGTCACACCTCACCTGCAGACTCCACCTGCCTGGACACCAGCTCTAGGTCCTTCCAGGAACGTTCCACAGGCACCAAGGGGCTGTAAGCACCACACCTGCCAGGGAGAGAGGACTCAGGTGGCTCACGGAGGCCACCCTGCCCACTAAGGCTGCTGGCTGCCAGGCAGGCAGGGAGCCTTCAGAAGAACTTCACTCTCTTCTGAGAAAAATTATATGTAAAACCTGAGCCATTCTAGTTTACTTTCCAAGCCCTGTTGACATGAAACTTGAGTTCCTATGGAAGATGAAGAGGGATTTTACAGAGGGAGAAAAAAGCAACTGCTACCTCTTTCCACAAAACATAAACACGAGCACAACGTCATGCGTTTTCATTGTAGAAAATACATGTAATGGGTAAATCAATCACATGTAACATCCCACAGAAAAACTGTAGTATTATGTGTTTCCAAGCATTTTCTATGGATCTGGTATTGATTTTAAATTGGAGATACCCTATGTAATACTATTTCTGTCCTCCTTTTTCAAATACTATACAATGACTACTTTCCTGCCTTATGGACTTCAAAAGGCTGATTTTTACATTGTTGCCTAACTGTGCATCTCACAGATGTGCTATCATTCCTTTAACTACTCAAATCCTGGCCATTTATGTGGTTTCTTATTCTCCACTATCAGAGAAGGTGACATAGTAAAGAACATTAATATCAATTGATTATTCTGTTAGAACAGCTTCCTGGAAGGGAGACAGAACATAATGACTCCTAACTCTGGGAAACGAACTAGGGGTGGTGGAAGGGGAGGAGGGCGGGGGGTGGAGGGGAATGGGTGACGGGCACTGAGGTGGACACTTGACGGGATGAGCACTGGGTGTTTCTCTGTATGCTGGTAAATTGAACACCAATAAAAATTAATTAAAAAAAAAAAAAGAACAGCTTCCTGGAAGGGAATTACTGATTGAAGTTCCAAACTCCACAGAAGCACCCTCCCCTCCACCAGACCTGCTGTCTGTCTTCCCCAGGCAGCTTCTCCTCCTGCACCCTACTCCTTGTGGGAGGGACCCCCCCCCCAGCAATAGCAGCTTTATCCAGCACTGCATCATATTCATTTAAATTTGTGTCAATTCCAGAGGAGATACCATCACTATGTAGTTTTCATTTGTGGTTCTGTGACCAGTGAAGCTGGATGTATGTGTTTCTTCCAAGGTGGTTGTCTGGTGTTATGTATAGCCTTTTTTTTTTTTAACTGAGATGATTTTTTTCTGATTAGCTTCTGAGACTTCTTTGCATAAGAGGGATATTTACTTCTCCTCATGTTTGCTGCAAATATTTTCCCTAGTGTAACATTTGCTTTTAAAATAAGTGTGTATTTTTTGGAGGACAGAAATCTAAAATTATACGTAGGATGTAAGCAGATACAACAGTCTTCTCCTTCATGTTTCTTCTGAGATTTTAGGCATGATAGTTCTTTCCCATCGCAGGACTGATTAAATGTTCACTTTGTTTTTTGGAGCTTGCTTGTGGTTTCTTCTTCACATCTGACTCTTTAATCCACCTGGAATTTTGCTGGTGGCTGGTGAGGAGTGGGCTCTGATTTGGTTTTTCATCCAGGTATCTAACCTCCAATCTCTCCATGAACATTTACTGGAAAACCTATGGCTTCCTAACTGGTTTTCCTTCTCATCATTGAGTTCTTACATTCTAGGGTTTATTTCAGGGTTTTCCACTAGGTTTCACTGATCTGTCATTATTCATTTTTCAGTAATGCCATAAGGACTTACTTGTTTTATAATATATTTTAATATCCAGCAAAGTCCCCCTCAATGGTCTTCTTTTTCAAAATAAGTTAAGCTATTCTCATTTATTTATTAAAACATCTTCAGAATCAGTACTTATTACCCCTTAAAATTCCTTTTTGTGTTTTCCAGCTTTTCTTGATTAGATTTATTAGAAGCTGGTACTTTTGGATATATAAATTCTGTTTTTCACTTTATTAATTCCTGTCTTATAATCTGTTCTCCCAAGGCTTTAGTCTCCTAATGCATTTCAATTTATTCTATTTATTTTCATGCTTTATTTTTTTAATAAAAAACTTCCAGGATATTTTTCCTGCGTGTACAACTTTGGTCACACTTTGAGTTTGGCTATTCAGAGTCATCGTTGTAATTTTTTAAATAGTCTTTAATGGTAGTTTGAATAATTCTCTTTTGGCCAAGTTGTAGCTGAGGAGATTACTTCAAAAGTTCCCCTAAAAAGTTTTCTTTTAATTGAATTTTTATGGCCTTGTGGTTAGAGAACGTGTCTGAAGATTTTTTCTGATATTTTGAAACATGTGGCCAAGAAGTTGATTGATTTTTTTTGTAAATGTTCCATGAAAGTTTAAAAAGAAGATGTATTCTTGTATTGTATTTTGTATTCAACATTTAGGTTATTAAAACAGTTAATTCAGGTCTTGATCTCCTTGTTTGTTTTTGCATAAAAGTTCACAGTTTACTGTGTATGGTACTTTTATTCATATTAAACAGTCCTTCTAAAGCATTTAATGCTTTTTGCTTTGAATTTAAGTTGGTTTAAAATGAGGACTTCTACTCAATCACCCTTTGGTTTGTACTCCCTAATAAATCTCTGTTATTCATTTATTTTTCTAGGTCTTTACGCTTTAGGAACGTCTTCTGTAAACAGCATGAAATCAAATTTTGCTTTTAAATCCTATCCTAAGAGACACTGCCTCCTAACAGGGGAGGGAAACTCAATTATGTTAGATGTTATAGATTGTAAGTTTGTTTTTTCATGCTTTCTCTGTTTTTAAATTCTTCCTACTTCTTTGGTCTTTCTGTTTCTGACGTGTATATGACTCACCCAGGGATGTGGAGAGTGCACATCCTCAAGGTAGGGAAAAGTGGGGCTCTCGGGCAGAGTCCTGAGGTCTTGGGTCCACCACTCCCTGGGTCTGGGACCCAGCACACTGCTTTGACCTCTCTGTGCCTCAGTTTCCTCCCACAGAGATTGGCAACCACAGTGGCCCCCACACCTCACGGAGCTGGGGTGAGGGTGACTTGAATACTGGGTTGATGCTGTTGTATGCTATTGTCAAAATTCTACCTGTGGTTAACTTTAGGTTTAAAAAATGATTTAAACTATATTTCTCTAATTATTAAATCGAGTGATAAGGCTTTTAGAGTTCTCTTCTCCACCTAAGATGATGAATTTAGCATGCTTTTATTAATTCTTTTTAGCCTTCTCTAGATTTTATAATCTGAGGGTCTTAAATGTCATGGAATCTTTTATCATAAATCTACTCTTTCCAGAACCTCCTTTAGAACATGGTTTTGCAGTCATGTTTAAATGTACCTGGAGTTCATGGTTCCCTGGCTTGTGTGGTGTCTACCTGTCCGACTTTACATCCTTGCATTAAGACCTTAATTGTGATTCATTTCCCCAAAACACACAGCTTGTTTACCTTCTGAACCCACAAAACTCCAAGGATGACCCGTTCTTGCCTCCCACAGGAACAACACTCATGTCTGCAATTCAGGGCTCCTGAGGAAAGTCTGCTCGGTGCTGCCCACGCGGCCAGGATTGCTGAAACTTTAGGTTTCAGTAAACTTTCCAGAAAATGAGTTGATTAGGATATCTCTGGACCTGACTGTGTCCGGTTCTGAGAACAGCCTGTTCCCACCTGCCTCACCCCAGTCCCTCCACCCCTCCCCCTCAGGCCACCAGTTCTAGGAAAGTTTTCTTGGTGTATGTCTTTGATTATGCTGTTGTCCAGATTGTTCTGGTTTCTTCCTCTGGTCCTTGGGCTTAGCCTTGAGTCTAGAGCCTCCGATGTTGACTTGCCATCCACCTTCTCATCACTCTGTTCTGTCCTACATTCTAAAAGGACTTTTAAGCTCACCCTCCACATTCCACATTTAAAAAAATCCAGTAGCCTCCAATGTGAACATTCTTTGTACTAAAACAATTTTAGCTTTCTGGAACTCTGTGCTTATATGAACTACACATAGTTCCGTCATGTCTGCTCCCTCACCCTCTGTGCAGAAATCATAGCCTCCTGCACCATTAGGGGAGCCTGAGAGCCTCCTAAGGCTCTCTTCCCTCTCAGCCGCTCTCAGGATGATCTACCATGACCGTCCTCTTTCTTAATTAGCGAGTGTGTTTGCAGGGCCCCCAGGAGGATCTGCACCCTCCCCCGTCGCCCTGCCCAGGAACTCCCCATGGCCCAGGGGGATCAGCTCCGACCTGGCACACCCTGGCACGTGAGCCCCCTGGGCTCCCCGCTTCTCCCAGGGGCACTGACTGCTTCCTTCAGCTAGAGGGCAGGCTTCACCTGATGCGTGGGTTCTTTCCTGTCCTCACCACACCAGCAGTTTGCAAGCTTTTAAAACCAGGCACTCATATGGGGAAGATAAAACATAATGAAAGGGATTACAGGCAAAGGAGAGAAAATGAGTGGGAAAAATTAGAGAGGGTGACAAAACATGAGAGACTCCTAACTCTGCTTGTCTCCTGCTCCCTCTCCCTCTGCCCTTCCCCTCGCTCACACTCTCTTTCTCATAAAAAAATAAATCTTTTCTTTAAAAAAAAACTGCAGTTTTATAATAACAATAACTATTACTAGTAGTTCTGACTGTCCCAGTGGGGCTCTGGGTGCGTGTTCCATGCTGGTGGCTGGGCCCCAAACTCGAGGGGCCCATGAGAACCCACGGCCCTGCTCTCAGCTCCGCCCGGCCCACAAGGGCTGGTATCAAGCCCATAGTGTGGGTCTCACAGTAGACCATGTCCCTACTCCTTTCATGGAGCTCAAGGTAGGAATCTGGGGGAAGGAGACACAGGTGGGGGGGCTGTTCTCTGGTGCAGACCAGACTGGGGCAGGTGGCCCACAAGGCAGAGGGTAGAGGAGGAAGCCTCTCCTGATCTTCCCATGGGAAGGGTGGCTTCAAACAAGAGAAAGATTGGGCCAGGAGTTGTTTTCTCTAGTTCCAGGGCCTCCAAAATCAAATTCCTCATAAAAATACGAATATGTAGAAATAGACAAAAATTCACAGCATCACCCACAAAGACCTGTTGACAGGCTGGCTGCCTGCAGAGCCTGGAGCTTCAGGAGGAAACGTCCAAAGGGATTCCATTCAGGAGGCTGGAGGTGGTTTACAAACCCTGGCTTGGGATCACAAAACAGTCTACTATGTCTGCGCTCTGCAGGCCCTGGGGCCGCCTGCAGGGACATGAACCCGGGGGTAAGCTGGCAGATATCTGTGGGGGGCGGGCCAGGAAAGCCCATTGTCCACGCGTGTCCAGCTGCGGCCCGAGGACCAGGGCCCTCAACCTGCTCGGCTGCTTGTGTGTGCGTGTAACAGTGTTTAGTGAGGAGCTTCCTCCAATGGGCTCCGGGAGGCCTGTGGGAGGCGGGCAGGCGGGCAGGCGGCCAGGAGAATCCTGGGGAACGGGAGTGCCGGGCTGTCAGGCCTGCTGCCCGTGATGTAAGGCCATGCCGAGTCCAAGGAAAACAAGCCTGCTGTTGTCCCTGCCCTCCCAGCAACCGGAGCGCACTGCGCTGGCGGGCTGCTAACTTCCCCTTCCTCGGAAGGAGGAAACACCAGAAACCTTTCCTGTCACATAAAAGTCACCTAAGAAATGAGAAATGTCTTCTAAATTGCGTCTTGCTGAAGAGGGATTTCCATGGCAACTCGAGGAGTGTGTGTATACAAGCGGAGATAAGCCTGGCCTGCAAGAGCCGCCCCGTTCTAGGCGTTGGCAGACGGTGGTTTCTCCAGAACCTGTGGTTTCTCCTGCCACACTGCTATGTGACCCCAGGTGAGTCATGTGCCCTCTCCGCCGTCTGGGGCAACAGAGCCATCGTAGGGTCAGCTAAGCGAGACTGAGGTCATCTTGCACATGTGCCCCCAAGCAGCCCTGTGTCCACTTGCCAGTCTGTGATCGACAGGCTCCGGTCTCAGGGGCTCTGCCTGTCTTGCCTAGTGCTGGACGCTGCGAAAGGATAGTGGTCATCTACACCACATTCTAAAGGGAACTCCTCAGCCACCGTAAGAGAAGTGCTTCCTTGGAGCAGGAGAAAACCTGCTGATATGTACATGTGTTCACGGAGGCCAGACTTCTGAGCAAGAGTCTCAAGCAGGAGCTCTACTGGGGCCACTCTCAGCATTAGTGCCCGGGCATGTGCAGCAAGCAGGGCAGCCGAGGTGAGGGGCCTTTCCACTCCTACGCTGACCAGCCTCCCTCTGCCTGGGCAGCTCTCAACCACTGGCCACAACCCCCGCAGAGGGAAGGGGGCTGGAGGGAAGGGGGCCGGCGCGAGGCAGGCATGCAGGGGCAGAGGGCGGCGACCCTGGAATTCACCATGAAATTGGCTCCGAGGACAGTGATGAAAGGGCAAGTGCACAAACGGCGGAGTCCTGGCATCTAAGCACCAGCCTGTGTGGCTGTGAGCCCTTCATGTTGGGGCGTCCCCGGGGAGTCCAGGCCACAGCCTCCCCATGAGCTCGAACCCCAGCCTAGGGACAGGGACAGATAGCCAGGAGTTCCAGCTCTGGCTCTGCAACCTCAGGCCGGAGGTGCCAGCAGTTTCCTCAGCTCTCAAATGGGGATGTTGGTGGCCCCTCCACCACAGGCCTACTGGAAGGCCACAGAAGTGATACCCAGCTGGCATGTCATACAGGACCGGCAGCCAGCTGGGACACAAGGGACAAGGCTGTGGTGTGCCCCAGGTCTATCGGAACAGAAACCGTTGGTCAAGGGGCGGCTGGGGAAGGGGCAGCTCCAGGAGGGCTCTGACTTGTTCTTTGCGGCCTTCAGCTGGGCCAGCTGTGTCTTTGGGCAGAGGCCTGGCGGGCTACTCGGGAGCCTTGCAGGCCCTTCCACGCGAAGTACAAGGCAACAGAGTACTTTGGGAGCATGGTAGTAAAAATAGTCACCGACTTGTGGCAGGTTCAATAAACAATGAATCTCACTTGCAGACACTTTGAGCCCAGTTCACTCGTTCATCTGAACAAGTGAGCACAGGTGAGCACGGGTGAGCACAGGTGAGCATACATGCCGAGGGGGCCGGGTGTCAGGCTGCGGAGCATTTTAAATGTCGGAAAGGGCTTTGCAAATTCAGTCACGGTTGTTATAGACTCAGCTCCAACCGTTTGGAAAGGAGAACAGGAAAGTAGGGGCCCACCTGGGGTGGGAACTGGCTGCTTCTCATTATCCAAAGCAGCCAAAGAATTCTCAAGGGTTCCCCAGAGCGCTCCACTGTTACGGTGGATTCCCACCATTGCTGCACTACAGCTGGCAGGGCCACACACTACTCGCTTTGTTCCAATGACAAATCCTGGAAAGTAGGTGTCACTACCCCAGCTTGCAGGTAATAAAACTGAGGCCCAGAGAGGTGCCATGACCAGCCGGATGTGGCTCAGCCAGGAGCATGTAGAGGATGTGGAGCTGAGATCCAAGCATAGGCTTTCCCCACTGCAAAGAGTGCTCACCAGGAAGGGGTCACCAGGCGGCGTGAGATGCAGCACCTCCTAGAGTAGGTGCTGCAGCACCAGCTGCCCTGAGGTGGGGTTCTGAGTCCCCAGGGCTCTGTGCACAAGAAGTGTCTCCCAACCCTGCACTGCCAGCAGGGACTGACCCTGTCATGCTTGGGGGCCCTTGTCCTGCAGCAGAAGAACGCCCTTGACAGTGAGTCTACTGGCCAAATATCTGGAAGAAATATCTGCAAACAGAACATCTCAAAATAGGTGGGAAATCTGGTTCAATGTACCCACGTGAGATGTTTTCAGCTAACTCTCCTTCATCCCTCTTGTCTCTGCTGGGACACAGGTGCATGGAAGATTGGTGATGCAGCAATGAGCAAGTTAAAGGAGACTGCCAGGGTCCACATGACTATGTAGGGTGCCTGCCCGGGCCTCCCCATGTAATAAAAATAACGTCTCTCAAGTGAACTTCTCTTCCTTCCTTCTGAAGAGATCCTTGGGCAGCTCCGGTGGCTTAGTGATTTAGCACCACCTTCGGCCCAGGGCATGATCCTGGAGACCCAGGATCGAGTCCCACGTCAGGCTCCCTGCATGGAGCCTGCTTCTCCCTCTGCCTGTGTCTCTGCCTCTCTTTCTGTGTCTCTCACGAATAAATAAATAAAATCATTTTTTAAAAAATGAAGAGATCCTCATTTTAAAACAAGAATGCTGGGGATCCCTGGGTGGCTCAGCGGTTTAGCGCCTGCCTCTGGCCCAGGGCGTTATCTTGGAGTCCCGGGATCGAGTCCCACATCAGGCTCCCTGCATGGATCCTGCTTCTCCCTCTGCCTGTGTCTCTGCCTCTCTCTCTGTGTCTCTCATGAATAAATAAATAAAATCTTTAAAAATAAATTAAAAATAAAGCAAGAATGCTGAGGCCCAGAGAGGTCAAGTGACTTGCCCAAGGTCTCACAGCAACTTCGAGAATCTAGGTTTCTAACAGAGGTGTTCAGACTCCACATGGGAACTCAGATTGGAAGGAATATCAAGAGCTAGCCTGAAAGGGACAGGAGTCCTCGCAGGCAGCTTGAGGTGACAGCGAGAGGAAGTGGCACTGTCTGGCCCTCAAGTCTCAGTGATGGCAGTTCAGAGGGGCTGGCACTCTGCCTTGCAGGTGGGTCTCTCTGTGAGGCCACATCCTCCTCTTTGCTCAGCACCAGCTCCTGAAACAATATTTCCCAAAGTATGTTCCCTCCACACCATGCTTCTCAAGTTTTTAGGTGCCTGCCAGTCACCAGGTACACTTGTTGAAATGCATGTGTACTCAGCAGCCCTGGGATGAGACCTGAGGTTCCACATTCTAATGAGTTCCTAGCTACACTGCTGCTGGTTGTGTGTACCACATGGCGGGCAGTGAGGCATCAATAGCATACAACAAAAAGGATTTCTGGGTGAACACTTTTGAGAAAATCTATATTAAACAAAATTAAACCAGTTTCCTCACTGCAGAACTTCCCAAAGCCTTGAAAATGTTGGTGAGCATCGTTAATGCCCAAGACAAAAAGATAATACAGAATTGCAAAGTCTCACCCATGAGAAAGGCGAGGGATGGCACAGAACGTGAGCACACACTGGCTTACAGACGACCCGCCCACCGAGGATGGTGGTGCAGGCTCCCAGCACACCTGGCCGCATGCCCCTTCCAGCCCTCCCCCAGGTGTACAGGCACCTGCCCCTCCTCCTGCAGCTGTGCCCCCCCCCCAGCCGCTGGGAGTGCAGACGCAGCCCTACCTTTCACAGACACGGACCGTCCAGGCAGCGATGATCCACAGCGAGATGCTGAACACAAGCAGCACGGTGCCAGGGCAGATGGTCATGAGGGTCTTCATGACGAAGCGGGTGTTGAAGTTGATCTTGTTGAGTGCCCCGATGCTTCGGGATGAGGCATCAGTGAATAGCTTGCTGTGCAGCAGCATGACACGGGCAATCAGGTACAGGCGCAGGAACATGGGGATAGACAGGATGATGTCCACGTCGGCCTCTGCCCGAGACGGAGTGTAGGAGAAGGCCAGGCGGGCTGTCCAGAAGAACTTGTACTCACCGGGGATAGGGTGGATGGCACACACCAGCATCTCCAGGCTGATGTGAAGGATGCGTTCGTAGGTCATGGCAATACGCCAGTCGTCTGCGCCGTTGTCGATCACAAAGAGCTGGCGGGAGCAGAGAGCCTGTTAGAGGGGCCAGAGCTCGCCTCAGGGCCCTCCAGGGAGGTCTGCCTTGTGTGCTCAGGGCCCTGTTCGAGAGACTCCAGACTACTTCCCAGGCCCCTTCCTGCCTCAAGGCGCCCCTAACTAGCCATTCCATGAAGAGGAGGAAGAGCCGCTCCTTCTGGTTAAAACACCATCCTGCACCCCCTGCCAGGCCCCGGATAGGGATGTGGAGGTAAAAGAGTCATGTTCCCACATGAGCGAAGTCCCCAGTGCTGGTGCAGGTTCCTCTCCCCAAGCAGAAAAGGGATATCCGTGTGCTGGCAGGACTTTGACCCCACACAAGCCAGAGTGTTAACGGTGGGGTCCCAGGAGCCAGGGTGTGCAGGTCAGGACTCTGACCCTAAGACTAACTAGCTCTGGGATTCCAGGTAAGTCAGGACCCTGACCACAACACTAACTAGCTCCATGATCCTGGGTAAGTCAGGGTCAGGACTCCAACACTAACTAGCTCTGTGATCCTGGGTAGGTCAGGACACTGACCCCCAATACTAACTAGCTCTGTGATCCTGGGTAAGTCAGGGTCAGGACCCCAACACTAACTAGCTCTGTGATCCTGGCTATACAATGAGCCTTCCTGTCTCTCAGGCTACTTCTGCTGGTGTCCAGGACTGTGAGGCTGCCCTGGACTCGGGTGCACAGGGGATCAGAATCCTGCCTGTCAGCCGGGAAGTCCCAGCTGCTACTACTCCGAGCTAGGAGGGGATGGGCTCAGGGATAATGGAAGGCCCTTCTTGCAGTGGACGTCCCTGCTACATTGCCATGAAGGTGAGCACCTGCTGGGTGCTCAGCCCTGGCTGGTGCTAGTACTCACACATCGGGAAAGCCCAGGCCTCGTTCTCAAAGACATCTGCCTGAGAATTCAAGGTTAAACAAACCAGCCCTGAGCACAGCCTCCTCGAGGGGAGCTAGGAGGCACTGTGCAAACAGTCCTGGCCCAATGGCTCTAATTAGGAAGGTGTGATACCTAGCCAGGAAAGGTACTCAGCCCAGCACCCAGCCAGGACTCCCATCCTGCCTTCTGCAGTGCTGCTGAGCTGGGGGGGTGGGGGACAACTTTCAGATACAGCTTTCTACCTCTGCAGATACAAAAAAGCTCTAATGGCTGCTGGGTGGATCCCCTCTGCTCCTAACTGCCACCGACGGGGCCAAGCCATGGCAATGTGACTACTGACCAGACTCTTCAAACACAAAATGAAAACCATCCATCCTATAATAAAGAATTGCATCAGGTTACTATAATAACTGGGTTCACTGTGGGCAAGAACCTAAGCAACAAATCACAGACCTCGCTGACTCCCTGCTGGGGATGGACACTGTACACTGTCCATGTTAAAGAGGGGGCACCTCATGGCTCTGCCCAGCATTACAGAAGATGCTGGTCCCTGGGCGGTGACACTGCCTGCCTCGTGTCCTGGTGTGGGGTGGGGCAGGAGGCAGCAGAGTCCAGGCTGGTGAGCACCACGGGGATCCTCACATGCAGGCACTAGCTGTATGACCGTAGGTGGGTCATGCATCTCTCTGGGCCTGCTTCTACCTCTCTGTCATGGAACTATTCTTCCTGAACCTGCCTGTCTTTACCAACTGCTAGAAAAATGTGAGGGATTATTAAACTGGCTGGCCTGGGGGCAATCACACAATGTGTCTGTGGGGTGTCTGGGGCAGGCCAAGGGATGGGCAGGTGACCATTTCAGGCTGCCCTACTGGGAGCCTCTGCCAGATGGGGCTCTAGCACAGGGAACTGTGGGTCTAAAGGGGGCCCAATATGCCCAGGGATCCTGCCGCTGTCCTGCATGAGGACGCCCTGCGCCCTTGGGAGTCACAGGGCAGCCCCGCCCTCTCAGACTCAGGCAGGACCCAGCCTGCCATTTTCTTGTCCATGCCTTGTGCGTCCCTTACCCGTGGCAGAGCTCAGTGCGTACCCACCGTGTTCTTGCTCCCCCAGGCACGCTACAGTCACTTGGAGAGTTTGCTGAAAACACCGTCCCCGGGCCCACACGGACCAGGCAGGTTTGCAACTCTGAGTGTGAGACCCTGGCACTGGGACTTTTCTTTGAGCTCCCAGCTGACTATAAAGGGTCTCCCAGACTGGGAGCCACTGGTCCTAGCCCGAACTCCAGAGGGACAGGGGCTGTGTCCTCCTCAGAGAAGGAGCCAGGAGCAGGTCAGGTGGTCCCCAAACTGCCATCCCCCTGGACTGTCTGGTGGGCGCCTCCCCCTTCCTGGTGTTCTCCTGGCATGTGTGCTCTCTCTCCAGCTCCTGGGACGGCGGCAGGCACACAGTGGGGAGTCAAGGAAGTTTAGTGAATAAACAGGTGTAGCTGGATGACCATGTCACACCCCTGTCCACCACCCGGGATGGAAATTCCCATGGAAAACTCGTTTCTGAGCCTGTGACTAATGAAGTACCTAAGGATTCACCTTCCATGTGGCAGGGTGCCCTCCATTCCCAGGGGCTGGTCCGATCTGGAATACATTGTCCCAGGTGACTTCAAGTCTCAGAAAGTTCTGGAGCTAATCTGGAACCAGGATCTCAAGCAGCGCTGGGCAGAGGGGTGAGGGCAGAGAGGAAGCAACCACAACAAAGGACTGTCCTCCCCAGTGCGTTGGCCCCAGCCTTGAAGCCTGGGTTCTGGAACAGCCGTTTGCCATGAGAACAGCAGGAGCACGCTGATGTGATATGGGCCTGGCCTGGAGCAGGGAGCACAGGGAGCCCACAAGCCTCTGTTCACAAAAGTCTGCAGGCCTGGATGGACCAGCGGGTCTCTTCCTACTATCACCCCTCAAACGCGGGCCTCCCCCAGTGGGGAAGGAAGGCCACGCTGTCCCTGTTGCTGAGAGTTGCAGCCTCCTGAGTCTCCAGAGGTGATCTCACTCATGTGGGTCTGGCCAGCCCAAAGGAGCAGCACCCAGCGCCAGGCCTACCAGCCAGGGCCTCACCTTCCTCAGACGGTGCCCTGAACCTAGCTGGCTCTGCACCTGATCCTTCTGCCACTCAGCTAGTGGTCCTGGGAGCCTGTCGGGTTCTCCGTCTATTGGTGTCATTCTGGGAGCTTCAGGAGGGGGGTTAATGCAACAGAGCAATCCCACACTCCTTCACGGAACTTGTGATTAGAGAGAAAGGACAAACTCAACGTTATTCCACTCAGTTCAACAGATCAATTAATTGGTAACAACTGACTACAGATGTTCCTCGACTTAAAACAGAGTTCCTAAGCTCCCAAACATCAGCCTGGCCAACCTGGACCAGACTCAGTGTACCCATGCTAGCCTACAGTTGGGCAAAATCATCTCCCACAAAGGCTATTTTACAATGTTTTGAATGCTGGACTGGAAGTGACAAATAGGATGTCTGTGTGGGGACAGACTGGAGGATAGCGTGTGGGTGGCTGACCCTAGTGACCACAAGGCTACGTGGGAGCAACGGCCAGTAACATGTATCATGACGGATGACCATCTCCTAATTCCTAGCCCAGGAAGAGGCCTGTATTCAAAATTCAAAGTATGAAAAAAAAATTAAAAAAACAAAATTCAAAGTATGCTTTTATCACTTTCCTGGCATCATAAAGTAAAAAAATTGTAAATCTGACCATCGCCAGTCAGACACCACATGCAGCTCTGGAAAGTTGCTCAGAGAGTAGATCTTAAGCACTCTCTCCCAGAAAGAAGGAAGTAATGTGGGGTGATGGGTGTGTTCACGAACTGCCCCATCCAAGTCACCCACATGTAGACTTGGAATGTACGCAGTTGTCAATTATTCCTCATAAAAAAGAACCAGCTAGGTGAGCACGGTGGGGACATAAGTATGAATCCAATACATGTCCAGGAATCAGCTTGCGACCTCAAGTCGCTTTCACAGGAAAGGGCACGTTGGGAGGCTTCTGGGGCTCGGCGGGGCTTGGCAGCCTGGGAAGGCCTGTATCAGACACACGTGGTGTGGCAGCTCATGCAAGCGGCTCCCACCCTGTTCGCTCGCTTCCTCACACAGCGCTTCGCCTCTCTTCCCAGCAAGAGCTGCCATCCACTGCTCAGCCCCTAGAATCTGACCTTGGCCGTGTGCCCTGCTTGGGCCAGTGGGACATAGAAATTGTGATGTCGCAGAGGCCAGGAAGGGTCGTGCAATGGGGCTGCTGTGGACACGTGGCCCCACTTGTCCTATGCCCCTGCCTTCAGCCAGCACCAGCTGCATGTGACAGACGCTCGCCCCGGGGAAGCCCTAGCCAGACGACTGACCCAGTCATGAGTGAGTATCATTGCAAGACATTAATTTTGGGGGTGCTTTCTTATGCAACAAAAGTAACACAGTACAAAACTAGCTCATGCACTTAGCGCACGTGTTAGGAGAGTTGGGTAATTTGCCTGCCGAGCCCAACATTTCCCCGTAGCTTCTCCACCAGAGCCCCCCAGAGGCACGGCCACCCCCACCGTGAGGCTCCGGCAGGGCTCCCCAGGCATGGTGGGTCAGCAACCATCAAGGAGGGCCCATGACAAGGGCACACGGGCTCCTTTCCACCCCGCCCCCTCCGGGAACATACCATTTCATTTATCTGAGGATGACTTGATGCCTTTACAAAGCTATTTTGCAAGCAGTTTGGTTATTTCACATGCTAAGTGCCTATCACTGGTGAGAAGTCAGCCCTTAGACAGAATCAAAGAACAAAGGCAAGACAGAATTTGCCACGTATGGAGGGAGAACTGCACGGGGTTTGGGGACTGTGACTTGCTGGTGAGTTTGGGGGGGGGTCAATTGATTAGCTGGCAGCTAGCAAAGAGGTCAGTGTGAGCATTCTTTCGTCAAATGGCCAATTAGAGGTATATATATATATATTTTAAAAAAATTTAGTTACTTATGAATTCTCCAGAAACCGTTGCATCATAGCTGTGGCACGTGGCACAGAGTGGCTTCTCTCCCAGGAGCCGGCGGGTCCTTCCTTCTGCGGCCCTGCCTCAGCCAGGCAGCCTACACGCAGGTATCTGAGCTTCTCCCAAAATCAGCCCCGCGAGACCCTCGGCACCCAAAGGCCACCTGGTTCCCCTGGCACCCCATCAGTGCAAAGCATCTCACGCCCACAGGGATCAGCTATGGGGCCCAGACAGGC
Organism: Vulpes vulpes; assembly: GCF_048418805.1. Taxonomy (NCBI): domain Eukaryota; kingdom Metazoa; phylum Chordata; class Mammalia; order Carnivora; family Canidae; genus Vulpes; species Vulpes vulpes. Next base: position 117,752,760 of record NC_132792.1, read on the forward strand.
GGACAGGAGCCAGTCCTCCAACCCCCAGGTCACAATAGCAGAGTGCCTGCATGTCTCTTGGAGGCACCCAGGAAACCAGCCTTTTTCTTTTCTTTTCTTTTTTTTTTTTGTTCCTTTTAGGCAAAATAAGTTTGGAGTTGATTCATTGGATTCACTAACTTCCCTGTTCAATTTTGAAAGCCTGAGGTCTTTCAGGTTCTTTACATAAGCAACATCTTTCATCAAATGTTCTCAGCTGTTATGGGAGATCCTGCCTAGACATTTTCTGAGTAACCTGAAAACTTTAATTCTCATGCAACTATGATTTTTTTTAAATTAAAGGAGAGGAAGTGAAAAGGGCCTTTTGTGTTCGCTACTGTTCTCTCTCTGTGGGAGAAGAACTCCAGGGAAGATTCTCATCATTTAAAAAAATATATGCAGAAAAAAAGCAAAAGAAAAAAATTAAAGATTTTCTTAAAATCCAGTAATAATAATATATATATATATATTATATATATTACAATTTAAATCCTGGAGCATATATTATGCATGTACACCATTACTATGGGGGTTTCCATGGAAACAACATCACAAGTCCTGTAATACCTAATTAGGTTTCCCCAAGGATAAGAGCTGATTGCCAGGGATGAAATGTACATCTGGATTTGCAGCAATGGCTAACAAAATTTCCAGTCAGGAAATGTGCCACAGAATCCTCTGAAGAAAGGGAGGAAAGGGGAGAAAAAGCAAAGGTACACAAAATGTCCCTCTGAGAAGATGGCAGCAAATGAGCCATCAGAAAAGTGATTCTACTGCCACCTGGACTGTCAGGGTGCTGGGGACATGGGGGAGGGGCAGCTCTGCGTCCTCAGAAACCATCCCCATGGGAAAGCACTGTGCCCTGCATAGTGTCCCACTGGGGCTCTCGGGTCCTCCCCAGGGCTCCTGCAGCATGAGAGCCGGGGGACATCTGCACCCGGGGTTTGTTTGGAACTGCCAGAGACCAGGGGTGACCACTAATCCTTCCCTGTCCCCAGGCCTTGGAGAATGAAAGTCACTTATGGCATCTGAGAAAGCAAGTATGTTCCACACATATAACAAGAATTCCTGGATCTCTGGCCATGACATACCAGGTGAGCATCTTGCCACTGACCGTCCACGTGTGGGCAAGTTCCTGTCCCTCATGTGGGATGGGGAAGGTGGTTCTGCTTATAGCTTTCTGTCTTCTCTTAGCTGTAGAGCCGTTTCTTCTAATGGGGCTTATCATAGAAACCCAACATGGGGAACAGATCAATTCAGAGCTGTTCCAGTTGAAAGGGTAGGGGAAAGCACTGTGAGGCCAGCCGTTCCACAGCCTAGCCCCAGTGGCGACCCCATTCGCCTGTGACAACCTTTCTGTGGGAAATCCATTGGCAGGGCCAGCTGGCCTCTAGCTAAAATGAGGGATAACATGCGGTGCTGGAAATCAAGGTGCTCAGGGTCTAGTTCACAAGATGCTGGATGCTTGGGCATGAAACTTCACACAGATCAGTTCATTCACTTATTCATTCATTTGATCATTCATTCAGTGTGGTTGACAGCCTCTCTGCTAAGCTGTAGGGATAGACCAGGAACAAGAGAAAAGGCCTCTTTCCTCAGGGCATTTACATTCCAGTGAAGAACAAATAGATAATAAATAGGTACACATTGAATTTCAGGGCATGATGCCTGGTGGGAGGAGACTCAGGGCAGAGGCAAGAGAGAAGCCGGGTGGGATGGGAAGGGGGTGGAGGTGGGGCCCGTCCTTGACAAGCTCTCGGAGGAGCACACCTATGAAAGGTGAGCCTGCAAAGACCTGCGTCACAGGGAGGGGACAGCATGTGCAAAGGCACAGTGGGGTCGGGAGAGGTTGAGAGAAAAAGAAAGAAGGCCAACGAGGAAAATAAGCACAGGCATCAGTAGATGAGGGCCCAGAAGCCACGGAAGGAGCTGCATTGAGGGGCAGAAGGCCACGAGCCCACGCCCAGCAGGGCGGTGGGCACTCTGAAGCTGCTCCTTGAATACAGACTGCTTGTGGCTGGAGCACGTGTCTGTGTTAGCCCGGGCAGCCCTAACAGACTGGGCCCTGTCCCAGCCCTGGGAGCTGGGTGTCCCTGACTGGAGCAGCAGCCCGGCCAGACTTCAGTGAGCACCCCCTGTCCCACAGACGGTGTCCTCAGGTGGCAGAGACCAGGAGGAGGTGCTCTTGCTCACCCTTTTCACCAGGCCGTCCTATCAGCTTGAGCCACTTTTAAGACTTCATTTGAACTCAGCTATGTCCTGAAGGCCCCATCCCCACATCGGTCATATTGTGGGCTAGGACTTCAACATACGGACTGGGGGGGACACAATGCAGCCCACACCAACGTTCTCATATGTTCAGATTACCCAGAAGCACGTGTTGCCTTACCGCAACCTTGCAATAATCTGTAAGGAAGCAATGTCATGCCCACAGAGCAGAGGGAGAAACTAGAGCCCACGGAGCCTGAGCCAGTCACCCCGGGCCCTCCCTTGCCCATCCGCCAACCACCAAGCAGAGCCCTCCAGGTAAGAGACCAGCCAGCTTGGGCTCTACCTTGTTTCTTGTGAAGAAAGTTCAGGGCAGCCCCAGTGGCCCAGTGCCACCTTCAGCCCAGGTCGTGATCCTGGAGACCCAGGATCGAGTCCCACATCGGGCTTTCTGCATGGAGCCTGCTTCTCCCTGTGTCTGCCTCGTGTGTGTGTGTGTGTGTGTGTGTGTGTGTGTGTGTCATAAATAAATAAATAAAATCTTAAAAAAAAAAAAAAAAGAAAGTTCAAGGCCACTTCTTTAAAGAGAATCATCAGTGACCACAGAACCAATTAAAGTAGGCTAGGGTCAGCACGATGCTGGGAAACCCATGTGCTGATTAGCAGTCCAGACTGGTCTCCCTCCGTTTGTAGAGTTAAGATAGGTGCTTTCATTTCCACAGGATGTGCTCATGTCACCTTTCTTGACTCCTCAGCCCCTCCAGTGAGTAGATCTGATGGTGGAGCCACCAATGGGAAGAGACCATCTTTGTGAGGAACCCCCTCCCCCAGTATGTTTGCTGATGAAAGGGATTTCTCTTGGGCACAGCTGGAGTGGCTCAGAGCAGACCTGCACCAGGCCTACCTGCCCCAGAAATGGACAGGAGAACGGGAATTTGGGGGTTGCAGGCTGAGGGGTCAGGAAGAGAGAGCCGGGGGCGCTGAGGAGCACCTGAGGCCATGGGAAGACAGAGCCCACTCAGAAGCAGCTGTCACTGCCTGGAGGCAGAAACAGTCATGAGCTCAATGCCATGTTGTTTGTTGTACTACCAGCAACATCAGCCTGCACCTTTGCTCTGGAGCCACAGAGAGGGCCCTGCCCACTGGTCCTGTGGGGAAGGGCCAGGAGGTGACCGTGCCCTCAGGGGTCCCTGTGCCCAGAACAGAGCTGCAGAATTCAGCAGGAGCAGGAGTCTGACACCAGGGACCTTTGGAGAGATACTAGGGACATCCTTCTGTGGGGTGGAGGTTTGTGCCCAATTCTACTTGAAGAGCAAGGGGACCCGGCCAACACCTGGGTTAAAGTGGCCATAGCCTGGTACCCTAACACATAGACCTTGCCCCATCCACCTTCCATTGCTGCTAAACCTAAAATGAAGCCCAGACTGAGTCATTTCCCTTCTTAGAGAGCCTCTCAGTGGCTCCCCAGAACAGTCAGGATCCAGTCCACCTCCAGTTGTACTTGGCAAAGGGGGCCCTACCCCCATGGCCCCACGTGGCACCATGTGGCCCCACTGCCACCCTGGCATCTCGTTCCAGCCAAACCATGTCACTCCTGATCCTAGAACCTCTGTCCCTCTGAGTTCTGTGGAAGCAGGTCCCTCATGTCAACTTCCTCCCCAGGGAACTCCTCTCACCCCCCAAGATGCAGATCAAGTCTCTCCTCCCACAGGCAGGGCGCGCAGGGGAGCAATCTGGCTGGGTGCAGGGGGGCAGTCCCACTCGGTGCAGTGGGATAGTCTGGCTGGGCACAGAGATGGTGCTGGGCAAGGCCCAAGTCCACCTTCATCCTCACAGAGGCCCCCCCCGCTTAAAGAGCTGACTACCCAAAGACCGCTCAGCAAGTAGAGATAGGATTCAAACCCAGAGTCCATACTCTCACCTATAAGAGAATTGGCTGAGCTGCTGTACCCGAGGCCTGGCACCTGGGCTCACACATGGCTCAGGGAACACAGGCCACCCCAGGGAACATGGACGTGGTGGCAGAGTCTCTGAAATGGGGCGGGCTAGAGTCTCCAGACCACATCAGGGTGACTCTAAAGGAAAACGTTTTAATGGATCATTTCTATAATTGTCCTGAGGCAAGATTGTCCTCTGCAACGTAGGCACAGCATAAGATAAAGAAACCAGAGTACTTGAAAGAGAATTGCTAATAACAACTGCTAATAATTAAAAAGAAGGAGGAAGCCAACGTGGAAACAACCCGAACACACCTGGGGGTGGTGGGGGGCAGAGTGAGTGCGGTGCTCGCAGCAAGGACCCACAGGCAGCTGTATTTAGAAATGTGTTTAGAAGCGGATCTTTGTGTACCAACTTCAGAAATAGTCATGACGGATTATTACGTAGAAAGTGAAAATCTCAGTGTAGTGGGTATAGTGTTGTTTCTCTTTAAAAAAAAAAAAAAAGCAAACACCGGCAGATAGAAGTGATGCTTCCCTGAGCCTGTCTGCACACATCCACACTGCAGGGAGGTGGTGCGGGCCCCCAGGTCCAGCCTGTCTGAGCTGTTAATGCGGTGCCTCCAAGGACGTAGGGTGAGAACCAGGGAAGCTACTGCTTATTTCCCTGGAACACATTTGGAGTAAAACAGTCTTATAGGACTTTTGTAATCTTGAAAACCCAATGAAGTATTTTTTCCGAAGAACTGTCCCAGGGAAGCTCTAGTTGAGCCCAACGGGGACGATTCCTGGCAGTACCTGGAGGGACGTTGGTCCCCAGAGCCTTTCCCTCCCTGTCATCCTCCACAGAGGGCACTGAGGCTCCAGGAGGCTGTGAACAAAGCCCTGCTGGGCTCCCCTCTAAAGGCCACCCCCCATAGCCAGCACTGGTCCCATAGCTCTTCTGGCCAAAAGCCACTCCATGGAAAGGAATTCCACAAAACCTTTTTGAGGCTCAGTTCTCACGCACATTCAGGCCATAGGCACAAAGGCCACATTAGTCAGCAGCCCACCTGTTTGCCAGCCCCACAAGGCCAGAAGCCTGGGCTCCTGGGAAGGACTGTCAGTGACATAAACCTCACTCCACCACAGCCACACTCAGGAGGGCAGGGCAGGGACAGGCACAGAGGCCTCGGGCACCAAGGGGGCTGCCGGTGGGGGTTTGGCCACCACGTGCTGGGGCTTGGAGGCTGTGAGGATGGACATTCCCACCCAGCCAGGAGCTCGGAAGTCAGCAGGGATAAACAAAGACAGGTCACGGAGGTGACCAGCCAGACATTGAGGGGCAAAGGGCACTATTAGCTGAGTGTCCATTCTTGGCACCACACTGGATCTAGACCTCTGGGGCTCCTACTCTGGGACCCCAAAAAGACAGCCAGACTCTGTTCCTCCTCTGGTCCATGGAGCTGTGTCCTCCCCACCTTGTAGGCCACCCTTCAAATACCCAGGACCTGAATTCCCTATCTGAGGCTGCTTCCAGAGCCTTTATGCCCCTTCCTCAGCTGTTCTCCATAGGCAGACAGCTGCACGTACACATGGCTCTAAGCCCAAGAGCTGGCCAAGGGGCAGTGGGCAGGGCTGGTGGCACTCGGGCCTGAGGGCTGAGGCAGCCCTGGGAGTCTTCAGGGTGATGCATGAGCCGAGGTGGCAGGGGTGGGCATGCAAGGGCATCGGGGCTAGGGACTTGGGGGCTTCCACTGAGGCTGGCCCCGGGCCCTGGAGATGTGGGTCTGTCCATAATCCTTCCTGACTGTTTGGGGGCAGATATACAGTAGTAGCAGCTGTGTTCTCTAGATTGTTCCCAGGGTAGGGAATAGGACTCTGCCCCTCCCTCTCATATGGCCTGTCTTATGTCTGCCCACCTTCTGTGGCTGCCCCAGGCTTCCAGACTTGCTCTGAAGGGATTCTGCAGACACTACCCATGAAAGGAAGGGCCAGGGGCCAACGTCTGGGAATGTCTCCTGGAGATTCATGGGGCTCGCTTGAGAATTCCCAAAGCAAAGAAACCTGCTTACCATTGAGACGCAGTTTCCTACCTATGTGACCATGACTCTTGTTTGGGGTCACAGGTGTCATGATTCAAGGCAGACTTGGAAGTGCGGGGTGCCCCTGAAACAGATGCCGGGGGGTGCCATCAGGCCCCGGTATCCCCATGGACGAGGATAGTAGCGCTCTTCCTGCAGCGGCCATGCACTCGGCCTCACTCAGCAGGCACTGTGCATGCACGGGACCCGCCGACCAGGCCACTGCAGTTCTGAGCACCAGCCTCCTGTCAGCCACACACATCCACATGCTTGGTAGGAAGTTTCCATAACCAATAGTGCACAGTCCTTACTAGGTCACAGGCATGGCTCTCAATGCTCCACAAATACCAACTCCTTCAATCCCCAAAACAACCCGACATGGTGGACCCAAGTATTATCCATTTAAAGATGAGGAGACTGAGGCAGGATGAGCTAGTGACTTGCACAAGGTCACCCAAGGTCATGAAGCTGGGCTATGATAGACACTGGGCCAAACCCAGGCTGCCTGGCTCCAGAGTCCACGTTGGTTAGCTCTCCACTGCTGCTGTAACAAATGAGCACAAAATTAATGACTTAAAACAACCCAAGCTTTGCTCTTCTAGTTCTGGAGGTCAGAAGTCTGAAATCAGCCTTACTGGATGGACATGGAGGCCGTGGGCAGGGCCAGCTCCTCCTGGGGTTGCGCTTCGGGCCCTTTCCTGCCCTGCCCACATACTGGCTTCCCGGTGACTTCTCACACCTCTCGCTTCCTCCCCATCACCAGATCGCCTCCAACTCCTTTTCATAAGAACATGTGATTACGTTTAGGATCCACCTGGAAAATCCAGCATTATTTCCAGGTCTCAGGATCCTAAATTTGACCACGTCTGCAAAGTCCCTTTTGTCATATAAGGTCATATTCACTGAGTTCAGGGACCGTGCCAGGATATTTTGGGGGCCATTATTCAGCCATCACGTCATGCTTTGAACCCCCTTGTTTATATGAGCTTAATTTTCTGAATATGGGAAAGTGTTGTCATCCTACAGATTGGAAGGCCAAATCCCTGAGAGGTCACCCAGGTGGCAGATGGCATGGCTAGGACAGATGTGGAGGACTTGCTCCTTCCTGAGCCCCTGCATCCATGGCTGGAGGGGGTCGGGGCTGGGACATCAGGGGTTTGAAACAGGTGCTTCTTTGTCATACTGCAGATGAGACCTCTGGCACCCCTGCCCCCCAGAAAACCTGACGAGGGCCCTGGATATGCCTCCCCTGCAAGGTTCACGGACACACCCGCCCTTGCAGACCCTTCTGGGGAGTTCTCCAACGGCAAGTTAAGAATGCTTGCTCTCAACCCCCGTGTGAAATACGACCGGCTGCAGAAAATCCAGAATGCTTACTCTTGAAGGCAAAATCTTGAAGAGGTACTTATGCCCCTGTGTTCATGGCAGCTTTATCCACGCAGCCCAAGTGCCTATTACTACAGACAGATGGGTGAGTGAAACAGAGGATGTATGTCCCATAGAATAGGACTCAGCCTTGAAAAGCAAGGAACTTCTATTACATGGTGCAGCATGGACGGGTCTGGGAAATTCAATGTGGAGGGAACCAAGCCATCACAAAGACACAGCAGGCCAGCAGTGCCACTCATGAAGTCCCTGGAGGCTCTGACTGGTGGAGACAGAAGTAGGGCTGGTTACTGGTGTTAGGGATAAGAGGAACCGAGACTCAGAGTTTTGTTGTTGTTGTTTTTTTTATAAAGATTGATTGATTGATTGATTGATTGATTTGACAGAGAGAGCGAGCTTATGAGCACAAGCAGAGAGAGTGGCAGGCAGAGGGAGGAACAGGCTTCCCACAGAGCAGGGAGCCCAATGTGCCCAATCCCAGGACCTAGGGGTCACAACCCAAGCCAAAAGCAGACACTCAACTGACTGAGCCATCCAGATGCCCCAACTTGGCTTTAATGGGACAGTTTGTTTGGAGGCGGGTGGCGGTGGTAGTTGTACAATGGTGTGGATGCATTTAGTACCACTGAAGTGAGCACTTAAAATGGTTAAGATACTAAATGTTATGTTGTATATTTTACAAAAAATTTTTTTAATATTTTATTTATTTATTCCTGAGAGAGAGAGAGAGAGAGAGAGAGAGAGAGAGAGAAAGAGAGAGAGAGAGTCAGAGACACAAGCAGAGGGAGAAGCAGGCTCCATGCAGGGAGCCCGACATGGGACTTGATCCCGGGTCTCCAGGATCAGGCCCTGGGCTGAAGGCGGCGCCAAACCGCTGAGCTACCAGGGCTGCCCCAAAAAATTTTTAAAAAGGAACTCTTGCTTTATCTGAGAGTCCAGGCAGGGCAGGGTCATATCCGAGAACCATGCCTCTCCCCTGGCTTAAAGCACTCGGCCCTCTGACAGTTGTGTTTCCTTGTTGCCAAGTGAGGGGGATTATAAGATACTTGAGGATTTTTTTTTAAGATTTATTTATTGGGATCCCTGGGTGGCGCAGCGGTTTGGCGCCTGCCTTTGGCCCAGGGCGCGATCCTGGAGACCCAGGATCGAATCCCACGTCAGGCTCCCGGTGCATGGAGCCTGCTTCTCTCCCTCTGCCTGTGTCTCTGCCTCTCTCTCTCTCTCTGTGACTATAATAAATAAATAAAAATTAAAAAAAAAAAAAGATTTATTTATTTATTTGAGGGGGGGGGAGAGAGAGAGAATGAGTGAGAGAGGGGCAGAAGAAGCAGCAGACTCCCCCCCTGAGCAGGGAGCCCGATGTTGGGCTCGACCCCAGGTCCCCAAGACCGTGACCTGAGCTGCAGGCAGATGCTTCACCTATGGAGCCACGCAGGCACTGCTTTACCTGAGGATTTTTTAAACTTTTCTGCTGTTTGCAGGAATTCAGCAGGAGGAATCAAATCTACTCCAAGACTCAACTCACATTCCTCTGGGCACTGTGCCAGCCTCTCAGAAACATACCAACCCATCTAAGAACATCCTGTCCCTAAAAGCATCCTCTGTGAGGCTGGGGCCAGGTAGCAAAGGGAACCACGAGACTGCAAGAAAATCCAGGCCAGAGCAGCAGGTGGAGGGTGCGATCAATGCAGGTGGGCCACGGGGGGTTCAGAACTGAGAATGAGGTGCAGGCAGACAAGCATAGGTCCTGACTCCACCATGGGGACCAGGAAAGGGGACTCCCCTGATGTCGCTAACAGGTGTCCCTTGGTGGAGGGTCGGCTGGCACATCCCTCTTGTCCCTGTCCTGCTTCTACAGCCAGATCCTCTTCCCTTACCAGGGAATTGTATTAAATAGCCTTTCATCCGGCGACAGAAGGAGGTAGGTTCTTAGAGGAGCCCAGTCTATAAATACAAGGTAACAATAGGAACCAGAATGTTCCACAGGAAACCGGTAGGACCTGCCCTCCCCACACAGAGCATGGAAGATTTTCACAGGGATTTCTGCAAGCATCCTTCCCAATTACAATCCCAGAACGGCAATAGCAAACTGATGAGTTTATTCAGGTAATATCCATGAGACACAGTTCTCTTTAAAAGGAAAGGAAATTTGCATGTTTTGTTATATCCATCCTTTATTCCAGTTTAACTGATCCCTGAGAGGCTTCAACCACAGTAAGATTTTGGTTACAGACATGGCCAAACTGAACAGAGGGAGAGGAGAGGGAGGGAGCGACATTAGAGACAGTCCCTCCAGGGAAGTATTTTGTAAATAGAATCCAGACCCTGCCCCCATCCCTCCCCCCCCCACCCACCCACCACGCCCCCACCCCCCCCATCCAGCTGGGAAAGAAAGCCTTTTCCTTGCCTGTGATCCAGGTAGAATTTTGATGCTTCTCTGTCCCTGAATGTGTTGGCAAAGCTAAAAGGCTTCTCTGATGCCCCTCCCCCACCATCTGGGTCTCAGGAGACCTCCGTGTCCCCTGCCCCCAATCTGTTCCCAAGTGCAGTCCTGGGCTCTGCTGCAGGAGCAGGGAACCCCCACCCCAGAAACACCCCACACAGGAACAGAGTCAGTACAAGCACCTAGAAGCAGCCTGCCTGTCCCAAACGGATCCGGACAGTCCAATCCAATCCAGAAACAAGGGGCTATTTAAAAAGCTACAGTAAATCACGTGCCAGTGGAGGTGTCAGACATGCAAACCAGTGAATGAAAAGTTAGAATTGCAAACAGAGTGAGGTTTTCGGCAGCTGGCAGTGGCCTGGTTCTTTCTGCCCATGGCCAAGGTCCAGGGCCAGGGGGCCTTGATGTCTTCTCCCCAGAGAGAGGGCGCATCACTAAGGTCACCCCTGGATTTCTGTCCCTGCACCTACAGCAGAGGGGGAGGAGGCTGTGGGGCATGAGATGAGGCAGGCAACCCCCAGGCAGACCCCATGTGGTAAAAAGATTACCATCAACGATGGCTGCTAATGCAAACTAGAATTTTTTTTTTAAGATTTTATTTATTTATTCATAGAGATGCAGAGAGAGAGAGAGAGGCAGAGACACAGGCAGAGAGAGAAGCAGGCTCCAAGCAGAGAGCCCGATGTGGAACTCGATCCTGGGACTCCAGGATCACGCCCTGGGCTGCAGGCGGCACCAAACCGCTACGCCACGGGGGCTGCCCCAAATTAGAAATTTTTAATAAATCATCAATAATACTTAAAATAAAGACCAATAATACATCAATAATACTTAAAATAAGCGCCAAATCAGTGCTAAGTCTTGTGACTTACTCAAGAGCTTGGGAACTCTTACCTGAACTGTTCGGGGGAATGGTGGGGAGAAGCAGAATTCCCACATAAAATTCCCAGCCACACTGATCAGCCTTCAGGCTGTACACCTCCCCTTCCTGGCACATTGACACTTGGCTTCTGTGCATGTTGTCCCTCAGCTTAGAACGCTCCTCCCGGTGCTCTGCTCACCCACTCTCCCAGCATCCCCCTGGGTCCCCTGTGGCACTTCCTATGCATGTGGTCCTATAGTCACGTATGCAGTTACCCCACCAAGGTTGGCCCGGTAGGAGGGCAGAGGCCACGTCGGCTGCCCCCCACCGCCGCCAGAGCCTGCCCACAATACCAGGAGCTTCATAAGAAACCGATGCCCGGAACAGGGCAGCACACCTCCCAGAGCTCACGCCCAGGTGGGGCCTCCATGGCCCTCCTTATCAGGGACTCTGGCCATCAGGCCTCCCCTGCACAACCCATTTGTCAAGTGAGGAACCGGGTCTGGCCTGCTGACAGGAAAGGCTCTGATGGTGGAGGGGGGCTGTCTGGCCATCTATCCAGACCTCAGGCCACTCTGCAGCATGGAGGCCCATACGGGGTGGGCACTTGGGCCAGCTCTGAGCCAGCTAGGGGCGGTGGGCAGGAGGCTGGGCGCTGGGCAAGGAGAGGCAGCAGGACGAGGGAGCACCAGCTCGAGAGCTGACCGCCAACTCCTCTCTCCTGCTGGCCCCCCACCAGGCAAGGCCACTGTCCCCAGGACTCTGTGACAGGAACTCTGGGAAAATGTCTGAGCTCATCTAGAAAGAATGCTGGGATCCATTAGTCATGTCTGCTATGGATGTGGAGCCTATCCTGGAGGCAGGCCTGTCCAGGGTGGGCCAGATTTGCCCTGAGGACACAGGAGAGCTGCCCAGGATCTAGAGGGCTGCTTCCTACCCAGTTTCTGCTGGCATGTGCTGGGGCCACAGGAGAGGCCGCCCCCTGGTTAGTGGTCACAGCTGGTCCCCACAGCTAGATGGCTGCAGCCGTAGCCCTCACTTCAGTGACCGAGGCAGGTGCCAGGGAAGCAGGAGCCTCAAAGGCCCAAGGAGCTCCCCAGGATGAACGGCTTTACAGCTGCAGAAGGGTACAGCAAGTCGGGGCTGTGGACCTGAGGGCACTGAGGCTGAGCAAGAGCAGGTGTTCACCAGCTGGGCAGGTGGGGAGGGCAAGGTAAGGAGGGCAAGGTGAAGATGGGCAAGGTGAAGATGGGCAAGGTGAGGAGAACAGGGCAAGGAGGGCAAGAGGAGGGGCAAGGTGAGGAGGCCAAGGCAAGGACAGGCAAGGTAAGGAGGGCAAGATGAGGAGGGCAAGGTGAGGACAGGCAGCCTGAGCCGAGGCCCACTGCGGGGAGACCAGGTGTCCTGTCCTGAAGCTACTTGCTAAGCAGCCCAGGGAATCATACATTCTGGAGAGTTCTGGGACCCTGTTGGTCTCACCTCCCATCTGAATCTCAGCCCACCTGGGCCTCTATGGCTCTGTCATCAGCCTGTGTCCCTGGAACCACAGTCCAGAGCACCATGTGTCCTGTGTGTGGGCAGGCAGAGGGCCAAGTAGGCCTTCCCCACATCTCTGTGCTCCCTCCACCAGCCTAGCCCTATCCCATGTCTGACACCCCACCGCATCCACATGTGTTCATGTGCACAGAGATGTTTCGATATAATTTTTAACTGAGGGGAAAATTCAGGTGCACTCATGCCCAGGCTCTAATTATTCATCCACAAGGACTCCTGGTGAACAAGTGACAAGTGTGCAATCTGGCCGACCGCTCCTGTTTCAAGAACTGCTGCCGTAAACCAACAGCGTCAGCCGTGTCCGAACAGGGGTGCCCCAGGGAGCAGACGAGACCCCTGCCCATGGCCACCATACTGATCAGCCCAGGCATGCAGGCCACTCAAGGTGCTTATTGGTCACAGGCAGGAAAGGAAGTGGCACCCAGAGGACAGGATGCAGCTTTTCTGACTGGTTTGCTTTTGCGATGAATGAAAGCATTTTTCAGACGAAGCTGGTGGAGTCGAAACAGTGACTAAACCAGGAAATGAAAGAGGCATCTGGGAGCTGGGGATGCACGCATCAAGCTGGTGTGTGGGCCAAGCCAGGGCTGCTGGGCCTGGCTCCGTGAACAGCCTGGGACAAGCTGTGACCTGAAAAACCTGCTCTGTGCACAGGGTTTTCTCACCCCAAGGAGGCCAGGCTCCAGAGAAGAGGGAGAGGCCCCCCCGAGGGTCCACCACATCCTTCCCCCAAGAACCAGAGGCAGAGACAGCCTCACCTTGGGGCCTCTAACACTCATATGAATGGTCACATGTTAGCAGGCACAGGCAGCAGGGCTGCGCCGAGTCCTGGGGTCCCTCAGAGGCAACGAGAAGAGCTCAGGCTCTGAGGTGCCCAGAGCAAGGCTCCTCCACGAACTGGCGGGTGATCTGGGAATGTTAACAAACTCGCCTAAGCCTCAATCTCCCAAGGAGGTGGCATTGCCGTACACAGGCAAGGAGGTTTGTGGATAGAAAGAAGTCTCACAACCAAATCAGCGTCTCAGAGAGGCCCAGACCTGTCCTCTGCTCTCCACCACTACCCAGTTTCACTCACTGTCCTCCCCTGACTCTCGCAGTGGCCTGTCCCTGTCCCTGACCCTCCCCTGAGGCTGGAAGCTTGAGGGCTGGGCTTGCACCTGCATGTTCAGTACCATATCCACGGTGCCTGCAAATGAGTGTGTGCCCTGTCCATGTTTGGTAAATGAGCTAAATGGGGACAGGCCACCTGGCACGCAGCAGATGCTCACGGGTGGTCAGTCCCCCTGGACACCTAGAGGCCTCATACTCAGAGCCAGAAGCCTGGATTGTGTGGCCTGGGTCGTGTCTTTGTAACTTTGTAATCATGTGGACTTGGGTGAGGGTCCTCCGCGTGAGGCCTCAGTCCCCTCCTCTGTTTAGTGAGGAAGATGGTCTGAAGATGATCCCTGAGGCCCTCTCTGGCATTCTCTGCTCCACCTGGGCTCTGGACCAGACAGGACTGCCGGACAGGACCTACATGTGTAACCCTCAGCACCACAATCTCCATGCAAAAGAAACCAGAGGCCCGGGTACAAGCGCTGGGAAGAGGTGGGTGTGGGAGCAGCCAGCAGCCACCCAGAGCCCCACGCCCCTGTTCCCTCAGCCTTGCTGCCCAGCACCAGACCTGGGGGACTCACCAACACCTACTGGGTTTGGGGAGCTCAGCTCTTAGCCTTGGACCTGGCTGGAAAAACCCAGGAAGGAAGGGAAAAGATGAGGAAGGGAGGGAGAGAGGGAGGTAAGGGGAGGAAGGAGACAGGTGGGCATGGGCTAGGCCAGGTCCTAAGCATGGCCTGGCTGGGTGGGTCCTGACCGCAGCCTGGCGGGGTCATCATCCCCATTCACAGACAGGAGGGCGCTAGTAATACCGAGAAGCAGCAGGTCACAGACCAGGATACAAGGCGGAGCCTTCTGCTGGATGCCTCGCACGCACAAGACCAGCAGGCATTTGACCCATGGGCCCCGTACTCAGGATTCACCCCGAGTGTAAATCAAAGCACAGAAACACAGCTAGTTCGGGAGCCACCTCTGGAGGTGGTGTCATCCCCATGAGGAAGGGATGGAGCCCCTGCCTGAACACCCGCTGCGGCTGCCACCGCTGCCAAAAAAAATAGCAAGCAGGGGCCAGGAGCCCAGGGCACCATCCTTGTCTGAGGCCACACAGATGGATGGGGCAGAGCCAGAGCTCAAACCCTGGTGTCCTCCTGCAGGTGCTCAGCAGACCAGCGCTGAAGTATGTGACTCCCACACACACCGTATTTCTGTGCCATTAATATACAACTTCACATACACATGCACAAAGCATACGGTACACACTGGTTTTTACCATCACAGGACGTTGCATACCATTCAAGAGATGAAAAGAGGCACATGTTTTGCACTTAGCACTTTCACCAGACAGCCTGGGTCTTTCTCTGTGATAGGGTCAAAGGCTCAAGGTCACTGCTACTCATTAGGTGATTGCCCAGCCGGGCCAGGAATCTGCCCTCTCCTGGTCAGGGCCCCACTGCAGACAGCTCCTGTGAACCAGGGGTCAGAGCCACCAGAGACTCCAGGCCCACACAGTGATGCTACCAGGGAGCCTGTCCCCTTCCTTGCACAGGGTCGCCTAGGGATTCAGCTGGAAATGCCCTGAAGAGTGACAGGTGGAAGGGCTTAGCAACCAGGAGGTCCAGGAGAGCCCCCAAGGCCCCCTCTGGAACACATAAGTGCCCTGGAGACAGCAAGCTGGACAGGGCACAGGACCCCGGGAAGGTCCCCAAGGTCCCTTGTACAACTAGACTTGAAACAGCTCTGAGTGTTGGGCTGTCTAGGACTCTTCACCCCAGATCAGGACACAGCCACCCTGCCTTTTACCGTCTGGACAGTCCTGGGCATGTCCCTTGACCCCTTGGCCCCTCAGCTACCTCAGAGGCCAATACCCAGTCTGGTCATGCGACTCTTAAGTGGGAAGCAGCAGAACTGTGGCCATAGGGAGTTTGTTGCTGGGCTATCTGGGATGGTTTCATTGGCTGTCTCTTACAGAATGGATCACATACACAGCTCACTCTGAAATAAAAGGAGGGCCTGTCCCTCCCCATGGCCCTGACCCAGCCCAGCAACCAGGCCACAGCCTGGAGCCATGAGGAACCACCCAGCCCTGCAGGACAAGATGTGGGTCCTTGCATCCATCCTCCACTCACTGTAGGTGGGAACCATGGGCCCCGATTGGGGCAGGCCCTGTGTGCCAACACTGGCACACTATGGCAGCGCTGTCCTCAGGAGCTATGGCTCTACCACAGGACGCAGGAGAAAGCCAGAGCTGGGCCAGGGCATGTTCTGAACCAAACCCTCAATCAGGAGATGAATGCCAAGGGCCAGAGCTTGCTGTGGGATTGGGCACAGATTCTGGAGTGGGCCTGTCAACAGCTGGCCAGGATTCAGGACCCACAGGGAAAGCAAACATCACCCAGCCCTTCAAGGACCACCGCCAGCACCTCATCCCCAGGCACCAGTTCTGGTGCCAGCCGGTCTGAGAAGGAGGTGTTCCCAGGGGCCCAGGAAGTAGGAATTCCTCCCTGAGACTCCAGGCTTCCCCAAGGACCAGATGACAACTCCATCCACCGAGCTGGCAAGGGGACTCCAGCCTCCTCAGCTTGAGACTCTGGGGGAGCTGGGGACAGGGTAAGGGAAGACTCTCCCCATACCCAGGGGCAGCCCCTCAGTTTCATGTGGAAGCCTTGCTTCTTCCCTCATGATTCCCAACTAAAGACATCCGTTCATCTTGGGAGAAAGGGAAAGCCCTTTGTGTTCTGAAATGAAGTGTCAGCATGCGGTGGTACCTAAGGTCCCAAGATACCCCCAGAGTCACGTTTTATTCTGTTCTACCCTTGATCATTAGGGGAAATCTCTCTGCAGCTTCTGTGGAGCCCATTCACTCGAGGGAAATAGATCAATGAGAAAGCCCAGCCCATGGAGGCTCTGAAGCTCACGGTCATTCTTCCCCGAAGCCCCGCCGAAAGGACAGAGGACGCCCGCTCCCACTCCCTGAAAGAGGAGCTGACTAAAAAAGTTCTTTAACTCAATAGCTATTTCTTATCTTTTATACAGGAAGCACAAAACCTCTTTCTGAGCGATATCTCTTCTGCTTCAAACGAGTGCCACTTTCGTGACATTTTCAAGTACACCTGCCTGCGTGCACGGGAGCAAACATGGGGACAGGGATGGGATGCCTGAGGCACAGCTGCTGGTGGCCTCCATGTGAACCCAGGGTGGTGGGGGAGAGGGCCTCCTGGAAGGTCTAAGGGCTAGCCCCCACACACACAAGGGTATGCGACCTCAGCCGTTAGCCCCTAGGGCCCTGTGGGCATGGGGAGGGTGACGCACAGGTGTCTGGAGAGGAAGGGGCCACACCTGCCAGAGCAGGGCAGGGGCAGAGCTCAGCATCAGCTCCCCTGTCCCTGGTGGCTTCCAGAACCAGCACCTGCCCCGCCACATGTGGGTGCTGCAGGGGTAC
Source organism: Vulpes vulpes (assembly GCF_048418805.1). Lineage (NCBI taxonomy): Eukaryota > Metazoa > Chordata > Mammalia > Carnivora > Canidae > Vulpes > Vulpes vulpes. The sequence continues at coordinate 117,769,765 of NC_132792.1, forward strand.
ACATGGTAGTGATCCGACAGGTGCTGGGCCAGATGCTCTGTGCACCACGGCATCCTGGGGGGGCAGTGACCGCACAGAAGGACCTGATGTGGGCAGCCTGGGTGGCTCAGTGGTTTAGCGCAGCCTTCAACCCAGCACCTGATCCTGGAGACCCAGGATTGAGTCCCACGTCAGGCTCCTTGCATGGAGCCTGCTTCTCCCTCTGCCTGTGTCTCTGCCTCTCTCTGTCTCTCTCTCTCTCATGAATAAATAAATAAAATCTTAAAAAAAAAAAAAAAAAAAGAAGGACCTGACGTGACCCTGCTTTACAGGCAAATACTGCCCTCCACTCAGGCACACCCACCCAGAGGAGCCTGCACACTGTCCGTGTCCAGGCTGGCTCCGGGCTAGGGGGGCAAGACTTTGCAGAGATGCAGGGAGGGCGTGGCTAAGTGCTAGTCTGTGTTTAGTGACCACAGGGCCTACAGTCCAGGCTCAGGGAAGTGGCTTCACCTAGAGGTGAAGAAGTTGATAGAAGTTTTTAATCACAAAGTCACAGGACTTTTTTCTTTTGTAACTGAGCTAAAAAAAAAAAAAAAGGGCTGCTTTTTGGTGGTGTCACCAGAGGTGACAGTGTGGGGACAGTCATATTTCCAGAAGACTGTCAGCCACAGATGAATATTTATGACCCAAGCACAGAAGGCAAAACATAATACCTAGAATATGATAGAAAAAAAGGTATCCGTTTACTGAAACCCTGCAGCCAGAGCCAGGCACCAGATTCAACCCAAGGAAACCTGACTCTACCCACTTGGCCTACTTGCTGGACCCAGCACCCAGGCCCCCAACTGTCACTGGGGGGCGCCTCCTTGCTCTTGGGCCTTCCTCTCCAGTGCCTTTGCCCTCTGGAGCAGGCGTAGTTCTGCTGGTTGTGAGGGAGAGCCCCCTAGCCCCCCACCCCCCTGCACTGTGACAGCCCCTTCCTTGCTGCACATGACAGGTTGGGGCTGCCAAGGCTCACCCGGGCCACGCCCAGTGCCCTTTGCTGGGGATGGAGCTCTGGGTCACCCTGCCTCTGCTCCAGCTGTGGGCACTGGGCTTTGGTCTCCCCTGGGCCTGTGAGGTTGCTCAGCCCATCCGCTGAAGCCGTTCCCGCCCATAAGCCTGAGAGCTCTCCGTCCCCATGCAGAGTTCAGAGAAGAAGGGAGACACTTGCGTCCACCTGCAAGGTGCAATTAGGAGGTAGGTGGAGCCTCCAGACAGGCCCCAAGAGACTGCACACATGTGGTCACAAGTCACAGCAGGGATGCAGCTGAAAAGCCGGGCTGCTCCAACAGACATGCACCTGAATGTTTCCGACAGTAAAACCCTCTGAGCCACAGGCCAGAATCCACACCTGTCATTTCGGTAATGACCTGGTACTATTCTTGGCTCCCACAACAGCCCTTATAACCCACTCATCAATGTCTGTCCATCCTCACACAGGTGATTTTCTTCAACACCAGAAAACCTACAACCCTGTCCAGTGTCTGCCCCACTGTCCTCCTGGGGGCCGACAGGAGTTTCGTTCTCTGAGCTCATGTTTTACAGTATTAAGTCTGTTGTTAAATGTGCTCGACTGAGCAGGCTGGGAAGTGTGCCAGGGGGAACAGGGCCCTCGGCAGTGCACAGCTGCACCCACAGCAGGCCGATCTGCTACAACTGCTGGCCACACAGGCCAGCGCTGGGCACAGGAGCCCCATAGTGGAAGGGACAGAAGGACTCCACCCTGTGGCACCTCCCCCACAAGGGGTGGGCCCTCTCCCCCCACCCACCTCACAGCCAAACTCCCCACGTGGCCATGGCTGGCCCTGTCCCTGGCAGTGATTAAGGCCTACCACCCTGCCTGCTAATTGCTGCGATGGCCCCTCACCTGCACAGCCTGTCCTCCCTCCCAAGGCTTTGGACCCGCGCTGCAGCCAGGGACATGCTGCAAGGTGGCTATGAGCCTGTCCTTGCAGGGAGCCAGCTCTGCTTCCGTGCTGGGGCATTTCCGGCACAAAGTGGGCACCACTCACACCGTGCATATCGATGTGCTAGCCAGCAAGCGCTAGCTTGGTCCACCTGAGCCTACAGTTCATAGAACTAGTCGGAAGTGTGGACAGGAAACCAGGAAGATTTTATTGGTGCTTAGGATTCATGATGTGCCTTCTTATCCACACTCACATCATGGGTGTCCCTCGGGTCACAACCCCATAGCAGTGGGGTTCAAACTGTCCACACTGCTGCTACTAGGTACCTGCTGGCTCCCCTCCTTCCCCTTCTCAATGCCCCTCCCAGGACCATAGGTTGTTTGAGGGCTGGGGGCACAGTATGCTCATCCCTATCCTGGCACCAAGGAAGTAACCAGGGTTTGCCATGTTCAACTGAATCCAACAGAGCTTAGTTAAGAGAAGAAATAGTAGCGATATTCACACACAGTCTCATCCCTTCTACATGGACAAAACCATTAATTGTCCCACAACCATTGGCAAGCACCCGGAGAGGTGTAGTAACTTGTCCTAAGTTCACAGGTGAGGCTGGGATCTGAGCCCTGGCCGCCTGCTCAGAGTCTGACCCCCAGGCAGACAGCACACATGTCGCCTCTCAAGTTGAGTGGGCAAGCGACATGGCAAACAAAGGCAGAAAAAAAAATATTAAATTTCCTTTCTATCTATAGCCCATTGACAAGTCCTTGAAACAGGCAGAGTGACCTTCCTCTAGGAATTCAGCTGCCTGGATGTTAATACATTGCTGAGGGCGACGGGTAGTCTTAGCCTGACCCCCAGGACCTTGTAAGTCTATACTAGCATATAAAAATTCCTTTAGAAACCTGCTTTATCTCTACCCCTCAAGATACATGTTGGTGATCATCCCCCAAGCATATGACCCACGGATGAACGTCCAAAGGGTCTCATGACTGAGTTTTTACAAAACAGTAATAAATTACATTTCCCAACAACAGCTAGCCCCCTCAGGATCCTGGAAACCCTGTTTCCAAAACACCTGGGAGGCTGATGCGCTCCCTGACCCCCTCCCAACTTGAAAGTATGCAATGGGCCACTCCTTGTGACCCTGGTGACTCCTTGTGACCCCGGTGCTGCTGTCCTGCCCATGGTCCCATCCCTAGGCTTTAATAAAACCACACTTTTGCATCAAAGATGTCTCAAGAATTCTTTCTTGGCCATCGGCTCCAAACCCCAGCATTTCCACATCAGTGAGGATCCCCTAAAAACCAGTTTATTATATTTTCTAGGAGAGACCCTTCGTAGAAATATAATGAGCAAAGGAGAAATTAATAAACCTCAATTCTGCAGACAACCCCGCAGAGGGGATCTGAGAGGGACCACAGGGACACAGGGTCTCGCAAGGAGGGTCCTCTGCGCAGAGCCAGGCTACAAGGATGCAGCTGGGCAGACACAGCCCCAGAGCACAGCCCAGGTGAGAACAAGTCTCCACATGGTCAGCTAAGACAGCACCTGCAGGGCGGGCAGGCCATGGACTAGCTTGGGGCAATCACCCACATTCTGCTGCACTTTGGAATCACCTGGGGAGTGTGGAAATCCCTACGTTCAGTGTCTCCCCAGAGGTTAAATCCAGTCTCTGGGGACAGGACTCGGGCCCCAGCATTGTGTTAAAGGGTGACTGCTCAGGGCCCCCTGGGTTGCTCAGTGATTAAGCATTCAAGTCCTGATTTCACCTCAGGCCAGGATATCAGGGTCATAGGATTGAGCCCCACGTGAGCCCTGCTCAGGGGGAGTCTACCTAGGGTTGTCTCTCCCTCTGCCCCTGCCCCCATGACATGGTTTCTCTATCTCTTCCTCTCTAAGTAAATAAATAAAACTTTTTTAAAGATTTATTTTTTATTTATTTATGATAGACACAGAGAGAGAGAGAGGCAGAGACACAGGCAGAGGGAGAAGCAGGCTCCAATCCAGGAGCCCGACGCGGGACTCGATCCCGGGACTCCAGGATTGCGCCCTGGGCCAAAGGCAGGTGCGAAACCGCTGAGCCACCCAGGGATCCCCTATAAATAAATATTTTAAAAATAATTAAGTAAAAGGTGACTGCTGGGTGATACAGCCAAATTTGAGGACCACTGGTCCAGAGCCTGCACCGTGACTCAGCAGAGAAGCAGCTCTCCCGCTGGGGATTAACTGGAGTGTGGACACTCAACCTGGGAAAGCTCCTTCCATCTTCCTGCCCCGGACATTTGGGGCCATGCCAGGGGAATGTGTTTCCTCTAGTTTTCTGGGAGCCTCAAAGAGAGCTGGCAGGTTGAAGACCCTGCTGCTCCAGTCCCAACTCCAGCCTGGAGGCTTTGGGCGTGTCATCCAACAAGAGAAGGATAAAGGCCCCTAAACGTCCACATCCTAATCCCCAGAATTTGTTAATACCACAGGCAAAGAGGAATCACAGACGTGGATGGAATTGGCATGGTCATCTGTTGACTACAAAATCAGGAGACTATCCTGGATTATCCGGGTGGGCACAATATAAAGGTGGGGATCCTGAAAAGAGAGGCAAGAGGCATCGCTCAGGGATCTGATGGAAAGGCCCGGCCTCTGGGAGTGGCAAGAGGCAAGCAGACAGAGCCCCTTTGAGCCCCCGGGAGGCCTGCCGCCCTATCACGACCTTGGACTTAGCCCAGCAAGACCTCCACAACTACACAACTATAAATCCATGTTTTCAGCCACCAAACTGATACTAATTTGTTTACAGAAGCCACAGGAGGCTGACCCAGGACAAGTGACAACAAACTGGACCCAGTGTGAAGATTAAGTGAGATAAAGTCTAAAAAACATATAGCTCTGCTCTCAGTGCTTCCAAACTATCAGGGGGTTCCCCCATGCTGCACCCCAGCTCCTGTGCAGGCCAAGAGGCCCTGGTGTCAGCACTGAGCTTGGCTTTCTGACGGGGCCATCCTTCTGGGAGAGGGTGAGCAGCTTCCTCGAGCCCCATGAGGCCTGTTAACACGCCATGGACTGGTTTCTGCTTCCTGATTCCAGTCCTGGGAACCAAGGAGAAGGGGCCAGGGGTGCAGAAAGAGGCCCCAGGGAGCAGTCTCAACCACCAGCTGAGGAAGCCCCGGGAACAATCAGCAATAGCCTCAGAGACTCCATCCAATGGGCCAGGACTCAGGAGCTGCCAAGGGCAGGCAGGAACTGGACCCCCATCCTGCATGCAGAGGGCCCGGGTCTGCCATCATAATCTTGTGGCAAGGAGGACCCAAAGCTACACGTTCATCACCCCATCTGGGCCAGGCTCGCTGGCACCATTTCGCCCAGTTCTGTAGCTGGTGCTCTCCACCCTCCTGTGTGGCCACTATGATCCCATTCCATAGAGGGACATGGACACGGGGCAGCTCAGCACCTTGCCCACCATGTCGTTAGCAGCAGAGCTGAGGTTCAAACTCGATTCCAGACCCAAAATGCCCTGCTCTCCCATATTTCATTTCTGTTCACAAAGATCCAATTAATATTTCAGCCATTATTGATTTGATCCTGGCAGCATGAGGACACAGCTAGCACAGACTATTAATCTTTATTTCTACCTCGAAATGCACTGGCCATGAAAACAGGGAAGCCTTAAGAACCACACACAACCAGACTAGAGACAAGCCCAAGGGAAATTTGGGGCCAGATGAGGAAACTTTACACAGCTTCCAGTGGCAATAATCCCAGGTCTGTGCACCAATCAGATGCCTCGGGCTTCCCGTGGCCCCTGCGCCAACCAGCAGGCAAGGGAAGATGCGTTCCCTCCCCGCCCCACGCACATGGACTCTCACCGCACGGGAATGTTGCACCAGCCCCGGGAACTAAATTTACCCCGAAGGGTTACCCAGATCAGAATGTTCTATGCTACACAATCCTGCCCTGGGTGTCCTCCTCGTTCTGATTCCAGAGCCAGGCAGTGTCGGCTGTAGAGCTTAGCCCTTTCAATTGGGCTTGAAAAGCACACGCATGAAGCCAGGCCACAGCAACAGATACCACGTGTTCAGACAGGAAAGAGGGGTACAGCTCAAGGGAGAGCCAGCAGGAGAGGGCAGGACTGGAATAGTGTAGGTGTAGACAATGCCCACAAGAGGGTTAGAGGGGAGGAAGGAGAGGAAGCCTGTGTCTGGGCAGCTGCCACCAGCGGGAAAAAGTTCCTTTACAAGCTATCTCCTGCGTTCACTCCACTACAAACTGAGAAGCCCCCACATCAGGTTGGGTGATGTCACTGACCCGGTGGGCGACGGCCAGTCCTCAGGGACAGAGCCCTATCAGCCAGCTCTCTGGGAGGGTGGCCCATGGCCCCAGCACATCCTCAAGCCTGCAGGTGCGATGCTGCGGAGAAAGCAAGGATGCGAGCGTCGGCCTTAGGGGAGCTCAGTGTCCGAGTCACACGGAACGCTGTCTGCTGAGGCAGCAGCTGAGGTTAGGAACAAGGGAATAGTAACATCGCAAAACCCTAAGGTTCTCACAAAGCCTCACCCACTCAGTCCCTGCTCCACACAAAAGAGGGTCCTATGGAGCAAAAGCCCCAAGAGGCCTTGGCTCCCAGGGAGGATTCTGAGGCCAGGAGGCACTTCCCCACTGCTTTCTCCTGGGAGCCTGAGCACCAGAGAGCTGCCACCTGTATTCCTCAAGAGGAAGATTCATCACTGTGTCCTCTGGCCTGTGTGTGTTGGTGCAGGGTCCGGCTTGTTGCCAGGGGTCCCGGGGAGGGGGCTCCACCAATCACCAATCTTCCCACTCCTGGGCCTCGGCACTGGGAGTGAGGTTCCCAATCTCACACAAAATGCTTTGCTGATGCAGCTGGGGGTTGAGCTTCCTGTCCCTGAGCCCCTCCTGACAGACAGGGGCTGCTGTGGCCTGGCACCTGGGTGCCTGAAGGCAACCACGCCTGCTCACCTGCCCCTCGCACCTCCACTTCTCACTCCTGCCACACGGCACCCACACCCCCCATTCCCTGCACACACCTGCCTGAGCAGCCCCTTCCCTGGAGCACCCTCACTTCACGGGCCCTGGGAGCCCCGCCCGGCTCCACAGGTCCCTGGCAGATGGCCCCATGGCAGCTAGGGTCCTTGCTGTGCCCCCCACACCCTCTGTCAGCAGTAGTCCTGGCGCCTGGCAGCACGGCAGGGGTGAGAGTTGAGTGCTTATCTCCCCGTTAGATCACAAGCCTGTTTCAGGCAGGGCCCTTGCCGTCCCATGGTGCCTGGCTCACAACAGACCTTCAATAGCTCTGTGTTAAATAAAATAATCACCTTTTGTCCAGGCCTCAGGGGAGGCAGAGAACAGTTGCTATTTCTAACAGCAGCAGGAAGACAAATAGTGCCCTGCCCACCACCTCCCCCCAGTCCCCACGAAGTGGCGGTTACTTCTCTCTGCTCTCAAACCAATAAGGCTTCTAGCATGTTCTAGCAAGAGTCACAGAGACAGCCAGGGGCAACTCGGGGAGAAGGTAGCCCCCACCCCGGCCACACAAATGAGGGGCTGAGGGCAGGGCGGGGCCTGGGAGCAGCCTCACGGTGACCAGTCCAGAGGCTGTGGCTGCCCTGTGCCTGGCAGGTGGATCTGCCATGGCTGGTGCTGACCTCCAGTGTGGGGCCAGGGCCAGCAGAAGCATGTCAGCAGGCACAGCACAGCACAGCCCAGCTGCTGTGGCTGAACATGGCTTCGGGACCGTTGGGGACTGGAGGCTGTGCCACAGCCAGTCTGGGCCACACCATGACCACCCAGTTCTATTGGTGGCTGGGTCCACGCACGGGGGCGGCACAGAGGCGGCATCCAGCCTGTGGCTCAGCTCAGTGCCCAGAGCAGACCTTATTTGGGAGGGTAGGCCAAGGAGGAGCATAAAACCACAGCCTGAGGGGAGCCTACAGATGAGAGGACAAGAAAGACCTGCAAACATTCGAATTCCTTTTTCTCCATTCCTTCTGTTTTTAATGCAACACAAGGAAGATTATCTCCTCAGGTTCCATTTCTGGTTCCACCTTTGTCCCAATGGCATGGATGAAGCGATCAGATCAGGCCCGCAGGATATAAGAGGACAGAAATGGGAAGAGCCCAGAACACGTGGACAAGACACTGACAACTAGAGGGACAAGCTGGGCAAAGGGAGCAGTTGTCTAACCAGCAAACCAAAGATGAAGCTTTTGCCCCAAAAAGCCAATTATACAAACAAGGGAAGGGGCCCAGAGCCAGGGGTGTGGAGCCCGTGGTGTAGCAGCTCTGTGACCGACAGTATGTTCACAAACGTGAGATTTGACATCCACTGACCAGCTGGATGCAAGTCACCAGTGCCAACTGTCTTTGACATCAGGAGCAGAGTAAGAAAGCGGGTGTGGGGCCCTCTGTACTAACCAGGTCACACACCTTGGCAGGGGCAGAGCAGCAAGATCACAGCAAAGACAGGCCCCTAACCGCACCGGGAATGTGGGGAATGTTTCCTCTGGGAGGAGAAGACCCAAGAAGTGTAACCAAGGAGGCCAGGAGGGCAGGGGGCCTGAGGCTGCTGACCCCTTAGCATGGGACAACTAGGAGGACAGAAGTATGGGTGGGAAAGACAAAACTACTGGAACCTGACTCCCAGGCCACTGATAAGCCAAGGCTTGGGGTCTGAAGGGATGGCCAGATGTACCCCAAGCAGGCCCGGGCTCAGGGGCAGTGCCCGGTGTGATTCTGAGGGCCAGGGATAGGCGGGGACATGGTGGCTCCAGGCGGGCAGCAAGCGGGCCCTCAGAAGGCAGGGGCAGAAAAGGATAAGACCCAGCACATCCCAGCCAGGCAGCCAGGACTTCCAGGAGGGGAGGCAGCATCCCAGCTCAGGTGGCTGGGACTGCTACTGCGAGGGTGCTAGACCTCACCCTGAGGCAGGTCTGGGCCCAAGGGGATAAGGAAAGGGTTTCTAATAGCAGAGGAGCCTCTGTGGAGCAGAATGGTGGCTAGGGTCCCTCCTGGAGGGGTGTCGGGGGCATAGGCCCACCTATGTTGCCACCCCAGCTGGTCTGCTCCCTGTCCTGCCCTAGGCTTTGTCATGGTAACACTTGCTCTGTTTTGGAGGGGAGTCCACATGGCTCAGCCCACCTTCCAGGATGCTTTGGGGCCTGGCGGGAGCAGGGACAGTAAACACAGCCAGGATGGGGCTCTCTCCCCAAGGCCTGAAGCCTGGCCTCTCCCTGCCATAGGACGCTGGGCGTATCACCCACCACTAGGCTTCAGCGCCTTACCTACCAACAGGGAGGCTAACAGAACCTGCCTCCAGGGCTGTCACAGGGACTCCCTGAGGTCGTACAGATCCCAGCACACAAGAGATCAGCAAATGGTGAGCTGCTACTATACTAAAAAGATGGTTTATAAACCATCTTCCTAACCTAAACGTGGGATCAAAACCCAGGCCTGTGACCTGAGGGCGTCGGGACACAGGCCAAGCTGGCAGGAAGCAGGTGCCAGAGAAGGTGCACCTCCTGCCTTGGAGGGGCACCCACGTCAGTGGGCCATCGAGTGGCATAAGTCAGCCTGGGGGGCAGTAGACGCTGGGGACTTGCTGCCACAGAACTGTATACACACTTAGAAACCGTTAAAGTGGTAAATGTTATGTACGCTTTACCAAGTTTTTAAAAACGCCCTGAAATGACAGAGTCACAACATGACCCTGGGTGTACTGACCATAGGCCCAGCACGTCTATATCAGCCACATGTTCAGAGGAAGCAGAGCTCTGCTTGACTCGATTGTCCTGAATCTTTAATTCAAAGATAAACCAAGCACACTTCATGTCTTCTCTAGTTATTGGGTTTTGGAGAATTTGATCAGTGGTGATTTTACCATCTTTTTCTAGTGTCCTGCTGCTTGGGGCACTAGAATTCTCATTATTTTCTTGGTGGTCCAATGTAGTGACAATTGTAAAGAACACTAGAAATTCCACGGTGCCCTCAACTCCCCAAATCCTTAGAGAGTCAGCTACCTTTAGAATCATTGCATCTCTACAATGTCCCACACACTGACTGGCACAGCAGGAACAGCCACAGGGGTGGCTAGGAGAAGGCAGGGGTTCTCAAAACACACAGCCCCAGGCAGTGGGGCTCACTGGCCTTGGGGGCCCAGGCAGAGCACAGGGGCTCCACACCCATGCCTGATGGACAATGGCCATGTTGGGGGGTGGGGTGGGGAGACCATCATTTGAAGACAGAAGCAACCACAACACGAAATGGGATAGATTAACTCTGGAAAAGGCATGGGTGGCACACAAGCACCCCCACAGGGATGTGAGATATTCTGTGCCACCCAGTGCTGGCGCCCAGGGACGCCATCCTCATGGAAGGAGGGCGTCCGTCCTCATGGAAGGAGACTGGGACTTGGCACTGGGGAGGGAGGTTGGTCACTGACTTCAATTATCCTAAAAGCTTTCAGATGTCTGACCAGTTCATACTTGTAAGAGACATAAGAGGAGTCACCTTTAAACTCGAAGACCTTCGTGCCAAAGAACTGTCTGAGATTCTTATTTCAGGTTGGAGGCTATTCTGAGGAGAGCCAGCTCCCTTTCTGGGCAGAGGCCAGGCGGTCAGGTGAAGGGCAAGGCTGCCCAGACAGCCCCGCACCTGGGCCTACCTGTTACCAGACCCACTCACAGCCCCTTGCCCTGATCTTTCTCTCCTGGCTGCTGGGCAGCCTTGGTCATGGAATCCTGGATGCCATCAGAGGCCCCAGAGGTCACCTATCCAGTCTGCTCACTCCCCAGAGAACAGTGCTACAGTTGACAAAGGTGCTGCCTTAGGCTCTCATCTGAGCTCACACACAGATCAGGCCCCTCGTGCCATGGACAAGGGACAAAGGTCTATGGTAGGGAAGCCCTGGACAGGGAGCAGACAGGTGGACTCTGTCCTCAGACCTGCCATTCATTCAGCTGCCTGTGTTGGGACAGACGGCGACGTCTCACACCCTGGAATTTCAGCAGGAGCGTGCCTCTGCCCCTCACTTCATGGGCCCAGAGCACAGACACTGTGTGGTTCCCAAGGCAACACAGGGCCTGGGGGGCGGGCAGTGCCACCAGGTCCCAAGCCAGCTGGGAGCCAGCTTCCCATTCACAAACACTGCCTCCTCCCCAAACCAGCTTCCCCTGGCTCCCTGCCAGGGCTCAAGGGCGGAGGATACCCCTGCCACCTCAGACGCCTGGGCAAGAGGAAGTCTGCAGAGCTCGGGCGGGCTGACTCTGCAGGTCAGCACCGTCTGTCCTGGCCAAGCAAGTCCTAACATGCCCAGTGCTGCCGTTTTTCTACCTGCTAACAGACGTTGCACACCCCTCATCAAGGAGCACGAGACAGGGTGACATTTCCAAGTGACAAAATAGAAAGTCAGTTCAGGCATCTGAGAAACCCCGCGCAGGCCCACGGTCTCTGGGAGGGCAGCAGGGCAGGAAAGCCCTCTTTGGGGCAGAAAGGGTTAAACCCAAATGTTTAAATATTTAGCAAATAAACCCAAAATGTCACACAGAGACTGCCAGGGCTAGTGTGGTAACCATGGCAATCAATGGCCGGCAGCACCAGGAAGAGGCAGACACACGTGAGGGTGGCAGGGAAGGAGGCTCCCAGGCAGGCCAGCTTGCAAGGGCGGCCAGGAGGCCCCAGGCACCACATGCTGCCACCCCAGAGGCCAGAACGGGGCCGTGGCCATGAGGTCAGCCAGCCACACAGAGGCTCTTGCCTCCCCTACTGAGTGAGGGGAGTATACGTCTGCCCACCCGCCCCCACGCTTGTCCTCATTCCTTTGTCTATTCTCACTGGACACCTGCTCTGTTAGGCGCTCCGGGACACAACAGCATCACGTCGTCCCCACCGCACAGACACACAGCAGGGAGCCAGTGTGGGCCAGAAATGCAGGTTACAGTTCGACATCAGACACTCGATGCAAGGGTCTGAGCCAGTGCCAGGCCAGCTCCCAACCGGTGGAGTGGGGAAGCCAGGGACGCTCCTGGAGGTCTTGGGATCACAGGGGTCCCTGATCTATCTGTCCAGAGCATGCCTGGGCCACCACCCCAGCTCTGAGCCAGTGAAGGCAGGTGAAGTCCATCAGCCAGCCAGCCAGGGACACCTACCTGAGGAAACGTCTACTAGAGGCCTTCAAGGACAGAGACCTGGCCCCAGCTCCCTTGGAAGACAGATATCCCTTCTTTCTCTTCTTTCTCCACAGCCCCAAATACTCCGGGCCAGTTTCATCCAAACATACAAGGTCTCTGCTCCCAGTGAACACAGGGCTCAGCTGGAGCCTCATCCCCTGTGACACTTGCCCTGACCCCTGTGGCCACTTCTCAGCCTGGTCCCAGGGCATCAAGGTCAAGGACAAGTGGCCCCCAAGGCAGGGATTGGCCTGAATTATTTCTGGGTCCCCAGTGCCTGACACCAGGTAGTCCTGGAGGGTGCAGTTCAGGGGGACCTAGTTCCCCAGAAGTAGGGAGGGCGAGGCCCAGAGCCAGACTCCGCCTGAGCTGTCCTGTCACTCCCCAGTGGGAAGACATCAGCAATGCATTCAGCAGCGGGGCCTCGAGTCATCTGGACAGGAACACCTCCTGCCCCCAAGATGCCTGCATCCTTGTAGCTGTGTGTTACACACACACATGCTCCAGCCTGTGGCCCATCCTGCTATGGGAGGTGAGCCCTCAGGAACATAATTTATGTCCTAGAGTTTGAAGCCATCTCTCTATCGGCTGAGAACTCACTGGCATTTAATAAAAACACCCACTTATACACACTGAATACGTCACAAGTGTCCCAAGTCCTCGGCACCCATGTTTCAGTCCACGTGCTGGGAGGCCCAGATCTCGGTAGCATTGGGAGAAGCCTCTGGAAACCAGCATCAGGTCTTGAGAAGATCAACCCCCACACACAAGAGTGGCTACCTCCCCATTTTTACTTTGAATATGACCAGTCATTGCAAACCCATGAACCATCTCTGAAGCTCCCCTGCACCACTGGGCAGGGTGAACTTTCTGCCCTGTTCTGTGCCCTGCAGCTCCTGCATCCGGGCTTCACCAGGCTCCACTCCTGCCTCCAGAAGGAATGCTACTCTGGGATGGCGCCAGGCTCTGAGCCACAGGCACCTCCTCCCTGGGGTGGGCACGAACACCCCCTCCTGCAGGCTCCTCCCCAGTGAGAGAGCCCCTCCCCCTCCTGCAGGCTCCTGGACCAGAACCTGGCCCATTATTTCCTCTCACTGCCAACTGGCCCCTTCCTGGCAGCTGATGGACACATGCAGTCTCTATAAAAATGGATCAAACACCCCTCCCTTAGCACTGTGTCCTCTCCAGCTGCCACTCTGGCTTCCCTACACTCACAGCCAAACCTCTTAGAAAACTGGCTTGCATTCACTGTCTTGCCTCCTACCACTGCCCCGTGACTGCCATTCCCAGTGGCTGCACAGATGAGGGGCACATGGACCCTGCCACACCCAATGCAAATGACCAGTGTCCCCAGCACCTTGACCTCCCTGTGGCATAACCAACACTTCTACCTCCTGGGTCTCCTCTGGCCTCCCTGACTGTCCCTTGTCCTGCAGGGGTTGGCCCTGTCTCTCCTCTCACAACCCCCTCTCCCGGCCTCTGCAGCCCCAGCCTGGAGATGGCTAGGTTCCTCCCTGCCCCACCCTGCCAGACTTCAGACTCAGCCGCCTCACGCTGGTTATCACTTCCACTGACCCTCCTTCTGTGGCTTCAATCTGAATGGCAGTCCCAACCCCCAAGCTACCCAAGCAGCAAGGAGACCCCTCCGCTTCTACACACAGGACCTCCATCCTAATAGATGACCAAGTCTAGTCCATTTCACTTGTTCAACATCCCTTGTTGCACAGCCCCTCCTGTCCTGGCTCTTGTCTTACCCTCATTCAAAGCATCACCAAGCTTGAAATTCTTCCACAGTTCCCACTGCTGCTGCCCATACTCCATAGATCCGTGTCCTCTTGCCCAGGACCATGTGCAGAGTACAGCTGGGGCACACTCTGCAGACTCCCAGCTCAGGGTCTTGCTTTCTTTTGAGGTGTCTTAATCACCCTGCCTGCCATGGAACACGTCCTTGGTTAAGCTCAGGTGTTTTGTGTGAATTCTCTAACACACGACAACCCTTTGCGGTAGGGACCATGACCAGCCCCATTTTGCAGGGAGGGAGTTGACTAAGGGGGATTAAGTAACTTGCTAAAGACCACCAGAGGCACTGAAATGCACAAAGAGCATGATCTGAACCCAAACCCAGCTACCCTGAAGTCCTCATTCTCCACCCCCTGCTATCCTGCCTTCTGGGATGGAACCACAGACATGAGTCAGAGCCACCTTCGCTCAAGGGTGGCAACCACGGGGAAGCACAGGTGATTTCGGGTTTCCAGGGCAGAGCAGAGGGCTCCCAGGCCAGTTCCACACACCGTGGACTTCACCACAGGTGTGGCCAGTGCAAGAGCGAGGGACAAGGAGCTCAACCTTGTGTCCTGGTTAGCAGCTTCCAACATGAGGCTCTGCAGCCTAGGGACAGGAGGCCAGCCTGACCACCAGGGTGGGTGGTGACACTAGACTGCATGGTTACTGGGACTCTCCTAGGAAGAACACCATTTTCAAAGTTTTGGAAAATAAATGAAATGCATTGTTTTTGTGTTTTCATTTCTTTCCAGGTCACACTGGCCTGGGGATAACAGATACCTGAGCCTTTGAAATCTCCATGCTACAAAGACCCAAGCAGGAAAACCTGAGGAGAAATGGGGCAGCCATCTTCAAACGACAGAGGCCGCCTTGTGGGGGGTGTGGGCACCAGGGCTGGGTGGGCGTTCTGGGGAGGCCCACTTCCTTTCAAGGGAGGGCAGACTTTCCAAAAACCCATGCTATTCATCAAAGGAGAGCCCCCCTCGACCCGGGAAGGACCCCCACCTCGACCAAGGGAGGAGCCCTCCTCAACCAGGGAAGGAGCCCCCTTAAGAGGCAGTGGCTCCCTGTCACAGGCAATGTCCTCAGAGCTACAGGTGATCCAGCACAGGTCACCTCTGGACCTTCCAAGCCTGAGAAGGTGAAGGCACCTTTGGGAGCCTTCCAAGCCTGAGGCCCTACTACAGGAAGCTAGAGTTTGCTGAAGAGCTACCCAATTTCAGGATACTGCCTCAAGAACATAAGCCATCCAAAATGACAGTAAGAATACTATTCCAAAAGATACCCAGCCTCAGGTGTGTGAGAGTGGGGGGGGGGGGCAGATAAGAGGTGCAGACACAGTTAATTGGGTCTCTGCTAAAACTGAGCCAAGCGGGATCCCTGGGTGGCGCAGCGGTTTGGCACCTGCCTTTGGCCCAGGGCTCGATCCTGGAGACCCGGGATCGAATCCCACATCGGGGTCCCGGTGCATGGAGCCTGCTTCTCCCTCTGCCTGTGTCTCTGCCTCTCTCTCTCTCTCTCTCTCTCTCTCTCTCTGTGACTATCATAAATAAATAAAAATATTAAAAAAAAAAAAAACTGAGCCAAGTCAGTGGTAAGTGCATCCTCCACACAAGACCCTGCCACCAAGCCCATGGAGCAGATGTACCCCACCCCGGTCCCCCCAGATGAGAAGAAGCTGGCTGCCCGGCCTCACCCCTGCAGGTGCCCCAGCACTGCCCTCTAGACACTCACCAGCAGGTCCCCAGTTGCTGCAGGCCCAGAACTAAACCAGGAGGTTAGAACTTGGGAAGCTTAG
Organism: Vulpes vulpes; assembly: GCF_048418805.1. Classification (NCBI taxonomy): domain Eukaryota; kingdom Metazoa; phylum Chordata; class Mammalia; order Carnivora; family Canidae; genus Vulpes; species Vulpes vulpes. Next base: position 117,785,442 of record NC_132792.1, read on the forward strand.
GATCCCCGAGGAACCGAGGCCAAGATCACAGGGCCAAGGAGCAGTCCCAAGTGCTTGGACACTGGACATCTTGAATCAGCACCCTTATATTCAAAATGTGCACCACAGTCCCCTGCTCTCTGTCAGACACTGCGGGTCTGGGGAAATGCAAAGGTTAATGACATTGCCTTCCCTAAGTTTCAGGAGAAAGACACAGAACCAAGAACGGCAATATAGCTGGGCCGGATACATCCGAGGGACCTGCCTGTAGGAACAAGCCTCCCACACTGACTATGGGGACCGAAGCTGTTCCCACGTCCCTCAGGCAGGAGAAGGCCCAGCTCTGGGTGGAAATAGCCCTACTGGAAAGGTAAGGGGACAGTGGGAGCCAGGGACCGCTGACTCCCCGCGTGACAGGGCCCCAAGGCCACAAGGCACAGCTCCAGCAGGCTGAGGGTGCAGGCAAACCCCAAGCCAGGGCAGGGCAAGGGGGGTCCAGCCTCCTGCAGGACTAGGTGCCCACCTGGTGGACCCACCTGGTGCACGGATGAGCCCACCTGGAAGTGGGGGGAGCAGAGGTCACAGGAAGGCCACCAGTTTCCATTTCTCAAACACCTACCCTGGACTCTCAGAGTCCAGCAAAGTGGGTGATGTGACTTCCATCCTTCACATGGGGACTGAGCCTGGAGAAGCTGTCACTAACCCAGGGTCATGCAGGCTGAAGGGTCTGAGCCAGGACTCGATGCCATTGCTTTCACATAGTTTCTCTAAACTGTGAGTTCCGGGCCATGATGAGTGGCCAAAGGAAGCAGTGTCCTCTGCTACCCGTAACTAGGGCGCCATAGATACTGGGTATGAGCCGGGCCCCAAGGGTGCTGAAGGACATGGTGGCACTGCCCTGGGCTGGGCCAGGCCAGGTCCTGCCTTTCCTCTTGGGCCTGGGCGACATCTTCCCCCAGGGCAGGGGCATACATAGCAAATGGGCTCCCTCCAGATGAGGACGTAGGGCTGCAGAGGGATGGAGGGCATCCCAGGCCCCATGGCTGGTTTGGGGCAGGGTGGGACCTGGCCTGGGGCCTGGATGGTGACTCTTGGCCTCCGTCGGTTCCTAAGCCTGTCCCTCCTGCCTGTGCTGGGTCCTGCCTGGGGCTGGCTGGACAGCAGTCTGGATCAAAAGCCACCAGTTCCACGTAGATCCAGCCCTGTGAAGGAAGCTCTCTGGTAGAGTCTGACACAGCCCTCTGAGTACACATTCTGTCTGAAAGCCTGCAACCCCTGGAGACTAGAGAGTGCTCTGGTCATTGACAGCCTGGAGCCATCCAGGCCCACCCCAGGGCCCCTGACACCTCCACCCCTGCCTCTGCAGCCACCCCACCCAGAAAGCCCCAGAAAGCCCCATAACAACAGAGAGGAGATTAGTGTTTCCGGCTCACAGAGCACTCCCCATCTTGTCCTCCCAGCAAAGGTGCTCCAGACAGAGAAAGGTTGCAGGGCTGGCCAAAGACATGCTGTGGGAAGAGGTCCTGGCTGAGACTCAACCCAGTTTTTCTGACCAAGCTCTGGTCTTTGTCAATGTGTCGCCTGTGGCCCAGATGTGGATCTAGCAGCCCTCCTCCAGCCAAGGGACCGGGATTATATCCAGACTCACATGCATGTGAGGAAAAGCATCTGGAGCAGGTCAGTCGGCAGGGCAGGGCAATGGGGGGACCCCGGTGTCCCAGGAAGAGGATGCAGATCTATGGACTCCTGCCTGCCCTTCCCAGCCCAGAGGGCCCCTGCCCCCGTCCACCAGACTGGAAGGGCACCCAAAATCTCTCTGGGAGCTGAGTCACCTCTGAGCAGAGGAAATGGCAGCCCCCTCGCCCACATCAGACTTGTATTCTACCTAGAAAATGACTCCTTCCCCGCCTTCAGGGTTCAATGGGGGTAAAGTCAGAACTACAGACTGCTGGTAGGATTTGGTGCATTTTGAGAGTATAGGTGCATGCAAGGGGACACGGGACAGGTCTGCCTCAGTGGGGGTCAGTGGGTCAAGCTCTGAAAAGGTCCAGCAAGAGGCAGGAAAGGCAAAGGAACTCCTGAGGCCTTCTCATAGTGCAGGGGTGCTGGGTAAGGATCCTGGCGAGGACTGCCCGCCAAATCACAAAGCCATGTTTGCTTCTGCGACCTCCAAACAAAGAGGCTGTCACAGCCGTTCTAAAGCCACAGGGCAGCCCCAGATCCCCCCTTCATGAGGGTCCAAACTGGAAGGGAAGAGCCATGACCAGCCCTCCTGCACACTCATGCAAGCCACCTCCCAGGGGCAAGCATGGGCACTGCACCAGGAGGGGAGGGGCCAGCACCTACCTGGACTTCCCGTGTGTGGTAGGCAATGATCAAACCCAGAAGGATGATGGTAGACAGACTGATAAGGCATTTCAGGGCCAAGGAAAACATGGAATCCTGCAGGAGAAACAGAAAGGGAATTAGGACAGCCAGGAATGGGGCCAGCAAGGGGCTCTGCCAAGGGGGAGGGGGACATGGGCGCAGTTACCAGCCCTCCCTTGGGGTCACCGGCCCTCTTTTGGGCTGGGCCTGGACCCAAGCAGCCCCCTCAGCCTCTGTTTTCTAGAGTTAAAGCTTATTTGCGTTCCTGGGATGGAGGCTGCTGGGCAGGACACCTCGCATTCGCTCTCCGTGGCTGTTTGTTGATGGAGCGTATAGGACTTTGCCTCCGTGCTCATACATCATATGAACATAATTCCTTTTTGTGCTGCTATTTTATGGTTAGGGCATCAGTATCGCGCCAGCATGGGCCTGTCTTTCCCTGATCCTCCCATCTCTGCCAGCGCAGGGTTTTCTTAAGCATGAATTTGAACGTCCTGGCAGGTGCACTCATCCCCCATTTTAGGTCAAGAACAGGGAGGGATCAGGGCGGCAGAAGAGCTGCTGGGGAGCAAGGGGGTCCCCCCTGTGGAGGGAGGGCAGGCGGGGGAGCCCCCAGGGTTCCCTGCATCTTCCAGCCCCAGTGCAGCACAGAGAACCTCCAGGGCTCCTGGCTATATGATCTTAGGCTGCTCACTCCACATCTCTCTCTCTCTCTGCCTCAACTGTCTAATGTGTCCAGGGCGGGTAACACCAGTGCCTGCTTCAGAGGGTTGCTGGGAAAAATCAAGGCCAAGTCCCTAGACCAGGGCTTGGCCATGGGAGGCATGGCTGCTTCCGTCACTCACTTGGCATCCTCTGCAGGTTCAGGGTGTCCAGACCAGGACACGGTGCCCTGCTGGGCATTTGGAAGCCAGGAAGTTGGGACGACTCAGGACCCAAGGGAAGATGAGAATGCAGCCTGAACTCCTGAGCACTCACTCATACAAGCAACACCCCGTGCTCACGCACTGCTGCTCATAATCACACCTGATTTCTGTAAAGCACCTTATAGCTTACGAGGTTTCACATAGTTGCTCTCATCCACCCTCACAACAGCCCTTGGCCTCTATCCCAACCTCACAGACTTTACGGGACAAGGCTCTGGGGCAGGTGGCCTGTGCCAGAGTTCAAAGCCAAGGTCTCTGATGCGAGCCTTGCCCAGAAGCCCTCAGGCTTGCTCTGCGAAGGTCGTACCCACTTAAGCAGATCTGAATGACAGCTCAGGACAGTAATGGAAAGTATTTCCAAGGCAGGTTGCGATGAATTGCCAAGTGACGCCAACAGCAGGGCGGGGGAGGGCTGGATGGAAGGAGTCCCCGAAAGCACACAGGGCAGAGCGATAGGTGGCTCAGGTCAGCAGGGTTAGGTGGTGGGATCCAGCGAGGCTAGCTCTGGAGTGAGGGGAGGGCTTGGACCTGCAGATACCCAACCCCATGCTCCACCCCCTACCCCACCCCCCCCACCCCCCACCCCTGGTGGAGACAAGGAAGAGCCTCTCCCTGGGGTCTGTCAATCCAACATTCATTTATATGATACAATTCCTGGGCAGGGTCCCCTTTGTGCCAGACAAAATTGTGCTGGGGCCCAAGGGGCAATGGATGAAATTGTTTTCATGAAGTTTCAAGGCCTTCTCACTGCTTGAGCACCAATGGGATGTGCTAGAGCTACAGGATGTTTGGAGAGTGCCCTGCCTGCCAGGAGCTTCCCACCTGGCTCACGCACAAGCCCCAAGCCCGTGTGCGGGTTCATCCAAGGCAGGGAGGGAGGTCTCCATTCTGCACACAACAGTCTATACCTGAGCCAGCTTTTGCTGAGCCTCCATAGTCCACCAGGTGATGAAGCACAGCCTGTGGTTGCTGGCCCCACACACACATGTGGAGGTGTCCAGAGCTCTGGCTGTGGGCACTGAGCACACAGAGCAGACATGCAGACTTCATGCAGGTTCTGTCTTTGGAAGCACAACTGCGTGCCTGAGACACCACCTGACCTAGAGGTTTGACCGACAGAGGGCTGGAGACAGCAAGCTCTGAACTCACACTATCTCAGAACAAGACAAACCTCCCTCCAGGAGCCAATGGGGACAGCTCACACTGTTCTTGAGGCAGAAATGACCCTAACTTCTCCCGCCAAGGGAGCTGAAGGCATCTGGGGAGCATCACACCTCCCCTGGGAAGGGCTTGGGATCAGCTACACATTTCAACCTCTAATTTGTTTCTTTTGGCAGAAATGAACTAAAATCAGAATCCAAGTCTATTTCCAACATTTTAGAGGAAGAGGTAAAGGGAAAGGGGCCAGGTGCTGTCTCCCCTCCTTTGAGCCTCTTCCTTTTGTTCTAAAACTCAAAGCTTTTACATAAGAGGCAACTTCCACCTGCTTCTTGGTTTGGGTCAGCTCCAGCCCACAGGGAGACAAGCTCTGCCCTGGAGCAGCAGGACACTTGCCTCCTTGCAGACTTCCTTGCATTCTACTACATGTCAATGAAAAATAAACCATTAACAATTTTTAAGAGCTGGAAAACACATCACAAGTCTGGCTGGGCTAGAAATGTTTTCTATTTGTTAAAATGTTGAATTATCATCTTTTCCTTGCTGCCTCAGCTCCAAAGAAGCTTGAAATTGAGATGGTTCATCTGGGGAACAGAAGCCCACTAATTAGCCGCCAAACAACACATGGGGGTACCTGCCACCTTGATCCGAAGGGCCAGAGGGGCAGAAAGACTGAGGGGGGGGTGCTCCAGTCAAAGGATCAACAACAGAGTAGTGACCTTAATATGCAGGAATGCTTAGGAACTACATCCCCGCAGATGAGTCATTTTTAAAAGCCATTTATTCCTAAATGCCCAACACTATGAGAGTGCTTAAGTAAATTTGAGAATAGCCAGTGATGGAGCACTAGGCAGCCACTTAAAACCATTTCTGTAGAGAATACGTGAAGAGAAAAGACTTATGATATAATATCAACTGAAATGCCCAGACACCAAAGCTGCATATACAGTATTTCCAATTATTTTTAAATGTTGTACTTTTTTAACATAAAAAGGACTGAGAATATAGTATCATACTATTTAAAGCGTCCTAGCACACAACCTGCAGCATGTGGCTGTATAACCAGCCAGGGAAAGCTGTAGCCCCACAGACACTATGTGACACTGTGCTACATCCAAGCTCTGTGTACAACAGGTGCTTCATAGGTACTTCTTGAAATTACTTAATAACAAATTGCTTTTACCCGACGTTTATTGAGTACCGACTGTGTACCAGGTCCCAGACGAGGCTTCTCACATGCTCATCCTACATACAAGTCCACAATGTCTCCATTTTACTGATAAAGAAGCCGAGAATCAGAGAGACAAAGTGACTTTTCCAAGTCACACAGCTAACCCTGATTTCAGCTATATACCAGAATTTTCCTATATGCCATTCCTCCCCCGCTGACTGAGACTGTACAGTCATCCTGGCAGAGGTGGCCACAGCCGTCCCCTGGGGCTGACCTCTCAGGGTCAACATCCACCTGTACTACAGCACCACATAGGGGCCTGCCGTGTAAGGTGGGCATAGTTAAGCCACTTTTACAGAGGAGGAAGCAGAAGATCCAAGACGTTACCCAATCCAGCAAGGCAGGACTCGAGAACCCAGGATTACTCCAGATCCCGAGCCGCGGTCATGCACAAGCACCCCTGCCCACCCTGCCCTGCTGTGAGGACTCAGGGGCGCAGATATGTCCTCCCCTGAGGCTGTACTTCCCCGAGGCTGTGTGGAGCACGGAGAAGTGTGTTCCCTGCTTCTGCACCAGACTTGTAGCTTCCAAAGACAGGCCTGACTTGTAACGATTACGGTAGATCTTCCCAGAGATGCCCAAGTCCAAAACATGTTTGGCTCATTGGGACATTAGGCCTGTGGGGATGAAGAGAAGTTTAACCAAGGTAGGGGTGTGTGGGTGCCCCTCAACCAAGCAATGCCCCCCAGGTGTGTACCTGCACACATGCATGCACCTGTGCTCCATTCGTGGTCTCCGCCACGGGCCTGAACTCCTGGGAGGGAAGAGACGATGTTACCCAAAGTCTTCATTTCCTGAACTAAGATCTGCATGTTGTGCATGCAATCTGGGAGATCATAGATTTAGAAATGTTTTCTATCGGATAAGGTCAACTTTTCCTTATTTCATGGAGAGGCTCCAAACTTGGCTGATATTCAGCCTCAGCCTAATCCTCCAGCTCCAGAATGGCCATCCTAACCAGACGCTTGCTAATGGACTCCACACAGGAAGGAGGCCTTCCTTGGTGCTGCTCTCTGCCCCCACCACACCACCGACTCTCCCGTGCTTCCCATACCAGTGGTTTAAGGTTGCAGCAATTTACAAAGATGCTCCCCAGATATTTCAGAAAAGCACCTGTGGCTGCCCGCAGTGGGCCATTCATTCACTGACCCATTCACCCTATGCGTGTTTATTGCGCACATAGCCGTGGCCAGGCCCTGTGCCGAGTACTCGTGCAATACCAAGGATTCCTCACCTCCTCCATCCCCCCAACCCCCCACCCCGCCTGCTGAGCCTGAATCCCACCAAGCAGATGAAGGGGCAGGTGAGCAGGGCCTGGAGAAGCTGGGCTGGGATGGTCAGAGATGGCTAAGAAGCCCAGTGGAGAGAGAAGGCCTATAGGCAGCCCTTAGGTGACCAGGCATGATGTGTACCAGAGGAGGGGCTCCTGACTGTCCATCCCGAATGTGAGATAGGGATGCAGACAGCACCTCTCCCTAGACAAGTTCCTGCTCCACTCACTGCCCCACTGAGCCTGCGGTGCGTGAGGCATATTCTCAGCACAGAGTGAGGCTAAGTGGCCACCCTCCTCTCTGGCCCAAATGCCGGCAGGAACACCATGAGAGCTACCTGACAGGGGCCAGGAGAAGGGCCCTGACCTATGCCCATGGGAAGACAGCCACTCACCCCTTCCCCAGTCTCTGGGTGCTGAGCTGGGAGCTCTGATCCTGACCTGGATGCTCTGCAGGGTGGCCTTACATGGAGCAGCAGACCTCCCCACCTCGCCAGGGCAGCCGCACCTCTGCCAGGATGGCCAGCTCCCACCACCATGGGTGCCAGATCTGCCCACTATGTGCACTGGCTCAAGTGGCATGGTGGAAGCCCCAGAAGGACAGGGGTTTCCAATCCTTCCACTTCCACATCCCCGTACATAGGGTGTCATCAGGCACATAGTAGGTCAACAAATACTAGTTAAATGTTACCTATTTGAATGCAGTTGGTGCGTTTTTGAGAAGTGTGAAGCAGGTGGACACTTCCATCTTAACTTTCCAGATGTGGAAACTAGAGGGTAGAGTGAAGGCAGCGGCCTACACGGACTGTGTGCTCACTGCGGCCAGGCACTGTGGCCACTGCTCTCAACCCTCCCAGCAACCCCATGGGGCCTGAGGATGCTCAGTCACGTGCCCACCAATCCTGAGCGATGAGAAGCCAGGGACTGGATTCCAGGCCCTAAGGGGAGCTGGACCCACAGGTCTGTGCTCCCTCCACCCAGTGGGTCCCAGGCCAGCCTCCCCAGTGGGACCAATCCCGTGTATCACCTGCCCCCTGACAAGGCTCCCATCATGTCACCGCTGAAGCTCTGTCACTGACACCACAGACCAGAAAGAGCCTCAGGTCAGGGCTGGGGTCTGTATCATCCCCACACATGCGCAGCCAGGGCCAGGCCCACTGTGGGGAGGGCAGGCGGAGATGTGTGTGGAGTGAAGGAATCCAGTGGTTCCCCCCCCCCCCAAAAAAAAAAAACCATCAAGCTAAATTGGCTTGGGGCATTTCTCTGTGGCCTCCCCTTTGTCATTCCCAGAAGGAGACAGAACCTGATGTCTGAGGGACACCACACAGTTAATAACAAGGACACTCGGGTCTAAGCAGAGGGGACCATGTGATGCTCAGTGAGGCTGGCGTGACGGCCAGGACACCAATTAGGAGGACACAACCCACCACAAGCCCTGGCTCTCCTGCTGCCTGATGCCCCAAGGAAGTAAAAAAGGTCATTGGGGAGACTGTGGTACCAAAATATCAAGTCAGATAGGGCACCCCCAAGGCCACACATGTAATTCCAATTAAGGAGATGGTTTCCTTTACAAGGTCTGAGCAGAGGGGAGCTGGCACATCATGAATTCTCGACTACGTGCTTATTTATAGTTTACTTTCCTGCCTCACTTCAACATTGGCAAAGACTCCCTGCAATTCAATCAGTTTTTATTACATGCCTGCCACGTGGCAGGTAGGATAGGCACGATGAGGTCTTTCAGACGGCAGTTTGCTGTTTGCCCTCCCACAGCACCAAAAGCTGGCCCACCAAGGACTCTTCTGGACGTGAAGGCAGCACTTTACAAACGTGCGCTGGGGGAGCGGGTGTGAGAAGGCCTCTGGCTCGAACTCCACGCCATGAATCCAGGGGCGTCTGTCCCCCAAGCCCAGCAGGTGGCTGGCAGTGCAAGGGAAGCCCGCCAGGCACCTCCAACCCAGGCCATTCCAGAATGGAGGGACCTCGGCCCCACTCCAGAGCAGTTCAGTCGGAATCTGCGGGGAGGCGCAGGCACCGAGGTTTTAAATACTTTAGAGAGGGATCCCTGGGTGGCGCAGCGGTTTGGCGCCTGCCTTTGGCCCGGGGCTCGATCCTGGAGACCCGGGATCGAATCCCACGTCGGGCTCCCGGTGCATGGAGCCTGCTTCTCCCTCTGCCTGTGTCTCTGCCTCTCTCTCTCTCTCTGTGTGTGACTATCGTAAATAAATAAATAATTTTAAAAAAATTAAATAAATACTTTAGAGACTCTCATGTGCAGGCCAGGATGGGGACTGCTGCTCCAGGCTCACAAGAAAATCCTGGAAAGCTGGGATCACCACCACAGCCTCCGGGAGCCACTGTCAAACAGGCAATCATGCACCTTTGTGGAGCCCCAGAATCTCAGCGTGAAAAGGGAATGAGTTAAATACCCCATGACTCTAGGAGAGTCCTGGCATGCAGTCACCCAGTCTGCTTGATTACCTCCAGGGACGGGGAACTCCCTTCCTATCAAGACAGCCCATCTCTACTTTGGAAGGCCCTGACTTTCTCAAAGACCTGGATTCGCCTTCTTGGGTATGCAGCACACAGTAAAGCTAAACAAACACATGCTTCTGTGAAGCCTCACTCTGACTGTGGCATCAGAGACGCTGGTGCCAGAGTCCTTGATCAGTGAGACGCTCCCCGAGACAAACACTCACAGCAGCACAGAACGCCAGGCCTGGAGGCCTCCTGAGATCAGCTAGCCACACATGCTAGGCTATGTGTGAGGACACAGAGGCCCAGTGAGGCTGCTTAGCACCTGCCCAGACCAGCCTCAGTCAAAATAAAGCTTCAAACCTGAGCGCTGGGGCATTCCCACCCACCCTGTCTTCCCTATTTGTGTGTTCTCCATATGCCCAGATCTGGTAGTTTTACCCTCGGACAGATGTAACTTGGCATCTCCTGAGGGGCAGAGAAGCCCATGCTGGTTCCAGAGATGCCAGGTAGGGCCTGCAGACCATCCCCGCCCCTCACCCCTCACCCTCCCCTTCCCTTCCCTCTTGGGCCCACAGCCCCATCTCTGCTACCCCGACAGGGACAGGATGGCAGAAGCAATGCAAGGACATCCGTACTTCCAGCCTCAACAGAGACTCCACTGTGGGGTTCTCAGCCCACCCCAGCCTGGTGCCCAGAGCCAGGCCCCTTTCTCTCCCTGCACAGGGCAACATCGTCCCCTGAGCCTGGCAATGTTGGGCCAAATGAAAATCTTAGGATGCCCAAGAATCCCATATGTGGGAAAACTGCAGCCAGGCTGGCTCCACAGGTGTCCCCGAGGCTGACCAGAGCCTCCCAGACGTCCTTGGAAGGGCCAGCTAGCCCCATGCACCTGCCTTCCTGGCAAGGAGATGAGGCCCAAAGAGGGGCTGTGTCCTTGCATCCGGCTCCAGGCCATACAGCAGCAGTACATGAGGCCAACCCTGCCCTGAGTCCCCCATCCCTGTCCTGGCCACCTATCAGGACAGGCTGCCCGCGCCACTCCACCAGGTCTGGGACCTGGGCCCTTCCTCCATGGTTCAGGGCAACACAGGGGACACAGTCCCAACGTACTATAGGTTCTCCATCTTATTTTTGCTCAAAAGTATCAGAGCTCAAACCTAAACAAAGGGAAATGTTCTGGAAAAATAACCCATGGGCAGAGAAGAGCAGGCACTTGGGTGCAGCCCAGCACTGGAAGGGCTGCCGTGCGGAGACCCAGCTCCGTGGCCTCCTCACCTTTGGCACCAGCCCCTCAACCATGTGCGAGTGCAGGGCCACATCAGGGGAAGTGGTGCCGACCATGAATACGTCCTTTCCTGACCTCCTCCCTCCCAACTCTGGCACCGAACCGTGGCTGCAGGTGCCGGCCTTCCAGCAGCGGCACCCCAGAGCCACATCCCAGCCCCTGTCTGAGCAAGGTCCCGGGCTGCCTGTCTGTGCAGAGCATCAAGCCTCAAGCATGGCCTGAGGGTCCCCGGGGTGCAGCCCCACCTCATGCAGCATGGACAGAACTCGTCCACACCAGTCCCAATTCCACCAGGAGTTTATTCTACCTGCTTCTTTCCTGTAAGAACATGACATGGCCCCAACCTTACGGCAGGTGCTCACCCCCAAGTGCGCTCACATTGGAGCTGCTCCAAGGCAAGACCCCATGGCTCTGACAGGATGCTCCTCTGGGGACAGACAGCCTCCAGATGCAAAGCCCACCAGGATTTCCTGAGACCTGTGGCCTCTCACACCCATTTTCACCCATTTTCACATAGGATCTCAAGCCTCACAAGGAACTCCTGTCCCCATCTGACAAATAAGGAAACTGAGGCATGGAATGACTGTACAATTTGGTGAAGTCACAAGGTAAGTGGAGGCCCATGCCCCGTGCTCCCCAAGCATGCAGGCCCTCCCCCTGAGTCCCACTTGTCCCCAGCCGGCCACAGGGAAGCCAGGCCAAAGCCCAGAGCAGGCCGGCCCTGCTCCGTCCCTGTTGCTAACGTTCACCAGCACAGAGGAAGCATCCTCTCTTGCTTCCAGAGTTCCTGTGAGGAAGACCAGACAGTGGACACGGACATGCTCTACCACTGGGTCCAGGCATCTAAAGGGGTGGCCGTGCCCCCCAGTGGCCCCGGAGGCCAGTGTACACTTGCTGCCTGGCATAACTATCAATATGAATAGTAACTACTCCTCAGAGTTTCCTGGCCTAGACCGTGATTTGTACCATTTCACTACATACGTACAGAGTATCTGCAGCCAGAGGGTCTAAGAGGCCAGAGGGCCCAGCCCTGCCCTTCTGCCCCACACGCCCCAGTGTCCACACCCACCACCAGCAATGGAAGGGCAGGCTTCCTGGTGGCCGTGAGCAGACCCCTGGCCACAGTTCCTGCTCCCAGGCTCGTGGACAGGCATCATCTTCTAGACAAGCCTCATGAGTGGACCCGGCGCTCATGAGTGCAGTGCCTGTGTTCAGAGTGATTCTCCATCATGCTTTCCTGTTATGTCTGTCGTGGACAATCACATGCCTCTCCTGCCTTCCCTCGCCAACCTTCTCAGCACAGAAGAGGCCATGGTGATGGAGAGGCCCAAATATCAGAATATATTTGCTACTGGATCACTGTGTCCCAGATATTAGCTGAGGGTCTTCCTGTTTACAAAGCATTTCTGGGAGATAGGGACAGGCATTCCCATCTCACAGATAGGAAAACTGAGACTTGGGGTACTCCCACAATGACCCAGGGTCACACAGCTCAGGACCCCAAATCTTCTAACACCGTGCTGCCAAAGTATTGTCTTCTTCACAGACCTGTGAATGAGACCCCTGAAAGTGACCTCAGGTTTTGGGGCAGAACAGAAGGGACAGCCTCTGAGGCCTGCCATGGACTCAGTCCACGAAGAGTCAGCCTATACCTGACCCTTTCCCAGGAACCCCCAGGAGAGCACAGGAAGGATGTGTCCTCCTGACCCTGGGGCTCAGGCTGCCTGAGTCCATGGCAGGAGGAGACCCAGAAGCCCTGTGCTGGCAAGGCCACCACAGGACCCCTAGGGCCCCATCTGGGTGAGACAGGGACACCTGCCACCCGAGGAGCTCATGCCCCAGCTCTACTGTGCCCTGTGCTGGACATAGAACCGTAGCTCAGAGCCAATCACCAAGATCCTCCCGTAGCAAAAAAAAAAAAAAAAAAATCTTCCCGTAGCCCCAAGCCTCACCACACAGATGGGACACAAGGCACTGGGGGACACAGCTTGCCAGGGCAAAGCCCACCTCCACCGCCATGGGGGCCTCACTGGCCTTGGCTGGAGCTACAGCAGGGAGCCAGGGGCTGGGGTGCTGGCTGCCTCCCCTCTGCTGTGTCCCCTCTCCCGCCCCGCCTCGCGCTCCTCACCCACATAACTTCCTTCCTGCACCATAGGTACCTCCTTGTTTCCCAAGAACAGGGCTGGCAATAGCTGAGACCCCGCAGCCCCTGGACTCCATGGGTAGTCACCCCAGACTCCAGGCTACTCTGTGCAGGGTCTGGATCCTACTTGTGTCTCTGTCCCCATTACCTGGTACTCGACAAGTACATGGTGAACAAACAAATGGGTAGGTTCGCCCTCTGGGCAGTGAACTGCACAAAGGGTGCGTGGGCAGGTGGGCAGTGCCACCATCACCTTCCTCATCCCACCGACTAAACGATTGTTTCCTTGCTTAGAACACATTGTTTAAGCCTTTACATATAACAGCTGTGAGCAAAGACTAGGAGAACAGAAATCCCAAGCAGCCCCCACCAGGTTCCCCACCCTGGAGAAGCTCTGGGACCCAGCACCAAGGCCGACAAGGCAGTGGGAGAAGTGGTGCTCATGGAGGAGAGCCTGTCCCTCCCACCCCTAGCCATTCCCTGCAGGTGCCAGAGGCTGGGGTGGGGTGGGGGGTGCCAAGCTCCTGAGCACCCAGCACAGACAGTGGCACCCCGAGCCTGAACCCCATTAGCACAGAGAAGCAGCAGTGTCCACACCTCCAGGCAGCCACTCCACTTTAGCTGTTTGTGTCACTTGGGGTCAGGGAGACAGGGGGCCCCAGGAGACTTGTCTCCCTGATGGGGCCCGGCTGGCCTTGGGCTGAGCCAGGTGGGCGTTCCTGCAGGGCTGGAGGAGGCCAGGCAGCCTGAGCCCCAGGGTCAGGAGGACACATCCTTCCTGAGGAACTCACCCTGCTCCCTCCAGCTGCCACCAGCTGTGAACGTGGGGGGATAGCTGGAGACATGGGTCAGGTGGCCAGAGGTGCACAAACAAGTAGGGAATAGAGGGTGTGGGGGCCTCATGGAGTGGTGGTCTCAGGTCTGGAGGACGTCAGTGCTATGGTCTGCCCATCAGATGAGCCCGGATTGGTGCAATCAGCCAGCTGTGGGTCCGAACATGGACCCTCACCCTGCACTCCTGAAAGCCATGTGGATTCCACCCCAGGTCACAGAAGGTGCAAAGTGTGCCTCCCGATGGCCTAAATCCCCCTGGGGCTCCAGGGTCTGCAGGATTGAGCCGGACCCCCAAGCAAGGCACCTGCTCACCGCCCAACCCCGCTCACAGCACAGCCCTCCTGGCCCGATGTTCCGCAGGCAGCATACCAGACCCATCTGTGGGCCTGTGGCTGCCAGCAGCCCCCACAGTGGCCCTCTGCTTCCTCCACTGGGAGCTGGAGCAGAGTGGCAGACCCCCAGGAGAGCATCAGAGTGCAGTCTGTTTACCAGGCTCTGAGCTCCTGGAGTGTAGGAACCAGGTCATCCTGGGGCTTCTCCTCAACCCTTAGCACCTAGCAAGCTGCCCCATATGTGAGAAAAACCTCCATTAATGCGCGTGGAGTTGATAGTCATGGAGATCTGAGTAGCCCCTGGGCAGCATGGGAAGGGCTTCTTTCCGTTCCTAACAGAGCTGCCCACCTACAGAAGGGCCTGTAGCCTCAGGACACCCTTCAACCCCCAATTTTCTTTCTCCCCTCACTTCCTCCCCTAACATGAGGGGTCTTGGACCACAGCCAAGGGTCGGTGTGGTGGGGTCTGTGTGGGGAATACGGCAGCAGAGGCCCCGCAGACGTGGGCAGTGCCTCTGGTCAATGTAGGTGCAGGTCACAGAATGGCGACAGCAACACAGCTGAGCTGGCCACTGAGCTCACCTACCCGTGAAATGAGCCTATCCACACATGGCCGCTGCCAGCAAGGAAGTGCAATTAGCAGCCCTGGGGAAGCAGGGTGATGCATTGCCCACTGCCCCCACCCCATCCAAGGCTCTGCGTGTGCACTTGCAAGATGAGCAGCTCCCATGATGGGAAGGAGCAGTGAGTCCCCGGAAGACCCCCACGCTCTCAGAGATGTGGTTTTATAGATCATTTCCCTTCAAAATTTCTTTTCCCCACCCAGAGTATGAATAGGATATTACACCTGATGGTCGCCAGCTGGTAGGGAGCAAGGTGCCCCATGGGCAAGAGGGTCCCAGGACCTAACCCGCAGGGGGAAGGATGCACACAAAGTGGGCAGTCCACACATGGGCGACCAAGGGCTGGCCCAGACCTCAAGAATGTTCCACGGAGGGTCACTGGGCTCAGCCAGGCTCAGCTGTCACCTACAAGGCCAAGGGGTCCTGGCCACATGCCCGGGGCAGACCCACAGCAGACAAAGCAGTCCTGACCACCCCGAGAGCATTTGCAGGGCCCTGGCTACCAGAGGAAGTGTTTGGGCTGATGGAGAACAGAAGCAGACAGGACTCGGAGCAGGGAGCCGTCTGGAGCTGCCTCACAGACCTGTCAGCGGCCACCTGCTCCTGCCAGCACCGGCAGAGGCTGTGGAGGGCTCCTGGGTAGTCGGGGGTTTCTAGACGCAGCTTAAGAACCGAGCAGGACCAGCGTTAGAAACTGTACTTCCCTGTTTGGTTTATCTATTTGTCTCTTGTAATTTATCTAGTATTTCCCAAAAGGTCACTGGGTGGCGATTTCAATATTGTAAAATTTGTAGAGATGCTCTAAAAGAAATGTACAAATTCCACAGGTTTACACTGGCTTAAAGGTAATATATTTTATTAAAGGCATCTGTTCTGAGTACACTTTGGGTAGGATTTGGTGACCGGCTGGTTAGAGATCCAAAGAGCCTGTGCTATTAGAAGATCCACTGTGTTTTGGGGGCAGTAAAAAGAAGTCAAAGACCTTTGCCCAGGAAGGATTTGTGGATGGAGGAGAAAGTGGAAAAGTGGTGTATGACTCACAGAAAGCTACCCAGCCCCCTGCCTGGAGCAGGGACCCCTTCTTGTTTCCCCCTCATTCCCCTCATTCCCCTCATTCCCCCATCTGCTAAATCTAATCTCTGCCATTCAAGGAAAATGAGCGAGGAGCGACTGCCTGAGGGAAAAAGACCCCAGACTGGCGGCAGAACCCTCTCCTCCTGCAGGTCAGCCCAGCCGACGCACAACCTCCACCGGACAGCTCAGGTCTGCAGAGCCTCAAGCCGCCCAGACCCTTCCGGCACTGTGTCCCCATGGACACCCTGCCCGAGTCCCCAGCCCAGGTCCCCCCTTCATCCCACAGACCCATGATGGCGGCTCCAAACTGTGCTGATCATCGGTGTCCCCTGGGGAGTTTCTAAAGACCCTGACACCCGGGTGGCCCGTGGGCCTTTGACAGCAGGGGGCAGGAGCCGGGAGCCAGGTGGCAGCAGCTTAGAGATCCCCAGGTGATCCCAAAATGTAGCAAAGTTTGGGAATCACCGAGGTATGTACTATTGTGACCAAGGAAACCGATCCTCAGAGCAGCCAAGTCCTTGCCTCTAGTCATACTGCACAGAAGCCATGGGGTCAGCATCCCGGTCCACACCTGTGAGTCCCAGAAAAATCTTTTTGATCTACCAGGTCCTGCTCTCCCACTTGGCCCCCCCCCACCTATCCAAGCACCCCCAGACAAGAACCCTGTGAGCTTGGTGCCTTCCTCCTCTGATGACCCCATTTCAGTTCTCTCCAAAACAAAGCCCTGGCCTGAGAGGACCCTGAGAGCATGGTGAGGCACAAGGGAAACACTCAGAAGTCCACATGTGGCAGTGAGTCCCTTCCCCTCTCTGAACCCCAGACCTCCTACCCTTGGGTCTGAGCAAGTGTGGGTGTGGGAACACACAGGGAGCCTGGCCAGGCTGGAGATGTCAGTGGGCTCATCTCCTAGCTTCTGAAATCACAGCCACACCTGCCACACCTGCCCATCCCAACCACGACCCCTGGAGCAGGACCAGTACCCCACCCAGGACCACCCCTCGAGGAGGACAGGATGGAGCTGACACCAGCATGAAAGCCCATGCTGGTGTCTTCCCAGGTGCCACACAGAATCTGGCCTGGGGGATGGTCAGGGCCACCCCTCTGTGAGCCTTCCTGCCCTCCCGTAATTACCTTGTTCCTGGTCCACACCTCCCTCACCCACCATCACCTCACACACCATCTGTTCTCACCCCTGTTACCATAAGACCCTTGAGCTAAGGGCCTGGGTTGGTGTCAGCAGAGGCACAAAGCATGATGGTCAGGAGGTCTGGCTTAGCCCCACCTGGCTACTCGGGAGCAGGGACACCAAGCCTACACTCACAGATGTATACTTTTGAGCACTGGCCTCACAAAGTGCCATGAACATGGAATGAGATGCGTGTGTCAAGTGGCTCAGCACGGGGCCTGCCCTTGGGGGCGGGGGGCTCAGTAACCAACAGCCCTGCATGCTGCTCCATCTGAACCATCCACAGCCCCCGTGAGTCCTGGCCTTCAGCGCGGCCCCCAATCTCCAGGAGGAACTCCACTGAAGGCCTACCCACCTGCAGTCCTGGTGATCCGCTCAGCCTCCATGGGGTTGGATGCCTCCCCCAGACCTGGGCTCACCCCTGCAGCCACCATGCAGCCCACTGCTCCCCCCTTGTACAGAGACGCGTCCCCAGCTTTCCAGGCATCAGGCCTCACACTCCCTTCTCTCAACCTCAGCCCCCATGAGGTCGGAAGCTCTCAGCAGGTGAGGGGCCAGGGAGGCAGGGAGGGACCTGCAGAGCGTGGGGCCTGCTTGGCAGCCAGAGGCTGAGATCCTGGCAAGCAATGCCCGGAGTGGGCAGAGGGCAGCCGGGGAGGCCACACTTCCTGTGGCACCTAAGGACATTCCAGATGGCTCCCCATAAGACAGACACGCTCTCAAGCGCCATGGCCATTGAGGACTCCCAGTTCCACCTGTGAGGTCAGCTCCCAGACGAAGGCAGCTCTCAGCCGATGGCAGGGGTCAGACAGTAGGCCAGCAAGGCTGGCCAGGAGAGAGGAGGCACCCCACACACTCCTCCAGGCCCCCCAGGATGAACCCTGGGGACTGCACAGGTTTGCGTGATCCATGCGTTATTAAACTAACGTGTTCTGACAAGACTTCATAAAGCAATTTTTTTCTCTTTAATGGAGAGTAAGACCCAAGAGGAGAGACATCTCCTGTCCTTTCCTCATTCAACACAAAGATAGTCCCAGAATGTTGGGTCAGGGACAGTGCAGGTGACAGGACCCTGGGACGTGCTGTGTGGGGGCAGTTGGCCGAGGTGGGGAGAGCCTGGTAGCAGGCAGGCCAGTCCCTAGGGGTCAGTGGAGGCAGAGGCTGCAGGCAGGACACCTTCAGGGCACTCTGGGTCCCTGGCTGGCGGGTCCGAGGTCCTCTGTCCACGCTTGTAGCTTCTCATATTGTTCGAAGTGTTCTCACCGCCCCCCCTTGGCCCCACAATAAGCCAGTCCCGTCGGAAGGCAACATCCTTAGCCTCATTCTAGAGATGAGGTCCGGGATCCCTGGGTGGCACAGCGGTTTAGCGCCTGCCTTTGGCTCAGGGCGCGATACTGGAGACCCGGGATCGAATCCCACATTGAGTTCCCGGTGCATGGAGCCTGCTTCTCCCTCTGCCTATGTCTCTGCCTCTCTCTTTCTCTCTCTCTCTCTCTCTCTCTCTCTGTGTGTGTGTGACTATTGTAAATAAATAAAAATTAAAAAAAAAATAGAGATGAGGCCCCAGGGCAGAGGGCAGCAGCTGCCCACGGGGCATCAAGCGTGGGCCCTCACATGCCTTCCACCACGGCGTAGTCAGGGCTGGCAGGCAAAGAGCTCTCTGTGCCCAGGGCAGGCGTCACGGGTCAGCCTCGGCACTGTCCCCACTCTCCCCATCAGGCCCAGACTGTACCTGGGAATCCTCCTGGTGGTCAGAACCAGCTGTTCAGGGTTGACACACACCCAGACAAAAACTGCCTGCTCCTTCTGGCATTGCGCCCTGCCAACACCCCACATCCCACTGACGCCGCCATGTGCCCCTAGCTTCCGGGAAGGGCCCCAGGGCTCCCCAGGGCTCAGCCCAGCCACATGCCAGCCCGCCCCTGGTTGGAA
Source organism: Vulpes vulpes (assembly GCF_048418805.1). Classification (NCBI taxonomy): domain Eukaryota; kingdom Metazoa; phylum Chordata; class Mammalia; order Carnivora; family Canidae; genus Vulpes; species Vulpes vulpes. The sequence continues at coordinate 117,804,257 of NC_132792.1, forward strand.
GCAGATGCACCTGCCTTGGGGAGCAGATCACAAGAGGGATGCCACCCCCAGACTTCCCAAGGTCTCTGCTCCCCTGCCTTTGGGGGTCCCCACCCAGGTACACCGAGGCCTGTGCTGACAAGCACTCATCCCTTCACAGACAGCCGACCACAGGTGTCTGGCTCCAGAGCAGACCTGGGCCTTGCTGCCCTCGGGCAAATAGCCCTCCAAGGGGTCAGGTGGGAAGGGGGCCCAAAACGCCATCCTGGGCACAGAGCCTCACCGAGCCCCGGGTACACTGCCCGCCTTGGCCACTGCTGAGCCTTCCAGCCCAGAGAGAGATGCTCCCACAATCCTCCATGTGGGCCCTCCCACAACCTGCTTCAATCTCAGTAATAAAACCCTGAAAATGCTCGTTTTGATCCTCATGCACATCCTTGCCATGCAACGTGGAGAAATGTGAATCACAGTCCATCTCGTACCATGCACCCTGGGGAGCCCCCCACACCAGCCCCCCAGGCCAAGGGCTTTCCTTCTGGAAGGGGAGGGCCAGTCTGCCAACACAGGACATGCCCTCTTCCTGCCCACATCCTAAGGGCCTGGCCAAGCCTCCACAGCCACTGCCCACATGCCTCACCCCTACCCTGCCCTCTTTCCCCTTCCCTGCAAGGGTCTCCGGCCCCAGACCCCCAGGCTCCGCAAGCCTAAAAGGTCCCTCCCCACATCCCCTGTTGCCTCCACTACGGGAAAGACCTCTCCACACCCCAGGCCCAGGGTTAGCACCTGCTCAGGAGAATCTTATCTCAGACTTACTGAGAAGAGCTGCTGCAGGCTGATAATGAGAAGCAGACTGACTTTTTTACTCAGTTGTATTTATTTTTCTACACTCTCTGCATACAACGTGCCCCTTGTGTCGCCCCCCAAGCAGACCGCAGCCCCGCCCCACCCCGGGCACCCCTGCCTGCAGGTGGCAGCTACCTCTCCACATACAGCCAGGCACCAGGTGGAGAGGCGGCCGAGGAGGGCTTGCCAGGCCACAGACCTGAGAGGAAGCCCAGCTCTCTGCAGAGAGCCCTTCGGGGCAATTCTCCCATCAGCTTACTGTGCTAACAGAGAAGAGATGTGTGTAAGTTAGATGCTCTGCTGTCCCTAGTGCTGCCTATCTATTTAGACCCGTCGCGGGGCCATGAGGCAGGCACCACAGCAGCCCCCAGCTCCAGCCCCAACCCCACAACTGCCCACACACATGGCTACTGAGGCAGATACCCTCACTGCCTGCCCTGTGCCTGGGCTCGCCTTGCCCACCTGCCTCCCCTCTTTCATCCCTTCACAGACATATGCCCAGAGCCCCCTCAGTGCCTGGCACTGGGGGGACCCACACCCCTCACCTCATAAGAGACACTGCCCTTCAGGGAACCCAGGCACCTGCCCCGATCCTCCTGATAGAAAGGGGCAGAGCCAGCGGGAATATAGGTCATGGATCCCAAATCCAGGCCTCCTGCCCCTCTGGAGCCTGAGCTGAGGCAACCTCTGGACCGAGGCTGGGCTGCCACACTGCCCTCACTCCTGAGAGCACGCTGGGTGTCCTGGGGACCTAGGAAGGGTCAGTCAGTCATGTGAACACACTAGTGGAAGACTCTAGTGTGGCCGGACGCCCACAGGGCATTCTCCTGGGAGCCCGAGCCCCTCAAAGCCAACACATCCATGCCCAAACTCAGTATCGCCACCACTTCCCAATCTCTGTCTCTTCAAAAGGCAGCTGGGCCCTGCCCCAGTCACCCCCCACCCCCCACCCCCCAGCCGTTCTCATCAGGAAAAGATAACTGCTCATTGGGGGAGTGAAGAACAGCTCACCTATGTTCTCATTAACTCCCTCACACAGCCCCCCTGTTGGCCAAGCATCCGACCGCAGTTCACACACAGAGACTGAGCTTCAGGGGGACTGGCGGCTGGCCCACCAGCACCAGAGCCGGCTCCGACACACAGCCTGCTGGGACTCCTCCCGGTCTCTGCACACCAGCAGGAGAGGAGTGACCCCGTCCTGAGGGGCCCTGAACTGGCGTAGCCAATCTCTGGGTCAGGCAGGCTGCGGGGGCCTCACAGCTCCTCCAAGAAAAGGCCGGGCTTTGGGCAGAGCAGGGAGGGAGTCAGACCACAGGCCCAGCCTCAACCCTCACACACAGCCTGGCTACCCAGGGCAGACACGACTGGTGCCCACCGCACCCCTCTCTCCCCCCCTTCTCTGGCACTACCACAATACCCTTCCAGCCAGCCTCCCTGCCTCAACCTCCCCACAACTTGGCCCCTGCAGTGGCCTGACCGCTGCACTGCTCACAGGCCTCCCATCCCTCTCTGTGTCCTTATACCCAAATGCCAACTCTTGCCCTGCCTGGCAAGGCCCCCATGACCATCTTGTGTTCTCAACACTTCCAGGAAAGCCTTTCTCCTCCATCTCTCCCTGAGAACACCTGGCACTGTCCAACCTTGGGCCTTGGCCAGACAGTCCTTTCAGCTTGGAACACTCTTCTCTTTTGCCTCACAAAGCCCTACCATCCTTCACAGGCCAGTGCAACCTCCTCCCAGTGTTACCTCCTACGAGAAGCCTCCAGACATGAAGAGTCACAGGCGTGCCCTCAACACCATGCTGCACCTGCCCCAGGCTGCTTCACCCCAGGACAGGTGGCAGCCTGACCCCTCTCTACCATGAATTGTCCACCTCCGTGCCCCCCAATTCCAGGCCAGCGCCTAGCAGAGAAGAGGCATCAGCGAACATCTGTCCAACAGAGTATCCTCAGAGCCTCAGCACCCTGGTGTAGACCCTTCGCCAACAGTGGGTCCTGTCATCCCCAGGGCCAGTCTTGAGCTCAGAACAAACACTGAGTTCCTGAGGTGGCCACTGAGGAACTCTGGCCCACTCACCCCAGATGGATCCTAGCAATGCCCAGGCTGGCACACTCAGCTGTTCCCCCTGCCAGGAAACAGGGGGGGTCCACACCCACTGCTGCTCACCCAGTTCTGTCCCCACTCACACAGCAGAAAGAACAGTCCTGCATTGTCCTAAAAATTCCATCTCCCCCAATTGGAGACCAGCTCTACCTGTTCCAGGAGACACAGTGTAAGAGGCCAGATGGGACAGATCTGGGAGGGCACCAGGTGGGTGACCTTGCAGGGGCAGAGGGTGTCCTGGGCTCTCCCTCCCCCAGAAGTCTCATCAGGGCTGCAATAAAAAGTCTAGGATCCCACTGGCTGTCACTGTCAGCAGGGCACAGCCCCCTGGGCAGCCCCCAGGCCTTGAGTGGCTGCAGAGATGGTGCCACACATCACGGATCACCAATGACTGACAGACCAACTAGCCCAGCAGGGAGGCAGACACAGACCAGAGAAACAAGGAAATGTCCAAGTCCGGTCTTGACCTAGGCCTTGCACTCCTGGCCCAGAGCCTGGTGACAAGGGCTGCTCCTGAGCAAAGCGGGGGAGCTGGGCTAAGAAAGCACTGACCAGCTCTTACTTACCCGAGTGCCTGTGACGGTGAGTCCTCCAGCACAGGGTCTCCCAACCTCAGGGACACTGGGGGCCAGGTGATTCTTCACACTGGGAACGCCCTGCGGGCTGTGTACCAGCACCGGCACCCCCCTCCACAACATCGGCCTCCTGTGAGGGCCAGCAATGTGGGTGGGCATCGCTAAGTGTCCCCCTGTGGACCAGAGTCGCCCCAGCTGAGAAGCCCTGATCTAGAGGCACAGAGTCAGGTCCCCGGTGTCACGGTGCGGGGATCCCCATGTTCTCTCTCCCCCTTTCTTGCACCACATCAGATGGCCTCCTCTGCTCCATCCCCTCCCTGCCCACAGGCCCTCCTTGGGCCCAGGGACAAAGAAGGGGAATCCACAGGTGCCATGAGCCAGCTGACTAAGTGTCCAGTCACTGGGCCAAGCCCCTGCATTAACACCAATTCGCAAAACTGCACAGCAGGCACCACCACACCCTTCACCAGACGGGCAAGTGGGCTCAAACATTAAATCACCAAAGTGCCATGGCCAGTGAGAGTCAACGTGCAGATCTGGCCTGCGGGCCTGGGCTGTCAGAACCAGGGGCCATGGTCCACAGGTCCCGAGACACGTGCCCTCCAGGCCCAGGAACCAACATCAGGAGACAGATGGAGCCCCTCATCATGGGCCCTTTCCTGCCTCCCCTCCTGGCCATGAGGGGCCAGGCGTGACTGCTGAGCCCTGGACCCTCAGCTATGCAGCGGGCGAGCATGAGGCTGGCAGACCCTGGGGAGCTGGCACCGCCTCCCCTTGCTCCTGCCCCACGCCCAGCATGGACACGCTGGGAAATTAGGAACACAGGTCTCTAGGGTTTTGTATTGTTTCGGTAACTGCTCATAAAGTCAGGCCTCCCAGTCATGCTGGGGGAGCTTTCAACCCTCATTCATCCACCTGCTCTGGAGTCAGCCTGGAGCAGGAAAACCTGACCCTAAAATGCGGCTCTGACCCAGAAAGACCTCGGCAACCTCCAGTGGCGTCGGAGGAATGAGCCTGGTGGTGCTGGAGGCAGAGATGCCACAAACTGTCCTCTAGAATGGAGGCAGTGGGGGGTGAGGGGGGGGGGCAATCCGTCAGGGCAGGGGCCTGGGCAGAGCCTCCCATGCCCCAGGCACTGTCCGCTGACCTCCCACTGTCCCTGGGGCACATGCTACCCCCAACACACCTCCACCACAGTCCAACCCCGAATTCCACCTTCCCCCCAGAACTCTCTCCCACAGTCTTCTCCATGCTGGGTAATGGAAACCCCATCCTCGCACTCACTCGGCATCCTCCCAACTCCTGCCTTCCCTCCCCACCTCCCCAGCACTATCACCCCACATCTGTCTGCCAGGGATGACGTCCTCCCTAGTATCCCAAGTATCTAACCACTAGTCACTGTCCCACCATGCCCCTCCAGGCCCAACCACCCAGCCCTCACCTGGCCAGTCAGCTTACTGGGGCTCCTTGGCCCCAACACTCCTTCCCAACTCTGCAGCCAGAGAGTTCCTATTAAAACCTAAGTTGCGGGGATCCCTGGGTGGCTCAGTGGTTTAATGCCTGCCTTTGGCCTAGGGCGTGATCCTGGAGTCCCGGGATGGAGTCCCAAATCGGGCTCCCTGCATGGAGCCTGCTTCTGCCTCTGTGTGTGTGTGTGTGTGTGTGTGTGTCTATCATGAATAAATAAATTTAAAAATAAATAAATAAATACAGCACAAAATAAGAAAATACTTCATTAAAAAATTAAAAATTAAAAATAAAACCTAAGTTGCTGGGGGATACCTGGGTGGCTCAGCGGTTGAGTGCCTGCCTTCAGCCCAGGGTGTGATCCTGGAGTCGGGGTATCGAGTCCTGCGTCAGGCTCCCTGCACGGAGCCTGATTCTGCCTCTGCCTGTGTCTCTGCCTCTCTCTCTCTTTCTCTGTCTCTATGAATAAATAAAATCTTTAAAAAATAAAAAATAAAAATAAATAAAACTTAAGTTAGACCTTGTGACTCCCCTCAGAGGCCTCCAACTGCTTCATCCAGTAAAAGCCGGATTCCTCAAACACCCCACAGAGCCCACAGTGCCTTCCATGCACCCTTAGTGAGTTGGCCTTACAGACTCTTGAAGCCTGAGACCTCATTGCCCAATACAGTGGGCACTGGCTACGTGACCACCGGCCCTGCAATGTAGACAGTACAACAGGATTTTTACATGTATTTCATTTCCAATAATTTACATTTAAAAATTGATAGTTGGGGGTACCTGTCATGACATTGGGCTCCCCACTCGGCAGGGGGTCTGCTTGGGAGTCTCTCCCTCTGCCCCTTCCCTTGTTCGCATGCTCTCTCTCTCTCTCTCCAAATCAAAAAAAATATTTTAAAAATTGATAATCCATGTACTTATTGGAAAACTTTTAGATATATCTGCAACCGCTCAGGCGCGTGAGTCTGCTTCTTTCACCACAAATTCTGAACCCTAACACTGATCTGGTATTTCCACTGAAGATCTGGTATCTGACTGTGGGGTGCCATAAGGTGCACACTGGTTTTCAAGGACTCAGTATGAAAAACAGAACGTAAGCTCTCCATAATTCCCTCCATTGAAGACATGTTGAAATGGAATATTTTTACTATATTGGGTTCAATAAAAAATATCATTAACAGAAATTTCACATCTCTCTTTTCACTTCCATATTAACACTCTCACTTCTTGGGAACATAAGGCCCCGCGCATGCATTCCATGTGTTGGGGCAGAGCCACCGGGGATGCCAGCATCTTCCAGCACCTTCCGACCCGGCCCCCCCCCTCCCCTACTTCCTTCTCCATCACCTCCCCATGACCCTTCAACACATGCCACCTCCCGGGAGCTCTTGCCCAGCAATGTGGTCAAAATCAGGACCCTCCCCTGCCTTCCCACCTAGCTTTGTTTCTCTTGATAGCATTTAATATCTTCCAGCAGAGTGTATAACAGCATCACAGTTAGTGTCAGGTGTACCTGCAACCCTGTCCTGGGGGCTGGGGTTTCTGTCTGCCGGGTTCTTCCTATGATCCTGGCAGTACCTTGAAAAACGTGGGTCGTAATAGATGTCCTACAAACCGTTGGCAGTCACTGACTTTCCCGCCTGGGCTCTCTACACAGCTAGAAATGCCTCAGGGGCAGTGCCAGGCACATAGTGGGCACTTGTATGGTAGGTTGGCCTGTCACCATGATCACTGGGGAAACAGAGGCAGCCTCACTGAGTCACAACATGGAAGGCAAAAGCAAGTACCAAGGGTCTTTCCATCGGACACAGCACCTCCTCCCCATGCCCCCAGGAAAGCTGCCCAGTGGCAGCCTTGGATACTTTAGGGGAAGGGACATTTCCTTTCCTTCCCATCGATTTTTATTCTCCCAGTGAGAAGAAGACAAATCTGTTTCCCTTCCGCCAAAAGGCCTCAAGCCACGGCTACTTACATTATAGTAATTAAATCCCTGCTGCTAGGAGGGCTCAGGAGTGCACAGGCCACATGCCAAGGGCTGGCCTGCGGGGAGGGAGGCTGGCCAGAAGGGCCTGAGCGTGACGAAACCCACTTAGCCTCAATGCCTGGGCAGTCTCTCCTCCCAGGACAAGAGGCTAACCCTCTCCAGCCGCCCCCCACCCTCACGCCCTGGCCCCCTCTGGCCCTCGCCTCCCTCCTGGGGGAGCTCTTCCATCCACAACCTCACTTCTCCCATTTTCCAGATGACAAAACTGAGGCCAGAAGCCAAGCCTCCACACCCTAGTCCAAGGCCTCGCTCTGCACCTGCATCTCTGCCGTGCTCAGCATGAGCCGAGAACTGCATCACGTGCTTTGCCCGCAGCAGTGGCTGGTTCAACCCCCACAGCTGCCCTGGAAATAGGGTTATCATTAACCCCCAAGGAGACAGAACAGAAGCATTAAGGCAGCTCGCCCCAAGCCACTCAGGCAGTAAGTGACGGAGGCCGGATCTGGACCCAAATCAGCTGTGTTTGCAGAGGCCAAGGCTGGGCTCTCCTGGGGGTGTGGGAGCAGCAGAGCTGGCTGGGGGTGGACGCCAGGCGCGGACAGAGACGGGGGACAAGCAAGGACATGGACAGAGGGGGGTATAGGCAAGGACATGGACAGAGGGGGAACAGGCAGGGATCTGGACAGAGAGGGAGTTGGGTGAGTGGAAGCCCCAGCCTCCAGCTGTAGGTCAGAACCGGGCTGCATGCGCCCGCTTCTGTCCCCTCAATGCGGTCACCTCTTCCACACGAGCCCAAGTCTCACTCGGTGTTGGACCCCAGAGCAAAGCAGGGCACCTGGCACCTGCCAACCTCCTGAGCAGAGAGGTGCTGAGGAGGTGGAGTGGGTGGGTCCCCAGGGTGATGTAGGCAGGACCCACCGTGGGGAGGGGTCACTGTAGGATAGGCTTCATGGCCCGGCAGCAGCCGGGGCACATGGTCAGGGCTAAGGCTGGTCCTTTGGGTTTGGGTGGGTACATCTGTGAGTGGAGTCTTCAGGTGATACTGGGGCAAACTACAAGGGCAGCAGCAGGCACGGACAGCCTGTCCCCATGTGACCGTGTGCCTGCATCCCCACATCCCTGCGAAGCTGGGGGCAGAACTGTGATGTCCGGGCTCACAGGGCTGGAGGCTGATTTTCTCACCGGGGTTGCGTAGTCAGGATCCTGCAGGGCAAGGGCAAGAACACCTCATACAAGGCTGTGGCAGCCTGGCTGACCCTATGGAGCCTCAGGGGACCTCCGCCCAGAGCCCAGCCCGTCATTTTGCACACCGAGCTTCCTGGAGGACCCACAAACCTCTGCAGCCCTCCCACCCCACGGAACTCCAATCCCCTGCTGAGGCCACAAGGCAGGCAGAGTAAGGGGATTGACGGGCTGGGTGGGCAGCTTCAAGGAGCAAGTACAGCTCTGGGGCTTCAAAGGGCCAGGCCAGGAGATGGCCACAGAAGGCACAGGCTTTGGGGACATGCCTGGGTTCAAATCACAACTCCGCTCCTCCATGCTGTGAGGCCCTGGGCACACTCCCTGACTTCTCTGAGCCTCAGGCAGGGACACCCGTGCAGATGAGGGACGCCCTTGGTCACGTTCACTTTCTTCTCCCCGATCTATCCTTATCTTCACTCCTGAATAAGATTCCCTGTTGCTCTGAAGCCACTTTTATGGAAGGCGAAGACATTTCCATTTTATGCAAATAGTGCCTTCTCCCAGCAGCTGAGGACAGGAGCATTATATACGACCTGTCCACCCACGGAGGACACCCTCACAGCCCCACCTCCACCCTGCCCCTGTGTCATCTCACGCATGACGGATCCTCCCTCGTTGGCAGACAGTCAGTGTCTTGTGCCAGACGCTGTCCCGCCCAGCTCAGCACCATCATCCCCCTAGGAACAGGGAAAACATTAGGTCCTGCCCAGAGCCAGACGGGCAGGAGTCACAGAACCTGCTGAAGGAGCCCCTGGGATCCCATGGCCACTGGGCTCTGGGAGGAAAAGCCTTGGAGATGGGCATGGACCACGGAGCCCCCGGGGCCAGGTCTGTGCCACACACAATCCTCCATCCTCACCCTTAGCCACAGGGACGATGGTCCCATTTCCAGACAAAGAGGCCCCTGCTCAAGGCCCCACAGCTAAATAGGACAGTCAGGATCTAATCCTGGTCTGTGTCAAAAGCCTGAGCTGTCTTAGGAAGAGTCTGCAGGGAGCCACACGTCCCATCAAGGAGAGACCCTTGTGGCTGACTCGCGTTCTTAAGGACATAGACTTTTACAGGCCTAGAACCGGCATATGGCCCACCATGTGGACGTGTTCAGTGGGACAACACCTGGATTTCCCAGATTCCCGCTGTACTTGCCACTCGCGATGCTGAGTGGCCCTGAACAAGTCACATAACCTCTCCGAGCCACTGCCCTGCCTTCCTCACACCTGCTGGGCCCATGGGACCTGGCAGCTCAGTGCAGAGGTGTGATTCCATGCCTGGCCAGGTGTGCCACCAGCTTCCCTAGAGAAGGCCACCCCTTCAGGCCACCAGCTCTGAGCCCCTCCAAAGGCAGGAGCCCAACTGACTGACACACGCAGCCCAAGCCCTCGTCTTGGAGGAAGGTGACATCACCTACGGCAGTGACTCCCAGTGCTCCCACGTGTAGGAGCTATGAGGACCCTGGCAGAGCAAGCCAGCGTCTGACCCAGTGGAAGCCAGAAAAGTGAGAAAATGGCTAAGCCCCAATCTGTGAAAATCAGGAATCTTCTTAAAAAGGAGAAGAGCTCTGCAAAATCCCTGTGTGGACGCCGGCAGTTGCCAAGTCAGGCAAAGGCGCTGGGAAGGACTCCCCTTGTTGGCAGCCCGGGGGTGTGCCTGCCAGCAGCTGGCCACTTACCCACCACAGCACATTCAGTTCTCGCCAGGCTGCCGAGCAGCCCTCCCTCCACACACAAGCGGGAAATTGAGACTTGGGGTGCCGGCGCCACTGGCCTTACGGCCCCCACAACCAGACTGGCTCCGCACACAGGGACTCCTTCCCTTCTGCCCCTGGCAGGCTCCCACCTTTGTGGGTTTCTCTATCCATAAGTTCAGCAAAGCACGGTTCCTAGAGATGCCACTGGCAGGTCTGGGGCCCGTGAGCTCTCAGGGGTAGATGTCAGCAGCTCAGCCCCTGTGGGACTGGCCTTAGGACAGCTTTCCTGCTCATCTGACACTGACATCACGCCTGTCCCTTAAGGAAAATGCCCAATGAGCTGACTCAAACACAACAGATGCCAATTTGCATATTATTTCACACATCATTTGCATGTTGTTCATTTAGTGCCACCACGGCTCTGCTCAGAACACAACTCTCGTTACCTTGCAGCCAGGCAGGCCCTGTAGAAGAAGTGTCCTCCACACAGGGCAGGCCCTGACCCCTGGCATGTCCCTCACCACCCAGCCTAGGAGTGCTACCAGTGGCCGCCACAGGAAGCCAAGAAAGGACTTGGTCCAGCAGCCCTACTACCCTGCATTCCCTATCACATGTCTCCAAGGAAAGCCTGTCATCTTGAAGATGTATGAGAAAGCCCCCGAGTTTCCTGGGCCCCCTGGTTCTATCCCAGGACAGCCTACTTGCTGGCCCTGACCCTGCCACCCCATGTTCTCCACTTCATTCTGCCCGGTCATCATGCATCCCCCTGACCTTCCTCCTGGACTCTCAGTCTCTGGCCTGGCTTGAATCCATGGGCTTATTTTTGTTCTCTCTCCACCTGTCCTGTTTGTGTGGACACACCCAGTTAGCTGTGCCCAGGCCACAGATTGCTGACCATGAGTTAGGACAGCCAGGTCCCCTGAGGCAAGAAGGCTCCAGAAGCCCAGGCCAAGCCATCACTACAGCCTTGCTTTCCGGGAACATCCTGCTTCCCCTCGCTTGTCTAGACACACCCATGGGGACCCATCCAGACCATGATGGGGTAGCCTGTCATCCAAGGGGAGGCCATCGGTTAGATGAGGAGGGAGCACCAACCACATATGCTCGCCTCTTCCAGGGTGGAGGGCGACATGTGCACTCATGCCCCTCCACGGTCCCCTGGGTGGTTGTGGGTTAACAAGAGAATCTTCTGAGCAGTGGGCTCCTAAAAGCAACAACTGGTAGATGTCAAGGCTCAGCGTGTGCCTGACTCTGTGCCAGGTGCTAGGCTGCAGCCAGAGGCTCTGATTCCCTCTTGACGTCTGAGAAATGGGCTTCAAATTCAAGACACTCCCTGGAGACCCACCCCCTATTGCCACCGAGTCTGAACTAAACCCAGAGCCCACGTCCTTAACTGACCACCATGCCAGCTTGGCTGCGCCAGATCATATCAACTCTCAGAAAAGAAAAGCAGTGGGTCTTTAATGTGGGATGCTGAGTTCCTGCAAACTACAGATACCAACTGAACCTTAAATCGCCTTTGTGCCCTCGTCCTTGGCACGAGCACCCTACACCCTTCGGAGAACCTCCAGGGTGAGACCTGGCTCCAGACCCCTTCCACTGCTCTGCCCCTTGGCCCCACTCCTGTCTGACGTCCTCACTCTCAGAAAGGTCCCTGCCTTTAATCCTCCCATTCCATTCTGGTTAATCCTGGGGAGTTGCGGGGGGCAACCACTGTCCACAAGGAGCCCCCAACACCACGACGTGCTGCCTCTCTCTTCCGTGCCCCCAACACCATCAGCAGATGCTGCAGGCAACCCATGTGGGTGGCACCTGGGTTCAGGCCTGCCCCCGTTCCCCAAGACAGAGCGTGAGGACTGCGGCCTGTGGTCTCTGCAGTACAGCAAACACATGTGGTAGGCCAGAGGGTGCTGGAGCAGGGTGGGGGGGAAATGAGTGAAAGCCCTGCCGTCATTTTTGATCCAAAGAAACAGAGGCCCAGAGAGGCAAAGGGCCTCGACAATGGCCACACAGCAAGACAGAAGCAAGAGGGGAAGCAGATAGGTCTTTAACATTATGCCTGACAGAGCCAAACACAGCCTCACACCAGGAAGGAGGCAGTGAGGACTTGTGGATGAAGAAGAAAACTCTAGAACCAGGGACGGAGAAACATTTAGAGCTTCCCTCATTCAAATCATCCATGGCAGGGTTTGGAACAAGCAGGCGCTAGAGACTCAGGCTCTGGCTTTAGAACCATTGCTCCTGAGGGGGCAGCGGGTGCAACCACACACCCCTCTGCAGCTCAGCTTTCCACCTGGGAGCCACAGCTGCTTGCAGGAACCCTGTGGCCATGCTGGGGTCGCAAGGATTGGCAAGCATGGAAATTCCACATGCGCCCTATGTGCTGAGCCCAGCGGGTTGCCCCAGGAGGAGCCCTGCAGCCAGTACAGGGGCAGGAGAGGCACCCCATGGAAGGAGGGAGTTCTGCCAGCTACAGAGGGTAGGCATCAGGCAGGCTGAAGGCGTTGGACACCATCCCCCCCAGTGCCACCAGCAGGGCCCCAGGTCAGCATTGGCAGCCCTCCAGCACTGCCCCTGGGTCTGGGTACCATCTCGCCCTGGACCCAGGCTACCCCAGCACCCTGCACTGGCCCCTCCCAGGACACAGCACTTGGGGCACCTGCATGGGCTCCCACCTTCCTGTCATCCTGGATAAAGTCCCTCCTAGCCCAGCATCCTCAGTATTTGGCCCAGTATCCAGCATCCTGGGGCTCCAGCCCATCAGCCTCCATCTGCCTCTTCTAGGAACCACAAGCAGCTTCTCAGGCAGCAGCAGGAAAGGGAAGAGGCCTCCACTGGGAGTTAGGTTCTCACCCCAGCCGCTCACAGTGCAGCTTGGCCTGGGGACAGGGGACAAGGGTATAAGACCCCACCCGCTCCCAGGGCAAGCCCCCTCCCACAACCTTGACACCCACCCCCACCCCCACACTGCAGAGCAGCCCCTCTCCTGTCTTGGTGCTCACAGGCAGTGCTTCCCCCCCTGCCCTCCTCCCCCTGCCCCACCTGCCAGCCATCCTTCCCCCCAATCCTCCTCCCCACTTCCCTCCTCCAGCAGCTCCAGCTGAGCTCCTGGGGGGCAGGGGGTGCCCAGGGCCCCTCAGAACCCATCAGCCTCCTCCGGACTTTGTTCAGTAGAAGAAAAGGCACAGAACTTCCTCCCTGTGGCTCCTGAGAACAGTGTGGTCTCAGAATACCCCACCCTCATTATTTAAAGAGGAATAGCTGATTTTCTTGTTTCTCTCTCTCCTTTTGGGGTTTTAAAAGAAAGAGGAGAAAAACAGGTCCGACAGAGCGGCAGGGCTGACTGGCACTGAGCTCCGACACCCTCACACCCTGGCTCCATCACACATTCTCCCCCAAACGTGCGGTACAAATAACGGCCACAAAACCAATGCTCTCTGCTGATTCTGCAGCTCTAGCCAGGCTGCAGTGTCTCTACAGAGGTGACTCGAATTTCTTTTCATTTTATGTTTCTTTACCTTCTATTTTTCAAAGCAGATCTTTGGCCCATGGCCTAGCCAGTGCCCCTCCCTGAAAGCCCAGTAAGGGCCGCACGAGGCAGTCTCCCAGCCTCCCAATCAGCCCGCCGGGGCCACACACCCAGGGCCACGCCATGCCACGAGGAAGGGGTGTCGGCAAGCACCCTGGACCACTATAAACAGGGTGATGATGCACCGAGGACAAGCATGCACTGCTGAATCGCCCCTCTGCAGTTACACACATTTGACTCACATGTGGGCTATCCGCAAATGTTGTAAACAGGGTCACCAGCACCTGGTATGGGAGCACAACCTGGCCTCCACACTCTCAGGGCCTCTCTTGCCCTCCCTGGGCCAGGACACTCCAGGTGACAGTGTGACCTCAGGACACTCAGACTCTCCCACCTCCTGCAACCCTGTCCTCCAGGTCCTCATTCAGGGACAGTCCACATGGGGTCAGTCCCTTTCATTCCCCGTGGAAGAAAGCAGAGAATTCCAGAAAGCAGATGCTCTGGCATGAGCCAGTGGCTGACATTACAACCACTGACACGGGTACCCTGATGTATCTCCTCCCAAACATCAGGTCGTCCCGACAGCCACCCACCTACCCCAGAGGGCTCCCAGGTCTGGCAGGAGGTGCAGCCCAGTCTCCTAACCAAGCCCACCTGCTGCTCTGCCCCTCTGCACACAAGGTCCTCATGACCAGGGAGGGCAAGGGCATGGACAGCTGAGACTCCATCACTCAGGCTGGAGGATGAGGGTGGACTCCCTGACCCCTGTGAGGTCAGCAAAGACACACAACAAGTTACCCTAAGAGACCCCATTTTCTTTGAACAGGAAATGACCAGGATCTGCTGGGCATGCTGAAGGGCCTGCCATTTGCAAGGCAGCCTCCCGTGAGCTGTTCTGTTCAAGAAAGAGCATCTGGGGTGAGGGAAGAAGCACCGTCCCTCCAACTCCCACCCATGGCCAGGGCGAGCCCAGCAACAAGGCCAGGCAGGGCTAGTGGGACGAGCAGAGGGGTGGAGGGTCCCCTTGCAGGAGAAGCTGGTGAGGCGAGTTGGTGTGGACAGTAGGGGCAGAGGGACCTGAGACTCAGTCAGAGAATGAGCCTGGGGTACTGTGAGGCTGAGCACAAACCAGGTAAAAGAGAGCTGCCCTGTTCCAGTAATTTCCAGACTGACACCAGAGGTCCCTGAGAAATAGGCCCACAGGGAGTCAGAGAAACTGAGCCACCGTGAGGTGGCAGGCTGGGCCTGGGGAGTCTGCAGGCCGGGGAGGAGGGAGACCGGCCCCAGCTTCCCCTTGACCCAGTGAATGAGTGCAGCAGGCAGCTCAAGGCAACAAAGTGGGTATACCTCCAAGCAGCTTTGGAGAGACATGGAAGGCCAAGGAGGACTCCCCAAAGATGCTCTCCCTGTTCGGGTCAGGGGCAGCCCTGTACCAGTGGGTGCCCGCAAGGGCCACCTGTGGCCCTTCTCTGCAAGGAGCCTCATGGCCTGGGCTCTCCTGGCATCCAGGCCCAGGTTCAGCCCAGCTGCCTCCCCTGCCACCCCCTGGGGCTTGTGAGGAGGGAACCAAGAGCCACTCTTCCTGGCTTCTCGCCAACTTCTTACCTCCTCGCACTGACTGCCTCATGCATGAACTCTAAACAGGCTCAGGGCATGTTCTGTTCCTTCTCAGGGGAACCAGGCCCACACATCCAGTTCCTCCCTGGCAACAGATATCAGCCAAAGATGCCAACGGGAGTCCGCAGCCCCGTGGAAGAAAGCAGAGAATTCCAGAAAGCAGATGCTCTGGCATGAGCCAGTGGCCTTCCATTGCTTGCGGAGAAAGCATGCCCCCGTCCCAAGGGCCTCTGTGTGGGACACACCATCATCAACGCAGAGCTACCCAATCCACCAGAGCCACCTCCATGCAGGTCGCAAAGCCAACCCGACACACAGAGTTCAGCAGAAGACTGTGCTGCCAGCCCAGGGCCCGGTAGACGATCCTCCGTCCTCACTGAAACCCTCTCACCACGGTAGAGCCTGATGTACTCTCCCAGAAAATGGGACCGAGATTAGAGACCATTTCCAGGCAGAAGACCCACCCTTGTCAGAACTTCTCCCCAAGAGGATGCAATTTCTCCCGCAGGCAACAAGTGTTAGTCCCAACCTGTGAGGGCCCAGCTGGTGGAGGAGCCAGAGCTGGAGGAAGACGTCTCTCCTCTCATCACCACTATTAATAACAATGACAATGGGCCCATGTTGGAGCCTTACACTTATCAGATTTGCTCGCCCCACTGACAGCTGGGGAGACAGGCTCACAGAAGTTACCCGGCTTGTCCACGATCACAGCTCTTGAAGCAGCAGAGCTGGGATTCAAACTCCACTCTGATTTTTTTAAATGATCCCGTTTGTGTGGGAGCGGAGAGGGAGAGCTGCCTTACCCCTTCTGAGTCCTGAGGGCCTGACATAGGAGAAACCCCAAAAGTGCCAGTCCCTGAGGGACTCAATGCACAGGTAGGCTGACGGAAAGGCTGGGGGGAGGTCACAGCGAGCCCTGCTGATCACAAACCATGCCATCTCAGGGGCAAGCAGAACCTTCCTGATCATGACCCCTCAGGCTACCATGGAGCTCAGCAACCTAGACACTCGGACACCCAGCCCTGAGGACCACGTCATTCTTCCTTTACACTGCAGTCTGCTTTCCCTGGCTCCAGGTCAGGTCCCCTCCCGGAATACTCCATAGGAATAGCACCTGCTCCAGACCCTTCCCTGCCAGCAACAACCCTCCCCTGGCATCATGACCAAGGTACACTGACCCACCCCATGCTGGGGCCCATCCCCAGAAGAAGCCATTCCCTCAAGAGCTCTGACCATGGAGCCACTGGGGTGCTGGCCCCCCCTTCCCCTTGCCCCCTAGCGCTTGCGCCTTTCTCAGTCTCCCTGGCTGTGAGCTCCTGGTCCCCATGGGTGGCCGGAGGGTGCCAGGGCTATGCTGAGGGTGCCAGCCCCTCCATGCCCCCCGCCCAAGCGCCAGCAGGAGAGGCAGCCCAAGGGAGCAGCAGCAGGCTCAGAGGCTGGCTTCAGGGATGACTAAGTGAGCTGCTATTCCCGGGGAAACCCCGCTCACTTCTGCTCTCTGAGGGGCTCAAATCCTGGCACTATTCAGATGCAAGAGGCTTCCAGGGGCTATCCTCTGCTGGGGCAGCCTCCTCTGAGCAGCCGGGCCCTTGGGGGACCCTATCCGCTCAGAAGGAAGTCTTGGTGCTGACCACTCAGGTGGCCTGACAGGTCTACCCGTGCCCTGCTGGAGAGAGAGGCTAGTAATGAGGGAAATCCGATCAGCACCTCCTAGGTCTTTGCGGCTGGATTTCGACAAGGAATGTGGCAGTCCCACAGCAGCTGTGCCCAGCCTGAAACAAGCTCTATTTGAAACCTCCAACAGCTGAACCCCTCCCAGCCACCCCCTGCCCAAAATGACAAATAAGAAAAATCCAAGGGACAAGCCAGCACGCACACACACACTCCCATACACCCTCCCCCAACAACACACTGGGGGTGAGGGGTAGAGTAGGAAGAAATCCACCTGCCCGATGAATGCCCAGGTCCCCTAGCCCTCCAGCCCGCAGTGCAAGGGCCCCCAGCAGGCAGAGTGCTGGCAGAAACCCACCTGCCTCCATGCCCACGCCCCTGGAGGCTGTGGTTTCCAAGCCCAGGCTGAGGCTAAGCCAAGCTGCCAGCCTCGGCCGGTGTGCACATACTCCACCTTATATCCTGAGAGGCGGGCACGGGGCGTGGGCTCCCAGCCACCAGCCACTGGGAGCCCTGTCATCCCACCCATCCAAAGGAGAGGTGCTCCCCGGGGCTAAGGCCAAGGCAGTGCCCACCTGCTCTGCCAGGGACACCTGTAGCCGGTTTCAGCAGGGGCTGTTTACAGGCAGCAGCTCTATCCTGAGTGCTCTTTCCTGGGGGAAAGGATGGTGGGCTCCCTCTGCCCGTGTTTTCTCCTGTGCCCCCAAGGGACTTGGGTCACTGGTGCTTTTCTATTTTGCCCAAAGTCTGTCAGGGATGAGGAGGAAAACAGAAACTTGAGAAGAGAAGGAGAAGCCAGAGACAGAAGGGATAGGCAGAGAGTCCCCACCCCCCACCCAGACATTTATTTCTCTCCTATCCTCGGGAAAATGGAGTGCAGTAGAGGAGGAAGGCGCAGGAACTGGCAGGCACATCAAGGCAGAGTGTAATTAATTGGTGCGTTAAGCCGCTGGGCTCCGCTTTGGTACGAGTGAGCCAGGAGAAAAACGATTTCTCAGAAGGGAATCTTTCATCCTCCCTAACACAGAGTCTGCAACAGACACAGTGAACAGGGATGCCCCCCTCCCCCCAAAGAAAGCAAGGAATGAATTCTCCCCGGATTCAGAAAGAAAACCATGGGAAGTTAGAGTGTTCCATATAATTGAGCAAATGCCTCTCCCACCACCGCCTCTCCCCTCCATCAATCTCTCTCTCTCTCTCTCTCTCTCTCTCTCTGTTGCTACCTACATATTCCTTTTGTTCAAGGTATAAAGAGAAACCACAGCCCCTACCTTTGAGTACAAACCCCAAGAGAGCTCGGTCTCTATCACCATAACAACAATTCCAAACATCCCAAAAATCAGAGCATAGTCACTGAGCCGCTTCCTCTTTTCAAACAGGGCCCTCCTGTGCCCCAGCTTATAACCAATGTTTTGGTTTTTCCGCTTGTTGGCTTTGGGGAAGGTGGTGCTGCTGGCGGTGGTGCCGGCGTGCTGGTGGTTGTGGGTGGCGTTGGGGTGGTGGAGCAGGGTCTGGTGGGCATGGTTGTCCTCCCGGGAGGAGATGATGATTTCTGGGGGGTTGCTAGGGCTGACGAGCTGGAGGGCTTGGCCTTCGGGCTCGGCCTCAATGAGGTTCCTCCGGGAGGCACTGAGCCGGCTCAGAGGCTTCATGACCCCACCACTGTACTTGCAGGAGCTCATGGCGATCTCCGTGAAGGGGTTGCTGTCCCGACGGTGCACCAGGGGGCTGGCCTGCCGGTGCCGGCTGCCTCCACCAGGCCCACTTGTGGCTGTGGAGCTTGGAGAGTGGCCAAGCAAGTGGTCATTGAGATTGAGCTGGCTGCCCTGCCTGGAGGAAGGGTGGAGGACGGCAGTGGAGTTGGCCGAAGGGGGGCCCCTGAGCGTCGTGGGAGAGGAGTGCAGCAGGCCGGGCTGGACAGGCTGGCTCTGGAGTTGGGCAAGCAGAGACAAGGGATGCGGTGGTGGTGGCGGCTGCTGCTGGAGCTGCGCAGGCTGAGGCGGCACCAGGGGTCCCGGGGACTGCTGGGGGGCCGCGGCTGGCTGCTGCTGCTGCTGCTCGTCCCCGGAGGATGGACAGGGACACTTGGGGTCTTCATCCAGGTCCCCCACCCCCGAGTCATGGAAGTGCCCAGAAGTGTCCATCTTGGGGCCTGGCTGGATTCCCTGCAGCACAACTCCCCACCCCAAAGCCACCCTCGCTCCAGAGATGTGCTCAGAGGGAACCAGGCTTCCAAGCCCCCACCGCGTGTCTTGGCCCCAGTCTTCTTCTTGGTTTCGGTTGCCTGGGGCTGCCCGGGGTCCAGACGCCGCCACTCAAGGATGCATTGCACTGGGCAGGAGGAGCCCGGAGCCAGAAGCAGCTGAGGAGGAACTCCGTCTCAGGAGGTGGCCCTCTGGGAGCGCGCAGGGCCGGGCTCAGCCTCACTCCTCGCGGGCTCAACAGCTTTGCTCCCCTCCTGCGGCCAGCGCTCCGCTGCAAGCCCAGCCCACTCCGAGGCCGCGGCCCTCATTGGCCCGGCCCAGGTGTCCACCGCCTCCTGGCCCCGCCCCAGAGGCGGGGCCTGCCGCCCGCCCCTCCTGCCCCCCCACCCCCAACCCGGGCCGCGCAGCGAGGGCTGGGAGCTGTAGTTTCCGCGGCCCACCCGGGCCGCCCTCCCCCCGGCGACAGGTGCTGCAGGAGCCCTTGAGTCTTGGCGACCCGGCCGTGCGCGCCCGCGGGGCGCTGGGAGGGGGAGCGCGGCCTCCGGGGGGGACGCACCCCGATGCGCGGGCGGCACGCGGGAAGACCAGCCGGGTCGGCCCCAGATGGACCTGTAAACGCGGGGAGGTGGGCCTCGTGTTCCCAGCTCACGGATGATGCCCTGACACGTGGAGCGCCTGCGTCAGGGTCAGCGTGCGACCCCAGGTGCGTGAGCTCACCTACTGAGCGCCGCGGTGCCGGTGCAGGGCGCTCTTTGTCATTTCCAGCCGGCACTTCAACCCTGTGCACATGATGTCATGGTTCTCCTTTTACGGATGAAAACTGAAGGAAAAAAAAATCACACAAGCAGCGATAAGTCACTCGGCAGATGTGACCCAGCTGGTCATTGAGGAGCGCTGACCCACGGCTCGGTACCTCTCCCGGGATGCCTTTCCACCGTGGCGCTGGGCTCCAGGAATATTCTCAAGAGATGGTGGGAAAGAACCCGAGAGCAACGCGTGGAAGCAGAACTGGCCTTCGTGTGACGTGGACCATGGCTCCAGCCGGGCATCACGGACTCAGAAGACAGCCTGGCAGGAAGGCAGAAGACCCTCGGGGTCACTCCCCCGGGATCTGCCCCCTGGGGCTCTGAGAGTCAGAGCTGGGGGCAGCTGCTGGCTTCCTGGGTTCAGAGCCATCAAGTATTTATTAAGCTTCCACCGTGTGCAAAGAGAGTTCCAAAGAGACAGGACCAGCGACCAGCACTGCATGCATTTCTACTTCTAACCACAGCAGACTTTTTTTAAAAAGATTTATTTATTCATGAGAGACACACAGAGAGGCAGAGACATAGGCAGAGAGAGAAACAGGCTCCCTGCGGGGAGACGGATGCGGGACTCAATCCATGGCAGACGCTCAACCACTGAGACACCCAGGCGTCCCTAACCCCAGCAGATTTAGGAGTCAATGAGGAAGGGGTCATTATGGGATTCCCCAGGCACACCTGGGGTTTTAAGAGGGAGGAATGCTGTCTCCTGTCCACCTGCTTCCCTAAGTAGGAAGGGAAAAGAGCAGGAGAGCCATGCACACATGCACAGTGGGTTTTAGAGCAGCTCTCTTGAATGGTGAGCATTAAGTGGGCAGAGCTCCCAAAAATGGTCCCTATGTATGCCAGTCTCACCTCTCCAATCCCTTATTGGCCCTGCTAAGAGCTAAATATTACTTGTAATCTAAGCTACAACCCCAAAAACCTGAATAATTACAATTACACAGAATAACCCTGATTGTTGTTATTATTGCCAGCTCCCTGATCATCCTCCTGCACCCTCACTGCCCCTACAAATCATAGTGCCAGGGTCAGACACAAACTTGCAGGCCCTTCAGAGCCCACCCACCCTGCAGCATGCCCTGCCTGCTTGCCGCTTCCCCTCTGTCTTCCTGTTTTCCCACACACACATCCCAAACAGAGCACCTGTTTTGTTTAAGGCTCCAGAGTACATACTTGGGCTTAATGATTTCCTAATAAGTTATCATTACTATGTTGTTAGTGACAGCACGTGCCATTAGTACTGGTCCTCGGTGCCAGATACAGCATCTGGGCTGTGAAAAAATCAGGTTTCAGGAACAGACTCCAGTCCTGGGCATTTCTGTGCCCACGCCACCACCGTGACATGCCTTCTTCTTCAGCTGACCTTTCTGGGCCAGCCTCCTGCCTCTGGCTCTCCTGGCTGTGCCATCTGGATCCACACAGGAACTGTTAGAGTGGTCCTGCTGTCACAGTAGGAGGGGATGAGAAATAGCCTGGGGGCAGGGGGAAAATCAAACAGTGCTACAACCGAAGATCACCCACAGACTCACCTGGAAATGGGCTGGAGCTGGACAGCTAAGATACTGAAGCAGCTCACACCCCCCATGCAGCCTCCCTGTTTGGAGTGGGGAGAGCAGAGCCTGAGCTTTGTGGCAGACAGCCCAGGTTGGAGTCCTTTTGCCACACAGTGACCACGTGACCTCGGGCAGGGTAACTACCTTCTGATCTTCAGCGTCCCACTCTATAAGACGAGAGTTCCTGTCTTACAGGGTTTGGAGGAGGGGTTGATGCAGGTCAGTGTTGAGTGGGCCATCCCCCCAGACCACACGGGCAACTGCTCTGCCTCAGGGCCTGACCACAGCAGCTCTTCCATCCTGGCCTGCAGTTCTCTTCCTACCACTGCTGCATGTCCAAACCCTCCCTGTCGGGAAACCCCAGCATATCCCCTTGCCCCCACCTATAACCATGTCTCCAAAACAACCCTGGAGTTGGAGCCATCAACCATTTTACAAATGAGGAAACCGAGGCATTAGGCAGGTTTTGAAACTTGCCTACAGTTACTAACCAGTAACTAGTGGCATAGCTAGAATCAAACCCAGATCTGTACAACCCTAAAACCCCAGCACTTCCCATCCGTCCTGAAATCTATATCAATGGGATTCAGTCTTATTGGTATTTATTAAGCTAAACTTTACCATATGACTCACATAATCAGCCGTCAGATGCTTATGGTTTCACTATAAAGGCAAGCTACACTTGCATGGGGTGATAAAGAACCACAACGGAGATCCAAAGCATGGTCTGGACAATAGAGTTCATTGAAGGCAGAAGGTGATTGACAGAAGTTTCATGGAGGTGGTGGGTCTTAAGCCACACCTTGAAGGATGGGCTCTTCCTCCAAACAAGTGAGGCCTCCTTAGTGTAGCGGCTCACCTCAGAGACATCGTGGGCTCAGTCCCAGACCACTGCAATAAAGCAAGGACCACAATAAGGAAGTCAAATAAGTTTTTTGGTTTCCCAGTACACTATACTGTAGTCTATTAAATGTGCAATTGCATTATGTCCCAAAAACCCCAATATATATAGATATAGATTATATATAGATAGAGATATAGATATAGATATATAGATATATAGATATATCTTAACTAAGAAATATTTTATGATGGGGCACCTGGCTGGCTCAGAGGAGCATGTGACTCTTGATCTCGGGGTTGTAAGTTCAAGCCCCACGTTGGGTGTAGAAATTACTTAAAATCTTTTAAAAAATACTTTATTGCTAAAAAATGCATCCTTTGAGCTTTCAGCAAGTCATACTCACTGATCACAGATCACCATAACAAATATTATAAAGTTTGAAATATTGCAAAAATTACCAAAATATGACACAGAGACACAGAGTAACCAAATGCTATGGGAAAAAAATGATACCAATAGACTTGCTCGATGCAGGCTTGCTACAAACCTTCCGTTTATTTAAATTAAAAAAAAAACTGTATCTGCAAGGTACAATAAAGCAATGAGCAGTAAATCCAGGTGCACCTGTATAAAGATGAAAGCAAGCGTGTGTGGCGGGGCTTCTAGCTCAGGAAGTACAAGGAATGTGAGGATGTGCCCATCAAACCCAGAAAGGAAGACATGGCCTTTGGCCACAAGTGGCACCTCAGGCACGCTGCCACTCACCCCACGTCCTCTCCACTCACCCCTCACCACCTCCCTCCTTAAAGCCTAATAACACCATCTTCTAGCTCCTCCAACAAGCCATGCTTCCTTCTGCCTGGTATGCCCTTCCCTACATCTTCATCTAACACATTTATTTTTGTCCTTCAAGAGATGACTCATGGGTCCTGCTTCTAGGAAGCCTTCCCTGAGCTCCCCAAATCCAGATCAGGGACCCTTCCTCCATATTTTCATGCCCTGTGCTCACCTCTATCCCTGTCTTTACCAAGAATTTTGGCTATCTCTTTGTGTGTCCTTTCCCCCTTGGTTATGACTTTCTCAAGGACAGGAATGATGTCTTCTCCAGCACTGGATCTGCAGCTCTTGCCCCTGGGTCTTGCACATAATAGATGCTTAATAGATATTCATTTAACTAAACTGAGATAGAAACCCAGGAGAGGTCATTTGGAGGCAAATAAAAGGAAGTTGTTGCCCACAACAAATAATGAGCACAGTTTCCCCATCAGTAAAATGAATGAATGAAATAGAAGAGATAATACTTAAAATCACTAACTTTAAATCCCATAGTCTGTGAAAATTGTTACTCCCAATAGGTTTATATGGCTGTCTTTCCGCTAAACTGTGAACTCAATGAGCACAGAAAAGGGGTCTAATTTTTTTCTGTCTCACCAGAACTAAGCAAGGTGCCTGACCATGGATATGCTCATTAAAGGTTTATTGGATGAGTGGATAAATGGATGGATGGATGGATGGATGAATGGATGGATGATGGATGGGTGATAGATGGGTGGATGGGTGGATAAGTGGGTAGATGGATAGATAGATGGGTAAATGATGGACAGGTGGATGGGTGGATAGGTGGGTGGATGAATGAATGATATATGGGTAAATGGGTAGATAGGTGGGTTTGTGGATGGATGGATAAGTAGATGGATGAGTAGATAGGTGGATGGATGGATGGATGATAGATGGGTAGGTGGGTGGATAAATGGGTAGGTGGATAAATAAACAGATGGGTAGATGATGGACAGGTAAATGAGTGGATAGGTGGGTGGATGAATGGATGGATAAATGCATGGATGGCTAGATGGATAGAATTTAGATACAGTGATAGGTAATAGTGGGTTTTTAGAAAAGCCTGTGGTACTTAAGGGATAAGAGTCAGATGCCCAACCAACTGAGCCTCCCATTCATGCTTTAATAATAAAACCCGTGTGTTATGGGCAGTGTTTGCACAGCACTTTCACATAAAATACTCCATCTCCACCTCCCAGCAGCCCTGGGAGGCAGACCAGGAAAGTTCTACGACTTCATCCTTTACACCCTCACCCCTGTAAATTAAAGTTTAGAAAGATTTAAGTGACTCATTTTGGTCACTAGTTAGTTGTGGATTTGAACCCAGATCCCACGGACCCTAGACTCCTGCTGTTTCCCACCCATGCTGCCAGGAACGCCATTTCTACTAGAATTTAAGGAGCCACTCAAAGCCTTCCCAACATCCCCATCCCCCTGCCCCTTCCCCCAGTGTGACATCATTGCTATCTTCTGAATCCCCTTAGCACTTTTCCTTGGATCTTTTTGGGGACGCATTTCACCTCTTGTCTTGTATGAGAGTTGTCTGTGTTTTAATTCACACCCTAGGCCCCTCAGTGACAGAAAGCTTGTGGTAAGATTTATAAAGCTCGCACGCACACAATGCCACCCCTCACACCCTTGCAGGCTGAAGCAGGGGTCTGCAGGTGCAAGCACTCAGGGTGCTTCGGCCAGGACATGTGGCTTGCCCCTTACCTGATACTCCCTGCAAGAGGCACCGACCAGCAAGGAAAAATCTCCTGTCACCTCTCCCTGAGCCAGGACAGAACAGGTGAGGCAGGGTTCCCCTCCCTCCCCACTCTCACCTCACCCCCACCTTCCCACTCTCACTGTCTTCTCCAGCATCATGCTCTGCTGGAGAAAACCTGAACCCTTGCCTGGGCCTGACCATAGTGGGGATACATGGCCTGATGACCTGCGTCCTGGCGCATCTATGGGGGCCTACCCTGTGTGTGTGTGTGTGTGTGTGTGTGTGTGTGTGTGTGTGTGTGTGTTTCAACAAGCCAGTGGGGTCAGGTTAGCATCCCCCTTCTACTTACAGGTGAGCAAACTGAGCAAGGCTTCTGAGAAGGTAGCTGGCTTGTTCCATTCTCAGAGGAGGCCAATGCCCCCCAGCCCACTCACAGGTCACCCCATCCATGCAGTCACCGCCACTGAGCCACTTCCCCTTCCAGAGAAAGTCTGTCTCCTGCTCCGCTTCTGGTCCATGTTCTCTGTGAAACTCCCTTGGATAAAAGCGTGGGGAAGGTTTCATAGCCCCGTGGATACCTCTTTGGAGAGGCTAACAAGCCTGGCTTCCACCCGGCTGTGGGCTGAGGAGCCGCCGGGCATGACCTCGGGCCAGGAGCTTGACCCCCTCTGGTTCCTTCCCAGGAACACGAGCAAGCATGGCACTCTGTGCCCATGGGCCCGGCGTCCACGCCTCCCTCCACAATGGTTTGTGAAAACCGAGATACACTTTTAAATGCTTCTCCTGCCCCCTCCTCTGCAGCTTTGGAGTGAAAACTTGCTGTTCTGGCCAGATGAGTCCATCTAGCCTCGTTCATGTACTTGAGGGGTCAAGGGTCAAGTGACAGGCACTGATACCAAGTGTGGAAAGGAAGCACAGGGCGTAGGTACAGGGTGTCAATGCTCTGTCACCACCATGTTCAGCCAGGCTCACCATGAGCTGGTAGAGGTGTGCATGCTTTGCAAACTAGGAAGTGCCGCCCATGTGAACTGTGGGCCTGGGCAAGGACCGTACTAGGCTCTGGAGGCTGAGAGCTGGCCCACCTAGGTCTCTGTCCAGCCAGCGCACAGCATCGGAGCCTCCTCGCTGGGGTCTGAGCAGGTGTGAAGGCTGGTATGCTCCAGATTACACTGTAGAGACAGCGGGGCACGTCCACTCCCAGACCCCTCTGCAGTGCAGGCGTTGGCACCTTCCCACCCACCAGAGACTCAGCTTCGTAGGGCAGGATTTTTGTCGATTGTGTTTGCTGCTGAATCCCCTATGCCTGGAACAGTGCCTGGTGCAGAGCATGTTCCTGGCCCTAGTCCCAAAGGCTCAGAGAAAAAAATTACCTCTAGCAGTTTCACAAGCCCAGAGCAGGCACCTGAGCTGCCCAAGGGAGGGCCCAGAACCCAGGCGCCCCTCTGCCTCTGGCAGGGAGGGAGGCAGTGAGCCCCGGCAGCACTGGCTGACACACCCTCCTGAGTGAGGTAAGGCATGATTGACAGCGCCCGGGGCCTAGCTGGCAGCTTGGGCCTGAACCCTCTGAGCCAGCGCTAGGGCCCCAGACTCCCGTTGGCGCGGGGGGGGGGGGGGGGGGGGGGGGGGGGCGGTGGGCAGCTAAAGCAGTACAGCCCTGGGGGCTCCCCGCCCAGCTCTGGCTCTGAGGCCCCAGCTGGCAGACGCTTGCCCACCTGGTGCAGCAACCTTTGCTGGTTTGTGAGGAGTGTGGTGCCCTCTGCTGGCAGCAGGTGCTCACCGCCCTGCAGCCAGCACTGGGAGGAGGCCGGGGCACCCCAAGCATCACCTGCCCACCCTACCTGCTGCCTCCTCTGCCAAGGCCCTGGGACTCGCTGGTGCCAGGATTGACCCTGGTGAACATTTTCAAGGTGGTTCCTATTGGCAGGTTCCTTGAGTTTTTCCAGCATTTGGGGAAGAAGAAATCCCCCCTGTCACCATCCCAGGGGAGGCAGAATGAAGCCTCCACGTGAGGAAGTGGAGGGGTCACAGAGATGCCTCCAGGCTGTCCCTCCCAGCAGGAGAAGTCCTCCCCAGGATGAGAAGCAGTCCCTCCAAGGGCCTCTCCTCTCTCAGTTGCCAGAGGACATCAGGCACGCACCCTACCCACTGCTCCACACCAGCTCCCCGTGAGCCTCCCAAGCCCAGGCCCAGCAGCAACAGCCAGCCGCTTGGACATGAATAATGCAAAAGGGCAGGCATCTGGCTCCCCTCCCTCCCCTGCCCCCCTGTCTCCAGTGGAGTAGAAGCCAGAGGGTTGCTATGGACACTGTCCTTAACCCTCTCTGCTGGAGTCAGGGCGCCTGGCTGCCAGGCCTGCAGGCAGCGGGAGGCCTCATGGGCAGCTCAGGCCCCAGCAGCAGGAGAAGCAGAATCAGATGGGCTGAGGAGAAGGAGGAGTGACAAGATGGAAATCGCTGGAAATTGGAAGCAACAACCCCAACCTGTGCAGAGATATGGACAAAACCAATGTTGATTTAGCCAGAATTAGCAAAGCTATTGTGTCCTAACAGGCTCCCCATCAAATCAGACATCAATCGCTTGGCCAGGGCTGTTCAGGCAGGGGTATGGAGTAGAGTCTGCAGGGAAGCCCTGGACAGCCCTTTGCCCCACAAGAAAGCCAATGTGGGTCCAGGTGTTCATCCTGGCCTCTCTGCTGCCCTGTGGAAGCTCCCAGCCCCTGCTGCATCCCCCCAGGGGACCCACCAGCACCCCCAGTGTGAGGACACAGCAGGCACCCCCCATTCAGCTCCAACCACTGGCCAGAAATCTAACACCTCTAATGCCATCTCTGCCCTGTGGGCCAGAGTGTAATACCTTCAGGAATGTCCCATAGAGAGATCTGGACACTGTCACTGCTGTTCTCATCTTGTCTGTCCACAGGGCCCAAGCTCCTTCCCACCACCAAGCCGTCCACCATGAAGTCACCACACCGTCGCCTCCACACATGTCCCACAGCTGCTGCCTACGCGCCACAACCACAGCACTCCAGGTGGAGCAGCCTTCCCCTGGGCAGGGCATGGCTGGCCTCACCCTCCAGAGCCCTGGCAACCACAACGAGCCTCTAAAGAGAGGGCCCAATGTCATCGAACACAAGCCCGGTGGCCGGAGTGAACTTGCAGATGCCCTTGTCTCACTCAGCTGCAGCCATAAGGACAGTTAGCTTTGCTTTGCCCCGACTGCCACCATAAGACCCCCGTTCCCGCACGTGTCAACCCCAGAGGAAGGACGTAAATGGACCAGGGAGCCCATCTCTGTCCCGAGAGCCCTTGACACACACACAAAGATAAGGATGCACACACACACTCCAGCACATGTCTGTGGACACGTGCACACACACATGCACAGGTAAGTGGGATAGATTTTGCCAAATCCCCACATTTATTTCTCCTGTGTTTTTATTTCTGCCATTAGATACAGGGAAGCAAAACAGAAGTTTTGCTTGTTTGTTTCTTCTCCAGACTGTGTAAGGGCTATTCCAGGGCTCACCTTGGAAAGAGGGGCTGCAAAGACCACGACGAGCGTGCACAGGGCAGCTGTGAGGCTCACACACTAGACTAACTCACTCCAGCACTTTATAACAAGCACAGCTCTAGCCCACACTCAGAAAACCCGCAATTACTGCTCATCCTGGACCGTGAGGCCACTCCAGGACAGTGCCTATGGCCAATGTTGGGCCCCAGAGCGCAGAGCCTGCCATGCTGGACAGGAGGACCCCAGCCACCCCGGTCTGCTGTTTGCGCAGAGCTGCAGCCAAGCCCCTGGCACACGGCCAAATTCAGCAAGGGGTGCTCTGGCCGGGAGAGCGCCCACCAGTGCAGCCCCAGGGCAGGTGGGAGGAGGCTGGGACCTCAGTGAAGGTGAGGCCAAGGGGCCTTCTAGGCCTGGTCCTGCCCTCCACCCAGGGCACCCTCTCTTCCCACTCACCAGCCCAGGAGACCCTGGAGAGTCAAGGGAAGAGAGGACATTTTTACTCTGAATTTCCAGGCTGCCTGTCACTGGATACGGAGAAAGGAACACTTCCTCCACTGCCCTGGTACCAGACCCAGACCATACAGCTCAGAATCAGAGCTGCAGCCATTCACCCAGCATCATGCCACCACTTCACGGGGATCCTGAGGGCTCTGGGTGGCATGTTCCGGAGTCCCCATTTTATGAAGAGAAACTGGGGCACATGGAGGCCTGTGGCCTTGCCCGAGATTCAACAGCTGAGCCTCAGACTCCGAAGGCCTGGGCCCCTCATGTTGGCCAAGTGTGAAAGTTGAGCTCCAGGATGGGAGTGCAACAAGGCCATCTATCCCAGAAAGACTATGTGCCAACACTCTGCCATTATTGTACCTGAGGGGATGTCCCACAAGGAAAGCTTGCCTCCTCTGCTTGCTTCTGAAGTTGCATCCAGAGCAAATTTACATGAAGTCACTCAACTTCCCCTGTGGCCGTCAGGGAGACTCCTGGGGAGTCCTTGAGGGCTCATCCTCCGGTGGCTTTGGACCTCCTTCTGGCATCCACTTCCAGTAGAGACACTTCTGAACCGGTCAGGAGGCAAGACGGGAAGGAAGGGAGATAGGATGAGCCCCTGCCCAGCAACCCCGAGACCGGAGGCTTCCAAACCTGCACTCTGACCCCGTCAGTGGGGCCCTTCTGCATTTCCTGACCAAGGCTCCCAACACTGCCAGCTCCTCCATGCCCAGCAAAGAATGTTTAGGGGGCCAAGTGCACTCAGTCCCCCAATCTTGGCTGATGGAACTTCCATTGTAGAGGACACATTCACGAGAGATCTGCAGAGACCTGACCCCCCAGGGTTTGGACTGCGGGAGATTGAGGTGTGCATTGTTGGCGCCAAGGCAGCCATTCCCCAGAAGAGACCTCCAGAGACAAGCAAGCAGCCAGTCTTGCTATGGAAGCCTGGCTCAGCTCTACCTGGAAAGCTGTGGTCTCCTCGAGGCAGTGGACAGCAGGTAGTAGGTCCTCAACACACATTCGCTTCTCTCTCTCCTGCTTTCCATCCCTCTTCTGGGAAGGGGTTTAGCAGGGGAGCATGGGGAAGTGAGGGGGCCTCCGTTGCCCAGTTCAGTGCAGAAGCTCTGACCTCAATGAGCACCATCAAGTTTGGTTAAGACGTGGCTGAGGAGAGGGGGTGGGGCAGGCCCGCTGCTGGTTTGCATGGAGTCTGTGTCATGAGGGGAGGCCCTGTGGGCACCGGGAGGCAACTTGTGCCCCTAGGGTCTGGGGGTCCTGCCAGGGGAGGCCACACCTTCCCCTCTTCCACCCCCTAAAGGGGCTTGCAGAAAGCCAAGTCAGACTATCCCAGGGGTATAGGACCCAGCTCCGCGGGGAGGGGGCTGCATTTGCCCTCTGCTCCTCCTCCACCGACCCAGCCTTGGCCATTTCAGAGCAGCTCCGCTGGGTGAAGAGAGAAGAGAGATGTGAATCCCTGTGGCAGTTTGTCAGCCACACCAGCAAAGTGATGGTGGGGGGGCGGCGGAAGCCAGTGACTCAAAGCATGTGAAGCGTGTTGGGGATCATCTGCTGTTGCCAACCGTCAAGGCCCTCGTCACCATGGAGAACTGGGAGTCGGGTGTATCTGCCTCCCCCTCAGCGCTGGTGCTGGCATACAGGCATGATTGGTGCTCGGAGCCATGGTGGGTAAGGGACTCAATCTCCACAGTGTTCAAATGTCATTGCACGCTCTCCGCACCTGGCCCCTCTAGGTCCCTTTAAAAACAGCTGAAAGAGAAACATATTGTGGGGGTGGGGAGCAGACCATTGTTGAGCATCTGTCTGGCTCTTGCTACTCATTTTGAGCCAAGGGAGCGTCAGCTCAGAGGGGCTGACTTGTCACACCATGGGACAGCAAGGCTGGCGCTCCATAGTGGAGCCTCCCAATTCCAAGGCTCACTTCCCCTCCTCACCCCTGCTTCTAGGAACTCATACTCCCCTGAACCATGGTGGGCCACCTGGGACCTCTCTGTCTCCATGGGCTGAGATGCTCTCAGTCGCCGCTGGTAAAGAAAACCCAACTTGAAAGAGTTTAAAAACAAGGACATTTATTTTCCCACAATAAGAACTTGGCAGGTAAGACCGTTCTGGGGGCAGTGTCACCATGCACATAGGTTGTTTCTTTCTGCCCCACTGTCCTCAGCATGTTGGCCACTCCCTCGTGATCACAAAATGGCTGGCAGCGCTTCCAGGCATCCCATCACCACCCTTCAACATCCAGAACCAATAAAGAGACACACCCCTGTCTTGGATTTCAATAGTGAGGAAAACTTTCCCAGAAAACTGTCCTCCCCTTCTCAATGGTCAAAAACGGGTTACATGCTCAGAGCTAGGCTGATCCCTGGCCAAGGGGGAGTGGGATGGCCGTGTTGGCTACATGGGGGCCCATCTTCCTCCAGAGCAGATGTTGACGGGACAAGTGTTAACAAAGAGCATTCAAGGAAGAAGTGAGCCCAGCACCGCGTCCCCCAGACCAGCCAGCAGCCCAGCTGCACCACAAGGATTGTACCTCCAGGACAACTCCCTAGTGTAGACCGCAAGAACTGTGCCAGCTCAGGGTCCTCAGGACTCAGGAAGGGTGACACGCTGGCTCACATTGAGATGAGAATGGCTGGCCTTATTGTGAGCTTGCTTATCTAGAAGACACACACGTCCAATGTCATTAGATTTGCGGAAGAGATGATCCTATACAAGCAGGACAGCGAAGCCCATCCTGAAACCCTGCGGGCCACGCAGGTGACGGGAGCAGCTGCATGGTGTGAGGTCTCTAATTTCCTGTGGGAGCCCTGACAGTGATCTGTCTGGAGATGTTTCTGCTCAAGCAGGGGGACAGGAGGCCCAACGAAAGAGCCTTTATATTTTCACACCATGAATCCTGACTCCTCAGACAGATGTTTATTGAGGGAAGCAGACAGGTTCAGGCCCCTCCCCCACCAAGGCTGCCCTCCCCACAGGTCACGTTCAGACTCCCTTCCCGGAGAAAGCTGAAGGGGTGACCCAGAGACAGGGAGACAAGGAAAAGAACTGTGGGGAGCCAAGGGGACAGAGCAGGAGGAGGCAAGGAGGCCGAGGGCCCCACAATGGGTACAGGCAAAGATGGCCAGGGGAAGGGGACCCCCAAGGGGGAGGGCAGGAGAAGGGGAATCCCGAGGGGGGGCAGGGGAAGGGGAACCCTGAGGGGGAGGGCAGGGGAAGGAGATGGCAGAGGGGAGAGGCAATGAGAAAAAGGAGAAAGCACAGCAGAGCTTGGCTAACCACGTGGCCACCACCTTCTCAGGGACCCATTATCACTACTGTTCACTGTGGGAACTTGCAGCAAGGACAGAAATCCAGGGGGTCATACTGTTTTTTTCCAGGCCAGCAGGATCCAGATGTTTCCAGTTACTGGACCAGGCAGTCCTGAGGAGACAAGGAGATCTCAGAGGTGAGGGGAGAAGCAGCAGGGGCTCCTGAGGTTGCAGTGACCTGTGCACTCAGACCTTTGACCCTTTTCCTGTGCTTCAAGGCTGGCATGGGGACAACAGTCCCATCCTCCCCCACAGCACCAGTAGCGTCTCCAAAAGTAACTCCCAACATGGTATCAGCTCTGTTTCCCTCTATAAGCTGCCAAGAGAATTCTTACTCATCCCTCAAGGCCCTGTTCAAATGAGCCTCTGCTGTGAGGCCTTCCCTGATCCCCACAGCCCCAAACTGGGTCAGCTGCTTCCTCTGCCAAGTGCCTCCTACTCTTTGTAGCAACACCCACCAAGGCATTTCTCTCTGGTATTGTTTGTTCTTTTAATTTAGTGTATTATTGGTTTCAGAGGTAGAGGTCGGGATTCATCTGTCTACACAATACCCAGTGCTCATCCCATCACGTGCCCTCCTTCATGCCCGTTCCCCAGTGACCCTGTCCCCCATCCCCCTTCCCCTCCTGCAACCCTCAGTTTGTTTCCTATGATTAAGAGTCTCTTGGGGTTTGTCTTCCTCTCTGATTTCATCTTTTTTTTTCCCTCTCTTCCCCTATGATCCCGTTTTGCTTCTTAAATTCCACATATGAGTGAAATCCTATAACTGTCTTTCTCTGATGAACTTATTTCACTCAGAATAATACCCTCTAGTTCCATCCATGTCAGTGCAAATGGTAGGTATTCTTTCTGATGGCTGAGGGATATTCCATTGTGTATATATACCACATCTTCTTTATCCACTCATCCATTGATGGACATCTGGGCTCTTTCCATAGTTGGGCTGTTGTGGACATTGCTGCTATAAACATTGTGGTGTAGGTGCCCCTTTGGATCACTACATTTGTATCTTTGAGGTAAATACCTAGTAGTGCAATTGCTGAGTCGTAGGGTACCCCTATTTTCAACTTTCTGAGGAACATTCGTATTGCTTTCCAGAGCGGCTGCACCAGCTTACATTCCCAACAACAGTGTACAAGGTTCCCCTTTCTCCACATCTTCGCTGACATCTGTCATTTCCTGACTTGTTACTGTCAGCCGTTCTGCCCAGCATGAGGGGGTATCTCATCATGCTTTTGATCTGTATTTTCCCACTGCCAAGCCTCACGTGGCATTGTAATCACATGTGTGTGCCCCGGCATGCAGGACACCAGGAACAGATAGGAACTCCATGCACATTTGTGAATTAATAAACAAGTTGATAAGTAAGTCTGATTTCCTGACTAGATTGTGAACTTCTCAACTCATATGGAGTTCAACTGAATCCCAGAGCATTGGAGCCAGAGAGCACTCAATGCCAACCAGCCCACATCCCGCTTAGCTTCTTAAGCGTGTGTCATCCTACAGGCCGGACAAGCTCTGCTTACATCCCAGAAAATACTTTCCTAATCTATGCCAGTTTGCAAACATAAGAGGGTTTCCATGTTTTATTTGCTTTTCTGAATTTTCATAGTAATGCTTGCTGGTGTGGAAAAATGTGGAAACAATAGAAAACAATAAAGGAGCAGAAAAATCATGTATAGTACATCTACCTAAATTAAGTATTGCTAACACGCAGCATAATTCAGTCTTTGCGTGGTGCTTTCCCCACACAACTGTTGACCACAGTTTACAAACATGAGTGTGCTCCTGAGGTGAGGTGTTTTGCTCACTTCGTTAAAGGAAACCTCACAGATACATTGTCTCTTCTCATTACCACATCAACATAATCAATAGCAATTGATAACACATCAACAATACTTCCACCTGTTTGGCGTTCTTATTGGGGAGCGCCAAGCTGCCCTTCACAGGTGTACACTGCACTCAGCCACCCACCACCCTCCGGCCCTGGCCAGCTTCTGGCCATTCTGCGTGTTAGAGCTCTGAGCCTCCATCAGGTGTGTGTGGCTGGAGAGGAAACTCCCACCAGCAGCACCACCCACAGACCTCCGACCTCCACCAGCTCAGGTGGAAGGGAAGATCCTGTGCTCTGGACCCACCACCTGAAGGCAGCAACGCTGGTGTCCTGATGCACATGAAGTGAGCTCAAGGGGCAGGACCAGCCGGTCTCCTGGCCATGACCTACCTGGAGCCCTCCATGGAGCCCAGCACCTGGTGGGGGAATGAATGAATGAATGAGTGGGGCCCAGCCAAGAGGTGGGTGAGCTGAGCCTTCTGCGGGTTGTACCGCTCGAATGAAAACACAAACCTGGGCCTCCACAGGTTGTGTGTCAGTGGTGGGATGGTGTTCCAAGCCCGTGAGCCAGAGCATTGCCAGCAGCCAGGCCACAGCCCCAGCTCAGCAACAAAGACTGAGAAACAGCAAGGCCCCCACATCCCACCCACCTCACACCCACTCTCATCTGGGCAACCAGCTGGGCAGGTGGCCTGCCAGGCGAGAAAGAGCATCGAGGGCCTTCCCATGGTCACCTGAGGAGAGCTCCACAAGCCCAAAAGCACCTATCCAGCTGTTCACTCCCCCCTGCTGCACCCACGCATGTGCCTCCATGAGGGGTCACTTCTGTGTCCCCCAGAGGTTCTCAACCTGCTCCCCACACCCCTCCAGGGCCCAGCATCCCCTTCGGGCAGAGTCCCAGCACCTGCATCTCCTGGTCTTGGTGACCCAGCCTCGTGACAGCCTGCAACATCCCCCTCCCTGTCTCCCTACGCCTCGGGTCCAAGTCACATCCCTCACCCCATGGGCCCCATGGCCACCCCTCTGGCAGCAGAGAAATCTTTAGAAAATGCAAATCTGGTCATGTTGCTCCTCCGCTTCCTATCCAACCTGACCCAACCCAACTGGACCTTTAAGGCTTCCCAAAGCTCTCAGGATAAAAGCCAAAGTCCTCCTTGGGGCACCTGTACCCCCGGGGGCACCCTCCCCACCCCAGCTGCCACACTGGCTCCTCTGGTGGCTCAAAGAGCCTGACGGCCTCACCAACCCTACCGCCCTCTTGACCTGGCCACCAAGTCCCCATGAAACCATCACCCTCAGGAAAGCCATGCCAGCTATGGCAGGGCCTCTGATGTCCACTCCACTGATACCCCACCTGCCCCCACCCCGGCTCGCTGTCTGTAGTAATCAGAGTGTGTGCTGAGCCCAGGAGCCCTCCAGCCCACCCCTGAACAGGAGCTCCCGAGCGCGGGCCCCTAGTACCCTGGAGCCTGGAGCACAGAGGAGCCACAGGACAGTAAGTGACAAACAGAACGGAGCTGGGGGCTGTGCCCAGCCTAGGAAGCAGATGGTGGGGGGGGCCTTTCCAGGGGCAGAGAGCGTGAGCAGCAGCACCCTGGGAGCCAGCGGGGGCAAAAGACACGAGAGTCCCATTTAAAGCAAGCTTCTGGCCCCGGTCATGCTGGAGACAGGCTCACGTGAGGGTGAGGACACTCCTCAAGACAGGGACCCAGGGATGAGGAGAAGGCAGGTGCAAGGGCCTCGTGGCTGGGAGGGTTGGTCAGAGCGGGAGCACAGGACATCACAAGAGCTTCACTTGGTGCTGCCCACACAGTCTGGCAGCCATGTGTCCAGTGTGTTGGGCCTGGGGTGTCGGGGGACACCCTCAGGGCTACGCCAGCAGGGCTATAGCTCCCTTCGGAAGATGCTCATATGCCCTGAGCATAAGAGGCTCATGCTGAGCACAGAGGCCCAGCAGAGGGGCAAGTGGGTGCCAGGCAGACCCCAGACAGGTTCCCAGATGCCGTGCATGGGCTGGAAGGGCAGTGTGGATAGAAGGCAGTGTGGATGGAGGGCAGAGTGGGCAGAGGACAGTGTGGACAGAGGACAGTGTGGACGGAGGACAGTGTGGATGGAGGGCAGTGTGGACGGAGGGCAGAGTGGACAGAGGACAGTGTGGAGAGAGGGCAGTGTGGATGGAGGGCAGTGTAGACAGAGGGCAGCATGGACAGAGGGAGGCCACTGGATGCTGCAGCAGCCGTTGCAGGGGCAGGGGCTGCACTCAGCCAGTGAGGAGGGAACGAGGGAAATCTGAGAGGCATCTGAAGGTAGGAATGACAGGGCTGGGTGACCAGGTGGCCACAGTTACGAGATCCAGGGTCTCCCCTGAATCCTGCCTTGAGTGGCTCAGTGAAGGTCCCCAGACCAGGAACACAGGAGAAACATGGGAAAGGCCTGATTGCACAGCACTTGTCCAGTGTGTTGGGCCTGGGGTGTCCGGGGACACCCTCAGGGCTATGCCAGCAGGGCTATAGCTCCCTTCGGAAGATGCTCATCTGCCCCAAGCATAAGAGGCTCACGCTGAGCACAGAGGCCCAGGAGAGGGGCATGTGGGTGCCGCGCAGACCCCAGACAGGTTCCCGGATGCCCTGCATGGGCCGGAAGGGTGTGAGCCCGGGAGAAGCAGGGATGAGGCCAGACAGCTGGGTGGAGGGCAGGTCACTGGTGGCTGTGGAGCTGTTCTAGGGACTTGGGATCCTGTCAGGAGTCACTGGGTAGCCACTGGGGGGGTTGGCCAAAGCATTGACACGGTCAGACATCTGAGCACCGGAAGGGAGAAGCAGGCTCCCCGCTGAGCACCGGGAAACAGACCCCAACAGCCACCACTCCTACTTTCTTATAACAGAATCCAACCTTTTCTCAGGAGCTTCCAGTGTGGCCAGATGTCTCGGGAAAGGACAGCCACACCTCCAGGGCAGGGGGTGAGCCACAACTGGTGGAATGCCACCACGGTGACGCTGTTCCCCTTCACAGGGACGTGAAGCCAAGGGAGTGAGAAGGGAATAAGCATGAAGCAAAGAAAAAGTCAGAAAGGATAGAGAAGCAGGTAAGGCTGTGTCTTACAGGACACCGTCAGCCCAGGTGACCGTGACAGGTCTGTCCACTCAGCAGCACAACACACACTGTTCACACCTGACACGTTCACTCACACAGTCTTCATCCAGAGCCACAGAATAAATCTCAAAGAATCTTAAAGAATTTAAGTTACATAAAAGTATTCCCTGGGGGCACCTAAGTGGCTCAGTCCATTAGGCGTCTGCCTTCAACTGAGGTCATGATCCTAGGATCCTGGGATCAAGTTCCATGTAGGGCCCTCTGCTCAGCGGGGAGCCTGCTTCTCCCTCTGCCCCTCCCCCTGCTTATGCGCACACACGCGCTCTCTCTCAAATAAAAAATAAAATCTTTTTTTTAAAGTATTCTCTGATGATGACAAAACTCAATCAGAAATCAGTAGCAGAAAGATCACAAAAGCCTCCAACATTTGCAAACTAATGACTCACTTCCTAAGGATCCAAGGGTCAGAAATCAAATGAGACAACAGAAAGTATTTTGAATGAAAAAAAACACAATAAATTGTAATTTGCACAGAAACTGCACTCAGAACTGATCACACCAAATACTAGTGACGGAGGAACACGGGGCTAGCTGAGGACAAAGCACAAGCCTGGGACAGCACATTGACAAGTCCTTGAAACAGGCAAAGGGACATTCCTCTACAGACTCCACTGCCTCGATGTTCATACTTTGCTAAGGGCAAAAGCAATCTTAGCCCGACCCCCAGGAGGCTGGAAGTCTACCTTAACATACAAAAATTCCTATAAATAGGGATCCCTGGGTGGTGCGGCGGTTTGGCGCCTGCCTTTGGCCCAGGGCGCGATCCTGGAGACCCGGGATCGAATCCCACATCGGGCTCCCGGTGCATGGAGCCTGTTTCTCCCTCTGACTGTGTCTCTGCCTCTCTCTGTGTGTGTGACTATCATAAATAAATAAAAATTTAAAAAAATTTTTTTTAAATCCTATAAATAAATAAATAAATAAATAAATAAATAAATAAAATTCCTTCAGAAATTTCCTTTATCTCCACCCCCCAAGATATATGTTGGCAGTCATCCGCCAAACACATGGCCCACCCATATCCATCTGAAGGGTCTCATGACTCAGCGTTTAGTAGACGGTAATAAGTGACCTTTCCCCAACCACAGCTAGCCCCTCAAGGTCCTGGAAACCTTGCTTCCAAAATTCCTCAGAGAGTACACTATCGCCAAACCCCTCCAACTCCCGGGTATATAATCAGCCACACTTCACAGGCCCGGGGCAGCAGCTCTTACTGCCCATGGGTCCCATCCCAGGCCTTTAATAAAACCACATTTTGCACCAAAGACGTCTCAAGATTTCTTTCCTGGTCGTCAGCTCCGGACCTCACCCCACCAAACTTCACCTATATTCCAAAACGTCATCACCAGTATCACAGGAGAATGAAGGTCTCCAAGCAACAACTTCAGCTTTTATGCTAAGAAATTAGATGGGGGAAGGGGGAAATAACCCTAAGTAAATGAAAACAAGGAGTATCAGGTACAAAACTCTGAAACAGAAAGCATAAAAGCATTAGGAAAAACTCCATGCAACCAAAAGCTGGATCTTTGAGAAATTTTTTTTTTAATTTTTTTTTTGATGACTCTCTAGCTAGACCAACTAGAAAAAAAGAGAAAAGACAAAAATTTGTTGATCTCAGGTTTGAAAAGGTAACATCCCTATGGATGCTCAGATACCAAGAGGACCTTGAGGAAATGCTGCAAACAACTCTGCCAACCAGCTTGACAACTACCTTAGTTTGAAAGGCACAAACTACCAAAGTTCACGTGGGAGGAAATAAATAGCATGAATAATCCTACATCTAGCAAAGAAGTTGGATTTCTAGTCTAAAGTCTTCCCACAAGGAAAGCCCAGCCCCAGGCAAATTCAGCAGCCAATCCTTCCCAGCATTTAAAAGTGTCCTACAGACACTTCCAAAAAATTGAGGAGGAGGGGATATTGCCTGTTCACTGTGTGAGGCTGGAATTACCATGACACCAAAACTCGACAGAGACATTATGAGAAAAGAAAATGCAGATCAGGGCAGCCTGGGTGGCTCAGTGGTTTAGCGCTGCCTTTGGCCCAGGGTGTGATCCTGGAGACCCGGGATTGAGTCCCACATCAGGCTCCCTGCATGGAGCCTGCTTCTCCCTCTGCCTGTGTCTCTGCCTCTCTCTGTGTCTCTCATGAATAAATAAATAAATAAAATCTTTTAAAAAAATGCAGATCAAAATTCCTCATAAACATAGCCACAAGAGTGGATGGAACAGGAAGGTATTATGCTGAGTGAAATGAGTCAATCAGAGGACAAACATTATATGGTCTCATTCATTTGGGGAATATAAAAATTAATGAAAGGGAATAAAGGGAAAGGAGAGAAATGAATGAAAATATCAGTGAGGGTTACAAAACATGAGAGACACCTAACTCTGGGAAATGAACGAGGGGTAGTGGAAAGGGAGGTGGGCAGGGGGTTGGGGTGACTGGGTGATGAGCACTGAGGAGAGTACTTGCTGGGATGAGCACTGGGTGTTATGCTATATGTTGGCAAATTGAACTCCAAGAAAAAAAATTTTTTTAATTAAATAAAAATAAAAAATAAAAAAATAAACATAGCCACAAGCCTAAATCAAAATATAGCAAATTAAATCCAACAATATATAAAAATGATAACAACACATGATCAAGTGGTATTTAGCCAAGGAAAGCAAGGTTTTTTCAAGATTTGATAATCAATCAATATATAACTCACCTAATTAACAAACTAAAACAGAAAAAAATAATAAGATATTATAGTTGTGGAAGACATATTTGTTTGAAAAAATTCAACACAGGGATCCCTGGGTGGCGCAGCGGTTTGGCGCCTGCCTTTGGCCCAGGGCGTGATCCTGGAGACCCGGGATCGAATCCCACATCGGGCTCCCGGTGCATGGAGCCTGCTTCTCCCTCTGCCTGTGTCTCTGCCTCTCTCTCTCTCTGTGTGTGTGACTATCATAAATAAATAAAAAATTAAAAAAAAAAAAAGAAAGAAAAAATTCAACACAAATTCCTGGTTAACAAAAACCTTCAGAAAACTAGGAATGGAGCAAACCATCTCAACCTGGTAAAGGACGTCTACAAAAAGCCTCCAGCTCACAGCATACTCAACACTTGACGTAAGAGCTTCGCCCTCAGGTGGAGAATGATCCACGTCCACTCTCACAACCAGCCAGGTCAACGTGAGGCTCCAGCCAGTGCAGCAAGACAAGAAAGAGAAATTAAAAGCAACTAAAATAGAAAGGAAGATGTGAAACGGTCTTATTCAGAGATGTCATGATAATAACCTATGGAGAAAATTTGATGAAAGTCTCCAAAAAAGCTACTAGAAATGATAAGTGAGTTCAACCAGTTTGCAGGATATAAGATCAATATACAAAGCTTAGG
Organism: Vulpes vulpes; assembly: GCF_048418805.1. Classification (NCBI taxonomy): domain Eukaryota; kingdom Metazoa; phylum Chordata; class Mammalia; order Carnivora; family Canidae; genus Vulpes; species Vulpes vulpes. Next base: position 117,844,596 of record NC_132792.1, read on the forward strand.
GGGCACCTGGGTGGCTCGGTGGTTGAGCGTCTGCCTTTGGCTCAGGTTGTGATCCCAGGGTCCTGGAATCGAGTCCTGCATCGGGCTCCCCGCAGGGAGCCTGCTTCTCCCTCTGCTGGTGTCTCTGCCTCTCTCTGTGTCTCTCATGAATAAATAAATAAAATCTTAAAAAGAAAACTCAGTTGCATTTCTATGCATTAGCAATAAACCCTCAAAAAATTGAAATAAACAGGATAGCCCCGGTGGCGCAGCAGTTTGGCACCGCCTGCAGCCTGGGGTGTGATCCTGGAGACCTGGGATCGAGTCCGGCATCGGGCTCCCTGCATGGAGCCTACTTCTCTCTTCTTACACAAATTCTCTGAAAATAATCTTTCCTGCCTACCCAGTCTGCCAGGCAAACAGCAGGAAGCCTCAGCAGAACAGCAAAGTATTCTGTCCTTCTGGAATCTGGGACCCCCAACCCCCAGCCCGTGTACCCTGCCGGGGCTCAGCTACCAAAGTGAAGCCTGGGGCAAGTCACTGGTGGGCCTGAGCCTCAGATCCCCCAGTGGCCCCCCTGCCAGTGGGAGAATCAGGTGGGGTCTCTGCTCCTCTGACAGGCTGTCAGGCTCCGGGGCTGGTGAGAGCCGGCTGGGGAATTGGCCCCCCAGCTGGCGCGGGCAGCATGGGCACAGGACCCTGGGTTCTAGCCGACCCCATGCTCCGCAGGGACAATGGAAGAGACGCTGGTGGCAGAAAGGGATTGGGGGACTGAGGGAGAGCAGGAGTTCAGGGTCCCCCCCCCCCCCCCGCCTTCTGACACACAGCTCCAGCAGCCCTGCTTCCTTTCTCACTCAGGAATCCCACATGGGAGTCACCACCTGAGACTTGCCCTCTCCCACGCCAGGCTCATCCAGAGCAGTAGAACCAGACAGCCAGCTCTGCCTCCAGCCCTGCCTGTTGCGGGGGGTGGGGGGGTGCCCATCCAGGGCTCCTGCTGCTGTCCTGGGCCCACACAGTGGCCTGGTTTTATCCCACTGAGGGCACCCAGCCCTGGCCTCCCTCCTCCTTCCATCCCTCTGGTTCAGGCCCTCCCCCAGATTTCCACTGCAGACACCCCACCGATGAAGGGAAGGAACAAAGCTTTAGCCGTGGAATAAATAGCCAGGGCCAATGGGAAGTCAGTGTGTGGGAGGGGGTGCCCCCATGCCCCATGGACCCAGCACACTTCCCTGGAAGGATGGCTGTCATCCCTCACCCCCCACCGCGCCCCCCACCTGCCCACGACCCACGCCAGCACCACCTCCCCCGGGACCTCACTCTTGCTTCCTGGGAAGAGACCTGGTGCGACCTGGCAGGAGCCCAAGCATCCCTCTGTGAGCAGACCACCAGCTTCCCCCCACCCAGGCTGCCCTCTGTGCCCCACTCCTGTGGGAGTGGTGTCCTTGCACCAGTCTCAGGGTCTGACCCCCCTTCTCCCTCTCAGGGACTCAGCTCCTGCCCCTGCCTGCCCTCTCTTGCATCATTAATTTCTCCTCCCCAACAAAACACCTGTCAGCATGTACAGAGGCCCACCTCAGGTTCACAGTCTGGTTCACGTGTATGACAGTGCATCTTGCCCACCTGGCACTGTGCTAGATGCTGGGCATACCGTGAGGGAGCCCAGGCCCAGCTTTGCGGGCTGCAGATGGTGGCAGGGAGCACTGCTGAGCAGAGTGGTGGGGCTGCGGCACTGGACAAAGGGTTCTGTGGGACATCTTGCCCTGGAGAGGGACATAGGGGACAACATAAGCAGGGCGGGAGATGGCACGGGAGCGTGACCATAAGGTACCCACTGAACAGAACCCTAACCCTTGCAGGGAGATAGCTGCCACCGCCACCAGTGACCCTGAGAAACACGGAGAGAGGAGGGCAAGAGGGGCTCTAGCATGGCTTACCGGGAGCTCAGGTAACAGATGGTTTGCTGAGCTGGTCACCAAAGTGAGGCCTGTGGAGACAGATGATGGAAGGAAACCCAGGATGAGCAAACCTCGATGTGCACCTGCCTGGAGCTTGCACGTCCAGCACACACCGTGTGGACCTCCCAAGCTCACTGGATTTTAGAAAACCACAGGTATGACACAGTAGGCAGGCATTCAAGTTCCAAAGTGTGTGGAGAAGCTGCTCTGGGCCCAGGGCCACCAAAGGGCGCAGCGGAGCCCGCTCCAGGGCTGACTCCGGATGGCTGCACACTCCCAGCTCAAGATGGGCTCAGACAGCGCATCAGGGGCCGTAGTCAGGACCTCCTCCTAGATTAGGTGGCAGAAGACCTTCGGGGGGCGAGGGGTGGAAGAGTCGAGGTCAGCCGGACATGCCAAGAGGGTACCAAGGAGTAGAGGCAGGTGTGGGGAGCCAGGCAAGCCCACTCAAGGTTCAGCATCCCAGACTGGCATCAGCCGTCTGCCCTGTGCTCATATCCATTTCTCTATTTCTATGTTTTCCTTGACTTCTTAGTAGAATTCATTTCCCCACACATGCCCACAGGTTAGGGGGCAGGGGAGGGGGGAACACAAAAACTGGAATAGAGGCTTAATTCCAGCCCCACCCCCGTTTCTGGCTGCACGGTCTGGGACCTGGGGGAAGACAGTCACAGTCCCTAGACCCCTGCAGGACAAGCAGGTGAGGAGCAGGACCCCCCACTCTGCAGAGACCCTTCACCTTTCCGTGCCCCTGTATCTTCGTTTCAAATGGGAACAAGGGGGATCCCTGGGTGGCCCAGCGGTTTAGCGCCTGCCTTTGGCCCAGGGCGCGATCCTGGAGTCCCGGGATCGAATCCCACGTCGGGCTCTCGGTGCATGGAGCCTGCTTCTCCCTCTGCCTATCTCTCTGCCTCTCTCTCTCTCTCTCTCTCTCTCTCTCTCTGTGTGTGTGACTATCATAAATAAATTTTAAAAAATTTTAAAAAATGGGAACAAGGACAGCGCTATCATGAGAATGAAATGAAATCATCCCCATGAGCGTGCGCAGTAAAGTGCAATGCCCGCATGGCAAAAGCAAGGTGTGAGCTCCCCACTGTGGCGCTAGTGGTGACAGGGCAGGCGCTAAGCACGGATGCTGGAACAGGACCTGGCCCAGGCCTGCAGTCCTCTTCAGGACCGGCCAGCCCCTGCTGCAGGAGCCCCCAGGGACCCATGTGCCACCGGCTCAGGACTGGATGTGTCTGCAAATTCACCAGAGCTGTTATGACAAGGGACACTGCTAGCAGACAGCCTCAACGCCCAGATGAACAGAGGCCTCGTGCAAGGCCGGGCCTCCACCTCCCGGGTCCCAGCCCTGACCAACAGCCCTGGACATGCACCGGTCTCTTTGCTCCTCGTCCCCCAGCACACCAGGCGTGTTCCCTCCTGGGAAGTGACCCTGTGGCCCCCCTACCCTGGTATGGCTTGATTTACCTGAACAGGACATGCCAGGTGGCCTTGGCTTCCTCAGGGAAGTCTGGAAAAGCCCAGAAAGTAGGTCATGCTCCAAAGCGCTCAAACTGCACGTCCTCTGCCAGCCTCCAGTAGAGGGCACAGGTCTCCTGCTCTCTCGGGGACATGAAGAACAGGAGACAAGCTCCAGGTGGGAGTCCTGGGACTTTGTCTCAGCATTGCCACCCGTTGCTCTATGACCCTGAGCACACCAGTTCCCCTCCCTTGGCCTCAGCTTCCTCATCGGCAAGTGAAGGATTTGGAGCAAGATCTCAAGGCCTGTCATGATACTTGCATCTGTGACATCGCACATCTTGGTGGCCCCTCGGAAAGCTGCCACACAGACCTAACACAGACCCTTCCACTACCCCTGAAACTGGAAGCCATTTATGACAGGCAAACAGAGGCCGGCAGCAGGCATACTTCTCACCTCCTGGGGGGCCCTCACTGCCCTCACCTGGGCTCCTGAGGAACTCAGCTTGGTCTGGATGTGCTCTGGACCCACCTAGAAGGAAAAGGCTAAACCCCTGAGATGTACAGAGGGGCTCATCACTGCACGTGGCTGTCAGGCAGCAGGGCCCTTCCAGGTCCTGGACTGGGCCATGCAGGAAGCAGCCTTTGACCCCCTACAACGAAGGCTGCTCAGCTCCCTGTCACCCGTTCATCAGGTCACACATGAACATGACAGCAGCCAGCACCAGTCATGGCTCTGCTGCCCACAGGGATGTCCTGGGCCAAGCACAGAGTCTTCAGGTCCCTCCAGGCAGCCTTGCCCCAACACCAGTGAACAGAAGACCGGGAGGCACAGCCCTGTGTGGCTCCTCGCAGGGGTGGCAGCGAGCTCCAGACAGAATGACCCACGAATAGACAAGAAAGCTCTGCCCCCTTGGAGAAGCCCCTTGTCTGGGCCTCCTTGGACATGCTGTGGGACAAGGAGTGTGACCCGATGAGTGCACAGGACACACACACAGCACATTGACAGTGCAGCAGAGACAGCACAGCACCTGCATGCTGGGAAAGTGGGGGGGTGGGGGGATGACTGTCATAGTAGTATGCTCACGCCCTCCTGCAAGACTCCATTTGTCCGTGGCCTGCAATCAGCAGCAGGAGTATTTACATCATACAGACGGTTAAACGCTAAAATTCAGCCACAGGGAGTGTTGGCTACTTCAAGGTGGTGAGCTCAGAATGCCACTCTGTTTCCCAACACTTCCCAAATTCTCCATTTTCACTGAATTTACTAGCACTAGATTCAAAAAGCAGAAAACCATTTCCTGTGTTACTCATGGAGCAGCGAGGCAGGGAGGAAACGCATTCTAGGGACCCTCGGGAGGTGACAGGTGCAAGCCTGAGCCCCAGGAAGGGCACTCCGGGCAGGAACAGCATACACAAAGGCACAGAGACATGGATGCTGAAACAACTTTTTAAAACTCCTCTCTGGGATCCCTGGGTGGCGCAGCGGTTTGGCGCCTGCCTTTGGCCCAGGGCGCGATCCTGGAGACCCGGGATCGAATCCCACGTCAGGCTCCCGGTGCATGGAGCCTGCTTCTCCCTCTGCCTGTGTCTCTGCCTCTCTCTCTCTCTCTGTGACTATCATAAATAAATAAAAATTAAAAAAAATAAAAAATAAAATAAAAAAATAAAAAAATAAAACTCCTCTCTGGGGATCCCTGGGTGGCTCAGGGGTTTAGCGCCTGCCTTCAGCCCACGGCGTGATCCTGGAGTTCCAGAATTGAGTCCCACATCTGGCTCTATGCATGGAGCCTGCTTCTCCCTCTGCCTGTATCTCTGCCTCTCTCTCTCATGAATAAATAAAATCTTTAAAATAAATAAATAAATAAAACTCCTCTCTAAAAACTGGCGTGGAGGAAGCTTTTGCACTGTTACATTACAGGCACCATTTATTCTTGCTGAAAAGTACATGCCTCACCTGGCCCCCTTCACCAGAATTTAGCACCAAATTTCCTTGGCTGTTTCTAAAATCCAAATCCAGTCGTAGGGGGTGAGAATTCACCATCTAGGATCAGCTCCTCAATGCAAAGAGCCCCCAGACACCTGGTAGAGGCCACACCCCCGAAAAACCTGCTCTGTCACCCAAGTTGACTGCTGGTGGTGGCAGGCACATGGATGTATGAGGCCAATGTCCATCTCATTACTCAGAATCGCTTTATAGGAAACAATGAGCACCAATGTTTTCCTCCTAAGATATATCCACATTCTGCCTTGGATGCCAGAATGTGAATTTCAAAAATGAAGGTGAAACAAAAAAATGTCCACAAGCATCCAGATGGAGAAAGGAGATTACCTGCCAAGGAACAAAACTCAAGGTGGCCTCAGACTTGGCGACATTGACTGTGGCAGACAATGGAACCAGGTCATGATCTCATGCCAGCCAAGGCAGTGTCCAGGTGTACTGGTAACCGAATGTCATCCTGTCATTCATGGGGGCTCAGAAAAGAGATTGACCAGACACTTTTTATAAAAAAAAAAATATCTGAAGGCACATCAACTGTCTGGAGAGGAATTAAAATACAAAATTCAAAAATGGAGAAGTTTCTCAACTTCCATGAAAGGACCAAAGTGCAGTAAACCAGTTAAATCTTTTAAATAAATTATTATTATAAACATGTTTCAAGAAGTGCCTAGGTGGCTCAGTCGGTTAAGCCTCTGCCTTAGACTCAGGTCATGATCTCGGGGTCCCGGGATGGAGCCCCATGTGGGGCTCCCTGCTTAGGGGGAGCCTGCCTCTCCCTCTGCCCCTCCCCCCACCGTTCCTCCCAACACTCATGCACATGCACTCTCTCTCTGAAATGAAAAAAGAAAACTTTAAAAATTAAAATTAAAAAAATAAACGTTTTAAAATTAGATGTTAACCATTTATGCAAAATTCTAGAACAGGCAAAACTAATCTGTGCTTCCAAGAGGGTGGGGACTGACTAGGAAGTGGTGGAAATATACACCTGAGGTCAGCACATTTCAGACAGGTATCAGGTGGTTTCACCTGGTAGAGTATTTAAAAAAAGGGATGCCTGGGTGGCTCAGTGGTTGAGCGTCTGCCTTTGGCTCAGGATGTGATCCTGGAGTCCCAGGATCGAGTCCCGTGTTGGCCTCCCTGCATGGAGCCTGCCTCTCTCTCTGTCTCTCACGAATAAATAAAAATCTTTAAAAAAAAAAAAAAGAGTATAAAAAAAAAAAAAAAGGCAGAAACAGACCCAGAAATGCAGGGAACAAGCTGGTGGTTGCAGGGTGGGGGAGGGGAGGGAGCATCTGGGGGAGACCTGGGGGGAGGGGGCACCTGGCAGGAGGGGACACCTTGGGGGGGAAGAGGGGGATGGGGGAACCAGGGGTAGGGGGGACCTGGTAGGAGGGGGTATGTGGGGGGAAGGGAGGAGGGGAGAGGGGAGGGGAAAGGAGTATCTTCACATTGAATCCTATGGACTTGGTGTCATCTGTCCATGAAGGTCTTGTCTTCCAGCAGCACTTTAGTTTCCAATACGCATGTCTTTAATCAGACTCACTCCGATTTCACATTTTATTCTTTTGTAATTGCATTATTCCAATTTCTGATTGTTCATTACAAATGAATAGTAATACCACGGACTCGTATAAAGTGACCTTGTACCCTATCTTGTTGAATTTACCTACCAGCTCTAGCAGCTTTCCTGGAGATTCCACCCGACCTGCCACATAGATGACAGGTCACCTAAGAACAGGCAGTTTTGCTGCTTCCCTCCCAACCCAAATGCCTCTTATTCCCTCTTTGTCCGGTACCATACAGACTGGAACCTGCATGGGGACATTGCGCCCCTCCTCCTCCTCCATGGAGGGGGGGGCGCACCCTTGCTCCATGCACAGGTAAGGAAGCATGTACCCCAGAGAAATGAAAGCACAGATCCACACAAAAGTCTGTACATGACTATTCATAGTTGCTTTATTTGTTACCTCCGAACACTGGAAACAACCCAGATGTTCATCAACAGGTGAATGGATCTATTGCAGGATATTCATCCCAATACCAGTAACAAACCAGAATGAACTACTGAAACCTGCAATAATGAGGATGGACCTCAAAATAATTATGCTGAGTGAAAGAAATGAGACAAAAAAAGATATATACTGGATAATGCATTTATGTAAAATTACTGAAAATGCAAAGTGATCTATGGAGGTAGAAAGCAGATCAGTGGTGGCCTGGGGATGAAGGTGACGGGTGGGTATCCACCGTGACCATCGGCATTGTTTTGTCAGTGTAGGCAAATGTCAAAACTTATCAACCTGTACGTTTTAAATATGCAGTTACTACATATCAACTATATATCAATAAAGCTGTTTAGAAATGGCATAAAAATTTTAGGAGAATGTTAATGCCACAAAACATAGTTAAAATAATACACACATGATAAAAGAAACAACTTCATAGCAATGCTGTTATACCATAACCACACAATCAGCAAAGTCTAGCAGGGTGTGGAGAATGCCTCGAAATAAAAGCAGCAAAAGCCACTGGGTATTATGCTATGTTGGCAAATTGAATTTAAATTTTAAAAATTATAAAATTAAAAAAATTTCTAAAAAGCAGCTAAAGCCCTCATCATCACAGAATCAAAAGTTGGAGTTATTCTTGATTTTGATACTTAGACAAAGAGCAGATTTTTTTAAGTACAGAAGAACTTCAACTACAGCAGAAGTGACTCTGGTTAGCCACTGGGACCCCCCATTTTTGGAGGCATCACTGCCAACCTGTCAGAGGCTTTCCAAATCCCCGGAGCCAGGAGCCAGGTGAGCAGGGCTCGTAGGGACGGGGAAGAGGGATGTGTCAGGCCCAGCAGCCCCTCCTCCTCTTCTCTGCTCCATCCCTGCCTCCTTCACTGTGCACTGGTGGTCACCCAGCAATCCCACCACTAGGCACGCATCTTTAGGAGAGGAAAACAAGACGACAAGGACACAGTCGCATCCCCACACTCACTGCAGCCAAGACATGGAAACAGCAAAACATCCACACACAGACAGATAAATAAAATGTGGTTCATTCACACACATACCCCCATCACACCCTGGCATGCACACATGACAACTATGTGTGGTGACAGGGATAATTTTATTATTTTGTGATTTCACAGGACATATGTGCCTCAAATCACTGTACACTTGCACAGTGTTATGTGTGGATCCCATCTTATCAAGCTGGGAAGAAGGAAGAACATGAGCGATCCCTCAACAGGCTCACTCGTCCTGAGCTCTGAGCTCAGGCGTGGGCAGGGATGGCCACTCTCTGGTCCAAGGAGACACTTGCTGGGGAAGGTGCCAAGACACAGGGCTCCCGTGCACACCTATGGGCCCCATGCTGGCTCTACCACTTCTGGAGTACCCACAGGCCCTCAGGTTGTCCCCGGGTCAGTGCGAATGAGAACACCCACTGCCATGTGGCAAACAGCAACCCTGAAAACATGGGGCTTGAACTACCACCGGGGCTGTGGTTGCTGGACCAGCACGTGAGGGCTCCAAGTCCAGTCAATACTTTCTGACCCATTCTTTATTAATTCTCAAAATTCTTAAAGTGCCTGGGTGGCTCAGTGGGTGAAGCACTGCCTTCACTCAGGTTGCGATCCTGGGGTCCTGGGATCCAGCCCCAGGTCTGAGGTTGGGGGTGGAGGCGGTCCCTGTTCAGCAGGGAGTCTGCTTTTCCCTTTCCTTCCCTAGGAGCTCCTTCTCTCTAACAAATAAAACCAATAAATAAATAAATAGATAAATAACTTTAATTTTTAAATAGAATATGTATTTAAAGCATATCACATGGTATCCAGGGCCTGACAGGCACTTAGTAATGGTAACTCATTCCTGCTGTCACCAGGCCAGGCAGTGGGGACACCAGGTGAGGACACAGGCTCAATCCTCAGGAGCCGTTACTCTATGGGACAGACAGACATGTACCGCAAGGTGCCAGAGAACCTGAAGGCCATGTCAAGGGACACCTTGGACCTTCAAGAGAAGGCTGGGGGCAGCCCGGGTGGCTCAGCAGTTTGGCGCCGCCTTCGGCCTGGGGCGTGATCCTGGAGACCTGGAATCGAGTCCCACATCGGGCTCCCTGGATGGAGCCTGCTTCTCCCTCTGCCTGTGTCTCTGCCTCTCTCTCTCTGTGTGTCTCTCATGAATAAATAAATAAAATCTTAAAAAAAAAAAAAAAAGAGAGAGAGAGAGAGAGAGAGAAGGCTGGGACTTCATAACACCCCAGGGCTGGCATATACAGGTGAGTACCGCCCACGCACCCCCAGGCACAGCCACTGCTGCATGGAAACCACACCCCTGGAGCTGGACCCGCTGCACCTGCCTCTGAACAGTGCCATCACAGAAATGACCAAAATCACTGGGGCCACGTCTGGTGATCACGGCAGTAAACTCTTTAGGTCACAACCTGGATCGAGTGGAAAGCAGTCAGGGTCGGGGCAGGGGTGGCTTGTGACCTCTGCCAGCACCACTGAGAGGAGCCCCTAAGAGCTGAGTCTCCATGTGGAACAAGCCCCAGGAGCATCCAAGCTGGTGCCAGCTCAGCACCAGATAGGCAACAGAACTTCGTGGGGCATGAGAATCGCATCCTGCAGACCATGATTATGCACACATCAACATGCGTGCGAGCATGCCCTCTCCCAGCACCCACTGAGCCAGCACACCTCTGGGAGCCACGGTCACAACTGCCAGACAGACACAGCCAGCCATCAGGGAGTTCACCTTCCAGGGAGAAATAGAAGGGGACAGGGAGGAGCCCATGGTGCCGGGCGCCCACAAGAGCCAGGGAGGAGGTCTGTGCGGGAACATCACAGGTCAGTTAGCAGGGACATAGGAGTGAGGAGGAAGAGGGCAGAGAGCTGGGTGCTCAGCGAGGTCTGGGACGGTCAGGAGTCAGGTGGCACCAACACACCCTCTAATCCTGAGCAGGTGGCCTTCCCTTTCTGAGCTCTTGGCACCTGCTAAGTGCAGATGAAAGGACTCTCCTCAGGAAGCCAGGGTGATGCAGCTAGTCAAGCGACCGACTCTTGGTTTCCACTCAGGTCATGATCTCAGGGTCATGACATTGAGCCCTGTGTTGGACTCGGCACCCAGCACGGAGTCTGCTTGAGATTCTCTCTCTCTCCCTCTGCCCCTCCCCACATTCGCTCTCTAAAATAAAATTTAAAAAAAATTTTAAAACAATAAAATAAAAGGGATCAAATCCAAAGCCCCCTATGGGAACGCTGAGGCTGGATGCACTAATATGACCTGCCCAGGGCCACACAACGGCTATGAGGAGTCCATTGATCTCTAGGTCCCTGGCGTCTATGATAACTCGCTCCCTCTGGGTGCTTGCTGGTGGCACTCTCTGTGGAACACAGAGCCTCTGGTGGAGCCCTCCAAGAAGACGAGACTCTCAGACCCCCATTCTGCCTCCCACACAGACCCTTTTCTTGCATGGCCCAAGCTTAGGTGGAGACAGCCCCAGCTCTTCTGAACGCACGCTGGCTATGCTGGCATCCGGGAAATGAGAGACCAGCTCTGAGCGTGTGCTCCAAGGTGGTTTATTAGTACACAAAGGAGCCCTGGGCTGAGCGCATCCAGACAGGGAAGCCAGGCTGCACAAGCTCACAGGCCTGGCACCATGGACAAAGGTCAAGCACAGCCAGTTCACCCCCCTTTTGCCCTCCAGTCTCCTCCTAAAGAGGCGGGACTGTCCTCTGCACAAAGAAATGAGGTCCCTGGGGGTGTCTTGACTTGTCTGATGTCTGCCGGGCCCCCAGAAACCTAGACCCAGGCCCTCTGTCTTTCCCCCACCTTAGAGACCAAGTCCAGCAGAGGCAGGGAGGCCCCAGTGTTCACAGGACCTGGAGCTACAGTCTGGAGCGGACAAACACTACCAGCTTCTCCAACTGCTCTTCCAGGCGCTGCTCATCCCCATGGTTCTCAATGACCCAGTCAAAGGCCCCAAAGTTGTCCAGACCACACTCGGACTCAGCATCGTCCACCCCTGTACAGGAAGCATGGGAAGGTCAGGGCCCGTCCATCTGGGCAGACACTGGGCATGGAGGCCTGCTGGCCCCACATGAGCTTGCCCCCTTTGCCCCCAGAGAGCCACCTGAGACCCCCCAGAGTGTCTACCGACTTTGCTCTTCCTTGGCCACTGGCTACAGAGAGTGGTTGGCTCTTTGGAAACCACAGAGAACCCAGCAGGGCCACCTATCTCCATTTTATGTGAAGCTGGGGTGTGGACTCCACGCCCACATCTCTGACTCAATCCTCTGGGGATACAGCATGAGCTATTCCACCCACCTGTCTGCGGAGCAGGTTCACTGACCATAGGGTGAGATCATTCGCCCTGCAGCAAATCCCCAGGGGCAGCTGGACAGAGGGGTGCCTGCTGGACCTGCACTTCCCCAGGTCCCAGGACCTCAGGCATGAGAGAAGCCATAGGGCAAGTCCCAGGCTTGCACCACGGATGCTGCACACAGTCATTCTGTTCATCAAACAGGCCTGCCCTCTGACCCACCAGGCTGGCAAGCAGAGGTGAAGGACACAGGGGTAGGTCCCATCGGCCTAGAGACGATAGCCCAGGGAAGGGCCCCAGGCCAAGGTCATGGAGCTATAAGCCCCAAGGACACCCACCCCATCCCACTTGTCCCTGACGTGGGGGCAGTCTGGAGCCCCCGGCCGCAAATTCCCTTCTATAACCCCTCACTCACTGCCCCAGAGCCAGCTAGGAAAAAAATAGAGGACTTGAAGCGTGGGAGTGGGTGGCCTTGGTCTACCATCGGGTGGCCGGCCCAAGTGCCAAGCCTCAAGGACAAAGGCCACGCCCAGCTCACCTGTGGTGAACACCCAGCCCCGCTGCTGTCGGCTCTGCTCCGAGGCTACCACACGGACGGTCTGTGTCAGAGCCCCATAGGCCTCCCGGAACCACTGGATGTCCGACACCCTCCGTGTGTCACTCACCAGCTGCAGGGGAGAGACACAGGCAGGTGACCAATAGGACACAGTGCTGGGGGACAGGGTCGTGGGGATGGCAGGAGACCCGGCCCCACTCCAAATAAGCAGGGACACAGGGTTGGGAGGGGCTACAGAACCCAGACAGGTGTCGCCCCTTCCCCATTTTCACCCACTGTCCCTGCCCCTTGCAGGCAGCCCACTCGGCCCACACATTCTCCGCCATAGGCATGCCATGTTCTGGGGTCACTGCTGAGCTGAAGAGGTCGCAGGATCTGGGGTCAAATCAGCGGGTCCAACATAATTACTTTACAGATGAACAAACCGAGGCCCGAAACAAAGATGCTCTAACTGGTCCCTGCTCCCCAGCACTTTTTTTTTTTTTTTAGAATTTATTTTTTTTAATTTATTTATTTATTCATTCAGAGAGAGCGAGAGAGAGAGAGAGAGAGAGAGGCAGAGACACAGACAGAGGGAGAAGCAGGCTCCATGCAGGAAGCCCGATGTGGGACTCGATCCCGGGTCTCCAGGATCACACCCTGGGCTGCAGGTGGCGCCAAACCGCTGCGCCACCGGTGCTGCCCTCCCCAGCACTTTTTAAAATTTAAGTCTGATTTTGTCAGGTCACTGCCCTAAACTTCTCAAAGGCCTCCCATCATTCTAAGACACCCCAAAGCCCACCCCCAGTTTACAAGGTCCTGCATGATCTAGCACCTACTTCCCACCAGATTCCCACGTTCACTCCCCCTCAGCCAGCTGGCCTTCTCAGGGATAGGCACAGGCCAGGCTCTCTGATTGGGTGCCATCTCCTCTGGTGTTCCTCCTAAGGGAGGCCTTCCCTCCCACCCCAACCCCTTCCTGTCTCTGTGCAGCCCCTGCAGCCTGTGCAGATCCCACCATGTCCCTGCATCCCCTTCACCTCCGGGAAGACCTGCGCCCTGGCCTCTGCTCTCTCTCCTGTGCCTTCCCCCCGCTTCCCCCAGCCACATCTGTCCCCTCCAATGAGCTGGCCTGCTAGCAACAGCCTCTCCTCTTGCCCAGACACAGTTGGTCCTGATACCCACACCAGACAGCACCCCCGCCCTCCCCAGAGCCCTTGTCTGTTTTGCAACTTGGTAGTGATCCCCACCCACAAGCTATTTGTTTAGGGCCTAATTCCCTCCAGCCAGTTATAATGTAATCACCCTGATTACAATGTTTGCACTGGGGTGCGCCCAAATCACTGGGAGCCAGGCCAGGTGCAAGGAGAGAACACCAGCTGCCTCGAGGAGGTAGGAGAGGAGTAGGTGCCATGGGAGCAACAGACAGCAACCATCACTTAGAGCTCGGGTATCAGGGAAGGCTTCCTTGTGAAGGCACCACGTAAATAAGCCAGGCAGCCTGGAGTGCACCCAGTAGAGGGAGAGAAGGGACATCTCTGGCAGGCGGAACATGCAGGCCCGCCCTGACTCCAGAAGGAGCGTACCTTGGGGCACAGAGAGGAGGCTGATGTCGCTACAGCCTGAGGACTAGGGAGGCCAACGGGGCAGCAGGACCAGATTGTTCAGGCCTAGAGGTTTGCACTAAGCATTTCAATGTGGTCCAACAGAACAAGGGACAAAGGTGCTCCATGGAGGAGTAACTCGTCTTGTTCTTCAAAGGTCGTTCTGGCTACCTGTAGTGAAGGGACCACAGGGGCGGAGAGCCGACACCCCGGCCAGAGCAGGAGATGTCGGTGAGATCCAGCAGGACAGGAAGGCAGTGGAGATGTGGATGGAGAGAGCTGCCACAGAGCCCACTCACCCAGACAGGGTGGAAGATGCCCTCTACAACCTTCCTGCAGAAGAAGCCGGGGTCGGCCTGGCGCTTCTCCTCCCCCCAGCGGATCATGTCCCTCCGAAAGGCCTCCTTGTAGGCGCTGGCATCCAGGAGTCTCTGGAAATCCAGGTCGTGCTCCTGCCCAAAGCACACAGAGTCTGCACCACCAGCAGCCAACCTCGGATCTCTCCTGAAACAGAAGGCCTTCTCCACCCCCACCCAGCCCACCCCCAGGGCAGGGGGTCCCAATGCAAGGACCAAGAGGCTGCCACCAGGACCATGTCTGTAGGGAAACGGGGCTCGAAACTAAAAAAATCCCAAATGGCAGGAGATGTAAGTAAAGACTGGGGTAATCCAGAAATTGCTTCGGTTTGTCTTGAAAACTTGTGATGTGGTTTTTCTCCTTTGCAACAGCCTTACCTCCCAAATTATTTCTGGCTTAAACTAATCCTGAAATTAGTTTGCATCCCCTGGGCACAGGCTTAGCCTTTAACCAAAGTGGGAAACCTAAAAGCAGGGCAGGCTGTGTCCTCCCCAACCCCCGGGCATCATCTGTCCCAGGCTCCCCCCACCCCCCACCCCTAAGTCCCTGGCACCTCTGGAAACAGAATCACTCCATCCATCTGGACACAAGGGACTGCTCAGACCACCCTGGCTGGCCTTCCCTCCACCAGGGACATGGCTGCAAGACAGGCCCTCGACGGGAACCCCGGGGCAAGAAGGGGGCAGGTTCCAGCTCCTCTACTAATTCACTGCAGGTAGACCTTCTTGGACTGTTTCTTCATCTGCAAACTGAAGGGCCAGACCACACAGGTCAAGTCACCTTCCTGTGCCCTGCTCCTAGGGTGAGGCCAGCAGCCACTTCGTTTGTAAACTAGTTTCCACCTACTCTTAACACAGGTGAAAAGCAGCCACCAGGAGCATTACGTTCTGCTTTTCAATTATATTTCCCATCATGATTTTTTGTTTTTGGTGGGTTTTTTTTTTTTAAGATTTTATTTATTTATTAATGAGAGACAGAGAGAGAGAGAGAGAGAGAGAGAGAGAGAGAACAGCAGAGACACAGGCAGAGGGAGAAGCAGGCTCCATGCAGGGAGCCTGATGCGGGACTCGATCCCAGGCCTCCAGGATCAGGCCTTGGACTGAAGGTGGCACTAAACCACTGAACCACCCAGGCTGCCCGATGTTTTGTTTTGTTTTTAAAAAGGCTCCACACCCAACGTGGGGCTTGAACTCACAACCCTGACATCAAGAGTCGCAGGCTCTATCCACTAAGCCAGCCAGGCATCCAGGATTTGTTTTTGAAGTGGGAGTGGGAGATGTAGTGGTAGGCTGGCCTATCAGAGTTACCTATTGAGGTTTTAAAAATGCAAACTCCTGGGGCATCTGGGTGGCTCAGGTCATGATCCTGGGATCCAGGGATGGAGCCCCATTTTGGGCTCCCTACTCAGTGAGAAGTCCGCTTCTCCCTCTCCCTTTGCCCCCCACCATCCACTTGTGTGCATTCTCTCCCTCTTACTCTATCTCAAATAAATTTTAAAAATCTTTGAAACAAAAAATGCAAATTCCTACCCAACTCCCACACCAGCCTGGCTCATCAGTTTGGAGTGGGGGCTGATCTAGGAATTCTGCAGGTAGATCAGAGATTTTCTAACTGCTCCTTGGAGCCCTGGGGTTCTTGGAAGGACCCAGGCCCCCATGGGTAGGCTAAGCACCTCCCCCTCCACCCCTCCTTCCATCAGAGTCCCTCCCAGTCTGTCTACTGGATACAAGGAACTTCTCCATCCAACTTCACTGGGGAAACGTTCCTACTAAAAAATTTTTTAAATGACTGCACCTGTTATCCCCAGGACCCGCCCCGGCTGCCATGCTACAAATGGGTCTGTTTAGCTGGTGGGAGAAGACTGGTATAGCAGCATACTGCCCATGGATATGGGACTGACGCATGGAAGGGGGAAAACAAATTCATTCTGTGTGGCCCCAGAAGGCCAGATCCAGGCCAACTGACCAAGGGGCCATGAGCACAGGTACCCGAAACCGATGCACCCAGAAGCAAGGACAGAAATGTAAGCAATGAATGCTCCACACAGTATGGGAAGCTGGTCTCACCCTCCAGGCTCTCTATCTGAAAGCCAGGGCTTTAAGAGCTCCCGTTTATTTTTCTATAATCCTTTTTTTAAATCTGCATGGTTCAAAATTCAAGATACATATTGTTGACAGTGAAAAAGCTCTCTCCCACCACTGCTCCCTGGAGGCATCCAAGGACACAGTCCTGCTATCCTGCCCTGGCTTCACACATTCCGAGCACCAGGAATAGTGAACACCATGCCAGTACCCCCACAAATTCTTACTATATGGCTGAATAGATAAGCAAATATATTTACAGTTTTTCTCCATTTTTATACAAATGTAGCATTCCATGTGCACCTTTCTACATCTTGCTTTTTCCACTTAACAACGTACACTGACAACCCAAGTGATTACATTTCTAAAGGAAGAATTCCAGACTGTTACTAATAACTTGACCTCAGAGCTGACAACTCACATCTACACCCTTTCCTGGACATGATTTCTTGTACACACTCTAGGGGAGTGGCCTGAAGTGAGTGATGACAATGGGAAACCAGCTTAGAGTGAAAATGCCCCCCAGAGGTGGAGCCACAGAATATGGAAAGCTGTCCACCCCCTGCCAACAGTGGTCGTAAAGACCCTGCAGCCTGTAAGCTGGCTCCTCACCCACCAGATGCACCAGAGCACCACCTACCTTAGCATACTGTTCCTTGAGTGGACCAGAGAGCCGGAGGACAGCACAGACATCGGCGCCAAGTCTACACGACAGGGAGAGCCAAACCCACTTAGCCCAGTTTTCACGCCCCTGGTTGACATACAGGGAACTGAAGTCCCCTTTCTTTCTTTTTTTTTTTTTTTTTTTTTTTTTCCTTTCCTAGGTTCCATGCCTCCCACAAGCCTTGAACTCATGATCCTGAGATGAAGTCAGAATCCCAGGCGCTAATGACTGAACCAGCCAGGCACCCCAAGGAAGTCCTGCCTCTGCTAGGGGTATCCACGGAACTTCATCACACTCATCCTTCCTGATTCTAATTCCTCACCTAGAAAGTGGGGAGAGTACTTTCTGTCCTCTCTCCTACAAGATTATTACAAAACTGGAATGTGAAAGACTCCTGAAATCAACAAGTAAAACCAATAAAATTAGGATTACAGTAGTACACGTCAGTCCCAGACCATGTTCTGGACGGAGCAGTTACTGCTGGGACCCTGGACTAAACCTCTCACAGCCAGAGCATCTGGGTCTCAATGGACATGATCATCACACATAAATCATCCATCTGTTCCCCTGTTCAGTGTAGCCCAGCCACAAGTGGGGTGCTGCATGTAAATGTGGGTAACACAGTCCTAAGACACAGGGCTCCTGCCCTGCCTTTGAGATGCTCCCAGATGCTCCTCAATCCTGACCCATGAGACAGGCACTCCACCATTCAGACAAGAACCGGAGGTTGAGAACTGACGCTCACAAAACACTGCAGGTATTGACGCCAATTTGGGTAAAATGCAAATAACAGCCACCGTTTAGCTCCTGTATCTTTACTAGGCAAGAACTGTTCTAAGCTCTTAAGGTGCATGACTCCTGCAATCCCTACAAGCAGCCTATCATTCCCCTGATTTCACAGATGACAAAACTGAGATGCCCTTGGGTAAGAATCTTGCGCAAGATCAAAAACGAGTAGGTGGGGGGGTCAGGCTGTGACCCCAGGTGCAACTGCACGGGCCGTGCCTCTGGCCACTATCTGGCTCCCGTGTTTGGGGGCACAAGGTGGCGGGTCCCTGGGGTGAGTTCAGGGAGACCTCAGCCTGGGCCGCCCAGCTCGTCGAGCCCCTCGCCCCGGCCCGGCAGAGCTACTCCCCCCACAGCACCTCGCTGAGGCCAGGGACGTGGCGGAGTAGGGCGCAGCGGACTCACTTCGGGGAGCCAGACAAAAGCGGAATCTGGTTTCCTCAACTGAAAAGGCGCTCCTGCCCAGCCCCCCTACCCGGCGCCTGGCGAGGGAGCTCTGGGACCCGGTGGGCTCCCGGCGGCACGTCCCTCCCCGCCTCCTCCCCGGAAGTCGGCCGCCCCGCAGCAGTCCGCGCTCCGGACGCCCGCGGACCCCACCCCGAGCCGCGCGCGCCCCGCCCCGCGGACACCTGCTCCGCAGCGCCTCGGCCACGAAGTCCTTCCCGGACTTCCTCTTCCCGCTGACCAGCAGCACCAGGCACGGGGCGCCTCCCCGCGGGGCCATGCGTCAGCCCCCCAGCCGCAGACCCCACACCCGCCCGCGTTGGCACTGCGACCACACCCGCGCAGCCGCAGAAGGGCCCTCCGCGGTCACGCCCGCCGCCTCCGCACGCCGACGGGAACGTGGCTCCGCCCGTGGGTCGCTGCCCAAGGCAGCGGGCAGGGAACGGCCCGGCCCCGCCCAGAGCCTGACGTCACCCGGACAGAACCATTCTCCTTCTGGGGGGGTGACGTCTTGAAATGCCCCGAGGTGAGCCTCACGCTGCGTGCCACCCAACCCTGCAAACATTAGGGGGACCATGCTGAATAGGTCTTCAAGCCTGCCCCGCCGTGTGCGCACTGAAGCGCACGTGCTCAAGCGACGCCGTTCGCGCCCCGCGGTGAACGTGGGTCCTCCCGGAGGGGGCGTGTCTATGACGTCACGCGGGAGGGGCCGTCGCGCTGGCGTCTTCGGAGGGCGCTGGAGGGGCTTGGGAGCCGACGCCCCAGATTGCTGGGTGTTTCCCAGCAGGTGCGTGGCCTGTTCGCTCCCCGCCAGCCCGCAGCTGGGACAGGCCGGCCCAGGGCGAGGAGTACGTTGTCCTCGGCGGGGACTCGCTGGCCTGCATGTCTGAGCTTACCTGTGAGGAGCTTGTTAGCTGTTTCTGCGGGCCGCGTGCAAGAGAAGGGCACCTGCTGCGGAGGAGTGCAACTCCCAAGCGTCGGAGGCCTGCGGAGCTCGGGCAGGGCACGGCACGGCCCGGGTGCGGAATGAACCTGCTCCGGAAGGCCCCTACAGTGTGTCACCTGTGCGCAGCGGGGCTTGAACCCGCTCGAATGCTTCCCGGGACCTTCAGCGCGCCCCTCCGGGTGCATCGCTGACAACAACCGGGTCACAGGGCTGCGGGGAGAAGAGAGTAAGGGAATTACAAGGTGTACGGTGGGAACACTGTGAATCCTCCAGCATCGTCCAAACGTGCAGTTGTCTATTCTGAGCACTCTGTGGTTTGAAATTCAGCACAGCTGCAGTAACCGTTTCCTTGGACTCCCAAGGAGAGCTCAGATCCCCCCTCCTGTCACTAGAAAGGACCCCCACCCCGCCCCTTCACTTGACCTCCTGGAATTCCCAGCTGATGATCAGAGATATCCTCCTGCTCCCTGCCTTAGCTGAATCCTACTGTCCCCGACGGCCCCCTCACATGGAGGGACACCAGCCCTCACACCTTAGCACACACCTTGTGTCTGTGGCCTCCCTCCTTCCATTCCTCCCCCTGGAAATCCCTGGCTCCTGCAAGGCTCCTCACCACCTGGCTGGGTGGCCTTTCCCCTTTTCAGTGCTTACAGGTAGCAATCCCAAGGCTCATTCTCATGCACCACAGCTTAGCCCCTGGCTCATGTCCACTCTGAGTGGCCTCATTGACCTCATGGTGATTGCTCCATCTTTTGGCCTCAGACGGCCAAAGGGTTTTTCGTCCTCCTCCACAGACACCAGCTCCTATGGGGATACCTGAACCTTGTTGTCACCTGAAGACATTCGACCTGCTCTCCAAGGCCACTTGCTTACATACTCCCCAGAGCCATGCTTCCCTCGCAGGGACTCCTCATACTCTGAGACAGTTTGAGCCTGCAGAGGACCAGGCCACACAGCCCTGCAGAGCCTAGAAGAGGGAGGAGGTGGGCCTTGTCAGTGCCGCTCCAGCCCTGCCCAGGCAGAGGGAGCCCTGAGCAGAGATACCAAGGTCTGCCCCTCCCAGGCAAGCCTGACCCATAGATACCTGAACCAGATGCCATCCTGGCTCAGTGACACCGCCAGTTACCCTTACTTCAGCTCCTTGCTCTGTTCCAGCTTCTCTTCTCATGGCCACTGTCCAGCTGACCCAAGGGCTTGTGAATCAGTGCTTCTGTGCTTGATGACTATTGCTTTGCAGGCCATGGAGCCTGGCAGATGAGGTGCAGGATGGAGTGAGGTGTAAAGAAGTAGTACAACAGGGAAAGAGACAGGGAGTCTGAGTCTTCGGGAAGCTGATGAAGTTCATTCATTCATTCAACATATATTTAAAGGTCTAAAACACACCAAGTACAATGCAACAGTAAACAAACCAGAGCCTGCTCTCAAAAAGCATGTATTCTGAGAGACAGGATTATAAAGGAGCTTAAAAATGGAGCATGTTAAGTTTCACCCCAAAATTAGGGAAAACTGACATAAATTAACAATTCCATGATGCTCTAATAGAAGCTGTAATGGTTCTAACCACACCCCATTATGTTGTTCCCCTTGCCTGGAATACCCTTCCCATCTTTTTTTTTTTTTTTTAATAAATCTGGACTTGGATAAATAGAAATTTTTTTTGAGAGAATCTTAAGCAGACTTCCCACCCAGCGTGGAGCCCCACGCGATGCTCAAGCCCACAACCCTGAGACTACAACCTGAGCTGAAATCAAGAGTCGGACACGGGGGATCCTTAGGTGGCTCAGCGGTTTAGTGCCTGCCTTCGGCCCAGGGCATGATCCTGGAGACGCTGGATCAACTGGATCGAGTCCCACGTCGGGCTCCCTGCATGGAGCCTGTTTCTCCCTCTGCCTGTGTCTCTGCCTCTCTCTGTGTGTCTCTCATGAATAAATAAATGGAATCTTTAAAAAATAAACTTGCATAACCATTTTTCCAGGAGGTATACCAGCCAAAATAAAAAGAAAACTGTGATGGGCATTGTCTATAAAAAAAAAAAAAAAGAGTCGGACACTTAACTAACTGAGCCTCCAGGCGCCCCCTTCCCATCCTTTTTCTGTGAAACCCACTCTGACTTGTACTTCCGCACTTAGTTTGTGTTGCCTCCTTCCTGACCCCCCACTCCTCTGACTTAGATTCCTGTTTTCTATACTCTTGACATATGCTGAGCTCACCCACGTCATAGCACCTTGCACTCCACTACACTCATCAACTCTCATTCATCTGTCCTCCAGAGAGTTTAATAGGTAATGTTTACTGAGCATTTACTATGTGCCAGAACTTTTCTCAATTTTTTTTTTTAGATTTTATTTATTCATTAAAGACACACAGAGAGAAAGACACAGACATAGGCAGAGGGAGAAGCAGGCTCCAGGCAGGGAGCCTGATGTGGGACTCAATCCTGAGACCACGGATCACACCCTGAGCCCAGGGCAGGTGCTCAACCACTGAGCCACCCAGGCATCCTGATCTTTTCTCAATCTTATGACATAAACACTACTATCCCTACTTACAGATGAGACAACTGAGGCTCATTATAATTGAGAAATTTGCCTGGGATCTCTGGCAGTAACCTACTATACATAGCACCCAGCCCCCAGAGATCCCTCTCCAGAGAGAAGGGCAAACACTTCCAAACAGACAACTAAAAGTCAGACTTAGGGTCCATGTCCTCTCATGACCTCCCTTTTCCAGTCGCTAAGTGCCCATTGAGGGTGAACCCGGAAATGTATAAGGTGCTGGCCAGCTCCAACTTTGTAGGGTTAAAGAAATGCCACAGGCAGAAGACAGCCCTAGAGAGGAGAAACTGCTTGTGGGATGTGGTGCCAGCATGGCACCCAACCTCTCCCCCTAAGCGTGCTCCTCCAGCAGAGCGGCATAAAGTTGGGTTCTCCTGCTCAGTCCTTGGTCTACAAATCATTTCCATCACTGTGTGGTAGATATGGGACCTCAGTTTTGTGACTGAGGCAGCCAGGGCACAGTTCATGAGCATCGTGCCGCCGAGGTCAAATCCGGGCAATCTGTAAAGGAGCATCCGCTTGTGGAGATGCACCTTTTGCATCCGTAGAGTACATACTAGAGTCTGAGGATGGCCAGAATGTTAGGCCAACCAAGGATCCTCCCACTTTCAAAAAAAAACAAGCTCCAAAAATTTAACCAGTATACCCACAGATGGTGGCTACACCTCCATCTGGAATATGGTGTTAAGCACAAATGAGATTTCTTTTTAACATAATCCCCACCCCCAACGTGGGGCTGGAACTCACAACCTGAGATCGAGATTGAGACCAGCTGGGCACCTTTCAGTAAGATTTTCTCCAATAAAGATGCACAGTTTAGGGGATCCCTGGATGGCTCAGCGGTTTGGTGCCTGCCTTTGGCCCAGGGCGTGGTCCTGGAGTCCCAGGATCAGGTCCCACATCGGGTTCCTGCATGAAGCCTGCTTCTCTCTCTGCCTGTGTCTCTGCCTCTGTGTGTGTGTGTGTGTCTCTCATGAATAAGTAAAACATTTTTTAAAAAAAAGATTCACGGTTTAGAGAAATATCTTTGTTCTCTTATATTACCATGCACTGAATGTCCACGTCATGGCTGGGGACTGAGCCCACATTGCTGCCACTCACAGACTAATCCGCTGATTTCACTTCACAGTTTTTTAATTCTCTTAGTGACAGAGGTTGGCTTTTATTCCCCAAAGGAGATGGACCGACTTCTTTCAAATCAGGAGCTGTAAGCAGAGGAGCGGGGCCTCCATAGCTCAGAGGTTGCTGTTTCCCAGCCCAGGTAGAGCCTCCAAGACCCCAGGCCACGATGGCAGGTGCCCGGAGCTGCCCCCAAGCCTGCGCTTACGTGTTCTGAGACTGCTGGCCAGCTTGGCAGCAGGGCCTGGGGAACTGCTGAGTGAACACCTGGCTGACGCATAAATGAGCAGGTGAGGGAGGGCCCTCGAGGAGACAGTCTGGAGGCGAGGACCTCACGCCCGCCCCAGGCCAACAGGGCCCTTTGTGGACATGCTCGGGCCTGAGCCCTCACAACCCCAAACCCAGTTGCTGAGGTTCTAGGGGTGGTTCCGAGGCTCCAAGGATCCCTCCCTCTCGCCCCAGCCCTCCACAGGCCCAGCTTCCTGTCATCCAGCCATCCAGCTGCCCCTCTGAGTGGCCACGGCCAGACATCTGTGCCAGGAGCCAGAATGCAGTCAAAGCTCCAAGGCAGCATGAGGAAGGACCAGCTCCTCCAGAGCTCACCTGAGTCCCAAGCTTGAAAAAGTGGAGACAGAAGAGGAGGGAGAAGGGACAGGAGACTCGTAGAGGCCAGGAGCCAGGGGCTCTGGTCCCCACCCTGCCCGAGCAAGCTTTGTGACCTTGGACAAGTCACTTTCTTCTTTGGGCCTCCATTCTCACACGCCTCTGGACCAAAGAGACGGGCTTCCTGCCCACAAAGGGCTCTTCCAGGCTGGCCTCCTCCTGCCCACAAGCAGGGGCGCTAGCGGCAGCAGGTGCCCAGTGGCTGAGTGGGGGTGCACCAGCCCAGATGGAGATGCACAGGTAGAGCTCAAACACTGCTTTCAAGCCCAGAGCCAACTGGGTGGGGACAGGGCAGGCAAGCAGCACTACCCAACGTTTCAAGCACCAACTGGTGTCCTGGGGCCCACCTAAGGGTCAGTCTCCCTCCCCTGTCACAGTCCAACTCTGATGGGACCCTCAGGCAAGACACCTCCTTTCTCGCAGTCTCATCATCTGTGAACAGTTCCTAATGGTCTTTTCTTTTTTAAGATTTTATTTATTTATTCATGAGAGACACACACAGAGAGAGAGAGAGAGAGAGAGGCAGAGACACAGGCAGAGGGAGAAACAAGTCTGGGCTGAAGGCGGCACTAAACCGCTGAGCCACCGGGGCTGCCCTCCTGATGGTCTTACCTTCTCTAAGGCCTACCTCTCAGCACCATAGCGGAGCCCTGAAAAGTTTTCGGCCCAAGTGGATGAGAAGGGCAGCCCGTGTGTCTGGGCCAGGCTCATGCCACAGTCTCTGCGCCTGCCCATGCCTACAGGCTGCCTCTGTGAGGGCTGGGGACTATGCTCCAGAGCAGCAGGCATGTGAGGTCTGTTTGGCCCACGGTGGACTGACCTTCCCAAGGGGGCTGACACTTTCCTCTCCACAGTACATGGCTTCCGTTCCTACCTTCCCTGCCCCAGCCTGGTGACTGCCAGCCCTCCGACTGGGGACAGGGTTTCCTTGAAGACCTCTGCGGGCGGTGGTTGCCTGCAGACTCAGTAAGCTGAAGTGAAGGCTCAGTAAGCTGACCGATGCCAGTTAGAACTTCTCCAAAGGGGAAAAAGGCGGGGGGGGGGGGGGGGGGGGGCGCAGCCTAGGTGGCTCAGCGGTTTAGCGCCTTCTTTGGCCCAGGGCATGATCCTGGAGACCTGGGATCAAGTCCTGCATTGGGTTCCCTGCATGGAGCCTGCTTCTCCCTCTGCCTTTGTCTCTGCCTCTCTCTGTGTCTCTGTTTCTCATGAATAAAGAACTTCTCCAAAGGGGCCCTATCTGGGAGGGAATGGGGAGAGGGGTGGCACAGTGGGTGACCTGCTGGGAGGCTGGCTCTCCTCCTCCCCCATATCCTGCAAAATCAAGCCCAGCCACTTCCCCCTCTCACCCTGCCCCTGCATCATCAGCTCCTCCTTGCCCAGCACTGCTGGGACTGGGACGGAGGTGGGGAGGGGGGTGCTCACCCACCTGTCCCAGGGCTGAGAGGCTGAGTCTTTGACAACCCCCCTGCCCCAGGGCCTAGTACCATCCAAGGCTGGCCCACTCTGACACATGCTCCAAGTGAGGCCCATGTGACCTCTCTCCTGGGCCATTGGCTGACACCTCCTAACTACCCCAACTTCACATCCAGTCTCTTCCACCCTAGCTGCCAGGTATAGAGCACTGTGTGCACTTCCCCTCACACAGGTGTCCCCGCTGAAATGCCTTTGGTGGCAATCTACTCCTTCGGCACACCATAGCTCCTCCCTAGCTTTGCAAGTGGGCCTGTGGGAGAATCGAGAATGTCACCTTAACCATCTGGCCACAAGGCTATTTTCCCTGCCTCGGGCCTCCCCTCCGCCATGTCTGAAGCCCCCTCCCCTGTCACAAATCCTATTACCCTTCAAAGTTCCTCTCAACTGCCAGGCGGACTCCTCCCATTAAGAGAGCACCATTAAGAGAGTACAGGTAAAATTGTGCCGTGTTAGACTAACCCAGTTAGCCTCAAGGCAAGGAGCAGGCTCTGCAAGGAGCAGGGTCTGCACGCACCCCTCAGAGTTAAATGCACAATGGCGTCCTTCCTCTGCCAGCCCCCTACCGTGAGGTTTGGGAAACACACCCAGAGCTCAGAGGGCCTAGCTCCCTGCTTAGAGGTTAGGTAATGACAACTACTCTCTGTGACCATGCTCTACTATTTGAAGAGACTGATTTCATCCTCGCAACAACCTGTGGGGACTCCTGATGGCCATGCTGGGCCCAGAAGTGAGGAGGGGTGCCTTATTTGGGGCCCACAGGTGGGCAGCGCTGGGCACCAGAGACTGGGTCTTCTGGCCTCGAACTTGCTCAGGCCAAGCCTTGTGAGGAGAGACCTGGGCTGGGCGTCTTCTGGAAGCCAAAGCTTACAGAGACACCTTCAGGGAAGGCTACTCTGTGAGGGGTGGCATTGGCAACAAGGGGGCTGAGAAGTAACAGCCTGTTATTGTCTGAACCTAGAGCCACAGAGCCCAGCCCACACCCTGCAGGGTGCCTCCTTGATCTGCAGTGAGCATGTGCCATGTGAAGGGACCAGGAGCGCCTGTGGTCCAGCACAAGCCCAGATGGGCAGCCATCCGGGCATCAGGGTAGCCATGGGAGGCTCCCAAGGCACCAGCCAGCCAGTCCAGCTTGGGGCCCAGCAGAAGGGGCTGGGAGTTCTCAAGAGGAACACATGCCTCTGACCTTAAGGAGCTAATGGGAGAAATTCACCCCCACTGCACTCTCAACACGTGCCCCATCCCCTAGGATGAGTGGGGAAAGACTGGGCCTGGGAGAGACTGGGGGGCGTCTTGGGGGTGTAAGGGGTGTAAGGGCCTGTGGGGGGTCATGGGCAAGGGAAAGCTAAGCTGAGGGCACTGGGGTCAGGGCAGTGGGGAGCCAGGGAAGGAGGGAGGCTAGGTGAGGAGCAGGGATGCCAGGGAGGGACAGCAGACTGAGGCACAGATGCAAGTGGGGACATGTCAAAGGAAGCAGACTTTTCCCATTGCGAGTAGAGGGATACACTCCTGACTTGAGTGTCCTCAGAGGGACACCCCTGGAGCTGAGCCCTCAGCTAGGGAGTTCTCAGAGAAAAGGCAGAAAAGCTAAGTACTTAAACTGGAAGGGTCCAGGCCAGACCCTGGGAGGCCAAGCAGAGCTGGGTGGCAGAGTCCAGTGCATCCGCTCCCAGGGCCCCCCACCCCCACCATCAGGACAGACCAGCTCTGGGGTGGGGGGGTGGGGGGGAGTGCTGCCCCATAGCCCTGGCCAGGGCTCATCTTCACATGCTGGCGCCAAGATAGCGTCCTGTAAGCTGGAGCCAGGGACTCGCTTGTCACCACTGCTGCTGGGGGTGACAGAGATAGGGGCCTCCTGACCTGTGATGGGGGCATGAGCATCACCTAGCCAGGTCAGCCCAGACACAGGGTAATCCATGGCCAGTGTCCCTGCCGCCCTGGCTCTCCCCCAGAAGACCCCCAGCCCCCATCACTGACCCTCTACCCAGAGGAAATTCCTCCTCAGGCCTAACTGTGGTCCTTCCTGCTGCAGAAAGCAGCTCCACTGGACGCAGGCTCTTTTTTTTTTTCTTTTAAAGATTTTATCTGTTTATTCATGAGAGACACACAGAGAGAGAGAGAGGCAGAGACACCAGCAGAGAGAGGCAGGCTCCATGCAGGGAGCCTGATGTGGGACTAGATCCCGGGTCTCCAGGACCACGCCCTGGGCCGAAGGCAGGCGCTAAACCGCTGAGCCATCCAGGGATCTCCCCATGGACGAAGGCTCTTTAATGCCTCCTCATACCCAACAGACCTTCCCACGGTGGACTGGTGTGCTGCTGGTTGGGTACCCAGCCTCGCGGCCTCCAGTCCCATCCCCTCCCCTGCCCCCCAGCCCTCCCCAGCCCACTCAGATGAGCTCATGGGCTTAAAGCCCTTTAGCAGCCAGCGGCGCCCCAAGTACCTGCCACCCACCACAGCCCCCTCCTGGAGCCTGCTCGTGCACCCCCCTTCCTGATGTCACACCACGCGTCATTCCACCTACACTGGCGGGGGACGTCCAGGGCAATCCAGGAAGGACTTTCGGAGGAGGGGCCAGCGGGGTCCAGGTCCTGGCAGCGCGCAGGTGGGCGGGGCAGGGGCCCAGTCAGTGCACACCAAGCGGGGAGGCGAGATCTGCACGAAACGTGGAGCCGGGGCGCCACCTAGTGGCCTCCCGCGGGCCTGTCCAGAAGCCTGGTGGAGATCCTCCCCTCCCTCCTCTGCACCCTGCCGGCAGTGCCAAATACAGAGTAGACATTGTGCTCACTGGGCTTTATTTTAGCTCTTCCCAGCCGTCCAATCCCCCATTTTGAGGATCAGAAACCTAAAGTTCCCAGGGATTAACCTGCCCAACATCACTCGGCCTGCCGTGAGCCCGAGGCTCCCACTCCAAAACCCGTGTTCGTTTTCTACTTCTCCCAGGGGCCCCAAGGTGGCCGCCAGCAAATGGGGAGTTCCAGCCCCAAGGGCCCAAGGGTGGCTGGGAGAGGGATGTGGAGGACAAAGAGGGTGTGGGGGTCCCACGCTTAGATACAGCTCCCCCCCCCTCCCTGGTGAGAGAGCCCATGCCCCACACCAAAACTCCAACACCTTCTTACAGGGGTGGGAGCCTACTATTCACACAGGGAGGGGGGCCCTGGGAGAAGCAGGGGTAAAAGGGGGACTTCACCCCTGGGGGGTGGCTGTGTCCAAATCTAAGAAAACCCCTGGGAAAGCAATGGTGCTGGGCATCCAGCCAGCAGGTCTAGGTTCATTCCAGGGGGCATGGGTCAGTGCATAAAACCAGGGGGGCACTGTGGGGCATACACACAGGAGGACGGAAGCTGTGAGGCTGAAGAATCACAATTCCCGCCCGCAAGGACAGGATCAGAGCCTGCATGCAGTAACCAGCAAGGCAGATCCAGCTAAGGCCTTTCTCTAGCAAAAGCGGCATCAGTGCATCACTGAGAGATTCTGCTCTCATAGGAGCCAGAGGAGAGGACCATTCAGTGGTTCCCGGGGTGAGGGGACACCAGGCCTCAGCCCCTCCCTGGGCTCTGCAAGTGTCTGTCCTTCTTTCCTGACCTGTGGAGAGACACGGGGAGGCGGGGAAGGAAACAGTCTTCAGAGGACAATGCCACACAGTGAGAAGGGGCTCCTGGAGGGCAGGGGAGCCTGTTCCTCCAAGGCAGCCACCAGCAATCACATGGAGGGGCCAGACCCGCTACCCCAGGATGACATCCCCTGTCAGGGCAATAGGGCAATGGAATGACCTTCCTCACCCCGGGCACTGCAGGTATTCACAGGGCAGAACAATTTGGGGAAAAATCCCCCCAGCCCAAAAGGGAACTGCCCAGAACTACTACAGGGTGAGCACAGGCAGCTCTCCGACCTCCAGGAAGATAGAGATGGACGCTGCTCCAAGGGCAACCAGCTGTTGATTAACAGTGGCTCAAACTAAAGATCCTGACCCAGGGCCCAGGGCCCTACAAACCTCCCCCGCACGTCCTCCCCGGGAACACAGCTGCCCACCTCTTCTTCAGTGACTTGTCTCCAAAGAAGTGGCTGAAGATGAAGCCCTCAAAATCATCCACCTCATCGTCATCACCAGTCTGTCTCACAGCCACCTCTTCCAGGCTGTCCTCCAAGGCATCCACGAAGTCCCGGAAGCGGAGGCGGTCATGGCGGAAGATGCCATCCTCGCCAAAGTAAGCAGGCGAGAGGGGCAAGTCCTTTGTCAGCTGCCCAGCCCAGGGCAGCCGTGCCAGGTAAGTCCTTAGCAAAGAGGCCAGCTCCTGTCGCTGCACGGGGGCCAACTCCACACCAAAGGCCAGACCCTCCTGCCGGGCACACTCGCGCACACCTGAGCAGCCCTGGGGTGCCCGGTACTTGTGCCGCGACAGCTCTGCCCACAGTGGCGGAAGGTCATGCCCGTCATCAGCCCCTTCCTTCCACTGAGGGTGCTTCTGCCTCCCCACAGAGGAGTGAGGGCCCCCACTTTTCCTAGAGGGCTCCTTGGGGCCCTGCTGCCTGCCGTCCTTCTTGCCGCCCCAACCCGCCAGCCTCAGCCTGCCTTCCTTCCACCTCCCTGCCAGCTCCCTGTCCTCCTCACCCCGCCAGCTCTTCTTTCTCTCCCGGCCAGACCCCTCCTTCTGCTTCCAGTGATCAGCACTCCAGCCCCCCTGCCCATCCTGCCACTTCTCCTTCCCACTCCACTCCCTGGCACTCTGGAAGCGGGACTCCTGGGGCCTGGCCTCTGAGGTGTTGGCACTGACCCAAGGGTGTTGACTCCATTTCTCCATGCCCTGTAGCTTCTGGACCAGCCTGTGGCCCAGCTCAGTCAGGCTGGCACGAGCGGAGTCCCCTCGGCCCACACCCCTCAAGCTCCGCTCCAGGTCCTGCTGCACCGACCCCAGCAGCCGGCGCTGCTTCTCCAGCTCCTGCCGTAAGGCCTGGGCCTCGGCCTCCAGCCGCTCCTTCTGCTCCAGGAGGCCAGGGCTCAGCTCCCCAGTGAGCCCACTGCCCTGGGAGCCTCTATCCCCATCAAGGCACACACCATCTGGGCCCCGGGTGCAGTCAGCCTCCAGCCCCTGAAGCCGGGCCCGAAGCCGCTGCAGCTCTGACTCAAGGGCACGCTGAGAGGCCTCGCCGTCCTGCAGAGCCCCCCGGAGGCGGGCATTCTCCTCTTCTAGGGCCCTGGGCTGCTGCATCAGGCTCTGCAGCTCTTCCTTCTGGGCCTGGGGTGGAGGGTGCCCGGTCAGGGATGTCCACTCCAGGATAGCAGGCAGGACTTGCACCGCTCAGAGAAAGTGGTTCTTATTCTCTTTGCCATCCACAACCTGCACCAGACCTGGGACCCCGAAATTCCCTCACAGACTTTGGCTTCTGTGTCCTAAGATTAGCCCAACGTGGCTCTCACTGCCCTCTCGACCTCCCAGGCCCGGAGCAGATATCATTTGCAGATCGCCGCACTGCTTGTCTGTTGGGCCTTGGCCTGTTTGTCCCATGCTCCCATGCCCATGTTCAGGCAAACCAGAACCATCCATCAGAGGTGGCATGCCTCGTGCAACAGGCACATGGCTCTGGGCCTGGGGCTTAGGAAGATGACCCAACACCAGAGGACGGGAGAGGGCTGAGCTGGGGGATTAGCAAAGACAACCTCTTTTGGGGAGGACAGGGGATAGACGCCTGGCTGAAAGAGGGCCAACCTAGCCACCACCCTCCCACGTGTGCCCACCTGCAGTTGGGCCTGTAGCAACCGGATATCCTGGTTCTCCTTGGCCAGCCTGTCCAACAAGAGGGCCATGTTCTGCAGGCTGGGGACGCCAGCAGAGGGTGCAGCAGCCTGCAGATGCTGCCTCAGCTCATCCTGGGGCAAAGGAGCCAGTCACCCACTGTGCCACAGCCCAGGCAAGGCATGAGCCTGCCCACCAGGCCCCACACAGCTCTGGGCACACCCAAACGTACCTGCCTGTCCCCCACAGCAACCCGCACCTCGGTGTCCAGCTGGGAATCCGGGAGGACCCGCAATTCCTCTGTGGGCCCTGTGGGAAAGCCAGGTCCTGAAACTGGCCCCAGCGCACAAAAACCACTCTCCCACCCATTCCCTGACCTCCACACACACCCAGTCGCCCTCCTGCGCCAGCCCTGGACCCCATGTCTGAGAGGCCACCACGAGCAGCCAAAAAGGCCAGTAACTGAGTAATGGGTGGACAGCCCCAGCATCATCCCCACTGCCGCCCCAGAGAACCACTCCCAGCAACCTCCCTCCGGGCTGGACAGGGACCAGCCAGGGCCCCTCCCCACTCACCACTGTCCGACTCTGAGAGCCCGCCTGAGGATAGAGACAGAGGAATGTGGTGAGGCTCACCGACAATGGGGCAGGGGTCAGGAGGGGTGGGAGGCCCAGGCCCCTGTAGGGGAGGCACCACTCACTGGAGAAGAGGAGGATCCCCAGACCCAGCAGAACCAGGGCCCCAAGGAGGCACATGTTGACGGAGATGCTCAGCTCCCCGCCTGCACCCTCGCCTCTGGCCAGGCCATCGAGACCCAGGGGCCTCACAGGCTGGGGAGCACTAGGCTCTAGGCCCCGCCGTCTCCGCAGACCCTCCACGTCCACATCGGTGTCATCCTCACTGCTGGAGCAGCCGGCCTCCTCCATGGGCCAAGCTGGGGGAAGGGAGAGGGACAAGGCAGTGAGACGACCAGAAGCAGGACACAAGCAGAGATGCTGCCCACGTCCGCCTGGGCATCTGTGACTGCCCTGCCCAGCCTTCCAACCTGTGAGCTCAAGGAGTAGCTCTACCCTACGAGCACCATCCTTCCTCCACAAGTGCCTCACCTCAAGGTCCTCTGGCAGTTCCTGTCCCAACTGGCCGCTGCCTCTCAGCACCTCTGGGCTTGGGGGCTCAGGGGCTGGCCATCTCACCACACACCATCACCCACAGCACAGATTTCCCTCCATAGCAGACGAGCTCCCCATCTTTAGTTCCTGACCTGAACAACAGACTGTACACCAGCCACTCCTACCTGGTATCACCTGGGCACCAAACTCCCAATGCCCTGTCCTCCATTCTCTTCTGGTATTCATCCCCCGACTCAGAGAAAAGCACCCCAACCACCATGTGGCTATGTACGCCCTCCCTGTTCGCCTCACACCCAGACGATTCCACAGCACATGCCTCGGATCTGCCCGCCTGGGGCCTTCAGCAGCTTTGTATGAGCACTGCAGTGGTCCCCTAAATGGTCTCAGGCCTCAGCCTTTCCCTGCACTTGGTTCCCCTTCAACAGAAATGGTTTCCTATGCTTTGCTGCCACAAGCCTGGGGCACAACCTCCTTAGCACAGGACAGGTGGCCCCCATCCCTTTGCTGATGTGATAGTCTTGACCTGGAATGTCCTCATCCTCTGACCCTACTGACCAAGAACCCACTATCTCTCAGTATCACCTCCAACGTGACCCTTCCCTCAACCTGTCCCCTGATGGAACTGCCCCCTCCAAGGGGGCACCTGCTCTACCCACTCTCTTGGTCTGACCAGCATTTTGGCTCAGACAGGACTGCCTCCCATAGAGGCCATGCACTGCCTGCCCTTCCTCATCTCCGGAGCCCAGAGCTGACCCCTGAATCTAGAGGCAAGAAAAGAAGAAGCCCCAAGGCAGAGGAGAAAGATCCCAGCAGCCCCAGGCCCTGCCACCTACCCACTACTTGACCTTGGTCACGACACTTAACCTCTCTGAGCCTCAGTGTCCTCAGGGGTAGTGGTGAGGATTCAGACACAGTGTAAGGGGACCACCAAGCTGCTAAGTCCTAGGGCCTGGACCAGAGCCGTGCTGGGCACCAAGCACTCGGACCCCCACTCCTTCCAGGAGGAGAATGAAGAGGGGCACAGGGGTGGTTCTTACATGCATCAGGAGATGAAGGCTGGCTCTGTGGGGGGCTCTGACCCTCCAGGTCCTCTGTGTCTGGTCCCAGGCCTGTCACCACAGGGGCCTCCTCTGCGTCTCCCTGCACCAGCGTGTCTCCCAGGCCAGCGGGCTCCCCGGTGCAGCCATCATCTTCCAGGACAGCCTGAGCAGACACAGCCATGACCAGGCCCAGGCCCTCCCTGCTGCACACACACCACCCCCCGGCCCCACCCACTCCCCAGTACCTCCCCACTCCCCACCACCCCGCCCCCACCCACCTCGGCCTCAGTCTTCTCTGGCAGAATGGGACCAGACTGGGAGCCTTCGCTCTGCAAGAGGGTCTCTGTGGTGGAAGAAAAGATCCAGGAAAAACACCACTGCCCCCCAAATGAACTTCCCACACAGCCCTCTGACTCTGGCAGGCCCTACCAGGTTGTAAGGGGCAGGAAAAAACCAGGGCAGGTGGAGGCAAGAAGACTTTAGACCCGGACTAGCCCCAGAGATAAGAGGCAGCAAAACCCTGGTCCCCGAGGACACTGGGGCACCCCGCAGCACAGAGGAAGGTGGCCACCCCCCACCTCCAGGAGGGCCCGCTACCTCCTCCATCCTCAGCCCCAGCTAACTCCTCCGCAGCTGCCCTGGAGGGGCTCCCAAGGGCCTGGGACGCTCTGTCCGATTCTGGGTCCATCATGGACTCCAGGCCCGTCGTGGACTCTGGGCCCAGGGTCTCCACGGGCAGGCTCTGGAGGAAGGGGTGCAAGCAGAAGGCTGCTCCAGGGGAAGCACAGCAGGATGGAGCCAAGATCACAGGGAGGGGGTCTGCTCAGAACCCCCACCCCCAGTTCACAAAAATCTCCTACACCCAGGAGTGAGCCCATGCAAGCTGGGTGGGGGGTGTTGGCCGACGCAGTGTCTGGCTGTTCTTAGTCTCACTACTGCTATGAGGAACCTTCCAGAGGCTGCTTCTATTCAGTGAAAACATGCCACTGGACCAATATCACATACCAACCTGGTGCCCCCAACCCTCGCCCCCACCAAAGAAGCTGGTTGAAGCCTGGGTGTCCCATTTCCCCATCAATGAAACCTGCTGATGAGTGGGAAGGTGGAGGTCAAAGACCCCCAGGGCCTCAAGGCCACTGTTGTGGCCCGTGGGCTTCCGTGTAGCTGTCTATACTGTGGACAGCTCACTTCACTTGCATCTTCCAGGCTTCTCCAGCCTTTCCACTGTCCCCCACACCCCCTCTCCCTGCAGACAGCTCACCCTGGCCCCTCCCCCACCAACACTGGGCTCTCCATCCTTGGACACTCCTGCTCAGCAGGCCCACCACCCACTCCCCTGCCCAGGGTTCCCACCACCCCTCTAAGAATCGTTCTCTGCCTGAGTACATTCCTTTGCAATTTTCAAACCACCATTTTCTCCTGGCCACCCCTATAAGCCAAGAATCATGACCCCTCACACAGGGGAGGAGGAAGGTCCAACGCCCAGAGGTCAGCAAAGGCAGTCAAAAACAGACCAGGGCTCTGGAGCACGCTGTCTGTCCTCCACTGCCCATGTACCCTAGTCCCTGTGTCCTGCCCCAGCACCCTCCCCGAGGCCAGCATCCCCACTCCCACTCCTCCCCACTCTTCCCCACCTCCTCCTCTCCTGCAGTTCTCACACACCAGGTCACCAGGGCTTGGGTGCCTTCACAAACATTCTCCAGACCCCTTCTCCCTTCTCCCTTCTCCCTGGCTGTGGGGACACAGGAGTCCACTGGCTTCCTACCCTGCCCACCACCAATTGCACTGCAGGACCTTCCAAATACTCCCCTCTTCAGGCCACACAGAGGGTAGCTCACCCTCCGCCCAAGGCAATCACTGTACTGAGTCCCTGTGACCCAAAGCCCTCCTGTGATTCTCCCTCAGGAAGAGGTCTGCGTGCCTGGGTCTTCAGGGGTCCCCAGGTTCTGCCCCCAGCTTCACTCCAACACATTCTTTTTTTTTTTTTAGAGGCCCCACTGGGATACTCCAACACTTTCTAACCCACGTCACCACCTCATCCCATGGGCTGCCTCAGTTTCCCCCAAAATGGCTTTCCTATCATTGCCTTGGGTCTTCTGCTCATGCTGGTCCCTACTTCTCGAAGCAGACCCCAGGGGTACCCTTCTTTCAGGGCATGGTCCAAGTCCTACCACCTGATTCCTGGGGCCTAATCTCCCTCCTCCGGCCCCTGGGGCTCCCCTGCAGCCAGCATGAGGTGATTCAGTGACCATCAGAACCAAGGAAGGGGACACACCCTGAAGGCAGCCCAGGCCTGCAGGAACCTCTCTTCCACGGGGTTCCCAGGCCTGCTCTTCCTACCTCGGAGCTGGCAAACACCCAGCTATTGTCAGAACCTGGGTAGGAAGCCATAGTTGCAGAGGTCCCAGAAGCTGTGTCACTGCCACCTGCAGAGAAACATGCTCTTCAAGACCCCAGTTTCCTTCAGCAAAGGCAGGATGCAGAGAGCAGCCTTGTTTGGGTCCCCAAGGCTGGGCTGCAGCTTCCAGAACCAACCCCTCGAACCCTAACACCCCACCTCTTCTCAGCAAATCAAAACCCACCAACAGTCACAGAGAAGTTTACCTCTCTGGGGACCAGCGGGGCCTGGGGACTCTGGACTGACCTTGAAAGGTCAAAGCGCAGGGCTGGACAGGTTCTGGGGACCATGCAGGCCAGCCCCCTCAGGTTAGAGTCAGAGAACACAAAGGCCATATAGGCTGGCTAACTTGACTGTGCCAAGCATGAACAGCTGATGAGAAGAGCGAGAATCACCCAGACTCTCCCAAAGTCACCACCTCCTATGCCAGGGCTCAGAAGATAGGACCCGGTGGCCTGCTTCAGACTAGAATGTCCACCCACCCTTCCACACACTGTCAGCCCTGGTTCAGGATTCTCAACACTGGCTGCACACCAATCACCTAAGATTCTGATTCGACTGGTTTCAGGGTCAGACTCAGGCCTGGGTCTTTTTTAAAACCTCCCAGGCAGTCCTCATGTGCAGCCAGGCCTGAGAACAGCTGGCAGAGCTTAGATTCATTCGCTGTACCCTCAGTAAATCTCCTTGTCATGCAGACTCTCCGTTCTAAAATCTGTTTCCTTTCTTTATGATCTGCAGAGTTTCATCTCAGGGAACTTGAAGCCCAGTGGGAAAGGCTTTAATGGCAGCTATCAGTTATAAACTTTAAAGTTTGCAAAACCACAGACAACAGAGCTGTGGTCAGGCCCCTTGCTAATCCACTCTGACCTGGCAGGATCTCTGACTTGGCAGGACAGCAGTGGGAAGTCACTCTAGCTTCCAGAGCCTGGCACAAAGCAGGGTAGGAGGAGGGAGACCTGTCCTGTCAGTCAAGGCCAGGACTGTCCCCTCAGCTGGGACCTGGCACAAGGCAGGAGGAACAGATGAGCTGACCCCCTCAGCCTTGGACTGTGGTCTTCAGATGATAAGGGACTGTTTCCTATGGTGCCAAAAGGGTAGCAAGTGGAAAGGACTCTGTGAGCAAACCCCAGGAAGGGAAGTGAGGCTTGGGAAGAGGCAGTTCTTGGGGACCCCCTCCGCGGCCTCGTTCTGTTTGACCTGGTGCAAGTCCTGCACAGGGCCCTAATAACCTTGGCCTTTCCAGATCCACAGCTGGGACAGAGCCCTCACGGTGTCTTCCCCAATGCACCTGCCTCCCGGACACCAGCAGCCATTCCACAAGGAGATGGGAGAATGACTGCAGGGCCTCCCCATAGCACACCCAACAGGACCTCCCCCGAGACCTCCCCAGAGCCCTCTGGCCACTCTCTCCCCATCCCCAGTGGTTGCCTGGCTGTTAACAGGTGGTGGCAGGAAGGAAGTGGCAGCAGCTCAGGCTGAAGTCCCTGTTTATCTCTGGCCATGTACAGCCTACTCTGGTCCTCCAGAACCAGGCACCATGGCAACCAGGGTGATGTCAGACCCACCGTCTCCATGGAAACTAGCCACGGTATCTGGGTCAGCAGGACCCACACTTCTGAGACCCAAACAGGAGGCCGTCTGTAACCCCAGCCCTCAGGGTCCCCGACTCTCCCGATGGGTGGGTCCCATTTCTCAAAAGCCAGCCCCGGCCCCCCAGCCAGCGTCTCTTCGCCTTATTAGGAAGTTCCTCCTCAGCCCAACCTCTGCCCTCTCGCCGGTTCTCACCCCTCCCCACGCACATCTAGGCAGGAGCCAACAGAAACACGCTTTCGGGCCTGCCGGGCCCTTCTGCTGCTCCCACTAGGCAGCCGTAGGGGGCACCGTGCCCTCCGACCAGCCACCCTCCGCCCCGTAGGGGGGCCCCCAAACCTCTGCAGCAGCGCCCGCCCAGGGCCAGAGCGCCGGCTCCCGTCCCGGGACGCGCCCCGGGTCCCCGGAGGAATGCACGCCCGGCTGCCCCTCCCCACCGGGGTCCCGGAGCGCCCCCCCGCCGCCCCGCAGGGCCTCACCTGATCGCGCCCCGGGCCTTCGCCAGACTTGTTCCTGCCTCCCGGGGTTTCCAGCCCCCAGAGGGAGGGAGCGGGGAGGGAGGGGCTCACGTGACCGGGACTGGCCAATGGAAAGCCGACTTCCTGAGGGGGGGCGGAAACTTTTGGCCAATAAGAGACGAGTCGAGAGCCGGGGGCGCGAGGGCCTCGCAGGGTGGGACCGGAGCTCGCCTACCCGCCGGCCCCTGTACGGCGCCGGCGGACACTGCTCCTACTTTCCTGGGGGGAAGACCCGACACGGAAGGCACGGGGTCACCTCCCGAGACAGCAGGACCAAGGGGCAAGGTCGGCCCTCGGACAGACAGACGGGACTGACGCAGCTGCGCGGGGGAGGGAACAGGGCGAGCGCTGAGCTGCTAAAATAGCCCTCGGGCGGTGCTCCCCGGCCCCTACCTCCGACCCCCTACACCTGACCGCCAGCCGAACAACGGGGGGAGGGGGGCGCCAATCCCAGCAGCAAGCACCAGCTGCATTGTCCCTGAGGCCCTGGCCGCCGGCCCGGCCTGGGAATGTGCCAGAAAGGAAAGGCTTTCTCGGGGAGGGGTGCCCCCCCGGCTTTCCCGGGACCGCTCCGGGGCTTCCAGAACCCCCGGGCACGTACGGAGCCTCAGCACTCGCGCATCCTTCCCACAGGTGACTTCGTGCGCACAAACAGCCGGGAGTCCTTGTCTGGGTTTTCAAGTCATTTTATTTATCCAACCGTACAAAAGACCCCCACCCCCACATCTCTGCCACCCCCACTTTCTTCCAAATAGTGGAGTGAGAGGAAGAGAAGGATTGACAGACTCCCTCTCCCAGGAGCCACTTACAAAAAGGCGGAGATGGCGGTGGGGAGGAAGACATCACAAAAATAGCAACAGATAGAAGGGCAACAGAACCAGGACACAACACAAAACTGGGTGCGGAGAGAAGCCCAGATCCCCCTCACTTCTTTCCCACAGCCTCAAAACTTGCTGGCTTGCTGGCTCCAGCTGGGCAGGCAGAAGAGTCTGCAGTATGCCTGTGTAAGTCTTCTCTTCACATGCTAGGGTCCAAGAGAAGGGGGCAGGGGACCGACCACTAGCAACTCTCTGGGCCACGTG
This sequence comes from Vulpes vulpes, assembly GCF_048418805.1. Lineage (NCBI taxonomy): Eukaryota > Metazoa > Chordata > Mammalia > Carnivora > Canidae > Vulpes > Vulpes vulpes. Next base: position 117,883,034 of record NC_132792.1, read on the forward strand.
GCTGCCTGCCTTCCACCCCACTGAGGAATGTGTGCATGAGAAGCAAGAGAGCCAGCTGCAGTTCAAGTTTCCTACCAGCCCCTGGCCCATCTCTGGCATGCAGAGCCTATAAAATAAAATACTAACACACGAAGCCCAGTTCAGGCCTCTGGCTTAGGGGAATAAGAGCTCCTAGATCACCTGGCCCAAGAAGATACACAGAAAGGTAGGGAAAGAGAAGCAAAATACATCCAGACTCTGGACTGCATTTCAGAACCACAGCAATGACCGTCCCGCTGCCTCCCTCACCCACAGGCTGGAGAAGGGATCCTTCTATCAGATGAGGTATAAGAGCTCTGTGCCTTTCCAGGCTTTCCTTCAATCGAGCCAGGGATGCAGAATACAGGTGCCAAAAGCTCTAGACCAGAGTGGACACTACTGTGCAACAACCAGGGGAGGCAGGAAGGTTGGTAAGCCAGAGTCCATGTTCCAGGACAGTCTGAACTTCAAATATTCTGGTTTGTCAGGCCGAGTATCCCAATTTTTGGCAAAAATGTGGTCATTAGGAGAAAAGCCCAAGAGGCTGAGAAAGGGCCACTGGCTTTGGTATGAGGGACACGCGTCGGACAGCATCTCTTGAAGCCCCAAATCACCAAGAAACTGCCCCAGCCAAGAGCTCTCCTGCTTCTTCAAGCTATTTGGTTCTCGAGGGGGGAGGAACTGGGTAGGTCTTGGGAGGAAGCCACAGGAGGGTGAGAAATAGGGAAACTCCCCATTTATTCCCTAAAGCTGTCTCCTACTAAAGCCCATGATGAGGCTACTTCAGGGATGGGACCCCTACTCCTCTGGCCAGAAACCTTTAACACTTCACTCCAAAAGCTAAGGCTGCAGCTGCGGGGCTAGATGGGAGTGTTAGGCACAGGTGCTAGGGCGTCCATCATCTGCACAGAGACCCCTGCCCTCCAGATCTCCCCACAGCCTCTCTTCTCTGGCAGCCTCATCCCTCGGCCTTTGAAGATTGGAGCCACTACAATGCTGGGCAGGGTTGATTTCCTGGATCTCTGTTGATCTCAACGTGTATGTGTAAGTTTCCAGAAAAGTGAGCAATCCAGGCTCTTCTGCCTGCCCACCTCGGTTCCTTCTCTGCCCCCAGGAGCCACCATGTTTCTGCCCAACAGGGACGGGAAGCCAGTGGAAACAAGGGCCAAGAGCCAGACTTGGAAACCATCGCCCTGGCCAGCGTCACCCATCATTAGCAGCCACCAGCTGCCCCACACCCTCCCGGATGTACACAGACTGGATTTCCTTGGTCTTGAGGCAGAGATCACAAGCCCAGACAGCAGAGGCCTCGGTGGTCAGCAGCCCGTACGCGCTCTCCGTCATGCCTGTGCATTCTCGGTGGAACCACTTCTGGCAGGAGGCCTCACACAGGATGGCATCCTGGTCATCATTCACCTCACTGCGACAGGCGCCACATGGGTATACCAGGCCTGGGGGAGGCTGAGGGCCTGAGCCCCCGCCCACCTTGCTGGGGGGTGCCAGGCTGTTGGTATCTGGAGTCCCTCCACCCCGCCCACTGCTGTTTGGGGGGAAACTGGGCTGATTCCCATTAACAGCAGCAGCTGGGGAGCCTGAGTGAGGCTCCTGGGGAAAAGCAGTGGGAGCAGGCGGATTCAAGGGCTTTCCCCCATCCTCACCACCAGGACCAGGAAAGCCAGGGTCCGGACCAGGGAAGGGACTTGTGTTGGGGGGCAGGCTGGGGAGCCCCTGACCAGGTCTCTGGAGAGAAGGGCCAAAAGGTGCTCCTGGCTGGGCAAAGCGCTGGGGGAGAGAATGGGGGCCCAGCTCCCCTCTGGGAGGTTGTCCCATGGTGGGTGAGATCATGGGGCCAAATCCCCCCACTGGGCCTGGCATCATCTGTCCACCGGGAGGGCTGAAGTTCTGACCCAGAGGCTGGTTGAAGGGTTGGCTAGGAAAGTTCATGTTGCCTGGGGGTGGGTACCCAGGGCCCTGGGGCGGCATGTTGAAAGCAGGGCCCATAGGGTTGGGAGGGAAAGGGGGTGGCTGTCGACGAAGAGGCTGGGGACCCCCTCCACCCCCAGTGCCGTAGCCTGGGGGTACCTGGCCTGCCATGCCCCCCTGTACACGGAAGCCTCCAAAGGGGACGGGACTACCAAGGAATGGAGGGGCTGCACCCCCAACTTTAGGGGCTCCGAAGTCATCCTCAAAAGGGTTGGATGCAACCAGGTGATCCACCATGGGAGTCGGGGGTGGTGCAAACTCCGTCAGATGTGAGTATGCAGGGCCCTAGTGGAGAACAGATGAGGGAAGGAGGGTCACGGAAGGAAACACACAGCTATAAACCAGGAAAGCAGAGGAGACACGTGTTCCGGACACTGGTAGCAGCCAGCTCAGATCTAAATCAAGACAGACCTTGGACTGTCACAGAGAAACAGAGGGTGGACAAAGCAGGCAGAACTGTGCTGGAACCCCAGCTGACAGCCAATACCCTCAAGACCCCTAAGCAGGTACTGCACTAAGCCCTCAGATTGCTCGCCTGTAAAAACGGACAATGCCCATCTCCCAAACCTGTTAAATCACGGTTCACACCAAGTGCTGGAGAAGTCTCTAGACAAAACTCGGGAAGTGCTAGGTGTCGTCATCAAGAGGAAACCAGGACAAGAAAAACTCTACCCTTGACGGATGGGGTCTGTGGTCCCACGGCCTCACCACGCCCCCCCCCACACACCCCTTCGTTAGAAAGTGGAGGGAAGCGGCCAGAAGCAGAGTAGCCTTCTCTGGTCCGTGCGCCGGAGACAAGACACAAATGTCCCGGAGCGGGAGCCAGCAGTGCCCCCAGCACCGGGCACCACTCACCTGAGTGTTGGACTTCCTCCGCTTCTTTTCTGGGCTCTTCATCTGCAAACCTGGAAGCGCAGCACAAGGGGAACACACACGTTTCCCTATGGACGCGCCCGGAGGAGCCCCTCTAACTTGGACACGCGCTTGCTCATCTACTTAACGAGCACGAACAAAGGTTCCCTACAGCCGCACCGCACGACCGCACGTCGGCCGCCTCTTCCCACCCCTCCGCTCCCCCAGGGGCTCCTGCAGTCCGAGTGTCTCCCAGACCCGGGGTCCTCCATCGGTGACACACGACCCCTACTCCTACAGCCCCAGCGTCCCTTCGAGCCCCTGCCCCCCATCCCCCCCGCCCACCCCCGGCCCCTCGCCAGCCCGGCCGGCCCAGGCCCTCGGCGCTCTCACCGGCCTTGCCCTGCTTCCTCCCGGTGCCGGGCGGCGCAGGGGGCGGTGCGGGGCCGCCACCTCCCTCCAGCTTGTCCGGTGGGGGCGGCGCCGAGGCGGCCATGGGGCGGAGGGACCGGAGTCAGCGGCGGCGGAGGACGGACGCGCCCTCGGGCGGCACCATGGCGGGAAGGGGAGTCGGGGCGCCCGCGAGGAGCGGCCAGGCCGGGCGGCGAGGCTAGGGACCAGCGGAGCGTCAGCCGCCCGCCCGCGGCCGCAGCAGCAACGGCAGCAGCAGCAGCGGCAGCACCAGCAACAGCAGCACCAGCAGCAGCCGGAACCGGAAGTCGGCGCCGCCGCTACCACCGCGGGCAAGGGGGCGGGGCCTGGGCCGGACCACCCGGCGGGGCGGGGACACGTCCTGGCGGTAAGGGCCCCCCCACCAACTCCCCGGAGGGCAGCAACAGGGACACGAGGCCGCGGGTACAAGAAATAGGGACTTTAATGAAGAGAATTTCCCTTTGGTATAAGTGAGCGCCATGGACGCATCGGAGGAAATGAAAAACCCAGGGCTGAGACATTAAGTGCGGGGGCAGGGCGGGCTGCCCAGGGGGCTGTCGCTTCAGGGGTGAGGCCTGGTGCGCCCTGGGGGGCCTCCCCCGTCCGCGGTGCCCCAGGTCTCTGCCTTTAGAGATAATGCTGAGGGGGGCTCCCCCTGCCTCAAAGGCTGGGAGGAGTAAAATACCAATCACTGGAAGGGGGCTTTGAAAAGTCACAGAGGTGATGTGTACACGTTGTCGATTATCATTTTGTGCTCAAGGTAAGCCATGGAAAACAGATAAGGAAATCTACAGCCCTAAAATATATGCATATAAAATAAAAATAAATGCAGTCCCAAATCTACGATGGTATTTGGGGATTGTCTACTGCTTTAGTCTCAATGCCCCTATTCCTGCCTCCACAAATTCACCTGGCAGTTACCAGTTCAGGAAGCCAGAGTCCAGTTGCCCGCCCCCCACACCCACCCCAGCAGGAGGAGGCAGGGGTAGAGGCTGCAGGACCAAGGACTATGCTTTGGCTGTAGAGCATAACATGCAGGCAATATGGGAGGGGTGAGGGGGGTGATGGGTCGACATACGAAATGTATATACAGACCCCTTGGGTGAGGGGCCCCTCTGGCCAGGAGGCACTGAGCAAGGGAGGGGTCCATCTCCCCTCTGGCCAGGAAGGAGGGACTCTGAGGCAATCTCTAAGGGTTGCCTATCCTCCGGAGAGGGGACAGCTGCCATTCCTGCCTCTGGTCTCCCAACTTAAAGCAGAGGGGTTGCTGAGCAAGGAGAGGACAGGGTTCCAGAAGCCAAGAAAGTGTCAGCACTCCCACCCTCCACTTCAGGGGCTCAAGAATTCTTTGCATAAAATGTCTTCAGACCTAGAAGATGGTCAAAGGCACAAAGTTTAACCACTGGGAGGGAGAGTTGTTGAGAGGGGTCTGGGATACCCTGAGCCCAGGAGTAGACCAAAGGTGTGATTCAGTCCCCTTCCCTGGGAAGGTGATTGCCCCATTAGGCCTTTCTCACTTCAAGGAGGCACACTGCCTAGGCCTCAAGTACCCACCTTCTTGGGGAAGGGGGTATCAGATTGGCACAGGAAGGGCCCAGGGAAGGGGGCCACTCTGTACATTAATACTTTGGTAAGGTTTGGGGAGAAACAAAATTCTACCCCAGGCTTCTGACAAAACCTCTTTCAGCTGGATGCTGAACCATGTCCACACTATCCCCAGCTCCAAAACAACAAGGCCAAGCACACAGAACACCCTCAAATGAGGTCCTGAGACTCAAGGAATAGAGTGGAAGCGGTGGAAGGACCCCTTCAGGGAGAAAGCACTGAGATGGATCACAGCTTCCGTTCCACAGGCTGTTGGAGACAGAGTTCACTGCCCGCAGAGATGATAGGCAAGTGATTGTCCACGTGGTAGCTGATGAGGTGGCTGACACTCTCAAAGCGGTGATCCTTTGTTCGAACCTGAGGAGTGGGAAGGGAGGGGGTCAATTCAGGCGAAGGGCATTGCCACCTCTCCAGGATGGTTTCCTCCTTTGTCAAAAGAGGGGCTCAGGCAAAATGAACACCCAGCTCAAATGCACTTCAGGGCTGGGCATTTGAGGACTGAAAGGAACAGAGCTCAGGTTCAGGAGTCTGAGAAGGGAAGAATGCCTGTATCTACCTGCCAAGCAGGAAAAGCGGTAAGCAGGGAGGAAAGACGCATAGCTGCATGGAGCGTGCTGCACCCTCCTTTCTGCCACGCCCTCCCCCCCCAACTTCTGATACACTCACCACACCCTCCGGGTCCACCAGCAGCAGGTGTTTGGGCTGCCCACTCTGCAAGCCAGTGAGCACGTACTGGCCGGGTGTGGTCGTGCTCTCCCGCACCAGGAAGTCCCCATTGAGCTGCAGCAGGGCCTCGGCCTCCCGCCGGCTCAGCTTCCCATGGAACCAGGGCTCCCCTCGGAGCTGCTCAGCCATGGCCACCGCCTGGGGAGGTGGAGGCACCCGAAGCGCATCTTCGAAGGGCTCTGGGGGTTCAGAGAGAGGCCTGAGAGGCAACTGGCACAACACACACCCAGACCCAAACTTTCAGGGAGGGGAGGCCGGGAAGGAAAGAGCAGGACAAAAGGGGAGGAACCCAGGGATTAGGAAGACAGAGATGCAGAGTGGAGAGAGAAGCACTCACTCATGTCAAAGAGGTCTCGGGGCACGCTGCCATTGATGGCAGGATTGGGGGGCCCAGCCCCACCCCCTGCTTGCCGGGCCCTGTCTAGGTTCTGGACATTGACGTAGGATGGATCATCAAAGAGCTCTTTACCTGATAAGGAAACAGAGGCATCACCGTGACCCCAGCCCTGCCTCCACACCCCTGACTCTGCCCTTCCCAGCTCCCTTCACACCTGGGCAGGGTGGTGGAGGTGGCATCTGTTTGCGAATTTCTGGGTCTCCCCCAACAGGCTGCCCCACAGGCTGCAGAAACAAAAATGAAATGAGACCAGAAACCCAAATTGGCCACTCCCATCCCAGGCCCAGCCCACCTCCATCCAAATAACTTACCAGCGTTGCTCCCAGGTGGCTGGGGGTCTGGACAACGTGTGGGGTGGGCCGAACAGCCCCCAGGGGGGCTGCTTCCCGAAGCCTCATATCCACCACTCCCCCAAGAGGGGGCTCCTTCCCCGGGAAGTCATTATAGTACTGGTGGTCAGGTGGCTCTTCCTCCTCCTCATCCCAAGCTGAGCCGTCAAAACCAGCCATCCTGAGAGGGACAGGAGGGAACAAGGGGGCACAGACAGTGGCCATGGACTGGGTACTTCCTGCAGGGTGGGCCTGAGTCTGGGCGTTTCCTACACACACGCATTCTATCCCCCTGGCAGCCCTGCAAGGTAGCTATACCCCCTTCTCCAGTGATACAGGTGAGATGAGGAGCAGAGGTGGAGACATTTGCTTATGGTTTCACAATTAAACGGTGGCAGACCTGAATGGTAACATCAGATTTGATTTAAAGTTCATGTTCTCAGTTATTATGCTATCTCCCAAGAGGAAGGGGAAGCACACAGTAGAAAGAAGGGATGCACTCCAGAATATTTTAACCTCCTCTAAATACTTAGTAGCTACTGATCTAAGGTGGGAAAGAAAGGTTGAGATCTCAGGAAAAAAGACACCCTCCCTCACCCAAATTCCTGATGGCTCTATGGGCAGGAAAGTGAAAAAATAAGGATGGAGAAATGGTCAAGAAAGAGAGACAGGCCAGCAGTGAAGTGGCTGAGGACAGAAGTACAGAGCAGCAGCACGGTGGCCTGGCATATGAGAGGAAGAGCGGGCCTGCAGAAGCAGGCAGGACCTGGCCAGACTTTCCTGACGGCCACAGGAAACATAAGAATAGCAGGAAGTGGGAAACAGGCACACAGGTTATTTCCCCCTGACCCTCTCTGAGCTCAAGCGTGGGCAGTGGAGCAGACCTGCTTTCTCAGTTCCAGCTAGTGCCTAGGAGCTGCCCACCCTGTGCACCCGCTCACCTGTCATGAGGGGTGACCAGCTTGGGCGGGTTCCTGAGGTATTGTTTGAAGCGTAACTCGAAGGCCTGGCCGATGGTGCTGATGACATCCTGAGCAAGCCCTTCGGGACATTCCAGGATGTGGCAGGCTGGGGGCACAGTAGAGGCAGTCAGTGAGTTCTGGTGGACTGCTGGGAGGAGGCGCGGTCAGGGGCCTCATCTTCCCAGCCGAAGCCCTACTTAGCTACCCAGGTCCTGCTCACCTGCCTCACGGACAGCCGGCCCCACCCAGCGCTCCCCACCACGCCTCACCTCTCTGATTCACCGGGTCTTTGGCAACATAGGCGACGTACTCAGCTGTGTCCTGGGGTGGGCAGGGTCAGAAGAAGCCACTTAGCTCCAGTTTCCAGCTCATCTCATTTCTGACCCCTACACATCCTGGTCCTTTCCAGACACCACTTGGACCCCAGCACACCCTCTTTCCAGACAGCATGGCCCCTACTCCTCCCCCACCTCCACCCTGTTCCCCAACTCACCGGGTCCCCACCGGACGCAAATGAGATAGACTGCATGTGGTGGTTGGCGATGATCTGAGGGTTAGGGCAGGGTACAGAGAAGGAAGGGAATAACACAGGTCAGGCAGCCTTGGGGCCTTCCTGGGCACCCCCAGCCCGGGCCCGGAGCCCTGGAGTGTCAGTCCCACCCTTTTGGCTTCTTAGCCCAGGTCCTCCTATGCTCCTCCTTCCTTCCTGTCTTAGCTCCTGGCCCTGTGGCCAGGTCCCCGCTCCGCTCTCCCAGCAGTGTTTCTGGCCCTCTTGCCCAACCCCACCAACCTGTTTGCAGTCTGCGGCCATAAGGTTGAGGCTGCTGGTGGAGACGGTGAGAGTGATTGGCATTCCCGCAAATTTCAGATTACTCCTCCCCAGGATGGCACTGAGTGGGCGGCTACAGGGCTAGGGAAGGGCCCAGAGTCTCAGAAGTTGGGGGCTCCCCACACCACGAATCCCCCTTCCTCTGCCTTTTGGCCTTCCCCCCACAGATCCCAGACTTATCTTCCCCCTGCTCCTCCACATTTCCCAGCAGTGCCCCCAGCCCCATCGGCCCCAGGTACCTTTCTCCTTCTTGTCGCCCCCTTGGCACCGGGCACAGCCTCACACACCAGACTGATGGCCTCCCTGGAGAGAAAGGGGTCCTCAGACCTACAGCCTGCCTCCCACTCAGCTGGGGCTGCCACAGGGCAGGGGGAGGGGAAGACCAGGCCAGACTTCAGGGGCACTCCAGGCTCTTTGTCATGGTGGATTGAATTAAAGGCCTTTAATATTTGATGACACGGAGAGGCCACTTCCTGGCTGATTGGGTTAGGGCCTCTGTGAGTCTGGCCCCACCTACTTCCAGCGACCAAATGTCCCATTCCATCCCAAAGGCAGCAGCAATCTTCCATCCACCCCATTTTATACTCAGGCTCCAGCTGCCAGCTGCCTCTGCCACCTCTCCCACCATGCACAGAACTGGATAAGTAAGGAGGTCCCAGACCAGAGAGGTGCTGCTTTTCATTCAGACTTAGACTCATTCCCGTAACTTTCTCTTAATCCTTTTTGCCTGAAGGTAAGCCATCACTAGCAAGTGGCCAAGACCCACTCCCTCCTCTACTCACTGATCCAGGAGCCCACTCCCCTATATACCCCCTCTCCCCTCATTAATTCAGGAATCCCCAGTCTGTCCCCTCCCCACTAACCTGGTGACTTGGGTGCGGGTGTTGAAGTCCAAGGCACGCATCGACTGCAGGACCTCCACACAGCCCATGTACTGAAAGGAGGAAAGGAGGGTAACAAGTCAACACCCCCTCCACAAAGAGTCCCAGGCCTTTCCCCTGAGTGCTTCCTACACTTGATCTTAGCCAAAAGGCTGACTCTGAAAAGTGAAGACCAAGTTTTGCCCACAGCCTGCGGCTACACCCACAATGTGCCAGACCACAGGAAATGAGGGGCAGAGGATCGGGCAAGCCAGGAGGGCCTGGACATCTGGGAAGAGGATCTCGAGGGCAGTGATGGGCACTGGGGTGGGGGGTGGGGAAGGTGACATCCCCAGAGGGAGGAGGCTGCAGGATACAATCAGGACCGCTCATTCCCACACTTACTAAGGGTGGCAACGTGCTGGGCTTTGTGCTAAGCATGGCAGGGTGGGGGAGTCACCAGAAGGAAGGGGCCCAGGCAGAGCTGGATGGGAGGGGCCGCAGAATAAGAAAGGGGACGAGAGATGTGAGAAGCGATCCTGAAACCAAGGGAGGTGCTGGCAAGAGCAGAAAACGAGAGGCTCCCGCAAAGCTGGAGTGAGCAGAGGAAGGAGTCTGGGAGGGAGCAGGGAGGACAGAATGGGAGACGTTCACTCACCCGAACCAAGTAGGAAACCCCAGGTCCCATGACTTTGTCGTTGGGATGTAGCCAGCCCCGCGTGGGCTTATTGACGAAGCTCCCGTGGCGGGTCCACTCCTCGCCCCCCAGCTGGCCCCCTTCCACCCGCGTCCTGCGCCCGCCTCCTCCACTCAGCTTGTTCATGTCCTGGAGGAGGGGCAGGGGGGCTGAGTCTAGCACGGCAGCCCCTCCGGTCCCCTCCCCATCCTCAGAGGCCCTTCCTGGCTCCCCCTTTGGCCCCAGGCGCTCCCCAGCTGGGTTAGCCAGCTTCAGGTTGCTCATCCGGGGGAAGAAGGAGCACAGGGTGGTGGGACTCTCATCCCCAGGCAGAGGTGGCAGGATGGGCCCCAGGGAGGAGGCCGATGGGGAAGGCAGTTCCTCCGGTGGGGTGGACCCTGAAGCCCCTTCCTCCAGCGATGACAGAGACTCATTCCGAAGTGGATTGTACTTGGGCTTGGGGGGCAGGAGATCCATGGCTGCAGTGAGAGGGAGGCTGCTGCCCAGCCTGGCCCCCCTGCCAGTCAGGGCAAGGGGGCCAGGCAAGGGGCATCCCCAGGCCTTTAGTCTGCCCGGATTCTATGGCCCAGGGATCTCAAGGATCCTGGGGAGGGAGAGGGACAAGTGGCACCAGCGGCCCCAGGCTCAGACCCAGATAGTTTCAGGCCCCATCCCCCGCCCAGCGTGGAGCCTCTTCCCTGGCGGAGAAGAGAACAGGCTGGACCAGAAGCAGCCTGGCTCCTCCCCAGGGGCGGGGAGGGAAGGCCAGAGACCAATCCCAAGGACAGTGCTGACTCACAGGCTCCAAGGGGCTAAGCCCCCACCACAGCCCCAGCCTAGAACTCTGGCAGGGATAAAGCTCTCCGTGCCCACCCCCCCTCCCCCGCCCCCAGACAAACCACCAGTAATCTGGGGAGGAGTAAAGTGAAGTGGGAAGGAAGGATGTGGGAAAGAGAAGGAAAGGAGGGAAATAAGAGGAGGTGTAGATCCATCCACACAGGACAAGGGCAGGCCACAGGGAGCAGGAAGCTGCGGGAGGGTAGGGGGACTGGGACAGGAAACAGAGGGAGCTGGGAGTGGAAAGGAGGGGACCCCTGAGCTCAGCACTTCCGTTCCTGTCCTGCTGGAATGCCCCCCCTCCTCCAGCCCTATCACACCGTGGGGTGGTGGCTCTGGGGAGCCTGGGCCATTAGCGCCCTCTGCTACCACAGCTGGGAACAGGTGGTGAAGGGAAAAGGAAAGGATCCAAGTGGTCCCAGTGGACGCAGGGAAGGCCCAAGAGGAAGCACGAAGCTGGAGACATAACGGGAACAAAGTCCAACCTGGGTGGTGCACCAGGGAACCTTCAGGCAGGAACTGGAGCCTGGGATGGGGCTGATGGAGTCCTGCCCTCCATGGCTGGCACCTACCATGCCAGGGGCAGCGGCCCACAACCAAGCACTCTTCTGTACCCCGTCCCACAGGTCTAGTTAGCAAAGCAGGCTGTCACGGGCAATTCGGTGACAGGGTACTGACACAAGGGTCGGCTTCCTGGTCCTGCCAGGCATGTTCATATTCCTTCTCTTAAGTGGAGAAGGTTAGGTGTGCCCAGGGAGCACAGTGCACCCAACACCAGGGGCAGAGTCTGACTAGAGGAGGTGGGAGAGTACAACAGTTCTCCAAGAGAAATGGGGAGAGGAAAGGACAGGCCATGAAAGCACAGAGGGAGAGGAAGACAAATCTGAGCCGGGGTGCCAGGGACCGGCTGGGGCCCATCCCTTCTGCACAGCTTCCAGCTCCGCTTGAGGGGACCTTGATGGAAGAGGCAAAGTCACCAAAAAAGCACTAGAGATAAATACAACCTCTATGCTCACCTTGGAATTACCTATTCTTAAACTGCAGAAGATACAAAGATGCAAACTAGTAGCTAATAATACTAACACTCAAATCGTGTTAGATACTGTGCTCAACTCTCTCCCCAGGCCTTCAGCTCTCTGGCCTAGAGGGATGGAGGAAAGGCTTCTACCCTGGCCTCTGCAGCCCCAGCACACAGGCCAGGACTCCTCCCCTGCAGGCGTCTGCACGATCCAGAAGCAGGACCCGCCCACAGGTGTGGGCCTTAGGAAGGAAAGAAGGAGGAAGTCGGGCTCTTTAAATTTGCATAGGAAAGGAGATGGCCTACAGGGAGTCAGTGTGGCTGGCTGTGTGGGGAGGAGCTGCTCTAGGCTTCTCAGCCCAGCGGGGAGGAGGAGGCAAGTAGCAGGAAATGGCGAAAGCCTCAGGAATGTTTCCAGAAGGGAAGGCTGGGCAAGCGGGACCAGGAGGAATGCCCAGACAAGAGCTCTGCTTGGCGGGGGGGGGGGGGGGGGGGGGGGGGGGAGGGAGCCCAAGAAGCGGCGGGGGCTGGGGAGTCCCTTCCAAAAAACTAAACAAACAAAAACACTCAAACAGCAAAAAGGCCACTGTCCCCTCCACCCAGGCCAGGCCACCGTTTCCAGGCAGCAGGACACTCTAGCTCCTGGTGCACCCGCAGGTCGCACGCCAACCTCACGGCCCTACCAGCTCCCGAGGTGCGGGTGCTAGCCCTACAGCTGTCTCTGGGGCGGAGTCTGTCCTGGGCTGGGAACCCAGGAGCAAGTCTCTCGGCCCCTTTGGCGCCAAACCCCAAGTCCAGGCCCCTCTCCGCGGGGCAGGGGGAGGGGCAAGGGAGGCAGAGGGCGGCCCCTGACCTCGCCCGGCTCGCCCCACCTGCCGGAGCAGAAGCACTGGCTCCGCAGAGCTGAGCCCCAAGTCCAAGAAGAGGAGCTGTGTCAGCAAGGGGCTTCGGGACTACCACAGCGCTCCGAGGGGCGGAGCCCGTCCCACTCTGGACGCTGCCCAGGGGGAATGGGCCCCACATCACGGGTACCGGGGACTGTAAGAGGCGAGGCTACAGCACTGCCCGACGCGATCAGGCGGGGGGCGGGGCCTCTCGGAAGGCGTGGCCTCTGGGGCGGGGCTGCCGGCGCTCTGCCGGGCCTCGGAGGGGCGGGGCTCTGGCCTCCTGGGGGACCCGTCGCCAGAAGGCGAAGAATCGGGAACTCAGAGAACTACCGTCAGGTTTCTCACAGTCGGACTTGGAAGCATGTTCGGGGGGTGGGGCTTCCAGGAAAGCTGGGCAGCAGGGTGGGGTCGTGGACAATACACAGAAAACAAGTCGGGGTTCGGGGAGCCCCCTGAAGATGGGGGTGGGACTTCCGGGGAGGGGGGTCTCAGGGGGCGGGACTTGCACATGAAGACCGGAAGTAGGGTCCCGGGAGAGGGGTTCCGGGGTGGAGGAATGGGTCACCTTAGGAGAGGGAGAAGACCTAACTCACCAGGGCCTCATGGAGTCTCCGCACCGCACCGCGGCTCGATTTGGTTCCGGATCACGCCACTGCCTCCTTAGGTCGCCGTTCCAACTTTCTCCCCGGCCTGGCCTCCCTGAAGAAACTTTATTGCACTCACTTCCGGCCTCACTAACCCCTGACCCTCTACCTCAGCGTCCCTCCTTCAGCCGTCCCACTTTGCCGAATCAGCCAATGGCAATGCGAGAACGCGCACGGGAGCAGGAATAGCCAATTAGGGGCATATTTTTTTCCCTACGCTCATTCTTGACTAACGTAAGCAGCGCGGTCCAATAAGGACTCGAACAGAAGCAAATCTAAACCAATCGGCGGCTTGAAGGTGGAGTAGTCCCGCCTTAAACCATGGGGGCCAATAGGAAGCGCGGGCGGCGTGTTTGAAAGCTAGGCCAAAGTGGGTGGGAGCGCGTGTTGCTGGGAGTTGTTTGGTGGTTGCCGGAGTGGGCCTGACGGTCTTCAGGCTGAGTGATCATGTCGCACAAACAGATTTACTATTCGGACAAATACGACGACGAGGAGTTCGAGTACCGGTTAGTGCCGCCGCGGGGGCCATAACGAGGTCGTGAACTTTGACAAGTGAGGGCAAGAGGAGTTAGTCACCGGGGCTGAAGCAACAAGACCGGCGCATGCGCGGGGGACTCCCGGGGCGCGGGCGCGGAGCGTCGCAGGGCGCATGCGCGAGGGCCTGGCGGCGCGAGGGCGCGGACAGCTGCGGACCGCAGTGTGTCCCGCGCGGGGGAGCGGGCGGAGGGGGCGTGCCTAGAGCTCGAGGCTTCCGCACCCCGCACCATGCGGGGTTCTGGATCGTTCTGGGAGCTCCCCGGGCACGTGGAGGTTGCCCGCTGGGGCGTGCTGGAAAGAAGTGGCCGCAGCGGTGCTGAACGATCCGGGAAAGGGGGCGCGGGCGTGCGGCTCGTGGGAAGGTCTGACCCGGCGACGCAGCGCCGCAGGCTCGGGAGTTGCGCCCGGGCGCGGTGTGACGGAGGCAGCGCCGCGCCTCCAGGAGAAGTACCAGGGAAGAGCGAGGATGTTGCCCGCGTGCCGTTTTGGCTTCTTCCTGGAAGAACGTGGGATGGAGACTTGGCAGGCTTGCGTTTCCTTCCCGGCCAAGTGCGGGGCTCCGGGGACTCGGCGTGTGCTGACCCTTGGGGGACCCAGGCCACTTAGGTTTCTTTCCGCCGCTGACTGTGCGCTGCCACCTCTGCAGAGCTAGTTTCAGCTCCCCGAAGTTGTAAGTCCGGGCGCTGGCGTTGGGGGGCGTCGGTCGGGTCCGATTAGGGATCGAAGACGCTGTTTGTGAAAGAATTTGCTACTAGTACACACCTACTGTGTTTTCACTGAGCATGATGGGGTCTATCTGGAGTAGCCCAACTCAGGTGAGAGTAAGGATTTTTTTTGCCATGAAAGGAGATTTATCCTTGGTTAGGAAAACCTGGGGTTTCCCAAGAGGAGTCTCATGGCAACTCTCTTCAGAGTTGGGAAAATGAAATGGAGGGTAGATTTCAGAAGAGAAGATATTCACATTTCATCCTTGTGATGGCTCTTCCTCACAGCGCTCCACAAGAGGCCTTTCTTCTCCACAAAACCAGCCGTTTTCAAAACTACCTTTAATAATTAACGCTGTGAGTGTCGTGGGGCTGCCCTTAGATCATTCTAATCAGCTAGCTGACTGAGCTCGAGGAAGGCAGGGGCGCGGTGTCCACAGCGCCTGTTCACTTGAGTTACTCACTAACGTGTGCTTTTTTTTTTTTTTTTTTTTTAAATTTTATTTATTTATTTATTTATTTATGATAGTCACAGAGAGAGAGAGAGAGGCAGAGTCACAAGCAGAGGGAGAAGCAGGCTCCATGCACCGGGAGCCCGATGTGGGATTCGATCCCGGGTCTCCAGAATCGCGCCCTGGGCCAAAGGCAGGCGCCAAACCGCTGCGCCACCCAGGGATCCCTAACGTGTGCTTTTTAACATACTTGGGGGGACGATTTGCATAATCTGGCCTTTATTTCTAGCTGCCTCTGCCCCATGATAAGAGTACATAAACTCTCCCATTGGGAACCAATTTTTTCTTTCCTTTGCTCTCTTGGCTTTGTACACAAGCATTTGTCTAACACAACTGCACCCAGTACTGATGTGATCCCTCCGTGTTTCTGTTACAGGCATGTCATGTTGCCCAAGGACATAGCCAAGCTGGTCCCTAAAACCCATCTGATGTCAGAATCTGAATGGAGGAATCTTGGTGTTCAGCAGAGTCAGGGATGGGTCCATTATATGATCCATGAACCAGGTCGGTGCAATGGCTGAAAACAACCATTTAGGGTTCCTTGGCTGAGGAAAAGAGGAATGATAAGATGGTATAACCCAAAGAAATGGAGGTGAGGGTGGTCTATTGGTTCCTCACCAGCCACCTAGAAAAATCAGAGTGATGGGATCCCTAGGTGGCACAGCGGTTTAGCGCCTGCCTTTGGCCCAGGGCGCGATCCTGGAGACCCAGGATCGAATCCCACATCGGGCTCCCGGTGCATGGAGCCTGCTTCTGCCTCTCTCTCTCTCTGTGTGTGTGTGTGTGACTATCATAAATAAATAAATAAAAATTTTTAAAAATCAGAGTGACCTAAAAAAGAGTCAAGTACCGGGAAGTTCAGAAGACAACCTGTCCCTGAAAAAGCTCTTTCAATCTCTAATTCAGTCTGAGCATCACACACACACACCCGTCCCCCTTTTTAAGGCCACAAACACCCTGGTAGAGGTTATGGATCCTGCATCATTCTCCATGAGAAAGCAAATTCTCAGATGTGTCCCAAATAAGCCAAGGGAAGTATATTTCTTGATAAGACACCAGACCCACAAGCAGCCAGGCAAATCTAACAAAGGAGGTGGGCAGGGGATGGGGGGGCTATACAAACACAGCAAAGGAACTGATGCTAATAGTTCTCTGCTTAGCAGACAGGCCCAGCTTTAGGGTCTGCTTCTGAGGCCATTTGCTTACATCTTAATATAGTTCTAAAGGTCTGAGGGGTAATATCTGGGAAATGGGAAGGGGACGCACTACACACTGCAGAGACCAGGGTGAGCGTGTCTCTTCAATGTCACTCTTTCAGAACCTCACATCTTGTTGTTCCGACGGCCACTGCCCAAGAAGCCGAAGAAATGAAGCTGGCAGCCACTTTCCAGCCTCAAGCTTTACACAGCTGTCGTCGCTTGCTAACATCTTCCTGATAACATCATTATGTTGCCTTCTTGTTTTCTCACTTTGATATTTAAAGGATGTTCAGTACACTGTTTGTGCTGCTGTTTTGCTTGACCAGAGCCAACAGCACCATGGCCCGGCCAGATGAGCGCTCTTTGGGCTGCAGCCTCAGCTGAGCTGTGTACCCAGCAGAGCACACTTGGTACATAGAGGAAGCATCTGACGATAGGCCATGGCTGCCACAGGGATTGTGTAAACTTGCAGTTTTTTTTTTTTCCTGCCGGGTGTTGTATGTTTGGTGGTTTATGTTTCAATATATTGGAGACTTTTCGTTTTATTCAAAGAATCTGTTCCATGTTTAAAAGCCTTGATTAAAGAGGAAGTTTTTTATAATCTAATTCTTTAATTGTAAAGTGTTTCCCCCCCCCCCCCCCCCCCCAAGGTAAGCATTACATTCAGTATCCTGTTTCTGATTATATTCCTTTGGGTTAGAAGTTCAGCTCTTTGTTGATAATGAGGTTTATTTCAACATTCAGGTAACTGGCTTTTAATTTATTTTAATCAGGCTTTTTTTTTTTTTTTTTTAAGATTTATTTATTTATTCACGGGAGACACAGGCAGAAGGAGAAGCAGGCTCCTCTCAGGGAGCCTGATGCAGGACTCAGTCCCAGATCCCAGGATCATGACCTGAGCCAAAGGCAGGTGCCCAGCCACTGAGCCACCCAGGCATCCCTTAATCAGACTTTCTTTCAAACATCTGAAATATATGTTGCCTTGTTAGCCTGAGATAGAGGTTATATAGAGACATCACCTCATCAAAACAAAGTGTTTCCTAAAGTCAGGGATGCTGCCCCTAACAGTCTTGATATTTGAAGGGCACACGAGGGTGAAGGGAGGAGGCTACTCCTGTGCTCTACTTCTTGCCCAGCCTAAGTCTGGGGCCTACCTGAGGCCTGTTACCTGTGAGGGGTAGGGGAGGAGGGCAGTGGGCAGAAGCCTGTGCTGTTTTTAGTGGCTAGTACTGGCACCTAAGTCATTCCTTAGAGATACTTAACTGGTAGGGGGTGTGGCCTGGATGTGGGAATTTCAAGAATTTTTATGCAGGTAGCCAGAGATTAACCTTTGAGAAAACAGGTGTAAGCTATATTTTAAGAAAACATTTCTCCAGGGGGCGCCTGGCTGGCTCCATTGGTGGAGCAGGCAGCTCGGTTCCCTGGGTTATGAGTTCAAGCCCTATGTTGGGTGGAGAGAACAGTAGTACTAAATAAAGGAATCTTCCTATCTTCCATCCACTTATTCCTACGGCAGTAGTTTAGTTGCAGTCCCTGAATCGGAAGGCTTGACGTCACCAGAACCTTGTTAGAAATGCAAATTACTGGACTCCACCCTAGACCTACTGAATCAGAAACAGGGTTGGACCTAGTGATGTTTCAACAAGCTCTCCAGATGATCCTGGCGACCCCTCAAGCTTGAGAACCCACTGGTAAAGAATTGGACCAGAGCTTTTTTGTGGGAGGGGTAGTCAGATTTTACCAATACTACTAGTAAAGATGATGTGACTTACATCATTAGGCAAATGGAACTTTTGTTTTGCCTTTTTTTTTTTTTTTTTTTGAGGGGCATCTGGCTGGGTCAGTCCAAAGAGCATGCAACTCTTGGCAGTTGTTGAAAAAAACCACACACACAGGGTTTATTACTTAAGAAAGAATGGTCTAGAAGCCTGGCTCTTTCACATTAGTGTTTTGTAGTTGCTATGTGGCATCCCTTAACCTTTCTTAGCCTGCTGCCCATCTGTAAAATGGGCATCATCTATTTTGGGCTTAAGAGTAAAATGAGGGTGGATGTGGTTCAACTGCTCTCCAAGTGATGGATTTTAGATGTTTACTACAGGAAACATACTCTAGGGACCCGGAGCAGCATCAGCATGGCACGAGAGCTTGTTAAATGCAGATCTCAGGCTCCCACCCCAACTGAATAGGGGAAATTTAATCAGCATATTAGGAAGGTCCCAGATAGGAACACCTGGCCTGCTCTGTCCGTGGAGCATGCAACTCTGGGTAGTGAATTCAAGCTGCACCTTGGGCACAGGGAGGACTTATATTTTTTATAAAAAGATCCCGGACAAAACATTAAAATTTAAGCAGTTTTAGACCAAAAGCAACTGAAATGAGAATAATCCAGGATGATGTGAGACTCCAAAGTGGACACAAGGCACTGCCTAGTCACTGCCCTCACTTTACCTGTAAGACCAATAATCGGGCAAAGGTGGTGTTCAGACCACTTTGTGGAGCAAGGCAGGGGTCAGGTATGTAGGTGCGTCGTTTTTATAGAGGGGTATGAGCGCTTCACACCCTAAAAGCTCACCTCCAAGTTCTTCCTACCTTCCAAGGTGCTCCTTGCTGGTGTCTCCAACGTGTGCGCGCTACCGAAGCCCTGGGCAGCCCCAGTGCCTAGAACTAGAGTGGGCGCCCCATAGCACTTGCGGGCGAGGATGTATTAACGGGATGGAAGCGAGCATCACGCCTCCGCTCGCAGCTCCTAGCAGCGCCTTGCACCACTGCCGCTGGCCCCGCCCCCCGCACCAAGCCCGCTGGTCCCGCCCCCGCAGTTCCGGGCGGGTGGTGACCACGTGCTTGTCGCCGATAGCAACCGGCGCTGCTCCCGCCCCCTGGCTAAGGCGGGCGAGCGACAGTCAGCTGCACCAATGGGCCCTTGGAGGCCGTCTGAGCGACAGCCACGGTGACCAACCGCCGTGAGAAGGTGCGGGTCTGGGGTGGGACTCTGCGTGCGGATGTCGCTCGGGACGTGCGGGAGCAGAGGGCACGAGCCGGGGAAGGGCCCGAGAGGCAGGTGCGGACCTGGGAGAGCGTGGCGGGCTGCAGCGGGGCGGGGAGACGGGACTCCGGCCAGAAGGGGTGCGGGCGCCTGAGGGAGGGGCTCCTGCGCTCCAGTCCCGGGCGGAGGGGGCAAGACGCTTAAAGGGACAGGTGCCCCGAAGAGAAGAGGTCTTTAAAGGTGCAGGTGGCCGCGCTCGGCTGTGGGTGCTCGGAGAGCAGGACATTTTAAGGACACTGTAGCCGAGCTCAGAAGGCATGCGAAGAGGCCGGGGCTGGGGTTTGAGAACGCAATTCTTAGAGGCAGGGATAAAAGTCTTGTCAGGGGCCTGGCGAGGTCTTTCTCTGAGGAAGAGCGTGCCCTCATGCCCTCCCCGTGTCCTTTCTGGCTCCTCCAGGTTCCCTTGACCCCAGACCCCCCTGTTTTCAGGCTATGGCCCCCAGTGCCCTGTAGACCTGGCGCAACTCCCCTGCTTCCGACCCCTATTTGGGGCCCTGGGTGGCTACTGGAGGGCCGTGCAGAGGGGCAGAGAAGGCAGGACCATGGCATCTAGGGCCTTTGCACCTCCCCCAGGGCGCAGCGTGACGGCGGGCATCATCATTGTTGGAGATGAGATCCTCAAGGTGTGTCTGGGACGGAGAGGGGGGGTGGGCGCCGCCCGTCCTCTAGAGCCTGCTGCACCTTGCTGAGGGAGGCCGACCGGGGGCGCCCCCTTGCCCACCAGGTCCCTGTAGTGGGTCCAACATGTTCTTCCAGTTACTCTGTTGAAAACTTGCAGCGAAGTTGCTACAATTTGCCAAGCATTTTCATAGCGGTAGGAGGGCTTTACAGGAACCAGCGGGAGTCCATCCCGTGAAGGAGGTGCAGTGCATGAGTAAGCAAAACAGGAGAGGACTAGATGGAGGAAATCCCTCAGAACAATGAGGGAAGTCTTAGGAGAGGTCATGGCATCAGGCTTGTAATAACTAATATTGACCCGTTTTTTGAGTGCTTACTGGGGCCTGGCAGTGTGCTTATTATATCAATACGCGGTCTTAACTAATCCTTAGAGCATTCCCATGAGATTTGATACTTTTATAAATCTCAGTTATTAGATGATGAGACTGAGAAGTTTGCCCAAGATTACAGAGCTCAGGAGTGGTAGAGCTGGGATTCCAAGCCCATTCTCTCTTCCTCCAGAGCAACCCTTACCTACGAAGCCCCCTGTAAAGAAGCAGAAGGAGATGGGGCCAGGGAAGAGCGTCAGATCTACACCCATAGACAGGCAGCCTCAAATATTCTGCAAAGGAATTTGAACTTTAATCAGAATATGGTTGGAAACAACACATGGCTTTTGAGCCCAAGAGTGGTGCAATCACAGTAGCACATTAGAAAGGTTAGTCAGGAGGCCTGGGGCAGAGCACTGTGGCTGGAGGCTGGGAGCCTGGCCAGGGACTGTCACCACTGTCCAGATAAAAGGTGCCAAAGACCTGCATGGTGGTAGTAAGGACAGAGAGCAGAAGTGCGGAGACATTTCAGTAGAGTTGACAACAGAAGTGCCCAACTGGCTATGGACAGTGTCTGGGGATGCCACTAACCAAAGTGACAATAGCCAGGAATATGGTAGAAATGCCTAGTAAGTGCGGGGAGCCAGGGGATTGAAACTGGCAGGACTGGTGAGGTAGTGGATGAGTCATCCACAATAGAATTGACCATGGAATCCATAAGCATATCTGAGGTCAAGGTTCAAATGCAAAGAAGGCCCAGGGTGGATCATGCTACCCCTGACTGTTCAGCTGGATTTTCTCACTCCTGTGCCCAGTCCAGGCTTTTTTTTGTTTTGTTTTGTTTTTTTATGATAGTCACACAGAGAGACAGAGAGAGAGGGAGAGGCAGAGACACAGGCAGAGGGAGAAGTAGGCTCCATGCACCGGGGGCCCAATGTGGGATTCGATCCTGGGTCTCCAGGATCGCGCGCTGGGCCAAAGACAGGCGCTAAACCACTGCGCCATCCAAGGATCCCCCAGTCCAGGCTTTTTGGCAGCCCAAGACAGTACCCCCCAAAGAGCACAGTGCCCCAGCATCAGGAAAATGCAGGTGTCACCCTTTCCCCTTTGCCCTTCATCCCCACCACATTGATACTCACTGTCACCATCTCATCTCCCAGGGACACACTCAGGACACCAACACGTACTTTTTGTGCCGGACACTGCGCTCCCTGGGGGTCCAGGTGTGCCGCGTCTCTGTTGTCCCTGATGAGGTCACCACGATTGCAGCCGAGATCACTTCTTTCTCCAGCCGCTTCACCCACGTCCTCACAGCAGGGGGCATCGGCCCCACTCATGACGATGTAACCTTTGAGGCTGTAGCACAGGCCTTCGGGGATGAGCTTAAGCCACACCCCGAGCTGGAAGCAGCCATCAAAGCCCTAGGAGGGAAGGGCTGGGAGAAGCTGTCTCTGGTGCCCTCCTCTGCCCGCCTGCATTACGGCACAGATCCTCAAACGGGCCAGCCCTTCAAATTCCCGCTGGTCTCCGTCCGAAACGTCTACCTCTTCCCAGGCATTCCCGAGCTGCTGAGGAGGGTGCTGGAGGGGCTGAAAGGGCTGTTCCAAAACACAGCTGTGCAGTTCCACCTTCGGGAGCTCTATGTGGCCGCTGATGAGGCCTCTATCGCCCCCATCCTGGCTGAGGCCCAGGCCCACTTTGGGCGCAAGCTTGGCCTGGGCTCCTACCCTGACTGGGGCAGCAACTACTATCAGGTGAAGCTGATGCTGGACTCGGAGGAGGAAGGGCCCCTGGAAGAATGCCTGGCCTACCTGACTACCCATCTTCCCCCGGGGTCGCTGGTCCCCTTTGTGCCCGATGCTGTGCAGCAGGCCAGTGAGGCCGTATACAAACTGGCAGAGTCAGGTAGGGGCCTGGGTTGGGGGGGCCTCCCTGGGCTTAGGAATGTGGGGGCTGCTGGAGGCTTCCTCAAAGTCCAGGAGCGGGTGGAAGATGGCTCCTATAAGTGTAGACTGAGTGCCAACTGTCACCAGCACCATGCTGGGTGTGAGGGTTGTACCCCAACAAGACAGTTGTACGCCGTGCCCTTCAGAGGCCCAGCATAACGAGAGAGGTGGGCGTCACACAGGTGCCTGGGCAGGAGATGGGGGTGCCATGGGGCCTCCACAGCGGGTAGGGCAGCCCTGATCTGAGCATCTACTAGACACAGTCTACTGGGCAAGTAACATACATGTGGGGTGGTCAGCCAGATTGGGTGAGAGCAAATAGTGTGGGGCTTGGGGAAAGGAACCAGGGCCCCCAGAGGGAAGACACTGGGGTGAAGAGTGAGCTGAACAGCCCAGGGGGGCACACTCCAAGGGGCGTGCAGGAGTCTGGACATTACACAACGCACAGTGGAAGTCAAGAAAGACTAATCAAGGGCAGCGTGGCCCCCCACCGCCCTCCACCAGCCACGTGTATCTATGTGATGGCCTCTCGTGTGTCTGCTTGCAGAGTCTTCCCTGGGGAAGAAGGTGGCAGGTGCCCTGCAGACTATTGAGACTGCCCTGGCTCAGTATGGCCTCACCCACCTCTGTGTGGGCTTCAATGGCGGCAAGGACTGCACCGCACTGCTGCACCTCCTCCATGCGGCCGTGCAGAGGTGAGCCTGCACCTCAGGCTGAGCCCTCACAGGTGCTCTGGTGGCCCCAGGCAGGCAGGGGAAGGGGGCCAGCAAATGGGGTTGGGAGGAAGCAGCCCTGGTGACCTCTCAGCTGTGGTCCCCCACCACATTTATCAAGCAGCTGCCATGGTGCAGCCCTGGATGTGTGCTCCAGGACCGAGGAGTGAGAGATCAAGATGGGCTTTACATAGGAAGTGGTTGTCATGGATGAGAAAGATAAGGGTCCTTCGGGGAACCAAGGAGAACAGTGCAAGCTCAAGCAAGCATCTCCCTGCCTTCCCCAAAAGCCTATGCATCCTTCCTCCACACACCCCCCCAGGAAATGCCCCGATGCTCAGGAACCCCTGCAGATCCTGTATATCCGCAGCATCTCCCCTTTCCCCGAGCTGGAGCAGTTCCTCCAGGATACCATCAAGAGGTACTAGGGGCCTGGGGATGGGGGCTCCAGGGGAGCTTGGCAGTGCCCACTTCTGACCCCCAGCCCTCTTCGTTCCACAGGTATAATCTGCAGGTGTTGGAGGCTGAGGGCGACATGAAGCAGGCCCTGAGCGAGCTGCAGGCGCGGCACCCCCAGCTGGAGGCTGTCCTGATGGGCACGCGCCGCACGGACCCCTACTCCTGCAGCCTCTGCCCCTTCAGCCCCACTGACCCCGGCTGGCCTGCCTTCATGCGTGTCAACCCGCTGCTGGTAACAGGGTAGAGGCTGTGGTGCCTCCAGCCCAGTCCCCTGATCCCTGTGGGTCATGCACCCTGGCTTCTGGGTGTGGGAGAAGTCGGAGCCGGGTGCTCAGATGAAGAACCCCAGCGTCCAGGGGAGGCTGTGCTGCTTGGTGGGTCAGCCTTCTGACCAGGCCTTATTTAGCACTGATTTAAAGGCAGGCTTGTGCTTTCTTTTGCCAGCTCTGTGCTGTCCAGTGTGGTGGCCACTAGCCACTTACTATACTCAGACTGTCACTTACTAGAACAAAATAGGGAATTACTAAAAACCACTGAATGGTATACTTTAGAAGGAAGAATTCTGTGGCATGTGAATTAAATCTTCATTTTAAAAATTAAGTACAATTCAAAATTCACTTTTACCCTTGCACTAACCATGTTCCAGGTGTCCACATGTCAGACAACACAGTTAGAGACCATTTCCATGACCACACAATGTGTGCTGCACCATACTGGCTTGCACAGACAGCCCGTCCCTGCCCTGGCACACACACACACCTGTGGGTTGGGGCTGGAGGGGCCAGGATGCAGGCTTGGTCTTGCATGTGGCGTGGCTTATAGGAACAAACTGTGGCAGAGAATCAGGCTGAGAGGCAGAAGAGCCCTAGGAAGGACCCCTCCCCAGGTGGCAGGGGTTAAGTGTGGGAAGGGGGTATGGGTGATTACACTCTCACCTCCCAGGACTGGACCTATAGAGACATCTGGGACTTCCTGCGTCAGCTCTTTGTCCCGTACTGCATCCTATATGACCGAGGGTAAGAGTGCTGGGAGAGTGTGGGTTTGGGGGGGGGGACGTGGGGTAGGGAGAGCCACCCACCACCTGTTTCCATTCTCCCGGTTCAGCTACACGTCCCTGGGGGGCCGGGAGAACACGGTGAGGAACCCGGCCCTGAAGTGCCTGAGCCCAGGGGGACAGCCCACCTACCGTCCTGCCTACCTACTTGAGAACGAAGAGGAGGAGCGGAACTCCCGCACATGACCTCACACTCATCCGCTCCAGGAGCTGGGAGGGAGGCCTTCCTGGGGTGTAACCTGTCAATAAACCATGCCTCTCCTGGGCTGATGTTGTGTCTGTGTCTTCCTGCTCTGGGGATGAGAGAAGTAGACATGGGCCAGGCTCTGCCTGTCAGGTCAGTGGGGCCAGGGGTGGGGGCGTGTGCAGAACAGACTGGAAAGGCACTCCCATTGGTGATTCTGAAGGCCAGCCCCAGTAGGAGCCTGCCGAGGACAGGAGAGGGCAGGAGCATGGAGTCCTGGCAGCCACTGGGGGAGGAGGCGGCAATGGCAGGGCCCCAGTTTCCAGACCCAGGCTGGAGGAAGGGAAGTGAGCTTGGCGCGGGGGCTGGAAGATGGGGTGGCCAGTCCCTCCGCCTCCTCAGCCCAGCCTCCATCCCTGTCCAGGGAGGCTGACTCAGCCTATTCTGGGGCCCAGAACTTTCCCTGTGCTAGACCCCGGGGCCTTTGTCCCCACAGTCATGAGGTCTGGGGGGTGGGGATGCCATGGATAAAAGGCACTAGAGGCGGCTCCCACATGCCTCAGAGCTGCTGGCCACATGCAGCCCCAGACACAGCCCCTGGCCCACGCCCTGCCTTTCTCCTTCAGACGAGTCCTGGGAGACACTGGTCTCCGGGTACCTGTCATGAAGCTGGGCACGGGGTGGGAGGGCCTGCAGCAGACCCTGAAGGAACTTGCCTATATCATCCTCTGCTGCTGGTGTATCAAAGAGCTGCTGGATTGACAGGGGGACAACCTCCCTAAGGCTGGCATCTGGCAATGCTCAGGTAGGGGGGCAGGGCAAACAGGAGGCCTGGCTACCCCACTGTGTTGAAGCCTGCCCCTCAGCTTCCCCTTCTCTCTTCTAGCACCCAGCCTGGCCCCCAGCAGGACTCCCAGGACCAGCTGCTTGGCCAAGGATGGGCCACAGCATCGAGTGACATATGCGTCCTGCTTCCAGTTTGTGCCGTCTGTCTGCCAGTCCTGCGTCCCTAGGCCTCCGCTCCCCGCACCTACCTCCAGTAGACCTCCGGGGCACGGGAGCTTGGCCTGCTGGCTGCGACCCCAGGAAGACTGCTGCAGGACCTGGCCCGTCTCCAGGCCTGGCACAGGGAGCCCACCAGCCCAGATGGTTGATTTTCCCATCCTCTCAGTGCCAGGAATGGGCTTGTCCCCTGTCCCCTAATATCTGTGTTTCAGAATCAATGAAGTGTGTGTGTGTATGTGTGTGTGTGTGTGTGTGTGTGTGTGTGTGTGTGTGTGTACACATATAAAATAAATAGGCCTTGAGGCCTCAAGTCCTAAATGTCAGAAAAACTCAGTCCTGGAAGGGTCTGGAGCCAGAGTACAGATCAGGGAGGGAAGGAGGTTGTCCTGGATAGAGCTGAGACTGAAAACCAGGTTTTCTGACTCACTGATACCTGGGTGGGGAAGGTAGAGGGTGGAAAGGCCTGGTGGGTAGGGAGGGATCCAGCTTGGGTGGGGTCTATGAAGTCCTGTGCCTGGGGCTGGGAACCCAAATCCAAAACCTAGTCTGGCCTGCTGCCTGACTCTGGAGATCTTGGGAAAAGACCTGGACCTGGGTGGCCTCGGGCTTAGCACAGAGCACAGGCACAAGCAGCCAGAATGCACAGAGGTGCTCCACTTCCCCCAGGCAGCCACCAACATGCTTCCCTGAAGGACATCCTAGTACACACCAGCTGAGCAGACCTCATGGCCCACGCACACCCCCCATCCCGGCCTGAGCTCACATGCCCCGGGCCCTCTTGGGGCTGGCTGTTTCCCCCTCCTCTCCTGGGGCTCAGGCCTGGGGATGCTATACCAGGCACTTTCCCCACTCCCAGAGACCAGTTCCCCCCAACTTCTGAGTTAACTCAGTTTTTCTGGGCATGTTTTGTCTCCTTTTGTAAAGATGACATACACCTCCTTTTGTAAAGACAAGTGAGGAGCTATGCTGGTGAGAAGTGCACACCCCCACCCGCCCCCAGCTCTCTGCCCAGGAGTTAGTCAGCTTTTGCTAGGCTCCTGGAGAACATTCCAGAGATAGTCTGCACACATACTGCATCTCCATGCGTTCATTCATGTAACAAATGTGCATGCATCCGCTGCACACTGGTCTGGGCGCTCTGAACGCAGCAGGAGCACAATAGGCCCCTGTACTCACGGAGCTTATATTCTCGTGGGCAGATACAGAAAATAAAATAGAAACAAATAAAATAAGTGTGGAGATGTTATTAGGTGATAGGTATATGGAAAAAAGGACAAGTTGACTGGGGTGGTATGGGCCAGATTGTGGGCCAGGTCCTTGAGGGCCTCTAAGCCAGGGGACATAGGGCCGAGCTCTGTGCCAAGTGAAATGAAAACGCCACTGCAAGGTGTTCACACTGGCTACTGTGTTGAGAACAGACGTTAAGGAGCAAGGGTAGGACAGGAGAGCCCCATCAGGAGGCCAACATGTCAGGGGCTCAGAGCAGGTATCTTAGCTATAGTGGTGGAGAGAAGTGGCTGGCCTGAATGCATACACATTCTTTTTTTTTTTTAAGCTTTTATTTGGGGGGTGGGGGATGCCTGGGTGGCTCAACAATTAAAGCATCTGCGTTCAAGCATCTGCCTTCATCTCAGGGCATGATCCTGGAGTCCTGAGATCGAGTCCCACATCAGGCTCGCTGCATGGAGCCTGCTTCTCCCTCTGCCTGTGTCTCTGCCTCTCTCTCTCTCTTGTGTCTCTCATGAATAAATAAATAA
Organism: Vulpes vulpes; assembly: GCF_048418805.1. Taxonomy (NCBI): domain Eukaryota; kingdom Metazoa; phylum Chordata; class Mammalia; order Carnivora; family Canidae; genus Vulpes; species Vulpes vulpes. Next base: position 117,910,188 of record NC_132792.1, read on the forward strand.
AATCTTTTTAAAAAAATTTTTTTAAGTAATCTCTACACCCAGTGTGGGACTCAAACTCACAATCCCAGGATCAAGAGTCACACACTTGGGGCATCTAGGTGGCCCAATTAAGCGTCCAATTCTTGATCTTAATCTCAGGTTCTGAGTTCAAGCTCTGCATTGGGCTCCATGCTGGGTGTGGACCCTGCTTAAAAAGAGAATGAGAGAGTCACACACTCCCCAGACTGAGCCAGCCAGGCACCCCCACCCACTGGTACTCTGTGAGTTGACAACACGCTCTCCACACGGCCCCATATCCCTCCCTCTGCATGGCCCATACAGGATTCCTATCAGTATACGTGGAGCCTGCCCCCGTCCTTCTGGCAGTAGCACAGTACTCCACAGTGCTCCACTCTTCATTTATTTTAAAAAAGATTATTTGACAGAGAGAGAGAGAGAGGACGCACGTAAGGGGGGGTGGGTGGGTAGGCAGAGTGAGAGAATCCCAAGTATTCCCAACGCAGGCTCGACCTCACGCCTCCAAGATCATGACCCAAGCCAAAACCAAAAACCTGACACTCAACCAACTGAGCCAGCCAGGTGTACCTCAAGGTGATTTTTCACCCCAGCAGCTTAGCCACCCTCCTTAGGCCCCCACAAAATCAAGTCAGTGCTCTTTCCTGGTCCCTTGAGCCCACCTAACCCCCAGAGCACAACAGTGGGAAGGGGTAAAGTCCTCAATGCAACCAGAGCAGTTAGCAGTGGAGGAGGCACATAATTCACCTTCCCACATGAATATGGAGCTCCTACCTCCCCCCCAGTAGCCTGAACCCTGCTTGGTGAGCCCCACCCTGATTCCAGCTCTGGCCTTCTTCCTCCTTTTCCTTTCTAGCCCCCACACCCACCAGCTGGGATGGCACCTGCAGGTGGATCCTGGAGTCTGAGGGTCCTGAGTCCAAGGGCATTTGCCAGGGGTGGGGACGTCCAGGAAAGAGCACCCTGGCAGTGGTGGATGGAAGGGGGCGGGGCCTGGGACATTGAAAGAGGGCAAAGGGGAGTGACGAGAGGTGGTCCACCGACAGGGTCAACTTTCAAGAGTGTCCTGAAGGTGGAGAGGCTGAGGAGAGGGTGGGAGAATAACGAAAAGCTTGTGCACCCTCTGAGAGCCCTCCTCACTCCACAACACACTTGCAGACTTACGCAGGCCCACTCTGCAAGGTGGCAGGGCGAGGGCAGTCAGTCATTGCCACCTTGAAGAAAATGGGCCCAGAGAGGTGAGAAGAGACCCGTCCAAGGTCATGCCCAGGGCACACTGCAATGGGGTGGTCAGGCGGTGAACCTAGATTTCCTCATCTCAAGTCCAGGGTTTCTCTCCACTGTCCAGCCTTCCTCTTCTGAACCGGTGCCTGGGAGATGGGGCCAGGAAGGCCATGCATGAAGAGGACCAGTGCCATGATCTGCACCCACCTGGTGACCCCCACTTCCACTTCACTTCCACACAGCTCCTGTACTTGCTTTCCCTGGCTCCTGTGGGCGTCCACACAAGCCAGGAGATGGTTTCCTGCTCTACACCTGCCCACTCCTCTCCAAGGGAAAAAGAGCGAGGGTAAGCTCAGGTCTGGAGTGTCCAAACCACTCTCAGGAGCTCAGGGCAGGGCGTGGGCGGCAGAAGAGGGGAGGGGTAGGGAAGATCTTACCCCGGGCGCCCGGGCGCCCTCTAGTGGCCACATGGAGGTAGGGGAAGGGCGGGATAAAACCGGGCCTGAGCCTCCGCGAAGCTGAAAGGGACCCCTAAACGCGACAGCCCTGGGAGGAGCGGCCTGACAGCCAGGATTCCCAGCGGATTCTGGCGGACATGGTGTGCCAAAGGCAAGTGGAGGACAGGGGTCCTGGACACAGGGTCTGTGAGCCGCGCGCACTAAACCAGCTATTTTACTAACGATCTTGGTAGGGGCCCGCGTTTTCCCTGCAACGCCCCGAAGCCGAGGGATGGAGGGGTGCGGCGTGGTTTCACCCACGCGGGAGCGCAGACCCCCAAAGGCACCAGCGCTTCCTGGCGTTCCTATTTGCATCTCGTTTGCATAGCAGTCATTTCCCCTTCGAAGGGCAGAAGTCCCCAAGCCCTTTCTCGGTTACTCCCAGCTAAGACTTTGTACAGCCTGCCCTGCGCGTCCTTCCGGCCCCTCCCGGCCGGAGCCGCCGCCCCCCGACCCTCGCGTCCTCCACCAGCCCCGGCTTCTCCGCCGGGCTCGCGGGGCCGCGGCACCTGCGCCGCCTGCTGGCCGCCCCTCCGAGGCCGAGGGCGCAGGGGTTCTGTTTCGCCTGTTCCGGGACGTGGAGTTTTGGAAATTGTTCCCCGAGCTTCCTGAGGCTAAATTTATCTCCCCCGGCCCTGAGGGGCGCAGAGATCCCGGAGACGATTAGCGCTGAGGCGCAGCCGGCTCCCGCCCAGAGGCCCGGAATAGGCGCTGGGTTATAAATAGTGCGCCCGCAGGTGTGGGGGGGAGTCGGCGGGAGGGGCAACCCTGGCAGCCACGGCCCCTTCAGGTGGGTTGGGCGGTCGCGGTGGGGGCGCCGGGGGGCGGCGAGCGGGGGGGTGCTGCGGTCTGAGCGCCCCCAGCGGTTTCCTGGGCGGCGGGTTTTTCGAGGGAAGCGGAGGCAGCTGGGGCAGCGGGGGGAGCGGGGAAGAGGTGGGCGCCCAGGGCAAGCTGACGCTTGGCTTCTAGTTCAGCAACCCCCGCCCATCTTCCAACACAGGCCCCCAGACCCACTCACTCAGGACCCTGCCCAGACAGCCCAGCCCTTCTTCCGCCAGAAGCGCGCTCTGCAAACACCTAACTGTCCTGCAGCTGTCCCTGAGCGCACGTGGCCAGTCCGACACCTGGCTGTCACCGGAGCCGTCGCCCCCGGCCCCAGGTACACAGCCCTCGCGAGGAGGGATGAACTCCCAGCCCGGGCTGGCATCCTTCGCACCGTCAAGCACGTCTCACTTTCCGGGATTTACCCATCTCCTGTGACGTTGCCCTCAAAATTAAGGGCTGGCTGGTCGCCTGAGATTTAGGTCTGCATGTGCGAATCTGGGATGCCCGCCCCCTCCCCGGGAGGCCCCTGTAGGCCCCACACCTGCCCTGCAGACCTCGGTGCCAGTCCCGGCCTGGTGGCAGGGCGGGGGTGGCAGCAGGCCCCCTGGGGCCCCGCTGGGGACGGGGTGGGGGTGAGGGGGTGGGGAGTGCTCCTGGAAGGGGGCGCAGCCCCCAGTCGGGCTTCCTGGGCTGCTGCAGTCTCTAACCAGGAGCCAGGAGCTAGAGGGAAGGCGGGAATTTCGAGTCGGGGATCCCCCCTCCTACTTCTGCGCCTGCAAGGAAGCTGTATGGACGAGAAGAGAAACGTGGGTGCTGGCGGGAGCGGGGGCAGGCTGTCGCGGAGGAACAGACAGGAGGTTCTAGGTCCCGCTGCTGGCAGGTCCAGCCCGGGTCCAGCAAGACTCCGGAGACGACCCTAGGCGAGGGTGGACGGGGCGGCCAGAGGCCCGGGGCGCCCCTCGTTTCTCCGTACCTAGGGTCTGGTGCCAAGGCGTCCGCCCTTGGGCTGCCTCTGGACACCCAGGCTCTGCCCTGCCAGAGCCACCTTCCCGCCCTCCTTTGCCTGGGCCTTGCCCCCTCCTCCGAGCAGCAGCCCCCTCTCCGTGGCACTGCCGCCTATCCCCCAGCACGACTCTTCCCTAGGCCAGCGCGATCCCGACGGCAGGAGAGGGAGGGAGAAACCCTGGCCTGGACCCCGCCGCTCCCGGCGCTCAACGACTAGACAGTCCGGCGGGGCCGAGAAGAAAACCCGGAGCAGTGACCGGCCGCAGGGCCCAAGGGGAACAGGGACGATAGAAAAACCTGGAGCGGACTTCGCGAGCGGGAGCGCCCTAGGCCTGCTGCTACCCCCTCCTTCCTACAGCCCCCCTAATTCTCCAGTGAGATAATGTCTGAGGTGGGGGGCTGTTTGGCTTGGCCCGGGCCCTCAGGAGCGCCTCACACTTTCCGCCCCTGGCTGGGGCGCAGGGTAGCGGCCCCGAGGCTGAGTCACGGCCGGAGAGGGAGGGAGGACCCGGGACTCCGCCCCTCCCCCTGCGCGGGGATCCCGGGTCAGCCCGGGTGAGGGCCAGGGCCCCCTGGCGCCGCCCATTGTGGTCCAACAGGTTGAGCTGGTGTCGCGCGGAGCCACCTGCTGGAAAGGGAGGGAGGCCCCCCGCGGAGGGGGCTGGGGAAGCGGGAGCGAGTCGGCCCCGGTTCGGCCCCGGTTCGGCCCGGCCGGCTGCGGGGAACGGAACCTGGCTCGCGGTAGCAGGATTTGACTCCGTTTTACACCAGTGGGAGGGGCCGTCCGGGTACAGAGCGCGGCGGGCGCCGCTGGACGAGTCCACTGCTGGACGCGTTCCCCCAGGCTGCCTTCTTCACCGGCGGGGGCGTCGAGGACGTACCCCGCCCCCCACACACATCTGGAAACGCCCAGGCTCCCCTGGCCACCGGGGTCTCCGAATGAATCCCGGTCCAGAGGTCCCTTCTTCGCGGAGACTCAGTTTCTCCACTTAGGGAGCAGGCGGAATGGAGGCGGGGAGCAACCGCGCGAGCGCGCCTCCCCTCCCCCTTTGCGGGCCCAGCCCCTCCCCTCCGACAATGCCAAGGCCGCAGCGGGCACCGGCTGGGGCGCAGAGGCTGCTTGCCCAGGGCGCCACTCCCTCCCCGCGGGGCGCCGTCACGCGTGGGGAGGGATGCACAGTGCCCGCAGCCCCCACTCCCCCGCGCCCTCGGAGTCGGGGAGGGGCGTAGGAGCCGGAGCCAAGGCCTGGCGGCTCCCCTCCCCCTACCTCCCGGGGCACTGACCTGATTATAGCCCCTCCCGGGACCCCCCCTTCCTCAATCCCTTAAGTCCCACCTCACCCCCACCCGGCCTATCTTTAACCTCTCAGACCCTTCCCTCCCGACTGGGTGACTGCACCAAAGCCCCTCGTGGAGACCGAGAGCCCACGATGGGGGCGCTGGGTTCCCGGGCCACTGCGGACACTGCCCCTCCCCCTTTCCCTCCTCCAGGTTTCAGGCCAGCCCCTTGGCTCCGCCCCCTCCCTGGCGGAACGCGGGGCGGGACCCACTTGAGACGGGCGGGTGCGCAGCCCAATGGGCGGGCAGGGCGGCGGAGCGCAGGGGGCGGGGCGGGGCCGCCGCGGAGGGCTGGATGGGGGTCGGGGGTGGAGCCCGAGTTAAGGTGGACTGCTAGAGATAGGGGCTAGGGGAGAAAGAGGGAGAGGGAGGGGGAGAGGGACCGCGGCAGGTGGAGGGAGAAAGAGAGCGCAGGAGAGAAGGAGGGAAAACGAGGAGGGTGGCCAAGGCTGGGAGAGCAGAGTAGAAGCTCAGAGGAAGGGAGCGCCAGGGGAGGGAGGGACCCATCTGCGCCCCGCAGGGACTGGCTGGACCGAGGGGTTGAAGTTTATATCCTTATTGGGCGGAGGGAGGGGGACCTGGGGGGCGGGTGAAAAACCAGGAAGTGACAGAGGGTGTTGCTAAGGGTTGGGGGGGGAGTTTGGGGGGTGGCAGGGGGCGGGGGGAGGGAGGGGAGGGATGGGGGGAAAGCCAGCGGGAGGACAGGTGAGACAGCAGGACAGGTGAGGCGGGCCCTAAGGGGGGGGCGGGTGGGAGCCAGGTGAATGTACGGCTCTCGGCGGCCGAGGGGGGGGCGGGCGGCAGGAGGAGGCCGAGGGCTGCGGAGGAGGAGCCCCCCAGCAGAGAGCGGCGAGCGACTGACCGCGGCCTTCTGACTAGGACCGGAGCAGGGCCCCAAGCCCCCGGGCCGGCGGGGGACGCGCTTCTCTCCACACCCCGTGCTTCAGCGGCTCCGGCCAGCGGACCCGAAGGCGGAGAGGTGAGTGGACCCTACTTTTGTCCCCGGCTCGGGGTCCCCCGGACGCGAGACTACTGCAGTGTCCTTCGTCTGTCCTGTGAGTGGGACCCCCCCCCCACGCGCGCACACACGCATGCAGACCCGACTCCCACCACTCCTCTTCCCGGCGCCTTCCCCGCACCCCGCGTCTTTGGAGTCGATTTTAAGTGCGAGGAAAGGTGGGCGGAGGGGCCCCCAGAAACTTTCTCTGCACTTTTGGGACCAGACCGACCGGCGGCTCCGGGATGGAGAGAGGGTGAGGCGGCGCCGAGCGCTCCCCCGTCTCCTTTGGGACTTGCGGGGAGACCCCCGATCCGCCCGGGCTGAGGGAATGGAAACGCTGACGGACTCTAACTGGGACAAGGCGCCCTCCCCCGCGCCCCCTGGCGCGGTGGGCTGGACCTGGGCCAGGGGCGCGGGGGGCGGGGGGAGCGCAGGAGGCGCCGCGGCCCGGGGTGGGGGGGGAAGTTACCGGCTGGACTATTCGGTTTCCTGCGCCTCCGGAGCCGCGCTCCGTGTCCAGTAGTGGGGCTCGCCCTCGGTCCCGGTCCCTTCTCGCGGGCGCCGGTTCCGCCGCCACCCTCCCCGGGCCGGAGCAAGGGCGAGGGGCCGGGAGGACTTCTACACCACCACCCCCGCCCCCCCGCCGGCGCCCGCGCACCTGCCCCTCCAGAGTGGGGGTCGCTACTGTTTAGTCGTGGAAGCTACTGGGAGCGCCGCTGGCACAGGGCTGCCATTCAAAGGGGTGGGGGGGCTGCTTTCCATTCCCAGCCTTCGCTCTCTCCTCCCACCCCACCCCAAGTAAGAGAGCGACGTGTCCCGGCCAGAGCGGGGCGGGGGGGGGGGCAGGAGTGGGGGGGCGGCGTGGGCAGCGGGTTGTGCCCGGACACGTGCCTGCCCAGGCGCCCCGGCCCTGCTGCTGTTTGGAGAGAGGGCGGGTCCCCTGCCCCCCGCCCCGCACAACCCCCACGTATCAAAGGGCGGCTGAGACGTGGTGAGACCTCGGGGCGCCCTGGGGGGGGGCGGGGAGCCTGGGTCCGGAGCAGGGGAGGGGCAGAGGCGCGGGTGCTAGCTGACCCACAGGAAACGAGCGCTGCTGACCTAGTTTGGGACACCGGAAGTGGGTGCCGAGGAGAGGGGGAGACCAGCAGGCTGTCCTGGCTTCCGGGCCAGGTGGAGGGCGTTCTTGAACTGACCCCCGCCCCAACGCCTTGCAGACCCCTAGTTGCAGCTGAGAATAGGAGTGAGTCAGCGTAGCGACTCCCCCTTCCCCCAACTTATCCCTGGAGGAGGGAGGCAGCTCCTGGGGGGGGGGAGCCAGACCCAGCAGTGAGGGGTTAAACCAGGATGGGGACTCACTGTTCCCTGAGGGTGTCTGTGCTGTGGAGGGTGAGGCCTGGAGGATTATGGGGTTGCCTCCTGCTCCCCCGCCACACACCAACTGGTTTGGTCACCCCTGTACCTGCCTGGCACTGCTAGCAGAGCTGGCATGGGGTGGGCATTGGGTTGTGGGGGAGAGTGGGCGCCTGGAGGGCCATGCAAGGCCCAGGAGGGCCAAATTTGTGACTGCGCCTGGGCAGCACTCATTGCGCCTTGCCTGTGGTGACTGGGGAGAAGGGCAGGGGGCTCCCCCCGGAGTAGCTGATGAAACAAGAAGAAATCTCTGTCACTGCGTCCTGGCCCCGGCCCCCGGGACCCCAGCTCCCCCAGCGTGCTTCTGTTACATGGTTGCTGCAGGCACGATGCAGCCTGCTGGCACCCCCAGGCACTATCCCCTCCCTTGGGTACCACACCCCCCAGCCTTAGCACAGGGGTCAGAAAGGGGTCACTGTCCTCCAGAGGGGCTCTGGGGAGGGAGGAAGGCAGTGCCCACCAGGCTCAGGTGTCAGGCCAGAGGTCTGCTCTCCCAGGGCACTCTCATCACCACACAGCTCTGGCTGATATGGACCCTAGTGCTGGGAGACAGGTGTTGACCTCTTCCCCCTTCCCCGTGGTGCCCCCTGGCACCCAGGGCCCCCAGCTCCTCCTTGGCCTCATGCCCGACCCGGGAGGGTGCGGCGGGCAGCGGGGGCTGGGCTAACAATGCACCATCGGGCCCTTTGTGTGCTTGCACTTGGCACCCTGGGGGAGGGTGGGGGAGGGGGCCAGCGGGCATGGGGGGTGGAGCGCCTCTCGGGTGGGGACAGTGAAGGCTGGGGGAGAGCAGCAGAGAATGAAAGCAGGTGGGGAGGAAAGGGAAGTAGGTCAGATAGGGTGCTGGCCCCCCATTCCCAGCCAAGGCTGAGAGAACGAGCCCCTGATCCTATGGCCTCCCAGATGGCACCATGCTGCCTGGGGCACTGCCTATGACTGGTCATCTGGGGTCAGAAGTCACTGCTCAGGGGACCACTCAAATGCAGTAAGTCTGGCCTGGTACTGCCCCCTTCTTGGTGGCTGAGAGACCCAGTTCTAGTCCAAGGCCAAGGCCCTAAGATGGGCAGTCACTGGGCTCTGGACATAGTACTGCCCTCCGACAGGAGCCTCTGATTCTGCTTCGGGGCTTCCTGCCTCTGGCCTACTTGGTTCCGTGACCTTCTGAGAGTTGAGACTCTCCTGCCACCAAGCCTTGGGGCCTATGGCTGTTTTGGCCCAGGGCTGAAGAGGAGAATGGGGGTAGGAAGGTGGGGACAGGAGACGGATAGGACCCTGGCATGGGGTGTGCCCTCTCGAGCCTCTTCCCCCCTCCTTCTGCTGAGTAAACTCGTGAGTAAACTTGACGTTTTGCCCGGACAGTTTGAAGTTGCCTTGCTGCCCCCCCACCCCCAGTCCTGCCAACGCACAGGCGGCCAAGCGCCAAGGCGGGCCTGGGGGGCTGGGGGAAAGGGGTTAGAGCTACTGTCGTCCACTATCAAGGGCTTTGGAGGGGCGAGGAAGACCCCCACCCCCTCCAAGCACACCCCGTCATACTCAGGTCTTGGCAGGAGTCTCAGTTGGGGCCTGTAAGCATCTGTCTCAGAGCCTTGGGAAGCCTAGGGAAAGTTGCTTCAAAACACAGCCTCTGCCCACTTCTGACCTCCACACACCCCACCCCACCCCCCTCCAAGGAAAGGCACTCAGTGCTGTCTGGGCTGCCGAGTTGTGGCCTCTAATGTTCACAGGCTCCCTGGCCAAGGGAGAGCTACCTTTAACACATTCCACACGGAGACCAAAGAGGGCTGCCCTCTTCACTGCACCCCTGCCCCTCTGTAGGGCTGGGTGGGAGGCTGGTGCCTGTGGCTATGTCATTCTGTCTTCCCTGAGGCCTCCAGATGCCATGGCCTTGGCCCTGAAGGTAGCACCCTCCTCTGTGGGCATAATTCCTTGACCTCACACCTGGGCCTAACCCCTGCCTACCTCCCTCCAGCACGTGGCCCACTAGGCCTGGCCTGACCTCTCCCTACCACCTCTTCCTCTGCCTGCTAGTGTCCCGGAGCCAAGCCAGCAAGTACCTGTGCCAGATCCAGGGGCCGAAGGGGCCCCGGGACCCCAACAAACGCACTGATCTGCCACCAGTTGGCATCCCTAATTCCTCTTATGCCTTCCCAGTCCCTGCCAGGCTTCAGAGTACGGCTCTACCAGGCCTTTGCTTTCGACCTCATGTCTCTGGCTTCAGTTTCCTTCCTGTTTCCACCCCCCTACACCCCTCCCCACCCGTATGCCCCTTTCAACAGACATCCTCTCCTCCTTCCTTCCTCCTTTCCTCCCCTTTGCCTGGGAGAAGGGGTCCTCTCCCCCTCCACCGTGGACCTCTTAGCTTTTTACCTCTTCTAAACGCAGTCCCCTTGGAGATTTCTGAACAAATCTACTGCTCTGCCCTCCCCACCCCATCAGCAGGGCTCTAGGGAGAACACAGGACTTCTCTTGGGAACTACAACTCCCAGGGTACATGCAGAACAATTGTAGTGCATACTGGGAGTTGTAGTCCTCCTTGCTCTCTCAATAGGGTTAAGTCTGGAAACATTGCTGGATGGGATTGGATGAATTGGGACATGGGTACCTTCTGCATCTCACCCCAGTCCCCACCTTGTTCTCACCATCCTGTGTCCATGCGACACCAGGTACTCATGCCCACCCGCCTTCTTCTCTGCTAGGACATGCTACCATTCTTACCTTAGAGCCCCACCCAAGAGATGCCCCCACCCTACCCTGCTGCCCCTGGCAGGAGTAAAATGGAGGGGCCCCATGAACCCCTTCCCTGCCCTCTAGGCTGGTTCCCTGCCTTTATGGCGATCAAAGGGCAGAGAGCAGCCCCACCCCAGGCCCTCACAGGCTACAGGCACCAGGGCTCTCAGGAATCTTGGGGACTTTGGTGCCCAAGCAAATGCTGAGGCAGAGGGAATGCTAGGAGGCTGGCACCCACCTTGGGGAATGGAGCTTTCAGTAAGTGCTTCCTGGGCTGGCCATCGTCTTCTGGGCTCTCTGTATAGGCCCTGACTTGTGTGCAGCCTCCTGAGGAGATGGCTCAGAACAGTGTCTTGGGCCTTCTCTGTAGGACCTGGGACTGGACCCGCCTGACTGGCACCACGACACAGGGGTAACCCTCCCCCACCCCAGGCCAACAGTTGGCATGGGGCGCTAGGAGCAGGAGGGTAGGAGGGAGAGGAGGGCAGGACTGCCAGCATCCTGGTGGGTAGGTGCCAACCGGGCCGGGAGCTGGTGAGGGGCAGCAGGCCAGCGGCGTAGAGCCAGCAGCTGTTGGGGGGAAAGGGGAGGAGATGTTTTAGGGGGCATTTCAATGGTCCTCCTCAACCCAGGAGGACTTGGACTGGCCTCGTGTCTAGGGCACGTTGGGCACCTCTCATTCCAGGAATAAGAGACCCTAGGAGGTGTTTCAGTGGAACTTCATGGCCCACCCATCTCTGGGCTCAGAGCCCTCCTGAGTTGCCCCTCAGGCCCAGGCGGGTCCCACCCAACCGGCCAGGGTGGCAGCAGCTTGCGCAAGGGGTGGGGCCAGGCTTCCCAGCAAATGCCCCCTCCTGGCTCCTTCCTCTTTCCGTGCCCACAGCTCCCCCCCATCTGTCCACCCCTCTCGGGCCAGCTCCATCCCCTTGATCCCCCTGGCCATTGGGGGCTGGCACAAGGGCTGCCCCCTGGCCTGGTTGGCAGGGGCTGGCGCCCGGGCAAGGAACTGTGGTATGTGAGTGGGTTTGGGGTGAGGCATGGGGAGGGCGGGGTGCTGCCTTGCCCAGCCCCTGAGGGCCCCAGCCCAGTACAGGGTGGGGAGGATTTGGTCAGCTCCCAGGGGTCTCGGGGGCCCACAGGGGCCTGAAGGGCCTCCCTGTGGCCCCCTGTAGTGCCGTGTACTCCTGGGGGCAGGGGCCTGGGCACCTGTCACCCCTGGCACTGACTGTCCAAGGGCTCCCCTCCTCCCTCTTCTGGCCATGGCCACCTCCTGTCCCCTCCCCTCCCTTCTTCCTTCTCCTGGTCCCACCTCCAGCAGCCTCTCCCGTGGCTCCTCCTCACCTCTGTCCTCCTGGACTGTCCCAGCTCCTACCTTGCCTACGCTCACCTTTTTCCCCTTTCAGGACTGAGTGAGGACGAGCGGGGGTGGGTACAGCTGGGGCTTCGGGCACCACAGGCAAAACTTTAGGCCCTCTCCCACGCTGCCAGCCCTCTGGTAACCCCTCCCTCCCAGCTTGGGGGAGGGGGACAGCACCCAGAGGGTTAAGGCTGAAGGGGGGAGGGGCTGGGCCAGGTCGTGGGCGGCCCCTTTGAAGGAGGGAGCTGGAGCGGGGAACAGCCACCCCACCTCCCCCCCCCCCAGCCCGCCCTCCCCCACCCTCCCAACCTGCTCCCCCCAGGGGCCAAGAGGAGTTGCCGGCAAGGCCCCTCCGCGTTCAGGTGAGTAGGCCCTGCTCTGCCTTGGGAGAACAGGCCTCAGGGGAGGCTTGGAGGCCTAGCATTGGCCAAGGGTCAGAGAGGGACTGCAAAACAAGCCAGGAAGAGGGTGTCCAAGCTTCCCCCTGGGGAAGGTTTAGGGAGCTGAGGGTCCGGAGAGCTGGAGTGTGTGGAAGCTTCAGGACTCAGGGGACCCAGAGGGCAGGGGAGCAGAAGGAGCTGACAGGAGCTGAGGGATTGCTGGGCCAGGACAGGAGGCTGGACAGGCTGGCAGGGAGCCGGGCTCTGGGGATCGGGCTGGGGTGTCCTCTGGGGCTGGGGGGCTCAGGTTTCTGTCCGCGGCTTGGCGGGTGTGGGGTTACCAGCCAGCTCGGTTACCCAGCCTGAGACGCTAGGCTGGGGGGAGGGGGTGGGCACCGGGCAGACCCTGGCACCTTGTGCCGGCTCCTCTGGCCTACGGGAAGCCGGCACTGCCCAGGCAGATCCCGCTGGGAGCCCTAATGTCCAGGGTCTGTCCAGGTGCATTGTCGCCTGGCCCAGGGTGGGTGCCCTCTGGGGAAAGCCCAGCGGCTCCAGGGCTGGAAATTCTGACGGGCAGAGAGGCCTGGGTTGTCCCCCCACCCCACCCCACATCCGCTCTCTCCGCACTGCCCCCACCCCCGCCACCCATCCTCCCCAGCTGGCCCCCAAATTTTGATCCTGTGCTTCTTCCAGAAGGGTGGCATGGGTGTGCTGAATGTGGCCATCCCATGGCAAGACCAGGGCTCGAAAGGCAGGCCTGGCTCCTTGATCTGATTCCTTGGGCCTCTCTCTCTGCCTGCCTGCCCACCCGCCTGGGGAGAAGGGAAGGGATGTTCCGAGCAGGGTGGAATGGAGGAAGCGGGAGAGGCTGGAGTCTAGACCTGAAGAAAAAGAAAGGAGAGGGCGAGGTGGCTCCTGGGGGCCATGAGCCACAGACTACTAGAGCGGAGGCCAGAGGCTGGAGGCTGGCCGAGGCTGAAGGAAGGGAAGCATAGGATGTCTGGTGGAGAGGGGACAGGGAGAGGAGGTCAAGGAATGGGGGGACTGTGGGCAGGAGTCCCCAAGGGGTAAGGGGCAAGGCTGGGGAAGGGAAGTGGCCCATGCCCTCCTCTACCACCTCCCCCCCACCCCAGTGTGGCCCGCTGGCCACTCGAGGGCGGGTGTCAGGGAGAGGAAACATGCAGGGGCACTGAGATCTCCTTCATCTTGGGGAGCACTGGAGAGTACTGAGGAGCATCAGGAATTGGGGATTTTCAGGGAGGAGAGGCTTAACCCCCACAGCACCGGGAAGCAGCCAACTCCCCTGCCCTCCTTCCCCCTTCGTGGCTTGCGGTCTCCCTTCCCCGCCTGGCCCCCAGGAAGTGTGAGTGCTGGGGGTGGTGAGGTTAGGAGGGGGAAGCGGTGTGTGGGGGATGGGTAGGCCACGCACTGGCCCAGAGGGGCTGGGGTGCGGAGAGGGGCTGGGGTGCAGATAGAGGGCGTGTCCAGGCCCTACATCTTTGGCCAGGGGGCTTCGCCTTCCATGCCCGCCTTCCATGCCCACCCACGTAGTCCTCCAGGGGACTCCGTCAGCCCCTCGTCCGGCCTTCCCAACTGGGTAGTCCAGATGGCCCTAGCCCCTGGGCTCCAGGGGCCCTGGGAAGGGTAGGAGAAGCTGAGGAGCTAGGATTCCTGGGTCCCTGAGGACTTTGGACCGGCTGCCCTACTTCCCCACCCCCTGGTCCAGCCACAGGCCAAAACCCTGGCTGCGTGCAAACTTAGCTCCAAAAAAACAGGAAGAGAACCTGAGGCTGGAGTTGGGGTGGGGGTGGGGGGCAGAAAGGAGAAAGAAGTAAGAGAGAGGGTAGCTAGCCAAGGTGGGGGGTGGGCACCAGGCCATGCCCCGGGCCTCCATCACCCTGGAGGAGGATGTCACAGCCAGACCTCACCCTCCCTCCGCAGAGCTGCTGCACCTGGAGAAGGAGAAGCCCTTGGTGGGATTGGGGGGGGGGGGGTCTGTGTGCCTGCATCTCAGCCCCATATCTATTTTCTCTACTGCTAATCCTGGTTCCGCCCGCTGCCCCCCACACTAAGCCTCACTCCCCTAATCCCCAGGGTGTGGGGAAGGGGGGCCAGCCTCACTCATCTGCCCCTTGGGGGCTATGTCCCTGCTCTCCGGCTGCTTGAAGCCTCTGCATCTGGGGTGCTGGTGCCCCCAGCCCTCACTGGACACTGCCTGAGGTCAGCCCCTGGAAAAAGAGCTCCAGACCCTTCCTTTCCAAGTCAGGCCCAGTGTGCTCCACAGTGCTGGACACACCCTGGCAGGTGCCCTAGGGCACTGAGGTACACCATAGGAGTTCCCACCTTGGCCCCCCTCCTACCTTTCTCACCCCTAAGTCTTCCCCCCACCAAAGATGGGGCAGGCTTGACTCAGGGCCCAGTTTCAAGAGAGCTGCCCACCTGCTTGGCCGGTCTAGCAGGCCTGACAGTGAGGGGAGCCTGGGGGGGTGGCAGGAAAGGGGGAGCGATGGGGTGGGGCCCCCAGTTCTTCCCCCTACCAGGCAAACAGACCTTGCCTGGTTCCCTGGCACAAGCTGCCCCCCCAACCACCACACACACCCATGCCCACAAGGCCTTAGCAAGAGGGGGCATGCCAGGCTGGGTGGGGATGGGCCGCCCTCATGGGGCGTCAGGGGGCTGGGCACTCTGGGATGCAGATGTGGGAAGGGTGCCCAAGGTGGGGTGGGCATCCTGGCACTGGTGCCCCACCCCACCCCCAGATGATGGGACCAGGAGGAGTGCCCCCTTGGCCTGGTTGGCACCAGCATCATTTCCAGACAGCACCTCAGTTGGCATGGGCGCTGGAGCCCTGGGTAAGAGTTGGGGGAGTTTCCCAGAAGCTAGAGAACCTCACAAATACCTCTCCTTCCTACGTGTGTCCTGTGCTTCTCCCCTCCTTCCTTGCTACCTCGTGGCCATGGGCACTGGAGTTGGGCCTAAGGGGTTAAACACCCACCCTTGCCCAAGCCCTGTGTGAGTTGCGTGGTGAACCAGCCTGAGCCTGTGACCTGACAGCCAGGTCAGCCAATCAGCACCCTGCCACACCAAGTTGCCGCGGAGACCAGCCCTGGGGTGGGAGAAAGGAGGCGGGCTTAGCAGCAGGAATGGGTGGGGTGGGGAGGGAAGGAGGGAGAGGGATGGGGCAAGCCACGTGCCTGCGGGTGCCCAGCTCCAGGCCAATGGACAGCGAGGACAGCCCCACCCATCCCCTTAGGGAGGGCCAGGACCTGCCTAGGCCCAGGAGGGTGCCCACTGCTGCTGCCCACCCGGTTTTTGTTTGCTCCCAAGACCTGGGCCTTTGGCCACTTGTTCTGTTTGTAAAGTGCGGGCAGGAGAGCCAAAGGGAACTAGGATCACTCCTGGGAGAGAAGTGATATAGGGACTGCAGGTGGGAGCAAGCGGTGGTGCTGGGAGCACCTGGGGGCACCTGTCAGGAAAAGGGAGACATGTGGGTGCTGCTCCCTAGTCCCCTCCCCCACACACACCCAGCAGGAGCCCCCATGTCCCACTGAAGGTGACTGGCTTGGAGGCAGGCAGAGACAATGCCATTCTTGTACTTCAAAGACGAAAGCTGTGGCCCTTGACTCCTCCAGCTCCCTGAAAAAAACCTTTTCCCCTCAGGGCTGAGCAGTTTTGGGGAGCGTCAAAGACACTGACTAGGGTCAGTGGGACTCTCCCTAAGGACCCATGTAGGTCAGCCTTTAATATTACAGAGGAGGAAGGTGGCCTCCTGGGGTAAGGAAGTCACTTATCCAAGGTCGCTTAGCCAGTAGTAAGCTGACTCTGGGGTGATTTGAGGGAGGGAGACCCAGCTGTCCCAAAGCAGGTTCTCAGTAGAGGCCATCTGCGCTGGTGTGGAATCTGCCCCTGGGCGAGGCCTTGTCTCTCCCTCCCAAGGCCAAAATGTTTATTGGGCCCCTACTGCATGTTAGCCCTTGTGCCCCACATGCTCTCATTCACCGTCACCACAGCCGTGGGGATTATCCCTTGCTATAGACCAGGTGCTGTAGACCAGGAACGAGGCTCAGAGATGAGATGGTATGTTTGAAGTCACAGGGAGTGCGGGCTCAAAGTTGAGCCTGGCTGGCTCCAGAGCCCAGCTCTTGCCCACCCTGGTCTGTCTCCACTGGCTCCAGACCCACCCACACAATGTTAGGGCTGAGGGGCTGAGCTCTTGGGACTTCCACTTCCATCCAACGCCTTGTACAGCTGAGGAGACCCTTGCACAGACAGAAGGGACTGGCTCAAGGTCATTCAGCAAGATAGCAGCAGACCTGGGACTCAAGCAGACCTCCTCACTCTACCAGCCTAGGGGGTGCTGTTTGGAGGGGCCAGTGAGTGCAAGGTGGGGGGCTCTCCCCACTAGCCAAGAATGGGGAGGGAGAGCTGGTGGTGGTAACTGTAGTGGGGAGGGCTGGAACTGGAGCTGGGCCTATTGGCAGTGGGGGATGGGGCGGGGATGATGCTTATCTGTGCGGGGCAGGAAGCACCCGAGCCAGCCAGCGACACCCCAGCAAAGGGTGGCTGCTCCTTGGCCCCCTGGGGGAGGGGAGGATGTGGGGGGGGAGAGACGCTGGGAGCTGTGTTTCCCTTTTGGCCTGGGGGGGGTTGGAATCTAAAAGGGGAGATGAACTTTTAGTAGGTGGGGGAGGGGAGAAGGAGGAGGGTGAAGGTGAAGCGCTGGGAAGCTGCCTGGTGAGTCTGCATAGCCTCTTACAGAGCACCAGACCCTACAGTGAAAGTACCTGACCCATGCCTGGAGCAGACCTAGGTCCAGTGTGAATCCCAGCTCTTGTCCTTGGCCTCTCTGGCTGTGGGGAGGCTCCAGCATGGACTGTCACCCTACTCACAGACAATTGAGCCCTGAGGCCTTCAGCCACCTCAGGAAGCCTGGGCCAGGACCCTGGTACCCACCTCCCTGCCCAGTACTCCCTGCAAAGGCATGGGGAGTGGGTCTCTAGCAAAGGCTCAGCTCCCTGGGGGCCCTCCCAGCACAGAGGCAGGCAGGACCACAGTGGGAAACAGCCTCTGGGCCCGGGACCCAGAGACCAGGGTCTGGGGTCTAGGTCTGAGCACTGTTCAGCACTTAACTTTGGCCGGACACTTCCTCTGTCTGCACTTCTGTCTGTGGAATGGATGCTAACCAGTCCCTCAGAGGGTTGTGGAAGGTAACCTGGCTACAAAGCACGTAGAAGACTGTCAGTAAGTGTTGGCTGACACCAGGGCTCCTTCCTGGGAGCTCTTAATCTCTTCCCCCCTCCACCCTGCAGGAAAAGATGGGGAGCCCCGAGGACGACCTAATCGGGATCCCGTTCCCAGACCACAGCAGTGAGCTCCTGAGCTGCCTCAATGAACAGCGCCAGCTGGGCCACCTCTGCGACCTCACCATCCGGACGCAGGGCCTTGAATACCGCACCCACCGTGCTGTGCTGGCCGCCTGCAGCCACTACTTCAAGAAGCTCTTCACTGAGGGCGGTGGCGGAGCCCTCATGGGGGCTGGGGGCGGCGGTACAGCCGCTGGGGGAGCAGGCACTGGCGTGTGCGAGCTGGACTTTGTGGGGCCGGAGGCGCTGGGTGCCCTGCTCGAGTTTGCCTACACGGCCACGCTGACCACCAGCAGCGCCAACATGCCCGCGGTGCTGCAGGCCGCACGGCTGCTGGAGATCCCGTGTGTGATCGCAGCCTGCATGGAGATCCTGCAGGGCAGTGGGCTAGAAGCTCCCAGCCCTGATGAGGATGACTGCGAGCGAGCCCGCCAGTACCTGGAGGCCTTCGCCACGGCCACAGCCTCGGGGGTGCCCAACGGTGAAGACAGCCCGCCGCAGGTGCCCCTCCCGCCCCCGCCCCCGCCCCTGCCCCGGCCAGTGGCCCGCCGCAGCCGCAAGCCCCGAAAAGCTTTCCTGCAGACCAAGGGGGCCCGGGCAAACCACTTAGTGCCCGAAGCCCCCACTGTGCCCGCCCCCCACCCCCTGACCTACGAGGAGGACGAGGTGGCTGGCAGAGTGGGCAGCAACACGGGCAGCGGGCTGGGGGAGAGCTACAGCCCCCCAGCAGGGACTGCTTCCCCCCCGGAGGGGCCCCTGACTTACGAGGCCTATGAGGGTGAGGAAGAAGAAGAGGAGCTGGTGTACCCTTCTGCCTATGGGATGGCACAGGGAGGTGGGCCCCCGCTGTCCCCCGAGGAGCTGGGCTCAGATGAGGATGCCATCGATCCTGACCTAATGGCCTACCTAAGCTCACTGCACCAGGACGCCCTGGCACCGGGCCTAGACGGCCAGGACAAGCTGGTGCGCAAACGCCGCTCCCAGATGCCCCAGGAGTGTCCAGTCTGCCACAAGATCATCCATGGGGCAGGGAAGCTGCCACGCCACATGAGGACCCACACGGGGGAGAAGCCCTTCGCCTGTGAAGTGTGTGGTGTCCGCTTCACCCGGTGAGCACCAGGGGAGAAGGGGCCAAGAGGGGACCAGGTTGGTCGGGAGGGAGAGAGGACTTATGAGACCCGAGCTGGGGAAGCAGGTGGTCTTGGAAGGCCTGGGGGGCCCAGGGGTCACCAGAGTGACCAGAGACACCAAAATTGGGAGTCTGGGAGAAAGAGGCAAGGGAGGTGGGTTTGGCACACAAAAACTTCAGTATTGGAGGCAGAGGAGAGGGTGGCCCTGCCAACGGAGACTGGGGAAGTCAACCAGGGCATCCTGCAGTAAGAGGTGAACAAATGGGCGGGGGTGGGGGAGCAGCAGGAATGGGACAAGACCTGGGAACCTGGCCAGTAAAGTGAGTGGGGTGGTCCCATCCTGACTTGCTCCCTTGCCCTTCCCCCTACCCCGGCCACCGGCCAGGAATGACAAGCTGAAGATCCACATGCGGAAGCACACGGGAGAGCGCCCCTACTCGTGCCCGCACTGCCCAGCCCGCTTCCTGCACAGCTATGACCTCAAGAACCACATGCACCTGCACACGGGGGACCGGCCCTATGAGTGCCACCTGTGCCACAAGGCTTTCGCCAAGGAGGACCACCTGCAGCGCCACCTCAAGGGCCAGAACTGCCTGGAGGTGCGCACCCGGAGGCGCCGCAAGGACGATGCGCCACCCCACTACCCTCCGCCCTCTGCCACCGCCCCCTCCCCTGCTGGCCTCGACCTCTCCAATGGCCACTTGGACACCTTCCGCCTCTCTCTGGCTCGATTCTGGGAGCAGTCAGCTCCGACTGGGCCCCCTGTCTCCACCCTGGGGCACCCTGATGAGGAGGAAGAGGAGGGGGCACCCAGTACGCCTCAGGCTGAAGGGGCCATGGAGTCCTCTTAAAGAGGGCAGAGCGGCCCGGCTGGAGCAGTGAGGCGCCCATGCCAAGCAGTGGGAGCATGCGGGACACAGAGCTGTGGTCAGGGCGCTGGGCCTCCCTGGCCTCAGAAATCCACCCCTTCCCCCCAGAGCCCTCATTCCAGTTCCAAGCTGCAAATGTTGTGGGGTCAGGCCCCCCAGATTGGGGTGATCTCCCGAGGAGTGATACGGGATAGTACCTATTTACAGCTCTATCATCAAGGTGGGGTCCCTGTACCCGACTGCTCCTGGGGAGTAGAAGCAATAATGTATTTCTGACTTGTGGTGTCCCTCTTCGGCTATGCGGGTTTCTAGGGGTTGGGGGGTTCGGGACCAAAGCCTCACCCCGCCCCCACGCCCCCAGGGGTTTTGGCTGTGTCGGGGGTGAAGGGCCGCCCCTCCCTTCCCTTCCGAGACCCCTCCTTCCTGGTTTCTGTTCTCTTTTCCTGGCAGTGAATTATGCAAAGGGGACCGGTGAAGGAAGGGTAGGTGGGGGAAGGCGAGGGAGAAGCTGGAAAGCCTGGGGGACTGGGCCCGCAGGAAGGAGCCCTCCTCGCCCCCCCACCTCACCCCTCCCCACCCCCCGCCGGGCTCCGAGCGCTGAGTCACGGGGTCCTGACGGAGAGGGGGCGGGGTGGCCTGAGCGGCTCGCCCGCCCCTGGGGGCAGCGGGAGGGGCCCGCTCCGCTCGGCTCCCCGCCCTGTCCCTGCCCTCCCCTCCCGCGTCCCCGGGCAGGGAATGTCTTGTTCCCGCCGCTCCCTCCCCGGGGCCAGAGGGCAGGGCGGGCCGGGTGGCTCCTGCCCTGCTCTCCTCCCGCCCAGGTGCGAGCCGCAGCCGCCGCCGGGCCGCCCCTGACTCACGCCGCCCCCGGGCTGGCGCGGCGCGGGCTGGGGGACGGGGTGAGGGGCGGAGGGGGCGAGGGCGGACGGGCGCCCCCTGGCGGCCACTCGGGCGAGCGGCGGGCGCCCCTCTGGGAAGCGCGGCCCTGGCCCGGCCCCCGGCCGTCCCTTGGGTCCCGGAGGGGAATCCGCCCCCCTCCCTTAGGACTGAGTACACCCCGGTTCTGTACATAGCCTCTTCTGTCGGTCTTGTTGAAATCTAGTTTCAGATTTTTAACTACCCAATTCTGCTGGGGGTGGGGGTATCTGCCCCCCTCCCTCGCTGGGTGCTGCCCCCCCCCTCCGTGGTGGCCTGGGCTCTGCCTTGCACTATCCCCCTCCCCGGCCTGGCGGCCCCTCCCCCTCCTTAGCAGGGGCAGGCTAAGGGGCCCGGTGCTCTCCCTTCCTCCCATGCACCCTCATGCCCATTTGCACAGCTGCCCAGGTGCCCCCAATAGTGAGGGGGGCGTCACAGGGAGGGGGTAGCGGGACCAGTCCCTGTATCTATTTAAAAAGTGATGATGTAATATATTGGGGTTGGGGGAGGTCCAGTTGCCCTGGGCCTCATCTTAGCATTTCAGGGGCTGGGGGAGCCTGGGGCTGGGGAGACCAGGGGCCTAGCCCCACAGAGTGAGGACAATGTGACCTCCCCCTCTCCCCTTGCGGCTTCTCCACTCAGTGCCTTAGGGGGAGAGGCGATTCCCCCCTCTCCTCTTCCCTCCTCTCCTCTGCCCCCACCTTGGGTGTAAGCGACAGGAAGAAATAATAATAATTTAAGATTCACAGTCGTGTCTGCCTTCGGTTCCTTTATTTCGGGGGTGGGTGGGAGGGATCAGGAGCAGGGAGATTAGAAGCTGAGAGGCTCGGCTCCTGAACTGGGAGCAGAGGATTTCTGAGGTCATCTGTGGGGCCAGGGGGCATGGGAATCCTGAGAGACTGGACCCCAGGTGGGCGCCACCTGTGTGTCCTCTGCCAACAGCCCTTCTCATCCAGGTCACTAGTAAGGACAGCGAGGGAGTGCTCTGTCAGCGAGGCTGTTTCCACAGGCACATCCCTGCCCTGCCCAGATCTGCCAGCCTCTGTGGCTCTCACAGACCCCCTCGGGGTACCGGCCCATGGCTGGAGATCCGCAGTTTTAGGCTGATGCCAAGGGACCTGTGGGCAGTCACTTGCTCAAGGTCACATGGCTAGTAAGGGCAGAACTGACAGTGACCTGGGTGGTACATCTACCTGCTCAGGGCTCAAGTTTCCCCACCACCCCACTTTTAACTTCAGTGAGCCCTTAGGAAGTTCTGAAAATAAAGCTTCACATCCCCTCCAACCTCTCAGCCCATCGAATCCTTGCGGCATTCACACCACATATGCCCACTGCAGTTGGTATGCAGGCTGCCCAAGTACCTGGCTGGTACATGGTATACGGCAAAGGCCCAGCTGCTGCACCCCCAGCCCCTGGAGGCAGCTGCCCCCCGCCCCCTGAAGCCACAGCTATCTCCCCAGACACCTGCCACACCACCTAGGGTGCCAGTACCAGACACTCATCATCACCCACCTCTCCAGGCTTTCCATCCTTGACCACTGTGGCTGTCAAGGCCTCTGCCTCTGTTCCTACTGGGACACCCCTTCAACCTTGGTTGCCCTCTGCATCTATCCCAGAATCTTCCCTAACCACAATCCGTTCTCTGTGTCCCTCCTGGCCACGAACCCTGCTCTAACGCTTCATCAAAACAGAGGCCATGGACTCCCCAGGGACTCCCCACTGGTGTCAGTCCCTCTCCTGCCCCCAGGCCAGTCCTATCATTCTTACTGAAGATACCTCAATTCTTTCCCCATCACATCCCTCCCCCGACCCACCCAGAAAAGCCTTCAGCCCTCGAGTCCTGTTCAAGAGATCACTTTTCCGGAAGAAAGCTGCATCTTGAGCATATAGGAGTCAGTCGTTACAGGTTGTGGTTCGTACATCATCTGAGGCTTGAGAGCCACCTGCCAATCCCTTCACCTCCAGACAGCTTCTTCTCACAGGACCAAGGACGAGTGCTGTCCACCCCCTCCCTCTGACCTCTTCCACTCCCAGCCCCTTCTCTGCTCTCTCAGCGGGGTTCCCCCCATCTCTCAGAGTTGAGGAAGGCTGCCAGACCAGAGCAGGCTCAGCTCTGCTCAGAGGAACACCGCTCCCCCCTGCGCAGGGGTCCCCTGGCCGCCTGGCCCTGGACCCCACCTCTGGGGCCCCTCTTTCACCTCTAAAGCCCAGCCCTCCCTCACTTCGGTAACCCTAAGCCCTTTTGCGCGCCTAGGGCAAGCTCTGCCTCTGCTATGCTGCACTAACTCCCTCCTCTCCATCAGCAAAGCTTCCTTTTTTAACACCAACAGTTCTATTTGCAAAGAGAGTGATCAAGCTTCTCGTGGCTGTGATACAGAGCCACATACTATTTCTTTCTGCATCTTCTCTACCTGTCAGCCTTCAACCCATTACAGTCTGGTCTGGGCTTTCCTGGGACCACGAGAAATGTTCCCACAGCCACTCCAGTGATGTCTCAGCCGCCAAATTCACTGACCAGGCTTCCGCCCCCTCCTTGCCCCATTTCACAGCATTACTGTGCTTGGCTCCCACCTGCTGCCTGCTGGAGCCTCTTCCTTGTTTGGTTTTGCCTGAGCCCCCCCAGGGTCCTGCCCCTCCCCCTTGCCTTCTGCTTCCCTGCCTCTCCCCTAGAGCCTATAATAATAAGTCAACCACAGCGTCAGAGGCCCTGGGCATCGGCAGCAGGCTTTCCTACAGATACCCCAAAGCTCTCCAACTGAGCAATTGCTCTCGCCCTGGCACCTGTTCTTCCTCTCCACCAGCACCACCTTATCCAATGACTACCACCCCCCCATCCTCAGGGCCTCCGTCCTGAGGCCACATCAGCTTCCCCCTGCCTTCTTAGCTCATTGTCTTAGAAGACAACTATAAATGTGTCCCTTTCCTGGAGATCTTCAGGTGGCAAGTGGGGCACTCAGCCAGCTCTCTGCCCCTTGACTGCCAAGCTCCTCTCAATGCCCTCCGACTTCAGCAGACAGACACTCATGTCCTCCCTTAGGCTCCCCCTGACCCCCCCAAACATTGCCCATTCTCCAAGCTCACACCGGCTTCCCCAGGAAGGCTCTCCACTGCCCGTCAGCCCAACGGACACCCAGGTAGCCCCCAAACCCACCTCTCTTTTCACCTGTTCACTGAAGCCTTCATTAACACAGCCCCGTCCCAAACCTGTCGTTCTGCCTGCTGCCTGCCCTGCCGGCTACCCTCCTGGAACCCCTGTGCACTGCTATCACCCTTGCTTTGTTGTGCCAAGGGCAGGCGCTAGACAGATCTCCTTCCGCTCCTGCCTTTCACCTCTGTGCCCAGCTCTGGTAGAGGCCCAGGCACCCCAGAAGCCCGTGGCACATGTGACAACAGGCTCAGGCCTCCCAGGCTCCATGTCCTGCTTCTGCTCACCTTACCTTGGGGCTAGGTTCAGAAGAGATGGTCCTGCCCAGGGCCTCCTGCAGCCGCCTGCGCAGTAACCGCTCCTGCTCCCGATCCTTTCTGCGGGCGGCTGCCAGCCATAGCCGGGGGCCTTCCTCATCACTGGAGTCCCTGGGAAGCCTCCCATCAGGTGGCCCACAGAGATCCTGGGGGAGGGTGGCCACCCCCCGCCCCCACACACCGCAGCCAGCCTGTCTCACTGGACACTCACAGCTCCAGGTCCAGGTCTCCCTGGTGGGAGAGGGGAGCTGCACACACCGAGCAGGTGTTGTGCAGGAGACGGAAGCAGGTGGGGCAGAAGAGACCTGCAAAATGCCAGGAGAGAAGGAGGGGAATCTGAACTAGCCCACCCACCCACCAAGCTCCCCTGCCCCCAGCCCTGGGAGAAACTGTCCTTGTCCAGGGGCACGCAGGGGCGGCCGCAATGAATGGCTATTCATGAATGAATTCTGTTACCACCGGGGGAATTATGGCAAACTGGGTGAAGGTGAGCCCACGAGAACATGCACAGTGATGAAGGGACGGGCCCGGAAGTCCACAAAGGAAGGACCCTGGGTGACTGTCACATCCCATCAGGGAGAGGCCTGAGGCCCGGGAGTCTCACCTTGGCAGCCTGGAGTACTGCAGGACACAAAGTTCTCTATGTCCTCCTGGGCGTGGGGCTGCCCGCAGCCCAGGCAGTAGTCCTGGTGCTGCCAAAAGTGGCTGACAACCGGATTCAGGCAGGAGAACCTGAAGAGGGGACCCTGACACTGAGCTGGCCAGCCCCACCAGCTGACCCCACACCCCATGCCCCCTCCATTCCTCTGAGTGGGGCAGCAGCAGCCTCTGCTTCCAGCCCTCATCCCCCCTTCACTCCCCAACCCCTGGAATTCTCATCTGAGACTCTCCCTCTCAGGACATGGATCTCATGCAATTGGCACCCTCATCAACCAAACCTCTGGACACTTAGGGAGAACAGTGGGCTCACCGTGTGGCCAGCTCCTGGAGGACACTTGTGTGGCCCTGGTCAGCTGCCCGCCGCCTCACGGTTCGGTGCAGAGCAGCCAGCGGACTGCTCCGGCGGCTCAGAAGTAAATCGTAGAGGTAGGAGATCCTCTCCTGGTGGAGGGGAGATCGGGGCTGGGATCCCCCTTGATCCCATTTTATCTGCCTGGAATACTCTCTGCCTGCATCCCCACTCCCTACCTTTGCCTTCTGTTGAACTCCTATGGAACCCTCTAAGCTTGGCTCAAATGCCCCTTCCTTTGGGAAGCCTCTGGGCTCCCCTAGGCGGGATTACCTATTTTCTCCTCCAGGTGTTCATAGCACTTCATTCATTCCTTAACAAAAACACTTTTTAATTGTAATACCTTGTCAAAAGCCTATCTGGCCTGGCTTGAGGCTGTGAGCCCCAGCCTGTCTGGTTCACCCTGGCACCCTGGGGGCCAGTGCCGCTACAGGCCTATGCCAAGTGCTCAGTGAATGAGTCCACAAGTGCTGAGTTTCCATTCACACCTGCACATGCTGACACTGCCCCCACCCCACAAGCTTTCAACAAAACATTGGGGGCCAGATCCTCTCAGCAAACCCTGCGCCAAGGGATGCCATTTCCCCCGGCCCCATCAGGCACAAGACCAGCAGACTGGGTGGTTTGCTTAGAGTTCAGCCGGAGAGAGGACTGGTGCTGCTGAGACCCTCAGCTCCCCAAACCAAGACAGAGACAGACAGCCTCCAGCTTCACGGGTGGGCACGGGGGGCGCCGAGGTCAGCAGGGACACCTGCTCCTGGGATGGGTAGTAGGAGGCACAGATGACCCGCCGCAGCCTACTGACATAGCTGCCGAAGAGCGTGACGAAGAAGCAGAGGCCGTACATGATGCCTGCGGGTACAGCAGTGGCAGGGAGTCCCTCTTTGGTCTGCATCCCTCACGCCCCTCACACTGTCTATCCACCCTCCCGGCGGCGTGGTTCCTACCAATGACGACATAACCGGTGCTACTGGGCTCAGAGGGGCGCAGGAGGCAGTGCTGGGACAAGATACTGATATTGCTCTGTTGCAGGACGTCGAACGCCGACACCAGATCACGGTAAACATTCCCAGTATAGCCGGTGCCTTCCACGGTTATGGATACTAACACGGGGCCTGGTGTAAAGGCACGCGGTGAGGGACTATGACAGCAGCAGGAGAGCCATGTGGGCCAGATGGCACCGGTGGGCAGTGTGGCTCTTGTGGACAGCCCTGTACCTCCAGCCAGGGGGACCTGCAGTGCCGCAGGATCTAACCTCAGCCCTTGGCCCCCAGGACTGGCTCCAGGGGTCAGAATTGCCCTGGCTACCCCACTACAGACAGCCTTGGTGGTCAGTGAGTCCATCGCTGCTTCCACAATGGCCCAGAAGCATTGGTTTTAAAGCATTTGCTAAATACCAACTGTGTAGCAGGCACTAGACTCAGTGCTTTATTGATTGTTTGGGGCCTTTTCAAAACTTTTATATTGAACCTCGGGCACACGGACAGATGAGATTACTTATACCCTGTGGTTTACTGCATGCTCCCACCCACTGGACTCCCAGCACTCACCCACACGGCCTCACGTGCCCCTTGGAGCAACCCAAGGGGCTTGAGGCTAGTACTCCAACTCTGAAGGATTAAGGAACAGGCCCGAAGTTACCACCTCCAGAGGGCATGATAGGGATGGAGCCTCAGCCAGTCCGACTCCTGATTCTGTGTTTTTAACTTCTCTGTATGGTATGACCGTGAACCGGACACTGGGGTCCCCTGGCAGAGCCCAGAGTTCAAGGGGAAAAGTCAAGGACCGATGAGTGACAGTGACTTGGGACATCAGGCACTCTCCCAGGACCAGGCAGGACGCCAACCAAGGGGCTGCAAGGGGGAGGACCAAGGAAGGTTTAGGCACTCACTGCGGGCCACAATCTCCCCCTGCAACTGGTGCCGTGCCAAGTCCAGCACCCAGAAGACGGCATAATCCAGGAAGACCAGGAGCAGCACAAGGAGGAGGTGTCGGACAAGGTTGAAGATTGCCAAAACATAAAATATCTGCTCCCACCGGGACAGGAAGATGGAACCTGGAGGGGATGGGAGTCAGGAGGACGCTACTCCACCCCCCACCCACCAGACTCTAGGTCCTGGAGGGGTCTCCCTCCTCCCACTGAGCTGGGGCCTACTTATCCACCTGCTGTGGAAGCTGTGAGGACTTCTGGGCAAGGGTGGGCAGGAGCTCTGAGGCTGGAGGGACCATCCCTCCTGGGGCATCCTGCCCCCCTGTCCCCCAGGCTGCTTCTCCATGTGAACATGTCCACATATCCCTTGGTTGGCATCCACTCCCCATCTATGCTTCCCTCTGTCTGGACGTCCGGGGCTCCTGGAAGCATCATGTGCCCTTATTCATGTATGCGTGCATGCCATGTGGGGCTCTCCTTTCCCCTTGTGGAAAGAGGACCCCCCAAAGACAGCTCCCCCTGAGCTTGGGACCTCAGGTCAGGCCTGTGAGGTATCAGGGCCTCTGTCCTCAGGCCTCAGGGCGCTCACCCGGCTGGATGTAGTGCCTGGCCTCATGGGCACTGAGTGGCAGCACCGTGGGCAGTCCTGCCCTGGAGCGGACAGCCTCCATGTGCAGGAATCGGCTGGTAATGTAGACGTTGTCGTAACTGATCCAGTTCAGGTAACAGTACCGGTAGAGCAGAGCTCTGAAGGAGGACACGTGTGGCAACCTCAGCACCCAGACCAGACCAACCCACAGGGTACCCCCCTCCCCACCCTCCAGGCACATCCCCAAACTCCAGCCCTTCAGGAGGCCCGGGAAGGGGCTGGCCCCCCGCAGCCCGAGTCCCCCAGTCCCACACTGAAGGTAGAGAATCGTGAGCAGCAGAGGTGTGGTGTAGCCCATCAGAGCCAGGGCCTCTCGGACGTGGTACAGCTTCAGGGTGACAGCTTCCTTGAGGTCCAGAGCCACCTGGGACAAGCTCCGGGAGGCGTTGAGATCCACAGAGAAGTGGTGGGCAACTGTCACGTTGAACTCAAACTCCTGTCGCACTCGGTTAATTAACTTCATTACGGCTGGGGCCAGCAGGTGCAGGGGGGCCGAGAACCAGGATACTTAGGGGAGGAGGCCCTGGCACAGTTCGCCCACCAGCCAAGACCCCATGCCAGGACCTGCTGTGGACTGAGGAGGGGACGAGGTCCACACCGCCCAGTCTATAGTGCCCCATGCCTGACCCCAAGGCCCCTCACACTGGGGGGCTGGGAGTGGGGGGGCACAGGAGCCCCTCCACCCTCTCCTCTGTCCTCTAAAGTCCAACTTTTGCTGAGACACTGCCCCCTGGCTGAGCCTCACTTTCCTGGGCACCTTCCCTGCCCCCACCCCGCCTTCTCCCTGGGTCCCAGGAGCACTTGGGGAGATTGCCCGGAGCAGAGGAGCTTGGGGGGCCACTCACGGGTGCCCAGGGTCTTGCGTAAGAAGGGTTGGATGTACTTGGGGATGACACAGAACACCTGAACCACTGACACCCAGAGACTGAGTGTCAGGAGGGCCAAGAGACACAGCCCCTCCTGCCTCTGGAGACTGAGCGCTCAGAGGCTTCTCACTTTTCTCGCTCACCTCTGCACTGGCTTTGAACTCCCCCCCCTCCCCCCACCACCCCCACCACCCCCAGGCCCCGCCCTCTGAACCCCCCTCTTGTCTTCCCAGTACTGCCCAAGTCCTGGCTGTCTCACCACTGGCGAGTCCACAGAGCACTAGCTTGAAGGGCATGAACACATAGCACAGGTGATGGGCACGTGGTATAAGCATCATGCAGTTGTCCTTGGCATTTTCGAAGACATGTGCACACTTCACGTACGGGTTGCCTAGCTCTGAGTTGCACACATCACCGATATGCAGGAGCCAATACCACACGTTCCTCAGGGCCCTGGCTGGGGACAGTGGTGGGGCTGGTACCCAGGCCTGCAGTCCTGCAGTGTCCTCTTGGGCACTCAGGGACAGCAGGACAGCTCCCTGAGCCAGAGAGGCCTATGGGCAGAGGCCTGGCTGTGCTGTATCCAGTGGGGACTAGTCAGCACCCGGGTCAGGGACAAGGTGAAGAGACACCACACCCCCCAACAGACATGCTAACTGTGCTGACCTATATGCTTCACACCATCCATGATTGACCGAAAGAACTTGCGTACCCGGTCAGCCACCGCTTTGGTCTTCTGGGCAATGGCTTTAATTTTGCTCAGAGCACCTGAGAGGCAAAGGGCAGGACCTATATGGGGCTGGTTCTCACCACTGCTCCTGGGGTAGGAAGTGGAGAGGAGGCTGACACTTAGAAGCTGGGACACCTGGACACCTGTGTTTGGGAAGTGGACAAGCTGGCAGCAGAGCAGACCAGTGAGCAAGGATCAGGGTATCTAACTGGACTCTTTGAGGTTAGGGCCCAGCGCCAAGAGCAGAGAGGAATGGAGCCAGAGAGCTGCAGGATGCAAAAGCCAGGGGGACATGGGGGCTGGCTGGGGCTGGGAGTTCTTACTGACAAGAGGCTGCTTGGCCCGCTCCAGCACTTCAGCAGTCTGGTTCAAGGCCAGTTCGGCCCCACAGGCCACAGCCTCGCTGGCCTGTGTGAAGTTGCGCAGCATGTTGGCACAAGGTCCTTGCAGCACCAACCCAAAGGCAGCCACCAACAGCAGTGTCCGGCCGTGCTCTGGGGTGGACAGCTTATCAGAACCAGGACCCCAGCCCCGCACACACAGTAACATCTGCAAGTCTCTCACAGAAGCTTCCAGAATATTTCCCTCAAATCTCCTGTCCCCCAAGATCCCTCCTGCCCCAGGCCCTGCTCCTGCCCTAGACCCTGCCCCAGACCTTGTCCCTGCCCCAGACCGTGTCCCTTCCCCAGACCCTGCCCCTGCCTTATACCCTGCCCCTGCCCCAGACCCTGCCCCTACCTTAGACCCTGTCCCTGCTCCTGCCCCTGCCCTAGACCCTACCCCTGCTCCTGCCCCAGACCCTGCCCCTGGGACCAGGCTCACTGGAGAATGCCTGAGGCAGCAGCAGGAAGACAGTGACCCGGACCTGGCGGGAGAATCCCATGCCCAGGCTGAGGAAGGTGGCCAGAGTGAGGGTGCCCACCAGGCAGCCCCAGGGGCTATGTCCTTCTACCAGCAGCTCCAGGAGACCGTAGGCTGTGGCCAAGGACAAGCCCAGGCTAAATGCCCCCATGCTGCGGACTGCAGCCCGCGTCATGCTGGACTCCTCTGCCCCCAGGGGGTACACCACGTCCTTTGAGACTTTGGGCATGGCTACTGAGACCAAACGTCGACCTGTCTCCAGGAGATGCCCACCAGGTTCCAGGGTCCTGGAATTCCTCACCACATTCTAAAGTTCCGGAGGCTCAGACTGTTTCTGTCTTGGAGTGCCTGAGCCAGCTTCAGGACTGGGGGGGGGGGGCAGGAGACTCTAATCTCCTTCCCCAAGACTCAGGGCAGAAGACACAGACCTCACTCAGGCTGTGGGGGTGGCTGAGGGGACAGAAGCAGACCTCTGTGCCCAAGGACATCCTTGAGGACACTTGTGGGACAGCAGAGGGTCCCCAGAGCAGACTTATGGCCATCAGACTTCTTCAGGACAGAGCAACCGGGCAAAGAGGGAAGGTCCCCCACACCAGTGAGTGGGTCACAGAGATCCCTCTCTGTCCCAGGGCCCCAGCCCCTCTGGGCCTCTCACCCCGTCTCTCCTCTTGCACCTGCACGCTCCCCCTGCACCATGGGTCCCCAGCATCCAGCCCTCTGACCCAGTGCCCCCCTCCAGCCAAGCCCTTTCCTCTTCTCTCCATCCCACCTTCCTTGAGTCCTCAGGGTCCCCCATGCTCCTTCAGGATGCCCCCCATCCAGTTCCTCCCCCACCCTGTTCCTGCCATTCCCCCCCTCCCCGCAGGCCCCTGATCCTAACGAAGCACATCCCCACCAGAGGGATGGGCAGTTGGCCCTGCAGGGCTAACCTGTCTGACCCCTCAGCACTGCAGAAGCTCCTGAGCTGGGGGCTGCCTGTCATGGGCAACCGATTCCTGCAGCGCCAGCCGGGCGAGTTCCCTGTGTCTGCTTTTCTGCTGGGGGCAAGCACTGGAGGGCTCCTGGCTGTGGGTGAGTGGGGGGCAGAGGTTGGTGGGTGGGAGACCTGTCCTTCGACCTCTGGCTTGACCATGCACTCTCAGGTCTCTTCCAGCTCCTGGTGAACCCTATGAACATCTATGAGGACCAGAAGATGGTGACATTGTACAGCTTGGTGGGTGAGTGCTGGCGACAGACAGGGACTCTCCAGAGGCCTGTGGGGCCGCAAGAGTCTAGGTGCCCAGGAAGGAATCTGGCCTTGTCTCTTCTGTCCCAAGTGGCCCTCATGGCACAAGTCTCCTCTTGGGCTCTGAGGGGAGATCCAGGGAGAAGAGGCCCCCGGTCTACAGAAGGAAACCCAGTCTTTGTCCTCCAGGAGCCTTCCCAGAGAAGGACTCTGAGTTAGCCACGTGATGCCCTCAAACCCCAGGGCCCGAGTCTGCTGACCTCTCTGACCTTGTGTCCTGCTCCTCCCGGTTCCATCCATTCATTCTCTCATTTGCTCATTCATTCAGTGTGCACCAAGCTAAGGCTTCACCAGCCGATAGGGTCACAGGGAGAGGAGGCAGTGGAGAGACTTGGGCAGGAAAGGAACAAGGCCCCCTGGACACAAAGAGAGCAAGCTGAGGGCGTAGGGGAAAGGGGCTGGGGAGGCAGGGGCTGAGTAGTCAGGAAAGGGTTCTTGGAGGTGACACTGGGCCGAGGACCTGGTGTCAGCAGTTGTCAGGCTATGAGAACAGAAAACCCACCTGAAAGTGGTTTAACCACAGAGAAAGTTGATTATCTCATGTAACAACAAGTTTCAAGGTTGAGCAGTCTTTGGAATTTGGATAATTCAGCAACTCAGTTCACCCCCCAAGGACCCAGGGGCCAGCCTCTTTTCCCTGCCATCTTTGACCTGGTGACCATTTGTCTTCAGGTCATGCAGTGGCTGCAGCAAGTCCAGGCATCTTATCTTCATACCCAGTGTTGGAAGACTGGAACATTCCTTCCTTAGGTCTCTTTTAAGAAGGAGGAAAACTTTCCCAGACCCCCAGCTAGCTTCCCCATCCTGTCCATCCCGCGCCTGCCTATCCTGTCCATCCCGCGCCTGCCTAGTAGGGCCCTTGCTAGCTCACTCAATGAACCGACCTGTGTGGACACCCAACCACCCACAGCCTACCCCCACGGGCAGCCTTTCCCATGCACCCTTTGCTTACTGCTTGTTTTCATTGACAAGACCCAGTCCTGCTTCAATAATTATGACTATTTCTAGGGTTGGAAAGGTCCCATGCTGTGTGTATGCAAATCCCACCTCATGGCACTCGCCAGCATCTTCCCTCCTGGCACCACGATCCCCAGGCCCCTGGCTGCTGGCAGGAGGGTGGGGGGTCTCCACATGGCCCACCCTCCTTTCTCCTCTTCCTTATCCTTCTGGTTCTTCTGATGTCAGAAGGGATTAGAAGGACAGAAAGCCAAAGTCCTCAATCCTGGGAAAGCCCCACTGCCTCTGGGCAGCAGAGCTGTCCCGCCTCGGGGTCTCTTGTGGTCTCTCTTTAGAGGCTCTGTGTGGACCTTGAGGTCCAGTTTCCTGCGGAGAGTAGTTCTATTTGTTCATGTCTTGTAGCTCCTGCCACCCACAGACCTTATGTTTAGGTCGCTGTCTGCAAATGGGCTGCCCTCTTGGACAGAGAACCTCACAGAAGGCTTAAGGCCTGCTGACCTCCAAAACGTCCACTTGTCCCAGGGAAGATGTGCACGTCCTTGCCCTGCCAAAGTGGGAAAGCAGGCATGTGCAGCTGCCCACCCCCCTACCCCCATGGAGAGCAAGCAGGCTCTAGATCATGTTCCCCCCACCATCCCCAGAGGCCTGGCCAGCACTGCTGTGACCTCTCCTCCCACTGTGGGCTCTAGGTGTGCAGCTCAGCAGAGGCCACCTCCCCCTCTGCTCTAGTCTCGGCCGGGTGCCCATGAGGTCTCCCCCTGGGCCTGAAACTGGACACCCGTCCTCTCTTTAGACTCTCCTGCCATGTCTGCTTATTCCAACTGCTCGTCTCCTCTTCCAGAAAATCCCAGAGACTAGTTATGTCCTTCGGGTGAGCTCAGAGAGGGTACCTAGCCCCACGGGGCTCTCTGTAGAGTATAGGGCAACTATTGCCAACTCCATCCTTAGCCTGAGTCTTTGGCCAGAAGATGAGACAGTAGAACAAACCCCCTCTGATGTCTGGTTATACCATGATTGGGTTCGACAGATCCAGATTCACTCCTAGGTGTGGGGCAGGGACAGGATGTTGCCCTTGAACTAAACTCAAATTGTATTAGTAAGGAAGGAGGCAGACAAGCTGTCGGGTGGTACCAGACAGGGATCATAGCAAACCTGTATGACGAGGTACAGCTGGCCAGGTGAAGAGCCACGCTCCTGGCAGAGGGAGCTGCCGGAGAAGCACAATGAGCTTGGCACACTCCAGGCCCAGCAACAGGCCTGTGTGGGAGGACGGGGTAGGCAAAGGGCTGAGCAGCCTGGCAGCAGCTAGGCAGGCGTCCCAGCACAGGGGTCTGCATACCATGTTGAGGGAGCCTGGACTGGTCCCCAAGTGTGGTCCAACATCAGTGATAATTTGGAGCAGAGAAGGGACAGGGTCAGATTTCTGTGTCTACAAGGTCACTCTGGCTGCAAGTTAGTGAGAGAACAGAAGCAGAGGGCCAGGTAGCCCCCCTGAAAGGCGACGGGGACCGTGCGAGGGCCAGGGGCATGGACAGACCTTGCTTAGGCGATGAGGGTGCTGGCAAGCACTCCATCCCAGAGTGGGCAAGCCCAACTCTGCTGTCTCTTTGGCTTGGAATGCTGTCCTGCCTCCTCACTACTCATCTTCCAGACCTAGCTGACACGTCAGCTGCTTTGTCCAGCCTTCCTGGCCCCACCCTCCCCGCAGAACCGCCTGTGTCCTCTGCTCCCACAGCCCCGGAGAAGGAGAAACACTCGGAGTTGTAGTCATTTGTTTATTCGCCGTCTCTCTCCCTGCATTACGAGCTCCAAGGAGCTCTCTGTGTCTCCTTGCAGAGATCACAGGGAGACACACATGAAACTGCTAACACAGAGTGTTACAGAGAGGGACGTGATTAAGGGCTGACATTAGGGAGGGCGATTGCCAGCGGGGCAGGGGTCAGAGCATGGGGAAACGGGGGGGGGGGGGGGGGGGAACCGGGAACCACAAGGTGGCTCCGAGTACCAGTGACTGTCTACAGAACTCTCTCGCTCTCTCTGCTCCCTCAGCACCTCGCTGGCACAGAGGACGGCTTCCCCTTCCTTCGTACACACACACACACACACACACACACACACCCGCAGTCACTGACCAGGGCTCTTGGACCTCTGGTGTCTCTCTGAGCCCCTCCAGAGCCACCACACAGCTCAGCTCTGTAAACGGCTGTTCACTCAGTACACAGATGAGTGGAGCTGGGGTAAATGGGGTAAAGGCAGTGTGGTGATGGTTCTAGAAAGAAGTTAGGGTGTGGGTGCTCTGCTAAGCCTGGTGAGTCAGGCAGCATCCTTCCCTTGGCCTCAGCACCCGCTGGTTTCTCCCAACAGGCTTGGGGGTCGTGGGCTGGGGGACCTCCCCGCACATCCGCTGTGCCAGCCTCCTGCTTGTCCCTAAGATGCTGGGCAAAGAGGGCAGGCTCTTCGTGCTGGGATACGCCCTGGCTGCCATCTATGAGGGTGAGTCTGTGTCCCTGGGTAGCAGTCTGTGACCTGAGCAAGGATCCCAGGGGGCCATCTGGTGAGACCCAGGGAAGGAGGAAGAGTGGGAGTCTGATCCCAGCTGCTCCAATTCGCTGTGTGCCCCCAGACAGTGCCTCTGCATCTCTGGGTCCCCATGCCTCACCCAGGTAAACACAAACAGCAGATGAGGGCATGACCGCTTCTAGGCTCTGGGGTCCTACCATGGTACAATTCTAGAAGGCAGTCAATGTATGCAGAGCAGGCACAAAGGGGGCCTTCAGGAAGTGGCTGGCTCCAGAGGGAGACCCACCAGGACATCTTCCCCTAGGACCGGCGGCCAACCTGCGGAACAACCTCAACAAGGTGATCTCGTCGCTGGGCTGCACTGTACAGCTGCAGATCAACAACACACGCAAGGCCTGGCGCATCTCCGTGGGCCCGCTGCGGGCAGTGCTCAAGGACCTGCTGGTCAGGACCTTGCACGGGCAAGGCCTGGGCCCCACTCCCCAGGGGCCCGGAATGATTTGTGATCCTGGACTCAGTTTCCCAATGGGGCACCACTGGCATTTTTTGCAGGACAGTCCTTAAACATTGCAGGATGTGCCCTGGGCACTAACTGCCGGGAAGCCCCCACCCCCAGTCATGGGACACACAATCCCCACCCTTCGTTTCCAAACACCTGGGTAGGCAGTACTCTGGGCAGCTGGAAACCGGGGGCCTTGGCCTGAGGAGCCAGGAAGCTCTGAGGCCCCAGGGATCACAGAATTGAGCTGGGAGGACTGGAGGTTGGGGTGTGGGAGAATTGGAGAGTTGGGGAGTTGGGGGGACGGGCTGGTGTTGGGGAGACTGGGGACATGGAGATGGCATAGGGTCTGGGTGGTTAGTGTGAAGTCCAAGGGTCTGGGAATCCTCTGTCACTAGCAGGGATCTGAGACGGGGGCCTGCGAGAAGCTGGGAGCTGCGCAGGGGC
The DNA here is from genome assembly GCF_048418805.1 of Vulpes vulpes. Classification (NCBI taxonomy): domain Eukaryota; kingdom Metazoa; phylum Chordata; class Mammalia; order Carnivora; family Canidae; genus Vulpes; species Vulpes vulpes. Next base: position 117,945,455 of record NC_132792.1, read on the forward strand.
AGAACCGGGGCCACTGGTGACAGGAAGCGGGGGTCCCTGAGGCCTGAAGAGTGGAGCACAGGGTGAGAGGCCTCTCAGGGGCCTGGGCTCCTCGGTTGCCCCGCTGACCACAGCTCCTTCCTTGCCCTCCAACCCCAGGCCAGCAAAGACTCACTGAAAGCCGAGACCCAGAACATCACCAAGTCCTTTGAGGACCTGGATGACCAGGTGAACAGTGAGACTGGCTACACACTGGAGAACTCCATGGGCTTGGAGGGTACAGCCCGAGGTGGAGAGATGTACCGAGCTGTGCCATCCAGGTACCACCTCTCCACACAGAAGATGTATGAGCTGAAGACCAAGCTGCGCTGCTCCTGTGAGGGTCGTGAGGGACGCAGGCTGGGGCCGGGGCTCCAGGTTGGGGCTGGGTCCTCACCTGCTCCTTGCCCCTTCCTACAGATGTGGTGGACCAGGCCATCCTCAGCTGCCGGCGCTGGTTTGACCAGAAACACAAACAGTGCATGCAGCGCGTCTGGGTTCCACTGCTCAACCACCTGCTCTGCCTGCCCATGAAGTTCAAATTTTTCTGCAGCATCGCCAGGGGTCGGTGGGGTGAGGGGAGGGTGGGGACACCAGGCCGGGGACTGCTGGGTGGGCATATGGGTAGGAAAGCCCTAAATGGGCAGGGCACAGATGTTGAGGGCACCAGCACCCCCAACCCTTCTGCTGGCTGGCTCTGCCCCCCAGCTTGTGCTCAGGCAGGCTCTGAGATCTGTCTGTTCATCTGAAGGATGGGCATAATAATAGTCCTTATCCCCTTAGGGGGTTCTGAGGATTTAAGGGAGCAATACATGTGAAGCAAGTAACATACAAAGGAATTCTCTTATAAATGTTGCCATCACTATTCATAGTTGGCATGGTTACAAATAGGTGAGAAAAGTGAGGGAAATTTGGGCTTTGTTCCCGGGACCCAAGATCCAAGCAGAGCAGAAAGGGGAAAGCCTCAGTGAGGAAGGAGGTCATGGGCAGACAGGCACATAGCGGGACAGAGGAAACGCAGGTGGGGACGTGGGCGGTGGGAAGCGGGCACAGGCCCCCAGACTCTGACCTGTACCCCCACCCCACAGCGATGGAGGTGTGGTGCCGCAGTCGCATCCCTGTGGAAGGCAACTTCGGGCAGACCTATGACTCTGTCAACCAGTCTATCCATGACCTGGGTGGGGAGTTTTCAGCCACTATTGATCTCAAGGTAGGAGGCAGGGGCTGGGATGAGCGAGGGAGTGGGTGGAGGGCACAGGGCATGGCCAGAGCAGATGAGGAGATGAAGGGGTAGGGGAGTGAACGAACGAGGCCGGAACGGGGCTGGTGCTGGGTGACAGGGAGGGGGCAGTGCCAGCCTGCGGTCTGCCCGGGCCTGACTCTGGGTTCCGGAGGTCAGCCAGGTGTGAGAAGGCGTCAGCCTGGGAGTGGGGCCGGGCGGAGGAGGGTGCCGCGCCCCAGGGTGTTAGGTCTCTGCACACGGGGGTCCTGCAGGTCCTGGGGAGAGCTAGGGCAACATGGGGTGGGGCAGCAGCTGGGCGCAGATGGCAAGGAGGGTCCTGCCTGCACCTGTGCCCTCCACCAGGAAGAAAAGCAGGCGTGGATGCTGGGCCTCAACACGAGCTGGGAACACGTGAGCGCGGAGCTGCAGGACTATGTCCTCCAGCAGGAGGCCCAGCTGGAGTGGACGCTGGGGCTGCTGCGAGTACTGTTGTCCTGCACTTTCCTGCTGGTTTTTCACGCGTGAGCCCTCCATTCCTGATGCCCCAGGGTCCCTGACAGAAGACCCCGCCCCCACTGAGGGGGCTTAGCAGCACAGAGACATGCTGCCCACTGCCAGTGCTCCCACCACCTTGAAAGGGAGACGGCCTCCCTTCATCTGCCTCTTTCGGCCTTCATCGCAGCACTGACTTCTTTTACTCTCAGCTCTGACTTTTGATTTTTCTCTTGCCCTTCATATTCCCCTTGGCTCTAACTTTGCCCATTTTTATCGTCCAACCCTGCTTTCATTTTCTGCCGCCTGCTGTGTTGGCAGCCACTTTCCCTCCATTTGGACCAAAGTCCTCAACCCCACCCAGCCGGTTGTCCAGCTGGGCTGCCCTGGGCCTCACTGGGTCTCCCTGCTGACCTCTGGACCCTGTTTCCTGTCTCCACCCCCAGAGTCCTGAGATGCGGGGCAAGGGGAGTGCGGGGAGGGTGGGGCTCCTGCTCAGAGCCCCGTCTGTGGGGCAGGTGTGTGCCGAGGGCCCAGGGCGAAGACAGAGATGAGGGCACTGTCTTCCTGCTCTCAAGACGTTGGTGGTCTAGGGGAGGCCAGAGAGGCACGCAGGAAACACAGATGGTTGGAGGGCTTGGCTACCACCTGGCTCTGGGAACAGGGGTGGGAGCTGAGGACATGCCCCTGCAACGGCCATCATTGGGGTTCAAAAGGCTGCAGGTGGGGAGACACGTCAAGGAGAGGAAGGAGTTCTTTTGGGGCAGAGATCACTGCTTCTGTGGGGTGTAGATGGCAGAGGCTGGGCTAAAGGACGGGACTGAAGCAGTTGTGGCCAGAAGAGTCTGGAAAGCCCTGCAGGCTGCAGGCTGGGAGGCCAAGGTGGGTCAGGGGTTAGAGAGCCTGGAGGGGAGCAGGGCATGGCAGGAAGCTGGCCTGAGATGGCGGCAGGAAGAGGAAAGGTGCTGCAGGTCTCAAATCCAGTTTAGCGAGGTGGGGAGAGAGGGAGGAGGCAGAGTCGGCTTCCAGGCTCTGAGCCTGGGCGAGGGCCCTGGCCGCGGCTGCGGCGAGGCCCGAGCTGGCCAGAGGGCGGGGCGGGCGAGCGGACGGCTGCCACACGGGGGCGCTCACGGGCTGCCTCGGCATTTACTGCGCTTTACAGGGTTTAGTACCACTGGCGCTGGAACTCATGTTTCACAGTTTACAGAGAGTATTTGAAGTAACTTTCAACTTTCACTGGGGAAACACATCCCCAGTAATTAACATCTTTTCCTTAGGAAACCGAAGCATCATGTGGGACTTTGGGACGTGCACCCGGAAGAGCCCCTTACCAGCACACAACAGAAAACACTGCTTTCTCAAGGGTTTACGGGAAAGGAGGGAAATGTAGGTGGGGGATGAGTTTTGTTTGAAGTGACCTCCAGATGTACTGCCGGCTGGGTCCAGAGGTGGATGTGGGAGTCCAGCGTAATGGCTGGTGGTTCTGTAGCCTTGAGGGGCTCCCTGCCTCTCTCTGCCTTTGCTCCTGCTGCTTCCTCTGCTTGAGATCCCGCCAGCTGGATCCACACCTGGGAAACCTCCCCTCTCGCCTGGGCACACGATCCTCCCTGCCTTTTCACCTGTGTCTCCTCGCTTGTATGGGTACCCACCAAGCACCTTGCACCGGACTGCAGGCTGCTGACAGAGTGTCTCTGCCATGCTGGGTGGTCTGGGGAATGACCGAGCATCCAGGAAGCCCGTGGTTGGGGGTGGGTGAAGAGAGCTTGGAGGACATGGAGATGTCTTCATGCACAGGTCCTTCTCCTATGTGGACAGCTACAACGGCGACATCCGCTTTGACAACATCTATATCAGCACCTACTTCTGTCAGATTGATGAACGCAGGAAGAAGTTGGTGAGTGGGCACAGCCCTGACCACAGGCACCTTGCTGTGTGCCCTGCTCCAGAAGGGCAGAGGGCCAAGGGGAGAGGGCCTTGGTGTCCCTCACAGGGTGGACATTTTATCCAGGGCAAACGGACTTTACTGCCACTCCGCAAAGCCGAGGAGAAGACCATCATCTTCCCCTATAATCCCACCATGCAGGCCTTGGAAACAAAAAATGTGGTGAGGATAGAGTGGGGGAGGCCCCTGGAGCCAACTGTAGGCTGGACATGCAGGGTGAAGGCAGAGGCATCAGGAGGCCTCTGTGCAGGGCAGGCGGTGCTGCCCAGCTCAGGGCCTGCTCTCCTCTGACAGGTGAGAGAGCTCGTGGAGACAGTGCCTGTTCTGCTCCTGCTGCTGCTTCTCTGCGGCCTGGACTGGGCTCTCTACTCAATCTTTGACACCATCCGCCACCACTCCTTCCTACAGTACTCCTTCCGCAGTGAGTGATGCCCATCCACATGTGGCCACTTCTTCTAGTTCTGGCACCTCCTTCTGGGGCCCAGCCCCTCACTGACCTGCTCAGGGTCAGGTCTCAACCCTGCAATCTGACAGCTGTCACTGGAGGGCTCTGTCTCCAGGCCTCCTTTATTTCCGCCACAGGGAGGGCTTAGCACTCAGTGGAGGGATGGGAGGGCTTGGGTAGCAGAGGATATCTATGTCTTGACCCCCCCTCCCCCACATCCAGTCCCCATCCTGCCTCATCCCCTAAACTGCAACCCTTTCCTGACCTCCCACACCTCAGGCAGCCATAGATTGGAGGTGAAAGTCGGGGGGGATTCCATGCTTGCCCGGCTTCTTCGGAAAACCATTGGAGCCCTGAACAGCTCCTCGGAGACAGTGGTGGAATCAAACAACATGCGTGAGTGATGCTGAAAGTCTGGGTCAGAGGAATTGAGGGCGGGGGCCAGGGTCTTTCCAAGGTGTGGCAAGGGGGGGGCAGTCAGCATGCTGGGGTTAGAGGCATCAGAGCAGGAAATGTCCGGTCAGACTTGAATTGCTGGAAGATGGCAGCCTTGAGTCAGAGCAGTGTAGGGGCAGAGGCCTTGGGGACAAAGGATCCCAGCCTTAGAGCAACACTGCCAAACAGAACTTTCTGCCATGATGGAAACCTCTCACATCTGTGCCATGTTGAGCAGAGCCTCAACAGCCGGGTAGCTATGGTGTGAAAGGTGCAACCTGGCAGGGGGAGGGCTAGGCAAGGTCACTAGAGGCCTAAACTGCACCCCATCCCAGCGGGGTACCCTGCCCTCAGCCTTGGCCGACCCCTGATGGGCCCACCTCTGCCCAGCCTGCCTGCCCCAGCCCATGGCTCTGGATGCCAGGGCTTATCTGAGGGCCGCACTCCCCATGGGCCTGCTGCTGTGCCTTTGCCTGCTCCAGGCCTTCGCCTACCGACTTCGGAGGGTCATCACAGCCTTCTACTTCCCCAAGGTACACCCTCCCACAAACTCCCCAGCAACCCCACCCTGAGGGGCAGCACTGTCACTGACCCCTTGTCCCCGGCCCCAGCGAGAGAAGAAGAGGATCCTGTTCCTCTACAATGACCTGCTGAGGAAAAGGGCGGCCTTTACGAAGTTAAGGAGGGCTGCCATCGTGAGGCGGGCACAACAGCAGAAGCCTCCAGTAAGTCCAGGCCTTCCTCCCGTGGCTCCTGTGGTTGTGAGGACTGTGGAAGAGGAGCCTCCCAGCAGGCTGGCCAACCCCAGGGGCCCAGCCCACAGAGCTCAGCGAGTTCCGAAGTGATGCATGCCAAGGGCCCTGGTCATCCAGCTTCTGGGGTCAGGGCTGCATCCACCTCCGGTCCCCCAGGGTTCAGCCCAGCCTGAGACGCTCAGTGGGCCCTCAGGAGGCAGTCAGGAAGGAGGAATCAGATTTGGTACAGTCTGGCTAAAAGTAAGCAAGGGACTCCCCCAGAAACAAGTGACCCAACACAAGCCAGAGGTTCTACTGAGAGGCTCAGTGTCTTTGGAGGAGGCAGGGAGGCATCAGGAAGGGCCAAGTGGAGTAAGGAACAAGCACAGAGCAGAAGAACCAGCTCCCAGTCCACACTTCCTCATTAAGCTGCATGACCTTGGTGGTCCTCCCCCGACCTCAGTTTTTCCCTCTGAAACACTGATGTGTAAGGCCTGTGCAGAGATGAGTAATAGCATGGCAGTGGGGTGCCAGTGAGGTGCCAGTGCCAGAGGGCCTGGGTTTGAATCCTGGCTCCTTTCTTTATTGCCATGACAACTGTGATCTGGAGTACTTACTTAAATGCTGGCCGTCAGTTTTTCCCTTCTGGAACACAGAGTGAACTACTGTTCCATCTGGTTGTTGGAAAAATGAAGGGAGTCTCACTCTCATGGAGCAGGCACCTAGCAAGCTCCATGCACACACTAGCTGTCACCATGTAACTCAGGGCAAGTGACTGCCTTTCCACACATGTTTTCTCATCTGAAAAAGAAACGATAAGGAGCCTGTTTTACAGGGCTATTGGGCTTTTTAAAAAATATATTTTTTACTTAAATTCAATTTGCCAATATATAGTATTACACCCAGTGCTCATCCCATCAAGTGTCCTTTTGCCTGTCACCCAGTTACCCCAACCCCTCACCCTCCTCCCTTTCTGCAACCCTTTGTTTGTTTCTCAGGGCTATTTTTTTTTAAATGGGCTCCATGTATTTAAAGATTTTATTTATTTATTCAAGAGAAACACACACAGAGAGAGAGAGAGAGAGGCAGAGACACAGGCAGAGGGAGAAGCAGGCTCCATGCAGGGAACCTGACATGGGAGTGGATCCCGGGTCTCTAGGAACAGGCCTTGGGCTAAAGGCAGCGCTAAACTGCTGAGCCACCCGGGCTGCTCATGGCAGCCATTCTTAATCAGCCCCAACAGAGCTGCAAAAGTGAGAGACCATCTTTGCTTGACTCCCTCCCCCACCCCACCCCACCCCACCCGGAGCCTAGATCTCCCATGACACACAGAAGCTAAATGAATATCCGATGAAAAAGTGAGCGTAGTGTGATTCCATGACCTAGTCACGAAGTAAACTGGATTTTGGTGGGAAGGTAGAAATGTGAAGGGCATTCCTCTGGAGCTAATGGAACAGAATGTGCAAAGACTCAGAGCCCAAAGGGACTCTCAAGGGCCAGGGTGAGTCTGAAAGGCTGGTACAGGAGATACAAAGTTCAAGGTGGGCTGAGTTAGAGCAGAAGCTGGAGAGGGACCAGAGTGTGGAAAACTCAAAGCCAAGGCCAGGGATTCTGCCTTTGACATGCAGTGGGGCCTCCGGTTTCTTGAGCAAAAACTGCCCTGATAAAGTGGCCTGCAGAGAATTCCTGGCAATTGTCTGGCAAGAGGGTGGAAGCATTCTGAATCAGACCTGGGATCTGCAATCAGGGGACCTGGGGCCAGTCGGGTTTGCTTGCTTACTGTCTGTGCGCTTTGGGAACTCACATAACCCTTGTGAGATTCTGCTTCTCACCTGTCAAATGAACCTAGCAGCGATAATCGATAATTGGAGCCCACCATGAGAACCAGATAAGGTGGACTATGGGAAAGTCCAGGTGGTGGTAGTTGCTGCTCCGGGCTGGGGGGTAGTGGGAGCTGCATTCCCTCCCTCTCCAAGGCCGAGCCGGGGGAGGGAGGGAGGCTCTCTAGACCCACTTCCCCAGCACCCCTGCAGTCCAGGGCGCTCAGCACGTGGGCCCTGGCAGGCGCAGCGAGCTCCAGCGCCCCTCGCACCCCTTCTTTCGCCCTCGCCCCGCAGCACCGCGGCCTGGCGGCCGTCCTGGACCGCCGCTGCCCGCTCCTGCGCCGCTGGCTGCGCCGGCGCTGCGTGGTGTGCCAGGCGCCGCAGACGCCTGAGGCCTACCTGTGCCCGACGCCGGACTGCGGGGCCGTGTACTGCCAGTCGTGCTGGGACGACATGCGTCGGCGGTGCCCGGCCTGCACCCCGCGCGAGGAGCTCTCGTCCTCCGCCTACAGCGACAGCAACGACGACGCCACCTACGCGGAGTGAAGGGGCGTCCTGTCCACCCGCTCCCCGCGCTGAATAAAGGCCCGTCTGCTCCAGACGCCCGCGCGTCCCAAGGGTCTGACCGGCAGTCCGCAGCCCCGGGTCGCCGACGTGACGCGGGAGGGCAGCCACGCCGCGGGGATGGGGTTCGGCCCGGCCGGGGGGAGGCGCGCCGCCCAAGACGGTAGGACCGGGCCTCGGCTCCCAACGCGCGCAGCAGCCGGAACGCCGCGGGGGCGGGGCCTGGCCCCTCCGGGGGCGGGGCTGGTCCGGAGCCCCCGAGGCGGGGGCGGGACGGGGCGGGGCCTGGTGGCGTCTCCGCACCACCGGGTGAGCCTGGCAGACCCCGCGGCCGCCGCTCCTCGGCGCGCGGCCCAGCACCTGCTGCCCTCGCCCCGCCCGGGGCGCCGCGGCCATGCGGCTGGCGCTGCTCTGGGCCCTGGGGCTCCTGGGCGCGGGCAGCCCTCTGACCTCACGGCCCCTCGCAGATATCGGTGAGTACCCGGCCCGCAGTGGGCGGCGGAGCGGGGAGGACGCACCGGGAGGAGGCGCGGGCTGGAGACCCGCGGAGACCCCCTACCAGAGCGCGGCCCGCCCCGGCTCGCTGTCCTGGCCTGAGGGCCCGGCGATGGAGTGGCTGAAGAAGGAGGGGGATGCCGCTCCCCCCTCCACCGCGGTCATCCTCTGCTCGGTCCCCCCGTGCATTTCCAGGCTCCGGTGCTGGGCACCGAAGGGCCTGGCCCAGCAGCCCCTCGGGATGGTGGGACAGGGTCGCTGCGCCCCGGGACGGACGTCTTCGCCCCTCTGGGGCCTAGCTGACCATTCCACCCAGTGCCAGGGCGCTGAGGGGGGACGGCCCGTAGGGTTTGGCGGAGAGGCTTCCCGGGCTCCCATCCCGGGCCTGAACGGCCAAGGCACACGCACCCTGGTGCTGATGCCACCAGGAACCAGGCGCAGCGAGCGGGAGGGAGTGCGGGAGGAGCTGGGGGAGGGAGAATTAGCCAGGAAAGAGGCTGACACCAACTCCTCCTTGGAAGTTTCACTTCCAGCTGCTGTCTCGGCCTGGGGGCTGGAGGGCGGGCAGGCGGGGTGGGCTGGGCGGAGGAGAGAGGGCCATTGTGGGACCGGGGTGCCCAGGGAGGAAGCTGGGCTGCGGCGAGCGGGTGTGCCCGACAGGGTAGGGCCGACAGGGTAGGGGGTTGTTTAGGGAGGGGTGTTTGCACTGCACACCCAGAAATGGGCGTTCCCGGCAGCTCCGCTGTGAGTGGGCACCGGGCCACCAGGCTTCGCCCAGGCTTGAGAGGCAGCGTTCCTAGGGGGTGACCTCGGGGGAGAAGGAAGGGGGTTCTCCCCGAGGACCTGGGATGGGCACCCCGGGTGGGGAGGGGCAGGTGGGGCACTGGGGTGAAAGTTGGAAGCCCCACAGAAGCCCCTTCTCTTCGGGATTCTCCTCTAAGTCCCAGCATGCAATGCAGGAGTCCTTCAAGCAGAGAAGGGGGGGCCTGTGGCCACCAGCTGTGCCCAATGCTGCTTTGGCTGCCACCTCTCTCAGCACCCTCTCGGGGGTCCTGGGGGCCCTGCAGGTGGCACTGAGGACGAGCATGCAAGGCCAGAGAGGGCCCTGGGTGGACCCTCGGAGCCCCAGATCATTCGGGACCACCCCATGCTCAGCCTAGCAGAGATGCTTCAGGTGAGCCTCTCCCTCCCCTCAAGGGAAGAAATACAGCCCTGCCACCCCACAGAGCCTGGTTTTCAGGCAAAGTGTGGCTGAGGAGCAGGTGGGGGATCTCAGGGTAGCATGGCCAACCCTGGTCTGGCTGCCCCTCCTGCTACAGGCCAGCACCTGGCTTCCCTATGCCTTCCCTCTCTCTCCACATCTGCTCCCACATCTGCCACCGCCCCAGCCGTCCATCTCCACCGGGGAACTCCCGAGGCCAGACCTGCTGCCTGGTCTCCTTCTGTCCATTTTCTCAGGGTTTGGGGGTGGGGGGCTTGGAGAAGGTCAGGGCCACAGCAAACACCCCCCCCTCCCCAATTCTAAAGCTGAGTCAGAGGAAGGGCTGGGGCCTGCACTGGGTCTTCCATGATGCTTCCTCTCTGGGCAGGAAGCCGAGAAGGGGCGGCTCAGATACCTTCCTTGACCTCCCCACACAACCCCCCAGAACAATGCCCCAGGCCGGGCAGGGCTTCCTGGCCCCTCCCTCGGGACCCCCCCTCCCCCCAGTGATCTAATCGTTGGTGCTGTCCTAAGGGCCTGGGGTTTTCTGGTTAGAGAAGATAGGAATTTTGGTCAGGGCCAGGGAGGTGACATGCCCTCTGCTGCCACAGACCAATCTTCCTGAGGCCTTTCGGATCAAATTAGAGTTGGATGGTGACAGTCATATTCTGGAGCTGCTACAGAACAGGTAACAATGCTAGTGATGACGTTAATAATATTGATAACATGGCTCACCCCCATTCAGCATTTACTACATGCTGGGTACTAGCACCTGAACTTATTCAATCCTTATAACCACCGGTAAGGTAGATGCTGTTGTGTCTTACTGTCCTCATTTTCTATATGAAGCAGCCAAGGCACAAAGAGGCTAAATAACTTGCCCAAGGTCACACAGCTAGTATGTGGTAAAAACCAGATTAGAACCCAGGTAGCCTGACAGAGTTTGTGACCAAACCACTATACTCTGCTGCCTTTGGGGGAAGGCTGGCCCCCAGCCACCCCTCTACCCCTGCCAGGCCTCAGTCTATCACCCCACCAACCCCCACCCCCACCCCACCCCCAGGAAGGCAACTGTCGCTGCCTGCCTTTTTTGTCACAGGGACCTAGTCTCAGGCCGCCCGTGGCTGATGCGGTACCAGCCTGATGGCATCCGTGTGGTCAGTGAGGGACACACTCTGGTGAGTCTTGTGCCCTGTTTCTGGCCTGAGGGGAAGAAGAGGGTGTGCCCCTCGAGGGCGCCCTCCCTATAGGACTCAGGAGGACACAGCATATCTTCACCAACAGGCTAGCCTCCTGGTCTCCAGCCTGGCCTGGCCTTCAAGGTTGCACTGCTATTTCTCTGCTGTAGGAGAACTGCTGCTACCAGGGAAGGGTGCAGGGCCACGCAAGCTCCTGGGTCTCTGTCTGCACTTGCTCGGGGCTCAGGTACCAAGGCCACCTCCCCTGCGGAGGGGCGGGGGGCAGTGAGGGGCATGAGGCACAGAGCTGAGAGGCTCTCTGACTTCCTGGGTCTTCCCAGGGGTTTGGTGATCCTGTCCCCAGAGAGAAGTTATATGTTAGACCTTGGGCCTGGGGACCTGCAGGCCCCCCCAAACATCTCCCGGATCCAGGACCTCTTCCTGCCAGGCCACACCTGTGCCCTGAGACAGCATGCATCTGGGCCCACTCAGGCTCCCCTGGAGCAGCCCCCGGGACAACGCCACAGCTGCACTCGGGTGAGGACAAACAGCAAGAGGCTGGGCTTCTGTTGTCCCTGAGGGCCAGGCCCCAGACCCTCAGAGCCCTTTATCCCCAGAACCTTCTAAGGAGCAATTATCCACACCACTGTGTGAACACCATCTCCTTTCCTCTTCCCAGCAACCCTGGGAGGGATGTGCCATCAGTAGCTCATTTGGGTGAGAAAACCAGCTCAGGGAGGTTAGTGACTTGCCCAAAGTCATTCAACTAATAAGTGATATATCCAGGATATACATGCAGGTACTTGGCCTAAAATCCACATCATATGATCCTGAATGCAGAGAGGCCTCCCTTGGCCATGGATGATACAGAATTACCAGTCATAAAACACTATGAATCCAATCTCCTAATTTATAAAACGGGGAACATAGGGTCTCCTGGGTGGTTCGGTCTGTTGGGTGTCTGCCTTCGGCTCAGGTCCTGATCTCAGAGTCCTGAGATCCAGCCACGTGGGGCTCCCTGCTCAGTGAGGAGTCTGCTTCTCCCTCTGCCCCTCCCCCCTGCTTGTGAGCGCACAGCGCGCTCTCTCTCTCACTTTCTCTCTCTCAAATAAATTTAAATATTTTAATTAATTAATTAAAACCTACCTTTCAGGGTTATTGTGAAGATTAATTGAATCTATATGCACAGTGCTTAGAACTATGCCTGAGGTATGAATATATTATGGTGTTAGCTATTTATTTTTTTAAGTTTATTTTTTATTTATCATTTTGAAAGATTTTATTTGTTCACGAGAGACACAGAGAGAAAGGCAGAGAGAGAAACCAACTCCTCGTGGGGAGCCCGATACGGGACTCAATCCCAGGACCACGGGATCACACCCTGAGCCAAAGTCAGATGCTCAACCACTCAGCCACCTAGGCATCCCAAAGTTTATTTTTTAGTAATCTCTACACCCATCATGGGGCTTGAACTCACAACCCCAAGACCAAGAGTCATGCATTCTATCAACTGAGCCAAACACCCCTATTATTATTTTAATTTGGAAAAAGCACTGAATTTGGAGTCGAAAAAGCAGGGCTCTACTCCCAGCTGCATGGCCTACATCTGGGTCCACCTTGGGCAAGTCCCTGGCCTCTCGAATCTCAGTGGTTCATCTGTAAAATGAGCCACATAGGGTGGGAGTGGACACGGCTCAGGCAGCCCCGTGGTGCACCTGATGCTCCTTCTTGCCCACAGCGGCGGCGGGACGTGGTGGCAGAGACCAAGATTATTGAGCTGGTGATAGTGGCCGATCACTCTGAGGTAAGCTTGCTGACCCCTTTATGTCCTCCCCTGACCCCTGCCCACCCCGCCGTTTCACATGCCCATTTCTCTTGACCCACAGACGCAGAGGTACCCGGACTCCCAGCAGCTGCTGAACCGCATGCTGAAAGTGACCTTCCTCTTGGACACAGTGAGTTCCGGGCTGGGCAGCACCCCATTAGCCCTCCCCTCTGGCTGTGGGGGCCTCTCTCCTGAACCCAGTTCTTTCAGTTCTTCCGGCCCCTGAATGTCCGGGTGGTGTTAGTGGGCCTGGAGGCCTGGACCCAGCGCGACCTGGTGGAGATAAGCCAGGACCCAGGCCTCACACTGGACAATTTCCTCCGCTGGCGCCGGGTGGACTTGCTGCCTCGACTGCCCCATGACAGTGCCCAGCTGGTGACGTAAGATCCCCAAGCTCTGCCCCTGTCTGAGGCCTTGAGGCTCTGGCTGCCATGGCTTTGGGCCTGACCTTCGACCTCACAATCCCACAGTGCTACTTCATTCTCTGGGCCCACAGTGGGCATGGCCGTTCAGAACTCCATCTGTTCTCCTGACTTCTCAGGAGGGGTGAATATGGTGAGCCAGTTCAGGTCTCCTCTCTGTTCCCCTTCGTGGACTCCTCACTGGGAGTCCACTTATTCCCCAAAACCCCTACCAACTACCAACCCCCAAGCTCTGGGCCTAGGGGCAGGGCTGTGGGATGTGGCCCCTGCTGTTAGCTCACCAGTCTTTACCTGGGAGGGCTTCCCATTCCCTGGTGGGGGAGGGTAGTGGGGGCCCAGGGTCACAGAGCAAGGGAAGGGAACAGAGCTGAGCCAGATCCCCAGGCTCTTGCCACCCAGGCCTGGGCTCTCCTCTTATTTAGAAGCAATTAAGGAGAGAGGCAGTGCTGAGTGCCCATGAGGTGAGATGGGGAGAACAGGAGCAGTTAGGCTGATGCTGGACCTGGGGTGTCCCCTCCCCAATGCCAGGACCACTCCACCAGTGTCCTGGGAGTTGCATCCTCAATAGCTCACGAGTTGGGCCACAGCTTGGGCCTGGACCACGACTTGCCCGGGAACAGCTGCCCTTGCCCCGGGCCGGCCCCTGCCAAGAGCTGCATCATGGAAGCTTCCACAGAGTGAGTAGCAGTTGGAGGAAGAGGGGTGTGGGGCAGGGGCAGGAGGCCACCACAGCCCCAATCTTTCTTGCCACCATCCCCAGCTTCCTGCCGGGCCTGAACTTCAGCAACTGCAGCCGACAGGCCCTGGAGAAAGCCCTCCTGGATGGGATGGGCAGCTGCCTCTTTGAACGGCTTCCCAGCCTGCCCTCTATGGCCACTGTGTGTGGGAATATGTTTGTGGAGCCTGGAGAACAGTGTGATTGTGGCTTCCCGGACGTGAGCCCCTCCCCCAGAACCTCACCCCACTGGCTTCTATGACCCCCTCCCTGGGCTCATTACCCCTCCTACCCCTCTGGAAAGCCAGAGCCCCCCGTGGCTCTAAAGGGACCAGATACCCCTCTGCACACCTCCCTGTCTGTGGGGACGGCACATGGAGTGTGGGGCTCTGGCTTTCCCTTGCCATGTGTACCCTTCGGGGTCGGGCTCCCAGAGGACGGGCAGGGATGGCTCCCAAGCCTGCTCTGATACGAGATCACTCTGCCCTCAGGACTGCACTGACCCCTGCTGTGACTACTTCACCTGCCAGCTGAGGCCAGGGGCACAGTGTGCATCTAATGGGCTCTGCTGTCAAAACTGCCAGGTGGGCACAGACCGGACTGGCCGGCCACCCGAAGCTCATCTGCTGAGCGTCAGGATGGAAAGGGTGACCCTCAGGGCCCTGGTTGGACCCGCCCAGCACTCACACACTGCTACACCCTCACCCCACAGCTGCGCCCGGCTGGCTGGCAGTGCCGTCCTGCCCGAGGGGACTGCGACTTACCCGAATTCTGTCCAGGAGACAGCTCCCATTGCCCTCCTGATGTCAGCCTGGGTGACGGCGAGCCATGTGCAGGGGGACAGGCTGTGTGTGTACAAGGGCGCTGTGCTTCCTACGCCCAGCAGTGCCAGGCTCTCTGGGGACCAGGGGCCCAGCCCACTGCACCACTTTGCCTCATTGCTGCCAATACTCGAGGGGATGCATTTGGGAGCTGTGGGCGCAGCCCTAACGGCAGCTACATGTCCTGTGCCCCTAAGTAAGTGTGGAGCTTGGGTTCCCCTCTGGGTGTGTGGGAGCCTTGACCTGACCCTGCCCCTCATCCCTTCCTTCAGAGATGCCATGTGTGGACAGCTCCAGTGCCAGGGGGGTCAGGCCCAGCCTCTGCTGGGCTCAGCCCGGGATCTGCACTGGGAGGTGCTAGAAGCCAACGGGACCCAGCCAAGGCTGAACTGCAGCTGGGTCCACCTGGACCTGGGTGACGATGTGGCCCAGCCCCTCCTAGCGCTGCCCGGCACAGCCTGTGGTCCTGACCTGGTAAGCAATCTGAGTGGGCAGAGCCAAGAGGGGAGGGCCCTCTGGGGCACAGAAAGCAGTGCCATGGCCTCACTGGCCACCAGTGTAAAAGACTCAGACTCTGGGGAGTGAGGGGGGGGTGGGTTCAGACTCATACTTCAGACAGCAAGTTCTGTCATCCTGTTAGCCTCGGCTTCTCCAGCTTGTGGCTTCAGCCATCCTGGCCTCCTGGTGCTAGGAAAGCTTTGTGAAAATGTGATCTTTCTTCTCCCTGGGGCAGATATGCATTGACCATCAGTGCCAGCCCGTGGACGTCCTGCGTGCCCAGGAATGTCGAAGCAAATGTCACGGGCACGGGGTGAGCTGGCATGGGGGATACAGAAGGGGAGCAGGGAGCCCCCAACAAGGCCAGTGATGGTGGGCTTTGGACACACACATACCTATGTTCCAATCCTCGTTCTACTCCTTCCTGGCTGTGTAACCTGGGCCAGATAATTAACCTCCAGTCCCCTCTGAGCTTTTCTTAGCCATCCAATGGGCAGATAACAGTACCCACTTCCCAGGATCCCTGAGATGAGCATGAGAGCGCCTGGCATAAGACCTGGCTTGGAGAAGGCGCTAACCCAGTTAGGTGGATTTTATTTCCTCTGGCATGGACACAGGCTCTCTCTGCCCACCCCATCATCCCCAGCACACCTTCCAATTGTAGACATAGGAGATCCTGAAAAGCTGGGGACAGGGAAACGTGACCCCAGAGTGCAGAGCCCCTCATCGCTCAACCTGTCACCCCCCTAGGTCTGTGACAGCAAAGGACATTGCCACTGTGAGGAGGGCTGGGCCCCCCCTGACTGCACCAGCCATGTCAGAGGTAGCTGGGGGACAGGGGCAGCCGGGAGGGCAACACGGCTTAGCCTTTACCATCCCCCCTTCCTGACCTCTTCCTCACCCCCACCCATCCTCTGACCACTTCACCTCCATGCCCACCCTCTCCCCCTTCCCCAGTGTAGGATTCCTAGCCCTGCCCACCTTCAAACCTGCCCTCACCCCACAGCAACCAGCTCCCTGACCACAGGGCTGCCCCTCAGCCTCCTGTTGGTGGTAGTCTTGGTGCTGCTTGGTGCCAGCTACTGGCACCGTGCTCGCCTGCGTCAACGACTCTGTCAGCTCAAAGGGCCCAGCTGCCAGTACAGGTACCTGCTCCCTCAACAGCTCTGGGGTCCTGGCCCCACCCCCGCCAGAGCCCCTCAGACCACCCCATGCACCCTCCGTCCCCTCCGTGTGCCGCATAACTCCTTACTCACGCACAGACCCATGGAGGGTAGCTGGAAGCCAGGGCCACTTATGCCCCTGAGCCCCTGAGCTAAGTAGGTGGAGTCCTCCCCACATCTGATCGGCCCTAAACTGCACATGAGCTGCTCTCCCAGGAGCTGCAAAGGGACCACCCCACCCAAGGGTCGCATGTGGGTGGAGAGCACAGTCTGAGCCTGGATCCTCTTCCTCCTTGCTTTTCTCCATGGTCAGAGCGGCCCAGTCCGGTCCCTCAGAATGCCCAGGACCCCCACAGAGGGTCCTGCTGATGCCAGGGGCCAAGGTAAGTAATGGATAGCAGAGGAGAGACGCCCCCCTTGTCCAGGCATCTAACGTGGGCCCTAGGGTGGGGGTACTAAAGGCCCTAGATGCAGAGAAAGACCCCCAGGGCCCAGGAGTCAGCCGGAGGAGCCAGGGCCAGCCCTTCCTACACCCCCTACGTTCACCCTCCCCTGCCCCAGCTGCAGGCCCAGAAGCAGAATCCAGCCTGGAGTGGGGAGGGGCAGTCACCTAGGAGGGTCTGCTGAGTCCTTTGAGCTGGCCAAGCTGGTGGCTTTGAGAGGTGGGTCTGTGGGTGCTCCCAGCAGGGGCCCCTGGAGGATGCAGGGCTCAGAAATGGCCTTCAGTGTGCCACTACCTGCTGAGGCCCAGGTCACCATGTGTAGAAGGGCTGCTGCACGCCCCGCAAGCCCTCTGGAGCTGATGACGGGGTATGTGTGTGGAGGTGGTCTGCATGCTCACCCCACCACTGGTCACCCCCTCTGCATGCAACTGAATAACCGCATGCACAGTCTCCCACCTCCCCTGGGGCCCTGGTTGCCCTCCCCAGGCACTAACCCCTCTCTGCTCACATCTCTCTGCTCCCTTTCCCCTCCCCCACCCCACCCTGCCTGCCTGCTCCTCCTGCTCTCTCAGCAGGCTGGTATTCTTGGCTTCCCAGCACCCCCCTCCAGACCGCTGCCTCCTGACCCTCTGCCCAAGAGACTCCAGGTAAATCCAGGCCAGGCCCCGCCCTGACCCAGGGCAGGTGGGAGGCTTGGTGCCCAGCTGCAGTTCCCACCCCTGTTCCCTGCCAGTAGCGCTCTCTGTGAGGGGACCAGGGTGCCCCTTGGCCTGCAGACACTCTGAGCCCCAGCAGCAGCAAAGGGTGAGCCCCTTGTTTTCTACCACCACCTGGTGGTCAGTGGCAGGACTGCAGCCGGCCCGGGACACCGCTGTGACCCATCCCTTCCTCCCCTGAGGCTTCTGCTGGCAGAACCCCAAGCCCTGTGCTCATGTCCCCATTCTCTCCTGCCCCCTGGCTGACTTTGCATGTTGAACTGAACCCCTCAAGAAAACCACTGCATGCTCACTTGCCCCTGGCCATGCTCTCACAGCACTGCCCATCTCTCTGTCCAGGCTGAGCTGGCTGACCGGCCCAATCCCCCCACCCGCCCTCTGCCCGCTGACCCGGTGGTGAGGCACCCGAAGGTAACAGTGTGGGGAGAGAAGGGTGCAGCCTCTCCCCCACCCAGGGCTGTGGTGCTTATTGTCCTGGCAGTGGTGGCCATGGCGAGGTGCCCCCTCTGTGTGTGAGGACACCCCCCCCCCCCCGTGTCCTTTAACGGTGACAGGTTTGTGTGGAAACAAAGGTGATCTCTGGAGCCGGCCCCACAAGCTGGGGTCCCCCAGCAACAAGAGTGGGCAATATGACATCTCCTCCCAAGCCAGCCTCCTGCTTTCTCTCTCACCCTCAGGGGCCTGCCAAGCCCCCTCCCCCGAGGAAGCCACTGCCTGCCAACCCCCAGGGCCGGGGCCCTTCGGGTGACCTGCCTGGCCCAGGAGCTGGAATCCCGCCTCTAGTGGTACCATCCAGGTAGGCTCCGAGGGGCGCGGAGGGGCGCGGTGGGGCGCGAATGGTCTGCGGAAAGGGGGACTTCTGACCTTTTTTTCTGGGCTTCCCGCACCCCAGGCCTGCGCCGCCGCCCCCAGCAGCGTCCTCCTCGCTCTACCTCTGACCTCTGCTGAGGTTCCGCTGCCTTCAGCCCCGACATAGGACTTCCAGGGGCGGACCGGCCCTGGGCGTGCCCCGCGATGACCGAAGGAGCCGGAGCCTGGTCGCGGCGGAGCAGGCACCTTCAGACCCCCAGCACTCCTGCGCGCCGACCCGCCCACGAAGCCTGTGGCGGGAAGTGGGGAGGGGCTGGGTGCCAGACTGGGCCGAGAGGGTGCCCACAGCCGGTCCCTGCTCTGGTGCAATAAACGTGAGGTCTGGGGAGCGTGCCTGGGACTTTTCTCCGCTCCGGGAAGGCCGCGCGCCCTGCTGCGGTTCCAGGGCTGGCCGCCAGGAGGCGCTGCCGCCTCGAACGAGGGCGAGCGTCCGGGGCTGGGTCCGCGTGTATCCCCGGGACGCTCGCGGTAGCTTTCTGCCTGGTCTGCGACGACTCTGCGCAGCCAGGACCGCAGAGAGCTGGTAAGACCCGTGCCGCTCCCCGCCGCCGAGTCCTCGCCCTCAAGGCTGCACGACCCCACGGACGGCTGTCCACGAAGCGGCCCAGCTGTTGGACCCGCCGTCCCCACCCTCTGACCAGTGGCTGGGAAAAGTGGATCTGGCTGGTGTTCTCAGCGCCCCGGAGCCGGGGCGGAGCGGGGCGGCGGCTCCCACGATCCCAAGGCCGTGCACCTGCCGCCTCCCCCTCGCCTGCCCCACCTGAGGGCTTGGGAACAAAGGTGCTTTGTATAGGCCGCCACCGCACCGCCTCATTATTTCAGCTTCGGGAATGGGGCCGCGCGAGCCCCCAGCCCAGAACGAAGGTGTGGGGCGGGAAGAGATAGGCGCCAACCCTCAGGTGGGCACGAGCTCCCCGCGAAGGCTCTGGGAGGGGGGCGGGTGGGGGAGTCCCAGGAGGCGATGTGTCCCTTCCCCTCGCGCTACCCCTGGACGGTCAAGGAAAGATGGGCAGTACCCCCTAAGGTGGCCCCGGACGGGCTTCGTGGATCCTCGCGCGTGCCCCACTTTTCCTCTCTCTGGCCAAAGGCGGCGTGCCCCTATTAAATCTTCCAAATGTGTGATGAGGCTCCCTACCCGGTACGAACGCAGACACGAAAGACGCGACCTCCCTAAAACGAACTCGCCGACGGTGCACGCGTGGCCCTGCCCGCCCCCTCGCGACGCGGGGCAGCCGGGGTGGGAGCGTGGAGAGCCTGGCGTGAGCCTCGGCGCACGGAGGGTTAACAGGAGTTGGCTCGGAGTAGGGAGGCGGGGGCGCGCCCCCATTGGTGGAAAGTTACCCGGAGGCGTGGCCCGCGAGTCTCCGCACCCCACCCCCCGTTCCGCACCCCCCCCCACCTCCACTTTGTACCTTTCTCGCCGCGGCGGCGGAGCGGGCCGGTACCGGCCGGACCAGACCAGAGCGGACCCCAGGGGCGATGCGGCTGCTGCCCCTGCTGCGGACTGTCCTCTGGGCCGCGCTCCTCAGCTCCCCGCTGCGTGGGGGCTCCGGCCTCCGCCACGCTGTCTACTGGAACTCCAGTAACCCCAGGTAGCCGGGCCGAACCCGGCCGACCGCGGCCCGGGCCTGCGCGCTCCCGGCCCCGGCGCGCGCCCCACTCTGGTTCTGTGCGCGGCGCCGCCTGGGCCCGGCCGCGCGCCGGGGCTCCTTTGTTTGAGCCGGCGGGGGGAGGGGGAGGGAGGGGCGAGGCGCGCCCGAGGCTCCCCCCGCCCGCACGTGTTGGGGGGCGGGCGGAGGACCCCCGCTCCGAAAGCGGAAAGTGGGAGCTGGGAGCTGGGGGGGCCCTGGCCTGCGCTCCGGGCCCCGCCCCCTCGCTTCTCCCTGCTCTCCCGCTGTTCCACCGGCCTCCGGCCGGAGCTGGGGCGGGCGGTCTGGAGAGGAAGGGAGGGGGCTTCACTCTCGGGAAAGAACGTGCTGTACCCTCCTGCTCGCTCGGCCTCCTGATCCCATTCGCTTCTGCGTTCATCTCCATCATCCTCCGTCCTTCTATTTCTGACCTGTCTCGGCCCTGCTCCTCCAGCTGAATCACCTTCGGGCAAATCGTTTGACTCCGTAACCTTACTTACCTCATCTGTAAAATGGGCTAATACCACCTGGTATTCTGGGAAATCAGGCGTGTGGGAGAGAGGTGTCGGCTGTTCAGATACAAACTATTATTTCTTTCTCCCGAGCCTTTGAACCTCGGTATTTTGGACTGTTTTCATTTCTTTGCGCAGTTCTCCCTGTCTCTCTTTGCTTTCTCCATCTGCTTGCCTTTCTGATTTTCTCCTCAAAGCCAATCTGTGACTCTGTTCATTTGTTCACTCACCAGCGTTTGGACGCAGTGTACCGTGTGCCAGGACATGTGCTAGGATGCTAGCTATAGCAGATGGGACCCCAGCTCTAGCCTCTGGGAGCCCAAGAGACCCCCAGGGCGGGCAGGCATGAAGAGGGTCATTACAATACCCACAGCACGTGATCACAGCCATTGTGCTCCCAGGGCCACATCCCCCTCGGTTCCAGACCAGTGCCTCCGAATCCCTTGGAAAACTTGTTAGAAATTCAGGTTCCTAGCCCCCAACCCTGAGGTTTCTGGCTAATTCATTCAATCTGCAAATATTTATTGAGCGTTGGGGCAGGACCCATTTCCCGGTGCTCGGGATGCTATGGAACCATCAGACCAAGGCCCAGCTTTGGTCCTATCCCACTGAGCTGGACCCAGGAATCTACATTTCTGATCAGAACTTCAGATACAGGTGGTCCTTAGACCACCCATTGTGGCATGGCTAGAGGGGGCGCTCATAAGTCAGGCTGGACTGTGTGTGGTAGTGAAGGCGGAAGAAGGCTCATAATGTGTAATGCTGTGGGGGGCAACCTATCCCAGCTCTTCCATCCTGGCTCCCACAGGCCATTCCCAAGAGGTTGGGAACGGAGTCCTGAGCAGGCCAAAGATGAGTGGATATCTGGAGGTGCCTCCCTTCCATGTCTGACATTTCCTTGTCCTGAAAAGGAAAAAGAAAAAACAAGCCCCCCCCCCATCCACTCTCTCTCTCTCTCTCTCTTTTTTTTTTTTTTTTTTTTTTTTGATGGCAGCCTTCTTGTCAGTATTGGATTGAGAGCTATCAAGTAGGCTTCCTCCCTCTGCTTCTGTCGAAGAGGCCTCAGTCCCTGCAGCCGGTGACTGCACTGCAGGCCCAGATCACACCACCGCCCCTATGCCCCAGTGTCTTTGCAGCAGCTGCCCACCAAATATCTAGCAAGTGCACAAGGCTATGTCAGGCCCTCTGCTGGGCACTGGAGCCAGAGAGCTGGTGGCAGCACCAACCTGAAGATGTAGGGTGTGCTGAGTGGCCCTGTTACCCTTGAGCCCCACAGTCCTGGGCACTGAGTCCCTACATCCCCCAATGCCTGCGAATTGGTTACTTCCCTCATTTCTTGGCTCTGTCTTAAGAGTTGTAAGGCTGGGAAACTGAGGCCTTCCTGAGCTGCTCCCTCCCTCGTGGGTGGGGGAGAGGCTGGCAGGTATCACGGGGAGGTCTTTCTGACCCTCGTGCCCCAGGCGAGCTGCCCCTGCCCCTTCAGCCCACACCTGCTTTACCTGCCTTATGCCTGCAGGCTACTGGGAGGAGACGCCGTGGTCGAGCTGGACCTGAACGATTACCTAGATATCTTCTGTCCACACTACGAGGGCCCAGGGCCCCCTGACGGCCCCGAGACATTCGCTTTATATATGGTGGACCGGCCAGGCTATGAGGCCTGCCAGGCCCAGGGCCCAGGTGCCTTCAAGCGCTGGGAGTGTGCCCTCCCCTTTGCTCCCTTTGGACCTGTCCGGTTCTCCGAAAAAATTCAACGCTTCACACCCTTCTCCCTTGGCTTTGAGTTCTTGCCTGGAGAAACCTACTACTACATCTGTGAGTAACCAGGGCACAATGCCGGGGATGGGGCACCCTGCCACTGCCTGGTCAAGGCAGAGAACCCCAGCTGGGGAGAAAGGAGGGGTCTGGGAATGAAGGGGGAACTTGAGTCCACAGCAGGGGGGTCTCAACAGCCGGCAGGGGGGGGTCTACAGGGGACCTGAGTTGACGAGGGAGGGGGGAATTCTACAGTGGGGGACCTGAGTGTACAGCAGGAGAGGTCTACAGTGGGAGGGACCTGACTTTACAATGGGGGGAGAGTCTACAGTGGGAGGGGTCTACAGCAGGGGGACCTGAATCTACAGCAGGTGGGGGGTCTACAGTGGGGGGACCTGAGTCTACAGTGGGGGGAGGTTTTCCAGTGGGGGAGGAGTCTACAGCAAGGACGAGAAAGCAAGAGGAGCCAGGAAAGGGGACACGATGGGGGGAACGGGTGGGGCCTGGCATCAGGGTGTGGAGCAGAAGTCAGGGAAGGCTTTCCAGGAGCCCGAGGGAAGATACAGATCAGAAGGGTCTGAAGGAGCTCGAGGGGGGCAGACTCGCCTTTACTAATGTCTTCCTCCCAATTCCCCACCATCCAGCGGTACCACCTCCTGAGAGTTCTGGCATGTGTCTGAGGCTCCAGGTGTCTGTCTGCTGCAAGGAGAGCAGTAAGTGGGCTGGAGTATGGGGAGCAACCCTTCTGGCGAGGGTGGGGCCCTCGGAGGGAAGGAGGCACGGGAGAATCTGGGAGCACCAGACCCTGTGGGGTCTAAGTGGGGCTTTTTGCTGTGGCCTTTTCTCCCCCCCTTTATCTTTGTGGGAGCTTCCACTGTACCGTTTCATGCGGGGCCAAGGACATGCTATCTCTAGGGCCACAGCTTTCAGGCCTCAGCTGAACTGGGACCCTGGGACAGGAGTGAAGAGCCCAGGGCCAGGGCAGGAAGGAGGCCGCTGAAGGGGAGGGTCCCTGAAGGGGAGGGTCCCTCAGCACTGCCCCTCCCTCACAGGGTCAGAATCAGCCCATCCTGTTGGAAGCCCTGGAGAGAGCGGCAGGTCAGGGTGGCAAGGGGGGGGTGCTCTCAGCCCCCTCTGTCTCTTGCTGCTCTTGCTGCTCCCAATTCTGCGTCTCCTGCGAGTTCTCTGAGCCAAGTGGACCCCTCTGCCACCCCCAGGAGCGAGAGCCCTCCCAAGACTCCCTGCAGGAGCTGCCCTCCCCTCCCCACTGCCACTTGAGCTGGTATGTCAACCAGCCAGAACAATGGAAGAGTGGGGGGGGAGCGGGGGGGGGGCAGGTCAGAGGGTCTGAGGTGAGCCTTCCAGGGGCTGGCCCTTTATTACAGGCTGAAGAGAAGCTGCAGGGCAACTGCACACAGCCCTGGGCATGCTGGAGCCCAGGGTCAGAACATAGGGTCTCTGTCAGCTGCTTTGATGTTCTCATTCTGCCCCCTAGATTCTCTGGGGTTTAGTGGGATTTAGCCCTTGAGTCTGTTGGGGCCAAGATGGAAGACCTGGGCACAGGTGGATCACCAGACCAGGGCAAAGAAGCAGCCCAGGCCTGCCCTCTGTGTCCAGTACCCTGTGGGCAGCATTTCCCCTCCCCAAGGGGTCACTCACTTGTCTTCTATGAAGACGGACTTGCCATGAGGTTGAATATCATGCCAGTTTGTATTTTTATAAGTGTCTGGACCAAACACTCAATAAACCACCCAACTTTTTGTTGCTGTCCCCCATCTACTACCCTCTGGCTCCTTCCTTGGCACCAGGACTCCCTGTGGCCTTTGCTCTCAGCTTCAATTGGCCTGACCTCCATGCCAGCTGTGCCCAGGCCATCCATTCCAGGCCTCGGTGGGTACCCCTCTGGGCAGTATGTGGGTACCCCTCTGGGCAGTATGCGGTGGGTGCCAGCAGCAGCTGTAGACCTTGGCACCCTCTCCCCACTCCCTAGCCGACTTCCTGTGCCAAGGAGGGGGCAGATGCTCCTGACAGCCCACCCACTTGGGGCACTGGCCAAACTCTGGTAGCTCAAGCAGGGAGCTTGGGCAAAATCCAGCGCTGCTGGAGGGAGAGCACCTGAGTTTCAGAATGCCTGGGTCCCTGAGCACTGGGCATCCTTCCTCCTCCCCAAGAGCGGGCTGGGAGGCGCCTGGCCTAGAACTGGGAAGGTGGGGTCAGATCAAAGCCTCCTTCCCCAGCGGTTTCTTTGTTCTTTGCTTTTATAAGGAGGAGGGGGTGGGGCCGAAGAGGGAGGAGGGCCCCTCTGCTCTCAGCCCCACACTGTCTCTCCCATCTTTGGCAGGCGAGGCTGTGGTCCCCCCAAGCCCAGCCGCATCTCTCCTTATGAACGGTGTCCTGGGTGGGGCCCGGGGAAGGGGTGCCACTGCCCTCTCAGCTGTGCCCCAACCGCCCCCAGGGCCCCGCAGCCTCGGCTGGCATCGTGCCCGCCCGCCTGGCACCGAGCCAGCAATCGATAGGTGGATGTTGTGCTGATTAGCTCGGCCGGGCTGCGGCAGCGAGAGGCGGCGTGTGAACAAGGGGGGGGGGGGGCGACGGGCGCGGGGCAGCCGGGGGGGGGGGGGGCCGGGAGGCCGACAGACGTGGGAGCTTTGGAAATCGAGGCCCCTCCCCCACCCCGGACACACCCCGTCGGACCCCGCTCCCTCTGTGGCTTCCCGGGCTCTAGGTGAGGGGGGAGGACACCACCGCGGGCGGGCCAGACGCCGGCGCCCCCTCCCCCATTCGAGGCCCCTTTCGGAAAGCGCCTCGTCTGGAGGTGCACGTGCCCGCGTGTTGCCCGCGTGTTCGCGCGTCCGCAGCCCCGCTAGGGTCCTTAGCGGACTGCAGGGGCCAGGGGGCTCCGAGCGGTAGCATCTGAGCTGGAGGATGAGCTACGGCGCCATCCTCTGGCCCCGGGTTCGAGCTGCGCCCCTACTGTCATCCAGGGGGGTGTCCGTGAGTGGCCGTGGAGACCGAGAGCACTGCTGCCACCCACACCAGGAGCCGTAGGCGGGGCGTGCGGGGGCGACTGGGGACGGTGGGAGTCTCACCCTGTGGCCAGCCTCCCAGACCCCCTCGCCAACCCTCCCGGTGACGCGGGGGGCGCGGGAGGCCGGGGCAGCTGTCTCCCACTCGGCACTGGAATGCACGCCCTTAGCGGGCTGCCCTCTCCAGGCAGGTGCCTCAGCCCACGCCCCAGCGGCCAGGCAGGGGCGCGACGGTCGCAATCTCCAGCCCCCCCCCCCCCCCCCCGCCCCCGTCCTTTCCTCACAGCTGGCCCTGTGCCTTCAGCAGGGTCAGCCCTGGGGCGCGCCCCCCAGACGGGGCCGAGGCGGGCCGGAAGGGCCCGGGCAGCCTTCCGTGACTGGGCCCGACCCTTGAGAAGGCCTGGAGGCGCGTTCCGGGGCGCGGTTCCAGGAGGCTGGGCAGGCCTGTGAGTTTTGGGGCGTCATCAAACCCCTAAACTCAGAGGCGCTAGACGACCCAGGGTGGAGCCTTCAGTTCGCTGGGCCCGCCCTAGTCTCTCCCCAGCACATGCGAAAACCCTGGTCATCTGCCTCATTCTGTCTCGTCCTCCCAAGAGCGTCCTCCCAAGAGCGTCCTCCCAAGAGCGGGGTGGCAAATCACCCTCTTTCCCTAAGAGCGAAACCCTGGAGCTTTGGTCTTTTTCTGTGACCCCTCCCTTTTTTCTTCTCTTTCAGTAATTCTTCCTTCCTTTGCTTATTCATTAATTCATCAAATTGTGAGCTCCCAGCACGCTGCCCTTCTTTCAGCAGGCGACAGCAGCTGGGGTCGTCGGGGGGATTCCCAGCGGTGACGCATTTGGAGAGGGGCACTTTGGCTTCCAAAAAGCCAATTGAATCCCGGGGCCTTGGGCATGAGGTCATCAGCCGTGATGCCCATTGGTTCAGGCCTGGACATGAGGAGGGGGTCCCCATAGCAACCGACGGTGCGTCCCATGTAACCCTGAGAGTGGTCTTTGCTTGAGCTCCAGTGGCAGCTTGGGTGGCTGTTGCAGTTGGGGGTGGGGAGACTGGGGTGGACCTCAGTTTCCCTTGTCCTGCAGCCGTAGCCCAACCAAGCTCCTGTCATTCTCAGAGATCCCTATTTTCACTGTAATGGCCAGTGAAGGGGAGGGGAGGAGTGCTGGCAACAGTGTTGGGTCTGGGGTCCAGGGTGTGGGAGCCGGGCTGTCCCCACCGGGAATGCTAATTCTGAAATCCTCCTGGCCTTCTGCATATCGTCTGCATCTCATTTGCATTCTCTTCATTTAAGGTCAAATTGAGCAGACATCGCCACATCCCCAGTCCTGTCGCTTGTCTGTATCCCGACTTTATCCCTTAGCAGCTCCATAATTTATCTCTCCTTTTGCTATGCCTTACCCACCCCCCTTCTAGCCTCCAGTGTCTCCTCCAGTGAGAGGGGGCACAGCCTAGCTAAAGCAGAAAGAAGTCGGCCTCTCCCTCTGGATGTTTGTTGACAGATGGGGAGGGCTGGTCTGTACTGTCTAGAGACTACATTGGCAAAGCAAATGGTGGGGGGAGGTGCCCCGGCTGGGTTGAGGGTCTCCAGGGCCAAATCACCCACCCACCCGGCAGGATGCTGGAACTAGGGATGCCTGCTTCCAGCAAGGGGCAGGCCTGCCCACCTGTCTGGTGCCAGGGCAGCTTCCTTCCTTCAATTAAATACTAATGAGGTGTCATTAACCCTTAGCTTGCCTGCCAGCCCTCAGGTGGAGCTCAGATTCATGGTCTTCCACCAAACCAAGAAGGAGGCCCTTTGAAGAAGCCGAGAGATAGTGGGGTCAGGGGGCCAGGAGGCCAGGAGACCAGCAGGCAGGACCAGAGGCACTGGTTATCCTGTGTGCTGCTGAGGGGCTCTAGACATGGGTGTCCCTGCTGGCTGAGTGCACTTACTCCTCTGTGCATCAATTCAACAATTATTTGTGAATCACTTCCCTACTCCTACCAACTCAACACCAGGCTGCATGCTACATGCTAGGGATATGCATTTGCATCAGACAAGATCCTTTCCCTTAAGGAATCTTCAGTTTACTCAGGAAGACAAACCGGCCAACAAATAATTATAATGCCAAGTGCAAATGCTACTACGGAGCTACATATAGTGTATGTAGCTATGGGAAGATGAGCTGTCAGAGAAGACATGGATTTGAAGGACAAAGTTTAAAGCAGGGAGGGAATGTGTAGAACTAATAATGCTTGTGTGTGTGTGTGACTCAGTGTGAGTCCGTGTTTAGGTGTGTCCTCAGGACTGCTAGTGTTTGCCCTCCCACAGCTGTATTTTATGTATGTATATATGTGTATATATGTGTGAGCATGTGTACATGTGTTGTCTGGATCTCTCTGTGTCTGGAATCCCTTCTTCTGAACACACATTGTGGTTTTATTACAGATCAGTGTTTTCCATGAAGCTCTTGTGCAGATTAGCCTGGACCTGCCCAGCCCAGGGGAGGGGAGTACAGAGAACTGATGTTGGCTCTTTGGGAAGGAGTGGGCAGGCACTCTCTTCACACTTGGGGGCCCAGACTCTTGGCTCCCCAGTTGGCAGCAGTCGGCCAAGGGAGGCAAAGGGCTGGACCCTAAGCTATGGTAGCATGTACCTGAGCTGTAGTCCCCTCTGGCCTTGACTCCCTGGAGGAGACATAGGGGTTATAGCCACCACTCCCCACTGAGATCTCAGGCCCCCTCCCCCAACCTATTCTGTCTGCAGAGGAGCAGGCCAGCTCAGACCTGTCTGCTGGCTCTCCTGTGGAGCAGATCCTCTCCAGAGGATTCCAGAAGGCTGGGGAATGCTGGAGCCTCCCAAGAGGCCCAGTACTCTACTCTGGCCCTCTGAGGCTCCCTCCAGCCTGGATTCCCCCCACCCACTCTGGGGTGCTACTTCTCTAGGTTTTGCCCAGACATAGCCATCTTCACCAGGGATCCTCTCAACCGCTAGGCAGAAGGTGGGGTCCCGAGTTCTGGCCATGAGGACCTGGTGGGGGTGTGTTGTGAGGCTTAGAGACCTCTCTGCCCCACTTCCTTCTCCATGAAGCTACTTCCTGGAAAGCTCAGTTTTGGTGGCAGGAGAAAGAAGAGAGTCTCGATCTAGGCAGAGTTTTAGGGGTTAGAAAGAGGCTCTGTGGTCTGAGAAGGTCAGGGATCCCTCCCTCCACACTGTCAAGGATGAGGACTTCCAGGTTTGGGCTGAAACTTCCCCTCACCCTGATTCCATCTCATTGTTTCCTGCCCTGTCCCACTCCCCAGGCCCTGGTCCAGCTCTGTCTCCATGACAACTTTTAGAGAAGCTTGGAGAGAAGGAGAAGGAATGGAAAAGTGAGTCTAGGGCTAGTCTCAGTGGACAGCCCTCAGGAGAGAACCCCCTAATAATCATGGTGATGAGGGGTACCTGGCTGGCCCTATTTGTGGAGGTGGAGATGGAGCACGTGACTCGATCTCGGGGTTGTGAATTCAAGCCCTAACTTGGGTGTGGAGATTACTTAGCAATAAAGCCTTTTTAAAAAATAAATGAGGGGCACGTGGGTGGCTCAGCCATCGAAGCCTCTATCTTCGGCTCAGGTCATGATCCCGGGGTCCTGGGATCAGCCCCACATCTGGCTCCTTGCTTAGCAGGGAGTCTGCTTCTTCCTCTGCCCCTTCCTTTGCTTGTGCTCTCTCTCTCTCTCCTGCTCTCTCAAGTAAATAAATTAAATTTAATTTAAAATAAAAATAAGGGATCCCTGGGTGGTGCAGTGGCTTAGCGCCTACCTTTGGCCCAGGGCGCGATCCTGGAGACCAGGGATCGAGTCCCATGTCAGGCTCCCTGCATGAAGCCTGCTTCTCCCTCTGCCTGTGTCTCTGCCTCTCTCTGTGTGTGTATCTATCATGAATAAATAAATAAAATATTAAAAAATAAAATAAAATAAATGAGGGGTACCTGGGTGGCTCAGCTGGTGAAGCATCTGCCTTTGGCTCAGGTCATGACCCCAGAGTCCTGGGATTGAGCCCCAGAATTGGGCTTCCTGCTCAGAGGGGAGTCTACTTCTCCCTCTCCCTCTGCCTGATGCTCCCCCTGCCTGTGTTCTCTCTCATTCTCTTTGTAAAATAAATAAATAAAGTCTTTAATAAAAATAAATAAATGAGGGGATCCCTCATGAGGGATGGCTCGGCAGTTTAGTGCCTGCCTTCGGCCCAGGGCATGATCCTGGAGTCCCGGGATCGGGTCCCACATTGGGCTTCCTCCATGGAGCCTGCTTCTCCCTCTGCCTGTGTCTCTGCCCCTCTCTCTCTCTCTCTCTCTCTGTGTATCTCTCATGAATAAATAAATAAAATCTTTAAAAAAATAAAAATAGGGGATCCCTGGGTGGTACAGCGGTTTAGCGCCTGCCTTTGGCCCAGGGTGCGATCCTGGAGACCCGGGATCGAATCCCACGTCGGGCTCCCGGTGCATGGAGCCTGCTTCTCCCTCTGCCTATGTCTCTGCCTCTCTCTCTCACTGTGTCCCTATCATAAATAAAAATAACTAGGGATCCCTGGGTGGCGCTGCGGTTTGGTGCCTGCCTTTGGCCCAGGGCGCGATCCTGGAGACCCGGGATCGAATCCCACGTCAGGCTCCCGGTGCGTGGAGCCTGCTTCTCCCTCTGCCTGTGTCTCTGCCTCTCTCTCTCTCTGTGACTATCATAAATAAATAAAAAAAAAAAGTTGTTTTAAAAAAATAAAAATAATAAATAAATAAATAAATAAATAAATAAATAAATAAATAAATAAAACTCATGGTGACCAGACCCCCATGAATCAAGCCCCTCATGGATCCTAATCCTCATCACAACCAACTTCTCCAGGAAGGTATTCTTTTCCCCACTTTACAGATGAGGAAGCAGTGAGAAGTAGGTGCTAAACCACCTCTTCTGGAAGCACATTCAGAGGATTCACACACACGTCTCACAACACCCCAGAGATGCTCCCCCCAGAGATGTTCCCCCAGAGGTACTGCTCCCAAAGGAGCTCCCCCCCAGAGGTGCTTACCTAGAGATGCTCCCCACTTCAGGTAGTGCAGCCTGCTGGGCTCCTTAGGACGAGGGCATGACCAGAGCCAGAGCTTCTTCCACCTTGACCCCACCCACTAAGCCCTGTATCCTGGTTCTATGTCCTGGACCCCACGGCGGTGTGTGTGTGTGGTGCTTCTTGTGGCTCCATGTCAACTCAGGACATTGTGCACTGCATGGCCATGCCAACAACACACTTGGGAGTGTCAGAAAACACACGCACCATCCTCCCCCTTGGCACCAAGGTCTCCATGCTAAGACTGTATAAACAGCCCACCTGTTCTGGGGCACACGCCCGGGCCCTGGCCAAGGTGCAGAACCTGTGAATATTTCATGACTGAAGCTGGTGGCTGCCTCCCCCGAGCACACGCGTGTCCAGTCCTCCCTATCGCAGGCTCCTTGTTTATTTGTTTAATGAATTATTTATCTATGGCCCCACCTTCCCTTCTGGTCTCCCCCTCCCCCAGACCCTAGCCTCCATGATTTATTGAACACAGCTCAGTGCTGTGCTTGCCACCCCATGTCCTGGGAGCCACCTTGGGCCACATAGCCTGAGGACTCCCTCTTCCCCCCACCTGTTCCACTCCCTGCATCCTTGGTCCTGAGGTCTGAATTCAGTGTCCCTGGAGAGAACATGGCAACCAGAGGTGCTCCAGCAAGGTCAGAAGGAGATGAGGCTGAACCTGTAGTAAGGAGAAAAGAGGTGTGAGGCCCTGCAAAAAGGGCATGTCCCATGGAGAGAACCTCAGGCCCAGCAGAAGCCCAGGCCTTGGGCACCAGCATCTCAAACTATAGCTTGTGACATCTTTGGGTGGTGAAATCAAGAATAAATTTTATGGGTCTCAACTAGCCTTTTCTTTTTTTTTTTATTTTTAAAAAGATTTAAAACTAAAGGAGAAAAATATCAAAGTGCATCCTCTGTAGTAAGACTCGCTATTGCTTCATGACCCTTACTGTGTCAGTTATATGTGAGTGTGTGTGTGCACGTGTGCACGCATATGTGTGCTGTATCATAAAATACACATCGTACTCTGTATCATAGGAAACATCTGAGTGACAGTTATAAACAGAGGCCTAGGACCTATCGATGCCACAGATGCCACAAAAAGAGGCCCAGGCTTTAGATCAGATCCCAGCCATGTGAACAGTGGCCTGATCTTATACACAGAGACCCAGTCCTTAGAAAAGCCAAGAGCCCAGGACTGGAGGCCAGGAAGCAGGCATAGGAGTCCTAACTGGAAGGCCATAGCCCACATCAGGATAGCCACATAGCTGCCGTTTGTGCATGGCACAAAGGAGTCACCCACAGGACTAGGAAAGGGTACATCAGCTCAAACCCCCTCACCAAGATGGAGAAACACCTGGGGCCTCCTGCTGAAGGAAGCAGCATGCTTGTTTTTGCACAAAGGCCCTATGCAAAGAGATGCACCTCTGCAAGGTCTGCATATATGGTGCTTATTCTAAAATACACAGAACCCCAAATCAGCCAGCAACTGATTCGGATAGAGGTCCAGATCAAGTACTAGATCCCACGGACAGAGGCCTAGGTTCTAGAGAGAGTGCCTCAGAACTTAAAAACTCAATAGAGCCGCTTAAATCCTAGAGAAAGGGCTCCAGATTCTAAAGAGAAGAGCTCAGTCATAAATGGAGAGTGGGTGTAGGGGTGCTAGTTCCCAAACAGGAGTATCTGGGTCCTATAGAAATAGGCCTACATCCATAAGTGGGACCCAGTTGCCAAAAAGGGACTTTAGGCTTCTCAGACAAAATCTGAAGTCCTAGACCAAACCAGCAAGGTCCTACCCATACATATCTATCTGGGCAGCCCCTCTAGCACCTGTGGGTCTACAGAGACACCTCCCTTTGTGCAGCAGGGAGTGGGGGGTGGGAGAAGCGGGGATCTGTGGCACCTGGAGAAGGCAGGTTAGCATCACTTGGGTGAAACAAATCTCCCTGGGGATGAGCAGTCTGGGGGAAGAGAGAGCTGTTTGCAAAGTCCCCCATTCCCACCCCAAGGGGCCTAATTTATTTTCTGGCTCCTGAGAAGGGAAAGGAGATCTCCTGGGGTGGAGGGGAGCTGGCGGGTGGGCAGGGCCTGCTCCTGCCTGGCACAGTTAGGTGCATGAGGCCCATGCTGAACGACACTGCCACCTCACTCCTCACCCAGGCACCTGAGGCTGCCTTGTGTCAGGACCCCTGTCCTGCAAACATAAGCAGATGAAGGGTGCCTGTGTGTCCTCTGTCCTGAAGTAAAGAAGAAAAGAGCACCACACCATTCCCCACCCCAGGGTACAGGCAGTTGGTGTGGGTTGTCAGAACCTGATCTGAGACCTGTTCACTCTCAGTCTGAGCCTCTCCAAGAGAGAGGAGATGAGGGGTGGGCACCCCCTACGCCTGAATTCTAGGCCCTTTCCCTGAATGTCTACTTCCCAGGCAAACAAGAGAGAAGAGGAGAACACGGAACTGCATGTGTCAGGGTGCGCGTGGGCTTGGATGTGAGTTGCCGCGCGTGCCCGTGGGTCTGGGTTGTGCTATGGTGCCTGCGTGTCTGCAGGTCTCTAGTTGTCTGAGCACCGGCTCCCTGTGTTTGTCTGCCGGGGCATCTGTGTGTGTAAATGTCTGTGTCGGGCGCTGCATTTCTGTTCTCTTGAACGTGAGTGTGTAATGTCTGTGCTTGGGTGTCACTGTGGGGACAGGGGCTGGTGATAGCCGGAAGCCAGGATGCGTTGCCCTCTGTCCTCCTGTCAGCGTGTCGGACAGTGACAAAGCCCAGGACACCAGCGGCGGCACGGGGAGGGGCCCGGCTCGCGTGCAATGAGGAATCCTCTGCAGGTACTCCTGCTGACGGTCCTGGCGCCTCCAGCATCCTCAGGGGCGTTTCGGCCTCATCTCCTAGGAAACAAGTCCTGCTCAGCTGGGGTCTCGGGGTCGGGAAGCCCACAGGTTCCCCACCACCCTGAAGAGCCCACCCACCTCGTCCTTCACGAGCGAGCGACGAAGGCTGTGGAGGGCGGAGGCCGGGCTGCTCAGAAAGGTTTACTCAGGAAGCGGTCCCGGCCCCCAGCTCCTTTTCTACGCCCCCCACCCCCAGCCCCTCGCAGGAGGATGTGCTCACACGAGATCCAGATCCCGGCCCGGCCTCCCTCGTCTTTCTCCAGAGATCTCTACTCGGCGGCAGAAGGCCCGGGACCCGCGGAAGCAGAAAGTAAACCTGATAGGAAAAGACTAGGCGCGCGCCGGCCGTTCCCGAGGGGGCAGCACAGTCCCCACCGCCGGAGCGCCGCGCGCCCCAGGCCCAAGCGGGGCGGAGCCAGGCGGGAGCGCGCCCGGGGCGGGGCGTCGGGGGCGCGCCCGGAGGGCGGAGGGATGGGCTGGGGGCGTGGTCTAGGGCTCCGGGGCCGGAGGCGGCGGCGGCGGCGGCAGGAGCTGGGAGGCGAGGAGCCGGGAGCTCGGGGCTCAGTCGGGGGGCGGCGGCGGCGGCGGCGGCGGCGGCGGCTCCGGGGATGGCGGCGGCTCCGCTGCTGCTGCTGCTGCTGCTCGTGCCGGTGCCGCTGCTGCCGCTGCTGGCCCAGGGGCCCGGGGGGGCACTGGGAAACCGGCATGCGGTGTACTGGAACAGCTCCAACCAGCAGTGAGTCGGGGGCCCGGGGAGCCCAGTGCGTCCCGCGCCTGCGAGAGAGGGGGCCGAGGAGGGGGGCAGGAAGTCCTCAGGGCCGCCGAGGTGGGGGTCCCAGGGGGCCCGGCTGGGGGCCGGAGCCGGGGGCTGGGGGGAGGGCACGCTCCGTGGGCGTCTGTGAAACTCGCGGTGGGGGGGCGCGTCTGGAAGAGGCTGTGGAGGTCTAGGAAGGAGGACTTGGGCCGCGCGGAGGAGGCGGCTCGGGGACACCGCACCCGGCGCTGGAACGGCGTGTCCCCACCGCACAGCTCCCCATCTTCGCCCCCTCCAGCCGAGTGGGGCCGTCGCACCAGGGGGCCCAGGGATGACCTGTTTTCGGCGGTGAGGCTTTCACGGGGGGCTCTGTGTCGGACTCCTGCTTTTAGAAGTGGGGTCCAGAGCTGAGCCCGGAGTCCGGTCGAGCACCTCCTCAGAACGAGGCCGAAGGGGTCGCCCTGGTCGTGGGGAGCAGCCCCGCGGGGATGCGCTGGGGCTGGGTCGCCGAGGCGGGGGTCCCGGAGGTGCTGCTTGGCGGGGATGGAAACGGGGTTGCCAGTGAGAGAGGAGAGCAGGCAGATGTCGGCGTGTCACACACGTACACACACGCCCGGCCTGGGGACGCCGTGTGGCTCCAAGTGTGAGCAGGCGTGCGCGGCTGTCAGTGCGCGTGTATGGCTGAGTGTGTGATTTGTGTGTCTGCGTCGGCGGTCGTCTGGGGTGGGAGCGGGAAGCGGGCGGGGAGGGGGCTGCGGCCGCTGTCCGCGTGGCCGGTCGCGTCTGGGCTGGGGTGGCCGCCGGCGCCTCCGCGGTCTGGGCGGGTGTCAGGGCGGCCGTCTGGTTTCCCCGGGTGCCGGCCGCGGGGCCAGGTCCTCGCTGCCCTTGCCCTCTCCTCCGCGCGGTGCCTCCGTGTGTGTCTGTGTTGGGGGCATCCCTAGGGACGCGGGGGTCACTGTCACACCTGCCCAGGCGGCCGCAGCACTGCTTCTGGCTCCCCACCCTGGGGGGCGACCCAGGAGCAATCGGCGAGGCCCCAGGGGAGGGGTCCGGGGAGGGCCCGGCAGCCGCGACCCCCCAACCTCCCGGGGGAGGGGCTGCCGCTCGCCGCTCCGCTCTTTGTTGTTTGGGGCTCCGCGCCTCCCCCTCTCCCTGCTCGCGCCCGGAGTGTCAGACTGGGGGTGGGGATGAGCCAACGACGCCCCCCTCTCGCTTCCCATGGAAACCTCGGGGGTGGGGGATGAGGCCCCTCCCCCCTGGAGCGGGACTCGCGGAACTCTGGGGGGTGCGGGGGGGGGGTGGTGAGTCCCCGTTCTATCTAGCTCGTCCCCCTCCCCCAGACTCACACGTCCGCCCCCCGCCCCACGAGTCTGGCAGGGAGTGGAGAGCACGCAGGTGAGGGGCCCCGGGTCCCACCACCCTCGGGGCCCCCCGGCATTCTTAGGGGAAGCCGGAGCCGGGGGTCCGCGGGAACGGCCTGGGTGGGGAGGGGGCGGCGGTGGAGGATGTTGTTGATTGGGCTCCCCTCCCCCGCATACACCTGGGCTCAGGTGAAAGCCCTGGGAGGGGGTGGGGGAGCCCGGTTCCGGGAGCCTCCTTTTTGCTTTCCCCGAGCCCCCGCAGGTCTGGACCGGCAGCGGTGGGAGGGAGCGCGCCCCCGGCTAGGAGGACGCCGCCGCCCCCGCCTCGCTGCCTCGGCCTTTGTTGCCGCTGCGCCCGGGCTCCCCGGCTCCCTCACTGCGGCAGCCGCGGCCCCATAAATCGTGAGAGCGACGTGCTCCGGAGCCGGGAGTGGAAAGGGCCAGGGAGCTGGGGGCGGGGCTCGGTCGAGCCACAGGCTCCCGCGCCCCCTCCCCCCGGTCACGTGAGCTGGGCGCCGGGCTCCCACCCCCTGTCACGTGCCGAGGGTCTCTGCCCCTTGGGGTCACGTGGAGAGGGTCTTGCGACCCCACCTCCTGGGATCACGTGGGAGGGTGCTGGTGGGACACGTGCAGAGGCCTCCTTTGACAGACCTGGGGGCCCTGCACAGCGGTCGCGCTTTTGCCCCTGCCCCCCAGTAGACCCTCCGTTTGATGCGCTGTAATTGGGGAGACCGGTTCCCAGCTTGGCCCAGAAACTAGGGATGCGGGGTACTATATTGGGGGGAAGAAAGAGAATCTGAGAGGTCGAGGGATCCCCTGAGCCGGAATTGGATTGGGGTGGGGGGCGGGAGGACCTGCTGACGGCCAAAGGTGTGCCCCAGCCTGTGCTTCGCCGCTCTGCGGCCGGAGCCCGGTGCTGTCATTTGCCCCGAGTTCCAGCAGCCTCGGGAATATCTTTCTCCAGCCATGTCCATGCCTTTCTCCCTGGAATGCTTCTGTTGCTGGTTTCTCTTCCATTCACACGTTCATTCAGCAAATATTTATTGAGGCTGTACTACATCCCCTTCGGTCTTTCTCTGTGCGTGTTTTCTCCCTGCCACCCGGCCTCTGCCCCGCACCCCTCCCCGCCTCTGAGAGCCGTCTCCGCGGGAGGGGGGGGCTCCCCGATCGGCCCCCACGTCCCTCCTTCCTCCACGCCTTTCTCCGTCCCCATTCCAGGGCGCGCTCTCCGATCCCGCACCCCTCTCGCTGTCTCGCCCATGTCCCCTCCCGAGGACCCAGGTCTGTTCCCCCCACTTGGTGCGCGTCTCCTCTCACTTCGTTTCTGTGTGTCGCTTTCGGCGGGTCCTTCGCTCTTCGCCGCCGCTGCAGATCAATAAACCTTCGCCGCCGCCCGCCGCTGTCGCAGGGAGGGGGCGGGGATGCGGGCGTGCTGCCTCTCACCCACCCAACGCCCGCTCGAGAAGCCCGGGGCCCCGGAGCTGGGGATGGCGGGACCCGGTGGGGCGGGGTGCAGGGGTGTCAGCGTGCCTGAGCCGCCCTGCCAGCCCTCCAACCCCCCCCACCAGCCGGGCGCGCGGACCCCACGCCGCGCGCACGTGGTCCAGCCTCGGCTGCCTGAGCGAGCGGCGCGCCGCCTCGGGGGCGCGCTGAAGGGAGGAGAGCCTGGGTCGGCGTCTTTACATCCCTCCTCCGCTTCTTCAGCTCTGCATGCCGCTTCCAGGGCTGCGGGCGGGGATTAGGCAAGTTCTGGGCCACTTGGGATGCTTTCCCTCCTCCTTGGTCTTGTTACACACTCTGTTTACCTGCCCCTAATTGCCCCGCGGGGAGAGGTTTTCTCCTTACCTGCTCCCCCACCGCTCACCCCACAGGCTCGCGCAGGCAGAGGGTCGCAGGCAGAGGGTCAGAATGTGTACCCGAGGCACACCGAGGTGGGGGAGCCTGGAGAGCCGACAAAACGGGGTGAGGGGGCTCCCCCTCCAGGTGGGGTGTGCGGACATTTGCTTTTCTGCAAATGTAGTAGGGGGTGAAGCGCAGAAGAACAGCGAAGTGTTTGAAGGGGCAGGCATACCCCAACCCCCAGGTCCCACCTGCACCCCCAGGGATGGTGAGCCGGGGGCCCTGTTGGACCTGTAGCAGCAGCAGCCAGGGCAGGGAGGGTGACAGATTCAATGAAAGTGCCCAAGCCAAGCAGATACCTCACTCAGGCCTCCCAAGAGTTGTAACTGGGAACTTTGGCACCCAGCCCCTTGCCTGCCAGATACCTACTGCAGCAGCCATTCCCAGAGTAGGTTTTCCTCCCACGTGCCCAGCTTGGGGGGGCATTTCAGGGGCCACTCCTGCCACCTTGCCCAGATATAGGTGAAAGATAGCTTTTCTTCATTGGTGCTCACCCAGCCACCTTTATGGAAGGCCAGTCCCAGCCCTGTTGATGAAACTGAGGCCACCTATCCCAGTAGGCCTGGCCTTAGCTTATTCCTTGCTGGCATGGGCTGTGTAGTCCAGGCATTTGGGCCTGCCCCAGGGAGGGGCCACTTCAGAGTAGGGCTGGAAACCTAGGTGAGGCTCAGGGACAGAGTCCCTGGGTGGCTGTGCAGCTGCTTTAGGCCTGGCACCCTATCACTGGCAGCCCCCTCCTCAAAGCCTGTGGGGAAGGAACAGTAGAATTGGAAGCTGGGGATAGAGCGTCAAACCCAGATGGCGCCAGGAGCCAGGCCTGGTCTAACCCGTTTTCCTGCTCCCAGTGCCCCGGGCCGAGACTCCTGCCCACCTGAGTGCCAAGGCCAGGGAGGGGCCTAAGTGACCCATCGCTCCCGTGGGAACCAGGTGGGACTGGTGGCATTCCTGATGACTCAAGGAGGCTGTGCCCATTCTTACTGAGGTGCCCCAGCACCAGCACTCACCTCTCTGCTTACTGCCAGGCTTAGGGAGGCAGTGCTTAGGGAGGCCAAGGAAGTAGGATAAGGTGAGGAGGGACCCCCAAGGCTCCACTCAATTCAGAGGCCTCCAAGCTTATTTCCCTAGTGGATCTAATGACTATTTGTGGAACTGGGAGGGGCCTGGTGACATGGGGAGCCAGTCCCTCCCTTCAGGGAATTCCCAGGGACCAAGGACCCCAGTGGTTTGACATGTTGCCAGGTATCCCATGCCTTCTGCATCTGTCGTGTTCACCTTTTCCTGCTTGGATGTGTGCATTCCTCCCCTAAGGAAACTGGGGAGAACTTCTGCCCACTTCTCTGAATTTCTTTCTCCATCTGGATGTTTCTCCCATCCCTGCAATGGCTCAGCACCACCATGGAGGGCTTTAAGACCAACACTTTGATGGTGACTGGAGAGGCAGGTGGGGATTACAAGGGACCGAGCATCTGCTTCTGTGTCCCATAGAAGGATTAAGGGAGTATGAGGCACAGCCATGCTGTCTGGGCACTATGCCCACTACTCTGCCTAACACACGAAGGGGGCAGCGGTGCCAGGATGAGGAAGTTGGGGCTGGTTGGCATGATAGTACGTGGAGCCTTGGTGTGGAGTCTCTTAGCTCCCCGATCTGTTGTATCACGTTGTTGGGGACCTAAATGGCCGGTAATACTGTAGAGGGAGCATGTGCCTGTGTGTCTGTCTGTCTGTCTGTCTGGGGGGCAGGGAGTGAGGGAAGGAAGAGCTTGAGATGGCTGGGGTCAACCAAGACTGACATGCAAGCCCAACACACAAGCAGCCTAGCTTTTCTACGTGTGTGCCGCCTGCCTGTGCGCCACGGAATTGTGCGTGCCCATGCACGAGGTCTCCACACACGCGTCTGTGAGGTCAGGTCCTGTCCGACTGTCCGTGGGGAGGCCCGGCAGCGGCAGGAAAGCATGCCAGGAGAGGGAAGGGATCCCTGCCACACTCACCCTTCCCTTCCCCTGTCACTACCCTGGGTGGGGGGGGGATGCTGAGGGAGGGACGGAGGAAATCCGGGCCCGGGTCTGGGAGTCGCGGAGGCCTGCGCCGTTTCTGTGGCAACCGAAGCGTACGTTCCCCTCTCCCCCGCCCTTCGGTGTGGAGGCAGGCGGGCTTCCGTGAGCCTTTGCTGCCCTCTGGTGGCCCCGGGAGAAGGACGGGACATGGCGTGGGCCGGGAAGGCCCGCGTGGGGCTGGCGGCAGTGGGACGAGGGCGGGCGTCTGACCCGCTTCCTCTCCCCCGCAGCCTGCGACGAGAGGGCTACACGGTGCAGGTGAACGTCAACGACTACCTGGACATTTACTGTCCTCACTACAATGGCTCGGGGGTGGGCCCCGGGGCGGGCCCGGGCCCCGGGGGCGGGGCGGAGCAGTACGTGCTGTACATGGTGAGCCACGCCGGCTACCGCACCTGCAACGCCAGCCAAGGCTTCAAGCGCTGGGAGTGCAACCGCCCGCACGCCCCCCACAGTCCCATCAAGTTCTCGGAGAAGTTCCAGCGCTACAGCGCCTTCTCGCTGGGCTACGAGTTCCACGCCGGCCACGAGTACTACTACATCTGTGAGTGACGGCCGGGGGTGGGGCGGGGACGTGAGTGACTGGAGGTCTGGGGCCGAGGGGGCGGGACTGGGGCGGGGCCGAAGGGTGAGTGACAGAAGGACTGGGCAAGAGGGGGCCGGAGGGGCGTGGCCTGGGGAGAGTGACAAGAGGACTGGGCCCGAGGGTGCGGGGCTGGGGCGGGGCCAGGAGTGAATGATAGGCCTGGGACCCGAGGAGCGGGGCGGGGTCTAAGGATGTCCGTGAGGGCCGGGGGTGGGGCCAGGGGCGGGGGCTAATAGTTTGTGAGGGCAGGGGGTGGGACGGGGGTGGGGCCTAAAGGAAGGAGAGAGCCTGGGGTTGGGGTCTCGGGGGCCGGGGCGGGGCCTACAGCGCGTCCGCGAGAGCGGGCCAGTGGGTGGGGCGGGGGTGGGGCCAAGGTTCCGGGAGGGCCGGGTAGAGGTGGGCCAAAAGGCTAGCGTGGTGGGAGTGCAGGCCCGATAGTGGGGCCCGCGTCCCTGCACGTGACACTGGGGTGCGGCCTCGGGGCTCCGGCTCCGGACGGGGTTGGTGACAGTCCGACCCCCGCGGGGTCGCGGGGTCACGGCTTCGGTGAGGGATGTTCCGGGACTGGAGCTCGAGGCTCAGGGTCCCTTGAGGGCTGGCGGCGGAGCCCCGTGACCCGTGTCCAGGGTGGGGATCCTGCCAGACGCGTAGGGGCGTGACCTCCAAGAGCGCCGCTCAGGCCCCGTCTCGTCCCCAGCCACGCCCACCCACAGCCTGCACTGGAAGTGCCTGCGGATGAAGGTGTTCGTCTGCTGCGCCTCCAGTGAGTCCCCTCGGCGCCCGGCCGCGACCCCGTTCTCGGCTCCCTGCTTCGGGGCTCCCCTGGCTCCCGGGGGCGGTGGGGGGGTGCAGGAGCGGGGACTTACTCCCCAGCCGTAGCGGGGGTGGGCGGGTCCTGGCCCTGACTGTCCCCCCCTCCTGTCTCCCACCCGCACCCCGCCCCGCAGCATCGCACTCCGGGGAGAAGCCGGCCCCCACCCTCCCCCAGTTCACCATGGGTCCCCAAGTGAAGATCAACGTGCTGGGTGAGTCTGCGCAGCGCCCTCTGGTGGCCACTGCTGGAACCGCAGCCCCCTCCCCGGTGCCTGCTCACCTCGCATGCCTCCCCGGGGCACGGATCCCTCCCCATCCCCACCCCCGCCCCGTGGGTGGTCCCGTCCTGGCTCCGCTGCTGCTGCCGCCGCCGCGTGCCCCACCCGCGCGCGCAGCCCAGCCCTCACCACCCTCTCTGTTCATCTGCCCGCAGAGGACTTTGAGGGAGAGAATCCCCAGGTGCCCAAGCTGGAGAAAAGCATCAGCGGGACGAGCCCCAAGCGGGAACACCTGCCCCTGGCGGTGGGCATCGCCTTCTTCCTCATGACGCTCTTGGCCTCCTAACTCTGCCCCCTCCCTCAGCTGGGAGACGTGGGGCTGGCAAAGGGTGGGGAGACTCTGTCTGGCCTCTCCGAGGGAAGCCTGGGTGTGGGGCTAGACCCCTTCTCCGATGGCTGGGAGTGTGGTCTGCAGCATACATCCGTGCCCATCCCCTTCGCCCTCTCGCTCCCCATGTAGGGCACAGTAGTGGGCCAGACACAAGGACGGCCACGGTCCCGGGTGGCCTTCTGGCTCCGGTACCTTTCCCTGGTACCCTCCCTTGTTGTCACCACCAGAGACCTAGAGAGCCAGTCCAAGTGTGGGAGGCACCCCCATCATCTCTTCTAGGGGTGGACACAGGGAGAGGACTAGATGGGCGAGGGGGTGGCAGCACCTACTGCCCCCTTTCCCCTGTTTACAGCAATAAGCACGTCCTCCTCCCACTCCCGCTCCCAGGATTTCAGTTTGGATTGGATCCAAGTTTACAAGCAGACACCCCTGGGGGGGGCGGGCAGGGGACAAGGTGACAAAGGGTGGGCATTGGGGTGCCGGCAGGCATGTACAGACTCTATATCTCTATATATAATGTACAGATGGACAGACTCCCTCTCTCCCCAACCCCCTGCCCTCCTTGACCTCCTTTCCAGCTTCAGACCCCTTCCCCACCAGGCTAGGCCCCCCCACCGGGGGACCCCCTGGCCCCTCTTTTGTCTTCTGTGAAGACAAGACCTATGCAACGCACAGACACTTTTGGAGACCGTGAGACAACGACGCCCTGTCCCCTCCAGCCCCCAGCCAGGACCCAAACCCACAACCTCGCCCTGCCCTCCCTCTGTGGCCCCACCCATCCTCCTGGGCCTTTTTCAAGTGCTTTGGCTGTGACTTTCATACTCTGCTCTTAGTCTAAAAAAATAAACTGGAGATAAAAATAACAAAGTGTGTGTGATTCCAGGGGCCATTGCCCTTCTGGACACTGGTTATACTCCACAGGTCATGGGGCTGCTGGGGTGGGCTCTGGGGCCCAAGGGTTAACTGAGTGCCATGGGTCTCCCTTGAGGAGGCAACTGTGTGTGGAAGGAGCAACAGGGAGCAGTCACGCAGGCCCGGCTGCCTTTAGGCAAGTCAAGCACCCTCCTCAAAGCTCACATCCTACTCAGAACTTGAGCTGGGCTACACCTGTCTCGGCTGCTATAAGGAAATGGCAGAGGAAGCACCCAGCTCAGGATGGTGTCCCCTTCCTTCCCATCCCACTCTGCAATCAGGGTATTGATTGGGGTCTATGGGCTTCGGGAGGTTGTGAACCTAGATAGGAAGACCATGACATCTTTGTTTTCACTCACCTGTAACTGAAATTAAACATCCTCTTACGAAAAAAAATAAAATAAAATAAAATAAATAAAATAAAATAAAATAAAATAAAATAAAGTAAAATAAAATAAAATAAAATAAATAAATAAATAAAATAAACATCCTCTTACGGCCTTGGGCAACAAGCCAAAATAGTTTTCAGAGGGCTTGTGTCTTTTTACCCAACAGAAATCACAGATGTTTTCAGGCTGTATTATAGTCTTTGAAGATCTTGCAAAACACCATTTGCTCTCATCACTACTTCGAAAGGACCGTAGTTGTTAGACTTTCCTTATTTTTTTTTATATTTTATTTATTTATTCATGAGAGACTCAGCGAGGTAGAGACACACAGGCAGAGGGAGAAGCAGGCTCCATTCAGGGAGCCCGATGTGGGACTCGATCCTGGGACTCTGGGATCATGCCCTGAGCCAAAGGCAGATGCTCAACTGGTGAGCCACCCAGGCATCCCAGACTTTCCTTATTTTTAATGTGTTAATAAAGAAGTAGATATATTACAATACAAAAAAATGTAAATGTTTTGATAACTGTTTCCATATAATTGGTTTCCTTTATAATGCTTTGGTAATTTTATTTTATTCATTTATATAGGTTTTTTTTAAAGATTTTATTCATTTATTTGAGAGAGCACGCAACAGAGAGTATGAGTGGGGGTGAGGGGCAGAGGGAGAAAGAGGCTCCCTGCTGAGCAGAGGGCCCTATGTGGGGTCTCAATCCCAGGACTCTGGGATCACCACCCAAGCTGAAGGCAGACACTTAACCAACTGAGCCACCCAGGTGCCCCTATCTTTATTCGTTTAAAACACTACAGCCAAAGGGCTGGGAGTCGCAGGTGCTGCAGCCACCCATAGCTCCAACACCCTGTATCCGTCCAGAGAGAAGAGGAGACGGAGGACACAAGACAGGAACTCAGGTGAAGCAGTCACATGCTGCTGTCAGGCTGGATGAGGTCTGGGTTGTACAGGTGGTGCCGTGTGGGGGGTGATGACAGGAGGGAGGGGGTGCCTCGTTACTAAGCTGTTACTAAGCTGTACACCCTTGGGACTCCATCCCACCGTAGTTCTCTAACTAGCACTGTGGCAGTCCAGGTCCTGGCTGAGGGCCCCTCCTCTGCCCCTGTGGCTCTTGTGAGCTGCATCCTAAGAATGAGTCCCTCCTTGGTGGCAGGCACTGGGTCTTCTCCTCACTCTACATTCATAAAATATGGGAAATGGAATTTCAGCTGGACCGTGGAGAGTGGGTAGGTTCCTACTGGCGAAGCAGGGAAAAGTTGGGTAGGAGGCAGTGGGGAAAGAACCAGGGCAGCCAGCGCACTGGGGCTCCGGGGCTCCCCACCCAGAGACAAGACCGCAAAGGTAGGCTCAGCCATTCCCACCATTCCATCAACACTTACTGAGCACCTGCTGGGTGCCAGGGTCGAGCCTGGGTACTAGGGATGCAAAGACAGTCTCTGCCTCCAAGGAGCTCATAAGTTAGCATGTGTCCCTATGTGAAGAGGGCTCAGTAACACAGATAGGACAGTATAACCCTGTGTCATATGGTTCAATGCCAGGAGGCTGTGGAGATGTGGAGGGAAACATATCCTCATGCCTGGAGGCACAGGGAAGAGGCTGTGGGAGGAGGGGCACACACAGCTGGGGCCTCACTGGGGAGAGGGGGGAGGGCCAAGGCTGCAGGCTTCTCAAATCCCAGGGCCACAGGGGACAGAGGCTGCTGGTACATGGTGACAGGGAGCGCCTAATGGAGGGCGGGGCACGTGGGAGCAGCTTCCATTTAGTGGATCCATTTACTGAGGATCCACTATGTGTTGGGCACTGCGTCCAGCGTTCTCCATGTGATACAAGCACCAAGCCCTTGGAAGCACAGACGGGGAGACTGAGGCTGCATCCCTCGATTAGAGTCACATGGCCTGGCAGGACCGGCATTTGAAGTGGGTCTGTCACCTCGCTCTGACCACTGGAACCTGCTTCCCATGAATCCTGATTGCTCCCTGCCGCCCTCTCTGCTAAAGCCACTCTGAGTCTTTGCAGGAACACCTCAAAGGACCTGCAATCTGGATTCGGTGAGCCAGTCTGAACTCCACATTTTAAGGACCTAGCAGCCTCCGTCAGGGGAGGCGGTGACTCTTGATCTTGGGGTTGTGAGTTGGGGCCCCATGTCAAGTGTAGAGATGACTTAAATAAATAAAACTTAAAAAAACAAAAAACAAAAAAAAACACCAAAGGACAGGAAAACTAAAGCTCAGAAAAGGTGAGTGAGTTGTCAGACGCTGGGACA
Organism: Vulpes vulpes; assembly: GCF_048418805.1. NCBI lineage: Eukaryota > Metazoa > Chordata > Mammalia > Carnivora > Canidae > Vulpes > Vulpes vulpes. The sequence continues at coordinate 117,989,995 of NC_132792.1, forward strand.
CGGGTGTGCTGAACTCTGTCTCCCGCCATGCTGCCATGCCCCAGAAGAGACTTATGGTGCCCTAGGCACGCAAGGCTGCCATTTGAAACCCCTTAAACCACCCAAGCAGTGAATAAAGAGGAAACAACCCCCCCATGGCTGGGGCTTCAGCGGGGCCTCCTGCCAGGACCCCACCTCAGGCAAGCCTGCTAGGGGGAGGGGGGGGTGTCAATGCCTGGCACAGGGTCCTGCCTAGGGACATCCACGTTGGCACAGTGTCCTGGCTGAGGCAATGCTGAGGGCACAGCAGTGACAGGGCCTGAGGGCAGGGAGGACAAGTGGGAAGGAAGGGGACCCCTGTCCAGACTCGACATCTACTGCTGGGTAGGATAGGGCAAGGGCAGGATATAATACAAAACCAAATATGGGATCTGGGACTGAGTAAGATATTGGGGGACCCTCGGGGTGGGGAGGAGGCAACAGGACCACAGCAGGGGCAGGAATGCTGGCCACCGACCCACCTCCTTTCTCTGCTGCACCAGGCACCTGGGAGCCAAAGCCCTGGGCCTGCAGCAGTGAAGCTCAGTGGGTCATGTGGGCTCCAGATGGGCAGCACGTTGGCCCTGCAGGGTCAGCCTCACTCTGTCTGTCTGTCTCTCTTTCTGGCCACCCCAGCAGGACCTTGGGAGGGGACATAGCAACACACAGGCTGGAATGCCTGGAGCATCATCCCCGGGGGTGAGTAGACACAGACCCTGGTTTGGGAAGTGAGGTCCAGAACCGGCCATGCTGCTCCTCCCAGATGTCAGGTCAGTCTATCCAGGCTGTGGAGACAAAAGGGGAGCAGGACCATTTGTAATCCATACTGGGCTTGTCCCGCGGTTGGGGACCTGCAAGGGTGGGTGCTGGCACCCAAGGCGTGGTAGGGAGGACCTCACTGAAGGGTGCTCTGGGCTCAGCCCTGCCCTTGTGCAGAAGGGTTGAGGTCCCAGCCCACCTGGCATCCCAGCGCTTCTCCTACCCCATTTAGCCTTCTCTCCTTCCCTCCCATTTTAGGTGCTAAGGCCTTGGGGCTAGACCTGTCCTGTCCAGCCAGAGCTACTGGGCCCCAAAGCCTCCCGAGGTCTCCCTCACCCTCCCTGTTCCACCCAGGTGGCAAGCCTTGGGTCATAGGCTGAGCTGGGCTGTAGGGGATGTAGGTTAGGACAGGAGACAGGGGCTGGGATGGGGGATGAGCTAGGTAGGAGGCACAGCTGGCATGAGAGACACACAGGCTGGGGAGCTGAGCCCCTGAATGGACTGGGGAGCATGGGGCACAGGGAATAGCACAGAGCACCAGGGTCAGGCCAGCTGGGGCAGCCAGGGATGGGCCCTGGGATGGGCCCTGGGAAGGTCTGGACTCCTGTGCCTTGGCCCCCGGGGTGAGGCAGACAGGGCCCCTCCCCCAGAGGGTCAGGGCCAAGCTCCTGGCTTTCACCAGAGTGTCTGGCTTGGGGCAATTATAGGACTGTCACCAAGCCTGGCTATACAAGGGAGAATGAACCAGCCCAGAGACCTGAGCTAGGCTCAAGTGGCCTGAGATCCCCCACGTGGGTCCTGAGAACAGCTGGGGCCTCACATTCTTGCTCACACACACTTTTGTTCCCTTGAACCCACACCCACTGCGTGGTCAAACTCACTGCTCTGGGAAGGGGGCTGGGGCTACGGTCCCAAAGGGCCCTTGGAAAGGAAGGCAGGGGCTTTGTTTACACAGCTGAAGTGGAAGGGGCCTCCCTGGGCCAGAGGGAGCTGCCCCCTCCCCCACAGGAGCAGAGCCACTGACACACTCTCCTTCACACCCCTGCACACACTCAGGCATGCTGGCGTGTGTGCTCCAAAGGCTTCAGAGCCACACTGACAGAGTCAGGGGCTTTTGCATGCAGAGGAGCATCATGCTGATGCCTCCAAACCTGAGCCCACACACAGGCAGGGAGCTTGCAGGTCCCGAGCCACACCTACACCCAGGGTCACACGGGGTGATGCACTTGAGGGCTGGCATCCAGCAGTGATGGTCCTGGCTACACAAACAGGGTTTTGTGCTGGGAAGAGCATCCGCCAAACCGACTGGACAAGGTCTGGAGTCTGGGAAGGTCCAGGGAAGGGAGGAGGTGGGCTTGTGGGTACTGCCCCATTCCCACCCTGTGGAAACCTACAGGTCGGGCCAACAGCCACATGGAACACCAAACCACCAGTGGAGCTCTGAGGATTTACCCCCTGCTATGCACACACAGGGTGACACAGGGGCTTCTCGCTCACATCTACATGCACAGAGACACGAGTCCATAATTGCTCCAGACACAGTCCCTCCCAGGGACAGCCAGCGCCCCTCACCCCCACCATATGCTGAGTAAAGGAGAGGTGAGCTCGGGACCAGACAGACTCCGTGACCATGCCCTAGACATGCTTGCACACATGGGTGCACACACACAGACCCAGCATGGAGCCTGGGGGAGAAACTCGGGGAGAGACCAGCAGAGCCTGCCTCATTTCCCTGGGACCATGTCTGGGCAGACCCCTGGGCCCAGCTCTGGGCACGGAGGGTGATTGTCGTCTGTGTCCTGAGGCCTGCCACTGGGGTGCCGTTCCAGGTCTAAGAGGACCTGGTTTGGCAGTGGGAAAGGGCTGCTCGGAGAGCCCCTAGGAAGACCCCTAAAACCAGCCGGCCTCGGGAGCATTCTAAGCCCACCCGAGCCCTGTGCCAACCCAGAATGAAAGGGCTGTGTAGCTGGGCCTGTGGGGAGGGCCGAGAGGGGCCAGGAGGGAAGATGGCCAGTGGAGGGGCACGTGCCCGAAAGGTAGAAGCCACTGTGTCCACGGTTCATAAGGGCACGAGCAGCCCCAGATACAGCCCACCTGCAGCAGGACACACCCTGCACACCAGACGCCCTTCTGCCCACACCCTCTTTGAGCACGATTTTGTGGTGCCCACATGTTTGCGCACAGCAAATGTGCGGGTGTGGATGCGTGCGCGTGCATGTCTGCGCGTGCGTGTCCAGGTGCGTGTCTAGGTGCATGTGTGCGCGCGTGTCCAGGTGGGTGCCCGCTGGTGCTGTCACCTGTGGGACACAGGTGGCTAGGAAACAGGGAGCGCCTTGGGAGCTGGGGAGAGCCAGGAAGCCAGGGAGACTAGGGCCGCCCAGAGGCTTAGAAGCGGCAGGTTCTCCTTTAGCCAAAGTACTTAAGCAGAGACGTGAGTTAAAGACAGACGGGATTGAGTGTCAGATGGTGTCAGGAGAGGAAGCTCTCTCCCAGCTGTTTATTCTGCCCCCACACCTGGAGGCCCTGTGTGCGTGCTGGGCAGCTGACGGGGCCCCTGCGGGTGCCTGTGACCCGGACTGTATTTTATCTCCGTTAGTAGGTTATGAAGCTAAACTTCAGAAACTTTTCTTGGGATCCCTGGGTGGCTCAGCGGTTTAGCACCTGACTTCGGCCTAGGGTGTGATCCTGGAGTCCCAGGATCGAGTCTCAGGATCGAGTCCCACATCGGGCTCCCTGCATGGAGCCTGCTTGTGTCTCTGCCTCTCTCTCTCTCTCTGTGTGTGTCTCTCATGAATAAATAAATAAAATATTAAAAAAAAACTTTTTCTTGTGGTTCCTCTCGGACAACAGAATGCATCTTTAACTGACAATAGCACTTTTCTTGCGGTGTAAGCACCTAACTTCCATTTCCGCCTCCAGCCTTCCTGTTTTTGCTGTCTTGCATTGGATTTCTACACATCAGATGAGTCCACACACAAAATTCTTGCTTGAATCCCTCAACCATCACTTTTTTTTCTTTTTTCTTTTTTTTTTTTATTCATGAGAGACACAGACTTAGAGAGAGAGGCAGAGACACAGGCAGAGGGAGAAGCAGGCTCCTCACAGGGAGCCCGATGTGGGACCCAATTCCGGAACCCGGGATCACAACCTGAGACAAAGGCAGGCACCCAACCGCTGAACCATCCAGGCATCCCTCAACTATCACTTAAAGAGAATTTTATCTTATTTTAGGTAGGCTCCATGTCCAACGTGGGGCCCTAGCTCACCACGACAAGATCAAGAGTTGCGTGCTCCACTGACTGAGCCAATCAGTTGCCCCTCTATTCTCTCTTTTTTAAAAATTTATTTATTTATTTGAGAGAGATAGCACGAGCAGGGGGAGAGGCAGAGGAAGAGGGAGAAACAGACCCCTGCTGAGCAGGAGTCCAAACTGGATTGGGGGAGGGGACTCGATCTCATAACCCTGAGATCCTGACCTGAGCCAAAACTGAGAGTCAGACACATAAACCTACTGAGCCAGTTATTTAAAATAAGAAAACAGTCTTTTATTTTTAAAAGATTTTATTTATTTATTCATGAGAGACACAATGAGACATAGAGACATAGGCAGAGAGAGAAGCAGGTTCCATGCAGGGAGCCCGATGCAGGACTTGATCCCAGGACTCCAGGATGATGCCCTGAGCCAAAGGCATATGCTCAACCACTGAGCCACCCAGGCTTTCTGAAAAGAAGTCTTTTACGGTTAAGCACATATTTATCATTTCTGGTATAGAAATGATAAATATCATTGATATTTATCAATGATATCAATGATAAAAATCATCATTCCTTTGTATAGATGGGTATTTCCATCTGGTATGGGTTCTTTTTTTAAATTTTATTTATTTATATATTTTTTAAAGATTTATTTTTATTTATTCATGATAGACATAAAGAGAGAGAGAGAGGCAGAGACACAGGCAGAGGGAGAAGCAGGCTCCATGCCGGGAGCCTGATGTGGGACTCGATCCCGGGACTCCAGGATCACGCCCTGGGCCAAAGGGAGGCGCAAAACCGCTGAGCCACACAGGGATCCCTGATATGGGTTCTCTTCTGCTTGAGGGACTTATATTTTTTCCTCAGGGTGCAGGCCTCTTTATGGTGATGGCTTCTTTCAGATTTTGAATGTCTGAATGCATCTTCACTTCATCTTTGGTTTTGAAAACTATCTCCCCTGAATGCTAGGTTATCTTTAGTGCTATAAAGTATTGCTCCACTGTATCCCGCCTTCCACTGTTTTGTTTTGTTTTTATTATTTTTAAAGATTTTATTTATAATTTCTATACCTCACAAGGGGCTCCAATTCAGGACCCCAAGATCAAGAGTTGCAGGCCCACCTGCTGAGCCAGCCAGGAGCCCCTGGGATTCCATTGTCTTGGAAGAGAAGTCTGTGGCTCCTTTTCCTCTATGGGCATGTGGCTTCCCTCTAGGGGCTCTTAAAATCCTCTCCTTCTTGGGACAACTCGGTGATTGAGCAACTGCCTTCAGCCCAGGGTGTGATCCTGAAGTCCTGGGATGGAGTCCCACATCGGGCTCCCTGCATAGAGCCTGCTTCTCTCTGCTTATGTCTCTGCCTCTCTCTGTGTGTCTCTCATGAATAAATAAACAAATATATAAAAACTTAAAAAAAATTATTCTCTCCTTCTCACCACTGCTCAGCACTGCCTGAGGCAGATGGTGATGTGTCTTCAGGTTTCTTGTACTTAGGTCTGTGGGGCTTCTTGGATATATGGCTTTATAGTTTTCATCACAATTGGAAAGTCTTTTGGCCATTATTTCTTTAAATACTTTCCTCTCCCCATATTCCTGGGTCTCCAAACACCATCTGTGGCTCACAGATTTCTCCTTCTACCCCCTCCTCCTCCCTTTCCTCCCTTCCTTTTCCTCTCTCCCTGCTTTTTTTCCTCCTCCTTCTTGTCTTTTCCTGTTTTATTTTAGATAGTTTCTATTGCTAAGTCTTCAAGTTCACTCATCTTTTTTCTCCAGCATCTAATTTGCTTTTAATTCCACCCAGTATACTTTTCATCTCAGACCCTGTAATTCCCATCTCCAGAAGTTCAGCTGGCATCTAATTTTACAACTTGCACATCTGTCCCTATCATGTTTATGTGTTTCTTTATCTTCTTGAACATATAGAATATATTTAATAATAGCTATTTTATAAAGTTTTTTAAAGATTTTTTACTTATTTATTTGAGAGACAGCACAAGGAAGGGGAGGGACAGAAGGAGAGGGAGAAGCAAACTCACCACTGAGCAGGGAGCCAGATGTGGGACTCGATCCCAGGACCCCGAGACCATGCCCCAAGCTGAAGGCAGACGTTTCACCGACTGAGCCACCCATGGGCCCTCATAATAGCTGCTTTAAAAGGGTCTTTCCACTCTGGCTGATGGGAGCACAAAGCATTCCAGGCCCTGTCTAAGCTGAAGATTGTCCCTTTCGTGCATCTGGTTCTTCCCTACATGCAAGCACTGGGCGGCTGGGGCCCTGAGGAGGCTCCTCCTTCTGCAGCCTGCTCCTCCCCGGGGCTCTGTCTGCACCCTGCCCACTGTGGCCCCCAGGATTCCCACCCCCTTTCCAGCTGGGAGGTTCCCGGGCTCAGCCAGCTTGGAAATTCTCAGTAGGTGTGGGCAATTTTAGGACCCACTTCATTCATTTCTTCTGTCTCAGAGATCACTGTCCTGCTCCACCCTTTGTCCAATGTCTGAACCTCACTGTTTCTTATGGTCTGTCTGGGTTTTTGGTTGTTTGATGTGAGAGGGTAGAAGGCAGGTAGTCCCGTTACTCCACCATGGCCAGAATCAAGTCCATCTATGAATTCAGAAGAGACTTCCCTCCAAGTAGGGCTTTTTCTTTCAGAAAGACCTGCTGGGGGATGCCTGGGTGGCTCAGCAGTTGAGCGGCTACCTTCGATCCAGGATATGATCCTGGGGTTCCGGGATCCAGTCCCACATGGAGCCTGCTTCTCTCTCTGCCTGTGTCTCTGCCTCTGGGTGTGTGTGTGTGTCTCTCTCTCATGAAGAAAGAAAGAAAGAAAGAAAGAAAGAAAGAAAGAAAGAAAGAAAGAAAGAAAGAAAGAAAGAAAGAAAGAAAAGGAAAAAAGAAAAGAAAAGAAAAGAAAGAAAAGAAAAGAAAAGAAAAGAAAAGAAAAGAAAAGAAAAGACAAAACCCGCTGGATTAAACCATAAGGGGGTGCCTGATTGGCTCAGTCCACAGAGGGTGCCACTCTTAATCTCAGGATCCTGAGCTCAAGCCCCACATTGGTCGTGGACTCTACTGTAAAAAAAAAAAAAAAAAAGAAAAGAAAAGAAAAAGAAAAAAGGAAATGAAAAGACCTGCTGAAGCTTCTTCAATCTTTTAACCCTTTCTTGGCACAAAAAACTAGCACAAACACCCCTGTCTGTAATATCCCTCAATGGAAAAAAAAGAGCTTGGGACGCCTGGGTGGCTCAGCACTTGAGCGGTTGAGCATCTGCCTTCGGCTCAGGGCATGATCCTGGAGTTCTGGAATTAAATCCTGCATCAGGCTCCTGTAGGGAGCCTGCCTGCTTCTGCCTCTCTCTCTGTGTCTCTCATGAATAAATAAATAAATCTTCTTTTTCTTTCTTTTTTTTAAGATTTTATTTATTTATTTATTTATTTATTTATTTATTTATTTATTATCTATCCATGAGAGACAGAGAGAGAGACACACACACAGGCAGAGGGAAAAGCAGGCTCCATGAAGGGAGCCCGACATGGGACTCGATCCCAGAACCCCAGGATCACACCCCCAGCCGAAGGCAGGCACTAAAATGCTGAACCACCCAGAGATCCCCTAGATAAATAAATCTTAAAAAAAAAGAAAAAGAAAGAAAGAAAGAAAGAAAGAAAGAAAGAAAGAAAGAAAGAAAGAAAAAAGAAAAAAAGAAAAAAAGAAAAAAAGAAAAAGGGCAGCCCCGGTGGCCCAGCAGTTTAGCACTGGCCTTCAGCCAGAGGTGTGATCCTGGAGACCCAGGATCGAATTCCAAGTCAAGGTTCCTGCATGGAGCCTGCTTCTCCCTCTGCCTGTCTCTCTCTCTCTCTTTCTCAGTCTGTCATGAATAAATAAAATCTTTAAAAAGAATAAAAAGAAAAAAAGAAAAAGAAAAATGAGCTTTACATGGCCACATATATGCCATCTCTTTTAATTGTATTTAATTAATTTTATCACAGTAATACAGCACTTGGTTTAAAAAGCCAAATAGTGAAAGAGGACATCAGCCACCTTCATCCCAACCTCAGTCTGTACTTTCTAATTGATAATGTTCTCCTTTCCAGCATGTCTCTAAATTAGGCCAAAGACCCCACGGGCAAAGCATCCCATGCTGTGGACCAGAACTACTTGTCAAGCAAAAAGGACTGTCCTGACCCCCAAACAGCGATTGACTTGACCTTTCCTGCCCACCTGCATGTGCCCCCTGATTTGTTCCACATTTTTCTTGTACAAACCCAGAAGTATTCCAGTCTTTGAGTCACTAGTCCACTGTCCTCCAGAAGCTGGCCTCACCGAAATAAATTCCCTTCCTGTGTCACTACCACTCGTCTCTCTGCCTTTGGATTTTGTCAGCAAGAGTGGCGGGACTGGTCCATTTGTGCCCTCGTGCCCCTGTGCCCTTGTGCTCCAGCTACAATGGGACAAAATAGCTCAGATGAACAGTGACAGCTCCTGCCACACCACTCCCCCACTCCCCATCTCAGTTCCCAGAGGCAGCCTATGAACCTTCTAGTTGGGTCCTCTGATGTTTACTTTCATATTTTTTTTTATTTTAATGATTTATTATTTACTTATTTAAGCAGGGAGCCTGATGCGGGGCCCCATCCCAGGACCCTGGGATCATGCCCTGAGCTGAAGGCAGACACTTAACACACTGAGTCACCTAGACGCCCCTACCTTCATATTTCTAGATAATCGAATTTTACCTGGTACTGTGTTCTTTTCTTTTCCTTTTTTTCTTCCAATTTTAGACTTTCTAGAGAAATTGATGGACTTCCTCTCATGAAGGTTAGGATCTAGCTCTCTGTGTCCTGTCCCTTCAGTGAATGAACACACACACCCTTTGCCTCTGCCTTCCCAATACATTTAAATCCAAAATTTTGGTTAAATCAATACTTAGCATTAGATTGTTATGAAACTATAAAAATTATTCATAATTGAGCCATGTTATATACTATTATCCACTCTCTTTCTTCAAACACTTTTCCAGTTCCCTTGTAGTTAATAATTATCTGGAAAGACCAACAACCCAATAGAGAAATGGCCAAAGAATGTAAATATTTCACAGAAAAGAAATGCAAATGGCTCTTAAATTTTTTAAAAGATGCTCAGTCTCACACATAAGAGAAATGAAAATTAAAACTACATCGAGATGACATTTCTCATTTGTTAGCTTGGCAAAAATCCAGAAGTTTACAACACAGTCTGTTATGAGGCTTCAGGGAACAGGTGCTTTCATATATTGCCAGAAGGAAGGCAAAACAGCACACAGGCATGGAGGGGACCTGGAGACATCAGACACGATTACAAAGGCAGGTGCTCTCTGGCCCAGCAGCCCTACCTCGGGGAATTTGTCCTGCAGCTGTATCTGCACACATTGGAAACGATGGATGTACACAGTTATTCACTGTGGCGTTCACTTACAATAGCGAAGCCCTGGGAGAAACCCAAGTGTCTTTCTATTGAGAGTTGGTCAAATCAACTACTTTATGTCCACACAGTGAAACATGAGACCACTAGACAAAAGAAGAGAAGCTCTCCGTGGAAGGACAGCCAGGATATACCATTAAGTGGAGGCAGCAAAGTGCAGAAGTGTACATAGAATGCAGGAAAAGGTATGCCTGGCTGGCTCAGTATGAAGAGGAGAGACTCCCGATCTTGGGGTCATGAGCTCACACCCCATGATGGGTGTAAAGATTAGTTGCTGTTGTTGTTGTTGTTTTTAAGATTTTATTTATTTATTTATTCAGGAGAGACAGAGAGAGAGAGAGGCAGAGACACAGGCAGAGGGAGAAGCAGACTCCCTGCGGGGAGCCCCATGTGGGACTCCATCCTAGGACCCCAGGATCACACCCTGAGCCGAAGGCAGATGCCTAACCACTGAGCCACCCAAGTACTCCTAAAAATAAGACCTTTTTAAAAAGTCTGTCTTGGGCAGCCTGGGTGGCTCAGTGGTTTAGTGCCACCTTCAGCCCAAGGCCTGATCCTGGAGACCAGGGATCAAGTCCCGAGTTGGGCTCCCTGCAGGGAGCTTGTTTCTCCCTCTGCCTGTGTCTCTGCCTCTTTCTCTGTGTGTGCGTGTGTCTCTCATGAATAAATAAACAAAATCTTTTTTAAATTTTTAAAAAATTGGGCAGCCCTGGTGGCCCAGAGGTTTAGTGCCACCTTTGGCCCAGGACATGATCCTGGAGACCCTGGATCGAGTCCCACATTGGGCTCCCTGTATGGAACCTGTTTCTCTCTCTGCCTGTGTCTGCCTCTCTCTCTCTTTCTTTCTCTGTCTCTCATGAATAGGTAAATAAAATCTTTTAAAAAATTTTTAAAAATTAAAAAAATGTCTCTGGGATGTTGTATATAAAATAGGATGGAATGCAGAGCTGAGGCCTGATTCAGGTGTGGGACAGTAGACCTGACAAGATGTGCAGAGGATGGGGTGGCAGGTGAGAGAAAGGAGGTCAAGGATGACTCCTGGGTTTTGGCAATTAGGCGGTTCCATCTTCTGAGAAGGGAGGCAGTAGTGGAGGCTTAGGGTAGAAACCAAGAAGAAGTTCGGGCTGGTGAGAAGTGCAGGATGCAGGTCTCATAAGCATGAAGACCAGGGTGCTGTATAGGCTACACAAACATTTGTGATTCCTCAGTTTACAAATGGCATTGACAGCAGGGAGCTCTCAGGGGAGTGGGTAGGCTCCTCTGAGGGGGAGGTTTGCAGGGGCTGCAGGAAACACCTGCAGGGCTTCTCGCCTAGGCTCCCTTCTCCCAACCCCAGCCCCATTTGCAGCACAGCCTACAAGCAACCAGGTGGTGCCTTGCACTTTGCTTCTGCATCCTGAACTCTCCCTGGGTTCTGCAGGAGCCGCACACCCACCCTAGAGCTGCCTCCTCCCCCAAAGATGAGCCCCACTCCCCAGCTGCTTCCACCTTCCAAAGCGTGTTAGGCCCCTCTGTGATGTGGCCCCTTCTCTCATCCCCGGGAAGCGCACTATCATTACACCATGATTCACACTCCTTGTGTTGTGGTTTTGAGAAATAGATATGTGTGATTAACCTCTTTTTTCCCCAAGTCTCTTGAATGACAGGCTCTGAGTGTCACCACGGACAGAGCTGAAGGTCAAAGTTGGACAGACCTACTTCACGTCCCAGGGTTTTGGGCCTTGAAAGGCTTCCAAGTCCCTCCCAGGTCCTCTTGGCAGTGGAGGTGACACCTGCTCCTCAGTTACTGAAAGAAGAGGCTGGTTCTCTTTCCCTCTCCTACCTCCTTATAGAACCAAGTCCCCAGAACACACATATATTCAGATGGGAATCCAAGTAAACAGAAGGGGGCTGAGGAGAAAGAGGCGGCCAGCCTCTCAGGAAGCAGGCTCACCCTGCAGCCCGCGCTTGAGGGCCACATCCTCTCCTGCACATAGAGCTGCCCCTCTGTCCTGCAGACCCCAGTGCTTGGTCTAACTTCACAGCACAAGCAAGGAAGTCATGTTAATCTGATAACTAAGGTCCAAACTACAGCAGCAGCTCCATTTCTATTTGGTGGCCACAAACCCACTGCACCTCACCGCCCCTCACCCCACCCCACCCCCAGCTCAGGTACTTCATGTCTAGGTGAGAAACATCCACAGACACAACGTATCAGATACCGCTACTCAGTTATGCCTGACATCCTCCCCAAAAAAGGACCCCAGATTCTTCAGTAGATTCCCAAAGTTAAACCATAGGAATACCCAAATCCTGGCGGGCACCAGTTCCCTGTCACGTGCCCCATACACCTGTGCGTCTGACACCCTATCCCAGGTCCTGCCAGAGAGGACTTTGCTCAAGGACGAGTTTTACAACACATTAAACAGCAATGCTAGATTTATCCACATATTAGAGCAAAGAACACTTTAGAAGTTTCTGGAAGTTTAGAAACTGTTTTGTTCCTGTTCTAAAGCCCCTATCTTTGTCATGCTGTTTAGGACTCAGGAAACAGAACTCAGTCCCATGGTCCCCAAAACAATCCCCTACTCCTTTAGAACATCACTGTCCTCAGGCACCTGGGTGGTTCAGTTGATTAAACATTCAACTCTCGGTTTCAGCTCAGGTCATGATCTCAAGGTCCTGGGATTGAGCCCCTTGACAGTTTCACACTCATTGTAGAGTCTTCTTAAAAGACTCTCCCTCTCCCTCTGCCTCCACCCTCCACTCCCCCATCTCTCTCAAATAAATAAATCTTAAAAAAAAAAAAAAAAAGAACCTCACTCTCCTTAACCAAAGCCACACCCTGAGGTGTTACACCCTGTCCCTGCCCACCCTGGGCAACAGGGTGCGGGTCTGGACTCCCATCCTGCTCCCTTGGACCTGAAGTGTGATGCTACCGACTACCCGCTGGGGGGCACTGACCCTCCTTTGGTCCCTATGAGGACACGCATTCCAGCCTTATAAGGTTATGGTGAGGGTGTGTAAAGCTCCTACGTGACAGAAGCTCAACGAGTGGTCAGTTACTAATCATAAGGAAAAGTGGTGCTACTTCCTGGATGTCAGGCAGGTGTCAAAGTCCTGAAGGAGCCACAGGGGTTCAGAGAGCAGAGGTGTCCTGAGTTCACTAGGAAGGCTCTGTGGAGAAAGTGGGACTCAACAGAATAGTCAGTTAAACAACAGAACTCTCCACTGAGTCTGAGTTTCAGATTACAATGAATACTTTAGTATAAGTATGTCCCCAATACTGCATAGGACATCCTCATACTAAAATAGTATTCATTGTTTATCTGAAATTCAAATTTAACTGGGTATGCCCTATTTTCATTTGCTAAATCTGGTAAGCCTAAACTCAAGTTTAGCCCACATGGGCAGGGAGTAGGGGACCCGCCAGGCTTAGAGGAGAAAACAGCACGCAGGCACACTTACACCTGTCGGTTGCTGTGCGGGGCACTTGCCTAGAGCATCATGCACCCCTGGGAGGTATTTATTGTTCCTTACATTTCACGAGCACAGTGAGGCTCAAGACTACTGCTAGTTGGTACTTAAACCCGCAGCCTTCCTGGCTCCTAAGCCCTCGGTTGCCCCCCTAAAAGCAAGCAGGAAGGCAAGAACAGCACCTCCTGCAATGCCCATGCCAGGCCTCTGCCCTGGCTCTGCTTCAGTGCAGCCTCACCACTGGCCACCAAGGAGCCAATAACTGTTGTCATTGTTGTAATTTCTTCTTGAGGGTGGAACAGTTAGACTTCTAGATTGCCAATGCCTTCAACATTGGCATTTTACCAGGCTGCGTTTTGAGCACCAGTGAATGTTCCTCCCATGCTTGGTTTCAGGTTCCATGATATCAACCCCCAAGACCACCACAAACGACAGTGCCCCATGGCCCACATGAGCATCCTTCATCATTCGGGGGCCAGGACAAGTCCTGACAAAGACAGACTTACCACAGGTCATCCTGTCCCCCAATGAATGCTATCCCCAGACTAAGGATTTCCCAACAAGCTAGACAGTAGGATTAGAGATGTCAGAACTATAATAAAATAAAACCATATTTTCTTCTAATTATATCTTGAGTTCCACTAACTCTATTTTTTTTTAAGATTTTATTTATTTCTGAGAGACAGAGAGAGAGAGAAAGGCAGAGACATAGGCAGTGGGAGAAGCAGGCTCCATGCAGGAAGCCCAATGTGGGACTCCATCCCAGATCCCGGGATCACGCCCTGAGCCAGAGGCAGACGCTCAACCGCTGAGCCACCCAGGCATCCCTAGTTCCACTAATTCTAAATTCAGCTCAACTTTATGTCCCGTCCACTGAGGCAGAGTTCAAGGACAATGAAATTAAAAAAAAAAAAAAAAATCCTAAAGTGTAAGGACTTTTATCAAATTAGGTCTGCGCCAATGCAGGGGCTCTCTTGTCTGCAAAGCCATCATCTTAGAAAGCCCAATAGTTTAACTTAACAAACCTGGACCAAGAGCCCACTGTGGGCACAGACTGTCAATGCCCAGCTCTGGTCCTCAAAGCAGATGCGACAGGGAACTCGCACAAGTTGAGCTGGGTATCAGAAGGGAGGGGGACAAAGTGAAGTTTGTGAAAAACGAAATGTGGGGGGGCCCTGAAGAGGGCCAGATGCACACCATGGGGAGGTCTGAAGGGAGCCTGACATCTGGGGCAGGGAGGGGGAAACAGAGCCCGAAGAGGTAGAAAGAAACCAGGAAGCAGGGGCCTAATCCTAATCATTGTCTAACTTATCAAAATGTATATGCAGTATTCTAATTATGATGTGCTGTCAAATCTTATCACACCCACTTGCTTCAGAAGTAAAAACCACACACCTGTGTTACTACCCCAATAGGCCTTTAACTGATGATTTATAAGTATAGCAGTTTTTAAAAAGATGCTAATTTGCCAGACTAAACCCCCCTCCCACGTCCTGAGGCCCTGCACACACATTCCAATGCTAGGAACACACACCCTGGCCAACAAGGGGCTCCTTCTCTGCCCCTGGTCCCCGCCAGCCCCTCTGCATTGCAGCCTCCAAGCTCCCTCATTAACCCGTACTCCAGGCCACACATGCACACGAGTTACCCACTGCCCGTTCACAGTGCCAGACAGGAAACACATTTGGAGCATTTTAGACAAATTTAAAAGGTGCCTTCAAATTTTACAACTTGCTTTACTTGCCCGAGGGAAGAACCAAGCCCCTTATATAAATATCACCCAAACAGGCCTGCTCTACAATCCCACCCAGCTTGGGGCTCTTGGCTTTTCTGTGTGAGGCTTGAGGTGAGTTTAGGGGGTTTTGTTTATTTTTATTTATTTATTTTTTCATTTCATCTGTGTCTTCCGTGGTCACTGGCCTTCTCAGTCATGTTTATTTTACAGGTGCTCCAGTAGCCAGGGGAGCAGGATCGCCAGCCACACAAGCAGCTCAGGATGGACCCATGTGGCAGGTGGACCCATGTGGGAGCACCTGAAGCCAGGAGCCTTCTGGTCAGAGGTAGGTGGTCTAGAGGCGGGGCAGAGCAAAGGCCCCTCTCCCCCTCCCAGAGACTGGAAGCACCCAGCCGAGGAGGAGCCAGCCTCTCAGGGCCCAGCCTCCTGCCCAGTGCCCTCATCCCCCCACCCCCTCACCTTCTCACCCCCTCATCCCTTCACCCTCTCATCTCCTCACCCCCCCTCCCCGGGCTCTGTGGCAAAGCCCCCACCCTCAGAGAGGACTGGGAATCCCTGCGGGACAGCCAGGTGGCAAACCTGCAAATCCACCCTGTCCAGCCCTGGCACAGCTATAAAGGACACCTGGAGCGCTGACACACCAAAGCAGAACACGGAGGACCCCCCACAGGGGCACCAGGGGAGAGGACAGGGCAAGGACAGAGCGGCCCCTGCTGCCCACTTGTCACACCCCAACAGTGGCAGGGAGCTGGGACACATCAGATGAGAAGTTCCTGTGACATGCCACCTGGAACTGTCACGGGGGACTTTGCAGGGAGCCTGAGGTCCCAGCTCAGGAGGCAGGAGCCGGAGTCCTGGGACTGGAATCCGTAACTGTTACTGTCCAGTAAAAGTCATAATTCCCACCATAATAGCTAATCCCAAGGTCTTTTCATACAGTGGACATACCCGCTTTCTAAGTACTGAGTCTCCATTATCTCATTCTCTCCTCACCGTGATCCTTTTGGTTATTTCCTGAGTGAGGAGACTGAGGCCGGGACGTGCTTTGCCCAGGGTTGCATCCCCATGAGTGACCCAATGAAGCCAGAAGAGCTGGCATCTGAAGGCCAGTAGTCTGTCTCCAAAGCCCAAGCTCCAGCCTGGGGGAGGCCTGGGAGCAGGTGACCTGGGAGCAGGGCCTTCCTGCCAATCCCTCCTGCTCTCGGCCCACCCCCACCTCCCTTCTGAAGCACAAGGGTGCCCCTCACTCGCAAGGACTCCCACTTTCTGCCCTGCAACCCACCCCATCCCCATGTATCCCTCCTGAGGCCCGCTTCTCAGTCTCCCCATGTATCTCCAGGCTCCCTACACCAACTCTCTCCTCTTTATCTACAAACGGACACACATCTCTCCATCTGGATTTCTTCCCAATTCCCTCCTGACTCCTCACAGGCACTAGTTGCAAGCCAGCTCTCCACCTTCTCTTATATGGGTTCTAGGGCCTCAAACCCCTTTCCCTGCTCCATCTCCATGTTGCTAGCTCAGAGCTCAGTCCCAGGCCCAGCTCCAAATATGCAACACCCCAACCCATTCACCAAGCACTTCACAGCTAATCTGCTCAAGGGGAGCTCCTGCCCCTCACCAGGGGCAAGTCTGCAATGGACCCTTCCAGCTTCCCAGGCCCGGACCTTGCCACCATCACTGACCCCTCTGCCGGCCAGCCTCTGGCTTCCAGTGATGGAAACTGACTCTGGGCCACTTAAAACAAAAAAGGGCTTATTGGAAGGAAATTCAGTACTTTATACAATAGATGGGGGCAGCCCCGGTGGCGCAGCGGTTTAGCGCTGCCTGCAGCCCAGGGTGTGATCCTGGAGATCTGGGATCGAGTCCCACGTCAGGCTTCCTGCATGGAGCCTGCTTCTCCCTCTGCCTGTGTCTCTGCCTCTCTCGCTCTCTCTGAATAAATAAATAAATAAATAAATAAATAAATAAATAAATAAATAAATCTTTTTTAAAAAAAAATACAATAGATGGAAAAAGGCTGGGAAGCTGTCCTAGGTGACGCAGGGACCAGGGTGCATGGGGCAGCCAGAGCTACAGCCAAGACCACAGGAACAGCCTGGTAGGAAATGAACTTTCCAGTCCCCACATCTCCTAGTCCTTCCTCGGCTTTAGGAGCCCAGGTGGACCCCCTGACTAGCTGAGCCTCAGGAGGAAAGGCCTGCGGGGAGGAAGTATTTGATCTGCAGGCTCCTGAGGCTGACTGGACAGCCCTGCCTTCCCGCCACACCAGAACAGCTGCCGTTGTGGAGGCTGAGAAAAATTAAGGCTATCCCACCTAAAGTTTAGCATTAGCACAAGTACAGCCATCTTAGGCCCCTGTGAATAAGAGCTGAACTTTATGGGAAAAACTGCAGAATGTCCTCAATGTCCTCAGCAGGTAATCCCATATCAGAAAGACAACAGAGCTCAGAATTGCCCTCAGCAGAGAATCCCATATCAGAAAGACAACAGAGCCCACGCCCACGGTAGAAAGTCTCATATTAGAATGAGAACAGAGCTCAATGCCCTTGAAAGCCCCACATCAGAATGTAAACAGAACTTGGAGAAATTCTTCCACCCCGAAAATCCCTTAGACCAGCCTATAAAAAAACCCAGCTGTAACCCACTTCGAGGTCCAAGTCCCTGCTCCACTGTGTCGGGTATACTTGGACCCAAGCTCGAGCTTGCTAATAAACCCTCATGCGCTTGCATTGGTGTCGGCTCCTTGGTGGTTTCCCAGATTCGCAATCTTGGACACAACACCGTGTCATGTAGAGACCTTTCCAGAATGGTCTTACATATCTGCATCCCCAGTGGCCTGCACCGAGGCCAGCACTCGTTGCCCCTTTCTAGGAACACCAGGCAGAACAGTTGAATGGTGGCAGTACAGCACTCAGGTCAGGACATAGCCACACTGCCTCGTTTCTGACTCTGGCTTCACCACGTACTGGCTGTGTGACCTCAGGGAACTTATTAATGTCTCTGCACTTTCAGTTTGCCCATCTGTAAAGTGAGGGTGCTAAAACCACCTGTCTCGTATGGTGGTTGTGAAGACCAAGTGCGCTAATGTATGCAAAGTGCTTCACAGGCAGCGGGAGCCAGGAGCCCAGAGGATTCTATAACGTGAGGTGGTATTATTCCCAGGGCACCTGCCTACTGTCCACATTGGAGTCTCCAAACCTCTCGCTCTCTGCCTTCCTCTGGTCTGTGGTTTCCCTGTGAAATACAAGCCACTTGCCTCATCTCAGAGGCCCAATCTGAACGACCTTGGCCCACTTGACACCAGTCTCCCAGTAAGCCACAGGATGTCCATACCTCCTGGCTCGGGGACTCACGCCCAGAGAGAAGCTTCTCCTGCTGGGACCCACAGCACTTAGCACACCTGCCTGGCACCCCAGCTTTCTGTAGGCTGCTGCCCCTCCTGCACCCCAGAGCCACAGCTGCATGCCCTTCCCTACCTCCTCTTCACTATTCCCCTCTTCAGTCAGGACCCTGCTGTGAATGAGATGATGCCAGGACCATGGTTGGGGGAGAGCTGGGGGGTGTTAGGACCCTAGAAGGAAAAATGGGCTCCGAGGGACAGACTCCCCCAGACTCCTTCCTGGCACACCTGCGGGTCCGGGCAGGGTGGCCTGTCCCATCGCTCTGGGTTTGGAAGGCACCTGCTCCCCACTCTTAACTGGGGTCTCCCCTATCTCCACCCCACTGAACCTCGGGGCTCTGGGTTGCCATGTTCCCAGTGTTTCCCCAGCATGTTTACCGCAGGCTCAGAGAGGTTAAGCAACTTTCTTGAGTTCCCACAGCTGAGACTCAACCCCAGCTACCTTTTTCTCCATCCTTCCTCACAGGTCATCTTATCTGGCTTCCCAGGCAGTGTCCAACAGAGTGTGGGATACACATACTCACCTCCAGAAATATCCATGGGACAGGCCAGGGCAGCAGGGTGGGGGGCTGAGGCTGAGGCCCTGGAGGCCTGCACCTCATCAGCCTCCCACACATACCCCCTCGGGCCCCTCCTAGGACTTCCCAGCTCACTGTCCCTCTGGTCCCCTTCCTTCCATGTCCCTACAGACACTCCCTCCCCCTTCTTCGCCCAAAGCACACCAGCACTTTAGGCCCAGACCTCCGCTGTCCACCCAGGACAGAAAGGCAGCAGGGAGGACTCCTGGGTGGCCACACGGTTGAGCATCTGCCTTTGGCTAAGGGTATGATCCCAGGGTCCTGGAATCGAGTCCCGCGTCAGGCTCCCTGCATGGAGCCTACTTCTCCCTCTGCTTGTGTCTCTACTTCTCTCTCTCTCTCTCTCTCTCTCTGTCTCCCATGAATAAATAAATAAAATCGAAAGAAGAAAGAAAGAAAGAAAGAAAGAAAGAAAGAAAGAAAGAAGAAAGAAAGAAAGAAAGAAAGAAAGAAAGAAAGAAAGAAAGAAAGAAAGAAAGAAAGAAAGAAAGAAAGAGAAAGAAAGGGGGCAGCATGGGTGGCTCAGCGGTTTAGCGCCGCCTTCAGCCCAGGGCCTGATCCTGGAGACCCAGGATCGAGTCCGACGTTGGGCTCCCTTCATGGAGCCTGCTTCTGCCTCTGCCTGTGTCTCTGTCTCTCTCTCTCTCTGTTTCTCTCATGAAAAAATAAATAAAATCTTTAAAAAAAAAAGGAAAGAAAGAAAGAAAGAAAGAGAGAGAGAGAGAGAGAGAGAGAGAAAGAAAGAAAGAAAGAAAGAAAGAAAGAAAGAAAGAAAGAAAGAAAGAAAGAAAGAAAGAAAGAAAAAAGGCAGCTAGGTATGGAAGCAGGAGCGAGCTTAGCTGTCTGAATTCCCAGTACCACCACCCTCCAGCCTTGATGTCCTGGCCTAGTCAATGGAGGCTCACTATGCCTTTGCCTACCCTGCAATGTGTAGGAGTCTATAAAGATGAAATAGTACATGATAAAATACGCAGCTGAAAACACTGGAAGATCGTAAAATGTTACACAAATGTAAGGAGTTCCGAGCTGGCCGTAACACAGGCATTAAACCACAGCCTCGCCAAGACATTCACCATAAAACTTACAGAGCCCTGGGGAAGGGATGGGGGGCTGCAGGCTCCTGAGATTTCTGCCGCTTCTGTGAGTCAGCTTCTCTCCCTCATCTGTGCTACTCCGGGTTTTCTGCACTGATCATATCTTCCTCTATAATCAGAAAAAAAAAATTTTTATGAAAGAAATACTTCGGAAATAAAGTATCTAGACTCCTGCTCTTATACTAACTATGTCATAGTGAAAGATCTTAGCCAGGGCTGGAAAAGAGGCCTCTCAGCAGCGCCTAGTGTGAATGTCCTCCTGCCTACCTTACAGGCTTTTCCACCCTGAGAGACCCAAAGCTGGGAGTTGGTAAGGAATGGGATTGCCCCCTCTCCCTCTCCCATCCAGAGCACAGGGAAGATGACGCAGGCTGACTGGGTCTGAGGACACAAGGGGGAATCCCACAGGACCTGCCAAGAGGCTCCTTGGCTTCATGCACGAGAGAAATCAGACTGAAGCCTAGAGGAGTGCGAGCAGAGTCCATCAAAGATGAAGAGAGCATCTGGGAGACAGATATGCAGAAAGGAAAGGAGGGGGCATCTCATCTTTGCCAAGCACACATCTTCTCAGTAATCCAAGAACAAAGACAAGTGTTTAGCTGTCTTCCATAAGTCATTGATACCCTGGAGCCCGGGGTCGTGATGAGTGGGTGGTCTTGAAAAACTTCATGATGATCCCGCCCTGGTGCTCCTTAGTTATCTGTTGTGCTGAAAGATTCCAAAGAGGTCACTAAGTCCTTGACCTTCACAAGGAGAATGACCCTACCGGTCTGTCAGGTATATGTAAGGTGGGGGTGTTGCAGGTTTTCATGGGGTCTCTTTAGTTTCCCCGTCTCAAAGGGATCCCCAGCCCTATATCCAGCCCGCTCTTCTTCCCTGCCGCCTAGAGAGCCAAGGTTCACCATGACACCCCAAAGTGACAAGTACCCTGAGCTCCAGACCCCCATCTCCAGCTGTCCCCTGAGCCCCTTCCCCTGGACGTCCCACTGGCCCTTTAAATGCCACCTGCCTGCAGTGTGGACACTGCTCAGTGCCCACCCCTCTTCCAGGCTAACGGCAGATCTTGGCTGGGGGAGGCAGGCCCCAGGCCCGGTCACAGCAGCCCCTGCTCCTTCGAAGATGCAGCTGTAGCCATGGACACTGAGTCAGTTCTTTCCCCTGAGAGTAAATTGCCTAGGAAGCTGTTAGAAAAAGATTTCCTTACCAGATTAAAAGAAATCTTTAGAAGACCTTTCACTCTACCCCTTCCTCCTGTGGCCCGGCTGGAATGCATCTCCTTGGCTCAGGCCACCATCTTGAGACCACAGTAGTGAGGGCAGCAAAGCAGACAAGGCAGAGGGACCTGGGAACTGGCTCCTCAAGGATGCTAATGAGTGGCTGTCCTGTTTCAAGAGTGCTTCCTCATGGGGAAACATAAAAGCTCTTGTTTTTGTTTTGTTTTGTTTTAATTGTATTTATTTATTCATGAGAGACGCAGACCTAAACCTCTTGTTTTTAAACCGGTTAGCCTTGGGTTATCCAGCCAGGTCTTCTCTCCAGCACTCCCTACCCGGAAGTGGTGCTTCTGCCCCCCAGGCCATCCAAGACTCCTGTCGGAGGCCTATGGTGGGGCTTCCACTCCACTGTTTAACCTGTTCTCTGGCCCTCCACACCCCACCAGAACTAACCAGCCCCCTAGCCTCTGGGCTCCCTCCTTCACCCACATTCTGTTACCCTAATGATTTATCTAAAATACAAATCTGGGATCCCTGGGTGGCGCAGCGGTTTGGTGCCTGCCTTTGGCCCAGGGCTGGATCGTGGAGACCCGGGATGAATCCCACGTCGGACTCCCGGTGCATGGAGCCTGCTTCTCCCTCTGCCTGTGTCTCTGCCTCTCTCTCTCTCTCTCTCTCTCTCTCTCTCTCTCTGTGTGTGTGTGACTATCATAAATTAAAAAAAAAAAAAAATCTGCTGTTTCCTCCTCAAGTATCTATGAGCTACAGAACAATGTTTGAGATCCTGAGCATGGATTTGAGACCTTCGGTACGTGGCCTGCAAACCACCTTCTGCTCTCCCCACCGGGGCTGACACTCCCACAGGCCCAGTCTGTACCTGTAGCTACCCCAGAGTGTTCCCTGCACAGACTGCCACCCCTGCGACTTATGTTCTTTGTTCCCCTCATCTCTGAATATGAATGCCTACTTATCCTCCAAAACCCATTCCTTTTTTTTTTTAATTTAATTTTATTTTTTTTTAATTTTTATTTTTATTTATTTATGATAGTCACACAGAGAGAGAGAGAAAGAGAGGCAGAGACTTAGGCAGAGGGAGAAGCAGGCTCCATGCACTGGGAGCCCGACGTGGGATTCGATCCCGGGTCTCCAGGATCGCGCCCTGGGCCAAAGGCAGGCGCCAAACTGCTGCGCCACCCAGGGATCCCCCTCCAAAACCCATTCCAAATATCCCCTCCTCTGTGAAGCCCTCCTCACCCAAATAAACATTCCTCCCCCACCCCAGCCCACAGCCTATTGTATCACTTATGACTCTATTATAATTCTCAACCTATATTCTAATTATATATTTGCCAGCAGGCTAAATTACTTTAGGGTAAAGATACACTTCAGAGTCCCCATTGTTTCCACACACACATACAAAACACCTTCTGGTGATTTTTGTGCAGAAACCACAGTCATGTCCATCCTCCTTAGCACTGCCTGTTCCATCTCCCTCCCACTCCCCATCCTGTCTAGCCTCCTCTTCCCAGCAGTGGGCTCCCAGGGGAAGAATGCCACCCCCCCAAATCTGGAGTTGGATATGCAATATGCAGGAAGGACAGATCCATTAGGTTCTGGTCACCTTATCCCTCAGTAAGAGAATTGGACCAGTAGTCAAAAGAATTTGGCTTCCATTTGGCAATATCAAAAGCATTTTCTCACATCTGTAAAATTCTCCAAAATCTAAGAAAGCAGATGTCCAGATTTCATCTAAAATGTAAATTCCACAAGAGCAGGGCCCTCACCTACTGTCCTCGGTTAAGCCCTCAGCCCCAATCCAGAGCCTGATCAGAGTGGGTGCACCATAAATATCCAGTGAATGGAATTCAACCTCAGGATCACCTGTAAGTTCAAAGAAGCAATCAACTCTGCTCAGCCACTGAGGAGTGCTTGAGTGAGTGTGCAGACACTCTAATTTATTTCTATGTGTCCTCATGACACTGGCAGACAGAAAACACTCAGACACCTAATGAAACATTATGCTGCCATGAAAAATGTCTGGGATGCCTGGGTGGCTCAGGGTGTAATCCTGGAGTCTCGGGATAGAGTCCCACATCGGGCTTCCTACATGGAGCCTGCTTCTTCCTTTGCCTATATCTTTGCTTCTCTCTCTCTCTCTCTCTCTCTCTCTCTGTCTGTCTCTCATGAATAAATAAATAAAATGGATAAATAAAATCTTTTTTAAAATGTTGTTTACAGGGAGTTTATAACACTGAAAAATGTCTTCTGTTGCAAAGCTAAAAGGGAAAAAAAAGAAATAACAATAGAAATGAGTCACTTATCACACTATCTAAAAGCAAACAAACTCTCAAGCAAAGGCTGGCAGGGAAGGGACAAAGATGCTAAGAGTGGAGGCTGTGTCCCCCACCCTATTCTACTGTCCTCTATTTTCCAACTTTTGAAAAATATACACACATTACTAATAAAGTGGGAAAATATCCTTTATTTTTCAAATGACATGGACAGAGAGGAGCAGAGGCCACTCCAGGCTCAGGATCTACCCTGGCAGTCCCCTTCCCGCCTCACCCCATGGCCCAGAGATGCCCTGGAGCTGTGCCAGGTTACACAGTGCCCAGGGGCACTATGGCCCTGGCCTTCCCCACCTCAAACCACAGGGCACTCAGCAAGGGAGTGGCAGCCTGTTACAGCCTGGAAAGAGCGCCTCCAGGAGGGTAGTGTGCCGTCCCGCAGGTGGACAGCATCTCTCTCCGGGGGTGGGCCTCCCCTGGGGCCTCAGAGGGCTAATCCTGCACCTCAGGAATTTCCAGAAAGGACTCACTAGGGGAATTTCCCAGACAGGCAGACAGGCAGACAGGCAGCCACCTCAGCTCTCACCACTGAGCACAGATGTTTGCCTGGGGGTGGCAGTAGCAGGAGCCAACAGAAGCACACAACTGGCTGCCAGAGGTAGTCCAAGGCCAGAGCCAGACACCAGCTGCCTGGGCAGGCTGGGTCCGGGGTGGGCAGGGAGGGGGCAGGAGGAGCCGCATCTGGGAGTGGAAGTCCTGGCCATGTCTCATCCTGGGTGGCAGAGTACCTGCAGCCCTCCTCTGGGTCTGGCAGGTCATGGTGCAGCTCTAAGGGGCCACCAGGGAGCATGGTGGCCAGTGGACAGCAGCCTGGGCTGCAGCACCTGGCCAGTATGTTGTATAAAGTGTGACTTGTCTAATAGTTCCCCTACTGGTCTAGGGGCTTCCCAAGGGCAGGGATTTTATCTCAGACCCACCCTTACCCTCGGTAACAACACCACACCTGAGGTGCCCTCCCAAGTCTGACAAATGACACCCCATGCACAAATACATGTATCGAAGAATGAGGGGATCAAAGCCTGAAGTGAGAGTACTGGGAACAGCTCTAAGTCAGGGAGGGCCCCCACCTCTTCCCCATCCGGCTCGCCCCAGCCCTGCCCCAGACCCAGACCCAGACACAGGCAGAGTGGAACGGACGTGGCCCCGCCGGGCTGGGCCCAGCGCGCCACAACCTGCCCGACCAAGCGGCGCAGCCCTGGGACTCCACACGATCCCGCCCCCAGGCCGGGCGCTCGAGAAACGGGGGATGTGCTCCCGATCCGCAACGCAAGGCCACCCTCCCCGGAGAGCTACCAGCACCCTCCCCTACAAAGCCCTCTTCGAGCAGTAAGTCTCCAGAAGCTCAGCCCCTTCACTCGACAGTGACTTCACTCCCTCCACCAGCACGTATTGACCATCTGCCGCGCGCCCTCGGTGCCGGGCTAGTCCAGCGGAGCCGCCGTGGGCTCAGACCCTCTACCGGCCGAGCCGCGATTCTCCGGGACACACGCGCGCGGATCGGGTGATCTCTCCAGGGGCACGTAGGAGGCCCACACCCAGGTGTCCTCCCAGGTGAGCTAAGCGCGCGTGAGGCGTCGCCCCGGGGCTGGGGGGCCGCTGGACTTCGGACCCGCGGGAGCAGGCGGGCTGCAAGTCTGCAACCGCGGGGCTGGGCGCGCCGCCTGGGGCGGAGGCGCGGGGGAGGGGGAACCCAGACATCGGCTTAGGCTCAGGAGGTGTTTACAGTCCGCGGGGTGGCTCTCTCCTACCGCAGCCCGCGGCCCTCGGAGGCCAGCCCCGGCCCTCCCGCCCCAGGCTCCTCCCCCGCAGGACCTCTGCGCCCGACTGGCAGCGGCGTCGCGGCCGTGTGTAATTACAGGCGCTGTCGTCAGGCCCGGCCGTAAAAAAAGAGGATGAAACGTCCTGGGAAGCAGGGAGCTGGGCCTGAGCCGGCCAGGAGCCCCGGGTCTGCGGCTTCCCGCGATGCGCAGCGGCGGGGAAGAGCCGGCCGGGGAGGCGCACACATTCTCGAGGCCAGCCGGGCGCGCAGACAGCCACGCAGTGACACGCAGACACACAGCATCGGGCCTCCCTCCCCAGACGCCCACACTGGCCTCGGCAAACACCTGTCCTCCCTCGCGCCAACCTTTCTCCAGAGGGCTGCAGATGCCGGCGGGGGAGCCCCGGGAGGCCGAGCCCCGCGGGCTCGAGTGCCCGGCGAGGGGGAGGGGCCCGCCAGCCCGGAGCCGCCGCCGCCCGGCGGTCCCCGCCATGCACACTCCCGCCCCTCCGCACACGCCCCGCTCGCCTGTGCACCTTTCCCCTCTTCACACGCCGTTCACTAACATTAGCACGCGTACGCCGGAGCTGCACACGCTTCCCCACACGCGGCTGTGAAGCTACACACACATGCCTTCACGCTCGCGTGCCAGCACACGTATTTACACATGCCAGATGCACATGTGTGGTTACAGTTTGTCACCCTGGGTGACTGCCCAGATTCTCACAGTCCAGATTAAAAACCCTTTCGCGCGGTGCACACGTGTGTTGGCACACAAGCGCGCACACAAATACACGCGTCATTAGCATTAGAAACGGGAGAGACTTTTCTCGGACCCGGGAACCCGAGTGTCCCTCCCTCTCGCAGGCGATGATGGGCAGAGGCGCCCTTCGCCCCAGCCGCACACGTTTCACACCTGATCACACAGGGTCGCACTTTATTCCCGGCATCGAGACGATGACACAATCTTCCGAACAAAGACAACATTGACAATCTCAACGAAAACAAACAGCCGCGTGTGTGGGGAGGGGCAGCCGAGCGCAGAGTCCGGGGAAGGCGGGTGGGAGGAGGGCGGGAAGGCGGGCGCCGGAGCCCGGGTGTGCGGGGCTGGGGAAAGGTGTGGGCCGGGTAGAGGACCTTGCACCCCGCGCAAGCCGCGCGCGGAGCGGCACGACAGGTTCCCGCACCGAGCGTTCGAAGATCTGCACGTGCAGCTGGCTCCCTTGTCCCGCACGCCCCCGAGCCAGGGGCCGCAGAGCCAGCCCCCCGCACGGGCCCAAAGGGCCGCGCGCAGAGCGACGGGCAAGCCAACTCGCCGCGCAGGGCACCTCTGTCACCGCAGACGCTCCCGTCCGGCTCCTCCTCTCCCTCCTCCCCCCTCCTCTCCCTCCCAGCCCCCAAGCGCCGGGGCCGCAGCGCTCCTGGCTGGGCGGTTCTGGGGGCGGGGCCGGGGGCGGGCCGGGCGGCGCCGGCCCCAAAGGCGAAGTCGCCGGGAGGAGGGGCCAGAACAGTGCGCGGTGCTGCCTGCGCCGCCGAGACAGCCCGCGGGAACCCGACCCCGAGAAGCCCTTCGTCCTCGCCCGGCCCGGCCAGGCTCTGCGCTATGGAGTTCCTCTGGGCCCCGCTCTTGGGTCTGTGCTGCAGTCTGGCCGCTGCTGACCGCCACACCGTCTTCTGGAACAGTTCAAACCCCAAGTAAGCCCTGAGTCTCCTGCGCGCAGCCCGGGCGCCCGGTTGGCACTGCCCACGCCCCGGCCCCCTGCCTGGGTAACTGCGCTGGCCAGCCCCTGTCCCGAGTCTTGTGGCAGTGACCAGAGGCGGGAGGGATTCCTAAGGCTTTTTCCCCCTTTTATCCCCATAACTGGGAGTACTCCGCCCCTGGGTAGGAACCTGCCCGGGACTACTTGCACAGGGTTATTTCTGCCGCTCCTTCCCATCCCTCTGTTACCCTGAAGTGCGGGACTCTTGCTGAACACTTCAGGGCTCTTGTTCTAGGTCCTTCTACCACAAAACCCTCTGTGCCTCTTCTTGTGGGTCACCTGGACTTCTGCCCACACAGACAGGTACCCTAATGTGACATCAGGAGTAAGCAGAATGCTCATATTGTAACCCTGGAAGGACCCCTCAGAAGGAACCTGGCCCTTCCGGCTTTAAGCCTATGCATTCTGTGTTTGAGATGACCCTGGAAAGCTCCTCTCCACACACAAGAGATCTTTTGAGGTGGCAGGAGGGAGGTATGTGGTTTTGAGATGGGGGGGCACACCTGGGAAAAGTTCAGAAAGAGTGGAAAGGATTAAAAGGGCCACAGAGGGCTCTGGGCAGGAAGGAGTTAACGTCTCCTGGGCAGGTTTAGGGCTGGGAGGCAAATGGTCCTGGGAGGAAGAAGCCCATTGGACCCTTTGTTCTTGCCCTTGAGTTTTCAGAAGTTAAGGGAACAATATTTGTGGGAAAACGGGAGAAGGATGTGTAGGGGGTGGTAGGGCGGGGCAGGGAGAGAAGGGCTGGGCAGTGGGGTCAGGAAAAACACTTCACTCCGCTTGGCCACCCTCAGCCCAGAACGCCTGACCCCCCTCCTCTTGAGGAATTCCTTGAACCAGCTTCCTCTGACCCAGTGGCAACACGGCCCGGCCCGGTGAGGGTCTGTGGGCTGGGGCTGGGAGAGAGGGAGCAGCCAGCTGCTAACCCCGGAGGGCAATGCCCTCTTGCCCCCTGGCCACGGGGGCAGCCCGGGCAGCCCCCCCTCCCTCCTTGCTTCCCGCTCCAACCTCGTAGTGGGAGAGAGCGAAGTCCTGTTATTGCCCATGCCAGGTGCTGGGGGGGGGGGGCAGGAAGCCGTGAGGAGGGAGGGGGGGAGCCCTTTCCGTTCCCAAGCTCCCAGATTTCCTCTCTTTCAGGAAGGAGCCTCTTCCTTGCTCCCCCTCCCCGCCTTCCCTGACGCCGCCGCTGCCCCCTTTTCCCAGACGGAGGGCCAGAGTCAAAGGAGCGCTAAGTGGAACAGATTGTCCTGGGGGCGGGGGCAGGTCAGTGGGTGCCCCCACCCAGCACAAATTCTGCCTTGTCCATCTGGCTGCACGTGCGCACCCCCCTCCCCCCACCCAGAACGGGAGAGAAGCCGGCCAGAGGGCAGTGTACAGGCGGCCAGGCCGGGCCAGCTTGCAGGCTCCGAAGAGGCGGTGATGAGCTGGGTAGGGGTGAGGCCGGCCAGGGTGACTCAGGCCGAGGGCCCCGGCGCGGATCTCCAGCCGGGGGCGGGGGGCTGCCGGGAGGTGGGCGCTGGCCTCCACGCCCCGCCCCATCCCCGCCGCCCGCGCAGACCTGCCCGAGCCCCAGGCCTGAGGACAGTGCCCGGGGCAAGTCCTGGCCCCGGGGGCCCCGGGACCCCTCCACAGTGGACCGAGCTCTCCGGAGCGCCGGGGCGGGCGGCAGAGGTGGGTGAGGAATGAGTCAGTGCCCGTCACGGGAACCGGGGAAAGACGCCAGGCCCAGAGCTGAAATACCTGTTCTGAAATGGCTTCTATGTTTATCTCTCCAGAGAGGAATTTTAAAAGCCTCTCCCTCGGTCGCGCGCTCCTCCCCCCTACTCCCCCGCCCGGTGGGGGAGGGGGAGGGGTGGCTTGCCGCGCGCTGGCACGCGGCCCCGGAGCCGGGCCGCTGGGGGCCGGAGGTGCCCACCCTGGAGGCCTCCCGTCCGAACTCCTGCCCTCCCCCCGCCCGTGCCCTTGCTGGTGCTCCGGTTGGCAGCAGGTTGGCAGCCGACCCTGCAGAGTCTCGCGGGCGGAGCTGGGGGAATTCAGAATAGCAGGGCAGCCGAGCTGCGGGGAGGGAGGCACCTCCCCCGCCGGGACCCCGCCGCGCCCGGCTGGAGCCAGGTGTCCGGGCCGCCGGGCTGGAGCCCTAGGGGCCCCGGGGGCAGGGCTGGGAGAGAGCCGGCTGCCCGGGGCGGCGGGGCTGAGAGGCAGCCTCCCAGAGAAGCCGGGCGGTGCTGGAGCTCCGCGCTTGGGAAAGTGTGGCTTGGGAGGCGAAGGGGCTGGGAGTTTTGGGGTGCTTTGAGAGGCGGACACAGGTGTGAGCTACAACTGCGGAAGCTTGGTGGGGTGGGGGGAGGATTTGCTGTAAGTGGGCCGATAGTGTCTGTAGGCCTGGTGTGCTGGGGGCGGGAGTGAAGCTGACCGGTGGACTGCGATCGGGGTCTCCCCGGCGAGGCCAAGAGGAGTGAGGGACCGGGAGCCGCAGGTGTGCTGGGGGCTGAGCGCAGAAAGAAGGGTTTCCTCAACCCTGATGGGAGGGTCTCAGCCCCAGGGCTAACAGCATTTAAGGGAACACCTGTGAGAACAGATTTGGGGAGATACTTCCTGTAGAAGAGCAGGATGAGTGAGCTACGACAGTCATTTGCCCTTCCTTGGGTAAATATCTGGGAAGTGCTTTGGTACCTGAAGGATCCTAAAGTGGATGCTATGTAGAGGATGAACAAGAGGTAGTGATGGTAGGAAGCATGTTTGATGATGGTGTAAAGATATTGAAGAGGTCAAGAGCAGTAAACATTGGGAGTTGGGCTTCCAACTTTCCAATTTTTCCAAGAAAAATCTTTGTAGGGTTCCCATGTGAAATGTGAGGGGCCAACTAAACATTTGGTGGCTCACAGCCCTGGCCTGGCTTCCAAATGACCACTTGCTTTCTCCTGCTCTTCATGCACAGGTTCCGGAATGAGGACTACACGGTACATGTGCGGCTGAATGACTACCTGGACATCATCTGTCCACATTACGAGGATGATGCTGTGGCGGATACTGCCATGGAGCGGTACACCCTATACCTGGTGGAGCATGAGCAGTACCAGCTGTGCCAACCCCAATCCAAGGACCAAGTCCGCTGGCAATGCAACCAGCCCAGTGCCAGGCATGGCCCGGAGAAGCTATCTGAGAAATTCCAGCGCTTCACGCCCTTCACCCTGGGCAAGGAGTTCAAAGAGGGGCACAGCTACTACTATATCTGTGAGTCCTCAGGGCATGCACACAGGCCATAGAGGGACACGGCCAGTATGATGCCTGCGCTCAGAGCTGCACACAGCCCCTTCCAATCCTGAATTGTTTTCATTCATTCACATTACAGGCATGGAGTCAGCTGCTGCTGCGTACTGGGGACTCTGCTTGGCAGAACAGGCACAGAGATAAACAAACATGATAGAGTCCCTATCCCCTAGGAAGCTGGAAAGCGACATACAGAGGAGACTGACCATTAGAACAGTTGTGATATGAAGATGTGGACCAAGGGGCCTTGGGAAAATGACTTGGGTACCTGCCAGGCTCAGGAGGCTCAGAGAAGCATTCCTGGGGAATATGGCCCAAGAGCTTAGGACAAGCAGAAGGGTTGGCCAGGCACAAGGAGACATGTGCAAAGGGGAGCATGGTATCTTCAGGGAACTCCATATGGATTCAAACTATGGCAGGAGTGACGCTGGAAGTGGGGAGAGGTAGACTGAGCAGATCATGGGGGCCTAGAAAGTGCTAAGGAGTTAGGACTTTGTCCCAAGGGCACTGGGGAGGCACTGGTGGCTTCATGAGTTGGAAAATCAGCTTGTCAGTGGAGTCTAGGCAGGGGGAGCAGAGTAGGAAGGCCCCAACCTACTTCAAGCTGTGAGGAGGAAAGGACGGACTGTAGCAAGAGGACATGGTCTGTGTGTGTTTCTTAGTGCTATCTCCAAAGCCAAGGGTCATGGCAAAGAATGGAAGGTTGAGCATGAGGCAGAGAGCCGGCCAACAGGGACGCCTGGGTGGCTCAGCAGTAGAGCTTCTGTCTGCCTTTGGCTCAGGGTTGTGATCCCAGAGTCCTGGGATCGAGTCCTGTGTCAGGCTTCCTGCATGGAGCCTGCTTCTCCCTCTGCCTGTGTCTCTGCCTCTCTGTATCTCTCATGAGTAAATAAGTAAAATATTTAAAAAAATAAAAAGAAAGCAGGCCATCAACAAGGAAGGTGAGGATCACAGATGAGTGGGAAGAGAGTGCCTCAAATGAACAAGGCCTGAAAAAGGAGAGCAGAAGGTGTCTGCCACCTGTATTTTCTTCCTCCCTTGACACTCTGCGGGTTTATCTTACAGCCAAACCCATTGACCATCAGGAAGACCGGTGCTTGAAGTTGAAGGTGACAGTCAGTGGCAAAATCAGTGAGTGTCAGAGTCTTGTGGGCCTCCCTCCTCCATCTCGCTGCTGGGCCTGTGCAAGTGATTTCGGGTGGCAGGGAGGTCCCGCCCATCTGCCTCCCCAGTACTGTACCTGATTTGCTACCACTCTTGCCTTTCAGCTCACAGTCCTCAGGCCCATGCCAATCCACAAGAGAAGAGACTTCTGGCAGGTAGGTAGCCTGAGCAAATTGGGCCTGAAGTCTGCTTAAAGAGGTTGGGTACAGAAGGTGGCTTCTGCACAAGCAGGGGCTGGGGAAACCTCATAGAGCTGAGGGCCAGTGCCAGCAGTAGGGCCACTTACCTTGGGGGCTTTGCCCTCTCATCTTGCAGATGACCCAGAGATACAGGTTCTACATAGCATCGGTCACAGTGCTGCCCCCCGCCTCTTCCCCCTCGCCTGGGTGGTGCTGCTCCTGCCATTCCTGCTGCTGCAGACCCCATGAAGGCAGAGGCCACATCTAGCCTATGGATTGGAATGGGGCTGAGGAGCCCTGGCAGAGGCATCCTCACCTGTCCTGGGAACCATTCCCACCACATGCACAAGCTGCCATTCAGCAGCCTCAAAATGGGTCAGTATTAAGGGTTTCAACCCAAAGGAGGTCAACGAGCCTGGCAGTGCCAACCCTGCCTCCACCCTGAGGGACGGACAAAGAAGTGGAGACCGTCCTTTCCCTACCATTCCTGCCCTTAAGCCAAAGAAACAAGCTGTGCAGACCTGGCCTCTTAAGACCAACACTGTGGGAATCAAGCTGGAAGGGGCCTGGGGTCATGCAGATGGACACTGAGTTTGGCAAAGATGCCCCTCCAAAGAGAGGCAGGATGCCCAGATGAACTGACTGAAGGAAAAGCATGAGACGGTTTCATGCTTGGGAGGCAGAGACAGGAGAGGCAGCATGCTTGAGCTGATCCAGCATCTCTCCCAAGGCTTCTAGAAGTCTTTGGAGCTGCCATGGAGAGGTTTGTAACCAGGCACTGCATCCTGTCCCATCTGGGGACTGCACTCCCCAGAGCTGTGCCAGCAGGGGGGCTGTGCCACCCTGTGCCTAGAGTGTAGCTGTCAGGGCAGGGCCCACGTGTACAGGATCTGTATATAAACTTGATGTGTGTCTGTGCTGATTTCTACAACTGGAGTTTTTTTATACAAAATAAATAAATAAAGCCATGTGTTTCTTTATTTGGACCTGTTTCTCTGCCCTCACCCCACCTCCACCCTCATTTATGACCACTGAGTCCTTGCCATGTGCTAGGCTCTGGAGGACCACCAGGTAACAACTGGGTTTAAATTTTGTTCCTTCCCTCTGAAAAGAATACATGCCCCTCCCCAGCGCCAAAGGGCAGGGTGTTTCCTCCTCTGTGCGCCAGGCAGCAGTCTTGGGGGCTCTAGGCTGCAGCCCACCCTAGAAGCCCTTCCTGTGAAACCTCTACCCCCCACACCCCTCCCGCACTGGGCTCCTGCTGTTGGAGGGGTCCGGGGAACAGCAGCTGAGGCGTGACCTGCTCCCACAGCCCCAGCCACCGGGGCAGTGGGCTGCGGCAGGGGAAGTTCCCAGCAGCCTAGTCGGGCAGACTAGGGGTCAGAGGCTGGCGCTCCAGCAGACTGGCCAAGGCACACAGCAGTATGGCTGAAAGCCCCGGCAAGAGGCTTCAGACCGGGGAGCCTCAAAGCCTGGGCCGGGGAGCCGTGGTCCGGGGCTCCTGGCCGCGAAGGTTCAGCAAGCTTTGCTTTGTGGGCGGCCACGTCGGTCACGAGCAAGAGACTGGAGGCTGGGGTCCGAGTGAGCCAGGGGGTAAGCAGAGCGTTGAGGGGCGGCGGGGACCCGGCAGGTCCGCGGAGCCGGGACGAGGTACCAGCTGGAACCCGGAAGGAAACATCCGACCCGGGCTTCTGCGCGCGTGAGGACCTGCAGGGGCGGGGCATGGTTCCGGCTGGACGTCCGTGTGGGCGGGGCTGCGGGCCCATTTCCGGCGGACGGCGGCGCGCGGGGGCGGAGCTCCGCCGGGGCGGGCTCCGGGTTAGCTAGTTGACGCCGGCGGGCAGCTCGGGATCCGACCCCGGGGGAGATGGAGCCGGGCGGCGTGGCTGACTCACTCCTTTCCGGGGCTTGCGTGCTCTTCACCCTCGCCATGTACTCCACCGGCCTGTGAGAGTGCGGCTGGGCTAGGCGGGGGCAGGCGCTGGAAGTCAGGAAGGGAGAGGGGACATGGACGTGGGCGCAGCCCCAGGCTGCGTCCGAAACCTGGGTCAAAGTGGATTCGGGTCGAGGGAGCCGGGGCACCTGAGGGAGAGGCCAGAGACGGGGCGGGGCCGAGACCTTCAATTGTCCGGGGACGACCACAGGTGTCAGGGATCTCGACTCCCCAGCAGCCCGCTTCTCTCTTCCCATCTCTCACCTCTACTTTCGGGGGTCCATTACAGCTCGGACCTCAGGCACATGCGGATGACCCGGAGCGTGGACAATGTCCAGTTCCTGCCCTTTCTCACTACGGACATCAAGTGAGACGGGCGTCTGCGGCGGGAGAAGTTGAGGGAGGTGGGGATTGGGGGGAGGAGGAACCCCGGGTCCCCCTCCCATCCCCGTCCCGAATGACCGTCTTGTCCACTCTGCAGCAACCTGAGTTGGCTGAGTTACGGGGCCTTGAAGGGTGACGGGATCCTGATCTTCGTGAACGCCACGGGTGCTGTGCTTCAGACCCTGTATATCTTGGTGTATGTGCACTACTGCCCTCGGAAGGTAGCGGCCCTCCCTGGGACCCACCTCTGTGCTGCACACCCTGCCTTGCTGGCAGAGTAAACACTGCTTCCTAGAAGATGACAGGCTGGCACTGCCACCCTTTCCTGGAAGGCCCCTCCAGTCTGCGGTCTTGCAGTCGTCCTTCCTCCGTGAAGCCAGCCTCTGGAACTCACGCATTGAGCAGTCCCCCACCCCCACCCCCCTATCTCTGGCAAGCTGGTAGTTCTGCTCAGCCCCATGGTGCCTTGTTGCCCAACAAGCTGAGGGGAGCGGGCTTTTGTCTCTGAGAGTTCCTTCAGAGTCAGGACTGGCAAAAGAGTTGATTAGCTCTGCTTCCCCAATCACACCAGCATTTATTAGGTTCCTACTGTGTATACCAAGTTCACACCAATACTAGCCTTCTCCTCTAGAAACCTCCAGTGCTGTGAGGGGATCAGACGGGTTTGTTACTGGTGGGGAGGAGGCTGCAGCAAGAGCTATACTGGAGGCTTAGTGAAGGTTACCTCCCCCACTGGAGCAGGAGAGGGCAGGATGAACTAATTCCAGCAGGGCCATCAGAGAGGACTCCTGGGACACCTAAAAGAAAGGTTCCTCTCTCCCCTGCAGCGGCCGGTGCTCCTTCAGACTGCAACCCTGGTGGGGGTCCTTCTCCTAGGTTTTGGCTACTTTTGGCTCCTGGTGCCCAACCTGGAGACCCAGCTTCAGCAGCTGGGCCTCTTCTGCAGTGGCTTCACCATCAGTATGTACCTCTCACCACTGGCTGACTTGGTGAGTGGGGGCTGTGCAGGGAAGTGGGGGAGATAAGAAGGGTCAGGGTCCCATAGCCAGAGACTGTAGCCTACGTTCCAAAGGAAGGAAGATCCTGGAAGACAGGCAGTAGAAGTAGGTGACTGGGAGACAAGAGGGAGAGGATGTTTGATCTTTTTTCTGAGGAAATTCTCAGACAAATGAGAGCTTTATGATGTGTCTGGGACAGCGGTCTTTCATCCTTTTACCTAGGCCAAGATCATTCAGACGAAATCAACCCAGCGTCTCTCATTCCCACTCACCATTGCCACCCTCCTCACCTCTGCCTCCTGGACCCTCTATGGGTTTCAGCTGGGCGATCCCTACATCATGGTAAGCTGAGCAGAAGGATGGGCAATAGGTGTGAAAGGTGGAAAATCCTCTCCTCATAGCAGCCCTTGTGACTTCAGGTGCCCAACCTACCTGGGATCCTCACCAGCCTTGTTCGCCTCTGGCTTTTCTGGAAGTACTCGCAGGGGCCAGACAGGAACTATCAGCTCCTGCAAACCTGAGACAGTTCACCTGACCACTGCTCATCTTCATGCCAACCTGCTACCAAAGAGAGCTCTGTGTCTCAGCAGTCTGCTGACCAGCTCCATGAGTGCAGTGGGTTGTGGGAAAGAAAAACTAACAACTAACACTGAGACTCGAGGGACCAAAGAAAGTGTTTTGCTTGGAAGATTGGCTGAGACTTGGGAAATGAATCACTTATTTTTTATAGATTATATTTTTTAATTGTGGAGGTTGGGGTGAAATCTTCAGAGTGTGCCTTAAAATAAATTGTTGCCTACCCCTGCCCATCAAAGCTCCATCTCTTTTTGGTGATTCTCAACCTGCCTGGTTTGGTGAAGGGCAGAGGTCCACGATCCCACCCACAGCTTGGCCTGCTAGGTTGGCTCCTAAGAGGTATCTGAAGGAACCACGAACTCGGTGGAGGCCTTAGAACAGAGCCTGGGTGTTGGGAAGAAGAGAAGCTGAGAAGTACTTCCAGACACGGTTAACAGGACCAAGA
This sequence comes from Vulpes vulpes, assembly GCF_048418805.1. Lineage (NCBI taxonomy): Eukaryota > Metazoa > Chordata > Mammalia > Carnivora > Canidae > Vulpes > Vulpes vulpes. Next base: position 118,025,769 of record NC_132792.1, read on the forward strand.
AAGGGAAATGACACTTCTATCAGAGATCTTAAGAAGGGGTCTTTGCCTCCTTTGGAGCAAAGAGGAGGAGGGACCCACAGCTGGTACACGGAACCCCCAAGTCCCCGCTGTCTATGCTCCAACTAAACAATGTTAGAAAATAAACTTCTCTTTAATGGGCCGCGGGAGGAAAGGCTGTCGGGTAAGAATGGGCTGGGGTGTCAGAAGCGCATCCCCCTGCGGGCTAAGTCGGCGCGGGCCTCCTGGATCTGGCTCTGCAGCTCGCGGGCGGCGTCCTCACAGTCGTGAAAAGTGGCCACGCGGTAGCCCACCGTGCCCAGGGCATAGCAGCCGGCGGACACTAGCAAGTAGGCCGGGAGTGGCCACAGTACCTCCCGGCATGGCGAGGGCAGCTCCAGGCCCAGGGCCCCCGTGGTCAGGGCCGCCCAGGTGGAGCCCAGGAGCGCCAGTCCCCAAAGCCACTGCGCTAACTTCGTCATGAGCACTGCGGGGAGAGGAAGCAGAGCTCGCGGTCCCGTCCGTCCCGCGGCCCCCTCCACCTGTCCCCGTCACCCACCCTCCGAATCGCCTGCCCGCGGGGCCGCTCCGCCGCGGTTCTCGCCCAGGTCGCCCCGGACCCCACCCTACCCCCGCTATCGGCCCTCAAGCCGCACTCACCTTCGCCCGCGTCTCCCTAGCCCGGCGCGGCTCCTACGTCAGCATCCGGAAGGCCTCTCGGCTCGCGCAGCCTTCTGTGAGTTGTAGTTCTCGCGGCGGCGCCTCTCGCTAGGCCTCGGCGCGGCATTCTGGGAGTTGTAGTCCTTTCGGCGCTCTGCCTCTGCCTGGCCTTTTGGAAGTTGTAGTCCTCGCGGTTGGTCCTCTGGGAATTGGGGGCCTCTGACGGCCGCCTGAGTCCCCAGGGGCTTCGGTGCCGCTTCTGTCCCTCAGGACCCCGCTCCACGGTGGCTGACGTCCTTCTGAGAACACTGTCAAACTTTGCAAGAAGATGGGAATGTCACTAGTTCTCCCTAAATTTGACTCACGTATTCCTCGGGAGCTGTTCCATCCGAGGTAGCAGGTTTTCTTTAATACTTAGACGCAGGAGTTCACTGCCCTGGCGCCCTGAGGAACAGGGGCCCTAGCAGGAGGTCTTGGAGGAAAGAAAAGTGTGGAGCCCGAGAATTACCTGATGGGTTCGAGCTATTGAGAGGTTTAGGGACGAATTCATGGCAGGTACATAGGAAACTACGTAAAAGAGAAGGCCGGGGGCACAGGTGCAGGCAGGTGAGGCTTACAGGCCTCAGGGGACAGGTGCAGGTGGGGCGTACACGCCGCGGAGTCTTGACAGGTTCAAGCCAAGCACAGGTGTAAGGGCAGACATCAGCAAGCCTGGGCTGAGAAGGGGACTGGGGTCCACTTTGTAACCACAACATTAGGATAATTAATTTTAGGGAATTATGTAATAGATAACTACATAATTAAGATACAGGTAGAGGGGATCCCTGGGTGGCGCAGTGGTTTGGCGCTTGCCTTTGGCCCAGGGCGCGATCCTGGAGACCCGGGATCGAATCCCACATCGGGCTCCTGGTGCATGGAGCCTGCTTCTCCCTCTGCCTGTGTCTCTGCCTCTCTCTCTCTCTCTGTGACTATCATAAATAAATAAAAATTTAAAAAAAAGAAAAAAAAAAAAGATACAGGTAGAGTGCTGTGTCCAGATGCCCCCTTTTGAAGCTTTGCAGGGAGGTTGGAATTTGAGGCTGCCTCTCTGTGTGGACATGATGCACCTGGTTCAGACCTCTAGGCCACAGTGGGACGTCCCATTCTCACCCATTGGTTTCAAATCGCAAAGTCAGTACCTACAGGATATTAGAGAGTGAAGTTTCTCAATCTCATGTCCTTGATGTTAATTAACAAAAGCAATTTTTACAGATTCACAGAGTCTTAGTAGGGACATGACATAACTCAGCTCTGAAGACTATTTTCACAGCCTTAGTAATGTAAGCACTGAGTATGGAGTTAAGTAAACATTATGATGTACTTGAATGCATGGGGGGGGGGGGGACATGAGGAGGGTCATGAATTGAAAGAACCATATCCTCATCTTCTAATTGAAGAAAAGAAAAAAAAATAAAAATAAAAATAAAATGGAAGAAAAGAAACAATAGGACTATGTTACTAAGAAATACGAGGTGTCCCAAAGAAAGCCAAGAAGCCCAGGAGTGCCATCTAGAGCAGCACGTATGGAGGTAGGAGAACTAGAACAGGGGACTGGTATTTTTAATTAAGTGCCTTATAAAACTAATTGGCTTTTTAAAATATGCAAATTCCTTTGTTAAGGTAAAAATTAAGACAAAATAAAAACATTTTTATTTTTTTAAGATTTTATTTATTTATTCATGAGAGACACAGAGAGAGAGGCAGAGGGAGAAGGAGGCTCCATGTAGGGAGCCCAATGTGGGACTCCATCTCAGGACTTCAGGACCACACCCTGGGCTGAAGGCAGGGACTAATCCCCTGAGCTACCCAGGCATCCCTAAAGACATTTTTAGAAATTTGCTATATGAGGGGCACCTGGGTGGCTCACTTGGTTGAGCAGCCAACTTTTTTTTTTAAGATTTTATCTATTTATTCACAAGAGACACGGAGACATAGGCAGAGGGAGGAGAAGCAGGCTCCACGCAGAGAGCCCGATGTGGGACTCAATCCCAAGATTCTGGGATCACGCCCCGAGACAAAGGCAGATGCTCAACCACTGAGCCACCCAGGCGTCCTGAGCATCAAACTCGATCTTAGCTCAGGTCTTGATTTCAGGATCATGAGTTGAAGCCCCACATTGGCATGGAGACTAATTTTTTTAAATTTGCTATATAAACTTCAAAGCCCCACTCCACTCACTTCCCCATTCTGTCTAAAACCCTATTGGTTGCTCATGCAAGACCTCACTGGTCACAGTGACTTCCAGCACAGTTCAGGGGTTCAGTATCAACTTTGTAGATCCAGAAATTCTATTTGTTCACCCAAAGAAGACCAGGCCCTGAAAGATTGCCACTCCCCAGAACAGTTTTGAGGGAAGAACATGAGAAGGGGCTTGCCCTACAACACATAATATAATAAATCATATATTTATTTTTACTTTCCCTACAGCTCATAATATAATAAATTATGTATTTATTATATCTTATGTGCCCCATAATATATAATAAATTATGTATTTATTGTTATTATTATATATCTTATGTGTCCTACAACACATAAGATAATAAATTATAACATAATAATAATCAGCCCTTCATTGAAGGGCTGTGATGTGTCGTGCCCTAAACATTGTCATGTTTAATTTTCACAGCATGCTGCAGTAGGTACTTTTATATTGCCATGTATAAATGAGGAAGCTACAACAGATGGTAAATGGTAAGTAACTTGCCCAAGGTCCTGCAGATAGTGAGCAGCAGAGCTGTGCCATCCAACTTGAAGCTCAGTGCTTAATGATTTCACCCTCCCCATCCTGGTACTTGGTCCTGAACGGGGCAGGGAGGGATCATCATGGCAGTTGACATTCACTGATTCAATGAGCACTTTCTGTGCATTATCTCATTCAATCTTCCACAGCCACCATACGACGCAGGTACTATTGTCTCCACTTCACGAATGAGAGCACTGGCAAACCTCACAAACTGTGACTTCTGAGCTTGCAAACGCTGCCATTCCAGTATAGCACTTCTCTCCCTAGATCAATGAAACAGAATAAAAACTAAGGAAATAGATTAAAAATATACCAATTTTGGGATGCCTGGGTGGCTCAGCAGTTGAACGTCTGCCTTTGGCTCTGGATGTGATCCCGGGGTTGGGGGATCGGGTCCCACATCGGGCTCCCTGCATGGAGCCTGCTTCTCCCTCTGCCTGTGTCTCTGTCTCTCTGTCTCTCCTGAAAAAATGAATTTAAAAAATCTTTAAAAAAACATACCGGGGACACCTGGATGACTCAGCAGTTGAGCGTCTGCCTTTGGCCTGGGGTGTGATCCTGGAGACCCAGGATCGAGTCCCACATCAGGCTCCCTGCATGAAGCCTGCTTCTCCCTCTGCCTATGTCTCGCCTGCCTCTCTCTCTGTGTCTCTCATAAATAAATAAATAAATAAATAAATAAATAAATAAATAAATAAATAATAAAATCTTTAGAAAAAAAAAATACCGGGACACCTGAGTGGCTCAACAGTTAAAGTGCCTGCCTTCAGCCCAGGGTGTGATCCTGGAGTCCCAGGATCAAGTCCAGCATCAGGCTTGCTGCACGGAGCCTGCTTCTTCCTCTGCCTGTTTCTCTGCCTCCCTCTCTCTCTGTTTGTGTGTGTCTCTCATGAATGAATAAATAAAATATTTTTAAAAAAATAAAACAAAAATAAAAAAATACCAATTTACCATATGATAGAGATGGCAACTCAAGCAAATAAGAGAAGATGGATGATTTAAAAACCATTTGCAGGGACTCCTGGGTGGCTCAGTGGTTGAGCATCTGCCTTCAGCTCAGGGCATGATCCTGAAGTCTGGGGATGAAGTCCCGCCTTGGGCTTCCTGCATGGAGCCTGCTTCTCCCCCTGCCTGTGTCTCTGCCTTTCTCTCCTGTGTCTCTCATGAATAAACAAATAAAATCTTAAAAAAAAAAAAACCACACACACACACAAAACCCCCCACAAAACCCCAGAAAACTTAATGTGAAAAGTGAGACCATAAATATGCCATAAGAAAATGTGGGTACATATTTCTCTATGTTCCACTCAAACTTCATGTTCTCCAAAGTTGCAGGGATGGCCACCATCTTGCTTCTCTGAGCTCCCAGACTATCTTAATAGGTAGCACTAACCATGATGATCTGCAGTGTTTTTATTTCCCTGCGTGGCCTGCCCAGGGACATTGTAGCTCCAGGACCAAGGACAGTGTGGCAAATCAGCAGGGCTTCCCTAAATGTAAAATGAGGGATAGAGGGAAGGACAGGTTAATCTCTGATGTTCTCCAGGGAGACTGACCCAGCTCTCCTGGTCCCATGAAATAGAACTACTCCAGAGACTCTCATCTGCTGGACACAGCATCCTCAACCTTGGATAGGGCTGGGCAAAAGCCAGTAGGTTCATATGATCCAACCCCTTTCTCTTCTGTCTTTGTGCAGGCCATCACTCTCCTGCTGCCACAGGACATGCTACACGTGATTACAGCAGAGCATGAGAGGCAGTACAGCTTGGGGGTTAAAAGTTTGGGGTTTTAGGGACGCCTGGGTGGCTCAGCAGTTGAGCGTCTGCCTTCAGCTCAGGGTGTGATCCTGGTCCAGGGATCGAGTCCCACATTGGGCTCTCTGTGTAGAGCCTGATTCTCCCTATGTCTATGTCTCTGCCTCTCTCTGTGTCTCTCATGAATAAATCAATAAAATCTTTTTTTAAAAAAGTTTGGGATTTTAGGGGCGCCTGGGTGGCTCAGTCGGTTAAGCATCTGACTCTTGATCTCAGTTCAGATCCTGATCTCAGGGTCATAAATTCAAGCCCCAAGCTGGGTGTGGAGACTATTAAAAAAAAGTTTGGGGGGTCCCTGGGTGGCTCAGCAGTTTAGCACCTGCCTTCAGCCCAGGATGTGATCCTGGAGACTTGGGATCGAGTCCCACGTCGGGCTCCCTGCATGGAGCCTGCTTCTCCCTCTGCCTGTGTCTCTGCCTCCCTCTCTCTCTCTCTGTCTCTGTCTCTCATGAATAAATAAATAAAATCTTTTTTTAAAAATTGGGGGAGGGATCCCTGGGTGGCGCAGCGGTTTGGCGCCTGCCTTTGGCCCAGGGCGCGATCCTGGAGACCCGGGATCGAATCCCACATCGGGCTCCCGGTGCATGGAGCCTGCTTCTCCCTCTGCCTGTGTCTCTGCCTCTCTCTCTCTCTCTCTCTCTCTCTCTCTCTGTGACTATCATAAATAAAAATTTTTAAAAAAAAGAACTTTAAAAAAAATAAAAATAAAAATAAAAATTGGGGGATTTTAGAGCCTTGTTATCCCGAGGTTGGGTCCCTGCTCTTACTATTCCTTAGCTGTATGATCTTGGGCAAATAACATAACCTTCCTGAGCCTCAATTTCCCCATCTAAATACTGGAGCCAGTCATTGGTCCTCCCCCCAGGTTGCCATAGAGATGGAAGGAGAGAATGTAGGTATGATGCTTACAACAATGTGCAGCCCGTGGTAAGCATGCACTGGGCGTTGGTGCCTCTAGTTACGAATAGTTATCATCACTCACCTTCCCAGCCTACCTAGCATCTTCTGGGATAAATTACTTCTATGGGTGGCTCTGCTCCTGTTTGGAGGTGGGGGGATTTCAGCTTTTGCAAGCTTTGGTGTCAGAGAAAGAAAATCCAGACCTGGGTGGCCTCATTCAACAGGGCATTGAAGACAGGTGGATGGGCGAAACCAGACATGGTATGGATGAGGGCTTGGCTTCTGGGGCCAGGCTCCACAGATGCCCTGAAGCCTCCCTGATGCTGGAACGAGGCATGAAAGCTGTTCAGGTGGGGGGGGGGGATGCAGGGCCCTGGGACCCTCCACAAAGGTGTAGATGCAAGAGAGTTCTCGGGGAGTAATTAACATCCATGGCTGACTCTGGGACAGATGAGCCGATGGCTTTGGGGGTGGGGAGAGTAGCTAAAGAGGAGGCTGGAAAAGCAGGCCAGGGCCAGGCAACTAGAGGGCCCTTAAGAGTATCTGTGTGGGGTGGGTGGCACCTGGGTGGCTCAGTTGTTGAGCATCTGCCTTTGGCTCAGGTCATGATCCTGGGGTCCTGGGATCGAGTCCTGCTTTGGGCTCCCTGCAGGGGAACCTGCTTCTCCCTCTGCCTGTCTCTGCTTCTCTGTGTCTCTCATGAATAAATAAAAATAAAATCTTAAAAAAAAGAGTATCTGTGTGTGTTGTAGGTTGTTGGCTCCTGAGGTCAGTGGTGATGCTGGGTGTGCCTGTGTCTGCTGTCAGGCACCCACCCAAGCTTTCCGGGTGCCCACGGGTACCAAGGTGATTACTGGGTCCTTGGGGAAGGTCCTAGTTAGTCAGGTTGTGTTGCCTCCATCCCTGTCCTAAGGGGCCCCCACCATCCGCAGAGGCAACAGGACAGACACACATATAATTAACAACAACACACCCAATATCACCTGCAGGGTGAGGGGACAGGGTAGATCGGAGACGGCGCTTCTGCTCTGAGGAGGGGCTGGGTGCAGCAGGATTTCCCAGAGAAGATGGTCAGCTGGAGAAGGTGCTAGCCTGAGGGAGGAGGCCCCAGGCCTTGGGGCTGGCAGCAGACGGAAGTCCTTGGTTGATTCTGGGGATTCAACAATTTGGAACTGAAGCAGAGAGGATGGTGAAGAGCTCAAAACATGACAATGGAAAACAAAACAAAAAAAAAAAAAACGTGACAATGGTGTGTCACTGCAAGAAGTTTGAGCATATTTAACAAATGTGTATCAAGTACCTCAAGTCGTATTCCGGTGAACAAACCAGACAAATTCCCTGCTTTCAATGAAGCATTCAGTGAAAACAGATAAATTTCCTGCTTCAGTGAAGTAAGTGGTGGGAGACAGACAAGAAACAAATAAATATTTAATGAATCAAGTAATGAGCAGCCCTGGGAAGAGAATGAGAGCCAGGGAAGGGGCAGGAGGGTGACAGAGGGCACTGTGTCACACAGCGTGGTCAGGAAGGTCACTCTTAGAGAGGCGGCTGCATGGAAACCTGAATGCCAGTGGAGGCCAGTGTCCAGACCTCAAGGAGCTGTGGAGGCTGTGGAGGCTGCAGAGGCTGCAGAGGCTGCAGAGGCCAGGCTGGGAGGTGGGAAGGAGGTGGGACCAGAGCCTGTGTGGGAACCGCATCAGCTCAGCAACGTTGTGGCACCAGTGGGTCTGAAGTTCAGCTGCAGCCCTGCCTTCGCTTATCAAATTGGTTTTGTTTTTGTGGTTTTTTTTTTTTTTTTTTTTTTTTAAATAATCTCTACACCCAGGAACGCCTAGGTGGCTCGGTGGTTAAGCGTTTAGTTCTTATTTTATTATTTTATTTTATTTTATTTTATTTTATTTTATTATTTATTTATTTATTTATTTATTTATTTATTTATTTATTTATTTATTTTAGTGTCTAGTTCTCAGAGAAGAGCTATTCACAGGCCTGGGGTCTGAGCAGCCAGGGCCTCAAACACACCCCAAGCGCAGCCATCCCCCCACTGCCTCTGACAGAACCAAGAGAGGGAACACACCACACAAGTGACCCCATCTACTATCACAGAATTTCCAAATTATACAGAAGTAGAGAGACTTGTACAATGAAGCTGGGATGCCCATTATCACAGGACTTTGTATTATGAAATAGGGCCATGAAGGAAAATTTTCTAAAAATCTTGTTAATGATCTTGTTACTAGCATGATTATAATATATTGCAATTTTGTGTTAAAAAGTGTTCATGTGGGCAGCCCAGGTGGCTCAGTGGTTTAGTGCCACCTTCAGCCCAGAGTGTGATCCTGGGGACCCGGGATCGAGTCCCACGTCGGGCTCCCTGGATGAAGCCTGCTTCTCCCTCTGCCTGTATCTCTGTCTCTGTGTGTGTGTGTCTCTCATGCATAAATAAATAAAAGCTTTAAAAAAAAAAAAAGCGTTCATTTGTTAAATGTAGAACTAAAAACATGTTTCCATTTTTCTTTCTTTTTTTTTTTTAATATCTTATTTACTTATTCATGAGAGACACAGAGAGAGGCAGAGACAGAAGTAGGCTCTATGCAGGGAGCCTGATACAGGACTCGATTCTGGGACTCTGGGATCTTGCCCTGAGCGGAAGGCAGACACTCAACCGCTGAGCCACCCAGGTGTCCCGTCCATTTTTCTTTATCTTGAGGCACATCTGGGGCACAGACAGACACAAGGGATCTGAGTCCCAGGCATGGTGGTCGAGCACTGAGGGCCCAGCTCCAGGAGAATGAGTTGGAGAGGAGGACGCCCGCCCAAGCCTTCCCAAGCCCTCCCAAGCCCTTGGTGGCAAGGCCAGGAGAGGGACAGCTGGCTCTGGGGCCTCCCCACCAGGCTTTTGCCCATCATTCCAGGTGAGGCACTCCCCATCACTCTGGGGCCTGCAGCGGCTTCCCTGTCTGTCTCCCTAGGAACCCCAGCAAACAGTATTTCCAGCACAACCTCTGAGGGGCCAGCTCATTCTCAGCCCAAGCCTGGGGGCAGGAGGTAGGGTGTGGGGAGCTTCCCCTCTGCTGGGAGAGAGGCAAATAAAGCTACCAGAAACAGAGCAATCAGGTGCCATCAACTGTGCCTGCACAGGGGTTCTACCCATTGTTTGCTTAGGAGGCGGCTCTGTGACTGACCCTAAGTCCAGAAGGAGTCCAGCTCGAGGCCTCTGAGGGGCAGGGCCTTGGGCTTCCTATTCTTTTAAAGTTCCCACAGTGCCCACGGCCTTTTCTGCTCACAAAGAACTTCAATGCTGGCTTTTGACTGAACCTTTCCCCTTTGTGTCTCTCGGCATCTCTGTCTCTACCAGTCTCTGGCTCTCTAGTTTCCCAACATCCTTCCTGAGCCCCTGGGGAGCAGTGCTGGGGGGCCAGGGCAGTGGGAACCTAACCATGTCCTGTTCTCACCGAGGACAATAAGGACCGGAAAAGGCTGGAGCCAAGGCCTGGCGCAGACTCGCTCACTCCCTGCCCGTCCTGGGCGCCCCCCACCCTTGTTACACCCTGTGGTGTCCCTTCCCTCTGGTGCCAGCCTGGGAGGAGTCTAGCCTGGGGTTAGGGAGCTCTCTCACCTCACCTTCCCACTGCCCTCCTCTCCAATGGCCTCACCTCTGGCCCCACAGCCTGTGCTTCCCAGAGCCAGGAGCTGCTGGAGCGCCCTCCCCTGCCTCCCACACATCCAAGGCCCCCTCCCCCTGTATTATTGACTCCTGTTTCCGGAGCTGGTGGCGGTGCTGACGGGTGGGAGGGTGTCAGGGCCACGTGTGAGAGAGCAGGAGGAAACATCTGGCTTCCCTCTGTCCCCCAGGGGCTCACTGCCTCTCTCCCCGAGGCCTCCAGCCGCTGGCGTGAAGTGGAGTCCAGGAGTACAGGGGCCAAGAGGTTAGCACCTTTGCCCTCCCCATCTTCAGGCCCTCAGAAGCCATGACGGCCTCACGCCCCCTCACTTAATGATGGTTATTAGTGGGTAGGATACCCCTGCCAGGGTTAATTGGTAGGTTAAGTCAGGCAGCCTGCAACTAGGTACCCCAGAGATAGGCTGGGTGGAGAGCTGAGGTTGGCACCAATCTGTCTTGTAAATGCACCTGTTCCCTGAAGAAGGGGTCATTATCCCTGAGCCACTCACTGTCCCTGGTGCCTACACAGTGGGTGACAGCAGGTGCTCAGATCATTGGGTATGGCCCTGGCACCTGCTCTCCGACTCCTCCCCACCCTTCCTAGCCTGGCCCCACCCAAACTCTCCTCTTGGAAGCCAGGGTGTCCTCAGGTGGCCAGAACCCCAGGTGCCTGTGCTCCCTTAGGCTGGGACCTGGCCCTCTGCCCACAGCTCTCACCTCAGTTGGGAAGTTAGGGTTTTACAGAGGGAGCCCTAAAGCCAAATAGCCTCCCCTTAGATCCAGGGCCCATTTTGGACAACCTGTTATCCTCCCCCAGAGGGTCCCCCATCTCACAACACCCTATCACTAGGTAGAGCTTAGACCTCCATCTCCAGGGGATGAGGGGGGGCAGGGGGCCCGGACAGACCTCTGGTGTCCCTTTAACTCTGTCTCCACTCCCAGTAACATTTGATTCAGACTTCAGCCCTCAGAGGCAAGTCCTTCAGGGCTTAGCCAGGTTGAGCCCCAGTCTCCACTCTCCCTAGCCTTCAGAGCCAGCTTGACTGCAGTGGTGCAGGTATGCAGGAGATGCGAGCTCGTGGCGCCCTCTGCAGGCATCCTGGGCACACTGCACAGTACTCAACCAACCTAGGGCCTCTACTCAAAGGGACTCAAATTCTTGACCAGAACTCTTTCAACTCACTTATCTCCATTGGGACGTCATCTCTACTTAAACACATCCTATGTACATTATTTTGTGACTAGAAAGGCTGGTTCTTTCAACCAACCCACCTGTCTTTACTGCCCGTTACAAAGCACTGTGCAGAATACAATGCTCACCAAGGCACTGTGCACACGCTAAATCTCACACAATCCAGCCGGAGGGAAGGTGCCTAGATGCCCTCAAGGGACAGGTACTCTGGACAGAGAGGATCTTCTCAGGGCAGAGCAGAGTAGGACCTGAGAAACCATAACCTTCATTCCTATCAAGGATGGCTCCAAGGTTGATGGCCTTGTCCTTACCGTTTTATCTCATTTTAATATTTTATTTATTTATTCATGAGAGACACACACAGAGAGGCAGAGACATAGGCAGAGGGAGAAGTAGGCTCCCTATGGGGAGCCCGATGCAGGACTTGATTCTAGGACCCCAGGGATCATGGCCTGAGCCAAAGGCAGATGCTCAACCACTGAGCCACCCAGGTGCCTGTTCCTATCATTTTATATACTCTGCTAAAACACAGCAAGTTCCAGGGTGCCTGGGTGGCTCAGCGGTTGAGTATCTGCCTTCGGCTCAGGACATGATCCTGGAGTTCCAGGATCGAGCCCCACGTCAGGCTCCTGCATGGAGCCTGCTTCTCCTCCCTCTGCCTATGTCTCAGTGTCTCTCATGAATTATCAAAATCTTAAAAAAAAAAAAAATTAAAATATTAAAAAAAAAAACCCAAAAACATAACAATTTCCTAATCTCTTGTCTGTAAAACAGAGAAGAGAAATGAAGACTCCAGAACAAAGACGATGGGGCAGTGACCAACCTTGGAGTCTTTCTGAACACAGGCATGTGTCCGAGTTGGAGTTGAACAAATGGGTCCAGAAGGGAACATCAGTGGGGAATTCCCTCCCAAGGACTTGGAAAAGGGGCAGGAGGCTTGTTTGCTCAGAGTAACAAAGTCCCCAGGGGTGTAAATGAACTCCATGGGGAACTGGAGGGGTGAGGGTGCCTTTTCTTCCTTATTCTTCTGTTCCTTATTCTACTCTGGTTCTGATGGGCATAGAAGGCTTCCTGCATTACAGCCTCAACCCCTTGCCCAAAAGGTCAAGACGGCAGGTCACTCACGCACTTCTCTTCCATGAAACTTTCACACAAGCACTCACAGCACTGACGACAATCAATAAATATTTGTTAAGAGACGAACCCTGGAGGAAGGTAAGCCCCACATCCCCAAGGTTTGCAAACAGTAGGTATCCATCTGCCATAAGTAACATTCTGCATACCCATGCAGGCCTTGGCAGAAGAAGCCACAGAATATCACAACTCACAGAGCTACAAAGAATCAACTTTATTGGACAGTCAGGGTCAGTTTCTCTTTTTGCCTTTCCCCGTGACCTTGGCTGGTGTGAGAACTGGAGTTGCTGCCTGGTACAGAGTAGAGGAGATCTTGTTGATGTAATATAGGCCAACCATGGAGAAGATAAAGCTACAGGGCAAAGATAAAAAGACTGTGGCATCAGTGTGTATGCTCCCAGCCTGGTGCCTCCTAGGGTCAACAGCAGCAGCAGCCTTAGGAAAATGGGGAAGGGGAAAGGAGGGAGGGCAAAGGGGGAGGGAGGGACAGGGAAGGTCTGAAATTACTGGAGGATCCAGCACCAAAGGACAGGATGCTGCACCCCTTATGCAGCTGTGAGGCACTTACCAAGTGGTGACGCACACTCGATGGATGAGGCCAGATGCAAAGAGAGCCAAAAGGAGGCAAAGAAGAACTGAGAAGGCAAGAGGGGACAAGGAGGGTGGTGGTCAGAATTGGAAACACCAGGCATTCATATGTGGAGTCTAGGAGAAATCTGGGGCCCTCTGAATCTTGGGGGATCTGCTTGGAGGAGTAAGGCACAACATCAGCAGGACGATATCAGACACGTTTAATGATGCCCAGGACACAGAGAAGAGACATGTGCTCGTTACCAGCTCTGTCCCATCACTTCCCTATCCTGGCCTTCTTCTAATGTAAAGGAAAAGGAAAAGTGATACAGAATGTGAAGGGCAAGTTTTGCTCCCATTGGAAGTAGGCCTTTCCAACAAAAGCCAGCCACTAAGGATCAATTCATTAAACTGGCTGGCCAGTGGTGGAAGTTGAGGGCCTCACTCCCTGGACACCATTGGAGGGCCGGGTATCTGGATGCATGTGTCCATGGAGGCAGGAAAGGGTCTTGGGCTATCTAGCATAAGACTGGAGAGAAAGTGGCAAGCTAGCCAGCAGGGCAGACACCACCTGCCCAGCTGGGGAGGCCAGGGTGGGAGAAGGGGGTCAAGAACCTTGCCCCACAACAAAGGTTTCTTTCAGAAACACAGGAAGACGATACACATGGAAACAACATCTCAGAAGTCTAGAGGCTGCTGGACCGAATGAGCTCTGGAAGGCTGCAACTGGGCTAGGTGGAGAGCCACCACCCAGAGGAGCACAATGACACGAGAGCTATGCGGCAGGTTTGCGTTCTAGCAGACGAAGGCTCCTCAGAGGCGGCATTGGCTGCCACTTTCAAGTTCATGACATTCCTTAGGTGATCCTAAGGTGATACCCCAATTGCTTTATGAACTTAATTCTGTATAAATAACTAAATCATCAATTCTCCATTACATGAGCAATAACAAGTATCCTTTCAAAAAAATAATCTAACAATAATTCTAACTTGGTCAGGATTCCTGCCGACCAGAAATCTGGTGTATCTACTAGGGAAGCTCCTCACCATTATCTCAAATAAACAGAACCCATTGCCGCTGATTCAACTTCCCATCAGAACCCCTCAGTAAACTTGGTCCTGTTTCCACCCCCCCCTCCACCTCCCCCGAAGACTATGCAAAGCAAGCATGCAGGTGCCCAGTGTCCTCAGAAGCCCCTGAGAACTGGGCTTCCTGCTTTCAGGCCCGAGTCCAAGCGCTCAGAGAGGCGCTGGATTCAAGGGTGGCACCCACCTCCGGCCGCTCTTAGGAAGTATTTCCTCCTCCTTCTTCTTCTTCTTTTTTTTTTTTTTTTTTTTTCTATTTCCTTCTTTTGAACAAACTTTACCACCCAAGCACCTGGAAAGTCAGCATTGTGTTGGGGGAGGTTACTCGACTCTCGTTTGCACTTACTCTCAGGGAAGATCTTTGCTTGGAATCCTTTGCCAAAAACCAGATTCTCCAGATTATTGAAGGCCTGGTGGAGGGAGTTAAGGGCAGGTGGAGCGAAGCGACGAGGCGGAACAGCGCCCCCCACCCTCCCACCTCCAGCAGCCCTGGAAGGATACGGTGAGCGAGAAGACGAACAGGCCGGAGCCCAGCAGGCCGCCCTGGATGGTAAGCCACTCGGTGGAGGCCAGCTGGCGGCTGTACATCTGCATCCCGGCGAAGAGCAGCAGGGACAGCAGGGACGAGAGCGCCAGCGAGGTGCCCGTGCCCACGGCTGGAGGGGAGGAGAGCATCAGAGGCGCAGGGTCGGGTCGGGCCCTCCCTGCCGCCCCTCGGGGTTGCGCACCCCCGCTGCGACCCTCCCCCCACGGCGTTCCCGGCCCCCGCGCCCTTCCGCCCCCGCGGCCCGGGACACGTCAGCTCTGCGGGCAGAGGACCGGGGCAGCCGGTGCGCCCCCGCCCCGTCCCGCCGGTCCGTAGGGGAACCCCGCCAGTCCTGTTACCCATCGCACGCTGCCCCCAGGCCCAGAAGGCACTTCAGGAAAGAAAGAGAGGCACCGAACCGCGGCGGCCGTCCGTGCGCATGCGTCAGCCCAGCTCGCGGACTCGCGGGCCCCCAGGTCCTGCCCGCACTCCCTCTAGGCGCCTGGACGCAGCGCCCCTGCCGGCATGGAGGAGGTATCGCGTCCAGGAGCAGCCTTGGCCACCGCCCTGGTCCCCTGCCCTTCCCCGCACCCCGAGAGTCGGCTGCCTTCCGCGCAAGACGCTGGGTTCATGGCCCATGGCCTCTAGCCCACTCCTGTCTTTCTTGCATTTATGTCATCTCTAGTGCCCGTTCCTCACACCTCCCTCCCCCGCGTTCGTTGCCTTGGCATCTCCCGTGGGCTCTTGCCCAAACCAAAATTGAGTCCTCCGGTCCTCTTGCTCCGAAACTATCCTCCCGCTGTATGTAAGTAAGATTAGGGAGCCAATGAAGAGTGCGAACATAGGAAATGGCTCCCCCCCTCAAATACCATTCCATGTCACCCAACCCCCCCCCCCCCCCCCCCGCCGTCTCCAAAAGACCACGTGGGGAGAACTACTGCCCACCTCCTACCTCGACGGGTGCTGTTCGAAGCTGTCCCTGGAGCATGCGCAGTGACATCTCACCCCCACCCCTCCCACACCCCCACCAGGCTCCTGCATCAAGCCCGGGGTTCGCAGCCGCAGCCGGGATCGGGCACCCGGGGGCGGGTGGGCATGGTAGGGCCATGGCTGAGGGTGAGGATATGCAGACCTTCACTTCCATCATGGATGCACTGGTCCGCATCAGTGTGAGTTAAGGTGGGGTCGAGGGGAAGGGGAGGGGGAGCATAGGGGTCTGGGACAGGCCGGGACCTCGGCAGGTGGAGATGAGGCAGGTCGCTGGGATGTAGCCAGGGGGCTGGGGATGGCAGAAAGCACCGGGAGGGTCGGGGTGCAGACTGGAGAGGGTAATCCCGGGGGCAGCCCAGGGGTGAGTGCCGTGTAAGCGTCCATCTGCTGGGGTTTAAGGAACCCGGAGCTACCCGGATGCGGCGGGTGGGCCGGGGTAGCCGCCAGCAGTGCACCAAGGCTGGGGCTGCAGGGCCAACGGGCTATGCTATGAGGAGGGGGCGTGCGTGAGCTTGGACTGTTTCCAAGAAAACTGAGGCTAGGTGAGGGGCGCTGAAGGAGCCGCCCCAGGGTGCAGTTCCAAATTTGGACCCTTCCGCGAGACCCCACCCCACCGCGCCCCCACTCGGGGCTGCCTCTGAGCCCGCGGTTGTCATGGCAACCCGTGCCCGGCTCTCCCAGGGGCGGTGCCAACCCTGCTCCCCCCCACCACTTCCTTCCCCCTCCCTGCCTGTGCCTCCCTCCTTTGTGTCAGCTGCGCCCCTGACCGGGATGGCTGCGAAGAGAGGGACCAAGGTGAGGTGTGGGGGTGGGGCATAGCTTGAGGACCCCCTCCACCAAAAAAGGGAGGGGTACTTCCGGTGGGGAGGGGGCAAGTAGGCGGGCGCTTGTTTCCCTCAAGATTGGGAAGGGGCTTGTGACGAGTCTGGTTGCGCCGGGGGAAGGAGCGGGAGGGCCGGATGGTGCGGGTGGAGGGCAAAGGGAATGGGTTAGTGTTGGGGACCCGAGAAGACGGCTGGGGAGGTGAAGGATGGGGAATGGAGGCTGGGGCGGCTGCAGGCAGAGCCGCGGCAGGATGATGGACGCGGTGAGCAGCAGGATGGAGAGCGTGCGGCGCCTGGCTCTAGGGAGGAGTCACGCTGGGGAGAGGGGTTGCCAGAGAAGGGGGCGGGGGTCTGCATCAAGCTGCAGAATGGGCGGTGTCCTTGAGAGAAGCCGGCGGCCCAGAGGTGGGGGGATGGGGGCCGTGGCCAGGTGAGAGGGGCTGCAGGCCCAGTGAAAGGGGTGGGGATTGATGCTGGGGGAGGCAGGTGCTCCCACCCGGAGCTCCAACCGCCCCTCCGTAGGCTTTAGCTGTCTGCTGTCTGCCGGAGGAAGACGGGCAGGAGCCGGCGCTGGGAAGGTCTGTGAGCCCGGCCCAGGCTCGTGGCTGGGGAAAAGCCCCAGATAGCTTGTTCTGCCCCTTCCTGACAACCTTTGGGCTTCTAAGGGCAGCTGAAAGGCTTGCTGAGATATGCCCAGGTGTCCATGCTCTGACCCAACTCCTGCTCCCTCCACAGACAAGCATGAAGAACATGGAAAAGGAGCTTCTGTGCCCAGTGTGTCAAGAGATGTACAAGCAGCCACTGGTGCTGCCCTGTACTCACAACGTGTGCCAGGCCTGTGCCCGGGAGGTGCTGGGCCAGCAAGGCTATATAGGCCATTGTGGGGACCCCAGCTCTGAGCCCACCTCTCCTGCCTCCACCCCTTCCACCCGAAGTCCCCGCCTCTCCCGCAGAACTCTCCCCAAGCCTGACCGCTTGGATCGGCTGCTTAAGTCAGGTGGGGCTGGGTCCTGTGGGGTGGGGGTGGGGATGGGGATGCTGGGATGTACATCAGGAAGCTGGAAGGGTCTGGCACTGTGCAGAGGGTGAAGATACCGCTCATGCAGGCTCTAATGGGAGCTGAGCTCTGGCACAATAAAAATTATTTTTTTAATTGAACAGACTTTCCCCATTCTCAGCCAGCTGTAACTCCTCCCTCCCTACCTCTCTGGCTCTTCCACAGGCTTTGGGACGTATCCCGGGCGCAAGCGAGGTGCTCTGCACCCCCAGGTGATCATGTTCCCGTGCCCAGCCTGCCAGGGTGATGTGGAACTGGGGGAGCGGGGCCTGGCAGGGCTGTTCCGGAACCTGACCCTTGAGCGTGTGGTGGAGCGGTACCGCCAGAGTGTGAGTGTGGGTGGTGCCATCCTGTGCCAGCTGTGCAAGCCCCCACCGCTAGAGGCCACCAAGGGCTGCACCGAGTGCCGGGCCACCTTCTGCAACGAGTGTTTCAAGCTCTTCCACCCCTGGGGCACCCAGAAGGCCCAGCACGAGCCCACCCTGCCCACCCTCTCCTTCCGCCCCAAGGTGAGCCCGCTAGGAGAGGGACCTGGCAGTGTTGGGTGGGTGGGCGCCCGGCTCTGTGGGCTTCTGAGGGGAGGTGGGCAGAGGTTTGCCTTGGCCAGGCTCCTTCTGTGACAAAAGAGAGGGACTGGATAAATCTTTAAACATCTTGGAGCCCCAATCTTCTGTGTGTGGAATGAGAATGATAAAATCTGCCCTGCAATACCCATACCTTGGGGTTTGTGGACAGGATCACATGAGGTAGTTGGTGAAAGCTCCCCGTCAACAAAGGTCTGGCTGCATTCATTCATTCAGCGAGCAAATATTTATCAAGCACCGTGTGCCTGGCGCTATTATAGGCAATGGGGATGGGCAGGGAGCAAGATGGACAAGGTTAATTATTAGCCATGAGGCAGAGATTAATTATCATTATTATTGCCCTTAGGACACATGTCCGTGTAGACGAAGGGAGGGTGCTGGCTGGGCTCCCTTCCGAGCCTTTGCCACCAGTAGGTGGCGCTGCAGGGCACCCCGGCCCCTCTCCCCACTCCCCTCTCTCCTCTCCCGGCTCCAGCAGCTGGTGGAGGCAGGGCTCCATACTGCTTCTGTGTTAGGTCAGCTGCCTTAAACTCACCCTTGGCTGATCATGTCGTTGGTCTCTCTGTCCCTAGGGCCTGATGTGCCCAGACCACAAGGAAGAGGTGACCCATTACTGCAAGACATGCCAGCGGCTGGTGTGCCAGCTCTGCCGGGTGAGGCGCACCCACGGCGGACACAAGATCACGCCAGTGCTGAGTGCCTACCAGGCCCTCAAGGTGAGGACCCTGCCTTACTCAACCTTGGTGCTAAGCCACACGCATACCCTCTCACACCGCCTCCTGCCAGTGTGCTGGCTTCTGCCGAGTGAGGCATGATGCCCACCTCTTTCTTCCCCCTCAGGACAAGCTGACAAAGAGCCTGACATACATCCTGGGAAACCAGGACACAGTACAGACCCAGATCTGTGAGCTGGAGGAGACCGTGAGGCACACTGAGGTGAGGGAGGGCACGGAGGTGGGCCTGCAGATAGGCATGGCCCAATCCCCTGGTCGAAAGCTCAGGGAGCCCACGTGTGGTCCACGGATGTGTCTGGTTCAACCAGGCTAGCAGGAACAACAGTGCCCCAGGCCAGGCTGTACCTGGGGCTACAGTGGGGACGGGGTGGCTATCACCCAGGGCAAGGATAGTTTAGGGAGCCCTAGGGACATAGCTCAGATGCCCTCAGGCTCTGCTGCCTGTTGAGGATGGCACATGTCCCTGGAGCTAGGGTAAGGCTATGGTCTCTGATACCTGCTGCCAGGTCACTTGAGTAAACTGACCTGGGGACAGACAATAAGGGTGGCCCGGAGGCCAGTAAACATTAGTGCAGTCCAAGTGGACATTAGTGCAGTCATAGTCTTTTTTATTTGGGGGACTCCTTATAGGGTCAGGATTATGGTGTGGGCATCCAGGAAGGTTGGCACAAAGTCTCAGGAGCTGAGCCCATCTGGGTGTGCAGGTGCTGTTGCAATAGGGCCGTGAGCCTGGAATGGGTGGGTAGGATTTGCCTGGGGCCTTCGTCATCCTAGCTGTGCTGCAGTGCCCCAGGAGGCTGGCATAGGCTGGCACAGGTGCTGCCTTCAAGAAGGTAGTGAGTGTTGCTCTTTGGGCAGGTGAGTGGTCAGCAGGCCAAGGAGGAGGTGTCCCAGCTGGTTCGGGGACTGGGGGCTGTGCTGGAGGAGAAGCGGGCATCACTACTCCAGGCCATTGAGGAATGCCAGCAGGAGCGGCTGGCCCGTCTGAGCGCCCAGATCCAGGAGCACCGGAGCCTACTGGATGGCTCAGGTCTGGTGGGCTATGCCCAGGAGGTTCTTAAGGAGACAGACCAACCCTGCTTTGTGCAAGCAGCCAAGCAGCTGCACAACAGGTACACGGGCACAGCACAAGGGCACAGGCTCCTAGGGGCAGGGGCATCATGGGTGCAGCCACTGTGGAAGACGGCCTCCAGAGTGCTGCCCAATGGAGAGATGAGCCCTGAGGGGGTTTGTCCAGCCAAGCTGATATCCAGCTGGCCTGAAGGGACAAGGAAGTGACCTAAGCAAGTGCCAAAGCTCTAGGGATGGGCGAGGCAGAATCAAGGGGCAGGACAGCTGCCCACACAGCAGTGCCTGACCCTTGCCTGCCCACATCCCAGGATTGCCCGGGCCACGGAGGCCCTCCAGACGTTCCGGCCAGCTGCCAGCTCCTCCTTCCGCCATTGTCAGTTGGACGTAGGGCGTGAGATGAAGCTGCTGACAGAGCTTAACTTCCTACAAGGTGAGGAGGTGGCCGGGGTGGCCCCGCGCCCAATTAGAGCCTTCCTCCCTTCTTTCCCAGCAGCGGGCCCGGGGGGCAGTGCCCACCGGGGACCTCCCTGGCCTCCTGCCCAGCCTGGTCAGCTGCCCCTCCCACCTCACCCACCCGGCCACACTGTCCCACCGCGCTCAGCGCTGCTTCTCCCTCTCTTTGTTTGTAGGCTGTGGCCACCGCGGACTCTGCTCCGGAGCACCCCAGGCAAGTCAGCGGCCCTGCCCCGGGGGCCCTGCCCTGCCGCCCCCACTCAGCTCGGCCACCCACTCATTGCTTCCTTCTCTGTCTTGCCCTCACCAGACTCTTGGTCCTCTCCCACCCCCCTGCCCTAGTCCCCTTTGTCTCTCTCTGCCTGCCCTAGGCTCCTGCCTCATCCCTGCCTTCATCCCTGTCCTTGGGATCCTTGCCCTCTGGACTTTACTTCTCTTTCCCTTGACCTTTGTCTCCTGCCATTGTCAAGCTGATGCTTGCCCTTTGCTGTCCCCTTCTCTGCCTTGCTGACTCTCACATCTGTCTCCCTCCAACTCCACCCCTCCTTCCTGTCCAGTGCCCTTTTTCCTGGGTCCCAGTGGCCTCTGCCTGCCTTTCTCCATGGCTCCTCGTTATTCATAGAATTTAAAAGGTCATAGAAAGAAGGGTCCCCATCTGGTCTAAGACCATTTTTGACAGAGGAGGAAACTGAGACCCAGAAATGGGAAGCAACTGCCCCAAGGCCGGAGCTGGGCAAAGGGCAGTCCAGGACCCGCACGAGGCCTCCTGCCCCCTGCAAGTGCACGCCAACACACCTCTCCCCTGCTCCTTTGGGCTCTGCCCTACCCCTCCCTGCCAGGCACCCAGGTGGCCTCACCTCCAGCCCCCTCTCACCCACACTCACCCCCCCGGCCCCCGCTGCTTTCCCCTTTCCTGCCTGCCCTCCATGCCAGGCCCATGACCAGGCCCCGACTGACCCCAGCTGTCTCTCCCAACAGTGCCCGAGGCTCCCGTCATTGACACCCAGCGCACCTTTGCCTACGACCAGATATTCCTGTGCTGGCGGCTGCCCCCCCACTCGCCACCTGCCTGGCACTACACCATCGAGTTCCGGCGTACCGATGTGCCTGCCCAGCCAGGCCCCGCCCGCTGGCAGCGGCGGGAAGAGGTGAGGGGCACCAGTGCCCTGCTCGAGAACCCTGACACAGGCTCTGTGTACGTGCTGCGTGTCCGCGGCTGCAACAAAGCTGGCTACGGCGAGTACAGTGAAGATGTGCACCTACACACACCCCCAGCACCTGGTGAGTGGGCAGATGGGGGGCACCGTGTGGCACCTCCAGGGTGCAGGGTGTGTGGGGACCCACGAGCCCTACTGACAGCTGGTACTGGGCAGGCACTGGACAGACAACAGTGGGATGCGCTCCCAGACCCTGGGGCTAGGCTGCCTGGGTTCACATCCCCACTCTGCCTCTTGCCAGACGTGGCCCTGGGCGAGTCGTGTGCCCCCACTGAACTCCCAGGCCCTCTTCTGTAGGGACAGTGACAGTGTCTGTGAGACTGAAGCCAGGTGAGTTCCCAGCTCCCACTAAGAACTCCATGATGGCAGCTCTCCAGGGGGGCCCAGCTGGGGGGTGCGCTGCAAGGTGTAGGTTGGAGGTAGGGGGCATAGCACCAGCTGGAACAGAACAGCAGTGGGGACTCTCTGGGGGGCCAGCCATCAGAGAGGGGTGGGAGGAAGCCCTGCAAGTCCTCTAGGTCTGGAGAACCAGTATCTGGGCCCACCACTAAAACTCTTCCTGGGATCCTGGGCCCATTTGGGATGCCCTTCTTTTCTCCCTATGTCCTCCATTGCGATTCTGTAGGCCGTGGTCCCTGGAGCCCCTACCCATCCCTGGCAGCATGTTTCACGTTCCACAATCTTCCAGTGTCCTTTGCTGACACCTCACGGCCTCCACGGCCTCCCTAGCCGGTGTTGAGGCCAGTGTTCATCCCCTGACGTCTCTCCTTTGTTACCCTCCCCAACTGCAGTCCTGCACTTCTTCCTCGACGGCCGCTGGGGGACAAGCCGGGAGCGGCTGGCCATCAGCAAGGACCAGCGAGCAGTGCGGAGTGTGCCGGGGCTGCCACTGCTGCTGGCTGCGGAGCGGCTGCTCACCGGCTGCCACCTGAGCGTGGACGTGGTCCTGGGCGATGTGGCTGTGACCCAAGGACGCAGCTACTGGGCCTGTGCCGTGGACCCGGCCTCCTACTTGGTCAAGGTGGGCGTCGGCCTGGAGAGCAAGCTTCAGGAAAGCTTCCAGGGTGCCCCCGATGTGATCAGCCCCAGGTCAGGCCTCTTGGGGGGGGTGGCATGGGGGCCCAGGTTGGGGAGCTGAGGATGGGATGGGGGTGGTGAGGGGAGCTCCCACGGGCTTGGGGGGCAGTGGGGCACTCTAGGAGCATGGATGCCAGGCTGGGGCCTGTGGCCGGGGCAGGCGGGGGCTTAGGGGAAGGGCTTGGAGAATTGTTTTTCCAAGAAGGAGCGTATGGCTGGGAGAGGGGGCCATCCACTTGCTCCATCTGTCCTCAGGACCACCACACCATCTCTCCGAGCCTCTGCGCCTCGCAACACCCTGTTCCAATGCATTTTCTCCATGAAACCCTCTCTCCTCCTTCACCATGTCTGTTCTCAACATCCTGAGATCCTTCCCTGAAAATGTCCACCTCCATCTCCTCTCTTGCCAACGCCTGTTTAACACCCCCTAATACATGCACTTCCCCAAACCCTTCCTCCCAGCACTCCCTTAGCAATCTCTAAACACCCCATTTCTCTGCAGTACTCTCCTGCCAACATCAGTCCCCCCAACCCTGTGGTGCCCCCAGCCCCCTCCATCCCACCTCCCTCCGAACACCCACCTCCCTGACTACCTTCTTTTTCCAGCCCCTCAGTGACGAAACCCTCATCCTTGAATGTTCCTTGAGGGCCTCACCAGCACGATGTCCCCATGTCCCCACATGGTTCTCCTTGCCACTTGCTCATCTCCTATCTCCCTGGGACACTTGATCCCCAGCTGATCCCTCCTTCTCCGCCACCTCCCTGCCAGTGTGCCTGCTTTCAATACCCCTCTCCCACTGGACTCACACCCGCAGCCCCACATTTTCATTGCTGTGCCTGCGACACATCCTCTCAGTACCCCAAATGGATCCTTTCAACCACTTGCTCCCTGACATTCCATCCTCATGGGCTCAGGCCTCTGCCCCCACCCACCCACCCGGAGTGCCACACCCCTCACCCCCAACACTCTCCTACCCAACTCCACTTCTGCAGGTACGATCCGGACAGTGGGCATGACAGTGGTGCCGAGGATGCCACAGTGGAAGCGTCCCCGCCCTTCGCTTTCCTGACCATCGGCATGGGCAAGATCCTGCTGGGGTCTGGGGCCAGCTCAAATGCAGGGCTGACAGGGCGGGATGGCCCTGCCGCCAGCTGCACTGTGCCCCTGCCACCCCGCCTGGGCATCTGCCTGGACTATGAGCGGGGCCGTGTCTCCTTCCTGGATGCTGTGTCCTTCCGCGGGCTCTTGGAGTGCCCTCTGGACTGCTCAGGGCCTGTGTGTCCTGCCTTCTGCTTCATTGGGGGTGGTGCAGTGCAGCTTCAGGAGCCCGTGGGCACTAAGCCTGAGAGGAAGGTCACCATTGGGGGCTTTGCCAAGCTGGACTGACCCTTTCTGGCCCCTCCTGGGCCCTGGTCCCCAGGCCTGCTGGAGCTGGGTTATTCCTCCGGCAGCTTCTCCCCAAACTCTTCCTGCCATGTCGTCCTGTCCCTTTCCCTATGTCTGTGTATTCCTGGGGCCTTCTCTTGACCAAGGGACTCTCCCCTGTTCACCCTTCTAGATGTCTCCCATTCTCTCCATTGCCTGTTAAGCCAGGCTCCAGCCCCCACCAAGTCTCTGCCCCACACCCTGCCCATGGCATCTTACCCAATTCACAGAGAGAGCCCCTGCCCCATCCTTGTCCTGTACCCCTCCCCAGGCTGACTGGGAGGGAAGGCATCTGGAACACTGGGCATGGCCCCCAGCTCTGCGCCCTGCCCTTGGCCCTGCCCAGCTCCCTGCCCCATGGATGCTGAGCTCCAGCCTCGGGGCAGGCAGGCACTCCCTGGTGAGAGGATGGGGGCCCTGTCATCCTGCTTGAGTTGTCCGGGTCCCATGTCCCTCAGCCGCATGCCTGTATCTCTCCTCTCTCTTGCATGCTTCACCCTGTCCCACACCCATGCCAACGTGCCAAGTCTCCCTTGGGGCCCCAGCTGAAGTTGGGTGTCCCCAGTGGGTTCGGCTAGGCAAGGCCTTTGGGGCTCCCTGCTGCCCCCTGCAGTGGGTGCTGCCAGGCCTGTGCCAAGCAACAGCTGTTATTTTCATGGTTTATAAACAATAAATGACGTTGCCAGGCACATCTCTGCCTTCCCTGAGCCTGACCATCCCTTTTCATTTCTGCGCTGGGTGTGACAGGTGGGAAGGATCCAGGGAGCTCCACTACTGCTCAGAGCAGGGGTGCTCAGGGGATCTGATGCCCAAGGGAAGGAGATCCCAAGCCAGATGCTCCCAACCCTCCTCCAGCCACACGTTCTGGCTCAGGCTCCAGGCGACAGTGGCCTTCAGGGGGTGCACTGTGCTGGTGGCTGAAGGCCATGCCAGGGCCAAGGCCCCCAGGGCATGTGGTGAGGGGGGCAGGCACCGTGCCTGGGCCCAAAGGGTCAGGGAACCAGAACCACTTCCCCATTCCCAAGGTGCCTAGAGCAGACCCTGCTGGCCAGGGAGGGGGCCAGGCCTGGCGTCAGCGTCCGGATCTAATGCTGTGCTTATCGTGGCCTGTTGACTCTATGTTGACTCTGCCTCTGTTATCGCTGCCCACAGACTTACTTCACACCCTGGCAGCTAAGAATAGAGCTGCCTATGGGCACTGGGCCAAGGGGAGGCAAGGGCGTGGCTGCCACCAGCCCCCAGCCTGAGGAGAGGGGAGAGCCAGGGGTGCAGGTGGAGCTGGGTCACACTGACTTTGGGTCATGCTGGCCTCCAAGCCAACTCAGTTTCGTTTCCTCCTTCCTTGTGTGCCGCCAGGGATGCAAAGAGGTGACCCGTGCCCCAATGTCATCTCTCCACGTCTGCTTTCCAGACAAAGCCTATTCCTTGCCTTCTTTCCCTGCCCCCAACTCCTGCAAAGACCCCTTCCAACGCCCCCCCCCCAGCCTGCCCCTCACCTATGGGTCACAGATGACAGATCCAAAGTTGGCAGTCAGCACAGATGAGGTCCCCATTTTATTCAGCCATGGTCTGGTTTGTACTTCCAGCCTGGAGCTTTCTGGGTCAGTCCTCCTGGGAGCCCCTGTCCCCAAGGGGCTCGGATGGGCTTCAGCAGGGTTGACATGGGTTAGGGGACATGGTGGGGTCTGTGAACAGCCCACCTGAACCCCCTAGTTCACCAGCCCAGAACACAGTTGAGAGGAGAGGACTCTGGTGGGGGCCTGGGGGAGGCAAGTGGCATTGTCATCTGGACGCTGGGCAGGCAATGTGCTCCTACAAGTTGGCAGAAGTGGCTGCTGGGTTCGGGTTCATGTAAGAGAGGCTGCTGCCCCCATTGCCTGCAGAAACCTGGGTGGAGGGAGGAGACATGGGCTGAGAAGCTGTGGGTTTCCTGGGAGGAAGTGGCTCCCGGATCATACCACGGGGGGGGGGGGGGGGGGGGGGGGGGGGTAATAGGTCCGAGAGTCTAACTCTCAAAGGGTTAATTGGGAGAGCACCTGCTGGGCACTAGCAGCAGCCAGGTGACTATAAACAGGGCGCAGGGCCACTCCTCCTCCCTCTGGTCCCCTTCACTGCCCCCCTCGGCTCTCAGCAGCCCCCTCGCCCTCCCCTACTGCCCCTTTCTCCTTCCATCGCGCTCCTGAACCCAAGCAGGAGTATCTGCCTCTGTAAGACTGGGAGAAGGAAGTCTCTGAGCAAAGAAAAACAGGCTCAAGAGAAGGAGACTCCCCTCCCCCGACCTGGAGTGTTGCTCAGGTGGCCCAAGTAATTATTGACTAGGTCCTGGAGAGAAAGGCCAGGTGAGAAACAAGGAGGAGGGGTCCTCGCTTCCTCCAGACTCCTGAGAACCCCTTGGCACCCAGGCTCACCTGGATGGGTTATACTTCTCCCCCACATCCGAGACCCCCTCTATTCCTGCCAGACTTTCTAAATCCACCCTGCTCCTAGGAGCTAAATGAATAGGGGCACAGGTGCTCCTAGGAGCTAAATGAATAGGGGCACAGGTGCTCATTCCTTGGTGAGTCCTGCATGGATGGCGTCACATCCCTTTCATCCTGGGTCCCAGGGAGCAGCTTGTGCTGCCAGTTCAGCGGAGCGGGGAATGCTGCTTTGGAACTGTTGGTCATGGGGACACTCTCTTTTGAGATCCCCTTCCTCCCAAGGTCTCCTCCCCTCCCCCGCTGTTCCACCTCACCCCTCGAAGGCCCTCCTGCCTCCGAGGGCTGCCACCACCACCGCCACTGCCACCACCACCGCCACTGCCACCACCACCGCCGCCACCATCACTTACTTGGTGCCCCTCTCCTATTCTACCTTCTCTGAGCATTTTCAGAAGCCCGGCGCAGCCCAAACCTCTGCCTCCCTCCACCTGCGGGGCCCTCCTCACCTCCTCATAGGGGCTGTGTCTATTACCGCCAGGGGGCACATAGCGCCCATGGGTGTGGTAGGTGGGGTACTCGCTCATAGGATGGTAGGCGTCTCGGGTTGGAAAGATGTCCAGCTGCCCACAGTTCTTTCGGCGGCACTGGCACACAGTCTGGGAGAAACAGGGTGTTATGGGAGGCCATGGAGTTCCTTCTAGCAGGGGGGCTTCTGGTCAGGGCTGGAGACCTAACACTTACCAGGGCAACAACATAGATGATGGCGAGTGCAACCAGAACACAGACCAGCACCAGCAGGGCAATGCCCCAGCCAGGAACCCCAGACTCGAACGGGGCAGAGGAAGGGAAGGATGCATCTCGCACTAAAAGGAAAAGTAGGGGTCAGAATATTCTTCCAAAGGAGTTACCTTCCCTATACTAACACCCTGGGGGACAGTAGGAACCCAGGTGCTGGACAGAGGGGCCCCCGGAGACAGAAACAGAGACATGGTGCTGGGCCACAGCTTGGAAAGGTGGCCTCACCACTAATACTCGAGATGTTCAGGTTATATCTGGCTCCTTCTTTGCTGTCTTCAAACTGTGTCTTCACCTTGTTGGCATCAGTGGCACCATTTCGGAAGGCCAGAGTTGATTCTACCACCACAGATCCTGGTCTGCTCACAGGGAAAGCGGTGACTCAACCATAAGTCCCACCTTCAGGCGCAGAGACTCCCCCAACCAAGGCAACCTGCCCCTCCCCCACACAGGTTCCACACCCAGAACCCCCTACCTGAATCTGATGTTACAGAGGCCCAGGAAATCTTCCTGCCCATAAATCTGCAAAAACTGGGGTGAGAATGGAAGGACTAAGGCTTGAGGCAAACAATCCAGGCAGTTTGGAGGCTGCTGTGGGGGGAGCATGGAGCACAGAAGAATAAAGACACCTACTCACCAATTCAGAAATGTTCCTCTGCAGCTCCTGGTAGTAGTTGCTGCTGGGATTTTCCAGAGAAGAATTAAACTGGAGGTTCAAAATGGAAAAGGACAGAAAGAAGAAGGAGATCCTAATAGACTGGGGAGAAGTGCTATGATTGGAGGAGATGGGAGGTTCCATGCTATGGTCAGTGGTGCTGGCAGTAGTCCTGGTGGTGTGGCTGCTGGCCCAGGATGAGGCACTGAGTTTTCCCAAGGTGGAAGTGGAGTATGAGACTGGGCTGGTGGTGAAGGATGAGGTGCCATGTTGTGCTGGGGTGGCAGTCAAGCCTGAGACAGGGCTGCCGGGCAGGGATGAGGAGCTGAGTTTTCCCAAGGTGGAGGTGGAGCTTGAGGCTAGGCTGGTGGTGGAGGATGAGGTGCCATGCTGTGCTGGGGTGGTGGTGGAGCCTGAGACAGGGCTGCCGGTAGGGGGTGAGGAGGTGGAGCTTGAGGCTGGGCTGCTGGTCAAGGATGAGGAGCTATGCTTTCTCAAGGTGGAGGTCAAGCTTGAGGCTGGGCTGCTGGTCGGGGATGAGGTGCCATGCTGTGCTGGGGTGATTATCGAGCCTGAGACAGGGCTGCTGGTCAAGGATGAGGAGCTGTGTTTTCCCAGGCTGGTGTTTGAGCTTGAGGCTGGGCTGCTGGTCAAGGATGAGGAGCTATGCTTTCTCAAGGTGGAGGTCAAGCTTGAGGCTGGGCTGCTGGTTGGGGATGAGGTGCCATGCTGTGCTGGGGTGATTATCGAGCCTGAGACAGGGCTGCTGGTCAAGGATGAGGAGCTGTTTTTTCCCAGGCTGGTGTTTGAGTTTGAGGCTGGGCTGCTGGTCAAGGATGAGGAGCTATGCTTTCTCAAGGTGGAGGTCAAGCTTGAGGCTGGGCTGCTGGTTGGGGATGAGGTGCCATGCTGTGCTGGGGTGATTATCGAGCCTGAGACAGGGCTGCTGGTCAAGGATGAGGAGCTGTTTTTTCCCAGGCTGGTGTTTGAGTTTGAGGCTGGGCTGCTGGTCAAGGATGAGGAGCTATGCTTTCTCAAGGTGGAGGTCAAGCTTGAGGCTGGGCTGCTGGTTGGGGATGAGGTGCCATGCTGTGCTGGGGTGATTATCGAGCCTGAGACAGGGCTGCTGGTCAAGGATGAGGAGCTGTTTTTTCCCAGGCTGGTGTTTGAGTTTGAGGCTGGGCTGCTGGTCAAGGATGAGGAGCTATGCTTTCTCAAGGTGGAGGTCAAGCTTGAGGCTGGGCTGCTGGTCGGGGATGAGGTGCCATGCTGTGCTGGGGTGATTATCGAGCCTGAGACAGGGCTGCTGGTCAAGGATGAGGAGCTGTTTTTTCCCAGGCTGGTGTTTGAGTTTGAGGCTGGGCTGCTGGTCAAGGATGAGGAGCTATGCTTTCTCAAGGTGGAGGTCAAGCTTGAGGCTGGGCTGCTGGTTGGGGATGAGGTGCCATGCTGTGCTGGGGTGATTATCGAGCCTGAGACAGGGCTGCTGGTCAAGGATGAGGAGCTGTGTTTTCCCAGGCTGGTGTTTGAGTTTGAGGCTGGGCTGCTGGTCAAGGATGAGGAGCTGTGTTTTCCCAGGCTGGTGGTTGAGCTTGAGGCTGGGCTGCTGGTCAAGGATGAGGAGCCATGCTTTCTCAAGGTGGAGGTCAAGCTTGAGGCTGGGCCGCTGGTCAAGGATGGGGTGCCATGCTGTGCTGGGGTGATTATGGAGCCTGAGACAGGGCCCTCTTCCTCCTTCCTGTTAGTCTCCCTCTCTCTTCCCACATCCTCTGACCCTAGCTGTCCATTTCTCCAATCCTAATATTTACCTCTCCCGACTCCCACCACCTCCCCAGACTTCTCTCCAGGTCACTGTAAGGTCCTGGCGCCAGCTCTCCTGAGGAGCTGACTCTCCCGTCTGTCCTTAGCCTCTCTCCATTCCGGCACAGACTGGGTCACCCCTGTCTGCAAGTTCTGCCTCTGGGGGTGCAATCTGCTAGGAAAGAAAACCCACAGAATGGCTGGGAAGACCCCATGAGCAAGGCAGCCCCCATCTTGTGCCCCTCACCTGTAAGCTCTCGGGTTACCAGGAGCAGGAAGAAGAAAGGGGCCTGGAAGCTTGGAATCATGGTGGTGGTGAACTGGGTGGGAGGAGGTGGAACAGTTTCAGGAAGGCGCTGCGTGTGAGGTGGAGCGATCACAGGCGCCTGCTGCTTTATACCGGTCCCCAGCCCGCCCTAGACTCCGTGCGAGCAGGTGACAGGTAACAAAACTCCGCCCCTTCCCCCTTTCCTTACCTCCGACTTCTTCCTCCTCCTCCCCAACCATTCCTGGGCCCTCCTGGAGGGTACCTGGGCTCCCATCACTCAACCCTCTGACAACCTGTCTGTTCTCCAAATGGTCTACTCCTTCTACCAACCACTCCCTGGCTGCAGAAGGCAGTGGAAGAGTGGGGGGAGTCCAGGACCTGGGTCTCCCGGGCTCCCCGTTTAGCCTCAGGGTGACAATCAGGGTGAGAAAAGGAACAGAGGAATGGGCTACGTCAGTCCCGGACAGCAGGCCGAGGAAGCCCACCCTTAGGTCCCTCACCCCACTGCCTCATTTTCACCGGGTCCCTGGAAGCCGCCCTGCGGGGACTGGGGAGGAGCGAGACGGCTCGAAAAAGGGTGGACCGGGTGCCACTCGTGAACCCCCTCCCCCCGCCACTTCCCGGAATCTCTGCTCCTCGGCCAGTCCCAGCCGCTCCCTGTCCCGTTCCTCACGCAGGTCCCCCGAAACCCACAGTCCCCGCCCCTGCAGCAGCCCGCGTTCCCGCCTCAGCTTCTCTGGAGGCGGGGGCGGGGGAAGAACCCCTTCACGCTCCGCGGGACCCCGGGGTCTTTCCTGTCGGATCCTCCGTCAGCGGCGGGCCGGGCTCTCCTGCCCCCTGGCGGCCCCCGGGAGCCTGGCAGCCGTGCGCGCGGGAACCGGGGACGCCGGGGTCTCGGGAGAAAGCAGCGTGCTAGAGCGCGGCGGGAGGGGCCGAGGCGGGAGGTCGGGGAGACGGGGACCCCGGCGCGCAGGTCAGGGGCTCGTCCGCAGAACGCAGGGACGCGCGGTTCAGTCCACGGAGGGCCTGTCGGCGATAGGGGACCCCGGGGCGCGTGGGGGGGGGGGCGTCCCAGGGAGCCGGCGCTCGGTGGGTGGGGCCCTGAGGTACGTGGTAGGGGCGCCGAGGTATGTGGGAGAGGACAGCGGAATGCGGGAAGGGAAATGGGTCAGGTTAATGACTCATTTAGCAGGCAGGGACTAGGTGGGGCAACAGAATGGTATTTGGGGGCCCCCGAGCGACGCTGGGGGGCGGCAGGCTCTGCTGTGACCACGGGCCGTCTGTCTGGGGGCGTGATGGGGGTGCAAGGAGGACGAGGGCAGGAATGTCTGGCGCGGGGAGGTATTTGGGGCACAGAGCACATGGAGCGCGGGGGTCGGGCCCCCTCCGGAGGCTACATCCCCCCAGTTCTCGGTGGCCGCGAGTACAGACTGGACAAGGAACTTTCAGGGCACTCGGGTGCCGTGCGGCTGGAAGAAGCCGGGCGGCCAGGCGGGGCGCGCGGCCCGGGGGTGGGGGGGAGGGGGTCGGCGCGGAGGCCCCCCCACCCGCCCGCGGGAGAAAGCGCTAGCATCGAAGTGGGCGGTCCCAAAAATTCGGCCCCGTCGTTTCCTGGCAACAGCCATTCAGTCCGGTTGCTGGGACACGCGTCACCATGGCGACAGCTCCGCGCCGCCCGCTCCGAGTATTTAAAGAGCAAGCGCGCGCAACGGCTGGGTGTCGGAAAGCAGTTTTCCGGGCCACCGCGGTCTTCCCTCCGGCCTCCGCGTCCCCCCACGACCGTCCCCTCCCCCTCGTTCAGGCGCCAAGTCTCTGGCCTCCAGGGTGGACCCGACTCCCCAGCGCGACACCGTTTCTGGGGCTGGTCCGGCTGCAGGCGGTGCGGAGCGGGATCCCGGGCCCCGGGTGGGCGGGAGGGACGGGACGCGGTGCAGTGTTGTTCTCTCCCCCGCCAATATTGCACTCGTCCCGGCCTCCGGCCCCCCCGGCCCCCCGGCCTCCCCCTCGCCCCGAGCGGGCCAGCTCCAGCCCTCCTGGCTCTCGATCCGAACGACCTGATAGACTGGATTGTCGCCGCTGCCACACCGTGAGTAAGGGGGGGCCGGGAGGGCTTTAGCCATCTTCTGGTCAGCCCCTCATCCTTCACCTGCCCCAATCCAGTGCCCTTCTTCCAGCACGCCACGGGGCCCCACACTCAGAGGAACTTCCAGCCTCCCAGCCCTCAGGCTCCTTCCTGCTCCCTGCACTATCCCGGGAAGTCCCTCATATAAGCAACACGTGCTCCCTTAGAAAACCACTGTAACTTTATGGCAACTGGAGGTTATCTTTCCTGGGGTTAGCTCCTGAGAAAAATACCCCTTGAAAAGCTCCATCTCCTGGACAGTGGGGGTCACCAACCCTCTGGGGCTGAACACCTGTGGGTGCCACAGGACAGTCTGTTTGGCTGGGTGGTTGTAGATTAGACCCCAGGGGCTCCAGGATGGACCCCAAGGCCGGAGGATCTAAAATCGGGATTCTGAATCCAGTGGGCACCTCTTCACACTCTTTCCTGGAGCAGCTGCCTCCGGAATGGCTCAAAATCCTCAGGCACTGTGTCTAATGAAGGAGAAAGGATTAAGGTCAGAAGATAGAACTCTCCAAGAGGGGATACAGAAGGTCAGGGTGATCTCAGACTGGAGCCTCACCATTGCATCGATACTGGAGATTGGACCAAATGATGTTTTCTTGGGAGAAGCAGAATACACCAAGACGCCCTCCTCGCATGGCTGTGTCAATGATCACCCCAGAATCCGCCACTAGCTGAGGACCCTCATAAAGCTTCACCCTGTCCAGGATAGGGGTGTCCATTGGTGCTAGGGTGCCAGCAGGCACTGGGCCATCGAACCCAGGCCCTGCTCATCCCCAACCCCCCTTGAGCTCACCAGGCCAGAGAGAGAACGGAAGGAGGGAGTGGGAGGAAGGAAAGGGGAGGGACGGGTGCTTTTCTCAGGACTGGGGCCCCTGCCTCTTTGTCCACCCCCTTTGCATCTCAAAGCACCAGCCGCATTCCAAGCGAGGATTGGGTTGCCATGACAATGAGCACAATGGGCTGGGGGGTGAAGTCACCCGCTTCCCAGGCTCTAGTCCACCCTCCCTCATCCTCTGCCCTGGCACCCTGCAGCCCCAGGCACCTTAAAGGGAAACCAACCCAAGTCCCTGGACCCTAGGCTCTTGCGTTTCCCCTCCCTTCCCTGTCACCCCCACCAACTAGGAAATGCACAGTGCTGCACACAGCACAGAACTGAGAAGCCTTAGCTCTGCTACTGCTACTAAGAACCATGTGGTCTGGGCCTCAGTTTACTCTTCTGCAAATGACCCCTTCAGAATCAGCTTCTGGGAGGTGCCACAGAAGGCGCCGAATGTCACGGGCCTCTCCACAGACTGGCCTGCGCTTTAGAGGCTCCCAAGGTATGCCCTCATTTTACAGAGGGGAAATCGGATCATGGACCAGGAAGGACTCGCCCAGCATCGCCTATAGGTCCTGGGCAGCACCAGCTCCAAGGCCCAGGCTGCCTGACGGGTAGGAGAGTGGGGCTGAGAGGGCAGAGAGAGAAGCGGCTTCAGTCCCAGCCCATAGCACCAAGGAATGGAGTAGCGGGGCAGTCACTGGTGAGTCCCAGCTACAGATGAAGAAAGAGTGGGCTGGGGTCCCTCAAGAGGGTGCAGCCCCTCCCCTCACCGAATGTAGCCAACTTGGGGCCGGTGCAGCAGCTGCCAGCGATAGGAGGTCTTGTCACGCCAGCCCACGTTTCGTGGGTCAGTCCACAGCAGTCGGACCTGATCAGGGGTGTGGCCAGTATGCCACAGGGCATTCCGGAGGTGTTCACCTGGGCCGGACACTGATGTCACTGCCTGGAGGGTATTGGCAAAGACAGCAGCTCAGCCACAGGTTGACAACGGGTTGGTAAGTGCAGGTGGAAAAGGAAGTCAAGGAGATCGGAGAACATTCTAGAGTCCTGGGGAGCTAGCTTCCAGGCCAGATGTCTAAGAAAGAGGGTTCCCCCTCAGGCAGTGGGGGAAGCCCTAGGGTCAGCCCAAGGAGGCTTTGGGACTGGGGGAAGTGGGCAGACTCAGACCTTGAGCTGCAGCCCGGGCTGAGCGACAGCCCGGAAGGGTGTGGCTTGCCAGTAGGTCTGCTCTGTTTGCTTCCACATGACCACATAGAAGCGGCCGCTATCCTGATAGCTGAAGAGAAAGCCTGCGTAGTCATCATCAGTCACTGTGTTCACATGGAAGGTGCCTTCAAAGTCCACACCATTGAAGGCTGTATACCCTGGAGGTGGGTGGGATCAAGGTCAAGGGCAGCAAAGCCATTACAGGCCTGCTGTGGGCCAGGGGTGGGAAGGAATGCTTGCAGTATGGGTGGCCAGCGTGGCCGCCTCCCTCTGCCCCTGTAGGATTCCTCCATTTGGAAACGATTGACTGGGTGTCCCGCACATACCAACTGCCAGGCCGGGGTCACTGTTCATGGTCTGAACGATTTCCATACCCTGGTGGTGTGTAGTAAAGAAGAAAGCCCTGTTCCGGGTACGCTACCTCATCTAGGCCCCACCTGGTAGTCTGCTCTGTCCAGCACTTGCCCAGCCCACTGCCCTCATACCTGATTGAGCACGACCCAGTTTGGATCAATCTGAGCATCACCCTCGGGATCCAGGACGACAGTCTGATAGGCTCGAAAATCTGTGAGGGTCACCTCTGCACTTTCAGGGCACACGTCCAGGGGATCTACCACCGCATCATTGTCAAAATCATCCTCACACACATCACCAACGCCATTGCCTGGGCAGAGTGAAGCCAGGCATTCAGGAAGGCCTGGTCGTGGCCTCTAGACAACACTACCAACTGTTGGGCCTTGTCTTCCTGACTTCCCCCTGGCAGCACCCACCACCTCCCCCTGGTTAGGGCTCCCACCAGTGCCATCCTCTGTGGGACCCCAGCCTTACCATCTGAGTCCTTCTGATTGGGATTGGGTACCAGGCGACAGTTATCAGGACCAGGAGGCACATAGTCTGGGACCCCATCATTGTCATCATCCCCATCACACTCATCTCCAAGTCCATCATTGTCTGAGTCCAGCTGGGAGCTGTTTGGCAGCTGTGGGCAGTTGTCTTTGGTGTCCTGATGTCCATCCCCATCACTGCCCAGAAGAGGCATTGAGTAAAAGCTCTAAAAGTACCACGTCCATCCCCTCTCTTCTGCTCAGGAGTCTGGGGTGTGCCCTCCATTCAGCCACATCCCCTACAGTCAGCCAGGTGAGGCGAAGCTCCAACAGCAAAAGTGGGGGGTAGCCTAGGGGAGTGACTTCCCACCCAATAGTAGTGGAGAATCAAGCTGTATAGGAAGTAGAAAACAGACTGGAGGAAAGTAAAGGAGCCCTGATGAGACCAGCTATTTCCTGGCGCCCCCTACCTGTCCTCATTGGTGTCACAGACATCCCCCACCAGGTCACTGTCTGCATCTGTCTGAGAGAGAGGGGCCTGTTCTCACCATCTCTTGATAACTCTGGAGATAATGGCCACACTGCTTCCCATGTGAAGGGCTGGGGCTTTACCTCCTGTCCTCCCCATCCCCTGTACCTGGGTAGGATTGCTCATTTCAGGGCAGCTGTCACAGGCGTCTCCTACCCCATCCTCGTCCCTGTCTGTCTGCAGGGGGTTGGGGACTTTAGGACAATTGTCTAATCCATTGGGGATGCCTACGAGACAGGCAGGTTGCACAAGGTTGTCACTACAACATGTCACACTCTTTTGGGGTCAGCGAAAGCCCAGAGCTTGTCTCCCACTCAGAGGACAGCAGGTTAGAGAATCCACCAGGACCCCCTTGCCCACTCCTGCCTCCCCCTGCCTCCTTCACGTTTCCAGGGACTTCTGCTCAGCCTGCCTACCCCCACCACAGGTCTCACACTGCCCAACTGCCCTTCATTCCCACCAGCATCCGAATCCTCACAGGCCTCCCAGTCCCCCCGGCCCCAGCTGCACCGTCCCCATCCACATCGTTGTCACACGCATCCCCTTCCCCGTTGCCGTCTGTGTCCTTCTGGTCATTGTTGGGAACGTTGGGGCAGTTGTCACAGGCATCCCCGAATGAATCTGTATCAGAGTTTTGTTGGTCCTTGTTGGGGAACAGCCGGCAGTTGTCCTGGGGCGGGACAAAGAGTCAGGCTTCCCTTGCCCCACTGGCCACCCAGCCCTCACCTTATCCCTGAGCCCTTGTCTGCCATCACTTCTCAGGATGGCCTTCCTGCCCACCCTCCATGTGATCCATCTTGTCCTCCCAAACTGAGTACTGGGGCCCATCCTGCAGAGCTGCCAGGGACTGAGGGGGTTGTGGCAGGGTTATGGGACAAGGTGTGGAGGGGAGCAGAGGAGCCACCTCGACATTCTTGATCCCATCCCCGTCAGCATCATCGTCACACTGGTCCCCCACGCCATCATTATCAGCATCTTCCTGCCCAGAGTTGGGTGTCAAAAGGCAATTGTCCTAAATGTCAGGGGAGGAGGTCAGATGAGTCGTGGCCTGCCCCAGCCTGGATGCCCACCACAGCCCACCCGCCTGCCCCCCCCCCCCCCACCTGCTTGCAGTGCTTATTGTTGTCCATGCATGGCAGGGCCTGGTCCGGGTAGCCATCGATGTCCGTGTCGGTCCCACACACGTTCCCATTCCCGGCCCAGCCCACATTACACTGAGTAAAAAAAGGGGAGCAGTGAGGGCCAGTAGGGCTCTTCACACCCCAGTCCCATTCTTCTCAGCCAGTTCCCAGGGCCCTTTCCCATGTGGGGCCCCATCCCAGGCCCTAAGTAGGTTCATGGCCCTCCC
The DNA here is from genome assembly GCF_048418805.1 of Vulpes vulpes. Classification (NCBI taxonomy): domain Eukaryota; kingdom Metazoa; phylum Chordata; class Mammalia; order Carnivora; family Canidae; genus Vulpes; species Vulpes vulpes. The sequence continues at coordinate 118,062,322 of NC_132792.1, forward strand.
CCCTTTCTCCAGATTCTCCTGTTCCTCTCAGGCCCCAGGCCTAGCTCACCGAGCAGGATACTGCCCCATTGCGTTCAAAGAGACAGTGCGCGTGGACATGGCAGGGGCTGTGGGCTGGGCTGTGGCAGGTGCGGGCTGGGAGGCAGCCCTGGCTCTGGTTGCCCAGGAAGCCCAGGCGACAGGGACCACACTTGAAAGAGCCCTAAGGACAGGGAAGCAACGTCTCAGGAAGGAGGGTCATCCTGCCTGGCACCTTGGACCAACACTGTCCCACTTGAGGGGTGTCCACAGGCACACCCAGCTTGATGCCAGCTAAACCTGGCAGTACCTTTTGGGCTCTCCTGGCAGCCTGTCCATATGTATCCCAGCCCCAGTTTTCAGGGGAGGATGCTGAGGCTCTGGAAGGCTGCTAAAGGTCACAGTGGAAATGGACCCAGAATTCCCAACCTGTGTGTGCAACATCTATGTGGACTGCCCAAAGGGAGGAGGTGGCCACGCAACAGGTTTGAAGTGGCCGCACACCCCACCACCACAGACACATACTCAGGGCACTTGGCTCACCACAGTGTTGGTACAGATGGAATTTGGGTCACAGCCACCATTGTTCCCATCGTTGCACTCGTCCACATCGTTGCAGACCTGAAGGGGCAGACTCTGGGTAGAACCAGACTGACGGCGGGTCTCCTCCAGCAAAGCCAGTGCACACATCCAATCCCACTCATCACAAGGACCCCAGATCCAGCCTAGATACCCTTGGTCCCCATGAAATCAACACCTCATCTTCACACTCTGCCCAAGCTAACCTGTTTGCTGGCACGGGCATAGTCGATGCCCACACCGGACACACGAGTGCCTTTGTAGCCTCGAGGACAGGCTTCACAGTGGAAGCCAGGCATGGTGTTGATGCAGCTGACCCCAGGGAAGCAAGGGTCAGCGTGAGCACACTGGGGGCAGAGGACAAAACAATCAGTAGTCAGGCCCGCCTGTGCTTTTCTCTCCACCCAGCTTTACTGCACTCTGATGCCTGCCCCTGGGCCCCTAAGCTCCCTCCCAGCAAGGTTTAGCTGGCCCTGTGCTCCCCATGTGGTCCTCTGGTCTTCCCCATGGGCTTTGTGTCCCCCCTCCTCACTCCTTTTCCAGCACCCCAATGTCCTAAAGCCCAGGCTCTTCTGCTTCTGAGGGATGGACATCCACCCCTCCCTCCTTGGGCCAGATCTCTCTGCCCTCCCGGGCCACCATCCCCCACCTCATTGATGTCAGTGCAGTGGGTGCCATTGCCCTGCAGGCCAGGGGGGCAGGGCCCGCAGCGGTAGCCGGGGTACTCATACACTTCCATGCAGTCCACGCCTCGGAAGCAGGGGTTGGGGCTGCAGTGGGAACGCTGCTCATGGAAGCCTGACAGAGGGGTGGGGGGCACCATCAGAGCCACCTCAAGGTGGCCGTTCACATCACCAGAAGTGGAGGCTGAAGCCTTGGGGTGGGGAGCACAGGGACACCATCCAGAGCCTGCCCCACTCCCACTCACCGCACACCTGACACTCCATGATGGTGTTTCGGATCAGAGACATTTCCTTCACCTGGTAGATAGAAGGGTGGGGGCTGTAGGCTCTTTGCCTCCACCAGCTCCCCAGGATCAGGGCCACCCTCCACTGATGCACTCAAACCTGGTCTCGGATATCGTCCCGCAGCTCCACCAGGATCTGGTTGAAGAGGGTGAGCTGGGTGACCAGCGCCTTGGTCTGCTCTCCTGTCAGAGCCCCAGGAGCAGAGAAGCTCAGACCTGGGCGACAGCCCTGGACCCCCTCTGGGGCAAGAAATCAATTCCTGCCCCTGCTGCCCACCCCACCTTTAAATCCACCCAGCTCTTGGGCTAAGGATTTTGCTTCAGGCAGCCTTTCCTCCCTCCCACCTCCTCGACCTGCTCACCTAGGATGGACTGGAGTGCATTGGTCACTGTAGAGGAGAAAAGAGCATCAGAAGGCAGACATGGGAAGGGGGGAGGGAACAGAGGCTGAGAGGTGTCTTGGAACAAGGCAGCACCAGCTCTCCCCCAAGGGTACAGACCCTCCAAGGGGTTGCCTGGGTCACAGCCCAGGTCCTCCTGGCTCCCAGGCCTGGGAGTGGCAGAAGGGATCCCAGGGAGAGGTGACCCAGGGCAGGGCCAGGGCCCCATTCCACTCCATTTTCAAGCCCCTCCCCTGCACCAAGCTTCTGGGAGAAGTCGGCGTTTTATTTAACTAAGAACCTCTGATCATCCTTTTCAGAGAGACTAGGTGGATGGACAATGCTCAGAGGAACTGCTGGTAGGTGACAGCCACCGGCAAAGGCCGACCCAAGTTGCCCTCTGGGTCACCACAACCAAGCTAACTCCCTCACCCCCACACAGGTTGCTTCGGGGTCCATTCTTCTCAGATGGACCTGTTTTCCGAGCCACCCCAGTAGGTGTGCTGACCTGAACAGGTGCCTGTTCTGACCCACACCTCCCTGGATGGCTGTGTCACTTGGAGATCATAGAGCCAGAGGTGAAGGAGATTGGGGGCCACAGGGTCAGAAGCCCCAGGAACCAGTGAGCCAAAGGAATGTGTTAAGGGGGATGTCAGGGAGATGAGAATTGACAAAGGTCAGAGGATGTGATCTGGGGTCCAGAAGGTTAGCTAACAGAAGTCTCCATGTTACCTGCACTGTGGATGGACTCGTCCCCCTGGAAGGGACACTCACTCAGGGCTCCCACCCGGGCCATGGACCCGCCCAGAATCATTTTCATAGATTCCACGAAGCCCTGGGGAGAGGACAGCAGCAGGGTAGGGTGGTAGACCCGCCAACACCTCCTTCCCACTGTTGCAAAATGTTTCCATTGAAGCTTGGGGCCCCCTCCCCGCTCACCTGCATCCTCAGATAAGCCTTCTGCCCAGTCCGAATCTCCAGCCCGTCCACCTCTGCTGGGGGAATGGGGGCCATTCCAGGGAGGCCAGCATGCTGGTCTCCCAGCTTGCAGTCCACATAGAGCTGCAGGGCAGGGCTGGGTTGGGCCGGGCCTCGGAGACGCAGGAGAGCTGTGTGTGTCCGCCCGTCAGCCAGGCCTGCTTGCTGCAGGTTCACTGCGTGGACTTTGCCATCCTCCCGCTGGTACCGTACCAGCACTGCCCAGAAGGGGAGGTTAGTACGGATACTGTCTCCCAGCTAAGCCTTGGATAACCTCTTCCGGATAGCACACCCATTATCCCCTAGTCAGCTAGGTATCTCTCATCACCTTGTATGTGATAGGTGAGGAACAATAAATGTTCCTCAAACTGGTTCGAAGACTAGAACTTCCTTAGTCTTCAGTGACATCAGATCACTCTGTCCCTTGCTAGAGTGGCAGCTAGTTCTGTACCCACTGGACTGTGCCAGGGATTTGAGAGATTATTGGGACACAGCAATGTTCCTCTCCCTCCCCAAGGCAGCCCCAAGTACAACATGCCCTCCCTACGAGTATCAGGCCTTGCTTTATTGCTGTGTACCTGGCCTTCTGAGGCACCTCCTAGGCACCCCATTCCAAGTGCCCCATGGTGCCCAAGCACAGCCAGATGGATCCATGCCCCACCCCTCAAGAGCCCGAGGAGAATTAAGAGGAATATGGGAATGGAGGATGAGGGAAAGTGCTTGAGGGGATCACTGTGGCAGGAAAGGAGATGCGCACTAGTCACCTTTGTTAATTTTGCCCACAACAGAGGCCTCCAGCCATCGTGTGTTGTCTTGGCGAGAGTAGAGGCCAAAGAGGACACCACCCTGCTTGGGGGGCAGGCGGAAGGTGGACAGGAGGTAGATGTCCCCAGCAGTGAGCAGGGCTGCCCGGATCTTCTCCGCTACAGCTGTCATCTGCCGAGACTCGCCCACAGTCAGCAGGTCAATTACTAGCCAGGTCAGAGAGAGGGGTCAAATGCTAAATAAGGCCTGCCCTTTCTCCTGAACCCTGGGGGGTGGAGCATCCTTCATCATTACCCCCGCCCCCACCCCTAGGCAGCGTTAGTCACCTTCCTGAAATTCAACCCTTGCTGGCATCTAACTCAACTCGAGGAGCCTGCCTTCCCTTCCTGGAGGTTGCTTACTGCCACCCTCTGGGAACCCGCAGGCCTGAGGCTCTCTTGGAAATACAGAAACAGCGCCCGGCACACTGGAGATGCCCCCAGCAGGTGGCGCAAGGGAGCTACTGTGCTGATCCCACGCAGAAGTAGCACCTGGTGCCCACAGGGCAGAAATGGAAAAGCACTTTCTAGGCTGCTGGGTTTGGCTCATTCCACACCCAAATGCCCCTCCTCCCATCCTGGGGGCTCAGCACATCCACTTTGGATGAGCAGAGCTGCCCAAGGAGGACTCCAACTCTCCTCCTGTCTGCCTCTGTCCCACGGGAATGGAGGACCCAGCTCTTCTGCCTCCTGTGTCCTGGCCAATCTGTGGTTTCCCTTCCAGCCAGTAATGAATCTGTGCCTGTGTCATCTGTTTCAGCTACCTCTCCCACACCCACAGGCCCATCCCACAGCCAGACCTCCGGGAGAGCCCAGACCTCTCCGTCCCCACCCCCACCTTGTCCCAGGGCAGCCAGGAGCCCCTGGCTGGAGCCCCTGGATGAAGAATCCCACCTTTGCACTGCCCTCCCAGACCCTGGGGTGCCTGGGGATGCTCAGCCACCAACCCGGCAGAGCAGCCCTTGCACCCAGCTCCTGAGTCCTCTGCCCTGGCCTGGTGCTGACCCTGGCCAGCTCCTAATCACCCACTACCCTCTGGTGTTCACTCCTCCCCCTATGGCCAAAATTTCACCACCTCTTCCCCCTGTTCAATTTCAGGACTCTCTCCTTGCCCACATGTTTCCTGCTCCTAGGCTGGAGGCAAATGGAGCAGAGGCCAAGAGGGGTCTAAGAGGATGGACGCTGGCTTACCCTGCAGGTCCTGACTGGCAGATGCGAAAGTGCAGAGGAGGAGAAGAGCCAGGGCCCCCCGAAGTTCCTGCGTCTCCATGCTGCTCAGCTGGCTCACTACCCCTGGCAGGCAGGCAGCTGGGAGGGGAAAAGGCTAGGCGGAGAGAGCAGGAGCGGGGGGCGGAGGGACTGGAAGGGGGAGCCGAAGGGGGGGGCCAGCAGGCGGTGGGGGGGTGGGGGCGAAACAAAGAGCTGCCAATCAGCCTGGAGGCATCCCCAGCTCTGGGACTCAGGGGCACTGGGGAAGAGTCTGAAGGCCTTCCTGCCTCCTGCCTTTCCCTAACGGTCCTCTCTCCCAGGTGCCTACCTCTCTCTCACCCTCCCGGCATGTCGCTGCTGGGGGCCACTACCGAACGCTACTGTTTTCTGTAAGTTACAGTTGGGGAAGACAAGAACCCCAGGCCGGGGCAGCGTCAGACAGTGGGCCTTATTCCACAGCTGGCAGGAAAGGATGCCAAGGGAGTGGTGGAAACCAGCTTGCTATCGTGCTCAGGGGATGCCCACATGGCTTGAAATTTGCTGCTCTGACGAAGCAAGTACTTTTTATTAAGGTGGGGGTCCTCCGACACGTGCCTCTTTCCTAGGGAAACGTGGAGGCCTCCGCTGGGAACCGCAGGGCCAGTTGAACACAGTGGCCAGTGGAGAGGTTGGAAGGAAGGCCTCTGGAACGAGCAAAGGGCCAGCAGGGCCAAGAGGGAACCAGGGCACAGGCCGGGAGGCCGGGGGCCGGGGCCGGGCCCGGGCCCGGGCCGGGAACACAGGGGGCACTGGCGGGCAGGCCATGACCCGGATGAAGCGTAGGGGCGCCTCGGTTCTCGTCACCACGGCAACGGCCGCGAGCCCCACCCCCTCCCCCACCCAGGCCCCAGCCCGACCCGGCTCCGGCCGCCGCCGCCCCTGTTTTGTTTCCATGGCGACAGGCGGCGCGGGGCCGGCTCCAAACATAACGCGCTGTGGAAAACATGCGGCTCGGGGGACCCCCCCGCGGCCCCTGCTCCGGGCCGAGCCCCGCGGGGCCTTGGCGCGGCCCAGGCCGCGTGCAGATCTCCGAGAGCCCCCAGAGCCGGCCCGGGCGCACAAGACTCGCCTCGCCGGGACCCGCCGCGCCCTCGGGGCTCCCGGCCTCGCCGCAGTCACGGCGCCCAGCCTCCGCGAGGAGGGCCCGGCCGACAACCCTTCCCCCCTTCGGGAGCCGCCTCTGGTGCCGGCGGCGGCCGCCCTCCCCCGAAGCCCTCGGCTCCGCCCCGTGCAGCCCCGCCCCGCCTCGGGGCTCCCTCCTGCCCCCGCCCCCGGCGGTCCTCTGGGCGCGGCGGGGGGGCGGGGCCGCGCAGGGGTGGGCGGAAGCGCGGGGGGAGGTGCTTCCGGGCCAGAGGGCGGGCAAGATGGCGGCGCCCATGGAGCTGTACTGCTGGTCGGGGGGCTGGGGGCTACCGTCAGTGGACCTGGACAGCCTGGCCGTGCTGGTGAGGGGTGGCGCCGTTGTCCTGTGCTGCGCCCTGGAGGACTGGGGAGGGACTCGAACTGACCGGTCGTCCGAATTTTGCCAGGACGCCTCAGCACGGGCGCACTGGGGGAAACTGAGGCAATCAAAGGCTGTGCCCGGCCGATAGGGGCTCAACGCTCTATGGCTTAACAGCCCGGGTTTTGTGCAGCCCGAGCAAGAGGTCTGGTCGGGGGTTTAGGAAATAGGTCTTAGTCCTTGTTCGTCCATTGTTCATTTACTGGCTGTGTGACCTTGGAGCGATCCCTTGTGGTCTCTGAGCCCTGTTTCTTCATCGAGAGCTTTACTGAGTCCGGACGATCTCAGGGTTCTCAGGCTTGGCATTCCTGTCTTCTCCGGCTCCCTTTTCTCCTTCTCCCCCCGCCTCACTAAACAGCATTTGCTGAGATTTATTGAACCAAGAAGCTCACCAGCACGTTCTGTGGAAAGAGTTTTGGAGTCAGACTAGTTCACTTCATTCGTTTACTCCTTCATTTAATAAGCACTTGTTGGGCCTCTTCTGAATACCACACTTGGGCACGCAAAGATGAATAAGACTTAGTTCCTACCCCGTAGTTATTTGCAGAGAGGCAGACACGTTATCAAACGGGCCTACTGTGTAACGTATTCTGGTGCTAAGCTTTAAGTAGGAACAGGCCACAGAGACTCCCAAAGAAGGACACAGTCAGTGTTCCTGAGAAAAGGGATGTACGAGAGTTAGGAAGAAGTTGGGAGGCTCTGCGTACATCAGGGAGATGGCAGCAGAGGAGATGGGGGAAGGCTCTTTCTGGCAGACCTGACATTAGAGACAGGTCCATGGTTTCTCCGAGCCTGTGTTGCCCATGGTGAAACAGCTGATGTCCACCTCTTTTGTGAGGCAAGTACTAAGCGTAGCACAGAAGGAATTCACTGAGTGTTATTTCTCTTATTGATTCCCCTGTGGGGGCCTGTCTGCCTTCTGCTTCCTTCCCTGCAGACCTATGCCAGGTTTACTGGCGCCCCTCTCAAGGTGCACAAGATTACCAACCCCTGGCAAAGCCCTTCAGGTACCCTATGCTCCCGGGGGGGTGAGGGGAGCCGAGCAGGAGACGGGCAGGAATATGCTGCACGTTCATATGGACAGGCAGCTGAGGGTCTGGTGGGCCTCCTGTCTTCTCAATGTCAGGAACTCTGCCCGCCCTTCGGACCAGTCATGGAGAGGTCATCTCGGTACCACACAAGATCATCACCCACCTTCGAAAAGAGGTAGGTGGCTCAGTGGGTAGGAGGGCTGCCAGTGAGAGGAGTTCAGTCATTTCAGCACAACACACGTTTATTGATAAAGCTGAGCTGGATGCAGGTGACCCAGAACTTCAAGGAGCACCTAGTCCGATGGGAGAGGCACACACAGTGCTGCTGGCCAGGTGTTCTGCTGGGGCACTGGGGAGGCCTCTGGAAGCTCAGTGCCTTTTGCCTGCTGGGCAGGGAGGGGTGAGTGGGCAGATGACATAGGGAAGGGGAAGGAGGGCAGAGGACAACATCAGCTCAAATGAGGCCCCCAGAGGTGGCTCCTGTCCTCTCAGGGACCGAGTTAGGCTGAGTAATGGGGCTCAGGATGGACAAGGCATAGAGCCAGCATGGGGACATTGAGAAAGTTATTACAAGACGAACAGGGGCACCTTGACTATGTGATCTTGGGCAAGTCCTTTCACCTCTCAGGGATGTAAGTTCCTTGTTTGTAGAGCGAGGGGGCTTAGCCAGGGCTCCTCTTTCACCAGAATACTAGTCAGATAGGGCCTCTTCTTCATTTCTGCTTTCCCAAACGTGAAGGACCCGAGGATTCAGTATAGGCTTGGGAGGCATGGAGGGAAAGGACCCAGGTAGAAGGCAGAGCTCCTGGCAGGGACAGGACCTCTGCCTTGACTCTTTATGTCTGGGCACAGCCTTTCTGGTTTCCAGTTTTCTCCTAACACAGCCACAGTGAGAGAAGATTCCACAAGGAAGAAACTGAGGCTCAGAGAGATGGTTTTCTTTCTCTTTCTCTTTTTTTTTTTTTTTTTTTATATTTATTTATTTGTGAGAGACACACACAGAGAGAGAGAGAGAGAGAGAGGCAGAGACATAGGCAGAGGGAGAAGCAGGCTTCATTCAGGGAGCCCAGTGTGGGACTCCATCCCAGATCCCGGGATCACGCCCTGAGCCAGAGGCAGACGCTCAACCATTGAGCTACTCCAGCGTCCCGAGAGATGGTTTTCTAAGGATCATGTTCCAGAGGTTATGTGGGGACAGACCTTCCTCAGGATGTGGAGAAGGTTGCTGGAGACCAGACACTGGAGCCTACCAAGGCGTGGCAGACTGAGACTTGGGGTACGGTTAGACCATGTGTGGTGGCAGCACAGAAGAAATAGCCAAGTCTTGGGCTTTGAGAGAACCCGCAGGGGGGCCCGGGCATGAGGATGGCGTCCCCTAGTTCTGAGGGCCACACTGCATCTGAGCTCGACTCTGCCAGCTGTGTGATATACAGACAGGGGAAGTCCCTGTTAGAAAGTGGCTGTCAGCAGGCATGCTGCCAGCTTTCCATGGAGGCTCCGGGAGCTGCTCCTGGTTTGTGGCTGGGCCTTCCTCCCTCCCGGCAGTGGGCACCCGACCTTGATGGCCAGCAGGCTCCAAGGCCCAGGCTTTCCGCCAACAGCAACAGGCTGCAGTATGGGCCCAGGCAGGGGGCCTCAGTGGGAGAAGTGCTTGTTCTGCCTCTGCTATACTCAGAGGCCAAGAGGGTGGTGCTGGACAGGATGCCTCTCTCCTTGGGGAAGTGCCCCCTGGAGCCTCCTCGTGTCCACCTCATAGACGTCTCCTCCACAGAAGTACAATGCAGATTATGATCTCTCGGCCCGGCAAGGGGCAGACACATTGGCCTTCATGTCTCTGCTGGAGGAGAAGCTGCTCCCGGTGCTGGTGAGTGCGCCTGGACCTCCAGTGGCTGTGGCTGGTGGGGGGCGGTGGGGGAGTCAGCGACACCCACGAAGGCCTCCCTAAGTCAGGCAGGTGCACTGGCTTAGACCTGCCTCATCCTTCCTACTGCCCGATCCAGATACATACTTTTTGGGTAGACACCAAGAACTATGTGGAAGTGACCCGGAAGTGGTACGCAGAGGCTATACCCTTTCCCCTGAACTTCTTCCTTCCCGGCCGCATGCAGCGGCAGTTCATGGAGCGGCTGCAGCTGCTGTGCGGGGAGCACAGCCCAGAGAATGAGGAAGAGCTGGAGAAGGAGGTACCTCTGGGGCAGGGGGCTCCGTAGGAGAGGAGCCCCAAAGACGATGGTCAAGAGTGGGGGTGCCTGGGATGGGAGGTAGCTCTGTTCCCACAGCCACAAGCCTGCCTCATGTCCTCCCTACAGCTATACCAAGAGGCCCGGGAATGCCTGACCCTGCTCTCTCAGCGCCTGGGCTCTCAGAAGTTCTTCTTTGGAGATGCGTGAGTCTGTCTTCAGGGCAAATATACGTGGTTTGGGAAAAGATACGGGTTCATATGTTGCCACAGGGACTGGGGTGGCTCAGGCGCTGGACGAGAGGTCCTCGGTACAGACCCTGGGCCTGATGACAGTGGGGCTGTGTGTGTGTGGGGTGGGAGGGCTGCCAGGCACAGGAGGGGCTTGCAGGGCAGTGGGGCACTCAATGGGCCCTTTATGCAGCCTCAGGATAGAGTCCCATTCAGGGCCAAGCTGGCGCCACCTGGGGAGCTCTCGCCATACCAGGCCCAGAACTGGGTGTCTTCTCCTCCCCCAGGGGCCCTCTGCTGTCAGAGCTCACCTCCTGGGCTTGCTTTTCCTCTAATGCTCTCCTCGCCCCTTCTCTCTGTGCTCCAGCCCTGCCTCCCTGGATGCCTTTGTTTTTGGCTATCTAGCCCTGCTGCTGCAGGCCAAGCTGCCCAGTGGAAAGCTGCAGGCCCACCTGCGGGGGCTGCAGAACCTCTGTGCCTACTGCACACACATCCTCAGCCTCTACTTCCCCTGGGATGGAGGTAAGGGGCAGACAGGTGAAAGGGTAGGCACGAGCCCTGGGGAGGGTACACAGGGGTCTAGGACGTAGCCCTCCTGCCCACCTTCCTTCCTTGTTCCTCAGCTGACGTGCCACTCCCACGCCAGACACCAGTGGGCCCAGAGACAGAGGAGGAACCATACCGGCGCCGGAACCAGATCCTGTCTGTGCTGGCAGGACTGGCAGCCATGGTGGGCTACGCCTTGCTCAGTGGCATTGTCTCCATCCAGCGGGCCACGCCTGCTCGGGCCCCTAGCACACAGTCCTTGAGCATAGCTGAGGAGGATGAAGATGAATGACTTGTCCTCATGCTCTCAGGACTGAGTTTTCTACTCTCGTACATTCCAGAGGCCCCTGTGTTTCCCTGTTGTTGGTACGGCTGGAAGTGGGCTGCTGCTCCCATAATAAACCTGTCCACGCTGACTGGAATCAAACATTCTCTTCTTTAAGGGGCCACCATGTTTCCTAGGTGGGGTGCAGGGGGTCATCAGGGGACCTGAGCTGGCCTGCTGGCACCCAGCTTCCCTAGCTGCCTGTGCCCTTGTACCATCCCTGCTGCTGCTCAGCCCAGGAGAGGCACCCAGCTCCCCACTGGGGCCCGGTCTTCCTAATTTCCTTTCCTTAACCACCCCCACCCCTAGCTTGTGTTTGTACAGACGGTGAGCTCACCCTGGGCCTGGGCCCAGTTTCCACGGGAGCCAGCACATAGCACACACTCACACAGCTTGGGGGTAGGGCTACTGGGGCTTCCCTGCCCTCTCCCAAGGGGCCTCTAGCCCTCTGGCCTGCCCCCCCAACATGAGCTGGGGGAGAGTGAGTCACCCAAACCACTGCTCCCGGGCTTACATCACCTATGTTCACCCCAGCCCTCCTAGGTCCTCTTTAGCCACAGACAGCATGGGAGCCAACTGTCCTTTTAATGCCCCAGCTGAGCCCCAGCCCTGCTTGGGCATCTGCCCCAGTCACTGGCGACGCCACAGATAGGTATGAATGGAGTAGCCTGGAGAGAGCGTCTCCACGAAGCCCACGGCAGGGTCCTTGATGGTGAGAGGCACATCCTTCGAGGACCTGGGGAAGGAAAGAAAGAGGCTCAGCGCTTGGGCCATCAAAGCTGCTGTCCCAGCCCCAGCCCAATTCCCAGGCCCTGCCACTCTCACCGGTTTAACACAACCACAACTGCAGAGCCGTCAGGACGTGTCAGTGCCACAGTGTCCAAGCCATTCTTCTTGCTGGCTGCCAGCCCCACTCTCTGGGAGCCCTCTGGGATGAACTTGCTGAAGTGGGAACAAGCATGGTCAGTGACTCCAGCCTCGCCCCTCCGGGCTGGAGCCCACTCCCTTGAGAGCAGCCCCTGTCAGCCCCTCACCTGAGAAGTCTCTCTACCCACTGTCCACCCCAGAGCCCTTCCCATCCCCTGCATCGGGTATTCAGGGCTTGTCGGCTGCCACCTGCTCACTTCCTGCCTGGATGGGGCAGGAGGGACAGCGGTGCCTCTCCCCAGCTCCCACCCTAAATGTCTGCATGGGGCCACATAAGCCCAGTGCAGGAGATCCCAGGCCTGGTGTGGAGTCGGGGCACCTGCCCTCCACTCACCTGAAGTGGCCAAGGTGGTAGAACATGGGCTGTTTATAGAACACATCTTTGGTGATGTCGACGATGATGGGGCTGTCGACAAAGTTGCGCACCCAGTTGGGCCCTCCTTCCAGGTTCAGGGCAAGGTTCCAGTCGGTCCAGCCAACCACGTGGTAGAGGAGGTTCTGGGGTGGGAGCAGGGCAGAAAGAAACGCTCCACATGGGGTCCCCGGAGGATATAGTTAAGGGGTGCACAAACGAAACAAGCTACAATGGTGCCCTGGCCCTGGGAGGGGCACCCTACACCCTCAATACCTAAGGAGGGGGATGGTGAGGACAGAGGCGTCAAAAGAGAAGCTGAGGAATCAGGGCAGATGTGACTGCCCTAGATGCAGGCGTTAAGGGAGGGTAACGGGGTATGCATATCCGTGAGGCGAAGGCACCATAGGGAATCATGACATCCCAACATGTGCCCTAAAGAGCAAATCAGCTGGACCAGCTGGGGAAGGGGCCTTCTGTTGGTGAGAGGAAGAGGGTCTGTGGTGGTCTGCTCGACAGGAAGGCCTGGGGGCTCACCGTGATGATGCTGTGGCTGTACTGCACCCCTCGGTCCCAAGAGCCCAGCCGCACACTCTGCTCCCAGAACTTGGAGCCCACACAGGCCTCTGAGGCAAAAAGCATTGTGTTGGGGAACAGGCGGTGTGTCTCCCCCAGTGTGGCTTTCGCTGGAGCCAGAAAGTCCAGGTACCAATGTACAGCAATGCCATGGACGTACTTAGCTGCCTCTGGGTCTGCCAGTACCTGTACAGGGAAGGCCAGAGATGCCTGGGGAAAGGGGCCACCAAAGCTGAGCCTGGCATGGAGGGTTCTGGAAACAGCACTGGGGACCGGAGGAAGGGGCAGAGGGATGCAGGCAACTAGAGGGACCCCTGGGGCCCTGGAGACGCAGAGAAGGTCAGCACCTGTCAGCCCCTATCAGCACCCAGGGGAGCCACCAGGGTGCCTGGCTCCAGCCCAGGAAATTCTAGGAGTCAGGAGTTGGGGCAGAGAAGACACTACAGGAGCCAGCCACCTGGATGTCGGGATCACTGGGATAGCCCTGGAGACCCTGGGCCTTACCACCTGGGCCCAGTGGGGCAGCAGCAAGCGCTGGTCATCTAGTATGAGCAGACGGATGTCATGGTGTGTACTGTTGGCCAGGGCAGGACCCAGGTCCCGGGCAATGAAGTCTCGCTGGTGTTCAGGGGTGAAGCCCAAGCACTGGAAAGGGTATCCGCTGAAAAGCCCTGCGGAAGGCTCATTCTCTGCCGTCACTGCCCAGAACTGCAACTTGTGCTCTGCATAGGCGTCCAGGAACCTAGCAGGGGAGAGGGTGTGAGTGTGCCTAGCCAAGGAAGGCAAGCGAGACTCGAGAATAGGAAGCCCATCGAGGTGGGGGGAACCGGCAGGCCAAATCCAAAAGGCCCAGGAGGTAGAAAGGTGACCTGAGGACTCAGATCTGGGGGTGACCCAGGCCCAGGGGTGGGGCAGAGATGAGGGTGTCCAAGAGGGGATCTGGTCCAGACCCCATGGCCTTGCAGTTCCCTTACTTAACAAAGTATCTGGCCCACGTCTGGTGGTAGAGATCCCCAGGCTGACCCTTGAGTGACCCCTTCCCATTCACTGCCCCGTTGGTCTTCAGCCAAGTGGGTGATGTCCAGGGACTGGCGAAGAGTGACACAGGGTGCTGGGCCAGTTCCAGGGCTTGGTGAATCAGGGGTATCTAGAGAATGGAGGTGAGGGCAGAGATACCCAGAGCTGGAACATGGATAGACTGGCCCAACCAGTGCATCAGGCCTAACCATCGGCCCCCGCCCTGCCCACCCCCTCCCCTTGAACACAACAGAGAGCAGGGGGCAGGTTCCAGCTCTCTCTGCAGACTGCTGTTGCCTGAGGCTTCTCTCCCAGCAGCCATCAACTCCCCAAGGGCCGAGTACCCACCTTGAGCTTGATGTCTTCCTCAGGGAGGCTGAAGTTATGCAACTGGAAGTCATCATGAGTGTCATCATAGGTGTAGGTGCGGATGGAGAAGTCACAGCTGGCCATGGGTACCCGGATGATGTTGTACTCGATTCCTGTAGAAAAGGCAGGCCAAGCTATGAGGGTCTGGGTCAGTGGAAGCACGTGAGACCTAGCCTGCCACTTACCAGTCCTAAATTATGACTGAGGTAGGACAAAGGGAGCCTGGGCTCCTGAGCTGAGCCTGTAGGGCCAGGCCTTCTGAGCCTCAGCAACTCTAAGCACTCAGTGAGAGTCAGGCAGGACAATCTTACTTCACTGGGCATTAAGAGAGGACCCAAATGTTGGGGATGGGTGGAAGTCACGGTCAATGGAAAGGTCAAAGTGTCAATCGCACTATGTCATCATGTTCCCCTTCTCCTCACCTTCTGCAGAGAAATAGGATTTGAGTAGCAAATTCCGGGCAGAGGGTGACAAGGCGAGGATGTTGAGGGCAGCTGCATCCGTCATGGCCCCTCCAAATCCCTTGACCTTCTGGAACTTCTGATCTGGCTGCAGGGTCAGTAGCAGCCCTGAGAACACGCAAGGCAGTGGAAGGGTCTCAGTGCCTCAGGGAGGAAAGTGTGGTGGTCACCAGTGTGATTCTGCTCCAGGGAGATCCCAACCTGCATTTGGGGGTGAGGGGTGGAGTCACCTGTGCCCGTGTGGTTGGACCGGATGGTCCCCAGACTCAGCTCCATTCGGCGCCCGCTGCGTGTGCTCTCATACCGGCTGAAGGTGCCAGGGGCAGGCAGGGCCAGGGGGTCAAGAGAGTCACAGTATGTGGCATTGCAGACACAGACTACTGAGCTGTAGCCAAAGCTTTTAGGGATGCAGGGGCGGGCACCTGGGAAGGAAGGAGCACAAGTCGAGGCTATAGGATGAAGATCGAGAAGGGACATGCTGGTTGGGATCCTGATCTCAAAAACCCTCTCACTGTGCCCCCACCCCAAGGTGGGTCCCCATCACTCAAAAGGGTTTATGTAACACCTACTGGAGCTCCAGTATACTGGAAGATGACCAAGGACCCTCAGGCAGAAGGAGCCCGGGGCTCTCCGTGACTCACTCACCTGATACCCATGATACTGCCTGAAGTAGAAGCAATCCCATGAGGCTGGCAGCCATGATGCTTACCCTGCCCAGGGACTGGAGACGGTCCTGAGAACAGAATGACGAGTGGCTGGAAGGCAGGCCCCTCTCTGTCCCCCAGCGGCTCCCCTTTGGGCCGCGTGCCCACAGCCCAGTCTCCCACCTTCCTTTAACTGGGACAGGACAAGGCCCACAGACACTGGGTGCTGCCCACCCCAACCAGGCTCTTCTCCCCTCTTCCCAACTACCCCTCCATCAAAGGGCCACGATCGCCTGGGTTGGAAGAGACTGTCATTCATTGAATTCCAGAGTCTGGAAGGCCAGGATTCCAGAAGCAGCGTGACAAGACCAATTGGGAGCACTTACCTCTCTGGGAGGACTGGAAAGCTCCATCACCAGGTGAGGGGACTGCAGGGTTCCCAAGCCTTGGAAGGATAGAGGATCCACTAAATAAAAACAGGGATGCAGGTGCCAGCGGTAACTATAGACACCGGATTAGCCCTGCAGGTTTAATTCCGGCAGAGGGGAGTGAATGGGTCATGTGATAACTCTGGGCGAGTCACATGATACAGGAAGTGAAGCAACTGCAGCCATACTTGTAGAGGGCGGCTTGCTTCCTCCTGGCTGTTGACTACCGGTCTTAAGAACTTCTGGAACGCACATTTGGATGACAACCTCAGGAAGAATCTAAATCAAAGATCCGAGTGCAAAGTGAAGTAGAGGCTCCCAAGTCCCTGAGGCTGGGAGCCACAGCAGGCACTCTGCTTTCTTGAGAAAAAAAATTTTAAGTAATACCTAATAAAGATGGGATGCCTGGCTGGCTCAGTTGATAGAGCACTACTCTTAGTCTCGGGGTCATGAGTTCAAGCCCCATGTTGGGCACAGAGCTTACTTAAAAAATAAATTAAGGGGTTCCTGGGTGCATCAAGTCAGGGAAGTGTCTGCCTTGGGCTCAGGTCGTGATCTCAGGGTCCTGGGATCAAGTCCCACATGGGGCACCCTGCTCAGTGGGGAGTCTGTTTCTCCTTCTTCCCCTCCTCCCTGCTTGTGCTCCCTTTCTCTTTCTCTCTTTCTCTGTCTCTCAAATAAATGAATAAAATCTTTTTAAAAAATAAAAATAGGGATCCGTGGGTGGCTCAGCGGTTTGAGCACAAACCTTCGGTCCAGGGCATGATTCTGGAGTCCCAGGATTGAGTCCCACATTGGGCTCCCTGTGTGGAGCCTGCTTCTCCCTCTGCCTGTGTCTCTGCCTCTCTCTCTTTTTCTGTGTCTCTCATGAATAAATAAAATCTTTTTTAAAAAAATAAAAAAATAGGGATCCCTGGGTGGTGCAGCCGTTTGGCGCCTGCCTTTGGCCCAGGGCGTGATCCTGGAGGCCTGGGATCGAATCCCACATTGGGCTCCCTGCATGGAGCCTGCTTCTCCCTCTGCCTGTGTCTCTGCCTCTCTCTCTCTCTCTCTTTCTCTCTCTCTCTCTCTCTCTGTGACTATCATAAATAAAAATAATAATAATAAATAAAAATAAAATAAAATAAAATAATAAATTTAAACATTAAAGAGAAAAATAAGGCAATACTAGGTGGGTGGGGGGATGGGGTAACTGGAGGATGGACATAAAGGAGGGCTCCTGAGGTGATGAGCACTGGGTGTTATATGCAACTGAAAAATTATTGAATACTACATCTGAAACTAAGTATGAACTATATGTTGGCTAATTAAATTTAAATAAAAATAAAGTAGGGATCCCTGGGTGGCGCAGCGGTTTAGCGCCTGTCTTTGGCCCAGGGCGCGATCCTGGAGACCCGGGATCGAATCCCACATCGGGCTCCCGGTGCATGGAGCCTGCTTCTCCCTCTGCCTGTGTCTCTGCCTCTCTCTCTCTCTCTGTGACTATCATAAATAAATAAAATAAAATAAAAATTTTTTTTAAATCAAAAAAAAATTTTAAAAATAAAGTAATACTAAGAAAGGTGATACTAAGAAAACATGTTCACCCTCAGTATACTGGGAGATGATTAATGACGTGGGAAACAAAGGCAGAAGAAAATATTAAATTTCCTTTCTACCTGCAGCCCACTGACAGGTCCTTGAAACAGGCAGAGTGACATTCCTCTAGGGACTCAGCTGCCTAGATGTTAATATTTTGCTGAGGGACACCTGGGTGGCTCAGCAGTTGTAGGCTTCCTGCACAGAGCCTACTTCTCCCTCTGCCTGTGTCTCTGCCTCTCTCTCTCTCTCTCTCTTTGTCTCTCATGAATAAATAAATAAAATCATTAAAAAATATTTTGCTGAGGACAACAGGCAGTCTCAACTTAAGTCTACCTTAACATATAAAAATTCCTTTGGAGGGACGCCTGGGTGGCTCAGCGGTTTAGCATCTGCCTTTGGTCCAGGGTGTGATCCTGGAGTCCCAGGATCGAGTCCCATATCAGGCTCCCTGCATGGAGCCTGCTTCTCCTTCTACCTATGTCTCTGCTTCTCTCTGTGTGTCTCTCATGAATAAATAAAATCTTTAAAAAAGAATTCCTTTGGAAACCTGCTTTATCTCTACCCCCCGCCCCGAGATACATGTTGGTGACCATTACCCAAGCATATGACCCACCAATGAACGTCCAAAGGGTTTCATGACTCAGGCTTTATTAGACAGTAATAAATGACCTTTCCCAACAACAGCTAGCCCCTTCAAGATCCTGGAAACCTCGCTTCAAAATTCCTTAGAGACATATACTATACCTACCCTCTGCCAACTTGGAAGTTTACAATGGGCCACTCCTCAGGACCCCAGGGTGGCTCTTCCTGCCCATGGGTCCCATCTCTGGGTTTTTGTTATTGTTGTTGTTGTTTAAAGATTTTATTTATTTATTCATGAGAGACGCAGAGAGAGAGGCAGAGATATAAGCAGATGGAGAAGCAGGCTCCATGCAGGGAGCCCGATGTGGGACTCGATTCCAGCATCCTGGGATCACACCCTGGGCCAAAGGCAGATGCTCAACCACTGAGCCACCCAGGTGTCCCATCTGGGAGTTTAATAAGACCATCTTTTCACACCAAACACATCTCAAAAATTCTTTCTTGGCCATCGGCTTGAAACCTTAACACTTATGGTACATCAGTTAAGGTATAGTTTGCCCTACAGAGGGTTGAGAGGCAGGGGAGTCAGGCAGGTACACGAGTAGTCACAGATAAAGACAAGCCAGGGGCATCTGGGTGGCTCAGTCAGTGAAGCATCTGCCTTTGGCTCAGGTCATGATCTCAGGGACCTGGGATCAAGCCCATGTTGGCTCCCTGCTCAGCGCAGTCTGCTTGTCCTTCTCCCTCTGCTCCTCCCCCTGCTCATGCTCTCTGTCTCTCAAATAAATAAATAAATAAATAAATAAATAAATAAAATCTAAAAAAAATTCCAAACAGATAAAGACAAGTTACCAGGTGTTCATGGAGTGACCCTTCATGCTGGGAGTGACCCAGGAAGGCTTCACAAAGGAGAAGGGGTGGAAGAGCAGGGAGGACAGGCCCTGGGCAGAGGGCCAGCATCACTGGAGGGAGGGAGTCACCAACATCGCGGGACAACATGTTTTGTCATCAGATGAGGACTGTCATAACTGGTTTTCATTTCTCACAGAACAGGGAGGTTGTATGAGGCAGTTCAGAAGCTGGAAAGTGTACACGGCTGTATCCTCAGTGGTTGTGAGACAGAGGCTGTCCACAATGCCACATGACCACAGCACCTGTGGCTTAGTGGGAGTGACACACACAGCTGTGACCGACCAGCTCTAGCTCTTGGAGCCGATTTGCTCACCTATAGAATGGAGGCAATACCACCACCTCTCAGGGTAGCTCCTGGAGTCAGTAGCCCTAGTAGGTGCCCAGGAACTGCTTCTTTGTTGTGCCTTTTTGGCTTTTTTTTTTTTAAGATTTTATTTATTTATTTATTCATGAGAGAGAGAGGAGAGAGACAGACAGAGAGAGAGAGAGAGAGAGAGAGGCAGAGACACAGGAAGAGGCTCCATGCAGGGAGCCCAATGCAGGACTCAATCCCCATTCTCCAGGATCAGGCCCTGGGCCAAAGACGGCGCTAAACCGCTGAGCCACCCGGGCTGCCCACTTTTGGCTTTTTAAATTATTTCAGTGAAAACTTCCAGACACACTGTGGGCAAAATTGATTCTCTCTTCTAGGTTCCTACAGCACTGATGCCGATTATCAGCGAGGTTAGCCAGGCTTGGATCCTGGCTCTACAGCTTACTAGCTGACTGACCTTCAGGCAATTTCTTAACCATACTGAGCCATATCCAGTGCACTCCAAATGAGCTGACACCTGCGATGTCCTCAAGTGTGGGAGACTCGGCTGCATCATTTGTGGTAGTTGGGAGCTGCATTCTGTCTTCCCTCTGACCGTAAAGTGGCTCGATATGGAGTCACGATCTTATTGCAGCACAGAGCTTGCAGTCCTGAGTTTCCATGCAAGTTCAGTCTTCTTTGGGAACAGTTTCGCCCCTAGAAGAAGCAGTGAGTCTTTGTGTGTGACTAACCTGGTTCATAGCCCTTCTCTGTCCTACCTTCCTGGCCGGGAGGAGAGTGGCCCAGTTCCCACTCTCAGGGCAGAAAGGGCATTTGATATGGCCCAAAGGAGGATGAGTAGAGTCTGTGAGGGTTTCTGAAGTCTGTTTCGAAGCAGCAGGGGCAGGTGCCCAGGAGGGCACTTGACTGTGACAGTGTCTGGAAATCTGTGCCCCTTCCCCCAAGGAATCCTGCTCAGCCATTTGAGCGTAGTGGCAACTCAACCTCACACATTTGTTGAGAGCTTTAAGTATGATATTGTGTGTGTCTAGTACACTGCCTGGCACCAAATATCGGAACAGATGAGGTCTGTGTTTAATTCTGTGAAGGCACATCTTACTCCACGCAGATGGTCAAGCCCAGAGTGGGCAGGTGCCAAAGCGTTGAACTGAAGTGAATCATCACCACGCCAGCACTTGCCCCATCCTGACTTCCTATTTCTCCAGAAATCACTCTCCTGCAAGGGCCTTGCTCTCTGGAGGTGAGCAGTTGACACCCAACACCTTATTGCCCTCCAATTCATTAATTCCACAGCATATATTAAGCACATACTACATCCGGCCCTGCCCGCTTGCTCCTAGGCTGTAAAGCCCCCATCCCTGCCCTGTTTCACTCTGCAGGCACAGAGTTTGTCTCTTGTTTCTTCTCCTTACCCTTCAGTTTGTAAAAATTCTCCAGCACCAGGGCACCTGGTGGGCTCTGTCAGTGCAACATGTGAGTTTTGATCTTGGGGTTGTGGGTTCAAGTGCCACACTAGGTGTCGGTATTGCTTTAAAAATAAAGTCTTAAAAATTACATTTTGGGGTGTCTGCGTGGCTCAGTCAGTGAAGCATCTGCCTTCAGCTCAGGTCATGATTCCGGGGTCCTGGTATCAAGCCCCACATCGAGGCTCCTCTCCTTCTGCCCCTCCCTTTGCTCACTCACGCTCCCTGTCTCTGTTTCAAATGAATAAATTAAATCTTTAAAAAGAAGAAACCAGATTCATATCCAGAATCCCATGACACACACCACATATTTCAGGAAAACCTCTGGTGTCCCAGACACTATGCTAGACACTGGCTATTTTGAAAACCTGCAGTGGGGATCCCTGGGTGGTGCAGCGGTTTGGCGCCTGCCTTTGGCCCAGGGCGCGATCCTGGAGACCCGGGATCGAATCCCACGTCGGGCTCCCAGTGCATGGAGCCTGCTTCTCCCTCTGCCTGTGTCTCTGCCTCTCTCTCTCTCTCTGTGACTATCATAAATAAATAAAAATTAAAAAAAAAATGAAAACCTGCAGTGTTCATATTGTTTTAAATCATTCCTTGTCTTCATGGAGTGTTCTACTCGACCAAGCTGAAGCCTGCTTTGGCTTCTAAAGGACGTGCTGATTGCGTGGCAGCATTTCTGGATCCTTTTCTCCAAAGGTATCAGTCAGGGGATGCGGCTCAGTAGTGAGCTGGCCTGGAGAATTTCCTGGGCAGCTCTTGCTCTGTGGGCAAGCTTCACCTTCTCCAGCCTGGGAGGTCTCAGCCCAAAAGCTCTCAAGCACCTCCTCTCCCTAGCAAGTATTTCCTAGCATACTCTCTCCTCCGCTGAAATGAATGTAAAGAGGATTTACTTATACACCTAATTTAAAAGAATAAACAGTTACCTTAACTGGAATATTAAGAAAGAGTATGGGACAAATTTTTATTATAAAATATGTTTTCAGTAAGTAAATGCTTAGGCCCCATCATCTAAAAGACATAATGTAGTCAGATCTTGTGCTAACCTAAAGGGAATAAATGGGATTTAATAGAAGCAAAAACGGGCCACAAATTAATAATTTATAAGCAATGTATGTCATTTTCACAATATGTGATTATCACTGTGCTACAAATACATAAAATATATGACAAATCAAAATATTTAAGGGGGCGCCTGGCTGGCTCAGTTTGTGGAGCATGTGACGTAAGTTCGATCCCCACATTGGGTACAGAGATTACTTAAAAATAGAATCTTAAAAAAAAAGGAGAAACTTTTATAGTATGCAAATTACACCTCAATGAAGTTAGCATAAAGTGTATTGCGTATTTGTGGTTGGTTGGTTGCTTTTGCAAGGATCTGCACTAGTACACGGAAACTCTTTTCAATAACATATTTTACACAGCTGGAGGCGTGTAAAATACTGAGAAGACAGATTACGATAAATACTGAGAAGACAGATACAATAATTTCAGGATGAAGGACTGTCTTTACGCTTTCTTCTTCATGATGATCTGCTAAATTATTGGGCTTTCCCCTCTCCTCCCAAAAAGCTTCATGTAAAACTTCCCTTTATGGGATGCTTGGGTGGCTCAAATGGTTGAGCGTCTGCCTTTGGCTCAGGGTGTGTTCCCAGGGTCCTGGGATTGAGTCCCACAGCGGGTTCCCTGCATGGATCCTGCTTCTCCTTCTGCCTTCTGTGTCTCTGCCTCTCTCTCTGCGTGTGTGTGTGTGTGTGCGTGTGTCTCATGAATAAATAGATAAAAATCTTAAAAAAAAAAAAAAAAAACCTTCACTTTATTATTATATGATAAAGTCCTACTCAAATTTAAAGGCTTAAATTCGATTTTTACTTTGACCATGTTGTTGAGCAGAACACTCCAAAATCAAGTAGAATGAGAGATGGTTTTTCCTCCCGTGGGACAGTAATGCGCTTTCTGGAATGTCTGCCTTTCCTGTCCTGGTGCCCCAAAGTTCTCAGATTACCTTCTTGCTGATAGCTGTCCCCGCTAAAGACACAAGGTTTCAGGACGCCCCCTAGGGGGCGACTGAAGACCATTGCCCTGGGGCACCCCCTCCAATATCTAGATCTGCTGGCGGTGGCCACCAGGGGCGCGCGAGGTGGCCTAGACACCCTCCTCAGTCCCCTTTGCACAGCACTTTTAAAAGACTTAGTTGAACTCTAGAGAGGGCATCTGGGAACGAAACATAAACGACAAGAAGTACAAAAATAGTTTGGCTGAGCCAGCACCACAGCTCTGAGCCCACTTTGCCCGCCCTGTACTGGGCTGTAGGCTTTGCTCAGATGCAAGCTCCAGTGAGGGAGATGGCTACCTGTTCTTTAGGCCTCAGACCAGCTCCCAAGGGAGGAGATGCCTTCCCAGGCCCAGGTCACCCCCACAGTCAAGTCAAAGAGAGGTATTTTCTCATTCCACCCACTGCAGAGCAGGAGATCAAAAAGTTTTTACTAGATGAATGAATCCATCAACCTTATCAATCCAGCTAGAATACATCCCTTACTTACTAGGGTGTGGTTTCGTCCCTGGATTCATCTGATTAACCAACCCTCTCCCCACAGCCTTATTGAGATATAACTGACATATCACAATTGGTAAGTTTAGGGTGTACAATGTGATGATTTGATACATGTGCATACTGCAAAATAAAGTTAGTTTGATTCACCAACTCTTCACCAATACACCTAGCATTGAGGGAAGGCCTGGGGCAAACTGAAAGTACTTGTTTGTACCCTGCATGCTATCCTGTAAGTTTCTCAAGAGAACAGCCGCCAATCTTTCATGAAGTCTTCTCACAACCATTGGCCTGACCACTTCACATCACCAATGAAATGCACGAGGCACAGAGAAACCACAGAGCAGTAAGTGGCAGAGAGTCGAACCTCATTTCAGATATGTCCTGTTCTGAAGCCCAGGAAGCTCTCAGCTGCCACGTCACCTGGTCTCCCAGGCACCTGAGCAGTGTGTCAGTCTTCCTCAAAGGTGATAACTGGTTGCAGAGCAAATTTCCTGGTTCCTTTTTCTTTGAAACCTCAAAGCTCCTCCCTCAGAGGCAAGGGCAGGATGGGGCCTCACTGTACACAATGAGAAGACAGTGAGATCTAACAGAGATACAGCTGAGGCTGCAGGAAGGATCGGCTCCCACGCTGAACACCAGGGAACTGCCCTCGTGTTCCGTCCTGCTCTGAGCCTCCCATGCAAGGTGGTGATGAGGCCCATAGAAGATAAGAATGTTTGTGAACTGGAAAGTTCCATGGAAAATTCAGAAAGGAATCAGGAGTTACTCAGCCTCCGGGTACAGTTCCAGGATCTTCTACACAAAATCCCTACCTCCAACCTCGCCCGATCCAGTCGCCACCATTTCTCTCTTGTTCCCTTGAAGAGAGGCAGGATGGAAGGTTGTTTCAGTGTGGACGGTGGAGGACTGTTTGGGCCTAAAATCCTTGCTCTGTCACTCACTAGACCTGAGATACTGGGAAGTGATTTGACTTCTCTGGGCTTTGTTCCCTCATCTCCAGAAGCATTGCCTCAAGGGTTTTTGTGAGGGTTTAATGCAACAATGTACATGATATGATTTGTAGCCAAACTCCTTCAGCACTTCCTGCACTCACAGGCCATCTCTGGCCTTCTCTGCTCAGGAGCATCACTTGCCAAGGTCACTAATGATCTCTGTTGCTGAGTCCAACGGGTGATGTTCAGCTCTTATTTGACTTGACTCTACCTCAGGGGACACATGACTTTCCTCTTCTTGAAGCATGCTCTTGTTTTCACGACTCCATACTCTACTGGTTGAGATTTTACCCCACTTCTTTGGCTGTTCCTTCTCTTTGCCGGCACCCCCTCCTCTTTCCTTCTATGGGTGTCCCTTTGAGGGTCTGTCCTAGACTGCTCTCCCCATGCATCATGCTCCCTCCAGGACACAATACCATGCTTTTATTGCTTCCTAGTCGCTTTTGGTTCCAAAATCTCCACCTCCAATCCCAATCTTTCTCCTGGGATTGACTCTATGATGGGACTCAGCTCCCCAGATCTTTCCTCTGGGTGTCTCAGACACGTCAGCAGGACCATCATGAGGTCATCCTCTGCTCCAGCCAAGCCACTCTTCCTCCTGTGTTCTCTTCCCATGAATGCAACTGCTTCTTCCCAGAATCTGGAGCTCATCCTTGACTCTGTCTTCTCTGTATCCTTATCCCCATT
This sequence comes from Vulpes vulpes, assembly GCF_048418805.1. NCBI lineage: Eukaryota > Metazoa > Chordata > Mammalia > Carnivora > Canidae > Vulpes > Vulpes vulpes. The sequence goes on from NC_132792.1 coordinate 118,086,966, forward strand.
ATTTCTTCTAAACTACTGAAACATCTCTCTCTTGGTCTCTTAACCTCTACTTTCTCTTCCAATCCATTCCCCAAGAACTGGATTTTCTAACTAAAATACAAATTCTGAAGTCTCCTCTCTCTCTCTCTCTCTCCTAAATTCCTTTGGTGGCCCCATACTGCCCTTAAGAGAGGTTATGGGACCTGGCCTCTTGTCCCACCCTCATTTCTCACCTGTCTACTTCCACTTTATGCTCCAACAACATTTCCTCTTATAAGCCATATTTCATCTCACCTCTGCTCTCCCTTTCACCATGAGTACTTCCTTTTTCTCCTTTCTCTCTCTCAAAAAAAATGAAGTACTCCTTTTAATCATTGAGGCCTGAGATTTAATGTCACTGCCATCAGAACCATCTTCCTCACACCTCTGCTAGGGCTAGGCATCCTTGCTATGTGCTCCCCAATTCACACATTCAACAAATAATCATTGAACATTTATTTATATATGCCAGACACTCTTCTAGGTCTTGGGGATACAGCAACAAATAGAGTGCTAACGTCCTTGGCCCTATGGCGCTTATATTTGAGTGGAGATCGGAGACAAAACACAGATAATTCCAGGTGGCTGGTGGCCATGAGAATTACAAAGCAAAATAAAGGATAGAGCATGCTGGACAGAGCCAGTGAGGGGGCTAGTGAGGAGTTTGGAGGAAAAGCTTGGTTGCCAAATTGGTGACCACATAATGAGTCTAAATTTTGTTCTAAGATGGAAATTCACCGGAGAGTTTGTTGCAGGAAAATGCCAAGATTAGATTTATATTTTCAAAATATCACTTTGGCTGCTGTGTAGAAATCTGACTGAAAGGAGCAGCTGCAAGCCAGGAAGACCAGCCTCTTCCCCCTTGTTCTGTATCCCTTCCGCAGACTCTTCCTTCAGCAGTGCACTTCACCTCCAGTCGGACTCCTTAATGCTTAATGCTCGTGATACAAGCTCACAGCCCTGCCTGTCATGGGCAGTTTAACACGGTTGTAATGAATCCTACCAGTGGGGAAGCCCGTTGTTAGTGTAGTGACAAGTGTGTCCTGCCCCCCCCCCCCCCCCCCCCCCCCCCCCGCCACCGCGGCCCCGCCGCATCCCCAGCGGCTCCCTAGTCCCCCTCCTGGCCCCGCCCCATTCCCCCTCTCAGGCCCGCCCTATTCTTTCTGCAGACCCGCCCCACCCCCAACCCTGGCACCACCCCCCAGCCCTGGCACGCCCGGCAGGGCCCCATCCCCGCCGCCAGCAGTGCCTGGCGCTGGTCCCGTGCTCGGTGTACGTTTGTCGAATGACTAAATAATCTATTTTGTTTTTTAAGATTTTATTTATTTATTCATGTGAGACACATACACAGAGGCAAGAGACACAGGCAGAGGGAGAAGCAGGCTCCATGCAGGGAGTCTGATGTGGGACTCGATCCCGGGACTCCAGGATCACGCCCTGGGCTGAAGGCAGGCGCTAAACCGCTGAGTCACCCAGGGATCCCCAAGAATGGATAAATTATGAGCTTCCCACTGCACCTCTCAAAAAAACAGGCGGATGGAGAGCATTTAAAGATTGCATCCCCTCTCCACTAGTGTAAGAGGGCCATTCCTACAATTAATAACAACGATGATGAAAAGGGGAACTCCAAACTCAGGGAGGGGAAAATGAATCCAACACGCCTGCCGCCGCCGAGGGGACACAAAGCGTCAGCCGGAGGCGAAGGGAAAGCCCTGCACCGCCCACGCTGTGGGGAGGCTGCAAGGAGCTCAGCACAACCAAGGCTGCAACCAGCCCAGCCGCAGCCCCTCGATGCGCAGCCGCGGGACGCGCGGGGCGGTGGGGCGGGGCCTCGAGTCACTGGGAGGCGGGAAGCGGGCCCTTTCCGCACGCCCATTGGTCTTCCTCGGGATGGACTGCTCTCGCTGACCAATCGTATCACAGATAGGGCGCAAGCGTATTCGGGAGTCCACGCGAACGAGCGCGCGGAAGGCAAGAAGCGCGCATGCGCCTCGGCGGCTAGCTGGCGGTAACGGGCGGGGTGGGTGGATTCTCTCAGCGAGTCCCGCCCTGCGAGGCTCCGCTGCATCCCGGAGGTTCTCAGGGAGCCTCGGGACCGGGAATGTTCAGTGCCCAGAAACTGCCCCACTGGGAACCCCCGTCTCCGCCTCCTCCTACCCCGAGTTGTTGTGCGGCCGCGCCCTGACCCGCTCGAGGTTGTGAATTATTGAAGAAGCTGTGCAGCCTGACGCCTCCCCGCCGTGGCCGCCCCGCCCCGCCCCGCCTCGCCCTTCTAGTCGCTGTTACCCCAGCGCAGCGAGCTACACCAGCAAGAGGTTACCCTAGGTAGTGGTAATCCTAGATAGTGCTGAGTGCTCAGAAAAACGTGGCACTGACAGAATGACTGGTGCCCGGCGCCCAGGTGACGAGGGCACAGCTGCGGGGCGTGGCGGTTGAACGTAGGGGACGAGCAGGTGCACAAGCCTCTGTGTGAGGCCATTTGGCTGGAGCAGAGAGGCTATAGCTGACCATAGCCTGCTCAGGAGTTTGGAGAGTATCCAAATACACCTTGATGTGACATGATTTCTTATCACTCTGCCAAGGGGAGAGATTTTTAGGAAGAGTGGAAATAGTTAAGAGGCTGGGATCGAGAGAGGGGCTTGAACCTCCCTAGGTAGCTGGTGAAACAGCTGAATTCATGAATTCAGGAGAGGAGTGGGCGTGTTGGATGAGGGAAAAGATGAAATCAGGACGATTCCAAAGCTTCTGAAATGTGCAGCTGGGTGAATGGTGGTGCTGTTTATTGAGATGAGAACAGGTGCTGGGGATGGGACTCAAGGTTCATCTGTGGCCATGGTGAGTCTGAGGTGACCATTGGAGACCCAGGCAGACCTGTCAAGTTGGATGTTGGAGCTCTTGGAGAGGGATCAAGGAGGGAGTTATGCATGGACATGTAGATGGGTACTTAAAGCCATGGATTTTGATAGTGCCACTTGCAGACAGAGGGCAGACAGAAAACAGAAGAGGGCCAAGGGGAAAGCCCTGGGGTTCTCCAGCATCACAACAGCCCAGCAGAGGTGTAGGAGCTGCCAAAGGAAATCCAAAAAGTGTGGAGAGGGAAAGTAGGAGTATGATTACTTCAAAGACAAGAAAGGGCAAAATCCAAGAGAAACAACGTGGATTACCTGGGCTAAATGTTTCTCAGGAGTCAAGTGACATGCAGGCAGAGAAATAGCCTTTGAGTCTGAAACCCTTTTTGGTTACTGAACACTTTTTCAAGAGCAGTGCCTAGGGAGAGATGGGATGGAGCCTGACTGTGGAGTGTTCCAAGAAGAGGAGGGAAGGGAGAAAACATTTCACTATGAAAAGGAGCACAGATACAGATAGCTGGAAATAAATGTCTTGAGAGTTTTCCTTTTTTTTTTTTTTTTTTTAAGATTTTATTTATTCATGAGAGAGACAGAGAGAGAGAGAGAGATGCAGAGACACAAGCAGAGGAAGAAGCAGGCTCCATGCAAGGAGCCCGATATGGGACTCAATTCTGGGACTGCGGGATCACACCCTGAGCCAAAGGCAGATGCCCAATTACTGAGCCACCCAGGCAACCCTTGAGAACTTTTTAACTATGACTATGAGTCATAACTATAACTATGAACAAATTTCAGTGGTGACAAAGAATGATCCAGAAGAGAAGGGGAAAACTGAAATTTATTGAGGACTTATTTAGTATATTAAGAGCTTTACAAACATTCATCTTCACAAGGTTTTACAGAGCAGGCAATTGAGGTTAAATACTTTGCCCAAGGTCATGCAGCTAGACGAGGCAGAGCTGAGAGCCACCCAGATTTCTCTGACTCTTCATGCCTTACCACCCCATCGCACAGGCACACCGCCCTGTATGCTGAAGCACTGGGATATGCCTCTGCTCTGGCTATAGAGTCCCTGTCGAATCGGAGAGCTTTCATGCTAGGGGATGGGACTTTTATTTTCCTCTTCCAATGCTGTAAGCAGGGGTCTCTCCCCCTCAACAGCCTGACTACCCATGCAGCACAGTAGCTCTCCCAGTCCAGAGGGGCCCAGGCAAGCAGCAGGAACCCCCAGAGGTAGGAGGCAAAGGTATACTTCGGGGGGTGTTCAGCGGGTTTCTTTGTGTCAGCCAGTGCATGGGGTGCTAGAGGTTGTTGGTCCCAACCATCTGGTGCCTGTGGCCCCAGCATTCATCTGGATATGTTCAGAGTGGCAAGAAGCCCAGGTCAGATTCCAGTCTCCCGGCTGCCCCCACTGAGGCTGAGGCTGTGGGGGCGGGTACCCCGTTCTAGCCGGCGGCCAGACAGGAGGCGCCGCAGGGAAGAGCCGGAGCTCAGGTCACCACAGCTGCGAAGGTGGAGGCTCTCTCGGCCTGGCCGGCCCCATGGGCTCCGGGGCACCTAGAAGGGGGCACAGGACAGGGCATCAGTGAGGTTCAGCCTGAAGCTCCAGGCTTTCCTAGGTATCTTCCCAGATTCCCATAATTCCTACCTGCTTAAGCCCATGGGCCCCATTCCCACTGGGGTCTGGGGCCTTCTTGGACATCTGAAAGAAACGAGTGACCAAGCCCCGGCCTGGCCAGCTGCTCTTTAGGTCTCCCAGGGAGTGGGCGGGTGCAGGGCCGGAGGGCAGGGGGACTTTCTGAAAGGTGGGCATGGGGCGCCGTTTCTCAGCTGAGCGGGCACGAAGCAACTTGGGTGAAGGGCAGCGGGCTAGACGGAAGAGGCAGGCTTCAGAGCAGAGCCCTGGAGAGAGAGAGGAAGGGAAGATGGGAAGGAAGTGCACAAAGGGCCAGGCAGCACTCCCTGCCCACCCCCAACCCCCCAACCACAGGCCTGACCTGTATCTGCGGAGGAAACGGAAGCAGCTTCTTCCTCAAGCACTTTGGTATAAAGGTCCCTGAAGTCAGCTGGGGAGTAGAGGGAGGGAGTGGAGGTGCCCTGTGGATATGCCCACCGACCCACAGCCCTGCTTGGAGAGACTCAAGCCCAGCCCCCACACTCCATCCTCAACCATGGAGGCACCACCTCTGCCCACGTCTGCCAGAAACCTGATGGTAGAGCCCAGTGACACAGGGGCCAAAGCGCTGGTTGGCGGCTGTGTGCTCCACCTGCCTGATACCTGATGCCTCAGGGCAGGGATGAGCACCTTCTGTGCCAGTGCTCAGATCCTCCTGGCATCACCTCATTCCTCAGTAACTATAGCACCTGGGCTGCACACTGCTGCTACACCCCGTTAACAGGCAGGAAGCCGAGGCTTGGGGGTTAACTAGTTCCAGCTGTGAGCTGTGGAATGTGTTTTCAGAAAATGTCCTCCTCTCTTGGCTACTCGGCTACTGATGGTGCTTTAGGAGGTGTCTACTGCAGGAGTGACCTCGCCCTTTCTTCCTCCCCAGGCACCTCACAGCATCCCTGAGGCCTGGGAGTACCACAGGCCCTCTCACTGCCCTGCCTGCCCCCTCCTGAACCTTGAGGGGTGTGGGGTGCTTACCGGTGTCGCTGGAGGTGGTGATACCTGGGTCACTGTGGGACCGAGGCAGCAGCAGCGGTGGCGGCACAGGAGCCGGGTGAGGAGGCCGCTGCCCCGGCGGGGTGAGGGAACCTGAGCTGTCGCTGAAGCGGCGAGTGGGACCGCGGGCTGGAGGGGCTGTGGGGGCTTGGGGCCGGCTGCCTCCGCGGGGGACCCGCCGCCTCAGCTCAGGGAAGCAGGGTCCCACCCAGGGCGGCCAGCCCTCCAGCCGGTGGCAGCTGCGGGCGGTTGTGGGGGCGCCCAGAGGCGGTGGGGCCTCAGGGGCAGAGCAGGAGTAGGAGCGGGCAGCCCGCGGGGGCCGCTGAGGCAGGGGGCTGTCCTCGAAGGGGCCCCGCAGGCCGCAGTCCAGGCTGAGGCAGTAGCCAGCTCGGCTGCGCTGGATGGAGCGGAAGAGCACGTAGTCGACGGATCGCACGGAGCCCTGCAGCTCCAGCAGGCAGGAGTCCTCCGATGGGCTGGAGCCCCCGGGGAAGTCACCAATGGCTGACAGCACCAGAGACCCGCTATCCATGGACACTGTGAGTGGCGGCGGTGGGCACGGGGTGGCATCAGAAACCCGGTAGGGGCCACTCCACCTCCAGTTCTTCACCCCCCCGCGGCGGGGGGCTGCTGATCAAGTCCAGAAGCCCCCAACCCGGCCCCACCCACCTCTGTTTTCCCAGGCAGCCCAGCCGGAGTCCACCCTCCCGGCCTTCTGCTCACCATCTACAATGGAGGCCACGCGATCGCAGATGCAGGAGCTATCGTGAAGCTGAGGATCAAACAGAGTGGCCTGCAGAAAATACAAGTGTCAAGGGGCCAGCTGGTGTGATGGACAGAACTCTGAAGACTGAGATTTCAGGCCCACTTGGCCACTCTGTACAGGTCAGTTATGTGGGCCTCAGTTTTCACATCTGTAAAATAGAAGTAATAGTTCCTACCCCTGCCCCCACCAAATCAGGCTCCAGGGAAGACCAAAGATGACCATGGATGTGCTGGTGCTATCAAGATGTGACAACTGCTGTTTCCCTGTCCAGCAACAGCAGCTCCCTCAGCTTTTCAGGCTCTCTCCCCAGCTCCCCAGACCACCCTAAGCCCTGCTCTCACCTGGCTGTCTCCTCGTAGCCCCATGACAGCCTCATAAGAAGGGGGGCAGTCGGTAGGGTACAAGGGCACTGGACTGTCCATGGAGCCATTGTAGGTGATGCTGGCAAAATGAGGGAGAGTAAGAAGCTTGGAGAAGCATTCCTAATCCACAGTGCTCCCTCCCCACCAGTCCAGGCTGCAGCCCCAGCTCCCTTCCTCAGTTCCCAGTAGGAACCCACCAGGTCTCACCTCTGCGCATCTGTTTCGGAGCTACAGGTGTACTCTGGGGGATAGTAGGGCGGAGGGGGTACTGGTGGTACAAATTCTTCCAAATCCAGCATGGTGTGCAGGAGAGGGGCTGGGGGCGACGATGCACAGCCCAGGGACCCCAAAGGGCCAGAGACTGAGCGCTCAGGGGCCAGCTGCTGGGGAGCAAGCAGGTCAGCAAGCCTGGTTTCTGGGAGTCCAGCTCCTAGGCTCCCAAAATCTTCCATGTTTCCCTGGCCCTGCCCTCTCCCTCAGCCAGAACTGGCTCCTCTCTGCCCCAGCCATCTAGAAAGTCCTCCACTTTATGGGCTTACCTACACTCAGAACTGCCACCTGTCTTCTGCCCCCACTAGAACATCAACCCTTTATCCTTGTCCCCATCTAGGATCTTCTGGACTCCACCCAAGGGCAGTCCCATTGTCTAATGTTCCCTCTCTGGGCTGACTAACATCACATAATTCTCTCACTCCCCGTCCTTCCCCTCCTCATCATTCCTTGGACCACCTAAATATCCCTACACTAGATACATATATACACTAGAGATCCCTACACTATACTGCCTAATAAGTGGTGCTCAGAAGCCCAGCACTGTAGCCACCATCCCCTCAAGCCCAATCCCAGCACACACACATCCCTACCCCCATCACACCTGCTCGGCTTTGACCCTGGCCCCCTCACCGTGTGCACAAGGTCCAGGGAGAAGATTTGGATGCAGCAGATGATAGCTGAGAGGGTACAGATGATGGCGGCACAAATGGTCAGCCCACAGACACTGAAGAGCAGGTTCTGAAAGCAAGAGTGGAAGAGGGATGTGAGCGGGGCCTAGGGAGGGGTGAATCTCACCAGTTCTGGGTCCCTGAGAACCCCAGAAAGGGAGGCAAAAGTGAAAGCCAGGAGAATGATAGGAGAGAAAAGAATGAATGAGGCAGGGAGAGCACGCTCACCTTGAGGGCTCCTCGGGCTTCGTCACAGGTGGAGTTAGAGGCAACTTTCAGTTCCTGGCCTGACTCTGGGCAGGGCCGGAGGAGGGGAACGGAGGGGCAGCACACACAGACCTTTCCTTCCTGGGTGGCAGTGAGGAGGGTGAAGCAGCCCAAGTCAGGACAAAACCAGGTGTCCTGCACAGCTCCCCCCACCAGTTCTTTCAGGCTTTCCTTTCTCAGTCTTACCATGGAGCAGTCTTGGAAGTCTCGGGCCAGCTGAGCATTCTTACAGGAGAGAACAGAGCCAGCCATACTGAGCATGACACAGAGCACGGAAAGCAGGGAGAAGAAGGAGATCTGGGGGAAGCAGGTGCACACTCAGGGCTGGAGCCCTCATTCAGGCCAGTTCTCTTCTCGGGGGCATAAGTGGGCATCCCCTCCGGTGCTGGGCACCTGACTCCCAGTGGGCACCAGACCCCAACACCTACCACTAAAGTGAATGGCCGCTTCCAAGACACAACGCCAACTACCCCGGAGAACGCCAGCTGGGGACAGAGTGGGTACAGGCTCAGCCTGGCAAGGGGGAGGCACATGAGTGAGCCCCTCACCACAGGGCGTGCCCAGCCCTGTAAGAAGACAGAAGCCCAGAAGAAGAAGGAGAGGCCAGCATTTGGACTGGCAGCTAATATGGAGGGGTGGGGCCCCAGGAGCCTACCCCACCCAAGGACTGTGCACCCAACTCACCGAGAACCCAGCCCAAGATGGGCAGGACCTCTTGATGCTCTCAGTGGTGGTGACGGAGGAGGCCACCATGCTGAAGGTGACCACCAGGACGCCCAGGAGCACCTGGGCCAGCCCTAGCGTGAGCAGGGCCTGCAGCCAGGGTCGGTGGAGGCGGAGGTGGGTAAGGCCCCGGGTGCTGGGTCGGCTGGTCAGCGAGCGGCTGGAGTCACTGGGTGAGGGCATCATGCCTGCTGCCCGGTTGCCTGCGCCTCGCTCGGCCTCCACTGTCGCTTGGGAGCATCTCAGAGGTGCCCAAGGCCCCCTCGTCCCTCCTCTCCACCCTCTTTGCTCTAGAACCCACCTCCCGGATGGGGCCCCTGGGGCATGGCCTAGAGCATCCAGCTGGGCGGGGGCCCAAGGGAGGGGCGTCGCGGAGGGATCGCGGAGCGCTCCCTCCCCACCGCGGGCACCGGACGGGCACCGTGCCCGGGACGGCGATGAGGTCGCTGGGGCGCCGGCTCATCGCATCTCCCTGGAGAACAGGGGCGCCGAGAAGGGCAGGTCCAGGAGCGGCCGCGGTCCGGAACCCGGGGAAAGGCGGGGAGGGTAGAGGCGAGGAGGGTGGAAGGAAGAGGGGAGGGGTCCTGGAGTCCGAGACCGTCTGTCGGGGAGAGGCCGGGGCGCCACCGGCTGCGGGGCACCCCGCCCCGCAACCCGCGACACGCTGCGCTCCCCAGCCCGGGCGGCAGCAGGTCCTGCCCGGCGGCGGGGGCGGGGCGGGGGCGGGGCTGCGCGGTGCACCCCGGGAGTCCGCGTCGGCCTGCAGGCCCGGTGCAGGGGGGCGGGGCGGGCCAGGGCACCCCGGGAGCCAGTATCTGCCCGCGATCCTGGTACAGGGGGCGGCCGGCAGGGGTGGGGCGCCCCAGGAGCCCACGTACGCCCGCAGGCCTGGTGCAGGGGTGCTCTGCCCGCCTCCCCAGGCCTGGGGCCCGATCCCAGCCCCGCCCAGCCTCTGGGGCCCTGGGCCTGCAGCGTCCCCAGCAGAGGCGGCAGCACCTTCCGGGTGTGGAGCGGAATCGCCCAGCCCCGCCGCCCCGCCCTCCGCAGCGTCTGCTGGCTCCCAAGCCCTACCCGACCTTCCCCTGGAGTTCATTCTGCTTCCGCTCCGGTCCCTGCCCCTGCCGCACTCCCTTTTGTCTTCCAAATGCCTAGTTCTCAATAAAAATTCCGGAAAGGGGGCTGGAGTTCCAGTTCCACTTTCTTTTTATTTAAATAACCGAAGCAACAGCCTTGGCACAGCAGAGGGAAGCTGGGTTGGGGTGTGTGAGAGGTGGCAGTAGTGTGGCCTATTGTGGGGGGGGGGGTGGCAGGGGTAGCGGGACTGGGTCACAGTGGGCTCCCCACACCCTTAAGTCAGGGTCAGCAGTTATGGCTGCAGACCTGGGGGCATGAGAGGAGACCCCAAGTAGTGACAGATGTCTCACCAAGCCCCAGAGCCCTCAGGGATGGGGGCTAAGTGCGCTCCCTCCAGGCCAGAGCATCCCCGCCAGGGCTCATGGGGCTCGGAAGGCATTTTCGGCAGCGCCAGCGGCTGCGTTGGCGGCGGCAGTTCGCACCGCGGGGTTGGAGAAGACACCAGCAGCAAATTCTTGCTGGGCTTTCTGAAAGCTGGCACCTGTGCGGCGGTACAAGGAGTGGATCTGCAAGTAGATGGCAGAGATGATTGCTGTGCCCGCCGCCACCCCAACCTAACGCCTACAATCCTACAATACCACCACTCACTCACCGCTTTCACTTTTCCTTCTTGGCTCCCTCCCTCCCAACACACACTCCCTGAGAGATCCATTAGCTGAGAACCTGCACGTCTTTGGCCAGGCCCTCCCAAGTTCTTCCAGAGTGACCCAGCCAGGCCCCTAGGGGCACATGATCTCACTCTTCAGGCCCCACCTTCTACACAGCCCCTCACCCGCTTTAGCATCACAATTCCCAGCACAGCTATGCCAGTGAAGAGCAGGGCAACCAGGAGCATGAGCACAGCTACAGCCGTGTTGGTCTTCAGCACCACCAGAGCAGAGATCCAGCCACTGCCAGGAGGGGAAAGCAGGGGGCAGTGAAGAGGGTGGCTCCCAGCAGGGCTCTGTCCTCCCAGCTTCTGTACCCCCTGCCAAACAGCCCTACCCTATTCTACCCTCCCTACCCCCGTCCCCTGTCTGTCCATCTCACCAGGGGTCACTCCCCCCACCTCCCACCGCTGGGCAGCTTTCCAAGTACCACAATCCCAAACCACATCTACTGCTCAAAGTTTAATTCCAGCTTCTGAACAATCAGCTCCCAGCTATCCTCAGTCCAAAGAGACCTTTTGTTGAGCAGTCTCTGTGCCCTCTTAAAGAGCACTTACTCCTACTTCCTCTAGGAAGCCTTCTCTGATTGACCGCATGTGCTTTTCCCCTTCCCCAAAGCTAGGCCTGTCTAGAGTTCTGACTGAGCCCTTTCTATCCTGCTTTTTTCATTCAACTGGCACCTCCTGAGAATAAAAACCACACCTTCTTCTGAACAACTCCTACCCCAGTACTCAGTGCTGACTTGGTCTAGAGGAATGAGGGGAAGTGCTAGGGGGGCGTGGACAGCAGCCTCACGGACCTGAACCCCCAACCTGGGATGCCAATGGCCTGGAGGACAAAAAGCACATCCTGGACGAAGAAAATGAAGAAGAAAACGAAGAAATTGAATGAACTGTCACTCCTGCGGGCAGAAAAAATGGGGAGAGTGGGAAACGAATGAGAGCAGGAGCAACAGACGGGCTCATCTTGGGCTCTCCACCACCCCCACATCTGAACTTACCGGAAGGCCTTATACATGGGGCGGTACCAGCACACAAAGGAGCAGGGAGTGAAAAGGAGGACCCAGAGGATAGAGAGCCCAAAGCCTGAGCCATTGCTGGTCTCCACACAGAAACTGGCCAGGCAGGCAAGAAAATTCAGGAGAAGGGCCAGCGTGCTGCCTAAGGGACAGAGGTACAAGACACTGAGCGTGGGCTGCAAAGGCAGCTCCTTCCCATATGAGTCCATCACACGACAGTCACCAAACTATGGCAGAGTAACAAAAGGAAGCTTCTGCTTTCACAAAATCCTCAACAGTGGAGACAGATTCCTATCACACATGATCACCTTTGCAAAAACATTTAAAGGACTCAGAAAACACTTACGTAGGAGGACAAAGAAAGGGGAAGGAGATAAGAACATGTGCTTTCTAGAAGATGGGAGAACAGGTTTTATGTACTATGAAATGAGTAACCCAGGAAAATTCCTGGAGAAACTAGCCTTAAACTCAAAAGCTGAGCAGAGATGAAATGCTGAGTTCTAGGTGGGTGGGCTCCAGGGTAGAAAAGATGTAAAGTCATTACTTTTACTCTTCCTCCAAAAAAGGCTTCTGGCTACTCACACATCCAGAGGTAGTACATGGTAGATACGGTCTTCTGAAATTCTTGGGGGATCTCCATGGAGATGTCCTGGAAAAAGCAGGGCTGGACTGGGCAAAAAGAAGGTAGGGGGGGCCAATTGTTCTGTCGAGCTGTAAGGCAGAGAAAGAGAGCAGGAGGACCCAGATGTGAGGCAGAGACCAAGAAAGCAATCACCCCTTCCCTTCTGCCCAAGTCCTCTCTTCTGTCTCCAATTGGGGTCTGAGGAGACGAGGGAGAGCACGACTACGGTTGATGGTATATACTACATTTACAACTTTTAGGCATGATGCCAAGCACTCTGTACGGATGATCTTATTTAATTGCCACAACAATCCTGTTAAACAAGTACAAATGTTATCTTTGTTTTACAAGTAAGAAAACCGAGACTCTCAAGATGAAATAACTTACCTAAGAGTTCCTAGGGAATAAACAATAGCACCCAAATTCAAACTCAGCAACGTGGCTCCAGAGTCCATGCTCTTAGGCTGTTTTTGCTTCTTCCAAAGTGCCAAATGCATCCCCACAAAGAGCCCCCTTACCAGCTGTGCCCCCCAGGGCAGCATGCTGCAGTTCCCGCTCCCTCCGGTCCAACTCCTCGGCCTTCCGGTTGAGCTCCTCCTGCTTCTTCAGCAGCTCAGCAGTGGCTGCAGCAGCTGAAGCCTGCCCAGCAAGTGCAGAGGGGAGACATGAGTCCTCTGCCCAGGTCTAGCCCCCACGCCCCCACCCCCACTCACACACCCTGTTTACCTGGGTGCTGTAGGAGCCATAGTTCTTGGGTTCTGTGGGGCTGAGCTTTCTTGACGACTGCAAGGAGGGCGCCGAGGGTGAAGGCAACGGGGCAGGGGCAGGAGGCTCATAGGCCAGTGGGGGCTGTTGGTTTTGTTAGACTTTAGGATCATCCAATCCCTCTCAACGCAGGTATCTAGAGTCAGCTTGAGTAACTTCAGCTCCAGAACCCATTCCCCAACCTCTCCCCCAGAGTCAAACCTCTGTCAGAGAATTGTTCTCCAAGTTAGGGCAGCCAGCATCACCCTGCACATCCTATCCCTAAGTCAGGACTCATCTACTCAACCCAACCCCTTCACTTTTTAAAGCTGTTAGCATTTTCTGTTCTGTAGGACCAACAGGTCCGGTCCTTCTCATCCCTCGCCCTCTGAATGCACACCTAAGCATAATTGGTTTTCTCAACTCCTACCAGCCTCACTATTTTCTTCAAGGAAGCCTCCCCAGATCCTCCTAGGACTGATGCTCAGAGCTCAAATGGAATGGTTGGCCCTCCATCTCCAGGAGGGTTAGGTAAGCCAAAGCTGACGGGCCTCCACAGGGGGCTAAGGTCCTTTGCATGCAGGAACGTCCTGTGTTTCCCAACAGAGTGGGCTCACTGGCATATCCTCCCCTCCCCGCCATCCTGTGTTCCCCCGAATCTCACCTCCCGGGTCTCAAAAGGGTTGTAGACGTCAAGAGTGGCATACTGCGGGCTGGGTCGGTGCTGGATCACAGCTGGGTCCTGCGGGCAGAGGGCCGGGGCTCAGCTGGCACCTAGTGCCTCTGGGAGGAACTCCCCGGGCCTCTTCTGATGCCGGTGGCTCCAAGCACTGCATCTTGGAGGCCACGCTGTTGTCCCAACATTTGCCCCTCCATCCTTCACCCCACACTGCTAGCACCAGCTCCTTATAGGGGCACGGCCCGCCCCCAGGGTGCTCACTGGTCTGGAGTCACCGTCACCCCCACGTGGCGGCCCTTCCCCGGAACAAATCTCAGGAATGGGAATACAAGTTAGCCCGTCCAGAACCAAGAAGAGTCAACCGAACTAGCCAAGGAAGGCGCATCACCTGAAAGGGGTTGTCAAGCTCGCCGGGCCCGGCGAAGGGGTTTTCGCCGTCTCTGCTCTGAGCCATGTTTGCAACTGCGGCCTGAGCCGCCCCTGCCCTCCACGCCCCTGCACGGCGGCGGCTGCAGCTCCCTCCGCTTCTCCCGGTCTGCCCGCTCGGCTGTGCACGGATTGGCCGCGAAGGCCGGAAGGACCCCGAGGATCCCCGCAGCGGCGGCGGGTTGCGCCTGCGCCCCGGTACGGCGAAGACGGAAGAACCACCACGTGACGCCAGGCCCCGCCCACGCCCGAACTACAGCTCCCGGCGGCCTCGCGGCCGGGATTCAGCCCGCCCACACGTCCGGCGGGAATCCTGCTTTGGCCTCTGGCTAGCCCGGGTTCCCACCGGACCGCGGCGGAGAAGCACCCCGCCCACGAGCACAACCCTCCCAAGACAAACGGGACCCGCGGGCTGTGGGCTCGGGAGGGTAAGATGGACTCCCTTCACGCATAAACTCCGAAGGGCTGCCAATCTTCCCAGCCCTCTGGCCCAGCCTCCAGCACCTCAAACTCCAGGGGTGGGGGTCCGATGAAGCACGTCATTTTTATTTCACAAAGACTGTACAAAATTCCTTATAAAACACGGGATAGGTGTCACCTGGTTCTCTCCTCCTGCCCCTGTCCAACTCCACTGTGAGGGGGCAGGGGAGGGTGGGAAATGTGCAGGACGGAACAGCTCTGTACAAAGCCGGGGAGGGCGCAACAGGTACAAGCTCTTCTGTATGTACACTATTTCACATATTCACAGGTATACAAGGAGCCGGGGGAAGGGGCAGGCTCCGGCTCTGTTCTCTTGTATAAAAAAGCACCAGTGTCCTGGACTGGACACCCACTGCTGGAGGAGATGCAGAGGGGCCCAGGGTCTGATCGTCACCGACTGATATCCCGACTGGAGTCCCACAACTTGGTGTTGGGTGGCTCAGCCCGAAGGCGGGCGAAGAAAGGATGCTGAAGGGCTTCACCCAAGGTCAACCGCTTAGCAGGTTCATATTCTAGCATGCTTTCAATCAGATCGAAGAGCTGGTGGTGTTCCTCTGCCTCTGAGGTCAGATACCGCTGGTGGTGGAGGGCAGGAAAAAGGTGAGGCACAATGCCTTAAGTCCTGTTTTTATCTTCAAGGCCCTAGCTTTCAATCTCGAAGGACCAAGGCTCTGCCATTATGAATACTATCATGAATACTACCTTATCACGGGTACAACGTGACCAGCATTTCTGGTATTACTGCTCAACCTACCTTCCCACTAGCACAATTACTCCTTCATACTCTGAAATTTCTGTTTAATCCTTGTCAACTTCATGAATCTTCTTTAGCTCATTAAAATGTAAACTCTTCAAAGGTAGTTTATTCTTTTCTAACCTCAAGAATCCAGGACATTGCTTTCATCTCTGGTTGACTCAAGAAAGACATGTCCGTCTAACTTCCTTCCCTCCACAAAACCACTCCCTCTTATCTCTCTTCTATTGACCAAAGTGGTCTTCTTTCAGTTTCCCCCCTTCCTAACTCTGCTTGTGAGGTGCATTCCAGGGGCAAAGCACCTTAGGAAGAAAATAACCTCTCGGCGGTAGGCACTATCTCAACCCTGCCTGGCTCACCCGCAGTGGTTTGCAGTTTTCTCGTACGTAGCGCCCAGCCGATGTGTTCTCATCCCAATCCAGGCGACCCCGATAAAAATATTTCTGCTTCCTAGAGGGGAAGGGGAGGTTGAAGGATCAGGAGGTTCCTTTTGTTGTGGGATACTTCCCTTATTCCCCCATCTGAGAGTAGCTGGGGGGAGGGAAGGCGTCAAAGAAACAAGAAAATGATGTGAAATAGACGAATATTGTGGAGAGAAAAGGAAAAGACTTAAGTACCCCCTGCCCAAAGTTCACCTTGTCTTTCGGATCATCCGGGAAGGGATAGGACCCAAAATCCTTTCCATCATGGCTAGATGCTCTCTGTTGTCATGGGTCTGGGAAACAAAGACAGAACCAAGCATGGGAGTGGGAACAGGATGCTGAGGACCGGCTTTCAGGAAGGGAACATGGAATAAGCAGGCATGTCCTCAGCAGACGACAGGAAGCCAGGTAGGAGAACATCACATTGCTATTTAAGACACCCCACCATTTACCTGGAATAGTGTGAAGCCCACGTAGTACTCGAAGATGATGCAGCCTATGCTCCACACATCACAAGGCTGTGACCAGCCCAACTCTGGGTGGGAATGGGAGGCACAAGGTGTTATGGATGATGAGGGGCCTTCCCCAACAACCAATCACACATACTTGGATAGCCTTGTTTCCCCACTCGACCCCGCGTACCGAGAATGACCTCTGGTGCTCGATAATGGCGAGTGGAGACAATGGTACTGTGATGTTCGTGGTCAAAGGTGGCACTGCCGAAGTCCACCACCCGCACAGCTGTGCTCTTCACACTGCGTTCATCTCGTTTCTAGGAGCACAGCAGAAAGAGGACGGACCCAGCCACCTTAGACCAAGACTCTACCACTATTCTCCAAAGTGCTTTCAGGCCTTTTTTTTTTTTTTAATTTCTTTATTTATTTATGATAGTCACACACACACACACACACACACACACACACACACACACACACACACACAGAGGCAGAGACACAGGCAGAGGGAGAAGCAGGCTCCATGCACCGGGAGCCTGACGTGGGATTCGATCCCGGGTCTCCAGGATCGCGCCCTGGGCCAAAGGCAGGCGCCAAACCGCTGCGCCACCCAGGGATCCCGCAAAGTGCTTTCAGGCCTTAAAGAAAGCAACTTGAGGGCAGCCTAGGTGGCTCAGCGGTTTAGTACCGCCCTCAGTCCAGGGCATGATCCTGGAGACCTGGGATCTAGTCCCAGGTTGGGCTCCCTGCATGGAGCCTGCTTCTCCCTCTGTCTGTGTCTCTGCCCACCTCCACCCCCACCCCGTCTCTCTCATGAATAAATAAATAAAATCTTAAAAAAAAAAAAAAAAAAAAAGCAACTTGACCTGTTTGTTTCCAGACACACTGGAGAATCTGCTTGACAGCTTCCCCCATATCCCACAAGTAATTTAGAAGTGGGAAAGGATTAAGGAATGATCATGGCATAACATGCAAGTCCCCGTGTATCTGGACTTTTCCTAAGTGACTGGTATACAGTGTTTCCAAAAACAGGTCAAGAGAACTGAGCTTCCTTACAGAGAAAAAAAGCATTTGTACTCTGTTAGAAAGTTATCTGAGGTCCTCCTTCCCAGTTCTCTTCCAGTTTAAGTCTTCTTCAATCTCTCCCTTTCAATCTACACTAGTACTCTGGTTTACTATATTGGACCAGACCAGGAGACAATATGGGAGAAAGTAAAAGGGAAGAAGGAAAAGAGCTACGATAAAGGGATGGCATAGCTGCCTGTCCCTCTTACCTTCTCTAAATTGTAGGTGAGCTCATAGTCTGAATTCACAAACAGAATATTTTCAGGCTTGAGGTCCGTATGTGTCAGCTTGTTATCATGGAGAACTGCAAGGCAGAAGGCCAAGTCAGGGTGGGTCCAGGTGGCCAGGGTTAACTGGCACCAGTGACCCCAAGCTTGGTCACCTTGAGTCAAAGCTGGTGAGGAGGCAGGTCCAGAATCACTAGGCTGCTCTCTACTCTATATTCAGATGAAATGCCTGGTTTAAGATGCCCCACACTTATCAACGTAAGACACAAATATAATTGTCAACTGATGTATATGAAATTGGCCATTCATTGTATTTTTGTCTTTTGACATATGTGCCTATCTGACATTCTGTGAATTTAACTCTGTAAAACTTCAGTTATGAAAACCCAAGAGGAACTTGTCTGGGTCCCCCACCTGGACCCTTGGTTGCACTAGTCCCTGCTTCCACTTGCTCTGCTGGAAACGAAGAGCACTTCAGCTCAGACAAATGTAAACATCTAGCTTGGGAAATCATTTGGTCTCTTTGTGCTTGCAGCCTAACTTAACACTTTTGTGAAGAATGGAAATGAAGGGAAAGAGGTAAATGCTTTGATTTCAAAGGCTTTCTCCTCCAGCTCCTGTTAGATTGCATACGGAAAAAAACTAATCAGTGATGGTGAGGACATTGGTCAAGCAGTCAAGTGCAGGAGCTGTCCACATGACAGCGAAGAACTACAGACAATCCAGTTGATAGTTTAGGGGCTCCACCAGTTTAAACGGACACAAAAGAGGCCCAACGAGGTAGGGGCTGCCCAGAGTCTACCTCGACCCACCCTACTCACACTTGACAGCCTGGCACAGCTGGAAGGCCATGTGGCGCACTTGATGGATGGGGTAGGGCAGGTAGTTGTTGTCTTTGAGGAAATCGAAGGTGCTAAGGCCCAGAAGCTCAAAAGAGATGCACATGTGGCCATGGTAGTCAAACCAGTCAAACATCTGCACACAGAGGCTGAGAAGAGAAGTGAGGGAAGAGGGATGTCTGATGAGCTCCCACCTGCCCACCACCCCTCCAACAAGGAGGGACCGCAGAGCTGTTGATTCCACATGCTTGTGTAAGAACATGCCAGTTAATATTACCAACAAAATTCACTTGAACTACAGCATGGCCTTTTTGGCAGACCCAAGAAGAAAGATACTATCCACCAAGCTTTAAGCCACCTTCCTACGTCATTTTAAATAGTTAAAACAATTCCATTGGCCAAAGAGCTGGCTGCCAGGCTCCAGTGTGGATGCTAAATTGGCAAACTGTCATTCCTAAACACTGACCCCAGCTCCCACTCCTGAAATTTATTCACCACCAGCCACCAGCGGGCCCACGTTTATACTATCGTCTCATGTCTTTGCTTAATGGCCTTATTCTACATTTAACTTGCAGAAAGTACAAGGACACAAATACTACATATATATGTCTGGGGTCTCATCAGCACAGTTCTAGGCATTAAAAGCTCAGATGACTTTTTGATGAAAATGCTAATTCTCAGTGTCAGGGCCATTTCCAGGGCACAGCTCTACAGAAGCCATCCCGGACTAGGGACAGACTGCAGAGCAATCTAATTATCCTGAGAACAAAGGGAACGGATTACAGAATGTCAGACCCTCCCTTTCTGCCCTACCATTCTACTAGTCTAAGATGATGAACAAAAGAATGAATGGATGAGGTCTAGAACTCCCCTGCCTGCTTCAGCCAGGCCAGGAAGGTTTTCCTGTACAGGAGTGGAGCCTCTCAGACTCCCCACATACTCCTTTGCTTGCTTACTTCTTATTGTCAGGGTCCTTCTCGTTGATTTTCTCTAAAACATTGATTTCAAGTCGAGCTGCTTCCTTGTACTTTTCCACGTTCTTAATGATCTTCAGGGCAACTCGGGCCCCACCCCTGCAGGGTGCCAGAAGGTTTTTGCTCAGTCGTCAAAAACATTTCAGACTCAATGGGGGCTGCCCAGGGATTAAGAAACCCTACCTTTGGCTCATCAGCAAAAAGGCCCCAGATAACCCACACTGGCTCTTTATGCCTAGCAGGTAGGGAACCAGGAGGGAGGCGCTAGTTACCTGCGATGGTCGACACACTGTACAACTCGGCCGAAGGTCCCCTCTCCCAAAGTGCTTACAATTTCATCTGAAATGAAAAATAGCAGGGTCGGGGAGAGGGAGGGAGAGAAGGCGGGGAATGAGCTGAGTTGGAAGAAAAAGGGGTACAGCAACCTGGGGTGAGGAGATGAAGGAAGGGGGAACAGATACAGATGGTCACAGGGGAAGAACACCCCTGCATGATTCCCACCACCTTTAACCCAGGGGCCGTGAGAGCTGGGAGTGGACAGCAGAGATCAATTCTCAACAGCAACTCAAACCACCCAGATAAACAACACCACTGAGGAAAGGCAAGAGGCTGTGACTTGGGTTGGCTTGGGACGTTAGGATGGCTATGGGACCATTACAGGCTATAGGATTGTTACGATTTGGCTTGTACATCGCTCTTGTAGCCAGTCCCCGACGTGGTAGATGAGGTGGCCCTCAGCGTCGTCCTCTACACTCTTGGCTCTCCGGCTGCTGTGCTGCTGTCGGGGGGCGGGGGGGGTCGGAGCAAGCCAGGTGTCGGAGCGGGGGCCGGAGGGAGGCGGGGTGGGTGGTGGAGGGGTCACCGGTCACAGGCGCCCAGCCAGGGGGGACAGACGATGATGGGGGACAGTGGAAGGGAACACGTCAGATGCAGTAAGGCGGATCGGGGTGAGAAGAGAGAGCGGCGCATAATCCCAAGTCCCCAAACCCAAAACGGGAACCGGGAGAGGAACGGGCAGAGCAGAGAAGTGGTGTCGTTGCCAATGTCACCCCAACCCCATGCTCTACACAGTGCCCTACCAGGCAGGCACAGATCTCCCTTTGCCCCCACCCAAGCCCACCTACTGAGGGGGCCGTGGAGCCCAGAGCCTGTGGGAAAGAGGCTATTCACAAGCAAGGTCCCCACTAAAGAGTGGAAGCCTCTAGGACACAGGAGCTGCTCCCAATACAGGAAGCCCAGCATGCCAAGGAGGGCACTGGGGTTCACAGATGCTCTGCGCCCATTAATCTCCAGAGCAGATTCCAGGACCCTTTAGGAGCTGGAGAGCTTCCAAGAGAGCAGACAGACTCAGTGCCCACGTCAGCGTTTATGCCCCAGTACTCAGCTGAGAACAAGGATACGTCTGACTTACCAGAGTCCTAGAGGGCTGAAGAGTGGGGAGAGGAAGGGCCCAGACTGGCACTCACCGAAGACGAGCGGCTGAATGTCCGGCTGCGCCGCCTCCGCCGCCTGTGCTTCCTCCGACTGCTGCGCTGGCTGCGGTAACTGCTATTCTCCCGGTGGTACTCGTAGGAGTGCCGGTAGTCTGGGTCACAGTAGGCTTCTCCCCGGTCTCGGCTACAGCCATTGCGCCTGTAGCTGCCATAGTACCGCCGGTCATATACCCTCCGGTCTGACGAGCGATCATCGTAACTGCTATCGGACAACAAACAGCCGTCACCTGCCTCTGTTCCAGCCATATTCCTTGCCACATGATATGACCGGTCATCCTTCCATCAGGAAAAAGGGTAATGTTGGAAAACCTATTCTCAGACCCTCATGAAGTCACTCTGAGGCCCAAGGAGGATCCTCACATCCCCAGGTCACCGAGACCTCTGAAAAGACATCGGCAGAACAACTGCCTCTGGGGGCCTCCTCTCCCCTCCACTGATGTACTGAGTGGAGCAAAGAGCCATTTCTTTCCTGAGCCTTGCTTGACTAACATCCAATTTTGCGGCAAACTGTCCCTAACCCGCCCCTGCCACACAACATGCTGTTAAGTTATTAAAACCATGCAGATCTAACTCTGTCTTGTCTATTAGGTCATTACCTACCTCTAGACCATACATAGCCTTTTGCACCTCCTGTCCCTTTGCCTGATCCTCTTGATTCCTTCAGACAAACTTTGATGGCATGTCCTTTATTAATTTCCCCTGAATTGCACATCCTGTCCCACTCCAATCAAATCTGCTGGATGCTTCCTCAGCCCCTCACTATACACTTCTACAATAACAATCTTTTTTTTTTTTTAAAGACTTTATTCTTGGGATGCCTGGTAAATAAATAAGTAAAATCTTTTTTTTTTAAAGATTTTATTTATTCATGAGAGACAGAAATAGAGGGAGAAGCAGGCTCCCATGGGGAGCCCGATGTGGGACTCGATCCCAGTACCCCAGGATCATGACCTGAGCTGAAGGCAGACTGATGCTCAACCACTGAGCCACCTAGATGCCCCTACGATAACAATCTTAACACTACAGTGCAAATGACTTATTCGGTTACCAACCCTGAACGTCACCTTACCCCACCTGCTCAGCATATAACCAAAAAATCTTTGTTTAATAAATAAACAAGTGAGTGCCCCTGAATGTGAGTGTCTCCTCTTGATGCCTCACCTCCGGGAACGGACATGGTAGCTGTCTTCCCGCCGGCGCCGCCGAGTCCGGTCACTGCTACTTGACCAGGAGCGGCTTCTTCGTCTCTTATGCTTTCGGCTCCGATAGTGTTCATGGTAACTGCCCCGGCTTCCTCGCTCTGAGGAATGGTACCTTCGGGGATGAGGCATCTGAACAGAAGGAAAAACAGAAATAGTGGGGGAAAAGCTCCAAGTTTTCAGAATTCACCTCCAAAGCCTGGCTGCTCTGGAGAGGCTAAGCTTCTTCCTGCTCTTCTAGTTCTCATTTTATGACCTACAACTTCCTTGGCCTTCCCTGTGCTCACAACTCCTCCTTAGTGGAGTATATATTACCTACTAACTGCTGGAATAATAACTCCCCACCCCCAGCTCCCCACCAGTGTTGCTCCACTGACTCTCCTCAAACTTGCCTCCCTGAAGACCTTTGGGTCTGGCCTACGGCTCGTTGCAGGTGAGACTGTGTAACAGACGGAGACTGCCACAGTCCTCCCCTGCATGGAATCTAAACTATGTCTGTAACCAGGCTGAGTTCCTCAAAACTGACAGAATAACACTTTGGTATACACTACCATGATCGATGTTTTACAATTATTAAAAGTGTATCTTTGTCTTCACAACCAGACCATTCTGTGTCCTGTGGGCAGGAATCCAGTTTACCAGGCTTGTACACATAGCAGCATATGCCACATATAAGCAAGTTCCAGGGATTTGAGTCCCACCTCTTGAACAGTCTTAATCATCTCTCATTGAACAGTCTTAATCATCTCTCACATCACTGGCCAAAACCACCTTAAAAGTTTTTAGTACAGGAGGCCCCAAGCTGTACTCAGCTTCCTATTTGGCTGCTCCCCTCTTGTGCTTAGGAAGTACACGATAACTGGTTTTTAATTAATATCAGCACTACTTGGCTAAAAGCTGGTCCCCTTCCAGTTAGTTACTGGGATTGGAATTGCATGGTGCACAAATGGCTGTTTTCCTTAAAGGAAAAAAATGGGAGACAAATCACTATCACAATACAGAAAGATAAGGGTATGAGAACATAATGAAATTAAAAAGGCCCAGGGACAGAAGTCGGGGCGGGGTGGTTAGGTGTGGAAAGGCCTAATGACTCTAACATCTGGGTTTCATTCTGAGCTTCTACTTCCCGACCTCCTCAAGCCGAGGAGGGGGCGATATTTGATTTGGTCCTGGTTTAGCAAGGCCTGTAAGCAAAAATGCAAGCAGGGGGCTCTCCATGTCATCAACCTTGTGTGTAGCACAGCCATAGAAATCTCCTCTTGCCACACGACACACCGCCACCAAAGTTGCTCACGGCCCCTCCTCAACCGGAAGCATCTCCAGCTCACCTTTCTCAACTTAGAAACCTCCCCCGGCCCTCCGTCCTCACTCGGAGAATCGAACCAACTCTGCGACGCAAACTCTTGGCAGCGGCTCCCGGGAACCCGGCGGCCCCCCACCCCATCCCCGCTCCATCACCCCTTCCCCAACTCCGGCCCCTCCCAAATCTCCCAGAGGTCCTCCCGGGTACGAGGGCGGCAGGCCGGTCTTCCGCCTCACCTCCCCGCTCTTCACCTCCGCCGCTCAGCGGGGCCCTGCCTTCCTCCCTGCCCCGGGCCCGCCGCCGGGCCCCCAACCCAACTCTGCCCCCGCCCGCCCCGCCGTCGCCATCTTTCCGCGCGGCCCCGCGGCCCGCCGGCCCGCGCGCTCACCGTTCTGGCGGCGAGGCCCGTGCGCTTGTCCCACAGGAAGTCCGTGATGGCGGCGGCACTGCGGCCGGAGTCCCGGCACCCCCGCGGCGACGAAGTGCGGCTCCACCCCCACCGACCCGAACCCTGGGACCTCCCGCCTCGTTCCCGGGCTCCGCTCCAGTCCCGCCCGCCCCGGCTCCGTCCCCGCCCCCAGGGTCCGCTCGGCGCCGCTCGCACCGCCCCCGCCCGGGGCCCGATCCCAGCTCGGTCTCCGGCTCTGGCCTCTCCGATCCACCGCCGATACCGCGAGCGCGCACGCACGCACGCACGCACGCACGTCCGCGCCACTTCCCAGCACCCCCCCCTCCCGGGCGCGCACGCCGCCGCGTCCTCGCGTAGCTCGCGGGCGCGGCCGTGGGAGCCCCGGGGGAGGGGGGGCGCGGGGGCGGGAGTTCCTGCCGACCGGAGGCTGGGAGGGCGGGATCCCAGGCGCTGGGTGCTGGGGAACTGGCCGGGCGCGTCCCGCCCCGCCCCGCCGCCTTCGCTCCGCGTGCTCCGTCTAGGCCCTGTTCCGGCGCCGGTGTGGCTGACACTGCGAGCTGGGTCGAGGAGCTGGAGGTGGGGAGCACCTGGAAGTTGTCGTTGGAGCCTCGGCGCTTGGCGGGGGTCTGATCCTCCAGCAAGGCCTGCCAATATCCAGTTCCTAAAGCAGTTGGGCTTCCCAACCACAGCAAAGGAGGGCCCCCGCTTTGTCCTGCAAACACGGTATGCACGTGAGGTCAGGGGTGCAGCCGTTGGAGGACAGGTTTGAGAGGTGCAGAGACAGAGAATCCGGTACTGGAAGAGGGGCGCTCGCTGTCGAGCGAGAAGTGCAAATCAACCGAGTGGAAAATAAAGACAAACTGGATGAGAAATAGTCACGAAGGGAAAAGGAGGAACAACTTGAGGATGACTGTGCACGTCAGGACGCTTCAGAGGGGAGCTGGGATCGAGGTCAATTAGCCGGAAATGGTTGAGGAAAGTTTCCTAAAATAGGGGAGGAAGGGAAATGATAGGAGAGAGTGCAGAGTTCCCTTCCTCTTACACGCACAGGCCGTTCATGCATGGCCAGCGTGCGTCCACGCTGTGCCAGGCGCAGGTCTCCTGTCCCTCAGAGCCTCGCGGTCTATGCGATAGAGAGCCTGTCCGTGAACCACAGCAGCCTCGTGGCCGGAGCTGCCATGAAGGCCGTGAGAGAGCCCTGGACTAGACCCCAGCCGGGGAGGGAGCTTGGAGATGTCCTCGAGGACAGGCTGCGTGAATGCGCTGCCCAAGAGGGTATATTTACAGAGGGCTGGGGACAAGACAGAACACGGCATTCGGACACGGAGGCCTGGCTTTCCAGGGGGCACAGTCAGGACAGAGACTGTTGAAATCAGTCCAAATTCTGCAGGGCCTTGCACGTCGTTTCACAGAGCTGAAATGGGGTCCTGCAGAGGGTGAAGAGGTGTGAAGGACATAATATCTTTGAGTCTATGGCAGTGGTGGGAGGACGTGCCCAAGAGGATGTAGGGCCCTCGTGGAGGCCCCTGAAACAATCGGGGTGAAAACTGGAAGGCTGGAACTGAGGCGCTGGCAACGGGAGACAGATATGAGGGGAAGAATTGGAGCTTTTAGGAACTTCTGGCACCGTGTGTGTCTGCGGGCGCAGACGACAGTGGCTTTGTGGCTGGGACTGGGGTATTCATCTTGTGTCCTCAGCGTCCACGTCGTGACCGTCAGGGTCAGTCTTGGTGAAGATGGCAGAATGAATTCGGAAATGAAATAGTTGAGGGAGGGGTCTGGAGAAGATGAGAAGAAAGGAATATGCCCTGGAGGGTAATGAGAGGAAGAAAGGGAAACGCAGAAAGTCCCCGGGTGAGAGTGGCCACCCCTTCCACGGGCCCCGAAACCTCGCCCTCGGGAGACTGGGACCTACCACCAGCGTCCGGTTTTCCCGCCACTCGCAGGCGGCCCCGCTTCCCTAGCGTTCATTGGCTAAAAGCCCACGACGCTAGGCCACGCCCCCGCGACTCCGGCGGCGTTTCCCCGCCTCCTCCTGCTCCTGGAGCCTCCCCCCTCTAGGTCACGCCCACGCCGGGGTCCTCCAGGAGGCGGGCTCCGTCGGCCTCGCCTTCTGACAGGGCGGCTCCCACCAGGGGGCGCCGCGCACCCCGCCCGCCGCCCGCCAGCCCGCCCGCGAGTCTGGCGCACACACCCCCTCCGCCCCGAGCGCCCGCAGCTCGGCGCCCGGCGGGCTGCGCCGGCTCCCACTCCGGGAGGGGCCGGGGTCCCAGATGGACGCGGCAGGGTCTGCGAGGCCAAGCGTGTAACCAACGGGCGTCATGGACGCAGAGCAGCGGCAGACGACGGGGGCCGACGAACGGGCGACCCCGGGGCTGGAGGCGGCGCCTCCTGCTGCCCCGGCGCCTGCGACCGCGGCCTCGGGACCACCCCCCGGGCCTGGCTCCGGGCCCGAGCCCAAGCGGAGGCAGCTCGGGACGCTGCTCCAGCCCACGGTCAACAAGTTCTCCCTTCGCGTGTTCGGCAGCCACAAAGCTGTGGAAATCGAGCAGGAGCGGGTCAAGTCAGCGGGGGCCTGGATCATCCACCCCTACAGCGACTTCCGGTACTGGGGACCCAGCAAGGAGGGCGGGGGACACAGATCGCACCCCACGGGCCGCGACGCGGGCGCAGGGCCCGCCCCACCCTCCATGGACACTTCATTTCCGGCCCAGGGGTCGTGGGGGGGGAGACAGTCACTTCCCCCAATGTAACCTGGGAATTCTTGAGCGAGGGACCCCCAGCTGGAGGTCCTCGGTGACCTGACACGGGAGCAGACACCAGAGACCTGGATTTCCTGTTTCGGGAACCAGGCACTCCACCTGGACCAAAGGGATTGCTCGAGTTAGGGACGACTGCCGCCGGCAGTCCTGTCTGCTGGGGACCTGGGAAATTATGTCATGTTGCAAGGCTCGGGGTCAACCTGGGGGAGAAACCGAGTTCCAGTATCTCTCACCCTTGCGCTTACACCCCCAGCACCCGTAATGCTCAGCAGGGCGGGCTAGCAGGATAAACTAGGGGTGCTGGGGGGGCGGGCGCCGGGGGTGTCCCGGCGGCGGTTCTGGTCGCTGTCCCTGGTGCTGAAAGCGGGATGCAGCGGGACTGGGCCAGGACTCTGAGCGGCTGAGGCAGCGACTTGAGGCCACCGCCACCCTCCCAGGTGACCATTAGAGAGACGGAGGAACGGAGGGTGGAGGTGGGGCTATTGCATAGTCCCCATCAGCCTGTACCTCTACATCAAGGTCGCTAGGGGAGGAGAGCAGCCCTGTCCTTGGGGGGAAATGAAGGACAGCTTTTGGATGAGGCAATGGTGTGTCCAAAGCACCTAAGATGGGGTGCAAAACGAGCAGAAAGGGTGAGGTGTGAATCAGGAGCCTTTGGAGACCTGGACATCATTTTGAATCCACAGCCATACACACTCCCTAAATATTCCTCTTTCTCTCATTGCTCCTTTCTCTTCCCTCTTCTCTGCCTTATTCCCACCCCACCAATAACACCTGTTCTAATTTCCTGTGATCTTTCTCTCCTCCCCCATTTACCCTCAGATGTAACCCCAGAAGCCATGTATCCCCCTTATTATCATGCTGCTTCTCCCTCCTCTCTTCTGCATCACCCGCTAGGCTTGTGACTGCCTGTGAGTCAGGCTGTGAAGATACTCCATGGCTGGACAAGCCCTCTGCTTCCCTCCTCTCCCAGCTCACACTACAGGATTTCTCCAGGGGTCTAGAAGGTGGAGGAGGAAGGGGTTCAAGGATCTGTTGTTGATTGAAAGTCTGAGGGGCTTCCTGGAGGCCTGGATTTGGGAACCCCCATATTTATTTTAGAAGCTGAAAAGATTGATTTGTAGTCAAAGTCAGAAGAGATTGGGTCCTGGTTTGGTGCTATGATTAGGTGTGTTCTGGAGTTAAAACCACCCTAGCTGGGGCACCTTGGTGGTTCAGTCAGTTAAGTGTCCGACTCTTGGTTTCGGTTCAGGTCGTGATCTCAGGGTGGTGAGATCGAGCCCCAAGTTGAGCTCCATGCTCAGTATGCTTAAGACTCTCTCTTTCTCTCCCTTTGCCCCTCCCCCTGCTGTGCTCTTTCTCTAAAATATATAAGTAGATCTTTAAAAGAAAAGAAAAGAAAAAAGAAAGAAAAGAAAGAAAGGAAGGAAGGAAGGAAGGAAGGAAGGAAGGAAGGAAGGAAGATGCCTGGGTGGCTCAGTGGTTGAGTGTCTCCCTTTGGCTTGGGGCGTGATCCTGGGGTTCTGGGATCGAGTTCCACATTGGGCTTCCTGCATGGAGCCTGCTTCTCCCTCTACCTATGTCTCTGCCTCTCTCTTTCTCTCTGTGTCTCTCATGAATAAATAAATAAAATCTTAAAAAAAATAGAAATAAAACTGCCATAGCTAATGGGGGCCCTCAGGTGGTCCAGTGATCTTCTCTGAATAGAGGCTTCACTTAGCATCCTCTTGACCTCTTCTTTCCAAATGTCTACCACAGCAGTGTGGCTCTCCCCTGTCAATGCCCTTGCTTGAGCTCAGCCAGAGTGCCAGCGGACACAGGGAGATGAGTGAAGGAAAGGAATGCAGAGCTTTAAGCCTGTTGCCTTGGGATCTCCTGTGGAGCTGCTCTGTGTGCAGCCCTGTCTGAGTGTTGTGGAGGGGGGTGGGGCATCCCTAAAAAGCTCAGCTCAGATGGGAGGCAGAACAGACCACCCCACCCTGGGACATAGATGAGTAGATCCCAGCAGAGAACCAGGAACCATGGGTCCAACTGGGTTGGCAAGGAGGGCTGGGGAGGGCATGAAATCCTAGACCAGGAAGGGGCAGAGAGCTGGAGATGGAAGAAGCAGCAACCTCTTCAGAAATCTGGGAACCAAAGGTGGGTGAGTCATAAAACCAACTAGTGCTTGTACAGCACTGTCATATCCATTGTCTGAGAGTGTGTCTTTCCAACAACCCTGTGGGATTAGCACAGGGTACTAGATCTCTTTTAACTTTAAAAATATTTAGTGACTGACATAAATCATGTACATGATAAGAAATTACATATATAGGGATCCCTGGGTGGCGCAGCGGTTTGGCGCCTGCCTTTGGCCCAGGGCACGATCCTGGAGACCCAGGATCAAATCCCACGTCGGGCTCCCGGTGCATGGAGCCTGCTTCTCCCTCTGTCTATGTCTCTGCCTCTCTCTCTCTCTCTCTGTGACTATCATAAATAATAAATAAAGAAAAAATTAAAAAAAAGAAATTATATATATATTATACATGTTAAAGAGAAATATATGTGTGTATATATAGTAAGGATGTATATAGTAGATATATCTATATAGTATGTATGTCTATATGGTAGGTCTCTACATAGCAGTTTAGTGTATAATGGTATATTTTACATATAGTCAAAACACGTGTGTATGTATATAAACATACATGCATGTGCCTATATACATACATATACATGTAATCACAAAGCACATCCTCATGTAACAACCACCCAGGTGAAGAGAGACTGTATTGCCAGTGCCCAGAAGCATCGTACAGCCCTTTCCCTAACCTACTATTCTGACTTTTGTGGCTCACATCCTTACTTTTTTCTTTTAATAGTTTTACCACTTTTCTGTGAATCTCTAAATAATCCAGCTTAGTCTTGCCTGTTTTTGAACTTTGCACAAGTGGAATCACCCAGTATGTATCCTTTCATTTTTTTCTTTTGCTCAACACTAGATGTGTGAGATTCATCCATGCTGCAGAATGGTAGCTGTTGTTGGGTGATTTCAGGGTTGTAGATTATTCCAGGGCACGAGTATATCACAGTCTATCTACAGTATTTATCTTATTTATCTACATTTTCCTACTGATGAACATTTGGATTATTTCCAGATTTCATGCTGCTATAAACATTCCTATATGTAACTCCTGGAGCACATACTTCCCTTGAGTGTGAATATACTTAGAATGGAATTGCTGGGTTGCAGGGAATGCAAATGTTTAACTTTACTAGATAATACCAAACTATTTTTCCCAGTGGTGGTCCCAAATTACACTCCCACCAGTTGTAAATGGTCATTCTGTTATTTTGTATTCTTGCCCACTCTTGGTTGTGTCAGGCTATCTGCTGTTTGTCTGGTGGATGGTGAAATCTCGTGGTCTCACTCCCAGTCCCACCCCCACCTCAGGTTTTACTGGGACCTGATCATGCTCCTGCTGATGGTGGGGAACCTCATTGTGCTGCCTGTCGGCATCACCTTCTTCAAGGAAGAGAACTCCCCGCCTTGGATCGTCTTCAACGTCCTCTCTGACACTTTCTTCCTGCTGGATCTGGTGCTCAACTTCCGCACAGGCATCGTGGTTGAGGAGGGTGCCGAAATCCTGCTGGCGCCAAGAGCCATTCGGTCGCGCTACCTGCGTACCTGGTTCCTGGTTGACCTCATCTCCTCCATCCCGGTGGACTACATCTTCCTGGTGGTGGAGCTGGAGCCACGACTGGATGCTGAGGTCTACAAAACGGCGCGGGCGCTGCGCATTGTGCGCTTCACCAAGATCCTCAGCCTGCTGCGGCTGCTCCGCCTCTCCCGCCTCATCCGCTACATACACCAGTGGGAGGAGGTGGGGCAGGGAGGTGGGCAGGGGGGCTCGCAGACTCCTCTGGGACAGCGCTATGGGTGGGGCTCCTGGTGACTTTATGGGGTGAGGCAGCTGGGTGGGCTCTCTCCAGAGTTGGTGGGGCAGAAGCAGGGACACGATGAGGGTTTGGAGGGTGCCCCCCACCGAAGTGAGGAGAATGGAGCACAGCGCAGAGGAATGCTTGTAGGTTAGTTGGCCTCTGGAAGGAGGAAGTGGGAGGGGAGCAAGCTGTGGAAGCGAGTTTCAGCTTCCAGGGGAGCAGAGTTTAGTGGTTCAGAGTGTGGGCTCTGCAATCTCATTGCCTGTGATCACATCCCTATTTTACTATTTACTATATGAGACTTGGTTTCCTTTACTATAAAATGAAGACATTAAATATACTGACGTATGATAAGGCTATGAGAATTAAAGGAATTAATACCCACAAAGCTCCTAAAACAGTGCCTGGAAAATAGTAAGTCATCTGTTAGTGTTATGGGAGAGGAAGGGGCTGTTGGCATGAATCCTTGCACGCATGCCTTGGGGACATTACACTGTAAGATGCCCTCTTTCCTCTTCTCTGCCAGGCACAGCCTAGGCAGCTTGTGCAGTAAGTTTCTTCGAGTTTCTGCTGTGACACTGATTCTGGGCATATGACTGGCATTGACTTCCTATTGGTGAGAGTAGTAATGCAGCCGACTTTGTATTAGCTGTATATGTATGCCATAAGGCTCTATGCACATGAACAATGGCTGCATTTTAAAAATTCATGGGGGCTGGGGCTAGAGAGAAGTGCAAGGAAAGAATTTGCAAGGCCAGGAATAGAGGAGGACCAGCGGGAGGGAGTCCTGTCCACAGCAGCCGCTCCTCGGACTCCTCAGATCTTTCACATGACCTATGACCTGGCCAGTGCTGTGGTGCGCATCTTCAACCTCATCGGGATGATGCTGCTGCTGTGTCACTGGGATGGCTGTCTGCAGTTCCTGGTCCCCATGCTGCAGGACTTCCCTCCTGACTGCTGGGTCTCCATCAACCACATGGTGGTGAGAAATCCCCACAGCTCTGTCACTTCTGGGCCTTCCAAGGGCTCTTCTGTCAGGAAGCGGGAGATGATGGAGTGAGGAGGTGGGGAGGAAAGAGGGGGAAGCTACCTAGAGGAAGTGCTTCTATGTGGGGAGCAGGTAGGGAAGGACACCTAGGGACCCTAAGATGCAGAGATGCCCCTTCTGACCCCCAGACCCCAGAGCCAAACCGAAGTGCCTCCTGGGAGGCAAGTCTAAGAAGCAGGGGTCAGAAAGGACAGAAGGAGGGGGGATTGCAGGAGGAGAATGAGGCCTATCTGAGGAGGCTGTGCCCAGCTCGGCAACACACTCTGCCCTCCAGAACCACTCATGGGGGCGCCAGTATTCCCATGCCCTGTTCAAGGCCATGAGCCACATGCTGTGCATTGGCTACGGGCAGCAGGCACCTGTAGGCATGCCCGACGTCTGGCTCACCATGCTCAGCATGATTGTGGGCGCCACGTGCTACGCCATGTTCATCGGCCATGCCACTGCGCTCATCCAGTCCCTGGACTCCTCCCGACGGCAATACCAGGAGAAGGTGAGCAGGGCCCCAGGAGGAAGGTGCGGGCCTGGAAGGGGGTTAGAGGCTGGGTAGCCCAACTTGAGACCTGTTCTGATGAATGCCCCTGTTGGGTCTCTGTGTCTTGCCCTGTGTCCATTTGTCCCTGTGAACCTGTCCTCGGACCCTTCCTCTGCCCGTGTGTGGGTTTCCCTGTGACTGTGCTGTGTGCCTGCCCTGTGTCTGCACATCCTTCTGTCGCCTGGCACAACCCCATCTGGCTCCATGTTTCACCCCTCCGGCTCTGGCCTACAACCATGATCTTTCTCCCATACCCACCCCTGCGGCCGGTCCTGCCCCACGGTCTCGTCCTCTCACCTACTGGCCATTGGTGGGTCTCTAGTACAAGCAGGTGGAGCAGTACATGTCTTTCCACAAACTGCCGGCCGACACCCGGCAGCGCATCCATGAGTATTATGAGCATCGCTACCAGGGCAAGATGTTCGATGAAGAGAGCATTCTGGGCGAGCTGAGCGAGCCGCTTCGGGAGGTGGGGCTGGGCAGGGCCCCAGAGGGGGGATTTTCTAAGACCTGGGCGTGTGGGGTGCCATCTGGGTTAAGGGCGCTGGTCAGGTGCATCTGTAGGGAGTAAGGCCTGTGGAGGACCTCATCACAGGCCAGGCCTCTGGGAGGCTTTTAGGGACTAGGGTCTTTCTTGAAGATATTATGGGAGTGAAGTATGTATGGGTGAAGTACCCATACACACCCTGGGAAGGGGCAGCAGGGACCTCTGTTTTGGGGGAACAGTCCTGCGGGAGAGCTCTGAAGGCAGGAACTTAGGGTGGTCCTACAGCCACTGAAGCATCCCCATCCTTTGGCAGATCTTGACCCTAGGGGTGGGGCCTCTGAGACAGATGAGCTCGAAGGGGGCACCTAGGGGCAGGGGGCACAGCCTACCTGACAGGCCCCTCCCCTGCCCAGGAGATCATTAACTTCACCTGCCGTGGCCTGGTGGCCCACATGCCGCTGTTTGCCCATGCTGACCCCAGCTTCGTCACGGCGGTGCTCACCAAGCTGCGCTTTGAGGTCTTCCAGCCGGGAGATCTCGTGGTGCGTGAGGGCTCCGTGGGCAGGAAGATGTACTTCATCCAGCATGGGCTGCTCAGTGTGCTGGCCCGCGGCGCCCGGGACACCCGCCTCACGGATGGATCCTACTTTGGGGGTCAGCAGGCCTCGGGGGGCGGGGGAGGGACTGGAACCGAGGACAGAGGGTGATTACTCCCTGGATCAGTGTCCCTGCCTGGCACCTGGCTGTGTGTAGAATCAGAGTTCCAGCCCTTCCCTAGGCCTGCTTAGCCAAGGTCTTGGGGCCTGAGGCCTGGAGCTCTGTGTTTTTAAGTAGCTTCCAAAAGAGTCCAGTCACAGCCAACTTGAAGATTTCTGGGCCAGTGGGCCTTTTAGAACCCTTAAGCTGTAAAATCTATGGATTCTGAGATGAAGGAAAGATAGGAATAAAGCTGTGCTGTTCCAGGGGCTTGAGTTTGACGGTTCCCTGGTGGGATAGATACCCTGGCAGGATGGTTCAGGGCCCTGGGCTGTGGCAGTGGGGGCCATCCCACCAGTTGCTGCCCAAAGCCACTTGAAGCTCTGTACTCTCTCAGGCCCCAAACCACCCTCCACTCCCTAGCATCCCCATTGCTCTTTGCCCTTTGGCACTGCTTTTCTCCTTCTCTGGTTGCCCTGACTCCATTTCAAGGGGTGGAAGGGCAGGTACACCGAGGAGCTGTCCTAGGCCTGCCCCTTGGGCCAGGGCAGGGGAGGTGGGTGGGAATTAAAGCAGAGTGGAATAACTTTGTGCGTGTGGCCCAGCAAGATCCACCTGTTTGTCAGCTTTAATTCAGAGAGAATGAGAGGGATTGTAATTGTGTATGTCTGGAGAAGGACAACCCTTAGGGTGTTTAGAGACGTTGGTGTGGGTGGGGAGGAACCTGAGGAAACTGGATCAGAGGCTGCAGGCCCAGTGAGAGGGAAGTCTGGGGACAGTGGTTCTGAGGGCCTCCTCCCAACCTGGACAGAGATTTGTCTGCTGACGCGGGGCCGGCGCACAGCCAGCGTGCGGGCTGACACCTACTGCCGCCTCTACTCACTCAGCGTGGACCATTTCAACGCTGTGCTGGAGGAGTTCCCCATGATGCGCCGGGCCTTCGAGACTGTAGCCATGGATCGGCTGCGCCGCATCGGTGAGGCCTATCTACCCTGTCTGCCCCCGTGCCCTACCTCCAAAGCCAAGACCCCCTGGACTCCCAGGGCCCAGGATCTAGTCACAACCCGTTATCAGCAAATGCCCCAGTAGACCTTCAACACTGTCTCCCTATCCTTGTCGCTCAGTGTCTCTTACCCCTGGAGGTAACGTCCCAAGTCTCTTTGCCCAGAGTCCTCCTTCCCTGAGGACAAGTCAGTCCCTGACCCTCACCGTTTCTGATCTGTACTCCCCTCCCTGACCCTTGCACTCTTGTCCATGACCCTCTTTCCCCAACCCCCATCCCCATCCCTCACCCCACTGCCATCCTTTGCCTCTGTCTTGCTCTCCTCCTGCTCTGATATCCAACCTTCACCTTGGATTCTGTTCCTGTCCTCATTCTCTCCCTCTTGGAATGATTTCTAGGCAAGAAGAACTCTGTCCTGCAGCGGAAACGCTCTGAGCCCAGTCCAGGCAGCAGCGGGGGCACCATGGAGCAACACTTGGTCCAGCATGACAGGGACATGGCCCGGGGTGTCCGGGGTCTAGCCCCAGACACAGGAGCTCGGCTCAGTGGAAAGCCAGTGCTATGGGAGCCCCTGGTGCACGCGCCCCTGCAGGCAGCTGCTGTGACCTCTAGCGTGGCCATTGCCCTGACTCACCAGCGGGGTCCTCTGCCCCTGTCTCCTGACTCTCCAGTCACCCTCCTTGCTCGCTCAGCTCGACGCTCAGCAGGCTCCCCAGCCTCCCCGCTAGTGCCTGTCCGAGCTGGCCCTCTGCTGGCCCGGGGTCCCTGGGCATCTACCTCCCGCCTACCTGTCCCACCTGCTCGAACCCTCCATGCCAGCCTGTCCCGGGCTGGGCGCTCCCAGGTATCCTTGCTGGGTCCCCCCCCAGGAGGAGGTGGACGGCGACTAGGACTTCGGGGCCGCCCTCTCTCAGCCTCCCAACCCTCTCTGCCTCAACGGGCAGCTGGGGATGGTTCTCCTGGGTGCAAGGGCTTGGGAAGTGAACGCCTGTCCTCCTCAGGGCTCCTGGCCAAGCTTCCAGGGACAGCCCAGCCCCCCAGGCCATCAGTGCCTGAGCCAGCTGCCCCTCGGGGCCCCCAGCTCTCTGCCAATATGTGAAACCCTTGGGGAAGCAGTGGGGTGCAGCCGTGTGTGCCCAAGGGCAGATGCCTCCTGGGGAAGGCCAAGGAGACCTGAGACACAGCCCTGTGGGAATATCTCCCTTTATTCCTGAGGAGATGTTCTCTGTCCTCAGCTCAGGCGCCCCACAACCTGTCTAGCATCCTCCTCATCTGTTCACCCCTTCATCAAACATACTGGGCGCCTACCATGTTCAACACACTGTGCCAGGAGCTAGATGTCTTCACTGCCAAGTAGAAGTGACTCCGAGGCCTCTGAGGAGGGTGTGCCCCAGGCGTGGTCCCACCAGGCTCAGGCCCAGGCCCAGGCCCAGGCCCCTGCCTCACCAAGCACAACTCCTTGCCTCTGCCATCACTGCCAAGCAGCCAGAGGTCTCAGTTTCCCTGCCTGCGCCCCCGCAGGCTCCTTCCCAAGCCTGTTGCACTTGTCCTGTCTCCTTAGCACAGCCGCCCACTGCCAGTCCCCTGAGCCTCCACTGCTGGCAACAGATGTCTGAGCTCCACCCTCTCTGCCATGTGTGGACCATCCCCACCCTGTGGCCCCCACCCCAGAACAGGAACACATGTCTTCTGTTGAGTCCCCACACTCTCTGTCCCTGTGGTAGAACTGGCTTCTTGTAGACGGGGAGCCACCTCCTCCCTGTGCCTGGCCCTGGTGGCATCCCCCCAGAGGCTGAGGGACGGTGGGCACTAGATCCCGCAGGAGAGGGGCAAGAGCTGGAATCCTTAGGTGGCACTTTGCTTCCCTTCCTCCCTCCCATCCTTTCTTGTTTATTCTTATTATTCAACCATGTAATAATTGTATTTAATCATTTGCTAGTTTTATTTACTATGAATTCATTTTATTCAGCCATTCCTTTGTCCATCTGTCTCCACATCTCCTCACAGGGAGAGAGGAAGGAGCAAGGCCTCCCTGCTGGCGCCTGTGCTCCTTGCTCAGCTCCACTGGCAGGCAGCAGTGCTGCGGAGCCCTCAGCCTACCTGGGGAGGTCTACCTGGTGAGTCGCAGGAAGAGCTACCCACGTGGGGAGGAGGACTCTTGCTACTTGTCAGGGTTTTGTTCCTATGGAGTTTACTATTGGTGCAAGAGTAAGGGGAGGACCCGAGGTATCCAGACCTGGGGAAGGGTAGGCTAGCCAGTACCTCTGCCTTCTCACCCCGTTCTCCTCCTGCACCTGCTCTACAGTATCAGAGAATGTTGCCAGGACCCTAAACCTTTCCTCTTGACTGAAAAGTCCTGGGCTTTATAATTGCTTCCAAACAGCCAGGTTTAAAAGGAAACTAGAGCTACCCATTTTGCCTCCTGGTTTGGGTGGGGGCACAGAGGGCATGAAAGAGTTCCTGGGTGCAGGAGGAGGCAGCTGGCATCTGACCCAACAGGGTGTGAGGGACACATAAGAGCAGCCAGGGAGAGGCCTGCAAGCCCCACAGAGCTTGTGAAGATAGTGACAAGATGAGCCCACCCAGCTCTCAATGCTCCCCACACCTGTCTACCCTCACTTCCCCGAAAGGATGGTACTTTGAGGTCACTGGCAATCACAGTGAAGGAAGCCATGGCACTGTCCTCAGGAGATGCCCGACCATCACGAAAGCTGCATTGGAAGGACCAGACTGCATGGACAGGAAACGTAATCTACATAGTGACTTTGTGGAGATGCCCTGTCCCTCTGTCCCCCACCCCCATCCCGGGTATATTGAAGCCTAGGGGGATAGAATTAACCAGTTAAGCTAGGATTAAGGGCTCAGAGCATCTTAGGGCCCAGCTGAGAGCATTGAGTGCAGGGAATGTAGGATTGGTACTTGCCAGATGGTCAGTGCTTAACTGGACACAGACTTTGGGGTCCTGCGTGAAATGGAGAGGGGAAGGAGCACCCTAGAATGGGACTAGATGGCAGATGTGGCCTCAGCAGGGAGTACTGCAAGGGGGACCTTGGGGTCTGGGGCATGGGATCCAGGTTGGGCTGGGTCAGTGGGGCGTGGCATCTCAGGATATGCTGAGCACTCGCATGATATTGGTATAGCCAGAGCCAGGTCGCCAGCCTGTCACCACAATCACCAGGTCCCCCACACGGAGGAAGCCACGGAGCTTTCCTGGGGGGAGAGGGTGGGGGAAAGAAGATGACAATCAACCACAGGGCTGCAGGCCAGCCCTATAAGGAGAACTAGCCACAACCCTCCATCTGTTCCAGTCTGGCCTGAAGGTGCCTTGGGCAAACTGTACACTGTGTGCCATAGATGGCCACATAGGGAATGTGACTGCTGCAGTCTGTTAGAGCTGCAGGGGTGTCCATGGGTGGCAGGGGCCTTGCGACTACGTAGCAAGGCTATCCACCTGTATTGCTATGCTGAAGGGAAGGAGGGGTGGGGTATGATCACAGTCATTTGTAAATTAGATTTTAGTTCCAGCTGGTGGAGGTGGGGGGACTGGGTCCCCCTTGTCCTCTCACCTCTTACTCCTTATGTCCCATCCAGCTCTGGCCACCTGGTGCAGGCAGCAGCTAGGCTGACCTCTCTCCCATTGCCCTCCTCCTCAGTATGTCCCCCTGTCCCTGGAGGCCACAATATCTCCATGTCTTAGTGAACATCACAGAGAAAATGTAGGACCAGAGGAAAAAGGCAAGGCCCTTGGAATGGGTATGAAAGTGAGGTCAGGGGGCTGATGATACAGATCCAGGGCTGTGTGTAGGTGGCTCACCACTTTCAATGCCAAATTGGACCCGGCGATCCACATCGTCTGCCCAGATGGCCTCTGGAGGTTCACTGTAGAGCAAGGGGAAGACCCCTCGGCACAGGTGGGCCTGCCGGGCAGCCTGGGCAGAGCGGGTGACAGCAATGACCGCTGCCCGAGGCCGGTACCGAGATAGCAGCTGTGCTGAACTGAAGGAGGCAGAGAAGGTTCAGAACAGTGAAAGAGTGCTGAACCAGGAAACAAAGGTTTGGGTTCTGGTCCCAGGTGTCACAAACAAGCTGTGTGGCCCTGGGTGAATCATCATATTTCTCTGGGCCTTGTTTTTCTCACCTTGTAAAATGGGCATAAGAATGCCTGCCCTTCTTACTACAGAAGGAAGATAGGAGATAATGAAGGATAGATCAGAGCAGATAATAAAAAAAACTTGGGACACCTGGGTAGCTCAGTGGTTGAGCATCTGCCTTCAGCTCAGGGCATGATCCCAGGTCTGGGGATCAAGTCCCACAACGGGCTCCCTGCAGGGAGCCTGCTTCTCCCTCTGGCTATGTCTCTACTTCTCTCTGTCTCTCATGAATAAATAAATTAAAAAAAAAAAAACAAAAAACCTTGAGAAGTATAAAACCCTTCTGAGAATGTCCCTACATGTAGTAGTTAACTCACAAATGTCTTTTGTTAATTGTCACAACCCCACAAGGAAACAGAGGTCTCTACAGCCTGGGTGACTTATTCAAGAATCATAGCTGATTTCAGAGCAAAGACCTGAACTAAGTAAGGCCTTCTGGGCCCTTCTGCAATGCCTTAGCATTGCAAGGCTTTGTGGGCTCAGGGCAGGGGACTTGCCGAGGGCCCCTAGAAACCTGTGTCCTGGAAGCCAGTGTGCCCCGTGATGTCACCTTCCCCTGCCAACCTCCTGGAGCTCACTGGGATGATTCCTGGTGTGCTCCAAGATCTGCCTCTCCTGCCCTCTAGCTCTTGGGTAACTAGCTACCTCTCCTCTTGCCCCAGAATGACAGTCTTCATGCCTGATAACAAGACAAAACCCAAGCCTGCAGTTTATCCCAGCCTGCCCCTGACCCAAAGCTCTGTTGGTGTTGCCAGTGTCCCCCTCACCGTCCAGTCTTGGTCAGCACGATGATGGCAGCAGCACAGCACTTGAAGGCGGCCTCCACCGCGCCTATGGCAGTGACCTCCGTGGGATCGCGGCTCAGTGGCGCTGCCCGGCGCAGCTCCTCAAACAGCTGCCGGTGGTACACAGCAGCCTCTGCCTCCCTGGCAATCTGCAAGCAGCAGGAGGTCAGGAGATGCGGGGGCACCAGATCCTGGAAGGGGCTTGGTCTTCTGGCCCATTTGCCTAGCATTCTAAGCTCCTACCGCATGCTGCATCTTTACAGCCTCCACAGGAAATTTGCCCTTGGCGGTCTCCCCTGATAGCATGATGCAATCTGCTCCATCCAGCACAGCATTGGCTACATCACTCGTCTCTGCCCGGGTTGGCCGGGGCTTAGTGATCATGCTCTCCAGCATCTGGGGGACATCTGGGTGTCAGAGCTGTAGGGCTCACACTCTGACTGAGGACTTGCCCAAGCTACTTCTCTGCCATTCTCAGAGTGCCCAGAAAGCCAGGATCACAGTCAAACTATGTGATTCTGGTGATTCAGTTTCCTCATCCGAAAATAGGGCTCACAGAATCTCTTTCCAACTTTGTTGTTTGAGGATCAAACCCTGGACAGCAAAATATGCTATAGACCTAAGGTGTGGGTATTGACCCTCAGGTGTCCCCAACACCCAGAGAACACCCGGGGCCCTGAGGGCTCACTCCAGACCTGTGTGGCACAGACGACGGGCTTGCCCGCCAAGTTGCACCGACCAATCATCATCTTCTGGGCCAGGAAAACCTTCTCAGCAGGGATCTCGATGCCTAGGTCGCCCCGTGCCACCATGATGCCGTCACTCACCTCCAGGATTTCTTCAAACCTGGGCGGTTGGGGGAGTCAGGGCTGGGAAGAGCCAGGAGATGCCAGGGAGAGGTAGGCTGGAGAAGAGGAGGGCAATGGGGGCAAAGACCAAGCCTCACTTCTTCACGCCTTCGTGGTTCTCAATTTTGCTAATGATCTTGATGGTCCGTCCTTCCGGCCCCAGAGCAGCCCGGATGGCAGCCACATCACTGGCTTTCCTCACAAAGGAGGCAAAGATGATGTCCACATTATGCTCCACCCCAAAGCGTAGGTCCTGGGCGTCTTGCTCAGACAGCCCCGGCAAGTCCACCTCGGCACCTGGCAGGTTCACGCCTTTCCGGCTGCCCAGAAGACCTCCATTCTCCACTTGGGTCTCCAGCCCCTTCCGGTCTGCGGGCATGGGAAGAGCCAGTGCAGGTGACCGGTGAGCAGGGTCAGAGTCAGGGTCTTGGGCCCCCAGAGGTCAGGAACCCAAGTCCTCCTGTCTGTCCATCCTGGGCCTGGCCTGTGCATCGGACAGGCGTAGGGGAAAGTGTGTGGAAAAAGCAGATAACCCGCCAGCCCCAGCCCAGGTTGATTCCCCGAGTCTGCACACGGGAGTCCTGGGGGCGGGGGCCGCAGGTCTACCCCGCGAGGGGGCCGGGGAAGGGAGTGCGCCCTACGTCCCCGCCCACCTGGGGCCCAGGCTCCTGCGCACCTATTTTCTTGACCTGCAGGGAGATGAGCCCGTCGTCTATGAAGATGTGGCCTCCCACCGGCACGACCTTGACGATATTGGGATAGTCCACCCACACGGTGTGTGCATCCCCCAGCGTCCGGAACGCCGGGTCCACGGTCACCAGGACCCAGGAGCCCTTCACTAGCTCCACTTCGGTCTCAGGGCCCTAGGGACCAGCCGGTCTCAGGGCCCTAGGGACCAGCCAGAGGGGCCTTGACACCCGCCTCCTGCCCTGCCCTCCCAGGCCCCGCCCCCACCCGCGACTCAGTCCCTGACAGGGTGGTGGGGGCCTAGGGAAGTCCCCGGGCGTGGTTGGCCTCTCACCCCCTTCAGGACCCCGGTCCGTATCTCCGGTCCCTTGGTGTCCAGGGCAATGGCCACGGGGCGATAGCCGAGCGGAGAAGTTGCAAAGCTCTCCACAGCCTCCCGGATGTTGGCGATGGACTGAGCGTGGTACTGGGGACCAGCGAGAGGGGATTTCAGGAGCAGGTTGCCCGGCCCCCTACCTCTCAACCCGGCAAGCTTTAGCTCTGCCAGCCTCCCCTTGGCCCCGCCCCAAACCTCATGGGAGCCGTGGGAGAAGTTGAGGCGTGCAATGTTCATCCCGGCCTTGATCATCTCCTTGAGGCGCTCCACCGAATGAGAGGCTGGCCCTGAAAGCAGAGATCCCGCTCAGATCCCACCACCTGCAGAGTCCCCTCCACCCCCACGCCACAATAGTCCCGCCACCTGAACTTTATTCTCTGATGCAACCTCTGCTCCCAGGTGAGCCAGCACCTGCTTCCCTGGGATTGGGGGTGGGGGAGCAGTCTTGGAGAGGAGCGTCCTTAGCCCAGCTTGAGGCAACTGTGTTAACAGTGATGTAGAGTGAGGGTCCCCTGGTGCATGAGGGTTTACGGCAGGGGATAATGTGCCAGGAGAGGGCCTGTGGGGTGTCTGGGCCTTTGGAGTTGGGAGGCCTCATATTGACCACCCAGGACAGGTGCTCTCTCCCCACCCCTGCTTTGCTGGCAGGGCAGCTGGGTGATGGAGAGCCCACCGGCCAACCTCTCCGGTCCCTCCCCAAAGCCAGCTTGCACAGGGGTACTAGGCCCCTTCCTCAATAGCTGGAAGACAGATGCAGCCTTCCTGCAGCCCCCTGTGCTGTCAGTGTGTTCCTTTCTTTTTTTTTTTTTTTTTTTTTTTTTTTAGTGTGTTCCTTTCTATTGGATCATTCCCATCAGCATGTAACCCTGCTGCACTTTCTTCCATCGTAAAAGAAGATCTCTGGTCCCCAGCCCCCTCCAACTACAGTCCTATTCCTTTGCTGTCCTTTGCTGCAAAACTCATTACACGAATTTTCTGTGCTTGCTGCCTGCAGGTCCGTTACCCCCTCCTGGTGCTCTCAGTCCAGCGGGGCACTGGCCCGCCTCTCACCAAGACCCTCTGGGTGGTAGTTAAATGTGATGGTCAGTTCTCAGGCTCATCCTGGCTGGTGGGTCGCTGGCATTTGACCCTCGTCCTTGACGCACCTTCCTCATGTGGCCTCTCCTGTTTCCTCCCACCCCACTGGCTGCTCATCTCAGCTCTGGCTTCCTTCTCTTGACACTAGACACCTCATCCTCTTCTCTGTCATCATTCCTTCTCTCCCCTGGAGGTGTCACCTAGTCTCCTGGCTTTAGATACAGTCTATACACTGCCAACAGCTCCCATATTTCTGTCTCCAGTTCAGCCCTCTGCTCCAAACCCAGACTTG
The DNA here is from genome assembly GCF_048418805.1 of Vulpes vulpes. Taxonomy (NCBI): domain Eukaryota; kingdom Metazoa; phylum Chordata; class Mammalia; order Carnivora; family Canidae; genus Vulpes; species Vulpes vulpes. The sequence continues at coordinate 118,129,115 of NC_132792.1, forward strand.
TGTATCTGATTGCCTCTGTGCATCTCAAACTCAACACAAGGCCGAACTCCAAACCTCCCCGCAAAACCTGCTCACCACAGTCTTTCCTGCTCACTTGATAAGGCATCCATCTAGTGCCTCATGCCAAAAGCCTTGGAGTCCTCTGATTCCTTTGTCAACCGCACCCCCAGCCCATATCCAACCCATCTGGAGATCATGTCAACTCCATCTTCCAAATGCACTCACGGTCTGATCAAGTCTCACCACCTCCACTGCCCCCACCTGGTCTGAGCCAGAAATGTCGCAGGAGCCACTTCTGCACTTGCCCCCACCCCAACCCCTGCAGCAGCACAGCCAGGGCCACTCTATTACAGCATAAGTAAGAGAGAGTTCTCCCCCCAGCATTCTGCAGCCCTCTTCCACTTCTCTTGGAGGAAAAGTCAACTCAAACCCAAAGAATGGCTCCCAAGCCCTACATGACCCTCTTCTCCCCTACAGTGTCTTCATTTTGCTACTCTTCCCCCAGATGGTTTCTAACCATTCCAGCCTCTTTGACTCTGAGCCTTTGCACTGGCTGCTCCCTTGTCCAGAACTCCTGCCCCTCCCCCCCACAGGGGCGTGGCCTCCTCTCATCTCCCTCACACCCTTGTTCAGGTCTAATTTTCTTTCCTTGTTGTTTGTTTGTTTTTTGGGATTTTATTTGTTTATTTGAGAGAGAGAGAGAGAGAGAGAGAGAGCGAGAGAGAGCATGAGCAGGGAGAGAGGGAGAAACAGGCTCCATCCCAGGACCCAGGGATCCTGACCTGAGCCAAAGGTAGTTGCTTAACTGATGGAGCCTCCCAGGCATCCTGGATTTAATTTTCAGAACAATAGGTCCCCATCTGGGGCTACAGCCTGCCTCCTGACCTCAAGCCCCTAATGTCCCTTATATGCTCTGTTTCTTGTTTCCATAGTTTCTACTACTTCATCACATACGAAATAATCTATTTCTTTTTTTTTTTTTTATAAGCAACAGGGTGATTACCACTGCTGTTTTCTTTTCTTCTCTTTTTTTAAGATTTTATTTATTCATGAGAGACACACAGAGAGAGAGGCAGAGATACAGGCAGAGGGAGAAGCAGGCTCCATGCAGGGAGCCCGACATGGGACTTGATCCCAGGTCTCCAGGATCACACCCTGGGCTGAAGGCGGTGCTAAACCGTTGAGCCACCCGGGCTGCCCGAAATAATCTATTTCTTTTTAAGTTAGTATGTTTAGTATTTATTGTCTCGCCCAGCTAAATAGTAGGCTCCCTAAGGGCAGCGATCTTTGTTTACCTCACCCATCTACTCCCGGGCCCCAAACCTTAGCTGCTGGAAACTCAACAAGTATTTGTTAAACGAATGACTGTCAGACATGGAAAGGTCTCAGAGGAGATAGAAGGGGGAAAACATCTTGGGAAACGCTCAGGAAGTCCTGTGATGCTGGGGGCTGCTCACCGATGGTGGCAATGATGCTGGTACTGCGGGCGGCCACAGGCTCCGAGTCGATGTCCAACAGGCACAGGTGCTCCAGGAAGGTGTCTGCCATAGCAGCTGACAGCTGCTGCTGCTGGAAGAAGGCAGTGCCCAGCTCTAGGGTCAGCTGGGCCACACTGGCCCGCCTCAGGTACCCCGCCGGTCCTGTATGGGAAGAGGGCTGAGTGGGCCCCTGTTGTACCTGCCACCCTTCACCTCAGCACACTCTGTCTGCTTCAGGTTTCACTGAGTCCTTCTGATAAGCTGGGCGCTACACTGACCTTTCCTAGAGATGGGGTTCGCATCCAGGCCTATCCGACTGTGGCCCAGTTCTCAACCGTCCAGCTCCCTGACCCCTTATGCCCCTGACTTTCTGCCCTTGAGCTGAAAGGGCAGCTTTGCTGGAGGGAGGGTGCTCCCTCCACCTCAGTCCTTCACCAGGTCTAGTCCAGCGGCTGCTCATTGTCCAGAATTAACCTGTCCCCTCTCCTAAACTCCTTCCAATTGGCTGGCTCCCCAACCCCTCCTCTGAGTTTCCAGAGCCTTTAATGCTTTCCTGGTCCTGGGGTCCTTGGAGCTTGACCCGGCCCAGCTCAGAGGAGCCCCACTTCCAGCCGTACCCTCCATGCCCCTGAACGCCTGCCTGTCCCCAGCTCCTCACTTGTCAGCCTGTCAGAGGCACAAGGCCCAGTTGGGCCGGGCGAGGGAGGACTTCTGCATGTTGGTTAAAGTGTCACCACCAAGGGCCAAAGTCCAGGCAACACGGGAGCGCCCCGTGGTTCCCAGGCTGCAGGACCCCCACCCCCCCCCCCCGCCCCGGCCTTGCCTACAGAGGTTGGGAGGGAGGCTTGGACAAGGACCCAGAACTGAACACAGGTTGTTCACAAATGAACAGAGATCCTCCAGCACCGCCAAGGCCCTCTCAGCCAGCAGCAGATGTTGGGCATTTATATTGCCACTGCCCCTTCCCGATTTCCACCCCCATTCCCCCACTCCATTCAGTGGCTTCTGCTGTCTTTCCTTACCTCCTGGAGCCCCAATCAAGATGGACTTTGCTAAGTCCCTTTGGGACTTAGAGATCCTTGACCAAAGCTCCTGGGGTTGTATGTTCTCCTGACTGGACATGCTTACAAAGTGAAAGGCTGTGGGGAGAGAGAAAGAGAGGAGGACAGAATTGCTGGTCTTATCTAATGGAGCCAGAGAAAAGAACAGGGGCACACCCAGCTGACTGCCCCTGGCCCCATGCAGAGTCCCTCCCTGAGACTTGCTGGCACTCTGCCTCATCTTCTGCGTTCCCCCTCTCTCATCCATTTTTCCCCAAGGAGTTTCCAATTTGTTCATGCTGTCATGGACCTGAATAGAGATTTTGGTGATATGGTGCCCTTTGTACTTTACTGAAGTTGGCCCTGGACAAGTCTAGGAAGGAGGGGATTGATGGTGGAGACTGGAGCCTGAAGAAGGGGATGGGAGCATGTTGACAGTATGATGGGATTCTCTGGAAGGGCTCTCACAGCATCACTGTTACCATAACACTGGTTACCATTTGCTCCTTGGCCAATATTTATTGAACATCTACTTTGTGCCAGGTCCTGTGGATATAATGGTGAGCAAAACAGACAAGGCCTTTGCCCTTCTATGGAATTTATAGCACCAAGAGGGGCACCCAGCTGGCTCAGTTGGAAGAGTGTGTGATTCTTGATCTCAGAGTTGTGAGTTCAAGCCCAATGTTAGGAATAGATTGATTAAATAAAAATTAAAAAAAAAATGGGATCCCTGGATAGCTCCGTAGGTTAAGTGTCTGTCTTTGGCTCAGGTCATGATCCTGGGGGCTCCCTGCTCAGTGAGGAGTCTGCTTCTCCCTCTGCCTCTGTCGCTCTGCCTGATTGTGTGTGTGTTCTCTTGCTCTCTCTTTCAAATAAATAAATAAAATCTTAAAAATGAAAAATAAAACAAGTATCAAGAAAATGAATATACAGGGATCCCTGGGTGGCGCAGCGGTTTGGCGCCTGCCTTTGGCTCAGGGCGCGATCCTGGAGCCCCGGGATCGAATCCCACGTCGGGGTCCCGGTGCATGGAGCCTGCTTCTCCCTCTGCCTGTGTCTCTGCCTCTCTCTCTCTCTCTCTCTGTATGGCTATCATAAATAAATAAAAAATTAAAAAAAAAAGAAAATGAATATACAACTACAAACTTTCTTGTTTGGGTTTTTTTGTTTGTTTGTTTTGTTTTGTTTTGTTTGAAAGAGAAAGATAGCTCATGCTCACAACCCTGAGATAATGACCTGAGCTGAAATCAAGAGTCGGGTGCTTAACCAGCTAAGCCAGCCAGGCGCCCCTACAACCACAAACTTTGTAAGTGCTATTACGGAATTGATCAGGGTGCCAGAAATGCAAAGTTAACGGGGAGAAGAGGGAGACATGTTATTTTAGATGAGATGGCTCGGTAAGGCCTCTTTGAAGTGTGATCATATTCAAGCTGACATTTGAAGGATAAGAAGGGACTATAGGGGGATCCCTGGGTGGCGCAGCGGTTCGGCGCCTGCCTTTGGCCCAGGGCGCGATCCTGGAGACCCGGGATCGAATCCCACGTCAGGCTCCCGGTGCATGGGGCCTGCTTCTCCCTCTGCCTGTGTCTCTGCCTCTCTCTCTCTCTCTGTGACTATCATAAATAATAAATAATAAAAAAAAAGAAGGGACTATAGGGGACAATTCAAAGCAAGGAGTTTTCTGTGGGGTTAGAAAGAATATGTGTGGAGGCCCTGAGGAAGGAGAAGGCCCTAGCACTATAGAGAGAGAACGCTGCCCTGAGAAAGAGTGCCTAGAAGGGGCCTGGAGGGGCCTGGCACACAGGACATGGTCCCCTTGAGACTGGAGATGAGACATAAGCAGGCACTCTGAGGGCACTGGGTTTACCCAGCAGAGGGACAGGACTCAGAAGATGCTCTAGGTCCCTCTGACTGGCGGGTAGAGATCACAGAGCAGTAGGGAGACCAGATGGTTTTTGTGTTTTTTTTTTGTTTAAAAGATTTTATTTATTTGAGAGAGAGAGACAGAGATAGCGCGAGAGAGAGCACGAGCAGTGGGGAGAGGGAGAAGCAGGCTCCCCGCTGAGCAGGGAGCCCGATGTGGGATTTCATCCCAGGATCCCGGGATGATGACCTGAGCTAAAGGCAGATACTCAACGAACTGAGCCACCCAGGCACCCCAAGGCCAGAGGTTTTAGGAGCAACCCAGGTGGGAGGTGACAGACTAGCGGCAGCAGTAAGGATGGTGAGAGGGACATAGACCTGAGGTGTCTCCGGAGGAGGACACTTGGGTGGAGGGAAAGATGTGGGGAGCAGGAGAGGGAGGCTTCCAGCCCCTGAAGGAGAACACTGACAGGTCTGGCTTGATGGCAGTGCTATTTACTGAGCCTAGAGGACTAACAGGTTTGTAGGGGAAACGTGCAAAGTTTCGGTTTTAGGCAGGTTACGTTCAAGATGCCAATGAATCATTAAAATCAACAGGCAGGCAGTAGGATCTGTTCACTGAGCACTTAGGGGGTGCTGGGACAGTGTTCAGCATCTCATGTGCAGCTTTTTTGTCACCATGGCAACCGGGAAAGAAGATAGAATTGATAGCCCGGTTGACAGTGAGGAGGCTGAGGCTAGCAGGGCGGGCTGGGCATTTTCTGCCTCTCCAGATCCTTTCTTTACTCTTGTCCACTCTGTCTGGGGCTGGCATACTGAAGGCCTGGCCAATGGCTTCCTTAGGGCTTGGCAGCTGGAAGGGGGCACCTATAGGAGACCAGGCAGAGGAGAGGAAGGCTGGGCATCTTCCCTCCCCTCCTTCCTGCAAGGTTGCTGGAGGTCACAGCTCCTGCCAGAGGCCTTCTGGAGATTTTCTCCCCATCCGCTGGGCCCTAAAGATGGTGCTAAACTCACTGTTACACTGTCACTAGATCTGGAGTAATGCCCCACCCTTTGTGGTTTGCAGCATGCTGTGCACACCTCAGTATATAATCCTGTTCTGAAACGTTCCTCAGTCTATCTGATCTGAGAGAGCCCTTGGTTCCTTTTTTTTTTTTTTTTTAAGATTTTATTTATTTGAGAGAGAGCATGAGCAAGAGAGCACGAGCGAGAGGGGAGGGCAGCAGAGGGAGAAGCAGGCTCCCCACCAAGCAGGGAACCCGACGCAGGACTCAATCCCAGGACTCCAGGATTATGACCCAAGCCAAAGGCAGAGACCCAACTGACTGAGCCCCCCAGGTGCCCGAGCCCTTAGCTCCTGATGGAACCCTGCCTGATACACCTTGTCTGGGGTACAAATCTTGTTGGCAGCGGAGCTGGGTTTTAGAGAGTGTGATTGCAGAGGCTGAGCTGTAGCCACTAAACTCCATCCCTTCCCTCAGACTCTGGGTGGAAAAGAAAGAGGTTAGAAAGCAGGAGCGGGGAATGAGCCTGGGGTCCTTGGGTCTGTGTATAGATCACAGAACAAGTGAAGATGGTTGAAAGATGTAACCAGAGGGAATGCAATAGACTTTGGGGGTTGCAGAATTAGGCTTTATGCTTGCAGTTGGGGAGGCACATGGGAGGTTGAAAGCTGGCCTGGGATTTTGAGCTCCCTGAAAGACTGCTGGGAGGACCAGAATCCTAGAGATCCAAGCCCCAAGTAGCTAACAGGAAGTGGGATTGGTGCCCCAAAACACCTCCTGTCCTATCCAAAAGCTTTGACCTGAAATCAGGTCAAAAGAGGAAAAGCAGTCTGGCTGACCCTGGGTACACTAGTGGTCACACCACATGAGAGATGTTCTGTACTTTGTCCCGGGATGGGGGCAGGCCTGAGTAGGAGACCTGTGGGTGACAAAACCCCAATGGTGATGGGCCTGCATGATCCAAGCAGAGCTGGGGTGTTGGGCTTTGCCTGATGGGAGCCATCCCCAGCAGGCCAGCATGCACACTCCCACACCGTCAGACATGCACAGAGCTGCTCACATGGCTTCACACACACTCACACGAGCTGGGATGTGTTCTGAGCACGTGTCCTGGCCATGCTGGACTCTGCTGGCAGAGACACAGGAATGCTGGCAGGGGGGTTAGTAAAGTGTGTCAGGCCGGGTGACCGAGCTGGGTTCAGGTCGCGGTGGGGACTGGAGGGGTGGAAGTCATGGGTGACCCAGGAGGAGGTCAAGGTGCTTTCACAGTGGAGGCCACACCAGAGCTCAAGGGAGTCAGGGGCACGGACTGCCCAGGGCTGGCATACAGGTGCACATGGACGCACAAACATCCCGGGTCCACCAGGCACACGCGCCCCCATCCCGCACACACAGACACAGGTTCCCATAGGTGCGCGCCAAGTACAGCACCTGTGTCCCAGGTGGAGGCCGCCCCACCCCCCACGCAGGACGGTGGCGGGTCTGCGGGGGACGCTGAGAGCACCGGCTGCCCCGCCCCCCTGTGGCCTGCTGGCTCTCGGAGCGGGAGCCTGCGCTTCTCCTCTGCTCCTGAGGTGGCCGCGCTTCCTGAGGCCTGGGGCCGTGGCTTGCGGGGTGGACGTGCACCTGGCCGCTGGCCTCCGACCTCGGGACCTGAAGATGGGCAGCGAGCCCTGCGTCTGTTTCCAATGGTTCCCTGGAGTTTGTTCAAATGTATTTACGTTTATTTGCATAGACACTTGTACAATGTACAAAACTCGGAGGTCCGGTGCGTAGATGGAGAGTTTCTCCCTTCCTGACCGCATCCCGGTTCCAGCCACTCAGGTCCCCCCAGCATTCTATTAGATTGCTGACGTTTCTGCGTCGTCTCTCAGAAATGCCCCAGGTGGGTACAAACAATACAACCCCCTCTTTTAATATATAAGAACACTTATTATATGTATTATATAAAATATAAGAACATTTTGTTATTATTATATTATTATTAAAGACTTTATTTACTTATTTGAGAGAGAGACAGAGAGCCAAGCAGGGGAAGGTGCAGAGGGAGAGGGACAAGCAGACTTCCCATCAGGGGTGGGAAGCCAGACCAGGGGCTCAGCCCCAAGACCTGGAAATCATAACCCCTGGTGAAGTCAGACATTTACCAGATAGAGTCACCCAGGAGCCCCCTATTGATTATTTTTTTCAGTAATCTCTGTGTCTCATGTGGGGCTCAAACTCCCAACCCAGAGATCAGGGGTCACATGCTCTGACCAGGGCACCAGGTGCCCCACTTCCCTCATTAATGCAAGTGGTAGCAGGTGCTGGTCATTCTGTTCTGTACTCCCCCCAGTTGTTCTAGAGCTTGGGCTCCTTGCGCAGGAAGGGAGGCCTTACTTCTGCACACAGTTTGTAATGGACCCTCTGACATCCACTCGTGGGGACCTCTCACAGGGGAGGAAGCTGCCCAGAGTTGGGGCTCAGGCCTCTTTTTTTTTTTTTTTTTTAAGATTGTGGTAAAATATACATAAGATAAAATTTACCATTTAACCATTTTTAGGGGTACAATTCAGTGGCATCGATACATTCATAATGTTGGATAACCAGCAGCACTATTTCCAAAATTGTTCTCACCAACTCAAACAGAAACTCTGTTCTCCTGAAACACTAACTCCCTATTCCCACCTCCTTCAGCCCCTGGTAACTTCTATTCCACTTTCTGTGTCTATGGATCTGCCTATGACTCTACAAACCTCCTAGAGTGTGGAATCACACAGTGTTTTTGTGACTGGCTTATTTCGCTCAGCTTGCTTCCAAGGCTTTCCCCAACCTCCAACTGTAGCCTCTCTCCAAACTTGCATCCTTTTTAAGGCTGAATAACCACCATTGTCTCCGGACCACACTTTATTTATCCCTTCATCTGTGAATGCTCACTCGGCTGTCTTCACCTTTTGGCTGCAGGGAATGGTGCTGCTGTGGACCATGTGTGGGTCCAGGGAGCCTTCTGTGAAGGCCTGCCACACTTCACTCAGCTCTTGTGAGACTATGGACAGCGGGAGAGCCGCACCCAGGGACAGGGGTCTGGGGAGGAGGGGTGAGGGTGCAAACCGTGCATAGCACACTGCATGACACCCGCCAGTGTTCCCACCGCACACAGAGTGCAGGCTGAAGGCCTTACGAGGCCCGGCTCCTTCCCAGTCCCCCAGTCCACCCCCTGCTTTAGTCCCATTAATCCAGTCATACTGGTCCCCATAATATGGGAAACAGGCAGAAAAAAATTAAATTTCCTTTCTACCTGCAGCCCATTGACAAGTCCTTGAAACAGGCAGAGTGACCTTCCTCTAGGAATTCAGCTGCCTGGATGTTAATACATTGCTGAGGGCGACAGGTAGTCTTAGCCTGACCCCCAGGACCCTGTAAGTCTACTCTAACATACAAAAATTCCTTTAGAAACCTGCTTTATCTCTACCCCCTGAGATATATGTTGGCAATCATCCCCCAAGCATATGACCCACCAATGAACATCTGAAGGGTCTCATGACTGAGTTTTTATGTAACAGTAATAAATGACCTTTCCTAAAAACAGGTAGCCCCCTCAGGATACTGGAAACCCTGTATCCAAAATACCTGGGAGGCTGACATGCTCATCACAACTTGAAAGTATGTGATGGGCCACTCCTCGTGACCTTGGTGACTCTTCGTGACCCCTGTGCAGCCGGTCCTGCTCACGGTCCCATCCCCGGGCTTTAATAAAACCACCCTTTTGCATCAAACACGTCTCAAGAATTCTTTCTTCTCTGTCAGGTTCGGACCCTAACATCTTTCCTTCATCACCCATGTTTCTCCAATAAGGAAGATAAGCCCCTGCCTGAGAGAGGGCTGCTCTGATGTTCCCTCTATGTATGGAGGCTGCCCCTCCTTCTGCTAGTCAAATGGCTTACTCACTAGGTCCCGCTCATTCTTTCCAGGTGCGGCCACTGCTGGGGCCTTCTGGGACCACCCGTGTAACTCAGCAGGCTTCCCCCGGGCTTTGCTGTCCTTCCCCGCTCAGTTTTTATACACTGGACTTGTTAACCATGCCCCCCACCCCCCAACCTAGAAAATCAGTTCCGGGATAAGAGGCACTTTGTCTCTATTGCCTATCAGTCTGTTCCTAGTGCCTGGTCTGGGTTCAGTGAGTCATTCTGAATGGCAGGAGGCCTGGCTCTCAGGGTGCTGGGCCGGCTCCGGCCTCTCTCTGGGGCTGCAGGCCCTCCTATCCAGTGGCCCAGCCCATGGCGGGGTTGCGCGCCACCATTTTGCGGCCAAGTCTGCCTTTCCCTTCCTTACCCGTGCTCCCACCTGTACCACCCTCAGCTGTTTCTGTGTCTTATTAGACTTGGAGCCGCTCACTACCCACAGCTAAGGTCAGTCTGCAAACCTGCAGATCCCAAACATTTTCTTTCTTTCTTTTTTTAAAGATTTTATTTATTTGTTAATGAGAGGCATACAGAGAGAGAGAGAGGCAGAGACACAGGCAGAGGGAGAAGCAGGCTCCATGCAGGGAGCCCGATGTGGGACTTGATCCCAGGACTCCAGGATCATGCCCTGGGCCAAAGGCAGGCGCTGCACCGCTGAGCCACCCAGGGATCCCCCCAACATGTATTTTTAGGGGGTATAGATAAAGGAAATTTCTAAAGGAACTTTTATATGTTAAAGTTGTCTTTGGGCAGCCCAGGTAGCTCAGCAGTTTAGCACCCCCTTCATCCCGGGGTCTGATCCTGGAGACCCGGGATCGAGTCCCACGTTGGGCTCCCTGCGTGGAGCCTGCTTCTGCTTCTACTTGTGTCTCTGCCTCTCTGTGTGTGTGTGTGTCTCATGAATAAATAAATAAAATATTAAAAAAAAAGTTGACTTACAGGATCTGGGGGTCGAGCTAAGATTGCCTTTTGCCCTCAGCAAAGTATGAACATTGAGGCAGTTGAGTCCATAGAGGAATGTCCCTTTGCCTGTTTCAAGGACTTGTCAGTGTGCTTTCCTGGCCTTGTGTTTTGTCCTCAGTTAGTCCTCGTTCCCCCACCATTTTCCAAACCCACCCCCTTCTGTTGTTGCTGCCACAGACTGTGGCTTCAATGCCGTGCCTTGCACACACTGTCCCCTATACCTATGTGCCCTTCTTCATCTTCTCTCTTAGACAACATTCCTGTTTGATCACTTAGGCTTCACCTCCTCTCTGGCATCATTAGATGGGCTTCTCCAGGTAAGTTAAATTTAAGATATTCATCATAGGGGCATCTGGCTGGCTCATTCCATAGAACATGTGATGTTTGATCTTGGGGTGGTGAGTTCAAGCCCCATGTTGGACATAGAGCTTACTTGAAACTAAACTAAACTAAAATACTCATCAGTAGCTATTATTTTTTAATACTTTATTTATTCATGACAGACACACAGAGAGAGAGAGGCAGAGACACAGGTAGAGGGAGAAGCAGGCTCCACGCAGGGAGCCTGATGTGGGACTCGATCCCGGGTCTCCAGGATCACAGCCTGGGCCGAAGGAAGTGCTAAACCGCTGGGCCACCAGGGCTGCCCCTCACCAGTAGCTATTAAAACCTTTAAGTTCGGGCAACCTGGGTGATCCTGGAGACCTGGAATCGAGTCCCACGTCGGGCTCCCTGCATGGAGCCTGTTTCTCCTTCTGGCTGTGTCTCTGCATGCCCCCCCCCCCCCCCCGCCCCGTCTCTCATGAATAAATAGATTAAATCTTAAAAAAAAAAAATCTAATAAATAAATAAATAAAACCATTAAGTTTGGCACCACTGAAAGTGGGGCAACCAGGCCTGTGTGTCTTCTGGCCCAGTGCAATGGGAGCACATGTCTTGAAAGAATTCTGGTTCTCCTGGAGCCTCCAACCTAACTACTGGTTCACAGGAAGTACAGGGAATAGAGGAATGGGTTAATCACTTGTGGATGCCATCAGCCAGACCCAGTACCTGGGCAATTCTAGTAGCAAAAGACCCAGTTCCATCAACAACTAAATAGCATGAAAAACGGGGGGAAAGAGGAGCTGTTTGTTTAAAAATGATTTTAAGACACATACCAACCAAATGCAGTGTGTTTGCAATCCAGTCCTGAATTGGATTCCGATTTGAACAAAACAATTGTGAAATACATTTTTGCACAACCCAGGAAATTTGAACATGGATTGGGTATTTGATGCTATTATGGAATTACTGTTAATTTTGTGCATTGTGTTAAAAAAAAAATTCCTTGTTGGGATGCCTGGGTGGCTCAGTGGTTGAGCATATCTGCCTTTCGCTCAGGGTGTGATTCTGGAGTCCTGGATTGAGTCCCACACTGGGCTCCTTGCATGGAGCCTGCTTTTCCCTCTGCCTATGTTTCTGCCTCTCTCTGTGTCTCTCATGAAAAAATAAATAAAATCTTTAAAAAATATATTAAAAAATTTCTTGTCTACCAGAGATACATCCTGAAGAGTTTATAGGTATAATGATATTGATGGTGGAAGCTTAATTTAAAATAATCCTGCAGGGGATCCCTGGGTGGCTCAGCGGTTTGGTGCCTGCCTTCGGCCCAGTGCGTGATCCTGAAGTCCCAGGATTGAGTCCCACGCTGGGCTCCCTGAGTGGAGCCTGCTTCTCCCTCTGCCTCTCTCTCTCTCTCTCTCTCTCTCTCTCTCTTTTTAAAAGATTTTATTTATTCATTCATGAGAGACACAGAGTGAGAGCGAGAGTGAGAGAGGCAGAGACGCAGGCAGAGGGAGAAGCAAGCTTCATACAGGGAGCCTGACGTGGGACTCGATCTGGGGTCTCGAAGGCAGCATTAAACTGCTGAGCCACCAGGGCTGCCCCCCCCCCCCGTGTGTGTGTGTGTGTGTGTGTGTGTGTGTGTGTGTCTCATGAATAAATAAATAAATCTTTAAAAAAATCCTGCAGGGGTGCCTCTTTGGCTCAGGTCATGATCTTGGGGGCCTGGGGTCGAGCCCTGTGTTGGGCTTCCTGCTCAGCAGGGAGCTCGTTTCTCCCTCTGCTCCCTTGCTGGCCCTGTGCTCTTTCTCTGTAAATAATAAAATAAAATAAAGTAAAAAAAGGTAAAAAAAAATATTCCTGCAGGGGAGGAGTATGGTGCCTGATGTGTAAGAAAAGAGGGTCATTTGACAAAATCAGATGAGCACAATGCTCCCATGTGAAAGCTGGGTGACAGTTGCATGAGTGCTCCTAGGATATTTCTCTACTTGGGGCACCTGGAGGGCTCAGTCAGTTAAGCCTCTGACTCTGACCTGACTCAGGTCACCATATAGATATCATGGGATCGAGCCTTCTGTCGGGTCTGTACTCAGCAAGGAGTCTGCTTGAGATTCCCTCTCCCTCTCCTTCTGCACCTCCGCCCCCTCATGTTCTCTCCCCCCCTCCTAAAATAAATAAAGAAATCTTTAAAACAAAGACTATTTTGGGCAGCCTGGGTGGTTCAGCGTTTTAGCACACCTTCAGCCCAGGGTGTGGTCCTGGAGACCTGGTATCGAGTCCCACGTCAGGCTCCCTGCATGGAATCTGCTTCTCCCTCTGCCTGTGTCTTTGCCTCTCTCTCTGTGTGTGTCTCTCATGAATAAATAAATAAAATCTTTAAAAAATATTTCTCTACTTATCAAAATAAATTCCATATAGGTTTCTTCTTGGGGCAGACCCTGTGACCCTGTCTCCCTCTGGAGACAATGACAAAGATGTGTTCCTGTCCTCAAGAAGTTCCAGGTGATGGGACGCCTGGGTGGCTCAGTGGTTGTGCATCTGCCTTTGGCCCAGGGGTGATCCTGGAGACCCAGGATCGAGTCCCACATCGGGCTCCTTGCATGGGGCCTGTTTCTCCCTCTGCCTGTATTTCTGCCTCTCTCTCTCTCTCTCTCTCTGTGTCTCTCATGAATAAATAAATAAAATCTTAAAAAAAAAAAAGAAGTTCCAGGTGATGGAGAAGACAGGTGAGAATTCAGGCCCTGTCCGTGTTCAGTGATCAGGGCAGGCCTGGGGGGAACTTGGTAGCCACAGGGAGACAGAAAGCTACCTGACCCAATGAGGGGAGTCCTCCTACATAGAGTACAGCTCAGGTCTGGCTCTGTAACAAGAAATGACAAATAGGGCAGCCCTGGTGCTCAGCGGTTTAGTGCCGCCTTTGGCCCAGGGCCTGATCCTGGAGACCTGGGATCGAGTCCCACGTTGGGCTTCTGCATGGAGCCTGCTTCTCTCTCTGCCTGTGTCTCTGCCTCTCTGTGTGTGTGTGTGTGTGTGTCTCTAATGGATAAATAAATAAAATGTTTGAAAAAAAAAAGAAATAACAAAATACAACATCTCCAAGCAGACATAGTGTGAAGATATGGCTGAAAACTGGCCTACTTTGTTATGGATGGAGTGCTGCTCTCATCTGTATACGGAAAAACACCTGGCATAAACTTGTAAGATACATATCATCACTGTTCTAGGGAGGAGAAAAATGACGTTCAAACAGGTTAGGTAACCCAAGTTACACAATTAAGAAGAATTTAAGTCAGAGTTTGAACCCAGGACTGGCTGCCTGCAAAAGTGTGTTCTTCCCTTAGCACTAGAGGTTTCTTTCTTTCCAGGGACCTGGGGCAAATAGGATGCTCTGGCTTATTGCTGGGCCTCGTGCTTCCCACCAAAAGCTAGGTTGGGCATAGGAGAGCCCGGGGGCTCTCATCCTAGCCAGGCTGGTCCAGACTGTCCCACACTTGCCCTGAGTCTCACAACAAAGGTCCCTTCTAGGCGGTTCCAGGCTGGGAATGAGGAAGCAAGAGTGCTTGAGTTCTGGCAGACACCAGCTCCCCCATATCAATCCTTTCTCCTTCTAACCCTCACCCCCTAAAACCTTGAGTTTGCAGTGAAAGTGGATTAATCACTCCTTGGATATAAGAGGATGTGAATATTTATAAAGACTTCCCCACTTTGCCACTTTGACCCTCAATTTAGCTCTGTAAGTCGGTTAGGTAGGGTGCATGTTGGTACTTTGACTCATTAAAGTACACCTAGGTCACCTAAAGTATTCTGCTGTAATCATTTTGCAGCTTTGAGCCCACTCAATGGGGTCACATGGCTTGCTGAAGTTCTCCCAGTCGGGTAGTCTGGGGCCAAACTTGAGCCCAGGCAGCCCTGAAGCCAGGGGAGTTCCACCTCAGCTGGACAGGGAAGTTGCAGGACCCAGCCTGGAATCAATTTCCCTTCCCAGCCAGTTTCAGTGCTCTTCTCCCTGAGAGTGAGCTAGCTGGCAGCTGCACCTGATTCTCATCAGACCACACAGGACAAGCCAGGTAATATTCAATTAGCTAGAAGCTCTTCTCCTAGAATTCTCACTCACCTTAGACTCACCTTAATATATGTATTTTCCTGAAGTGCCTTCCCCCAGCCTCCACACACCATGTTAGCATCTTCCCCCTTCCTAAAAGTGTCATTTGCTTTTTGAACTGCTTTGGGCTTTCTGCCGCTCCACTGAGCATCTCTCATCGTCATCCTTACCCTTTGATAATCCCTCCCCCCTGCCCAGCCCCCAGCAAAATCACTGGTGGGGGAGTGGGAGGACCATGACCCATGGGGGGCCTTGATGGAGAGAGGACCCTAGGAAGGAAGAAGTGGGCCTGGGGGAAGAACCCACAGGCTCCTTAGAGGTGAGATGTGCAGATTCACAGGCAGATGAAGTAGATTCTGGGTGTGGCTGGGTGTGATCTGGGCTTTAATTTACTGTGCGTAATGAAATTTTCCAGACCTCCCCCTGGTTCTCCAGGTGAGCACATGATTCTCAGGTGTTTTTTTTTTTTTTTTTTTTAATTGTGGTAAAATATGGATAACATAAAACTTACCATTTTAGCCACTTTTTTTTTTTCTGATCAATATGTCTATCTTTATGCCAGTACCACATTGTTTTGATTACCCTAGCCCTGTAGTAAAATTTGAAATGGGGAAGTGCGAGTCTTGACGTTCTTTTTTACTTATGGGACGCCTGGGTGGCTCAGCGGTTAAGCCTCTGCCTTCTGCCCAGGGTGTGATCCTGGAGTCCTCAGATAGAGTCCCACACTGGGCTCCCTGCATGGAGCCTGCTTCTCCCTCTACCTGTGTCTCTGCCTCTCTGTGTGTCTCTCATGAATAAATAAAATCTTTAGGGAGAAGCCAGCTCCAGTGTGAAAGTGGATATCCTTGCACAGTGATTTTTGTTTCTCAATGACAAAACCCTTTTAGGTCCTAGGCGGTTTGGAGTTTCAGGCTTCTTTTCAGATGGATGGAGTAACCTGGAATCGGGAGGGTTGGTGGAGAGCCAACAGCGTCTCGCCGTGGTGGGGCTGGTAGGCTGTGTGTAGGGGTGAGGCGTGAGGCTTCTGGTTTTTGCTCTAGGTCTTATTTCTCCCCTCCCTCCCTTCCTTCCTTCCTAGATTTTATTTGTTCATGAGAGACACACACAGAGAAAGGCATAGACACAGGCAGAGGGAGAAGCAGGCTCCATGCAGAGAGCCCGACGCGGGACTCGCTGAGCCACCCAGGCTGCCCATCTTATCTTACTTCTTGAACGCACTATCTGTACGTTGCCTCATGGTCTCATCTTTGTTGAACAGACAAGGAAAGACAGTTAACGAAGGATCAGAGTTCAGTGGTTTGCCTAAATTTGAGGACTTGGCCAAGTAGGACTTGATAAAGCTGGTCCTACTGGTAGGTATTTCACTAACAAGCCGCTGGGCTGCACCGGAAGCTAAAGATAATGAGACTGTGGTAAAGGTGACAGCTGGGCGATGGAGCATGCGTCCCACTTCCCGGCCTCCCAGTCCCGCTCGCACCGCCCGGGGCGTGGCCCTCCCATTGGCTGTCCGGTACAGGGCCCATGCTCACACGAGGAGAGGCAGCCAATCAGTGCGGATCGTCTCCGCCCAGCCGGCCCGCGCTAGATCGCGTCGTCTTGTCCCTCCCGCTGCATGCCGGGAATTGTAGTCGGATGAGAACTTTCTGCCTTGAGGGACGGGAGATCCGGAACTACCGGACCCAGAGGGCCGCGCGCCGAGGGGAGCTGCTTTCAGGAGTTCCCCGCCAACACCGGACCTAGAGCCGACTTCCAGGAGCAGGTGAGAGAGGTAGCAGGTGAGCTGGGCTGGGCCGGGGCCGCGGTGGGAGGCTCGGCCTCGCCGCGGTGGCAGTGCCGGGGCGGGGGGTGGGGGGTGGCGGTGTGTGGGCTCACAGGTGGGTCCGACCGACTGGCTCTCCGGCTGCGTGCACCTGCAGCGTCCCCGGCCGCCCGTGCCGTTCCGAGTCTGGCCGTGCGGCCCCCGCGCCGCCTGTGAGGCTCCGGACACTCAGTCCCCGCGCTCCGGACCTTGTGTCCCTGACCCCCGGGGTTCCGGTGCAGTTCTCCTCGTCTTGGAGGTATCTTCGAGCCTGCCAGCCCTTTCCCCGCCTATGAGGGAGACCTGGGTGCCAGATTGTCGCCGCACTCCCCACGTACCTTCCTGCCTCCCAGAGCCTCAGTTGGCCCCTCCGTAAGGTAGGGTGCTTTCAGGCTCCTTCCAGGCCCTAGTCCTCGGATGCTCTCGTCTGCAGTCTTACAGCTGCGCTCCAGGACTTGAGGGGAGAAGCCAAGACAGTAGCAATTCCAGAGGCTCCCTGCAGGACTTGAAGTTAGGTGGCATTGAGTTATTTTAAGTGCGCACTTGTGTTAAGCGCGACCAGTGGACTTTCAGTCAGCCAGCCATGCTTTTTGTAACTTGGGTTTCCTTCTTTTTGGAAATGTCTGCATGCTCAGCTCAGAAGAGAGCAGGGGGCATTCCAGGGCCCAGAGGCAAAAGGGTGGGTGGTGGGGGTGACCTGGGGAGCTACCACCGTGCATTTGCCTTTGGTGCTTGCCCCTGCAGGGAGTGCTCGGTGCCCCCTCCCTATGTCACCCCCGTGATGCCCCTGTCCCGCTGGCTGAGATCTGTGGGGGTCTTCTTGCTGCCAGCCTCTTGCTGGGCGCCCCGGGAAAGGTGGCTGGGTCTCCACCCGCGGCCCTCCCTGGTGCAGGGGTTCCCAGTCCTGGGGGCCTGGCACAGTGCCCGCTGCTGGTGCCAAACGTGGACAGAGGAGCCTCGGTGAGTGCAGTCGGGGTGAAGGGCTTTGGGGAGGGGAACAGCTGCTCGGGTTTCTGACTTGGGCTTCCTCTCCTCAGAGCACTTTACTCCTCCCTCAGAATGAATGGAGACCAGAAATTGGACGCTTATGCCCAAGCAAGGCAGGATTTCATCCAGCACTTCCCCCAGATTGTCAAGATACTGACTGAGGATGGCATGGGCCACCCGGAGACAGGAGACGCCATTGCCCGGCTCAAGGAGGTGAAGGATTAGTGACTTCAGAGAGTAGATCTTTGGTTCATTCTGTATGTGTGTAGGATTCAGCTGTGGCTTTTGGGAGACCTTTGACACAGCGGACGGGGGTGGGGCAGGCTTTTACCTGAGTGACTCTGGATCTCTGGAGCAGGCAAGGCCTGGGCAGGTATACTTATTCAGCCCATCAATCCTGCCTCATGGTTCAGGTGGGCCATCTGGACTGCTTTATATGAAGTGGAGGCCCTTGGGGATGAAGGCCTAGGTCTTTGATTTTGTTGAGAAAGGGAATTACGTGTCCAAAAGTCATAAGGTGCTACTTTGTCAGAGACCTTGGGAGGAAGGCAGCCTGGGGTGCTTTAGGAGGACCTAGGGATCATCAGGAAGCTCTGCTCCAGGGGTTTGCTGGGTGGTACAGTCACTTCAGCTTCTGGCTTTTGGTTTCGGCCCAGGTCATGACCTCATGGGTCAGGAGATCAAGCCCCATGATGGCCTCTGCGCTCTGCCCTCAGCTGGAGTCTGCTTAAGACTTTGTCTCCTTCTCCCTTTGCCCAAACAAACTCCCAAAACAAATAAATAAATCTTTAAAAAAATAAAAAAAGAACGAAAGAAAAGAAACCTTTGTTCCAGGGCAGGAAATCTGGCCAGGATATTTGAATTGCCTGATTTTTTTCTTTCTTGGGGGATATCTAGTAATTCTTTTATAAATACTGTCTTGTTTGTCTGAGGAGAACCAAGGAAAGGGTTTGCCTACACTGGGGTAGCAGTTGAAGGTTTACCCAGTACATTAGAGCTGGTGGACAGCAGGGCAGCAGAAGGCAAAAGAAGTGCTGCCAGCAGGAGGAGATGGCACTGGAGGAGCCCTCTTCTGGCCAATTTCAAGGCCTTGTCTGTCTTTATTTATTTATTTTTTAAAAAGATTCATTCATTCATTCATTCATTCATTCATTCATTCATGAGAGACACAGAGAGAGAGAGAGGGGCAGAGACACAGGCAGAGGGAGAAGCAGGCAGCCCAATGTGGGACTCATCCCAGCACTCCAGGACCATGCCCTGGGCCGAAGGGAGGCGCTCAACCTTTGAGCCACCCAGGTATCCCAAGGGCCTTGTCTTTAATACTGTGAGAGAGGCTTTTCATTTGCAGATAGTTTGAACTGTGTTTAGGAGGAGGTGGCTGGGAAGTCTAGGAGAGGGGGATGGGGCTGAAACCTGGGAAGGAGAGACCTGGACGTACCAGCCATTCCCATGGCATGTACAGAGTTTTCCCTGGGTTCAAGCCCTGTTGTGGGCCTGGGAACAAATTTTAATGTGCAGAAGCCTTTAAATTTACCTAGGAATGGGGGTACCTGGCTGGCTCAGTCAGCAGAGCGTGTGTCTCTTGATCTCAGGGTCATGAGTTCAAGCCCACACTGGGTGTGGAACCTGCTTAAAGGAAAAGAAAAAAAATGTACTGGGGAAGACAACGAGGAGAGAGCCTGGAGATAGGGGCACTCTTCCAACAGCACTCCAGGACTTGGGGGAAGAAGCCAAGCAATTCCAGAGAGGCTCCTGCAGGAAGAGTGGGATTTGAGGAAGTTAGCATAATGTCAAGGTTAGAGGTGGGAGAGGGCAGATACCCTGCAGACCCTGATGCCCTGTCCCTCTTCCTTTGCCCTCAGGTCTTGGAGTACAATGCTGTTGGAGGCAAGTACCAGCGGGGTTTGACAGTGCTGATAGCATTTCAGGAGCTGGTGGAGCCCAGGAAGCAGGATGCTGCTAGTCTGCGGCGGGCCCTGACCGTGGGCTGGTGTGTGGAGCTGGTAAGGGAGATGGGGGAAAGGCAGGAGAAGCAGAGGTTTTTACCAGGGTCATGGGTCCTATGGGGAGGCGAGAGAGGAGCTTGAAACTGACTTCTCCATGTCTTTCTGCCAAGATTAGATAATGATTTACTCTAAGGGTTAACAAATGTGGGGAACTTCTTTGACAAGAGGTATGTACTTAATCTATAAACTAAGCTAGGTGTGGGCCAGGACCTTGGAGCTGGGTATGAAGGTGTCAGCTCTTTCCTCCGAGCAGATGGGAACCGTCAGAGTGACCTAGCTCTTCCAGAGAATTATTCTAAAGCAGAGATTGAAAACTTGCAGCCCACCGATAGTTTTTGAAAATTAAGTACCCTAAATTTAAGAAAGGAGAGATGTTATATAAAAACCCAGATTTCTAGGGGCATCTGGGTGGCTCAGTCAATGAAGTGTCTGCCTTTGGCTCAGGTCGAGTCCTGTGTCGGGCTCCCTGCTCAATGGGCAGTCTGCTTCTCCCTCTCTCTCTGTCGCTTCCCCTGCTTGTGTTCTCTTTCTCTTTCTCTGTCTCTCAAATAAATAAGTAAAATCTTAAAAAAAATAAAAATAAAAAAAAAAAAACGAAAAACCCCTCAGATTTCTAACATCACATGGAAAATTGCTAGATCTGCGTCTGGGATCCCACATAACAAGGGGCTGATGTTGAATCATAGCCACTTCACAGAGTCAGGGCACATGCGCTCTTGTGCGGTTCTGTCTCTCTGCTTTGTGCCAATCCCTGTGTGTCCTTGTCTTCTATACCCAGCTCATTTGCCCCTTAAAGGGTTATGGTTTCCTGGCCTAGCCCAGAAGCTTCCTTAGTGACAAGGAGACTGGATTCTAGAAGGGGAGGGTGGCAGAGCTCATAAGGGAAGACGCTCAGGACCTGGCCTGTGGAAAGGAACAACTGCCTCCAGGGAGAATGTTACGTGCTCAGGGGTCAGCCATGCTGCATTCTGCATAGGGCAGTGTGGGTGGAGCTGTCTGGCCTGTGGGTGTTGGGAATTCCAGTCTGGAGCTCATAAGTGAAAATGGGGGTGGAGAAGAGGTATTTGTCTCCAAGGAAGTAAAGGGACAGGCCCCTGGGTTACAGAGGAGCCAGGCAAGGCCAGAAGGCTGGAGCATCAGGGCAAAGCAGAGGAGCAGAGCTATGGGACCAGGGCAGGTCACCTGGTAGGATGAATGGCCCTGAGGTAACAGCTGCACCCTAGGTTCACCTGGGAGAGTCCCAGGTTTTTTTTTAAACATGGCTGTAATGCTGTCATTTCCCCTAAGATGCCTTTTGAGCTGTCCACCATTGTTTGTACTTGGGTGATATTTGTTACAATTTCTGGTTTTATCTTTCTCCTGCGTCAGGTCCTTCAACCTCTTGTCTATTTCAGCATTTACTGCTTAAGAATAAGGACATTTGCCTGTATAACTACAATGCCATTGTCACATCTGTCTTAGTTCATTTGGACTGGGCTTCTACAACAAAATACCTCACAGTAGGTAGTTATAAAGAACAGAAATTTATTTCATAGAGTTCTGGAAGCTGGAAGTTGAAAATCGAGGCACCAGCATAGGGAGGGGGGGTTCTTTGGGCTCAGCGGCACCCTGCCACAGTGCCTTGTGGTATAAGGAGCCAGGCAGCTCTAGAGCCTCCCGTCAGGAGGGCTCCATCTCTGAGCGCTTCCAGAGGCCCCCCTCACCCCCTAATACCATCATCTTTGACCATCAGGATTTCAACATACGCATTTGCGGGGAACACATTCAGACCATGGCAACATCCCAAGATACTTAACCCTGATAAAGGAATATTATCTAATGTATATTCCATATTTAAATATTCTTTATTCTCCCCAGAGTGTCCATTCTAAGTTGGTTTTGTTTAAACATTTAGGGTCCAGGGATCCCTGGGTGGCGCAGTGGTTTAGCGCCTGCCTTTGGCCCAGGGCGCGATCCTGGAGACCCGGGATCAAATCCCACGTCGGGCTCCCGGTGCATGGAGCCTGCTTCTCCCTCTGCCTATGTCTCTGCCTCTCTCTCTCTCTGTGTGACTATCATTAAATAAATAAATAAATGAATGAATGAATGAATGAATGAACATTTAGGGTCCAGTCAAGAGTAATGAACCGTATTTGGTAGGTGTTCAGTCTTTAATCTTTAGAATAGCCCTTCCACCGTAACCAATAATTGGGATAGATTTCTCACTTACTTGATCTGGGGTGGGACTCTGGCACTGATATTATTGTTATTTTTTTTTTAAGTTCCCCTAATAAATATAAGGTACTTTTGGGTTAAGAACCATTGCTGTGGGGCAGACGAGATTGAGGGGAGCCACGGAATGAACGCCCTTTGGAGACTGTCTTGTTGAGTGGTGCTGGTTGAAACCAGGTGGGAGAGGCACTGGACCAGTGGCATTCGTGGAACCAGGTCACTCCCAGTAAACACTCTATAAATAAAACACATGCCTCCAGTGTGGAAAGCCCAGACCCTGCCCCAGGGTGTGGTCAGAGGTGAAGCTGCAGATGGGTGCCTCCTTCCCCAAGGATTCACTTGGAACAAGAGCAAGGGCTACCATCGTCCTTTCTA
Organism: Vulpes vulpes; assembly: GCF_048418805.1. Taxonomy (NCBI): domain Eukaryota; kingdom Metazoa; phylum Chordata; class Mammalia; order Carnivora; family Canidae; genus Vulpes; species Vulpes vulpes. The sequence continues at coordinate 118,151,204 of NC_132792.1, forward strand.
CGCTCTGCATGCCAGAGCCAATGGGCAGTGTTATGTGTTTTAAGCAAGGGCAGACCTATTCGCGCACACCCAGAGATCAGAATACAGTGAAGATTTAAAACCATGTCCTGAAAAGCTGTTTTTAAAGGCTCCGAATGTGTAGCCTGAATGCAAGACGAATCATGGGGTACATGACAGTGTTTCATGATTTATGAGACAAGTGTTTATGACACATGCGCTCTGGGACTAGCACTGTGCAAGGCTCTGGGAGTGCCAGTTGGGCAAACACACTGTCCTGGCCTCCAAGGATGGGACAGCCTGGTGGGAGCCAGCACATTCCTGGGACTTTTAGGTAGGCTAGCACTTAGAAGAGAAGCCCTTTGCTGATGTTGGCATGGTTAAATGTTTAAGACCTAAGGGTGACAGCTACTGAGTCAGACTGCAGTTCTGTCCTATTAGACCTGCACTGCTAAATGAGCCCCCCAAGGTGGGGCTTTGTCCTGGGCACTGGTGCATGTAAGCAGAGGGCCTGGAGGCGACATGGGAAGTTAACACTGCATGAAGAAATCTTAACCTTTAGCATTCACTATAGTTTTTGGCAAAAGAAGAGTATGGGATGTGATGCTTCATCACCTCCCTGATACCAGGATCATTAGGGCTGCTTGTGTGGACATGTCTGAGACCTGCTGGAGTCTCTTACTCTGGAAACAAAAGTTTTGATCTCATGTTATATTGGGAAGTCTGAACCAATGAGGTCACATAATTTCCCATAGTGTTTGGCACAGGATAGAAACCCCGGGTCTCCCCATCAACTTCCTTCCTAGCTCAGTGGTTATCAATAGCTGCAGCTCTGTTGCTGGTGGAGGGAGCATTAATAAGGATTCATGAGGGGCTTATTACACTCTTCCTTCTCCTAGCTCCAGGCTTTCTTCCTGGTGTCAGATGACATCATGGACTCGTCCCTCACCCGACGGGGTCAGATCTGTTGGTATCAGAAGGTATAGTGTGCGAGAGAGGGTAGTGGTGGGCATGGGAACAGGCCACAGGGCAGTGGTGGCAGAGGGCATCCCGAGGGTTCAGAATGGCCAGAATGACTGCTTGTGTTCTCTGTGTTGTGTCCCTGACAGCCAGGCATAGGCTTGGATGCCATCAATGACGCTTTGCTTCTGGAAGCATGTATCTACCGCCTGCTGAAGGTCTACTGCCGGGAGCAGCCCTATTACCTGAACCTGATTGAGCTTTTCCTCCAGGTGTGTTGCAGGCCAGCCCAGGGCCAGAGCCTGTCCATGCCCGGTTTGGCCTCTGGGTTCAGGGCATGGGAGTCAGCTATAGTGGCCTGGAAAGGAACAAAGGTGTTGGGTGTCAGGCAGATTGGTGGCAGAAAGGACTTTTACTCCTCTTTGTGAGTGGAAGAAGGGGTGAGGAAGCCCTGTGTGCCTACAGGCCTTGGGATTTGGGGTCCTCTGCCTCTCTCTCTGCTCATAGTGTGGGTTTCCCAGCCCTGGATGAAGCCCAGCTGACAGGCCTCCCTCCTCCTCCTCAGAGTTCCTACCAGACTGAGATTGGACAGACCCTGGACCTCATCACTGCCCCCCAGGGCAGCGTGGATCTCAGCAGGTTCACTGAGAAGAGGTGAGGGACAGGGGGATGGTGCCCACACGGTGAGGGGGGCCTGGTGCTGGGCCCTGCCTTCCTGAGGACTCTGCCTTCCCTCTCCTCAGGTACAAGTCTATTGTCAAGTATAAGACCGCCTTCTACTCATTCTACCTTCCCGTGGCCGCTGCCATGTATATGGTGAGTGTGCCCACTGCCCCTTGCTGCCCACGGACCGGGCTTTTGGACCATGGGCACCCAGCAGGCAGCTTTGGACAGGGAGCCCCCACTGAATGGCTGCGTGACCCTGAGCCAGTTGTCTCAGTGTCTCCTCACCAGTCCAATGACCGAGTTCCCACCTCAGGACTTCTGCAAAGATGAAGGGAGGCAGGGGATAGGAAGGAAAGTGGTTGGTACGATTCGGAAGAGCACCGACTGCTGCATCCATGTCTGGATAGGGTTGGGGGGGTTCACACTGAGAGGTAGACCAGGTCCAGACAGGCAGTTGGATTCCCTGGCCGCCTCAACCTCACTGCTCCACGTTCTGCTTTCATCCGGAAAGACACCGAGGAGGATGAGGGGCCATGGATTGGGGCCTGGCCGTCCGCAGGCCCCCCAGGGCTCATCTGTGTCTGTTGGCATGCACCAAGGGCTAGAGGTTGGGCCACTGAGACATCCTGGGACCAGGAAGCCAGGGATGTCTGAAAGAAGAGGGCAGAGGATCTGGGGGGCTGCTTTGGGGCCCCCTAGGAGATGCAGCAAGGAAAGTGGAGGCACCCCTGGCGTTTGATCTAGTGATCCTTTCTTCACTGTAGGCAGGCATCGATGGGGAGAAAGAGCATGCCAATGCTAAGAAGATCCTGCTGGAGATGGGGGAGTTCTTTCAGATTCAGGTAGGAGGGCACTGGTAGGGAGCAGGCCACTGCCAGCCTAGTGCCCTGTGTGGAGTGTCTTCATTGGTCCTCCTCTGCCCTCTGCCCAGGATGATTTCCTGGATCTCTTTGGGGACCCCAGTGTGACGGGCAAGATTGGCACAGACATTCAGGACAACAAGTGCAGCTGGCTGGTGGTTCAGTGTCTGCAGCAGGCATCTCCAGAGCAGCGCAAAGTCCTTCAGGTGCTTGGGAGGCCATGGATCCTGGAGCTCCCAGGAAAGGGGGCATATAAGGATTCTCAAAGGGGCTTGGCAGCATCAGCAGACTTTTTTTGTCATAACTTGGTGGGCGTGTGCACAGGCTTCAGGTATCTCTAGCGGGTAGAGGCCAGGAAAGCCGCCAGACATCCTCCAATGCACAGCTGAGCTTCCCCACAATTAGCCAGCCCCGGCCTCGGCCTCCGAGGCCTCGGCAGTGCTGATGTAGAGGAAACTGGCCTGAACTAGTGCAGCAGGAGAGGGAGGTTCAAAGACCCGGGAAATCGGAGGCTGGAATAGATGGAGGAGGGGCGTGCCAGATGCCCTGATAGCTGGAGAAGGCTAAGCCAGTTCCCCTGCCTCCAACCCCTTCCAGGAGAATTATGGGCAGAAGGAGGCGGAGAAGGTGGCCCGAGTGAAGGCGCTGTACGAGGAGCTGAACCTGCCGGCTGTTTTCATGCAGTATGAGGAAGACAGCTACAGCCGCCTCATGAGCCTCATTGAGCAGTGCGCCTCACCCCTGCCCCCAGCCATCTTTCTGGGGCTGGCGCACAAAATCTACAAGAGGAAAAAGTGACCTAGAGACTGCGAGGGTGGGGCGGGGCGGCTCTCAATAAATTATCCAATCTTCTCGTGCGTCTTTGCCTGCTTGTAATGGTCTGGGGCACAGCTGTGTCCCCAGTAGGCAGGGTTTGGGGAGACTGGTGCCGGCCTGCGCCGCAGCTCTGTCGGGAGAAGTCAGGGTTAGGGGTGGCCGCGCGGAAGCCGGGACCAGGGTCTTGCCTTCAGGACCCCTGGGACCTAGAGCTTAAGACTAAAGCTGCGCGGAGCCTGGATGGGTGACACAGGCGAGACGTCAAGCGTTGGGGGCGGGGTCTGAGCCACGCCCCGCCCCTGCGTGAAGGGGCGCGGCTGCGCAGCGCCGGCGGGTCGTCCTGGCGCCCCCCATCCAGTCCGTGCGGTCCGACTGGGACCTTGGGAGTGGTGGAGGAGCCGGGCTGCAGCGGTCGCTGGAGGACCCGGGTAAGGTGAGGGGGGACGCATCCGGGCACGCTGGGTGGGGCAGGAGGGGGGGGCGCAGGAAAATTGCATAGAGGAGGAGTGGGGTGGCGCCTGGGGGACAGAGCCCAGCGCGGAGAGAATGGGTGAGCGCGGCGTCGGAGCAGAGATCTGCTGGCCCACCTGCTCCGCGGACCTGCGCGCCGCCAGCTGCCGGGTGCTCGCCCCCACGCTCGCCCGCTACTCTCCTGCGTTAGCAAGCTGGCCGCGCCTCCCCCACGCGATTTCGGAGCATCTGGGCGGGGCCTCCAGCAGCCCCTTCCCCTGGGAGCGAAGGGCAGGCTGGGGAAGCGGGGGTGCGGTGCAGGGCCAGACTGCAGCAGAGACGATCCGAGGCTCTATCCTGGGCTCCATCCTTTTTCAAGCCCCCGCATCTCCACAGAGATCCAGAGCGCAGCCGCATTTCCTGACCCTCCCCGCCCCAGTCCCGGGGGGCTCCTTTCGGCTCCACCTGCAAATACTGCAGTGGAAACTACCGGTCAGTCGACGGACATTGGCGTCTTATTTAAATACTGTCCAAAGCAGCCGGTGCCTTTCATGACCGCTGCAGCTGCCCGTCACCGCCGCGCCCCGCGTCCTCTCTGGCTGGGTATCACTCTCCCTGTCTTCCAGGTCTGCCTCTGCGGTTGCCAGGTAGGCGGTGTGAGAGGCCCGAGCCTCCCGACTCTCCAGAGGCCACCTCATCGCTGCCGGCACAATGCTGTCCCCTCAGAGGGCTTTGCTCTGCAACCTCAACCACATCCACCTCCAGCATGTGTCCCTGGGCCTGCACTTGTCCCGCCGTCCTGAGCTACGGGAGGGGTCCTTGAGCACATCCCCTCCCCCTGGAGACACAGGGGGCAAGGAGAGCCGCGGCCCCTGCAGCGGGGCCCTGGTGGACGCCAATTCCAACAGCCCAGCTGTGCCCTGCCGATGCTGCCAGGAGCACGGTCCCAGCTTGGAGAATCGACAGGACCCAGCGCAGGAGGAGGAGGGGGCTGCCTCTCCCTCGGACCCAGGCTGCTCCTCCTCACTCAGCTCCTGCTCAGATCTTAGTCCAGATGAGTCCCCCATCTCGGTGTACTCGCAGGGCCTCCCAGGTGAGGATGTCCACCCTCAGCCCAGCATCATCCCCCTGGAGCAGGGCTCCCCGCTGGCCTCCGCAGGCCCTGGCGCCTGCTCTCCGGACAGCTTCTGTTGCTCGCCCGATTCCTGCTCCGGAGCGTCCTCCCCACGGAGCCCCGGTCTGGACTCCAACCGCAACACTCTGACCACCTGCCAGGAGCCCCCTTCCCCGGGGCTAGAGGAAGAGGACGAGGGAGGGGAGCAGGATCTCCTTGCCTCCGAGCTCCCGGAGCCCGACGCTGGGAAAACCGAACCCAGCTGGAAAATCAACCCCATTTGGAAAATTGACACGGAGCTCCCCGATGCCGGCTGGAAAGCCACGGGGATCATTGACTCTGGCTGCACCATCCACCGGAACAGCAGCTCTAGCTGGACAACGGAACCTGCAAAACTCGACTCCGGCTGCAAAAGCAACCCAGTTATCACCGAAGCCAGCCCCAAAACAGATGCGGGGTGGAGTGACGTCAGCGGGGAGCCGGCGTCGCACCGGACAATCACGTCCTTCCATGAGCTGGCCCAGAAGCGCAAGCGGGGCCCGGGGCTGCCCCCGGTGCCGCATGTCAAGAAGGACCGCAGCGACTGGCTCATCGTATTCTCGCCCGACAGCGAGCTGCCCCCCAGCGGCTCCCTGGGAGGCTCCCCGGCGCCGCCCCGGGAGGTCACCACCTTCAAGGAGCTCCGCTCCCGGAGCCGGGCCACGCCCCCGCCGGTGCCGCCCCGGGATCCCCCGGTCGGCTGGGCCTTGGTGCCGCCCCGGCCCCCGCCCCCGCCCGTCCCACCGCGGAGGAGGAAGAACCGGCCCGGGCTGCAGCCCATCACCGAGCGGCCGCCCGAGGAGGGCAGGGCGGGCAGCCCCGTGGCTGGCCAGGAGGCCCCCGCCGCCCGGGAGCCCGAGGAACCGGGCGCGCAGGCCAGCCGCGCGGGTAAGCCGCCGCAGGGAGCCGCGGGGTCGGAGGGCGGGTAGGTGAGGGGCTGCGGCCTCGCTCCCTACCCCCCCGCCTCCGGCCCGCCCCGCGCCCCCCGTCTGGGCCACCCGCCCCCTTCCCGCCCCCCTCGCCCCGCCTCCCGCCCCGCCAACGGCGAGCGCTCCGGGAGGGGGACCTGGGGGGCCGCCGGGCTATGGCACTAACTCTCTGCTCCCTCTTTCTCCGCCCGTCCCGCCTGGCTGCCGCCTCGCTCCCCCCCCCCCCCCCCGCTGCAGCCGCCCCCCCCCCGCCGCGCCCGCCCTCCGCCCCCCGGTCCGCGGCCGCCCCGCGCCCCCTGCTGGAGGGCGCGGGCACGGCGGGGACTCCACTCCCCGCGCGTCCCGCCGGCCCTCCCCGCGCGGGGCTGCGGCTACTGGGCGCGCCGAGGCCTCCGCAGGAGCGGCTGCTGCCGGTCCGCCAGTCCCCGGTGGGCGCGCACTCGCCCCCGGCTCGGGGGGCCCTGCCCTGCCTGGCCAGCCCCGAGCTGGCCCTGCTGCTCTCCCCGCTCTTTCCCAGAAGCAGCACCTTCCCCGCCGCGGCCCCCCCGCCCCGCCAGGTGCCCGCCCCCCCGCTGCCACCACCGCCGCGCCCGCAGAAGGGCTCCCGCCGGACCAGGAGCCCGCCGCCTCCGCCCAGGCTACGTAAGACGGACCCGGGCTCGCCCGCGGGGTCCCCCGCCCCCCAAGCCCGTCCTCCGCCCCCAGGGTCCTCGGGTGAGGCGGCGCTGCCTCGCCCGCCCGCGGGGGGCACCTGGCCCCGCCCCTCGAGGCCCGGGCGAGGGGGGCGCGGGCCGGGGCCTGTGCGGTGCTGGGGTGTGGGGGGCACAGTCCCCCCTGCCTCGCTCGTGGGGTGAGGGGAAAGCAGGCGCCGGACCCCAGTGGGCCCACGCCCGCGCCTCCCAGCCTAACCCCCTCCCCTCCCCAGGTCGCCTTTCTCCGTGTCTCCTCCCACTCCCGTAGGTCGGTCTGTTTGTCTGTCCATTGGTCCTGGCCCCCCACGTGCTCCCCGGGCTGCCCTCCCCCCACCCCGGCCCATTGGGCGGGGCGCGCGGGGATGTCCGGGCGGAGGTTGGCGCGGGCCCCGGAGGGGGAGGGGCGGCGAGCTCGGGGCGCCCCACCCGGCCTAGGGCCCTGTCCCTGTCCCTGCTAGTTTCCGGCCCCGGGTGCTGCGGGCGACCTGGGCGCCAGCCCGGTGCCCTCGGGTCACCGTGGTAAGTGCCGCCTCCTTCCTTCGCGGTAGCCCAGAGTTCCTGGTCGTTTGCCGGTGTCCCCGGGGCCCAGCGACGGTGGATGGCAGAGGCCCAGAGCGGGACCGGCCAGCTGCAGGAGCAGAAGAAAGGTAGGACGCCCAGACCTCTGACCCCAGCCCTTGGGTTGGCTGCTGCTCTGTTAGGCCTCGGCGCCCTGTCGGCCTGTAGGAGCCTGGGTGTCCAGCCCTGGGGTGTTTGCCACACAGATGTGCGCTCCCCACCCACCCTTTGCAGGGCTCCTGATAGCTGTGAGCGCCTCCGTGGACAAGATCATCTCGCACTTTGGGGCGGCCCGGAACTTGGTTCAGAAGGTGAGCGAGGCGGTGGGGAGGCTGTGGGGGCCCCTGAACAGTAGGTGGGGTGGCCTCCGCAGGCACCTGGGACAAGCGGGTTGTGCCACCCCCAGGCCCAGTTGGGGGACAGCCGTCTGAGCCCAGATGTGGGGCATCTGGTGCTGACTACCCTCTGTCCGGCCCTGCACGCCCTCGTGGCGGATGGCCTGAAGCCGTTCCGGAAGGACCTCATCACGGGGCAGCGCAGGAGTAGCCCCTGGAGCGTGGTGGAGGCTTCTGTGAAGCCAGGTGAGGTCCCCTGAGGGGGGTGCTGGGGTGGGCAGGCCGGGCGAGGTAGGGGTAGGGGCTGGAGCTGGTGGGGTGGGGTGGGGCACAGGTAGGCAGGGGCAGGGCAAGGTAGGGCAGGGGCAGGGGCGGGTGGGGTCCTGGCTGATAGTGCGGTGTCCACAGGTGCCAGCAGCCGGGCGCTGGGGACTCTGTACGGCCAGGTCAGCCGTCTAGCTCCGTTGAGCAGCAGCCGCAGCCGCTTTCACGCCTTCATCTTGGGCCTCCTTAAGTGAGTGGCTGTGTTTCTGGTGTCCCTCCCATGGCTTGGGGGCCATCGGGGGTCACGGGTGGAGGGACGCAGCGTCCCCGAGGTGGCCTCCCCTCTCCGAAGCCCTATGCCAGCCTGAGCTCCTGTCCGTTCCCCTCCAGCACCAAGCAGCTGGAGCTGTGGTTCTCGAGCCTCCAGGAAGATGCAGGTCAGTCGCCAATGGGTAGGGCAGTTTGCCCACTAGGGGCAAAGAGGGGGGGACTGTCTCTTCTGTGGGTCCCCCTGGTGCCAGAGGGACCTTGATCCTCATTTCCAGTTTGGTGACTTAGACTTCTAGTGTGTCCTGTTCCCCCCCTAGCAGGAAAGAGCCAGATATTCCCCGAAACCTCCAGAGTCTTGCATGTTGGGCCTCTTCCTCCTTCCCAGGCCTGGGCAGTGTTTTTTCCAGCTCCTTACCCCAGGGCCCTCCTTTTGCTGTGGTTACCTCCCCTCCCCCCAGGAAGTCTCCCTCATCCTTGGGGACCTTGTTGGGAGGGTCCCAGGGAGCCCACTTCCCACATTGTGTCGTTGAGGGGCCAGGCCTCCTTCCTGCCATTCCGGGGTCACCACTAGGCCCATGGGCCTGGGGCTGAGCTGGGGGCTGACATCAGCCTGCTGTCCCCAGGCCTGCTGTCCCTCCTGTACCTGCCCACTGGCTTCTTCTCCTTGGCCCGGGCTGGCTGCCCTGCCCTGGCCACGGAGCTGCTGCTCCTGCTCCAGCCACTGTCTGTGCTCACCTTCCACCTGGACCTGCTGTTCGAGCACCACCACCACCTGCCCCTGGGCCCCCCACCCACCACTGCCACCCCAGGCTCACCTCCTGCCCTGCAGCAGACAGTGCACGCAGTGCTGCACTGGGGGGGGCGGCTGGCCCAGAGCCTTCGGGGGGCCCCTGGGGATACGCCTTCTGGCCCTTCGGCCCTTGAGAGCGCCCCAGCGCCGGGCAGCTGGTGGGAGCAGCTGACCCAGGCCTCCCGGGTCTATGCCTCTGGGGGCACCAAGGGCTTCCCCCTTTCCCGGTGGAGGGCCTGGCGTCCAGGGATGGCGGCTGGAGGCCCCCACGACAGGCCCCTGCCCGCGGAGGAGGCCACGGCCGGCCGAGGTCCGTGGCTGGGGAGGCTGTTTGGAGTGCCTGGGGGCCTGGCGGAAGGGGACGGAGGAACGCTGAAGTCCAGGTACTGCCACCACCGGTCTCCTGCTGGGCCTCTGATCCTTTCTCAGAACCCTGTTTGCCCCAGGGGGAACCTCGGGGGATCCTTGAGGCCTCTTCGTTGTGTGAGAACCCGCAGGGCAATCTCTGTGTTGCCTCTTGGCCTCAAAGCTGGAGATACTTACTGCCTGCCCTTTACCGAATCTCAGGGGGCTGCTTCCGGCTCCAGGGTTGTCCTTCCATAGCTCCTTTTGGTGTTTGGTATTGCAGACCTTGGACCCAGGTGTCTCATCACCCTGAGGGCCCCTCAGTCTGCAGCTGTCACAACTCCCTCAGCAGTGACGCACTCCCAACCTCTTCCTATCTCCAAAGTCCTGGGTTCCAGCGTTTGTTTTCTGGAGGTTGGGTGACTTCTATGACCCCGTGTCCTTTCCTCCAGGAGACCATCCAGCTGGCTGCCCCCGACAGTGAGTGTGTTGGCTCTGGTGAAGCGGGGGGCACCTCCTGAGACCAACTCGTCTCCTGAGGAGCTTGAGGCCTCAGCTGCCAGCATGGTGGAGACCCACAGGTGTGGGGGTGCAGACCACAGGTGGGGGGTAGAGATCACAAGTGTGGGGGCATGCAGATCACAGGTGTGGGGGTGTAGACCACAGGTGTGGGAATTGCAGACCCACAGGTGGGAGAGATAAACATGAAAGGTCTCAGACTGTGAGGTCAGTGGTTGGCTTGCGTTCCATCTCTGCTGTTGGCATGAGGCTCTGGTCTCTGGGCCTGTTTCTCTGTAAAAGGCAGATAAGTGCTCCTTTTGTTACATAAGAGCGTGAACTTAGTTTTACAAAGGTGTGTAGCACACGGTGTGCGCCTGGTTAGTGGTTGCCAGAACCGTCCGTGTCCCTGGGTGGGGACACGTCCTGTAGTGGGGGTGTTTAGCTTAGATGCCAGGGATGCTTGTGCTCTGGAGTCTGGCCTCCGTTGGGTGCTCTCAGGCCACTGAATTAGCTTTCTGGACTTTTTCTTCGTCCAACAGTATTTTTCCAGTACTTACTACGAGCCTGGCATTATGCTCCGCAGGGGCCAGGAAGGCCACCTCACTGGAGTCCATGCCCGCCTGGAGCTTTGGCCAGGGAAGGTTCCCAAGAGTGAGGCTTGGTGACAGCTACGTGTGGTGGCTGCTTTAGGAGAGAGGACTGAGGGCCTGTGGCCATGTATGGGTCAGGAAAGGCCCCGGGTGGTTGCTGTGCGGGAGGAACCAGGAGCAGAGGCAGAGAGGCCCTGGGGATGACGAGGAGGAGCTGGGCCTGTTTGTGTCTGGGGGGAGAATGGACATGGCAGCAGTGAAGGAGTGCTGGAGGCAGGGAACCTGGCTTCACCCTGTCACCCTGGGTGCCGGGGAGGGGTCTGAAGCCTGGAGATGAAGCAGCCATTGGTTTGGGAAGCCCTCTGGCTGCAGGCGGGGCAGGGAGAGGTGAGCGGGCCCAGATCAGTGGTCCTGAGAGAGGGTGGAGCCCTCAGAGGTCGGCAGGGAGTCCATGAGGAGGATGCATGGAGAGCAAGGTGATTGAAGTTGGGGGCGACACCCCTGAGGACCCTGGGGGAGGGCCTGGCTGGGAGGGTTCAGGTAAGTGCCTTGGTTTCCATCTGTTGGATAGGAGCCCCGGGGCGTGGGGGCGGGTCAGATAAGCGGCCCCAGATGGATCCCGTGAGTTCGAGTTCCCCCCTGCGACAGCTTCACCCCAGCCCACCCCTCTGGCTCCCCGAAGGGCCGTGCGCACGCTCTGCGACCACGTGGCGGCGACACCTGAGCAGCTGAGCTTCCAGCGCGGGGAGGTGCTGCGCGTCGTGGCCACCGTGAACGAGGACTGGCTTCGCTGTGGGCGGGATGGCGCCGAGGGGCTGGTGCCCGTGGGCTACACCTCTCTCATCCTCTAGACCCGTCACCGGTCTGGTCGGTGGCCGCCTCTCCCTCCTGCACCCTGGAACCCAGTGGCCTCAGAACCCCGCCCAGCTGCCTGGACACAGAACGACTCTTCCTCCCGAATCCGCATCCCTCTCCGCAAATGGAGAAATGACCTTCCCTCCCCGCTCGTGCCATCTGTAAGGTGAAATCTGCTCCTCTTCTGATATGAAAAGGAGTTTCCCTCTACCTCTCTCCCCACCTGCACAGGGAAGCATCCCCTCCCGCCCACACACTGGAACTTGAGCCCCTCTGCCTCCTCCTGCTGAGTGGACTGTGCCAGTGCCACGTGCGCCTCTTTCCCCAAGACTAGAAGGGCCTCGAGGGTCCTTCCCACCTCTGGTCACCCCCACCTGCGCACCACCCTCCTTGCCTGTATTTATTATGTTCTTATGCTGTGCCAGGTGCTAAAGTCCAGACCCCCCCCCCCCACTGTGGGGGGCCCCTGGTGTTGGTCTGCCTACCCCTCATTGTCCCAATAAAGTGTGGGAGCTGAATGTGTATGTGTCACTGGGTTACGGAATGGGGGCTCTGGGGATGGAGGGGGGGCCCCCTTCCCAGCAGAGATCCCAGAAAGGCAGGGTTGCCTTGTTTTCCAAGGTGATAGGGGAGGACACTCAGTGGACAGGGGCTGTGGGGAGGCTGGGCCTGTACCTGTGTTCCTGAGACCCCTGGGCCAGGTGCTGGGAGGGCTCAGAAAGTTGTAGAAGTGACACTTTTTTTTAAAGATTTTATTTATTTATTCATGAGAGACACACAGAAAGAGAGAGGCAGAGACACAGAGAGAGGCAGAGACACAGAGAGAGGGAGAAGCAGGCTCCATGCAGGGAGCCTGATGTGGGACTCGATCCCAAGACTCCAGGATTATGCCCTGGGCCAAAGGCAGGCTCTAAACCACTGAGCCACCCAGGGTTCCCCGAAGTGACACTTTTTCATGTCACCAGTCCTCAGTGATGCAGTTTTTTTTGGAAAGCACCCTCATGGCATTTCGGGTCCTTCGTTAGTGGATGAGGCTGCGTCTGGAGAGGAGAACACATGGAACTCCCCGTGGGGCTTGGGAGGGAGGTCAGTAACTGCCCACAGGAGAGCCACCAGGAGGTGAGAAGTCAGGAGAGTCAGGGGACACAGGACCAGGAGGTGAACACAGGGAAAGGACACTGAACAAATTTTGTTCCACCTTTGGGAACTTGGGTCAAGGTGACAACAGGCTGGCACAGGGAGAGGAGGAGGGGCCATCCTCAGGCGTGGGCTTCCCAGTTCCTGGCCCCTTCTGGGGACTCCTCTACTCCTTCCTTAGTTTTGCTCTGGCTTTGGCTGCCTTCTGGCTCTGAGACCTGACCTCTTTGGTTGGCACCAATACACCCTTTCTCACACTGGACTGAAAGCCTTGGAATCTGTTGCCTTCACGGTCTAAGTGCTCACGTTGCTGAAGCTTCTCCAATTGCTTTTTATTTTTATTTATTTTTTAAAGATTTATTTTATTTATTTATTTTATTTATTTTATTTATTTATTTATTTATTTATTTATTTATTTATTTATGATAGAGAGAGAGAGGCAGAGACACAGGAGGAAAGAGAAGCAGGCTCCATGCTAGGAGCCTGACGCGGGACTCAATCCTGGGACTCCAAGATCGCACCCCGGGCCAAAGGCAGGCGCCAAACCGCTGAGCTACCCAGGGATCCCTTATTTATTTTTTAAAAAAGATTTCTGTATTTATTCATGAGAAACAGGCACACAGAGAGAGAAAGGCAGAGACATAGAGGGAGAAGCAGGCTCCTCATAGGGAACCTGATAGAAGACTCTATCCCGGATCCCAGGATCACGCCCTGAGCCTAAGGCAGGCGCTCAACTGCTGAGCCATCCAAGTGTCCTGCTTTTTATCTTTATAATGAGGTTCTACAACAGGACACATGCCAGACTGGGGTTACTTTGACTTTGGGACCAGTGTTTCTCAGTGTGACACGCACATGGGGGACCCATGATTCTTGTAGGCCGCAACAGAGCCTCTGCTTTCCTGACCCCACCTGCCCTGTCCTGACCCTAGCCCTGTGCACTGACCTTCACAATGGGTCATCCTAACCACTGGGAAGAGCCTAGAAGAGTGGTGCTACCTAGCATGTCACTGGGAGCTGGTGGTCTAGTGGTCTCAGTGGTAAGACCCGCAGACCTCCTTGCAGAGCATCGTGAAATTGATCAAATATGACTAGGAAATGTAACTTTGTTATGGTCACATATTACTTAGAACAGTTGTACTGGGTACCAATGCTTAAGACATAAGGATAAAAAAGAAAAACTGACAGCGTGTGGACAAGAGTGTTGCCTAACAACAATAGAGACTCATGTCCTTGTGGGAGCTGACAGACGTCCAGTGGCTTGTGGCCAACTCTTTTTTTTTTAAATATTTATTTATTTATGATAGAGAGAGAGAGAGAGAGAGGCAGAGACACAGGAGGAGGGAGAAGCAGGCTCTATGACGGGAGCCCGATGTGGGACTCGATCCTGGGACTCCAGGATCGTGCCCTGGGCCAAAGGCAGGCACTAAACCGCTGAACCACCCAGGGATCCCGGCCAACTCATTTTTAAAAAATTAATTAACAATTCAAATTCCAGTGTAGGTTACATTCAGTGTGATACTAGTTTCTTTTTTCTTTTTTTTTTTTTTTTTTTAAGATTTTATTTATTTATTCATGAGAGACACACAGAGAGAGAGAGGTAGAGACAGAGGCAGAGGGAGAAGCAGGCTCCATGCAGGGAGCCCGACACAGGACTCGATCCCGGGTCTCCAGGATCACGCCCATGGCCGAAGGCGGCGCTAAACTACTGAGCCACCTGGGCTGCCCTAGTTCCTGATGTATAGTATAGTGATCCAGTAATTCCATTCATTATTCTGTTCATGGTAAATGGACTCTCAGACCCTATCATTTTTCCCCTCCCCTCCCCTCTGCCTCCCACCCCCATCACCTCCCCTCTGGTGACCTGCAGCGTGTTCTCTAAAGTGAAGAGTCTGTTTTTGAGTTTCTTTTTTTTTTTTTTAAGTTTTTTTTTTTAAATTTATTTATGATAGTCACAGAGAGAGAGAGAGAGAGGCAGAGACACAGGCGGAGGGAGAAGCAGGCTCCACGCACCGGGAGCCTGATGTGGGATTCGATCCCGGGTCTCCAGGATCGCGCCCTGGGCCAAAGGCAGGCGCCAAACCGCTGCGCCACCCAGGGATCCCTTGAGTTTCTTTTTAAATTTCCTGTTTTTAAAAATTCCACTTAAAATTTTTATTTATTCGAGAGACATAGAGAGAGATGCAGAGACACAGGCAGAGGGAGAAGCAGGCTCCCTGTGGGGAGCCTGATGCGATCCCAGTACCTCAGGATTTCCACCCGAACCAAAGGCAAACCACTCAACCGCTGAGCCACCCAGGTGCCTCTGACTTTCTTCTTATTGCACAATACCCTCTGGATCCATTCACGTTGTTGCAAATGGCAATATTTCATTTTTTACAGCTGAATAATATTATATTATGTATGTATACAACTTCATTCATTCATCAAGGGAGAGTTGTGCTGCTTCCATAATATGGCTACTGTAAGTAATAATACAGTAACATAGGGGTGGGGGCGCCTGAGTGGCTTAGTCAGTGGAGCATGCAACTATCACTCTCAGGTTGCAGGTTCAAGCCCCGTGTTATGTGTAGAGATCACTTGAAAAAAAATCTTAAACATACGGGTACATATATCTTTTCAAATAAGTGTTTTCATATTCTTTGGGCAAATATCCAATAGTGGAATTACTGGATCATATGGTAATTTTATTTTCAATTTTTTGAGGATCCTTCATGCTGTTTGCCACAGTGGCTTGCTGTTTCTTGTTTTTGAATTTAACCATTCTGGCTCTGGCAATTCTCATTGTGGTTTTCATTTGCGTTTCCCTGATGAATGATATTGAGTACCTTTTTGTGTGTCTGTTGGTCATCTGGATGTCATCTCTGGAGAAATATCTGTTCATATCTTCTGCCTATTTTTAAATTACTTTTTGGTGTTGTTATGGTTCTTTATATATTTTGAATACTAACCCTTTATTGGATATGTCATTTGCAAAAACCTCCCATTTTGTCTTTTTTTTTTTTTAAGATTTTTTTGAGAGCAAGAGAACATACGAGGGAGAGGAAGAAGCAGGCTTCCCGCTGATCAGGGAGCCTCATGTAGGTAGGGCTCCATCCCAGGACCCTGAGATCATGACCTGACCTGAGCCCAAGGCAGACACAACCATCTGAGCCACCCAGGAATCCCTCTTTCATCAATATAGTTTTCAGAGTGTAGGCCTTTCACCTCCTTCATTAAGTTTATTCCTAGGTATTATTTTTAGTATAATTGTAAATATGGGATTTTTTTTTGGTGTGTGTGGGGTTAGTTTCCCTACCTGCTACTTCATTAATTAGCATGTAATAATGCAGTGGATTTCTGTACATTGATTTTGTATCCTGCAACCTTACTGAAATCATTTATCAGTTCTAGTAGTTTTTTGAATTTTAGGGATTTCTGTATGTAGTATCATGTTACCTGCAAATAGTGAAAGTTTTACTTAACAATTTGGATGGCCTTTATTGCTTTTTCCTGATTGCTTATGGCTAGGACTTCCAGTACTACGTTAAATAAAAGTGGTGAGAGTGGACATTCTTGTTTTTTTTTTTTTCCTTTTTCTTGACCTTAGGGGAAAGCTTTTTCACCATGAGTATGACGTTAGCTGTGCATTATCATGGTTGAATGTTGTACTTTGTCACACACTCTTCCTGCATCAATTGCAATATTCTTATCCTCTTACTGATGTATCATGTTGATTGATTTGCAAACATTGATCCTTTTTTTTTTTTTGAACCATCCTTGCATCCCAGGAACGCAGTCTGTGGTCTTGGTGCTTGAGTAACCATTCTAGCTGAACTCAGAGCTGCAGTGTGGATCCATGTTTGGGACAACGTTCCATTGGGTCCTTCAGTTGCTGGCAGGAGTGGATTTATCTTCCTTAGTAGGATCACATTGGCTATTTGTGACACTCTTCTACTTGCAGATGAACATGATGATTTTGGAATTATGAATCCAACACTAGTTCCTAGGTGATCTCTGGCAAGTTGCTGATATTCAGTTTTCACTTCTACTAAATGGGAATAGTAACCACAGAGGGCTATCAGGATTATCTAACTAGCTAGATGATCCTGGGTGAGTTACTTAACCTCTGTGTTGCTTCAGTTCCCTCGTCTATGAAATTGGGTTTGAGTACCTACTTAAAATGACTGTTGTGAAGATTAATACATGAATATGCATTAACTGCTTAGGATGGAAATGGTCTGACACAGTGGCCTACTGTCACTAAGCCTGGGGTTTGTTCATGAATCCCGAATGAGGTGCTGTGTGATTGAGTGCAGAGGACAGAGGGCTTGATGATTATCCCGTTGATTGGTTAGGCTGGGCTCTGACCAAAAAAATCCTCATAGTGAGGAAATGGGCTTTATCTCCTAGTTGACGGTGGTGAGTGTGTCCCTGTGGGGGCCCAGGACATTGATGATATGGTTTTAAGAAAGATCTCTCTGGAAACAAGGACAGAGGAAGGAAATCCTGAAGATAAATGCAGGGCGGGAAAGGGGAAAAAACAGCAAGCTCACCACTCTGTTGTTAGGAAAAGTTTTTTCCATTTAATACTAGACTTTCAAGGATTGAGATGCAAGCTTTTTATGCAATTACATCCAATGTTAAAATTGGTAATACATAATTTACAAAGATTAACATCAAAACAATCATCTATTTAGATATGCTTTTGTAAAAAGGAAATATATTAGCAGCATTTATATTTTCCGCAATCACACAGCCTACAGACATGCAGACTAACTCTGTATCTATTTGCAGTGATGTAGTGCTTTGCCCCGCATTTCAAACACCAAAACCCGCCTGGCAGCTAGGGGGTTCTTTTTATTTCATTATTATAAAATAACCGAAAAATAAAAAAAGGCATTAATTTCTACACCAGTAAGAAAAAACAAGTTTTTGCACTTACCTAACATTTGATTGTCTAAAAAACAGTTTTTAGTCTTTCAACAAAAGAAAGATAAGATGACAGAGCGTAGTGTCTTTTGCTTCTGTTCTCACATTGTACAAAGTTTTTTTCTTTTTTCTTTTTTTGTCTTTAAAATTTTAGTGTTTAACACTATTCAAGGAAATATTGAATTTTAATCTCTTTCTTGTCATTTTCCTGCTTTTTGACTAAAAGGAGACCCCAAAGTGCCCCTGCTTCCCAACCCCTCCCACCCAGCTCCCTGCAAAGAAAACCAAAAGGAACCACTTAAATGGGCGTGGACATGCGACGTTTCCAGCTCCACACGTGAGTATCTTATACCCAGGTCTTGTCGTAATGTACAGTGCTTCTCTACAGTAAGAAAATACTTCAAACTATTTTCTTAATTCTCTTTTTTCTTTAATAAAATATTTATTCTGCTTTTTATCTGCTCAAGGGGATCTTTGGCATCCCCTGTCTCTTTTGTTTTGTTTTCCCTCAAGATTGACACAGAAAGGAGAAAAAGAAAAAAAGATTCAATGGAATGGAAGGTGTCAATGTTTCTACCTAAACAAGTCAGAGCGTCGTCATCATCAGGGGAAATGTACAGTGAGGACAGCATTGGTCCGGGATTAGAGAGAAGTGACGGGACGTGTTACTGCTGTATTGCTTCCTAGTCACGCAGCAGATATATATACATACATACATACATACATATATATATACACACACAACTTGGCACATTTAAAAACCATCTTTTCTCTTATAAGAACATCTAAAACATATGCATATGTATGTCTGAGAAGACAACAAAGCAAAGCTTTTTAAAGAGACAGTATTGTCTGGTAAGTTCTGGCCCAGAAAATGGGAAGGAAGGGGGCACCCTGACGTCCTCCTGCCACTGTGTCGCCAGGAGGCTGGAGGGGGTTGGGATGGGGGGTTGGGGGTGGGACGGGCACTGAAAACCATGTGGTAAGAAAACAAGAGTAGTGTTTTAAATTGATGATGTACACTCATGACAAGCACTCTGACAGGTGAACACTGTTCAACAGTCTGTGTAGTGACTTTGGGGGGTTAGAGTCCACTTCTATGGAGGGTTTACAGGGAGTCTGTTCTGGGACGAGTCTCGACTCACATGGCAGACACACATGAGCCCCCGTGCAGGAACAGCACGTGTGCTGGCAGGGCCAGGCCTCCTCATTAGAAAAAAAAATAGGTTTGGCAGGTTATGAAGGTTAAAACAAGAACTGTTACAGTAAGTCCTTTGCCCTCTGACCCCATGGGGCCTTCCCTGTTCCATGATTACATTCAGGGGAGGAGAGGTAGGGAGCAGGGCAGCAGATGCAAGTGCTTTGACTTGTCTGTTCACGTTTTGCTTTGACCTGATTGGGCAAGAAAGGAGAGAGATCTTTCTGGAAAGGGGCCCCAGCAATTATTTCTGTCTGAAGTCTCTGGGGTAGCTCTTGGAGCCCACAGAGAAGAGGCAGGCCAGGGCTCCCCTCTCGCTGGACTGTGAGTTATACCGGATATAGGAAGCAGCTTGGCAGCAGCGCCCATGGGATCAGAGGATGACATGGAAAGACCCAAGCTTGGGGCAGGGGCAAGTGCTATACAGTCCCACAAGGCTCTGATCGTCCCCAGGGTGCTCTGTCCTCCTCCCACCATGAACCCTCAGGGTGAAGCAGTGGAGAGGAAAACAAGTTAAACCAAACTGTTTCTCCAGACCCCCCCTCTTCTCCACTAGCTCCAAGGTTTAAGTACCCTAATGTCAACAGCACGGCCCCTTCCCTGTGCTGGATGGCCCCTTCCCACCCCTGTCTACACTTAAGAGAACACGAGGCAGGATCGTTAGCTCCGCTGACTGCAGATGCTTGAGCTTCTCCTTCGAGGCTCACTTCCGAAAGCTGTTCTCTGGGATGAACAAAGTGCGCCTTCGAAGCTTCCTGCCTGACCCTTCCTCCAGCAAGTAGGTCACATCGATGGCTGAAAACAGAACCAAAGAGATCATCAAACACCACCCTCCTGTTCCTCATTCCAGATTTGAGCTCTAAGGAGGTTATAGGAGTCCAGTGACTCCTTTTCCGACCTCAAAGCACATTAGGTATGCCTACAGCCTCAGGAGAGACGTTCTCTGGGGGCTGGGGGCCCCTCGCTGCCCACAGTGCCCCTCTTGGGATGGGGAACTAGGAGGTTTTCACAGAATACATTCCATCCCGGGAAAGTAATGCTAAGTTGTCCTTTTTCTTTCTTTTTAAAATTTATTTTTTATTTTTTTAAATATTTATTTATTCAGAGAGAGAGAGAGAGAGAGAGAGAGAGAGAGAGAGAGAGGCAGAGACATAGGCAGAGGGAGAAGCAGGCTCCATGCAGGGATCCCAATGCGGGATCACGTCCTGAGCGAAAGGCATATGCCCAACTGCTGAGCCACCCAGGTGTCCCGTAAATTGTCCTTTTTCATTCCTTCCTCACTAATTTCCCCTTTCTCTTAAATCCTAGACATGAGCCTGAGTCTCACCATTTTTCCCAGGGATTTTTTCCAGGAGGCCAAGTAGGATCTGGTTGAGCCGCTCCCGTTGGCTGTGCCGTCGCTCCTCAGGGGTACAGGCAGCCTGAGTTTCTGGACCACCTTCCTCTGCTTTCTTTTCACCCTCACTGACTTCCACAGGGGCCGCCTCCCGTTCTGGCTCCTCCAGGCTGGGCAGCTCATTGGTGGCTTGCTCCTGGCTGGCCAGAACCTCTTCAATCAAGGGCAGAGCATCATCCTCCTGGCCCAGGTCTTTTAGAGGTGGCTTTGGGCGCTCAGACTTCCAGGATGACCTGCCAGAGGGATGTGGGAATTTAGACTAAGGCCCTGCAGGGCACGGGGTGGGGAGGGACCTCAGGTTGGCTTGAGATTGAGTCTAGCTCTTCAGAGCCTTGGCTTTGGTCATCACCGTTTTTGGGCAAATCCCTACCTTTCTTTGAAATCTATTTTTTTTATATATTTTTTTAAATTAAAAAAAAAAAAAAAAAGCTACATGCCCACAATGCTCAGTGAAAACTCTGCACCTAACAGCTACTTGATGGCAGGTCCTTGACAGACGTCCCAAGAACTGATACCCCTCTGGATAATGAGAAAAGCTTTCAGAAATCTAGAGTTCTGTTCCAAATCTTCTTTTTCTTCTCTCTATTCCTTATAAGCCTCCCTCCCTAACCCTAACACTCCCTCAGCAGACTGTGCCTACCGATACCACTGCCCTGGGCTACTCTGTCAGAGCATCCCCAGTCCTCAGGTGGGGCCTAGTGGGCAGGTGGCGGTTATCTTGCTCCACCCAAGTAGTTGGCCAACCACTTATAGGCTCTCCTCACATCCCAGGGGACTCACCGCCCTCCGTTCCTCTTGTAGTTGTCTGGGACATAATGAGGCTGCAAAGAAAGGGAAGTAGTAAGTGTAGTGCAGAAGCTGGATCAGATGACCTGGGGCCAGCTCAGGAAAAGGGAGCTGGGGAGGGAAAGAAATAAAGGAAGCAAAAAACAGGGCTAACGCGCTGATGAGCTGGGAGGCTGTATTTTAATGTCAAAAATTCTTTCAATTTTTGGGTATTGTACCAATACAAGACACCATGGTAGTTTTGGTGTCTTATAAGCCTATGATGACAGGGAGACGGACGGGCTCCCAATCCTGTCTGCTATATCCTAACATCTAAGTAGTTAAGGTTGGGGCTTCAAAGCTAATCTGTGAGCTGTTGCCTGAGCAAGCAAGACCAAAGAAGTCTAGATGAGGGTGTGGTGGTGGGAGAGAGAATATAAAATAAATACTGTTTAGAAAAATCCAAAAACATAATTATATGAAGAATAGGGACATGGAGTTTGGTTTCTGGTTAGATGGTTTCTATACATTCCAGGAGAGCAGCCATAATTTTTGCTAGGCATGGAACCTACTTAAAAAAAAAAAAAAAAAAAAATCCCACCTAGAGACAGATTCCCTGAGTTTGGGATGGACTAACAGGATGAAGAAGCAGAGAGCTTGAAGGTTCCTACCCTAGGGATTTCATGCACAAACTATATTGCCTTAACATGACAGGTAAGAGGACGGGGCTTACTGAGAAATCTCTTTTAGGAGTGAGCTTCTTGGGGAAGTGGTCAAAGGCGTAGGGTTTGGTGCAGACAGGATAGCGATTCCGGTGAATCTTGTAAAACAGGTGTGCGGACTTGTCAAGCCGATAGTCACAGATGTATACGTCTTGCTCCTTCACTCCTTTGGGTCTCCCTAGGAGTTCAAATACTGTTAAAGAACCCTCCTGTCTTCCCCTCCTTCACCCTGAACTGCCCAGAGATGAGCCCACACGACTGGGAGGGGACACTGTAGTGATTGTGAGAGCCATCTGGTGATTGCAGGAGAAAGGAGAGGGGTGTTCGTGTCTCTCAGGGATTAAGGGCAGGTCACAGGGTGGGAAGGAACCAGATAGGCAGCGCATCCAAGTGCTGCAGGGAATCCATGAGGGAACACAGAGCAGAGTATGGGGACGTTAGGAAAGGAAAGGCAGGATGAATGATGGGAGCACACTGGGAAATAAGCACTTAATAACTGGGGGATGGAGTCCCCAGCAGCCAATGCTTGAATGGAGTACGTATTCTTCTGGACCAACTGCTACATGATACTAAGTAGGCGAGGGAGCCAAGCTCACCAATGGTGACAAGCATACTGAGCTTTTACTGTGAGCCCAAAGTGGGCCAAGTGTTTTGTACATTACTTCATTTAATCTTCACAAAACACTAGGATAGGTATGAATTCCCACTGCCAGGAGATTAGTTAACTTGCCCATGGACACACAGGTAAAAAGTGGTGGGGCTGGAATGTAAAGTTGATTGACTACACAACCTACACTGTTAACCATAGAGCTTAAAAGGCTAGTGTGCTTTTTTGATTTGTTTAATGTCCAGAGTTGACGCTGGCCTTCGGGATTTTGGAGTGGGTGGGTGGAAGAACATACATTATGATGATACTAATAGAATGCCAAGTACATATTATTAAGAAATGCTAACTAAATTTAAAAAAAGAGGGAGGATTAACATTTATTGAGTACCAAGTGCTAGGTAAAAGAAGCTTCGCAGCTGGTCTGGGACAATCTTTGATCAGACAGGAACAGTAAGAACAGAGTGGTAATTGCAGAGCAAGGAGTAGGGGACAGGAGGTCATTTCTTCAGCAGCTCAGGTCACTTACCTTTACAGTATGTATAAAGGTCTAGTACACAGCAGGTCCCCACCACAGCCTCCAAGGGAATGATCTCATAGAGTGGTACCCTAAATAGCTCATTGTGATAGAAGCGGCGGGATGGAGAGTGGTGGGTCTCGTGGGGGCGGAAGTAGTGGTGACCAAAGGCAAACCGTTCCTCTCTAAGGAAGAAAGGGAGAGGTTTAGTAAACTGGCAAGATCCTAGGCGATATTCAGCTCTGTGCTGGAAGGCAGAGCTGGAAGATGAGAGAGGACCTCAACACATACTTTTCATTCTTCCAGAGCTTCTCAATGCGGAAGATGTCAAGTTTATCTCGGTTAATGTGTGATAACAGTCGGTAGGACTGGCGGACTGGGTGGCCATCGGGGGTGCGCCGGCTATCTCGCATCAGGTACACACAGTCACCTAGGAAGGCACAGGACAAATTAAATGATGCCTGTGAACTCTGTTAGATGTCCACTGGTCCGACCCAAGGTCTACACAGAAGGGCTGGAAATCTAAAACAACAGATACAGAGAGCTACAACTGGGAGTCTAATGGCGATGATCGTCAATTCTAGACTATGAGAATGGCACGAGGGAGGTCTCCCATCTCTTAGAATCCTATATGTTTTTCTCATTCCTAAAATTAGCTTTATGATCTCCTGGTTTCTCCTTTTTTTTTTTTTTTTGATTTTTATTTATTTATGATAGTCACAGAGAGAGAGAGAGAGAGGCAGAGACACAGGCAGAGGGAGAAGCAGGCTCCATGCACCGGGAGCCCGACGTGGGATTCGATCCCGGGTCTCCAGGATCGCGCCCCGGGCCAAAGGCAGGCGCCAAACCGCTGCGCCACCCAGGGATCCCCCTCCTGGTTTCTCCTAATTAAGTTTTATTTGGTGGAGGAGAAATGTATAAAAGCCTAAGGACTGAAGGACATACAAACCTATACCGTCAACCTTTGAACAACATGGGTTTGAGCTGCATGGGTTAAATTATACTCAGACTTTTTTTTTTTTTTTAAATTTATGATAGTCAGAGAGAGAGAGAGAGGCAGAGACATAGGGAAGGAGAAGCAGGTTCCATGCACCGGGAGCCCGACGTGGGATTCAATCCCGGGTCTCCAGGATCGCGCCCTGGGCCAAAGGCAGGCGCCAAACCGCTGCGCCACCCAGGGATCCCTGTACTCAGACTTTTGATGAATTATGGTAGATATAATGTAAAAAAAAAAACCTTCCTTATGGTTTTTTTTTAACATTTTCTTTTTTCTAGCTTACTCTATCGTAAGCATGCAGTATATAAATACATGTAGCACACAGAATATGTGTTAATTGGCTATTTATATGTTATCAGTAAGTCTCTGGTCAACGGTAGGCTATTAGTAGTTAGGTTTTGGAGGAGTCAAAAGTCATATGTGGATTTTTTTTTTTTTTAAGATTTTATTTATTTATTCATGAGACAGAGAGAGAGACAGAGAGGGAGAGACACAGGCAGAGGGAGAAGTAGGCTCCATGAAGGAAGCCCGATGTGGGACTTGATCCCAGGACTCTAGGATCACGCCCTGAGCCAAAGGCAGACGCTCAACCACTGAGCAACCCGGGCATCCCCGTATGTGGATTTTTGACCGTGGGGAGGAGGTTGGTGCTCCTATACCCTGCATTGTCCAAGGGTCAACTGAATTCAAGGTCATGTGGTGACAATAACTACTATGCAGAGAGCAGATACTCCTAGCACTCAGAAAGGTAGAGTCAGCTCTGTGTACGCACCTTGACGAAGCAACAGGTCATCTCGGAGCAAACAGATGAAGTAGACACAGCCGGGCTGGGCATAGTGGGGCCGAGGGATCATGGGTACCTCCTGGTAAGAACGGAAAGCTAACAGATAAGGGCTGCAGTGACTATATCCAGCCTATTGATTTCCATTCAAGAGGAAAAGACCTCAAACCCAGAATTTGCAAACAACTTAACACTTACTGTTTAGTCATTTCAACACAACACACATGTGAACAAAGAAGAAAGCAACTGAAGTTGAACTGGGAGTGTGAAGACAGAGAACAAACCTGACAGGCCAAGTATCCCAAACTAGCTGCATGAAGCACTAACTATGTGGCTGCTCTTATACCCCCTTGGGAGCATGATAATGTGTGAAAGGGACTGATTGTCATAATGACTCAGGAAAGTTACCAGCGTTCAGTGCCCAAGGGCCAGGGAAGTCAGACATTCCCTCACAGCACAGAAATGTCTGCTCAAAATAACAATACCGCTGTTAAGAACTACCGCCTAAAACACTTCCCTTCATAGAAAAGACCTGCCCGAGATCACACATATAAACAAAGCAGAACCAGGACAAAAACTCACTTAGTAACTTGGGCAAGTTACCCCATCCACCATCTGTCCTGGAAGGTGGGTTTAAGACTAACCTGTGTTGACTCGAAATCATGCTCCTTTCACGTCAACATTGCTTAACACAAGAGATATTTACAGTACTTGAGTTCTGGACTTCACAAGTACCTCCCTCATGGAAAATTGACAGTGTTTATATAGTACCATTGCTTCCACAGGTTTCTAAGTATTTTATTTCCCCTTTGACCACACACTTGAGAAAAGAAAGGGCAGAATTATTACCCTATTGTTAAGTATAAGAAACTAAGGTCCAGGTTGAGTAACTTATCAAAGTAAATTTAGCGCATCAGGAGCTGGGCAGGTAAGATAGCATGTGCTAAACCTCCTACGTGTAGATCAGAGTATCAGCAGAGGGCAGCTTACTCTGTCCACAGGCCTCGGGTCACACTGCTCACACAGGTAATGCTCCACGTCTGAGTTCACCCCCATACAGTCACAGTGCTGCCACACCTGTGGGGAAAACAGTGAAGTTGAGGGAGGACTTGGACTTATTGAGAGAAGTGCTGGGAGCTAAAAATTAAAAAAAAAAAAAAAAAAAGAATTGTAGTAGGACAGGATAAAGTCAAACAGGAACTAAGGGATAAGTGGGGGAGTGAGAAATAGGAGAGAAACAGTAGGAACCTGTCTGAACACATGTATATTGTTTGGTTCATAATATATACATCTGGGAAAATGAAGTGAGGAGCTGGACAGAGAAGAAGAGGATGAATGAATGAATGTAGCACTAAGGAGCACGCACCGGTGCTCAGGCTGTTTGGGGGGGCTAGAGCCACATGATGCTTCTCTGGGCAGCTGCCTAACTGCAGCCCCCCCCCTCCCCCCGCCCAACCCGACTGCCGGCAGGCCCCACCCCCCTAGGCTCCACTTCCCACTTCAGTAAGGTGGTGGGCTCAGACATACTTCCGTCAGGAGCTCCTATCCTGCACAAAAGCATCCTCCTCGATCCAGACTATGTGAGATGTGAGCAATGGGAAGGGGGCAGAGAGAACGAGATGTGGAAAAGGAAGGGAAGGATCAAATTAAAGAGGTATAAAACGGGAGAAAGGCAATCTGGTGAATAGTGAGAGATGGGAGACACCAAGGCAGAGCTAAAGTTCCTGTACAGCAGGCAAATCAAGCCCAGAGGCCTTGTGCCAGGTGGCCACCATGCCCCCAAGGAGCAGGCCTGTGCCCTGCCCGGGGCTCACCATGCACTTGTCACACTGGATCATGAGGCCCTCATCCTTGTGGAGGCCACAGACACAGCGGATCACATCGTCATCCTTCTCATGCACGTTCTCCTTCTCAGAGACAGATGTTTCACTGCTGTCGGCCTCACTTGCTGTCTCTCCCACAATCTCATCAATCTGGGCTGATGCCTCATGCCTGGCGTTGTAGTAGGTCTTCCGTAGACGGCAAACATCTCTCCCAATTGGGGATTTACGCCCGTAGTACTTCTGAAGAAAGCAGAACAAAGAAATGTTCAGTCTTCTCAACATGGCTTAAAAATGTACCTGAAGAGGGATGTCTGGCCACCAGCTTAGTTTGTGGCGTTGCAACTCTGGATCTCAGGGTGGTGAGTTTGAGCCCCATGCTAGGGGCAGGGCTTCCAACACACACACACACACACACACACACACACACACACACACACACACACACCCTGAGGAGGCAATAGGATTTTCATTGTCCTCCCACTTTGGTTAACAGATTTTCAATACCATCAAGTATCAACTAACATGAATAAAAATTAGGATCTACATGATGGTTTCCCATCTGCTCTGTTGCTCTGTTATTCAAGTCAGCCATAGGCATTACTGTCCATTGGATTAAATACATAGTGACCATGGAATAGGAATAATCATCACAAATGTAGTGCGCGCAAGTTCTGTACTGACAGATGCTTGGGACACTCTTGGAGCGTCTTGGAGACGCTTGGGACAGAGCTATAAGCTCTGAATATGGAAGCTGGGTTTCAGCAGAAAGCATGTTGTGATTCAGGACTGACCTCATTCTTTCACTTGTCTGTTCTTCTCTCACTTCTGTCTTCATCCTAATTCCTCCTTGATCCTGTAGCCCCTTGTGTCCTTCCAATTCCTCTCTAAGGTTCTTCAAAATCACTGAAAAACTTCCTCTTTTCTATGTATCATACAATATCCATCTTTTCCTTCAAATCAGTTCAAGGCCACATTTTCTTCAATGAGCCTCACCTATTCTATGACCTGTTAGTCTAATGTCCCTCAATTCCATCCTTCGATTAACTTCTATTTATTATACATAATTCTGTGTATTTCACATGTACTTATTGTCTTGAGGGAAGAAAATACAGATATGACTTTAGTATGGTAAAATGTATTATGTAAGTACAAAGGTTCAATACTAAATTCTGTTTCCACTCCCCAAGATTTATCCATTCATCTAGGGAGAGAGTGTGCATGCACACATGAGTGGGTGGGGGAATGAGCAGAGGCAAGATTCTCATGGAGACTCCCTGCTGAGCATGAGCCCCCATGTGCGGTTCGATCTCATGATCCTGAGATCACGACCTGAGCTGAAACCAAGAGTCATATACTCACCAAACTTGCCACCCAGGCACTCCTTCTATATTAGGTTTTTACAGAAATTTCTTTTTAGGGAGTATAATTTAGCCTTCCATTCTAGTCATATCAATGACTTTATTATATAAGATTCTACAATATTTAGTACTCTGTAACCCTTATACAAAGGGTGCTCAATAAAAATTGCTGCCTTTTTTACCCAGAAATATAAAGGGTAATAGAAAGTAAAAATCTTAAACTTCTAGAATAGTTCTCTTCAAAACAAACTTTTTTTCCTTTAAAGTTTTTATTTAAAGTATAGTTAGTTAACCTATAGTGTAATATTGATTTCTGGAGAATTCAGTGATTCACCACTTATGTACGTCACCCAGAGCTCAGCACAAGGGCCCTCCCTAATGCCCATCCTCTGTTTAGCCCACCCTTTGCCCACCTCTTCTTCAAAACAAACTTCTTAAATCCATGTATGAAATCGGCATCAGTACCTCAGCATTCCGAAACACCTTGAGCATGTCAGCGTCAAAGGCCTCCACGGTCTTGTAATGGCCGGTGAGGATCTGCCTCTCTATGGTGGCCAAGTCCAGGGGCTCTGAGATCTTCTCATAGTAATCAGCATTCCTGAGGCAGAAAGCCAGGGTATCAGTCTGGGACACTTGATCCTGGTATAGAACTCACAGGAGTTCCACATTTGTGCACTTACTTTTTCTTTGGGGGGAGGTTCAAAAGGGGTGCTGCCAAAGCTTGTCGGGAAGAATCTGCAAAAGAAGTCAAGGTTTAGAAGGACTATGTGACACAAAGGAGGCAAGTACTAACTCCTTGCTGAAAATGTATTATTCCCCAAATTAGAAGTTAGGAAAAACAAAAATCTAAGCTTTAAATGAGGCCTGACCATGAATATACAGGACTCTTCAGAAATGTGGGTACTTAGCAGGAGAGAAGCTACTTTGAGGATGACCCTGAAGATGGGCCGTGAAGGATAATAAATTGTTGAGGCAGTGAGGCTGCTGAGGACAATTCCCTGCTTTACAAGTTTTTCTAAAGCAAAGAGCATCTTAACCAAAAAATATTTTCTAGTTCTTGTTAATAGACCACAGTTAGTTATTTTGTTGGTTTAGATTCAATTAAATTTCAGATAATGAATAATTTAGTACTGTAAATATTTTCTGAGACCCTTTTTTTTTTTTTTTTTAAAGATTTTATTTATTTATAGAGACACAGAGAGAGAATGAGAGGCAGAGACACAGGTAGAGGGAGAAGCAGGCTCCATGCAGAGAGCCCGACATGGGACTCAATCCAGGGTCTCCAGGATCATGCCCCAGGCTGCAGGCGACGCCAAACCGCTGTGCCACCGGGGCTGCCCCGAGACCCGTTCGTTTTCTTATAACAGTTTACTTTATATTATGAAAACAATTCAGGCTATGGGGTTACTGTCACTACTTTACCTACATTCTTTTTAAAAATTCTATTTTATGGGGCACCTGGGTGGCTCAGTCGGTTAAGCTCCTGACTCTTGGTTCTGGCTTAGGTCAAGATCTCAGGGTCATGAGATCGAGGCCCGTGTCAGCTTTGTGCTCAGTGGGGAGTCTGCTTGACATTCTCTCTCTCCCTCTCTCTCGCTCCTCCCCCGCTTGTGTGTACACTTTCTCAAATAAATAAAAATCTTTAAAAAAATTCTATTTTAGGGCAGCCTGGTTGGGTCAGTGGTTTAGCGCTGTCTCCAGCCCAAGGCGTGATCCTGGAGACCCGGGATCGAGTCCCACGTCGGGCTCCCTGCATGGAGTCTGCTTCTCCCTCTGCCTGTGTCTCTGCCTCTTTCTCTCTGTGTGTCTCTCATGAAAAAAAAAAAATAAATTCTATTTTATTACTGATGTATAGTTAACATATAATGTTGTATTAGTTTCAGGTGCACAACATTGTGATCTGACAATTCTGCATGTTACACAACATTCACTGCCATGATAAGTGCAGTCACCATCTGTCACCACACTTACAGACTATGTTCTCTCTCTCTTTTTTTTAAAAATATTTATTTATTTATTCATGAGAGACAGAGAGAGGCAGAGACATAGGCAGAGGGAGAAGCAGGCTCCATGTGGGGAGCCTGATGTGGGACTTGATTCTAGGACCCCGGGATCATGCCCTGAGCCGAAGGCAGATGCTCAACCGTAGACTACGTTCTCTAAGCTGTACTCTTAATCTCTATAACTTATTCTGTAACAGCAAGTCTGTACCTCTTAATCCCCTTTATCTAATTCATACCTCCACTTCCCACCCCTACCCTCCAGCAAACACCAGTTTGTTCTCTGTATTTAAGAATCTATTTGCTCATTTTGCTTTTTAGATTCCACATACAAGCAAAATCACAGGGATTTGTCTGCCTTACTTCACTAAGTATAATGCTCTGTAGGTCTACCCAAGTTGTCACAAATGGCAAGATTTCCTTTTTTCTCACAGCCAGTAATATTCCATTGTATGTATATTCCACCTCTTCTTTACCATTCATTTATGGATGGACCCTGGGCTGATTCTGTATTTTGGCTATTCAAAATAATGCTGCAGGGACTCCTGGATGGCTCAGTGGTTTGGCGCCTGTCTTCAGCCCAGGGCGTGATCCTGGGGTCCCGGGATCGAGTCCCACATCAGGCTCCCTGCATGGAGCCTGCTTCTCCCTCTGCCTAGGTCTCTGCTTCTCTCTTTCTCTGTATCTCTTATGAATAAATAAAGAAAATCTTAAAAAAAAAATTATGCTGCAAAAAATATAGGGATGCATTTATCCTTTTGAATTAGTATTTTCATTTTCTTTGGATAAATAGTGTGATTACTGGCTCATATGGTATTTTCTACCTATTTATATTTTGAATTCTTGTATTTTCTTTTTTCTTTCCTTTTTTTTTTTTTTTTTGAGATTTATTTGTATTTGTTTGAGAAGGGGAGTGAGCATGTAGGAGGCAGGGGAAAGGGGCAGAGTGAGAGAGAATCCTAAGCAGACTCTGTGCTGAGTGTGTAGCTTGACATGGGGCTTGATCTCACGACACAGAGAATACAGAGAATAACATCATGATCTGAGCTGAAACCAAGAGTTGGATGCTCAATGGACTGAGCCACCCACATAACCCCTCCATCTTTAATTTTTTGGGAACCTTTATATTCTACCCTTCTCTTTAGAAACTTATTTACTACAGTGAGATAAAAAGACTGTAATTTCATGCCCAGCATGTAGGGACATGTAGATATATTGGCAGAAGTTTCACATTAGATCAGATGGGGCTGGTTGGCAATGGGGAGTGTGACTTTTTCAGGATAGAAAGGGAACAGGTACCACAAAATTTTACACATTAGAACAGGCTGGTTCCTCCTTTCTTCTCTAGAACCTTAGATTAACAAAACTGCAAAGAGCCACTAAGGTATAGAGATAGGCAGTAGACTGAGAAAGAAAAGAGAAGGAAAATCAAGTTACTCAAAATCTAGGTAGAGGGAGGGAGGGATAGGCCAAAGTTGATGGCAAAAAGCTGCAATTATTTGTAAAATCTCTCATTTTAGGGATCCCTGGGTGGCGCAGCGGTTTGGCGCCTGCCTTTGGCCCAGGGCGCGATCCTGGAGACCCGGGATCGAATCCCACGTCGGGCTCCCGGTGCATGGAGCCTGCTTCTCCCTCTGCCTGTGTCTCTGCCTCTCTCTCTGTGTGACTATCATAAATCAATAAAAAAAAAATTAAAAAAAAAAAAATCTCTCATTTTAAACATCCCCAAATTTCCTGGTCAGAAAAAGTCACATACATTACCACACTACCTACCCCAAATTAAAAACTCTCCTTATTCAACCATCACTCACAATACATACTCAAAAGAGATCTTGAAAGAAGAAAGGAGTGTTAAAGGTGTTTGCATGAAAGTGCTTTAGAAAAAGCTCAGTCAGTAGAACGTGTGACTTTTGATCTCAGGGTTATAAACTGGAGTCCCATTTGGGTGTAGAGATTACTTAAAAAAAAAAAAAGATTTTATGTATTTATTTGAGAGCAAGTGAGAAGAGAGCACAAGCTGGGGGAGGGGCAGAGGGAGAAGCAGATTCCCTGCTCAGCAGGGAGCCTGATGCCTGACTTGATCCCAGGACCCTGAGATCGTGACGTGAACCGAAGGCAGAGGCTTCACTGACTGAGCCACCCAGGTGCCCCACCTACCAAAATCTTAAAAAAAAAAAATAAAAGAAACACTAAAATTGTACGTTCATAACACCCTTTTCCTTAATTTGCTAATTCCCTGCCTCATTCAGGAAAATTACATCCAAGACAGAGACCTTTATCTTTCTATCCTATAGCTAAAAAATGATTTCTAAATATAATATTTAACTATGGTAAAATTCTAATAAATATCAAAGACTTACACAGAAGGTCAAGGGATTTAGAAGCTCGCAACACGGCACACCTGGGTAGCTCAGTGGTTGAGCGTCTGCCTTTGGCCCAGGGTGTGATCCCAGTTCAGGGATTGAGTCTCGCAGCAGGCTCCCTGTGAGAAGCCTGCTTCTCCCTTTGCCTGTGTCTCTGCCTCTCTCTGTGTGCCTCTCATGAATAAATAAATAACATATTAAAAAAAAAAAAAAAAGAAGCAGCTCGCAACACCCCCCGGAGACTAAAACCAGTCCTATAAATCCCACACTCTGACGTCAGTAGAATGAAATAAATCTCAATTCCTAGCCCCGAACTGTTAGTTGTTCCTGGTCTCGGTGTCTCAGGTGAGGCTATGTGACATGAAGAAAGCTGAAGAGAAAGCCCTTGGGGTGAATATAGTCACCTTTGTAGGAGATGATGCCATCACAGATCTCTTTGAAGATTTGGGCGAGGCGGGCTGCCCGTGCCACCTCGATGTTTTCCTCTGCTGCTGCCAGTCGTCTTGTTCGAACCGATCGTGCTGTCTGCAGGGCGGAGAACTGGGTCATGAAGACGTCTGCAAGGACACAGTGAAAATCAGTTCTAGGTAAGAAGAACATTGTGTGGCTTTCTCTTCCCCCATGGATTCTTGCCATTTGCTCTATTTTCCTTGAAGTGATTAAGTAGATTAGCGATCATGGAGTTCTCTCCTCCTTAAAGAAATGTCAGGAAACCCTGGCATATACCACAGAGACCAAAGCAGCAAGTTAGAAGCACCTGATCTCAAGTGACCAAATGGTGTACAACATAGTGGCTGCAAAGCTGCACCTCAAAATGAGTCTGTGTTTGAATTCTGGCTTCATTACTTCTTAGCTTTGTGATCTTGGACTAGTTACTTATACTCCGTGTCTCAGCTTCTTGACTAAACCAGGGGAATACTGGTAGTGCTTCTCTCAGGAGGTAACCATGCAGATTAAATGAGAGAATGCTTTTAATGTGTTGAGCTCAGAGCCTGACCTATAAAAAAAGACTCAGGAAGAACTTGTTACCAGAAGACTGGACCTAATTGGGATTTAAGTTCAGAAAATTCATGCCAGTCAGGTTACTGATAGTATATAAGGCCAATTTCTATGCCAATCAGTTCCCATATAGCAGATTCCTTCATATGCTTCTACATTTGCTTCTACATTTTGAGGGAAAGAAGGAAAGACTCAAAGAGGAGCATGAGCTTTTGAACACTCTATATGCAGTTAGAAAGGATGTTTGGACAGGCCAGTGTCTCTGCTCTCAGTTCTTTTCTGGACAACAGATCGAACTCAGGAGTGCTATTACATTATTTTCTCAAGAAGCTTAGAGAACAGAAACCAGAAAGTCTGTGTATATTATGCTCATCTGAATGTGGGGGGAAGAAGGCTTCAAATTTACACTGCTGTCATCTTTTCCCACATATGATGTAATGATTTATGCATATGCAAGTTATTCTCCAGGTAGGAAGGGACACCAGGGACCCACTACCAATCACATGTCTGAACACTCTGAGGCCATAGGCAGTGTCTGGGAAGCTGGTGAAGGGGTTTCTTCCTATTCCCTAGAGCACAGCCTAGGAACTTGAACAGTTGGGATGGACAGGTGATTGCTAATAGACGCTTGTACACTGGGATATTAACTTTTCTGGTCCAGACTAAAAAGAATCATTGACTAGAATGAAAGTAAAATAATCATTTTGAGTGACATCTGGGTGGCTCAGCAGTTTGGTGCCTGTCTTCAGCTCAGGGCGTGATCCCGGAGTCCCGGGATCGAGTTCCACATCAGGCTCCCTGCATGGAGCCTGCTTCGCCCCCTGCTGTGTCCCTGCCTATCTTTCTATGTGTCTCTCATGAATAAATAAAATCTTAAAAAAAATCATTTTGAGACAATATTATGGAATTAACAGGAATGTTTCATTTCCAGGCTATACCAGACTTGATGTTCCCATCATCTCGGCAGATGCCATTCCAGCGGGTGTATAATGATGCAGAGTGGAGATTATCACTGGTATGCTTTACTTCCTCTTGTTTCTGTCGGATCTTCTCCCAGTTTCGGACCAAGAATACATGATGCTTTAACACGAAGTTCCTATAAGGAAGAAGTTTCTTTATTCAGTAACTCAGTAAGTTACATGTACACTGT
This sequence comes from Vulpes vulpes, assembly GCF_048418805.1. NCBI lineage: Eukaryota > Metazoa > Chordata > Mammalia > Carnivora > Canidae > Vulpes > Vulpes vulpes. The sequence goes on from NC_132792.1 coordinate 118,184,953, forward strand.
ATGTAAACCATTTCTTAAAATTAAATTAAAAAAAAGATTTTAAGTCCTCTCTATACCCACCATGGGGCTTGAACTTACAACCCAGAGATCAAGAGTCACATACTCTACTGACTGAGCCAGTTAGGTGCCCCTAAACCATTGTTAACATGATATAAAGGAATAATTATCAGTTAATCCAGCTATTATAAAATAATTATAGAGGCGCCTGGGTGTTCCAGTTGGTTAAACATTTGCCTTCGGTTGGGTCATGGTCTCAGGGCCCTGGGATTGAGCCCTGCATCAGGCTCCCTGCTCAGTGGGGAGCTTGCTTCCCTCTCCATCTGCTGCTCTGCCTACTTGTGTTGACTCTGTTAGATAGATAAATAAAATCTTACAAAAAAACCAAAAACACATGGGGAAACATAATTCAGTTTTGCGTCTTTTTCCCCCCTCCATATAACATTAAACGTTCCCCTCTATTATTTATAAATATCTGGCAAATACCACTTAAAAGCTGCACAAATTCTGGCAAGTAAGCAGTCTGACATGAAGGCAGAGATTTACCGAATATATATATACAAATTCTGAATGAGGTTGCCAAGAAGAAGCATGGGCTCAGGATTAGTGGTAACAAGAACTGGACAGGCAGATAAAGGCAAAGACATTTCAGATAAACATGCACTGGGCAACCTACTTTCGGTGCAGTAGCTCAAAGTAGATCTCTAAGCTTAGATAAGTGATGTGTATCTTGAAACACCCTCCACAGTTTGATGATTCCATAATTTGATCCCCACCCCAGTGCACATATATAAACAGATGTGATACTGGATTAAATCTCAAATTGTAGGCCTCAGTAAATTAAAATTAGACCAATTTTATAGTTCCTAACTTAGCGACACTGAAATCATCTGGGAGCTTTATGATACTGATGCCTGCCTGGGTTCCACCTCTGAAAATTCTGCTTTAAGTGATCTGAGGTGTGGCATGGGCATTAGTTTTTTTTTTTTTTTTTTTTTTTCATTAGTTGGTTTTAAAAACTCCCTAGGCTAATATGCAGCCAAAGCAGAAAACCACTGGACTAGATGATCTGTTTTCCTGAAGTTTAAAATTTCTATGACTCAAGTGATACAGGATGAGAGGGACTAAAGTAAAGTAATAAATGCAGATGAACTTTCTAAGATATTGGAATGTATGGTCAGGGAAGATGTAGAATATGTCCCAAGACAATTTGAAACATAGGACATACGTATTTACTTTGCTTGCTTCTGACATGGACAAATCTTACCTGAATATAGAGAAGAGCAAAAATGATCGCTAAAGATATTTTTTACTGCTCTATTAATGTATTAACAAAGCAAGGAATCTTGATCTTTTCTGTGCCATGGATTCCTTTGGCAGCCTGGTGAAGCCCATGCAACCCTTCTCTGAACAAAGTTTTAAAGTATTTAAAAAATTTTAGATTAAAAAATTTTAATTTTTTGTACACAGGGTTAAAAGGAAACCAAATATACTGAAAATGTTTTCAGAATATTAAAAGAAAAACCCTGAAATTGTGATATAGAAAAAAATGTTAATTTTTTAACACATGACAAGATCTAGTGGTGGGTTTAACCACCACAGTAATTTTAAGGTAGAGATCTTGTAAACGATACTTTGAGATATTTGTAATACTGTAACAGGATATGAAAATGTGAACATTGGTGGGTAAAGTCATGGGAACTGCAAATACTACACACACACACACACACACACACACACACACACACATTTTGCCTATGATCATATTTGAAGGAAATGCTCAATTTCAGTTAGAAATTAGGGAAAATAAAGACATATAACCCCTGCCCATCCAAATTTATAGATCCCTGATTCTTGGTGAAAGACCTCCTGCAAAAAAGAATGACTCAACCAGATCTTTAATAATTTTTAAAGCGACAAACACTTCACACGAACCAAGAAAACCTCCTTTTTACCTCTCTCGATTAGACATTGGCTTCATTTGTAATTGGGGGGTCAATCTTGTTGGAGTGTTGATGTTTTCACTGGGTTCTTCGGAGAGATGGCCTCTCTGAAAAACATGTGGATCAGATGGCAGGAAAGAAAGGGTCAATCAGAAATCCCCTTGAAGAGTACTGGAACCACTTTAAGATGCCACCCTCCTTGTATGTAGCCCTTATCTCTAACTGCCCCTCAGTGGCTGTGCAGGGAAAGCCATGAATGAGATCATTATTCACCCTTTTCTTCAGCTTGTGCTTAGACTTTCTCTTCTCTTTTGACCGTCCAGACTTTTTATGTGTAGCCACAGGCTGGCTGCTTTTGCTGCTGGTGAGTCCGTTCACACGCTGACTCTTGCCCCCAATGATTCCTCGACATTTCTCAAAGCCGCACTTACACAGTTGCTTGGAAAGGAAAGAGAGGACTTTTGGCCTACAGTCTCACAAGTTCAAACAGAATGCCTGAGCATCTGGACACCCAAAAGCAAGTTTGAGTCAAGATATTTTTGTACAGAGGAAAATAATTGAGAGTAAAATAAATATAAATACGTTTCCATGGAAAAGAAAGATTAAATTTTGGGAAAACTTCACTAGGCAAGTTAAGAACTGACTGAACACCAAACTCGACTGAGTAGTCTCCTTCTACAGAGTTCTGAGATCATAATGGAGAGTTGGCACCCTACTAAGTGGGGTGAAAACTGCCTTCTCCAATGTACTTCCCAATGGCTGCAGATCAGTTAACATATTTACAGAACGCCAGTGACAACATTCAACTTCCCTCTTGGACTGATTTTGCTTACCTGTTTCTCAACATTAAAGGAATGGAAATTGTAATCATAAGTGAGCTCGGTACCAGCTGGCATATCTTTAAGAGCATACAGTCCAATCCGGTATACTCCATTGACAGACCTACAGAAAAGAAGAGGGTTAAAGGTAGAGATTCTTTTTATTTTTAAAGATTTTGAGAGAGAAAGAGAGAAGCAAATGAAGCAGCAGGCAGAGGAAGAGGGAGAAACAGGTTCCTTGCTGACCAGAGAGCCTGATGATGGGGCTCGATCCCAGGTTCCTGAGATCATGACTTGAGCCAAAGGCAGATGCTTCACTAACTGAGCCAACCAGGTGCCCCAAGGCAGAGATTCTTTTTTTTAAAAAAATTTTTAAACTTTTATTTATTTATGATAGTCACAGAGAGAGAGAGAGAGAGGCAGAGACATAGGCAGAGGGAGAAGCAGGCTCCATGCACTGGGAGCCCAACGTGGGATTCGATCCCGGGACCCCAGGATCACACTCTGGGCCGAAGGCAGGCACTACACTGCTGAGCCACCCAGGGATCCCCAATTCTTATTTATTTTTAGAGAGGGTAAGGGAGGGAGGGGGGGGGGGACGGAGGCAGGGAGAGAAAGAGAGAGAGAGAAGACAAGAGAGGCAAGAGGCAGAGCGAGAGGAACAGAGAAAATCTTAGGCAGACTCCACACCCCATGTCGAGCAAGACACAGGGCTTGACCCCACAACCCCGAGATCATGACCTGAGCCAAAATCAAGAGTCCAACATTCAACCAACTGAGCCACCCAGGTACCCCTGGGAGGGGATTCCTGTATGGAATCCTAGATGTATAGTTAGCTTGTTGAATTTATATATCTTTACACCTGTGTAACTTCCCAGAAACCTCTCTCTCTCAATTAGTACCTTTTTCCACACAGTATCTGTTACAATTCCAAACTCTACCACTACAGTCTAGTTTTGTCTCTTTTGAACCTCAAATAAATGGAATAATACACTGAAGGAGGTAAATACAATCATATGCTTGGTTCTTCCACACGATGTTACACTGTAGCTGTGATGTATCTTTGCTATATAACATTCCATTGTGTAAATACAGCACAATTTAGATACTTGTTCTGTTGATAAATATTTGGATTGCTTGTAGTTTTTAGCTGTTATACAACAATTTCTGTGGATATTCCTGCACATGTTCTTTTGAACATGAACACTCACTTCTGTTAGGGAAATACTTAGGACTGGTGTTCTGGGGTTACTGGGTATGCTTAGCTTTGATAGGCACTGGCAAACATTTTTTTAAACGTGGTTATATAGCAATTTACACTTCTACCAGCATCTAAAAGCATTTGTGTCATACTACATACTTAGCAACACTCTGTCATTCTTTGATTGTAGCCATTTTAGGGGAGTATGTAGTAGTTTTCCAACACAGTTTACTATTTCTCTTGGATGGTTAAAGATATTAAGCACCTATTTATGTGTTTATTGACTACTTTTTTTTTTTTTTTAAAGATTTTATTTGACAGAGCGAGAGTGAGCATGAGCAGCAGAGAGAGAGGGAAAGGAGAAGCACGTTTCTCGCTGAATGCAGAGGAGGATGCAGGGCTTGATTCCAGGATCCTAAGATCATGACCTGAGCTGAAGCCAGACACTTAACTGACTGAGCCACCCAGGTGCCCCTTTATTGAATACTTTAAAAATTTCTTTGATTTTCCCAATCTTTGAACTATTTTAAAAACTAGATTTTCTTATTTATTTGTAGATTCTGGATTTAACAAGAAGTTAACCGGGCCTATATTTCTTTTTTTTAACAATATTGTTAGGTTTCAGATGAAGGTTATAGCAGCCTTTTGAAATGGAAGAATTTATATGATATTGATAGTATAGACATTATTTCTTAAGTATATAGATAATTATCAATGAAGATATTTGAGCCTGGAGCTTCTTTTGTCAGAAACTGTTATTATACATTCAATTTCACTGGTAGACATTTGCATTTTTTATCTCTTCTTGTGCTGTTTTTGGTAAGTTGTGTTTTTTCAAGGAATTTGTTAATTTCATTTAACTTTCTAAATAGAAGAAAGTTGTTCAGGAAAATAAACTGCGGTGAATTACACAAAGAACATTAGCCCAGAATAAAAATCAATAATTTAACAACACGGATAAATTGTAAAGCCATTCTAAGTGAAAGAAGCCAGACACAGATTTATGTATATGCATTTCAGCAATAGGCAAAACAAATCTGGTGATGGAAACCACATCACTGCTTGCCTTCGAGGTGGTGAGCTTGTACATTTGAAACAATGGAAACATTCTATATGTTGATAAGGATGTGGGTTGTATGGGTGTATACATCTGTAAAAATGGATGGCAATTTCCACTTAAAATCTGTGTCTCTACCGAATTCATAAAGTTAAAAAACTTACAAAAATAGAGTTGCTCAAACTATCCAATTATCTTTTAAAAAGTGATGTTAAAACACACATAACATAAAATCTACCATCTCAACCATTTTAAAGTGTACCGTTCAGGGATATTAAGTATATCCACACTGTGGCACAGCCAACACCATCAACCATGCTCCCAGCTCCTTTCATCTTGTAAGACTGAAATATACTTACAGTAATCACCTGTTCCTTTTATGATTTTGAATACCGTTATATACCCCCAACCACTTATGATTTTGAATACCGTGAAGTACCTGATACAAGCAGAATTGTACAATATTTGTCTTTTTGTGACTATTTTCACTTGGCATGAAGCCATCAAGATCCATCCATGATGTAGGATATTGCAAAATTTCCTTCCTTTTTGAAGATGATTTAGTTCCACTGTATATATGTATACCACATTTTGCTTATTTATTCACCCACTGATGGACACATGGACTGTTTCCACATTTGAGCTGTTATGAATGTTGCTGGGAGGAATATGAGGGTGCAGATACATCTTCAAAACTGTGCTCAGTCCTTTTGCATAAATACTCAGAGATGGAATTGCTAGGTCATATGGTAATTTTATTTTTAATTTTTTGAGGTTCCTCCATATGGTTTTCTTCAAGTAGAAATACCATTCTTCACTCCCACACACCATGTGAAAGGATCTTAATTCATCCATGTCCTCACCAACACTAGTTTTCTGTGATTTTGACAGTAGCCATTCTAATGGGTGTGAGGTGGTGTATCATTGTGTGTGTGTGTGTGTTTTAAAGGTTTTATTTATTTGAGAGACAGAGCGAGAGAGATCACAGAGGTAGCTCTATTTGTAATTTTTTTTTTTTTTTAAAACAGGCTCCTTATGACCCTGAGATCAAGAGTTGCATGCTTCGTTTACTGAGTCAGTCTGGTGCCCCTGAGTTTATTTTTTTGAGGAAACTCCACACTGTTCCATAGTGGGTGCACCAAGTTACATTCTCAACAGTGCACAAGCGTTCGTTTTTCTCCTCTTCCTCACCAACATTTGTGTTGTCTTTTTGATGAAAGCCATTTCAACAGGTGTGAGGTGTTATTTCACTGTGGTTTCAGTTTGCATATCTCTGATGTTTAAGTGATGTTGAGCCCCTTTTCATGTACCTGTTGGCCATCTGCATGACTTCTACAGAAAGATGTCCATTCAGATCATTTGCCCGTTTTTAAAAATTGGACTGCTTTCTTGCCACTGAGTTGTGGTTCTTTTTTTTTCTTTTTTAAAAAATTTTTATTTATTTATGATAGTCACATACAGAGAGAGAGAGAGAGAGAGGCGGAGACACAGGCAGAGGGAGAAGCAGGCTCCATGCACCGGGAGCCCGATGTGGGATTTGATCCCGGGCCTCCAGGATCACGCCCTGGGCCAAAGGCAGGCACTAAACCGCTATACCACCCAGGGATCCCCGAGTTGTGGTTCTTTATATATTTTATGTATTACCACTTATCAGATATATAAATTGCAAATATTTTCTCCCATTTGAGGATTCCCGTTTTATTTTGTTGATGGTTTCCTTTGCTTTATAGAAAAGTTATAGTTTGATATAATCCACTTGCTTAGTTTACTTTCGTTGCTCTTTGCTTTTGGTGTTAAACCCCAAAAATCCTCACCAAGACTGATGTCAAGGAGCTTAAAGCTTACTCCCTATGGTTCCTTCTAGGAATATTATGATTTCAGGTGCCACCTTCAAGTGTTTAAAACATCTTGGCTTGATTTTTGTGTATGGTATGAAACTGGGGTCCAGTTTCATTCTTTTTTGTGTGGTTGTCAAGTTTTCCCAACACAACTTATTGAATAGACTGTGTGTTCCTTACTATGTATTAACGGCTCCTTTGATATAAATTAATTGATCATACAAGCATGGGTTTATTTCTGAGCTCTCTATTCTATTTGTGTCATTTTTAAGCCAATACTATACTGCTTTGATTACTATAGTTTCACAATATAATTTGAAATCAGGATGTGAGATGTCTTTACCTTTCTTCTTCTTTTGCAATTGCTTTCACTATTTGGAGGTCTGAGGATCCTTTGGTCAATTTCTCTGAAATTGGCCACTGAAATTTTGATTTTTATTACATTGAATTTGTAGACTGCTTTAGGCAGTATGGATGTTTTAACAATATTAATTCTTCCATTCCATGAGCATATGATGTCATCCATTTACTTGAGCCTTCTTCAATTATTTTCATTAACAAATTAGCATTTTCAATGTACATGCCTTTCACATCTTCGATTAAACTTACTCTTAGGTATTTTATTTTCCATGCTGTTTTGCAAATGGGATTTTTTTCCCCTTAATTTCTCTGATAGTTCATTATTAAGAGTATGGAAATGTAACTGAGTTTTATATTTTGATTTTGTATTCTAAAACCAGTTAACTGACTTCAATTATCAGTTCTAACAACTGGGAGAGTGTTTAGGGTTTCCTATGTATAAAGTCACATCCTCTGCAATGGAGACGGTTCTACTTCTCCAATTAGGTTATGTTTTATTTCTTTTTCTTGCCTAATTGCTCTGGCCAGAAGTTCTAGTACTATGTTGAATAAAAGTGGTGGGAGTTGCCTTTTCCTGATTTTAAGAGTAAAAGCTTTCAGACTTTCACCATTAAGATGTTGGCTGGGGATCCCTGGGTGGCGCAGCGGTTTGGCGCCTGCCTTTGGCCCAGGGCGCGATCCTGGAGACCCGGGATCGAATCCCACGTCGGGCTCCCGGTGCATGGAGCCTGCTTCTCCCTCTGCCTGTGTCTCTGCCTCTCTCTCTCTCTCTGTATGACTATCAAAAATAAATAATTAAAAAAAAAAAAAAAAAGATGTTGGCTGTGGGCTTGTTTTTTTTTTTTTTTTTAATTTTTATTTATTTATGATAGTCACACAGAGAGAGAGAGAGGCAGAGACACAGGCAGAGGGAGAAGCAGGCTCCATGCACCGGGAGCCCAATGTGGGATTCGATCCGGGGTCTCCAGGATCGCGCCCTGGGCCAAAGGCAGGCGCCAAACCGCTGCGCCACCCAGGGATCCCTGTGGGCTTGTATTATATGGCCTTTACTATTTGAGGTATGTCCCTTTATACCCACTTTGTTTAGTCTTTATTGTAAATGGATGTTGAATTCCATTCTGTCACTTGACTGGAGAGTTTAAGTCCTATACTTTTTTGTTTTTAAGATTTCATTTTTGTTTTTTAAAGATCTTTGAGAGGGTGAGAGACAGCACATGAGATAGTGTGCATGCAGTAGGGAGGGGTAGGGGAAGAAGCACTTTCCACTGAGCAGGGAGCCTGATGCAGGACTTGATCCCAGATCTCTAGGATTACAGCCTGGTCTGAAGGCGGCGCTAAATCACGAAGCCACCTGGGCTGCCCTGAATTGTTTTTTAAGATGTAATTTTTTACAGTTAAGAGTCTTTTCTATTTTACTTATTTTTGTTTCTCATTGCTAACAAATCCAGTGGGCATGTAATAAATATGCTGAGTGACCTAACAGGAGAAGAACCATGTAACACAGTGCCTGGCACACAGTAAGCAGTCGGTAAGTATTCGGTATTACCATTATTATATATATTGTATTTTTCTGGGAATAGTTATGATGAAGTGAAAAAATGGCAGTAGTATCTCTCTGGAGGTATGGTACAACAGGGAATTGCCTGAGGTGCTTGTGTAAGCTGACTGGCACTGAGGGAAGACTCATCTCTTTGACCCTCAATGCCTTCTGCTCCCTTGGATTCGTGGATTCACCCTCCCCTGCTTCCTTACCATTTCTGCATTTCACAGTTTGGGTCACAGCTGTGGTTGATGAATCGGGCCTCATTACCCATCCGATAACTGTCAATCACCATCCCACTATCCAGGTTCAGGCAATAGTGGTCACTGTGATTATGATACTGCTCAATCATTCTGTTCCTAAAGAGGAGAAGAAGAATTGAAAGTCAGTTAGTGATTAAGTTGAAAGTAAATCTGAAATCTTCCATTCTCTATTCTAATTTGGTACCTTTGCCATTTTACTGGAGTATCATTATTCATCACTGTACCTGAACTCCTGTTCGCTGACAACCTCCCCTAGGTATTCAATGATGAACTGCCCAGCTTTTAGGGGTTCTTTGGTTCTGATTCCCCAACCTTTTTCCTCAGCTCGAAATCGTTCTAGACACTGCACCCACTCATGCCTCTGTATCCTCTGGTTACAGCACTGCTCACCACAGGGGCAAGTGTTAGGGGAACACTCAGCAAAGATCATTCTAGAAAAAAAAGAGATAACTGTATGTCAATATATATGCCTTCATGAGTCCATATTTGTTTTACAGGAACTTTTAAAATGAATACAGTAAATTAACAAGGTTGGATTGGTTAACAAGGTTCATAAGGACAAAGAGTATACAGCTTCAGAACAGAATACAGAATACCGAAAATTTCAAAGTCAAGTTACAAACACTGAATAGATTAAGCTAATGGTCCACTAAGCATCTTGAGTAAACACTATCATATTTAGCTTTGTTCTAAGAATTAAACTACAGGGCAGCCTGGGTGGCTCAGCGGTTTAGCACTGCCTTCAGACCAGGCCGTGATCCTGGAGACCTGGGATTAAGTCCCACATCCAGCTCCCCACATGGAGCCTGCTTCTTCCTCTGCCTGTGTCTCTGCTTCTCTCTCTCCTTATGTCTCTCATGAATAAATAAATAAATAAAATCTTTGAAAAAAAAGATAAAACTCATAAGTTAAAAAAAATTAAACTACAATAAAACTACACCCCCCACAAAAAAGATAAAACCACGACCCAGAGAGGAATTAATAATTTGAAGGTTACATGGCATTCTTGTTTTGAAGCAGCTCAAATTGTAGTAAAATCACACATAAACTTTAAACTGTAAATATTTTTAAGTATATAGTTCAGTACATTTGCACTATTGTTGTTTTATAATAATAATTTTATATTTCATTAGTGTAAATGACATTTCCATATTGGAAATAACATTTCTAGTTTTTATACTAGAATCTATAACCTCTAGTAAATTGACAAGCAAAAAATTCTCAACATAGTAAAGTTGTTTTGAACATGTCTTCTCCTTTCTTTTTTTACATTTCTGGATCTTTCACAGAAGCCATTTAGTTTTGGCATATGGTTTAGAATCCCAGTAAGGGTACCATTATTTTCTTGACCCTCCCTTGTTTTAATCATGTTCAGTATATATACATATACATATACATATACATATACATATACATATACATATATATGTATATATATGTATGTACAGACACACATAACTTACAAAACTTGTAAAGAAAGGATTTAACATTTTATAGTATAAAGTACTTTCACAGACATTCTTCAAATAACCATCCAGGACAAAACACATAGTGTCACATAAATAAGGAGTAAGCAGAGAAAGAACATACCCACTAGATTATTCCACTTAAGACAATTAGTTTAACTTGTGAGAAAGACATTGTGTTACTGTCAAATTCACCACCTTTATTCTTTCTTTTAATAAATTCTTTGCTGCATAAATACTACTGAACACCTCTCCTGAAAATGTTTTCCCTCTTTATCTTTTATGATAATGGATTTTCCACCTTTCCAATAATAAGTCCTTAAAAAAAAACATAAAACAAACATCCTTTTTTCTCCTCTATACCTTCCATGGCACTTTCCGGTTCCTCTTATCCTTAGAAGTCTCATTCATAGCAGGTGGGGGGATGGGGTTAACTGGGTGATAAGCATTACGGAGACCATGTAATGTAATGAGCACTGAATATAATACAAGACTGATGAATCACTGAACTCTACCTCCGAAACTAATAACACACTGTATGTTAATTAACTGAATTTAGAGACGCCTGGGTGGCACAGTGGTTTGGCTCAGGGCATGATCCTGGGGTCCTGGGATTGAGTCTGCATTGCGCTTCCTGCATGGAGCCTGCTTCACCCCTATGTCTCTGCCTCTCTCTGCGTCTCTAATGAATAAATGAATAAAATCTTTCAAAAAAATTTAATTGAATCTAAATTTTAAAAAAAGGAAAAAAAAGGCTCATTCATATTCATAGTTGCAACTGTAACCACCTCTTCCTTGAATTTCCACCTGAATTTTCATCATACCTCAAAACACATAAAACAATAAAATTTATGTGGATAAGAGAACTAAAGTATAACAGAGTGCTGAGATGAAAGATTTTAAAATTAATTAAAAAATTTTTCTGCCAGAGAACACTCATTAGACATTTCTAGAGTTGAAGGCATTGAAATATATTCCATTCATTTCAATGATCAAGATAAGCCCTTTATGTAAAAAGTAAAACATGTTTCTAGTCATTGTATCTGAGAAACAAAACTGTAAACTTATCAAAATCTGAAAGTAGGTGCTGTACACTAAGATGTGAAGTTGTTGATTTACTGCATAAACTGCCATTCTTTTTAGCCATATAATGCCATTCATTTTAAGACCAGAGAATCTTCCCCTTCTAAATATAGACCTACATAGGAAAGCTCTTTCCCTCGCATGGTGAGATTTAATGTTAAATAGTTGCTGGCAAATGTACTAGTGTGACCTAACTAGCTATGGAGGTCAGGTCACCCCTTGGGAGTGGAGACAGGTTCTTATTTGAAAAATATTCCCACTATAAATCATGCCAGGTAAGGCAGGAGTAAGCCTTGGAGGCAGGGAAGAGGAACCTCTCTACTTTTTTGGGACCGAGGATTTGAAGGTCTACTGCTCTTCTACAGCAAAAGTGAAGGCTCCTGGAAATTCTCACTGGGCAAGCGGAAGTAAATGATACTCAACAAAGGAGCACAGACAGGATCTAATGGGGAGTTAGCCAAGGACGCTGATATTCAATTTGCAGCCTGTGAACTTGAGAGTTACCCACTTCTGGTGGCATTACAAGGCTTACCTAGAAATGTACTCTTATCTTCCTCTAAATATTTGGCTTTGTTATATGTAACATGTTTGTTGTGGAGAACTAAGAAAGTGGGCTCTATATGTAGTGTGAGCAAATGGGTATAGAGTAAAAAAGCAGCCTGAAATGTCTGCTCTAGGCAAAGTGGCAATGTGAACTGTTCTGAAGCAGTAATGGGATTGATATGGATGGTATACAGAAACAAATATTAACTTGAGAAGAGCTTATAGAATTAATAAATAACTGATCATTCTCAGAAATTGTTTAGAAGAGAGGACATGTTCTAAAAATATTATTCATAAAAATGATTACTATTTTTTTTGAAGATTTTATTTATTTATTCATGAGAGACACACACAGACAGAGGCAGAGACACAGGCAGAGGGAGAAGAAGGCTCCATGCAGGGAGCCCAATGCGGGACTCGATCCCGGGATTCTAGAAGCACACCCTGGGCTAAAGGCAGACACTAAAACTGCCGAGCCACCCAGGGATCCCCTCTATTACTTGTTTTTAAAAATAGTCCTGAATTCAGTTTTCATTGGGCTACATGAGCCTTACATAGACATAAAATTGAATCTTATAGATTCAATTCAATTCGAGTTTTTCTCACAAATATTTACAAAACCTTGAATACAAAGACAAGAAAGACATTTTAAGTGGCTCTATTTAACTAAATTATGTGGGTTACTTTTAAATATATGCGGAAGTACCCATTGGATAATATATTTTAATTTTTCTTAGGTATTTATGCATTTATCATCTCATTCATTAGATGCATGAATATATACGGTTCATATTCTCATGATATAAAGTTGGTGGCACTGTATTTGAGTTTTTTTTTTTTTAAAGAAAGGCAACACAATGGAAAGCACAAATGTGAAACTCATACTAACAAAGATGATACAAGACAATGTAATTATGTAAAGGTAAATATTCAGATTTCAATTCTATGTTATTAAAAGACTAATAATGACTTATATAACAGTGTATAGAGTGGAAAGAACATGACTGACTTTCGAATCAAACATATGTGGGTCCAAATTCTATCACCTAAGTGTTATAAATGTAATACAGAACAATTTACTATCCTAAGTCCAAGATCTTTCATTTCTAAAATATCAAACTATTACCTATCTTACTAGACTAATGCGAAAAAGAGAACTAACCAATGTGATAGTAGCTATATTACGGCAACTCCACTGACAATAAAACATAAAAAATAGCAATGTTAGCATAAAAAGGAATGCAAACTTAAAGAATTTTAAAGACATATGATATTGCCAAACATTAAGCCAGTGAAGTATCAAAGCACCAAAAATAAAGTTAGATGTGAATACCTAAATGAGGTAGAACTATGGGGAAGTGAGTATATTCATATCCTGGTGGTTATAACCCAAATTAACTCATTATTTTATGAGAGCTACTGGATAATACACAGTAAGAAATATATAAATGTTCATATAGTTTGTACAGGTAATTCTTCTTCTGAGAGCACACCCTAAGGATTAAAAAAAAAAAAAAGGAATCCACACAGTTTTACAGTAGTGCTATTTTTTTTTTAAATTTTTTTATTTATGTATGATAGTCACAGAGAGAGAGAGAGAGAGAGAGGCAGAGACACAGGCAGAGGGAGAAGCAGGCTCCATGCACCGGAAGCCCGATGTGGGATTCAATCCCGGGTCTCCAGGATTGCGCCCTGGGCCAAAGGCAGGTGCTAAACCGCTGTGCCACCCAGGGATCCCAGTAGTGCTATTTTTAATAGCAAAACACTGAAATAATTTGAATGATGAGTCACAGAAGGTTGGCGGATGAGGGCATACCAACCTATGGAAGATAAGAGAACTCCTAAAAATGGTGAGCTTGTGGACCACACTAATACATAAAAGTGTGTGTGTGTGTGTGTGTGTGTGTGTATACATATGTGGTGTGAGCAAATGGGTATAAATTGTCTCATAAAATCTCACTCCTGGCCCCCCATACATACACATATATGTATGTACACACACACACACACACACACGAAAAAAAAGACCTAACAAGAAAAAAAGTATATAGAAAAAACATCTGTGAGTGAAAAAAAGTCAGTGCACAACACAGACTAGGCCAGCAGCTATGACTCCTAAAATCGTATGTATGTATGTATAAGATGTGAATTAACAATGGTGTTGTAAGACAATTTAGAAGCCGGCATGTTAACACTGGAGATAGTAAAACATAGATTCCCTGAGCCCATAGGACAGTTGACTAGAGACACTGGGGAAGCAGTAGTCTTTGGCCAGGAAAATTCTCTAGGAAAGGAAGTACTGATGTAAAGTTCATTGGCTCTTTTTTGCCCCAACTTAAAATCACAGTTTTGATCTCCAAACCAATCAAACTCCATACTTTCATTTTCTAACAGCATAACCAACTCTCATCAGCATCACTGACCCAGTCAGCATATGTGCATCTATGTGCTTATGCTAAGCATAAGGATAACCAACCTAATTTTCCTTCAGAATAGATCATGCCTTTCTTCTTTCTCACTGCCACCATCCTACCTTAATCCTTCATCATGGCTACCATGTACGGAGATCTAAGAAAGTTTCTAAACTATGGTGAATACTTTATGAACATTGTCTCATAAAATCTCACTCCTGGCCCCCCCATAAAGAAGGTACTACTTTTATTAGAGGGGCTAAATGACTTTCCTCAGGTCTCCTAAGTAGTAAGAGGACTTAAACCTGGGTATGGTAAGACTCTAAATTTCATTCTTTTTTTGTTACTCTAGCCCATGTGATGGGCTACATGCTTGTGTCTCCATAAATTAACAGCTGAAGCTGTAGCACCCAGTATAATGATTATTGGAGGTAGAGCCTTTGGGAGGTCATTTGGCTTACATTAGGGAATAAAGGTAGGAACCACATGATGGAATTAGTGTCCCTATAGAAAGAGGAACAGAGAGCTCTTTCTCCACAAGCACACACTAGGGGAAGACCCAGGAGCACATGGGAGAAAGTGGCCGTCTATAAGCCAGGACATGGGTCCTCACCAAACATTAAATAAAATACTTGCATCTTGACCTTGGACTTCCAGACTCCAGAACGTTAAGAAATAAATTTCTGCTGTTTAAGCCACCAGGGTTATGGTATTTTGCCATTAATGGCCCAAGTAGATTAGGATAGCCCAACAATTAGGTTTTATATAGCTTTGCGCAATTCCATGAGAAGAAACCAAAGAGCTTATTTAACTTTTCCCTCCAAATGAAGCGTCATCTATCCTAAAGCTTGTGCTTTCAGAGAAGTCAGGTAAGTACAGTACCTATTGAGGCAGTCATCCACACAGCCCTTCCCGGTGTCATCCTCTGGCTTCTTACAGTTACAGGTGGTGGCCTCGTAACCAGAAAGGGGTTTGACATCAACGTAGACGTCTTGAGAGAAGATAGCAAAGAGTAATTTGTGAACATAAAGGATAATTTTTTAAGTGCTAGGCCAAGAACATTGATGGTCTGAAGGCAGAAAATATAGCTCCTAAGTTACTCACTTGAACGGATTTTTTTATATAGTGGGACATCTGGCTTTTTGTATAGCTAGAAGAAAAGAAAGAAAAATCTTGATATAGCATTTAACTTCAAATGCCAGACAGCAGCATCAATCACTAAAAATACAAGAAATTATCCACGTGTTCTGCTCATATGTGAATATTTATAAGATTTTCTGGGTTGGATACATTCTAGGGAAAATCTTGGTGTGATCACTTTTTACCCTGAAATAAAAAGTAACTTACTAGATCAGGGTGAGAGAGAAACAGATGCTACAACAAAGAAACGTGAAATAGCTTCATAAGAATGCATTCTCAATCACATGCATATTGGAGACAGACTTAAATGAAAATCACACTGCAGAATGAAGCTATTCTTTTGAATATATCAAGACTCAACTTGCCTGTTTGAGAAGAAAGGAAAACTTGCATAGGGCTTGTTGAAATGGTCTGGGTAGTATACAAAATTAAAAAGATGAGCACCCTAGCCTTTTCAGGGTAGGTATTCTAGAAAAACACATTTCACATTTTAATTAAGGCAATTAATTTAGTGAATAAAGGGGAAAGGGAAGGCAGGAAAGGAAGCTCTCATACTGCAATTAAGAATGCATTCAAAAAAAAAGGAAAGAAAAAAACCCAATGTATTAGAAGAGAGGTGATCACCTGGCCAGTGTTTTACCAGAATAAACAGCATAAACAAAAGAAGCACCGTGGTCTAACTGAAGGTGTATTAACCAATTAGAACCTCCCCCTACCCCCCATTTTTCAGCAGGGCCAGAGAACTGTCTCCTTCTTGGTCATGAACTCTGAGACAGATATCTAACATACTGATCCTCTCAGAATTCGAGAGAGGCCACCAGAAAAGAGAATGCAGAGGGGGTATGTCGACTGCTTTTGACCTTCCAAAATTGAATTCTGGTAGAATTTTGGCAAAGGTCAGGAGCCTACTTACCCCATCTGCATGACATGCTTGTTCTCAACATGGGGACTGGGGCTATAGCTAACTACCAAAACTACTGGGGGAAACTTTTCAATTAGGGAAGTAACAGAGGAAAAACAGCACCTTCCTATTTTTTACTTCCCAATATATTTAAAGATCTTTTTAGAAGTACATGAGTGTTAAACATTTTCCGTTTCCTTTGATAGAAGAATCTCCTTTGTATGTGAAAAATAAATTCCAAACTGATGGGAAGGAGCCAACAAAAATAAAGCCTGGAATTTCTTAGTGCTGCTGGCAGTACATCTAAATTCTCCTGGGACCTGCATCAAACAGGATTCTTAGAAACAGATCTCTGCTACCAGAATAAGAGTCTACACTAATAACAGAGGGTTGCCTAGGGAAGCAGGAACTCACTGCTATTCTGAAACACGAGTAAAGGCAAATAGATCACATTAGATACGGATGCAAATTCATTTCTCTTAGTCTCTAACCTTCACAGGGAGCACAGGGCATAACAAGGAGGCAGAGAGAGACTTGCATTCCCTTCACCCACCCTTAAGAATGAAAAGTGGTAAGACAGACTCCTTGTACCTGATTATGTTTCCACTGCCAAAGGATGTCATAGGGAAGCTGGAAGTCAATTCTCTTTTGCCTTAGATACTTTCCTGAAACAAAAAAATACTATCAATTTCACTATCTATTCATACAAAGGGTCAAACAGCCACAAGATCGAATAGGCACTGACTAGAAAAATAAAGATTTAATTTTTAATTTTATGCAGTTTTCCATCACCAATTAATTTTAGCTACTCTTTCCCATCCACACTCCCGGGGGTAAATGCTAAAGATATTGTTTTAATAGTAGCCAATATAAAACAACTAATATAGCAAACTTACCACCAAAACATACACAGGTCATTGTGAAGCCAATTAAAAACTGAGAATTGCTTGATTATTAAAATTATTAACTAGAGTATCTGACATTTGTTTTCCTACATTATTATAATCTAAAGCTGTCTGTAAAAATGGAAAGTCTAACAGTTTTCTAGAATAAGAGTTCTTGAATTTAAATAACTCGAGTATTTACATTCAAATTTATGATCTCTTAATATTTCCCCCCCGTCTTTCGAAACAGTCCTATTAGTAAAAGTCAAAAGCCCCTTTCTACCCTAAAAAGACTGCTTAAATTTCCTTACTCTCTGACCTTTCTGATCTTTAGGTGACTCATTTCTCACAGGAAGCTAAACTTCTTGTTATTTGGGTATTCATCCTATCATTGTCTCTAGACCAGCAGTTGTTAATGTTCTGCTAATCCTAGGAGATCCAAAGGGTAAAGACTGTCTTAATACTACTAAGTACTATCTATCTGCTACTATACGAATACTACCTAAGATGTTATTTATATGCCATTTTCATTATGCTGACGTTTGTACTAACCATGTAAAAGGCAATGGTGGGTAAAACTGCTGGCATCTTAATATGAATCAAGGCAGGTGGCAGAAAACTGTACTAGATGAAGGAAACTAATGGAAATGAACCATGGCAGCACATAAAAGCATTAAAAATTAAAGCATTCTTAATTTTTAAGTTATAAAAATTATATTAAATTTTGACACACAAGCCAAAAATCTTAATATTCTGCATGGCACAAATGGAAGTATGCATAAAACACTTGTGCTGCATCCTTAGTGGCTGCATCTAGGAAATACACCTGTGCAGATATAATAGTGAGCTGGACTAGTTTCTGCCACGGAATACCATTCATCCTTGAAAGAGTAACTGACAAACTATGGTTATTCAGACTTAGGAAGGGGAAACAAGTGAAGTGAGCTTGTTACTTTAAGAAAAAATTGAAAGTATCTGTTTCCTCTCATAAAATTTGAATTTTTTTTAAAATTTTTATTTATTTATGATAGTCACAGAGAGAGAGAGAGAGAGAGAGAGAGAGAGAGAGAGAGAGAGGCAGAGACACAGGCAGAGGGAGAAGCAGGCTCCATGCACCGGAAGCCCGACATGGGATTCGATCCCGGATCTCTAGGATCGCGCCCTGGGCCAAAGGCAGGCGCCAAACCGCTGTGCCACCCAGGGATCCCATAAAATTTGAATTTGAAGTGAACACTGGAATTCTGGAAAACTTGTGTCCACTACCATGAGAATCTTTAGTTTTCTAATACTTAAATTTTTCTCATGAAATAAGTGGAAAGATTACATTTGTTAAAACGTGAACAGTTGTGAATGCACATAGCAAATGGAAGAGCAATACAATTCAGTGAATCAGAATTTCTTAATGACCAATGCATGAAGTGATAAAATCACACATGGATTTTTTTTTTTTAATTTTTATTTATTTATGATAGTCACACAGAGAGAGAGAGAGAGGCAGAGACACAGGCAGAGGGAGAAGCAGGCTCCATGCACCGGGAGCCTGACGTGGGATTCGATCCCGGGTCTCCAGGATCGCGCCCTGGGCCAAAGGCAGGCGCCAAACCGCTGCACCACCCAGGGATTCCCTCACACATGGATTAAAAAAAAATTCAACACATTAAAATTCCAACAGAGATCAATGGATTTTAAAGTAACAGAATATAAAAATTGATTTCTTTTTTAAAAAAGATTTATTTATTTTTATTTATGATAGAGAGAGAGAGAGAGAGAGAGGCAGAGACAGAAGCAGGCTCTATGCTGGGAGCCCGACGTGGGACTCAATCCCGGGACCCCAGGATTGAGCCCTGGGCCAAAGGCAGACTCTAAACCGCTGAGCCACCCAGGGTTCCCCTAAAAGTTAATTGATTTCATAATCTACGATACAACTCACCTTCAAGGAACTATTACATTTATGTTTTTGGTGGTGTGTCAAAGAAGAATTATCTGAAATTATTAAAACATTCCTATCTTTTATAACTTATTACCTGTATGAGGACAGATTTCTTTATGTATTTAAACCAAAGTAACATCAAAATGAATTGAATGAAAAAGTAGATTAGAAAATCCAGTTGTCTTCTATTTTTTTTTAATTTTTTAATTTTTTAATTTTTATTTTTATTTATGATAGTCACACAGGGAGAGAGAGAGAGGCAGACATAGCCAGAGGGAGAAGCAGGCTCCATGCACCGGGAGCCCGACGTGGGATTCGATCCCGGGTCTCCAGGATCGCGCCCTGGGCCAAAGGCAGGCGCCAAACCACTGCGCCACCCAGGGATCCCCAGTTGTCTTCTAGTAAGCCAGACACCCAAGAGATTTGTAAAAAATGTAAAATAAATCCACTTTTCTCATGAAATGTTTTTTTAAAAAAAGATTTATTTGAGAGAGAGAGAGAGAGAGAGAGATGGGCAGCCCAGTGGCGCAGCGGTTTAGCGCCACCTGCAGCCCACAGTGTGATCCTGGAGTCCCGGGATCGAGTCCCACATCAGGCTCCCTGCATGGAGCCTGCTTCTCCCTCTGTCTGGGTCTCTGTCTCTGCCTCTCACTCTCTCACTCTGTATCTCTCATGAGTAAATAAAACAAAATATTTACCAAAAAAAAAAAAAAAAAGAGAGAGAGAGAGAGAGGGAGAGAGAGGGAGAATACAAGTAGGGGGAGTGGCAGGCAGAGGGAGGGAGGGAAGATGGCTCCCCATGGTGCAGAAAGCCCAATGTGGGGCTCAATCCCAAGACTCTGGGACCACGACCTGAGTCGAGGGCTCAGCCAACTAAGCCAGTCAGGTGCCCTTCTCATGAAATTTTTCCTTGGAAAAGTTATTTCTTAAAAAAAAAAAAAAAGCTATTTATGTTAACATATAATGTGTAATGAATTTTTATTTGACAAATTTGAGGATACGGTAGCATGGATTATAGGTATATTGTGGAAGAAATAAGTTGTGGAGTTAGGTAATATAACAAGATTTTGGGGTAACAGCTGGTAGAAGACTAGAGTCTACTTGATAGAGAAGCAAAGCTGAATGTGTAACTACAAAGTCTGCAATGAAAAAGTAGAAACAGAAAAGTTTATCAAAGGTAAGCAAACTTTGGTATATTCAAATAATGAGATATGGAGTTAATGAAATAAAATAAGGTTTATATTTACTCAAATGGAAACACTCTCCAAGTTGCAAAAAGAAAATACAACATGGGCTTATTTAAACAAAAATACTTTAAAACATTAAAGGTCATGGGGATGGCCTTGGAAAGGGCATGGGGGCACTTTCTGGTTGGGGACGCTGTTCTTGAGGAGGGGCTGGGTTATGCAAGTATATGAAAAAAGACTGCGTGGCTCAGTTGGTTGAGCAATGGACTCTTGATTTTGGCTCAAATCATGATCACAGGATTGTGAGGTCAAGTTCCTTATTGGCTCCATGCTCCAGAGGGAGCCTTCTTGAGATTCTCTCCTCCTCCCACCAGCCCTCCTCTTGCTCGTGCTCAATCTCTCTTTCAAATGGATAAATAAATCTTAAAAAATAATAATAATATTGGGGCACCTGGGTGGCTCAGTCAGTTGGGCAGTCAATTCTTGGTTTTAGCTTAGGTTGTGATCTCAGGGACATGGAATTGAGCCCTGCAATCAACTCCACACTTGGTGGGAAGTCTGCTGGAGATTCTTTCTCCTTCCCCCTCAGCCCCTGCCCCTGCTCTCTCTAAAAATAAATAGATAAATCTAAAAACAAATAAAAAAGATTTATGCATATTTATTGATGGTAAATGCACCTCAAAAGAAAAATCTATAAACAAATATTGAGATCTTGGTTCTGATATGTACATTGCAATATTTAGGGGGAGGTATATTCCTATCTGCAATTTACTTTGGAGTGCACCCAAAAATAAGATGAATTAACACATGGATAGATAAATACATGATAAACTAAGGTCAAATGTTAATGACAAAATGTAGGTAATGTGATGTTGCATGTTCATTGTAGAGTTTTTTCAATTTTTTGCTTATTTTAAAATTAAAAAAAAATTTAAAGCTCTCAACCCAGAGCTTGAACTCACAATGAGATCAAGACCTAAGCTTAGGGATGCCTGGGTGGCTCAGAGGTTGAGCGTCTGCCTTCAGCTCAGGGCGTGATCCTGGTCCGGATATCGAGTCCTGCATTGGCCTGGCCTCCCTGCCGGGAGTCTGCTTCTCTCTCTGCTTCTGTGTGTCTCATGAGCAAATAAATAAAATCTTAAAAAAAAAAAAAAAAAAAAAAGACCTGAGCTTAGATCAAGAATCTGCTCTGAACTGGATGAGCCACCCAGGTGACCCACAATTTTTTGTTTACTGAAAAATTTTATAGTAAAGTGTTGGAAGAAAGACATATATATATATATATATAAAGGAAGAAGTCTGAAAGGGTATATGCTAAATTATTATTATCTCTGGGAAGAGGAGCTTTATCTTTTAATTCACATTCTATTTACAATAATTGCTTTCCAAGTATGGACTCACTGTTTCTTAATAACAACACAAATATAATTTTTTTAAAAGTCAAAATCGGTCCTCACAAGATAGGACAAATCCCTTAATGTAAAGGGTTAACCATTCTTTGCCAGCAATATCTGTTCTGTTTTTGTATAAGGTATAATATAGTGGAGAAGCCAGTTATGAATTTTTTCCAGTTATGAATTTTTTAAAAGAATGCTTCCTTGATGGTGTGCTTGGGTGGCTCAGTTGGTGAAGCGTCTGCTTTCAGTTCAAGTCATCTCAGGGGTTCTAGGACTGAGCCCCACATTAGCTCCCTGCTCAGTGGAGAATCTGCTTCTCCCTCTGCCTCTGCCCCTTCCCCCACTTGCACGTGCAGGTGCTCTCTCTCAAATAAATAAATGAAATCTTAAAAAAACCCCACAACTTTCTTGGGGCGCCTGGGTGGTTCAGTCGGTTTTGTGTCCAACTCTTGGTTTCTGCTCAGGTCATGATCTCATGGGTCATGAGATTGAGCCCCACGTTGGGGTCTGCTTAGATATTCTCTCCCTCTGCCCCTTCCCCTGCTCTCTCTCTCTAAAATATATACATATATCTTTAAAGAAAAAAAATATTTTCTAAAAATTATCCATATCTACTTCAACTAACCTCAAAGACATAGTTTTTCCCATAGTCCACCATCTTGAGTTTTTTTAAATTAAATTATTTATTCATGAGACACACACACACACAGAGAGAGAGAGAGAGAGAGAGAGAGTGAAAGAGAGAGAGAGAGAGAGAGGCAGAGACACAGAGAGGGAGAAGCAGGCTCCATGTAGGGAGCCTGATGCGGGACTCGATACCAGGTCTCCAGGATCACACCCCAGGCTGAAGGTGCTGCCAAACCACTGGGCCACCAGGGCTGCCCCACCATCTTGAGTTTTGCTAACAATGAGTCTCCATAGACATATTTAAAAAGGGAGAAGACTCCAAATGGAGTCACCCATGCTAAGCCAAATCACCAAACCAGTCCTTATTACCTAACCTAATAGCAGTTTAAACTTTCTCTAGAAACAGTCTTAATTGGTTAGCACCAATGACTCCTTTCCAAATCTCCCAAATGAAGATGAGGTAAACTGCCCTTTCCTTATCCTTTGCACTTCTGCCCAGAAGATGTCTTTCTTTTTGCACAGCTCCTTGGAACAACTTTCCACGTGCTTGATGGGATGCATCGTGGAATGAACCAAGTGACTTTTAAGTTCATGTGGTTGAAATGTTGGTGTTTAACAGTGATTCGGGTGCCTTTCCTAGCATTATTTGTGTCCCTGTACTCTAATTCACATCCTAAGAGCCAGGGGAAGAAATGATGGCTCATTCTTTCCTTTCCTTTCCTTTAATAGTTCTAAAACCAGAGACAGTTTGGATTCATTTCTAGGAAGTGGGACCTCCCTCAAGAGATTTTCTTAATCAAATTCTGCTGGAGAGCATACCTCAGGGGAATCTATTCAGGAGCATCTCATTAAAAAAAAAATTCTTTAGCTAATTCCTCTTTTAAAATGGGGGAATATTATTTTACAACCATGTGAAAATCAGATGGAATCACATCTTTTGTGGACTTTTCTTATTATGTATTAAAGTCCTGAGATCTCAAGTACTGCCACTTATCTCTAGGGAAGGAGAAAAAAAAATCCTTTACTCTTCCCTTTGAAAGAAAACTGAATTTGTGCAACAAAGTCATTTTAAAGAGGACAGGCATTACAGAAGCTCTAAAGCCTGTGCTGACCTTGAAATTTAAAAAACGGTAAATCATGAAAATCAATTCTAACATGAAGAGGAAATGAATAGAGGACTTGGAGGTAGAACATCTCCACAAACATGCTTCCCTGTTAATTAGGTAGCTAGGCAAATGAGGAACTCAAAGGAGATGGAGGCACTCAATAGAAAGGAGAAAAATAACGATCTCTTTTTCCAGAAGAGATCTTAAAATCTGACAATAACTTGGGCTTTTTTTTTTTTAAAAACAAGAATATAGTGACTGACTTCAGATAAAGCTCAGCTTGTTTATATATGATCTGAGTACCAGATTACAGATTAGAATACCACTCTACAAACATAGTAATTATTTGTCTTTGTTATTCTGTGTAAACTGTCCTGCTATTCTGTCCCCCCCCCCAAAAAAAAATTGTGGTAGCATTTCACTGAAAGGAGCACTGTATCCATGAAATGTGTGCCATTAAGGAGGTTGTAAATAATGATCAAAGATACTTATATAAAACTGTTTAAATTTTACTAAACAAAACACAAGTAAAAGTTGAGGTTTTGGTTTTGTCAGCCTGAGAAAAAATAGGTGAGACCCAGAAATATACAGAAAGTGGGCTTTTCCCCCAGTGGAAAATTGTCAGCCCCATGGAAGCAAGGATCTTCACCTATTTTGCTTACTGATGTATCCCAAGCATCTAGAAAACTGCCTGGTCATAAAGTAGGTATTGAACAAGTAGTTTCTGAATGAATGAATCCAAACATGTATTCCATGGCATAAGCTTTGACATACAGCCCCAATTGTTCTCTTTAATTTATGTACTTATTAAAGATTTTATTTTTATTAAGATCTACACCCAACATGGGGCTCCAACTCACAACCCTGAGATTAAGAGTCACGTGTTCCTCACACTGAGCTAGCAAGGCACCTAACTCACTGTTTCTTTCAACCCTAGGAAGCAGCATCATCATCTTCCCTGCTGTTTTGTTTCCAGACAAATGCTCCCTTAATCCCTACTGCCGCCCCCACCCCCCCGCCACTGTTTCTTGACCTCTACTCTTCCTAAACACAATTTTTCCTTCTTTTCTTCCTTTTATTCTTTCTTTCTGCTTGGCATACTAATTAATTTCCCCCCAGTTTTATTGAGATATAATTGCATACATCACTATGTTTGTTTATGCATACAGCATAATGGATTAGCTTGCATGTATTGTGAAATGATTATTGCTGTAAATTTAGTTAGCATCCACCACCTCTTATAGATACAATAAAAAGAGGAAACAGAAAAAGAAAAAAAAGTGTTTTCATTGTGATGGAAACTCTTAGGTTTGCCCTCTTAACATCTTCCACATAGAGCATACAGTAGTGTTAGGTACAGCCATTGTGTTGTAGCTTATATCTTTAGTACATGTACTTATCTTGTAACAAGAGCTTCAACTTTTGACCACCTTTTTCCTATCATGATACCCCCTTTCCTCTGCTCACTTCTGGTAACCACAAAGCTGATCACCACCAACCTCTCTTTCTAAAATAGATTTTTGCTTTATTATTATTATATTTTAAAGTAATCTCTACACCCAATGTGGGGCTGAGCCAGCCACATGCCTCTGATGCCGTGCTCTGAGTTTTTGTATTTTAGATTTCATATATAATGAGATTATAAAGTGTTTGTTTTTTTCTGGCTTACTTCACTGAACATAGTGTCCTCAAGGTCCATCGATGTCGCAAATGGCAGCACTCTCTCTCATTCTCTCTTTTCTTTCTTTCCCCTCTTTTTTTTTTAACAAGGCTAGGTAGTATTCTACTGCATGTAAATACTGCCTCTTCTTTATCCATTCATCCCCTGATGGATACTTAGGTTGCTTCCATGTCTTGCCTATTATAGATAATGCTGGTATGAACATGGGGGTGCACATATTTTTTTGAGTTAATGTTTTCATTTCCTTTGGATATATTCCCAGAAGTGGATTTGCTGGATCATATGATCATATTACTTTTAATTTTTCGAGGATTCTCCTTACTGTTTTCCATAATGGCTTTGTCAGCACAATTTCTTAAACACAACCAGCTCCCTCCTGCTTTCACATTCTCATGTGTCATTTCTCCCACCAGAAAGTGAATCTTCTCAACCAAACTAAGCCTTTTGTCTCTCTCTTTTTTTTAAGTTTTAATTATTTAAGTAAGGCCTATATCCAACAGGGGGCTCAAACTCATGACCCTAAGATCAAGAATTGTGTGTATACTGACTGCACCAACCAGGTGTTCCCCATTTGCCTCATTCTAAACCTTACTTAACAATCTGTAATTTTAACATAACTATCATAGACAACCATATTTAACCCCAATTTCACATCTTTTATTTGATAGTGCATGTAATGAAATTTATCAATCTTTTTTTCTTCTGGTGTTTATACATTTTGTGGTCTTCCTTGGCCATGTATGTTGTAAAGATATTCTATTTATCATATATCTGATAATTAATACCCAGAGTATATATAGAACTCCTAAAGCTCAAGATCAAGGAACAAGTGACTCAATTCAAAAGTAGACCAGCACTTGAATACACATTTCATTAAAGAAGACACACAAATAGCCAAAAGTACATGAGCAAATGCTCGACAGCACTATTAGGGAAATACAAATCAAAACCACACGAGATACCACTGCGCACCCATTAGGATGGCTATGATGAAAAATAACAGAAAACGACAAGTATTATTGAGGATGTGGAGAAACTGAACTCTCAAGAATTGCTGGTGGGGATATAAAAGTGGTGCAGCCACTGTGGAAAATATTCAGCAGTTTGCAAAAATTAACTGTAGACTCACCATATGAGCCAGCAATCCCACTTCTGGGTATATAGACAAAAGAATTGAAAGCAGGGTCCTCAACAGAGAATTGTAAACCAATGTTCATAGCAGCATTATTCACAACTGCAAAAAGGAGGAAACAACAGAAATGTCCATCGGCGGATGAATGGATAAACAAAATATGGAGTATGTGTGTGTGTGTATTCAAAGGAATATTATCCAGCATTAAAAGGGTTGAAATTCTCACATATGCTATAATACAGAAGAAGAACCTTAAGGAAATTATGCTGAGTGAAATATGATAGAACCAAAGGGACAAATGTTGTAAGATTCCACTATATGATAAGACAGTCAAATTCATAGGGATAAAAAGAAGAACAGTGGCTACTGGGGGCTGGGGAATGGGCAATTATGATTTAATGGGCACAAAATTTTAGTTGGGATGATAAAAAAGTTCTGAAGAGGGATGGTGTTATAGTTGCACAATAATGTGAATGTACTTAGGGCTGTTGAACCTTACACTGAGAAATGGAAATGAAAAATACAAATTCTAAGTTACATATATTTTACTACAAATTAAAAACATTAATAACACAATGTACCAAAAACCACTGTATACTTTAAATGGGTGAATTGTAGGATACAGGATTATGTCTCAATAATTGTTTAAAAATACATCAGTGTTAAAACTTTTTGCTTCATTTATTAAAAAGTTACTTACTTAAAAGACTCAAAAGGAGGAGAGCCTGCTGTACACGCCCATAAATGTACTTACTGTTCTTTCTGCCTTCCTGATGTTCCAAGGTCCCTTCTTTATTTCTTTTCTGTTCAGAGACCTTCTTTTACCCACAGGGTAGGTCTGCTAGCAACACACTCTTTTAGGTATTATCCTTCATATAGGAAGGCTTTGACTCCCACTTAATTCCTGAAGGATACTTTCACTGGGTTTAGAATTCTGGTTAGACACTTTTCCTTTCAGCCTTTGAGAAATGTGCCATTTCCCTGGATTCAGACGAGCAATCCAACTATTGTCTGAACTGTCTTATCGCTATGGGCAAGGACTCATTTCTCTCCCAGTTTACAACTGCTGTGTTTTCACTGTGCTGAAGTTGGACTAGGATATGCCTACACAGAGGTCACTTCAAGAGGGTCCTGTTGGGTTTGAGCATCAACTTCCATCAGTAGCTTCATGTCTCCTGCCAAATCTGTGAAGTTTTCAGCCATAATTTACCAAATGAGCTTGTCATCTGTATCTCTCTCCTTCTTTGAGCACACCAAGGATACAAAGTTCACCCCCCCCCCCACTTTTAAAAAGACTTTATTTATTTATTCATGAGAGAGACAGAGAGAGAGAGGCAGAGATAGAGGCAGAGGGAGAAGCAGGCTCCTTGCAGGGGGCCCAATGTGGGACTCGATCCTGGGACCCTCGGATCTTGCCCTTGGCCAAAAGCAGGTGCTCAACCACTGAGCCACACAGGCATCCCCAAAGTCCTCTCTTTGTCATGATCCCACAGCATCTGTTAGGTTGACTTTTACTTTTGCTCAGATGGGACTGACTCCTTCCTGCCTCCCTCATCCTGCTGCTGAGCACATCCCTAAGCCTTTACCACAGCTACTGCATCTTTCAATTCTAAAAGCCCTACTTGGGTATTTCTATTTCCTTGCTGAGGCTTTCTATTGTTTTCATGTTTTGAGCAAATTCACAACTGCTTGTTGAAGGTGTGTGGGTGGTTTTTTAAAAAATCTAACTGCTTTAAAATCTTTGTCAGGTAATTCTAACATCTTGGTGATGACATATATTGACTGTCTTTTAAAATTCAGTTTAAGATCTCCCTGGTTCTTGGAATGCCTGGGTGGCTCAGCGGTTAAGTGCCTGCTTTCAGCTCAGTACATGATCCTGGAGTCCTGGGACTGAGTTCTGCATCAGGCTCCCTGCATGGAGCCTGCTTCTCCCTCTGCCTGTGTTTCTCCCGAATAAATAAATAAAATCTTAGAAAAAAAAAAAAAAAAAGATCTCCCTGGTTCTTAATCGGACATATGACTTTCAGTTCAAAGCTAGACATTTCAGGGATGCCTGGGTGGCTTAGTGGTTTAGTGCCCACCTTTGGCCCAGGGCGTGGTCCTGGAGTCCTGGGATGGAGTCTCACATAAGGCTTCTTGCATGGAGCCTGCTTCTCCCTCTGCCTGTGTCTCTGCCTCTCTCTCTCTCTCTGTGTCTCTCCTAAATAAATAAATACAATCTTATAACAAAACAAAAAACCTAGACCTTTCTGTATTATGTTACCAGGTTCTAGATTTTACATAAATCTATTTTGGCTGGCCTTTTTCAAAACTGCTCCAGCAAGGGAAGGGAATGAGATGTCCAGTCAATACCAGTTGAGAGTTCCCCACTCAGTCTCCATCGAAATCCAAGTGTTGGTGAGTTGTTACTCTAGGGGGTTGGTGGGAGTTCCAGCTTCCCATGGGGTCATTTCAACACTATGATGGGAGTGGCCATGTCACTACTGGATTATGGTAAAGTCCTGACTCCTATTAGCTTTCCTCTGATATCACATAGGGTGGGGGCCAGGGTGGGACACCTTATGACTGCCCACTGGAGATGGAAGCTGAGGCTCCCCATTTGGCACCTGCTGGTATGAGCATGGGTAGAGTCAGTTTTTTCTGCAGTGTCTCAGTAGAGTATGGAGGATATTATCTAAAAGTTTTCTGTCTTGCTAGGTTGACTCTTTCCCTTGCTTTTGGCTATAGAAAGCAAGCTTTTCTTTGCTTGTTTTATCTATGCCCAATGAAATTTCCAGGCTGCTAGCTTTCTCAGTTTCTGGTCTGGGATGCATGAGGTAAGAAGACAACTCGGGGAACTCATCACCATGAAGTTCCTAGTGGTGAGGTCCCTAGCTGGTCTGCTTTCTTCTCTCCACTTTTTATTTTTATTTTTATTTTTATTATTTTTTAAATATTTTTTTTCTTTATTTATTTATGATAGTCACACACAGAGAAAGAGAGAGGCAGAGACACAGGCAGAGGGAGAAGCAGGCTCCATGCACCGGGAGCCCGACGTGGGATTCGATCCCGGGTCTCCAGGATCGTGCCCTGAGCCAAAGGCAGGTGCCAAACCACTGCGCCACCCAGGGATCCCCCTCTCCACTTTTTAAAGTCTTTTTTTTATGTATGATATATATATATGATAGAACACTGAAGACCTTTTTATATTTTTACTCATACTTATTGGAACAGGGAAAGGTATGTCTACTTCATTTTCTATGAGGTACAAGCATGTCAAACATAATTTTTTTTTCCCTTTTAACTGAACACACCAGTTTATGTATCCGTTGTACTGATGGGCAATTGGACGATCTCTAGTTTACAGCCATTATACGAACAAAGGTACTATGAATATTCTTACACATACATATATTGATTTCTCTCTGGTAGGTTTATGTTTATTTTTACAAAAGCTGCCAGAACTTATCCTTTTTTAAAGATTTTTTTATTTGAGAGAGAGAAAGAGAGAGAAAACAGACAGGGAGAGTGTCAGGGAGAGGGAGAAACAGACTCCTCAATTAGTAGGGAACCTGACTTGGGGCTAGATCCCAGGACCTCAAGATTATGACCTGAGTTGAAGGCAGATGCTTAAATGACTGAGCCACCCAGGCACCCCTGCTAGAGCTTTTTTTTATAAAAGTTGTGCTATTTTACTCTCCCACAACTGTTTATAAACATTTTGGTCATGCCAACTCACTGTGGCTTTAATTTGCATTTATTTGATGAGTTACGATTTGCTACATAGTTTTCATATGTTTATTGGCCATATGTATATTTCTTTGGTAAACTGTGTTCAAATCTTCACTTTAAAATTGGGTTGTGTTTTTATTTTTTAAAAATATATATTTTTTAAAGATTTTATTTATTTATTTATTCATGAGAGACACACACAGAGAGGGAGAGATACAGGCAGAAAGAGGAGAA
Organism: Vulpes vulpes; assembly: GCF_048418805.1. Lineage (NCBI taxonomy): Eukaryota > Metazoa > Chordata > Mammalia > Carnivora > Canidae > Vulpes > Vulpes vulpes. The sequence goes on from NC_132792.1 coordinate 118,215,403, forward strand.
GCAGGCTCCATGCAAAGAGCCCGATGTGGGACTCGATCTTGTGACTCAAGGATCATGTCCTGAGCTGAAGGTAGATGCTCAACTGCTGAGCCATCCGGGTGTCCCTGGGTTGTGTTTTTATTTTATTTTAAAGATTTTATTTATTCATGAGAGACACACAGAGAGAGGCAGAGACGCAGGCAGAAGGATAAGCAGGGTCCATGCAAGGAGTCCGATGTGGGACTCGATCCTGGGATGTAGGGATCATGCCCTGGAACGAAGGCAGACGCTCAACCGCTGAGCCACCCAGGCGTCCCCCTGGGTTGTGTTTTTAATAAAATGAAGAAAAATAAAATTGGGTTGACTTTTTAAAAAAATTCATTGTAGAAGAGTTCTTCATGTATTCAGGATATATATCATTCATGAATATTTTCTCCCAGTTTGTGCTTTGTCTGTTTTTATAATGGTGTCTTTGGTGAATACGTTTACATTTTGTTAAGGTATACTCTATCAGTGCTTTCTTTTATAGTTATTGCTTTCTGTGTCCTATCTAAGAGACCTTTAACTACATGCAGGTCATGAAGATATTATCTTATGCTTTCTTCTAAGGGCTTTATAATTTTATCTCTTAAGTTTCAGTTTACAATCTGTGCCAAATTCAGTTTGTATATGCTATGAAGTTGCTGTTAAAGATTAGTTTTTTTCCTTAGAACATTTAATTGTTTCTGCACCACTTGTTGCAGGATGTTACTTCTCCTGTCAGATTGCTTTAGTGCCTATGTACAAATCAAAGGACCACAAAAGTGTGGATCTATTTCTGAGCTATCTATTTTGTTCCACAGATCTATTTTTATAAATACTTTATTTGATAGAAAGAGATAGCAAGAGAGAGCATGGGGGGGCGGTGGGCAGAGGGAGAGGCAGAAGCAGGCTCCCCAATGGGGGGCTCCATCCCAGGACCCCTGGGATCATGACCTGAGTGGAAAGAAGATGCCTAACTGGACTGAGCTACGGGGACATCTCCTACAGATCTATTTTAATGGCAATTTATTATATTATTTATTTTTTTTAATAGAGAGCACATGAACAGTGATGGAAGGGCAGAGGGAGAGAGCGAGAGAATCCAAAGTAGACTCCACACTCAGCGCAGAGCCCTACGTGGGGCTTGATTTCATGGCCCTAAGAACATGACCTGACCTGAAAACAAGAGGCAGATGCCCAAGCCAATGGAGGCACCCAGGCACCCCTATTTTTTATTTAAAAAATTTATTATTATTGTTATTGTTATTTTATGTTTTTTTAAAGATTTATTTATTCATGAGAGACAGAGATAGAGATAGAGAGAGAGAGAGAGGCAGAGACACAGGTAGAGGGAGAAGCAGGCTCCTTGCAGGGAGCCCGATGCGGAAATCAATCCCTGATCCCAGGATCATGACCTGAGCCGAAGGCAGGCGCCCAACCACTGAGCCATCCAGGCATCCCTATTGTTATTTTTTAAATAGGTTTTATGCCCAACAGTAGGGCTTGAACTCCTGACCCTGAGATCAATAGTGGTGTGCTCTACCTACTGAGTCAGCCAGGTACCACTCTAAAGTCTATTTATTTATTATTTATTTAAAAAGATTTTATTTATTTGACAGAGAGAGCGGCAGGAAGAGGGAGAACCAGGCTCCTCACTGAGCAGGGAGCCTGATGCAGGGCTTAATCCCAGGACTCTGGTATCATGACCTGAGCTGAAGGCAGATGCTTAAGTGACTGAGCCACCCAGACACTCCTCTAAAGCCAATTTAAACTGTGTTATAGTAACTCTGGGAGTCAGATAATATAAGTTTTGGAAACAAAACAAAACAAAACAAAACAGTTTTTTAAAAGATCACTTTGAATATTCCAGGTTCTTTGCATCTCCAGATCAATTCTTAGAAAATCAGCTTATCAATTTTTACAGAAAAGCCTTCTGGTAACATAATCTACATTGCACAGAATATAACAACTGAGGCTCGCCATCTCTAAATGTGGCATATTTCTCCATTTACTTAAGTCTTCTTTAATTTCTCTGATAAATGTTTTAATTTTCATTATAAAGTTCTTACCTATTTTTGGGTATATTTATTTCTTTTTCTTGATATATTTATTTCTAATTAGTTTTATTATCCTAATATAAATGCTTTTTAAAAATATAGACTTTATTTTTTTAGAGCAGTTTTAGGTTCAAAACAGTACCGAGATTTCTAATACACGTAATGCCCCTAAACAAGCACAGCCTATCCCATTGCCAACATTCCTGACCAGAGTGGTACACTGATTAACAATTGGTGTACTGGGATGCCTGGTAGCTCCGCAGCTGAGCATCTGTCTTCGGCCAGGGCGTGATCCTGGGGTCCCAGGATCTAGTCCCACATCAGGCTCCCTGGATGGAGCCTCCTCCCTCTGCCTGTGTCTTTGCCTCTGTTTCTCATGAATGAATAAATAAAATCTTAAAAAACACCAAAAAACCCCCCAAAAAACAACAAAAAAACTGGTGTACCTATACTGAAACATCATTATCACTGGAGTCCATGATTTACATTAGGGTTTGCTCTTGGTGTTGTATATGCTATAGCTTTGGAGAAATGTATTAACAATATATATCTAACTATTATTCTATCATACCCAATAGTTTCACTGGCCTAAAAATTTCTGTGCTCTGCTGACTCATTCCTCTTGTTCTCTCAACCGCTGGTATTAATAATGTCTCCACAGTTTTGCCTTTTCCAGAATGTTATATAGTTAGAATCATACAGTGTGTATGTAGGCCTTTTCAGGCTGGCTTCATTGACTTAGTACAATGATTTTATTTTATTTTTTATAATTTTTTAAAAATTTTTATTTATTTATGATAGGCACACAGTGAGAGAGAGAGAGAGGCAGAGACACAGGCAGAGGGAGAAGCAGGCTCCATGCACCGGGAGCCCGACGCGGGACTCGATCCCGGGTCTCCAGGATTGCGCCCTGGGCCAAAGGCAGGCGCTAAACCGCTGCGCCACCCAGGGATCCCAGTACAATGATTTTAAAGTTCCTCAATGTCTTTTTAGGGCTTGACAGCCCACTTCCTTTCAGTGCTGAATAATATTCTATGTCTGGCTGTACCAGTTTATCCATTCACCTACCAAAAAACATTTTGGTCGCTTCCAAGTTTCGGGAGTTATGAAAAAAGTGGCTGTAAAACATCTGTGTGCAGGTTATTGCATAGACATTAGTTTCCAATTTCTTTGGGTAAACGCCAGTAAGTGCCACTGTTGTGTGGTGTGGTAAGAGCAGGTTCAGTTTTATAAGAATACAATTGATTCTTATATACCGATTTTATTTCCAGTAACTGTGCTAAAAAGTTGTAGTAGATTTTGGGGTATCTCTCTGGATTTTATGATCCTGTAATCTGTAATCTATAAGCAGGAACGGTTTTACTTCTTTCTTCCTGATCTTTATGACTTTTATTCATCTTCCTTCCTTAATGCACTGGCTAGAACATTCAGAATAATGCTAAACAGAAGTAAGTAGTGAGGGTGGACATTTTTAGCTTTTTCCCAATTTTAGGAGGAAACACTGCATATTTCACCATTAAGTATAATGTTAACTATAGATGCCTTTTATAAGGCTGGGGAAATGCCCTTCTACTTCTAAGAGTTTCTGTCTATATGTTTAAACTCAACTTTGTTCTATAGATGTTTTTCCGCATCAAGTCTTTGTCAGATTACACTAGCCAGGGTTACACTAGCCTCATAAAATGAGCTTGGTAGTGTTCTCCTCTGTTTTCTGAAAGTGTTTGTGTGAAACTGGCATTATTTTGTTTTCAATGAGGAAATAGCCATTTAGTTGTGACATTTTTTTTGTCTGAATGATTTGATAGATAAAGAACTAAACTAAACAACAGGCTATTCAGATATTCTTTCTTTTTGCATTAGTTTCATTAATTCGTATTTTTAAAGGAATTTATCCATTTCATATATATTGCTAAATGAATTGGCATAAAGTTATTCATAACATTTCCTTATTGGCTTCTTAACGACTACAGGACCTAAACAGGACAGACCGGTAATTTGTGTGATCTCTTATTTTCTCTTGTTCATTGTATCTAGAAGTTATCAATTTTGTTGCTCTTTTCAAACATGTTTCCTTATTGTCTTTTAATATTTTACTGACTTCTATTCTTTTTTAAAAATATTTTATTTATTTATTCATAAGAGAGAGAGAGAGAGAGAGAGAGAGAGAGAGGCAGAGACACAGGCAGAGGGAGAAGCAGGCTCCATGCAAGGAGCCCGACGTGGGACTTGATCCCGGGTCCCTAGGATCACACCCTGGGCTGCAGGCGGCGCCAAACCGCTGCGCCACCGGGGCTGCCCTGACTTCTGTTCTTTATTAATTCCTGCTTTCTATAGATATCTGTGTTCTAGGAATGAGTGGGATGGCTTTGGCTTCGCTCTTCTCACTGTCATTGAGTACTGTTACAGGAGATGAAGGGGAAGGGGTATTTACTCTATGTCAAGTGTAAAATAAATATCACTTAATTATCACACCTCAGGTTGGAAGTCACTGCAATACATACATGAAGATGCTGAGATGCAGAGTAGATAAAAAAGCTGTTCACAGTCATTTGGCTACAAGAATGTGGGATGGGAAGAGGAGCCTATCTGCATTTGATTCTGGGGTGTGTCTAGCCCCAAGGACATCTTCAGGTTTGGCTGACTACAGGACTTGGTATGTGGTCATACTCACAGCTAGATTTCATTACGGCCAAAGGATACAAAAGCAAAATCGGTAAAGGGGAAACATGAATCGGGCAAAACATGGAGGAAATGAGGTACAAGGTTATACACATCCTCCCAATGGAACCACACAGGATGTAATCTTTGGCAACATACTGGGACAACACATGTGAAATGTCTATCAAGGATGCTCATTACAAACTCAGTGACCAAGGTTTTGATTGGTGGCTGATCATAAAGGTACTCTCTAAAATGTACCAAATTCTAGACTCTTCAAATGAAAGCAGTTTTTTATTTTTAAAAAAAGATTTTATTTATTTATTTATGAGAGACAGAGAAAGAGAGAGAGAGAAAGGCAGAGACACAGGCAGAGGGAGAAGGCAGGCTCCCTGCAGGGAACCTGATGTGGGACTCGATCCCAGGACTCCAGGATCATGCCCTGGGCTGAGCCACCCAGAGATTCCCCAGAGGAAAGCAGTTTAAACTGAATACACAGTTTATACACAGCAGGGACAGTAAGATACTTTCCTATTCAGGAAAGTTTTATATTAATAGAGGAAAATGTTTGCCATTCAAATCACCAGATGCCAGCCAATTCCCAAACTTGGAAGCAGACTTTTTTCAGAATGGAAGTCCTAGGTCTGCTATTTTAATCCATTTTGTACATAAAGCCTATGTTTTCTCCACTGTATCAGGGAAAGGAGTCAAGATTTGGCATTAAGTCTCAATGACTGGCAGTGGCAACAAAGAAGAGCTGTGTTTGAAAGAATTCTGAATTATTTTGTGAGCTCAGCAAAAAAGGGCATCATAATATATTTAATAATAACTGCCAGAGGTAATAGCTATGTACTAAGTAACAGATTTTTGTTGACTAGTGATCTATCATAAAAAGCCAACTCTGATTCAGTAGTTATCTTTTATTAAATGATTACTATGTCCTAGGTAATGTGCTAAGTATCTTATATGCATTATTTTATTTAATATGCATATTAATTTCTATTTTACAATAAAGAATCTGGAGCCTTGAGATATGTCAGCTTGCCCAAAGTCAGGCAGATAGTAACTGATGGAGGTAGAATCTGAATCATGGCCTGATTCCCAAAACAAATGTGAAAGACCAGGTCCTCACATTTTTTGCTCCCCAGAAGAATTTTGAAAAACTATGAATCTCCTCATTATTTTTTTAAAAGATTTTATTTCCAAGTAATCGCTATACCCCACAGAGGGACTGACTCATGAGCCCAAGATCAAGAGTCCCATGCTTTACAGACTGAGCCAGCCAGATGCCCCTCCCCTGCAAATGATGTTATATATGGTTTTATCATTTTAAAATGATGAATGTGCATACTAAAAAGATTCAATACTTATTGTTATTCATTAAAAAGGAATATTCTCTTCTTTAACATTTAGAAATTGAAATAATTTATCTTTGAACATTATTTCTATTCCACTTATTCCAGAGGATTTTGTCTTATTTTTTTTTTGTTTTTTTTGTTTTTGTTTTTTTTTGATTTTGTCTTATTATTATATATCTTTTCATGCTTAAAAGTTCTTTTATTGAACCTATCCTTTTACTCCAAAAAAAGTGTTTCAATTCACATTTAATAGTACCTGTGAGGGACAGGGTAACTGGGTGATGGACATTAAGGAGGGCATGTCATGTAATGACCACTGGGTGTTATATAAGATTGATGCATCACTGACCTCTACCTCTGAAACTAATAATGCATTTTTTGTTAACTAAATTTAAATAAAAATAACAATAAAAGTACCTGTGACCATAAGACTCAAAGTATTAAAATTTTTCTTTTGCATTGTGTAATCACTATAATTTTGATTAATATATGCCTGATCAAAACAACATAACTACACTTTCAAAATAACAGCTTTACTAAAGCATAATTCACATTTCATAGAATTCATTCTTTTTTTTTCTTTAAGAATTCATTCTTTTTAAGTGTACTATGCAGAGGTTTTAGTACATGGAGTTTTGGTGACGGTTAATTTTATGTGTCAATTTGGCTAGGTTACAGTAGACATCTAGATAGTTGGTCAACGCAATCCTGGAGACCCGGGATCGAGTCCCCACATCGGGCTGCCGGTGCATGGAGCCTGCTTCTCCTTCTGCCTGTGTCTCTGCCTCTCTCTCTCTGTGACCATCATAAATAAATAAAATTAAAAAAAAAAAAAAAAGAATTAAAAAAAAAAGGGATCCCTGGGTGGCGCAGTGGTTTGGCGCCTGCCTTTGGCCCAGGGCGCGATCCTGGAGACCCGGGATCGAGTCCCACATCAGGCTCCCGGTGCATGGAGCCTGCTTCTCCTTCTGCCTGTGTCTCTGCCTCTCTCTCTCTGTGACTATCATAAATAAATAAAAATTAAAAAAAAAAAAGAATTTAGATAGTTGGTCAAACATTATTCTAGATGTGTCTGTGAAGGTAATTGTTAGATGAAATTAACATTTAAATCACTAGGTTGAGTCAAGCTGATTACCCTCCATAATGTGGTTAGGATTCAGCCAAACTGTTGTTGAAAGCCTTAGTAAGAAAAGAGACTGACCTCCACACAGGGCATTCTCAGTAGATTGCCCTCAGACTCCTTGAGCTGTGAAAACAACCCTCCCTTGGGTCTCCATTCTGCTGGCCTGCCCTGCAAATACTGGACTTGCCAGTCGCTGCAACGGTGTAAGCCGAGACCTTAAAATAATCTCTACAGGAGTGCCTGGCTGGCTCGGTCAGTACAGCATGTAACTCTCGATCTCAGGGTCTTGAGTTCAAGCCTCATGCTGGGCATAGAGCTTACTTAAAAAATAACAAATAAAATGTCACAAATAAAATCTATTTAAAAAAACCTATTAGAATGAGAAAGATAGGGATCTTTTTTTTTTTTTTAATTTTTATTTATTTATGATAGTCACAGAGAGAGAGAGAGAGAGAGAGAGGCAGAGACACAGGCAGAGGGAGAAGCAGGCTCCATGCACCGGGAGCCTGACGTGGGATTCGATCCCGGGTCTCCAGGATCGCGCCCTGGGCCAAAGGCAGGCGCCAAACCGCTGCGCCACCCAGGGATCCCCGAAAGATAGGGATCTAATTTTTTAAAAATGCACCTGGCTGGCTCAGTCGATAAAGCATGTGACTCTTGATCTCAGGGTTTTGAGTTTAAGCCCTACACCGGGTGTGGAGCTCACTTAAAAAACAAAAAAAACTGGAACACCTGGGTGGCTTAGGGGTTGAGTGAATGCGTGATCCTGTGGTTCCCAGGATTGAGTCCCACATCAGGCTCCCTGCATGGGGCCTGCTTCTCCCCCTGAGTATGTCTCTGCCTCTCTCTCTGTGTCTCTCATGAATAAATAAATAAAATCTTAAAAAAAAAAAATCACTCTACATATATCTTGGTTGTTTCCGTGGAGACCTCTAACACAACAAACTTCATTTCAGGACATTTTTGTCACCCCCAAAAGAAACTCTGTACCCATTAGCAGTTACTTCCCATTCCTCCCTACCCTTAGATCTTATAAATCACTAATCTACTTTGTGCTTTTATATATTTGCCTATTCTGGACATTTGATATAAATGGAATCATAGACGCACCTGAGTAGCTCAATTGGTTAGGTTATCTGACTTCGGCTCAGGTCATGATCTCAGAGTCCTGAGATCAAGCCCCTCGTTGGGCTACCTGCTCAGTAGGGAGTCTGCTTCCTCTTTTGCCACCCACCCCCACCGCCTTATATGTGCATGCTCTCCCTCTAATAGATAAATAAAATCTTTAAAAAAATGGAATCATAAAGCAAATATGCGTTTTGTGACTGGCCTCTTTCATCCCTCGTTACATGTTTCAACCTCATTTCTTGTTATTGCCAAAGAACATTCCACTGTATGCACATTTTGTTAATCCACTTATCCACTGTGGGAAACTCGCGTTACTTCCATCTTTTGGCTGTTATAAATATTGCTGCTATGAACATTTCTGTATAAGTTTTTGTATGGACATGTGTTTTCAATTCTATTGGGGAGATACCTAGTAGCAAGACTGCTGGGTCAGATGGCAACTACATGTTTAACTTTTTGAGGGACTGCCAAAATGTTTTTCCAGAGAGGGTTATACCATTCCCATTCCCACCAACAATGTATGAGGGCTCCAGTTTCTTCACATGTGCATCAGTACTTTAATTAAAGCCATTCTAGTGGGTGTGAGGTGGTACCTCATTATGGTTTTCATTTCCATTTGCCTCATAACTAATGATGTTGAGCATCTTTTCACATGCTTATTGGCCATATGTATATCTCTTTTGGAGAAATGTCTATTCAGATAATTTACCCATTTAAAAAATTATGTTGTCTTTGTGTGTGTTTGCTTTTTTCATTTGAGTCTCAATAGTTCTTTATATGTATGGGTTTTTGGATACAAGTCTCTTAATTGATACATTCTGTGCACTGTTTTTTCAGTTTCTTGATGGTGTTCTTTGAAGCACAAAAGTTTTAAATATTGGCCAAATTCAATTTGCATCTTTTTCTTTTGTTGAACAGGATTTTGGTGTTATAACCAAGAAATTATTGCCCAATGCAAGGTCATGAAGATTTCCTCTTTTTCTTTTTCTTTTTTTTAAGATTTTATTTATTCATGAGAGACACAGAGAGACAGAGGCAGAGACCAGACAGAGGGAGAAACAGGCTCCTCATAGGGAGCCCAATGTGGGACTCGATCTCTGGATTGGGGATCACACCCTAAGCCCAAGGCAGACACTCAACCACTGAGTCACCCGGACATCCCATGAAGATTTCCTCTTATGTTTTCTTCAAGAGTTTTATAGTTTTAGTTGTTATATTTAGGTTGATTATCAATTCTGAGTTAATTTTTCATATGGTGTGAGGCAAGCATCCAAATTCAACCTTTTGTTATGTGTATATATCGTTATCATAGAGCCATTTACTGAAATATCATACTTTCCTCATTCAACTGCCATGGTACTCTCATCAAAAATCAATAAACTATTGGGGTGCCTGGGTGGCTCAGTAGTTGAGCATCTGCCTTTGGTTCAGGTGGTGATTCCGGGGTCCTGGGATGGAGTCCCACATCAGGCTCCCTGAGGGCAGCCTGCTTCTCCCTCTGCCTATGTCTTTGCCTCTCTCTCTCTCATGAATAAATAAATAAATCTAAAAAAAAAATCAATAGACTATAAATGCAAGGGCATAATATACATTTTCATAACTATCATGAGAAGTAAAATTTTATTTGAAATAAACTGCTCTAATGAGATAAACCTGATTTCCTTAAACGTTTAAAAAAGAAACATCATTTTCCACTTACTGATTCCGATTCCATCACTGGTAAGATTCATTATTTTATTTATAGAACTACTTTATTCATATAATTAATACAGCAGAGACAGAGATGAACCTAGGACTGGCTGACTCAAAGTCATGTTCATGTTCTTTGTTTATGTGATACAGGAAATGACCTGTTCAGAACTGATTGGCCTACCACCCTAGCCTAATCATAAAATATTATTTGATCAACAAAACTGCATTGTCCAGGAAAAAAAGTCTATCCCCCAATAGCCTGCTTCCCTGCTTCACAGGGAAAAAGACCCACTACACTTGGAAATGTTTTTCCACTATTTATTCACTTTGCAGACCACTGAGTACAAATTAGTCTTAGTGGGACATTAAAATGGGGATGTGGAGATAAAATCTTTATTTAAATTAAGAGATTTCTATTCTGGACCTAACCACTATGTGTGCCAGAGATGCGAGAGAAATACTGGCTTATTATTCTTCCTATCTTCCATGGAATGAACCAACACCTTAGATCACATCCAGGACAAAATCAGTAAGACCAAAATGGTTGTTTTTCTTTAAATGTGTCAGTTATTTATTTATTTATTTAAAATATTTTATTTATTTATTCATGAGAGAGAGAGAGAGAGAGAGAGAGGCAGAGATAGAGGCAGAGGCAGAAGCAGAAGCAGACTCCATGCAGGGAGCCCGATGTGGGACTCGATCCTGGGAGCCCAGGGTCATGCCCTGCGTTGAAGGCAGACACTCAACCACTGAGCCACCCGGGCACCCCTAAGTGGGTCTTTTAAATTACTTCTTTCTAAGCCTGCTTATCATTATCAGGTTCTAGGAAATAGCTAAATCTGCTGAGACTACTTCCAGTGCTATGACATCACTAGTAATAACAAAAAGCTCTTTCAGAAGAATCTTGGCAGTAATCCCGGAGAATGCAAAACTTACTCTTACCTTCATTAAGGTAAGAGAACTAAACCTTGGAACTTCATGTTGGAGTTAAACCATTCTCTATCCACCCAGTATAGAATAAAGCAAACTGTTATTATAGAATGTGTCATCTATGTTTGCTTCCTTAAGTACGCTGCTGGTCCTGGACCCTCTGGAGAGACCAAGGTGATTCAACAATCATAACACAGAGAAGAGTCCCACAGTCATGAGGCCAAGCAAATCACAGTTTAAAGAGAATACCGTAATGCATAGGGTCAACATCTACTATAGGAGTACATAAGTACACTGCTCCTGTCACCTCCAATTCAATAGGTCATCCTGATTTCTCTTCTTTTACTGTCATTTGAGCATGTATTTGTTAAACTTCTGTTATGTACCAGGAACTAGGAAATCAAAGGAAAATAAGAGAGACAAATGATCCTGCACCTGGAGCCTATAATCTAATGAGGGAGACAGAGAATTAATGAGTAAAGAGAGTAATCATGGATTATAGAAATAAATGAACAGGGTGCTCCGGTGTGGAGTAATGGAAAGGACCCTCTTTGGTGGGACAATCAGAAAGCAATTCTAAAAAAAAATGACATTTAAGTGGGTATTTCTCATCCTTAAAGGATAAGAAACCAACCATAGGAAGAGTAAGAACAGCTTTTTTAGGCAGGGGGAATAATAAGCATAGTAGTACTCTAGTGGGAAAGGCCTTAGTCTGTTCTAGGATCTGAGACAAGACCAGAAAGATATAATACAGTAGATAAGGGAGAGATGGGAACAGAGAGATAGGGACGATGGGTAGAGGTGGGCAGTTGGTTAGGAACCAGGTCATTCTCTTTTTTAGAAGATTTATCTAAAAAAATAAAAATAAATAAAATAAATAAAAGATTTATCTATTTATCTAGGGGGCAGGGGCAGAAGGAAAGGGAATCCTGAAGCAGACTCCCCGCTGAGGATGGAGCCTGCTGAGGGGCTCGATCCCAGGACCCTGAGATTAGGACCTGAGCTAAAATCAAGAGTTGGCTGCTTAACCGACTGAGCCTCCAGGTGCCCCTGGGACCAGGTCATTGTCAAAAGCTATGGTAAGGAGCTTACAGTTTACTCTGACAGTAAGATACCATAAGTTTTTAAGTATAATCTAATTATTCTTTTTTTTTAGTGTGTGGAGAGTGAGCTGGAGGGGAGCAAGAATGGAAATGGACACATGTGTCAGAAGGCTGCTGCAGGAGCCTGAGCCAAAGTTAAATGTGGAGCGCACTTGAGAGTGACACTGGGATCTGGAGAAGAATGGGATGTACTGCAAGGAGGGTAACAGAAGAACTTGGGGGGATGAAAAAAAAAGAACTTGGGGGATGGACTGGATATGGCACTGATGGAATGGGAGGAATCCAGGATGACTTCCAGGTACCTTTTACTTATCTGGTAAGCTCAACAGTAGGATCCTAGAAGGCAAAATTACCCCAATGCTAAACAAAACCTTGACATTTCCCCCCAAATGAATAGAAAGATAAATCTTGCTCAATTTTCAAGCAGATAAATGATCTGGAAAAGTATTAAGCTTTCTTTGATTACTACATATCCATAAATCTTCTCTTTCTGAATAGGGAAAACATTTGAAACTCAAGTGGTAAATCGCTGGGTTTTCCTAGATGACATACTCGGAATCAAAAGCTACAGACACAGTGTTTTCTATTGAAACTGGAGTAAGAAAGATTCATGTCATTTTGACTCCTAAATAGCAAAGAATTTGTGGAATTCTTCAGAGTGAGTATAAATTAAATGATAAAGAAAGAGCTCAACCCCACTGGAGATGCAGAAATAATAAGAACATGAAGACATTTCATCCAAATGCAAGAAATACAGCAATATATTGTATACACTAAGTACTCACCAACATGAATAGGGGCTGGGAATAATCCATACTCATGCTCTCCTGGAGTGTATTCCAGCTTTTCTTTCTTTAATTGGATCAATCGGCTCTTTGGGCTGTGATCAGAAAAGAATGGAAAATAATCAGAGGGTACGAAATCTCCTGTGGTCAAATAGAGAAAACAGATCCTTTGTCAAGAGTACTTGTTTTAACAGTGGGGCTCAAATTTAAACGCATACTTTTTTGGGGAGGGATATTAAGTACATTTATGTGTTTTTAGAATCTATATTTTTGGAATTGTCTTTTAGGAATTACACATAAAAAAGAACCATGTTAGCATTTTCCAACAGTTTTGTAAAAGGAACCTAAATTTCAGATCTGATCATAATAATTATCTTATATTTGACCAATGATTTATAGTATATATTTATTATTTAAAAGTTTTTAAATTTTAAAAAATATATTGTTTATTTATTTTAGAGAGAGTAAGCAAGTGAACAGGAGGAGGAGCATAGGGAGAGGGACAAGTAGACTCCATGCAGAGTGTAGAGCCTGACATGGGGCTCGACCTCATGATCCCGAAATCATGACCTGAGCTGAAATCAAGAGTTGGACATTTAACCAACTGAGCCACCCAGGCACCTATATTTTTAAAAAAATTCTTTTAAGAAAGCTGTATGCCCAATGTGGGGCTTGAATCCACAACCCCGTGATCAAGGGTTGCATGCTCCCTCAACTGAGCGCCAGGTATCCCTGATGATTTATAGGTTATAAAGTACTTTCACATATTATCATTTATATCAATCCTATGAAGTGGGTAAAAAGAAAATGTGAGCTTTAAACTACAGATTTGAAAACAGATGCTCTATGAAGTCAAGTGACTTGCCTTAATTTTAGTAGCTACTAAGCAGATTTAAGATAAAAACCTCCGTTTCTTGACTAGTTCCTACTCACTGATTATTCTTCTTATTCTACAATGTCTCCATAGACTTAACTCTTCCACTTGTCTAGTGGTCTGTGTTTCTAATGTTTGGTATGAGATCAGTCTTAAAGACATTCCACAAATACATAAAAGGGGGAAAAAGGGAAAATAAAAAGGAAACGAGGAAAAAGTGAAAAGAAAGGATTTCAGGGGGTCTCACTTAGTCTACTCTGATTTTATTTTCCCTTTAAGTTCCAGTAAATAAGGCAGGGTTGATATATTTCTTTTCTCTATGAATCACAACACACTGCTTTTCATTTTATTTTTTAAAAGATTTTATTTATTTATTCATGATAGACAGAGAGAGAGAGAGAGAGAGAGGCAGAGACACAGGCAGAGGGAGAAGCAGTCTCCATGCCAGGAGCCTGATGCGGGACTCGATCCCGGGACTCCAGGATCGCGCCCTGGGTCAAACCGCTGAGCCACCCACACTGCTTTTTAAAATACAAGTGTATTCTATTTTGCAAAAAACAGGTATACTAATACACATTTTTGCAGATGAGAAAATTGAGGCCCCCAAAATAAGTTATTCGTAGAACCTGAAGTTAAATTTGAACACTGGTTCCTTCTACAGGATCATTCATTTATTTGTTCAATGAGCACTCATTAAGCCTACTAGGTCCTGTCCTAAGTGCTAAGAGGCATTGGTGAATATGACAGTTTACACTGTTCTTAGGTAGACAAACGAAGACGTAAGAAAAACTAAGAAAGAAGAGGAGAACAAATCAGAAAATAATAAATGCTAGGCCAATAATTAAAATGAAAGGCTTTTCTAAGGGAGTGACTTTCAGCTCTGTTTTATTACTGGGTCTCGGCAATGAGAGGATTTGGGAAACAGAGGAAACAAATGCCTGGTAGAAGAGCAAACTGGAACGGGACCAGAGAATGAGAGCACTGATAAAAGAAGGCTGAAGGAGTCCAGATGAGGTCAGAGATTGTGAATGAAGTCATGCCAAGTGTTTAAAGCATTGGTAAGGAGTTGGGTAACAGTGTCAAAGATTAAGATCCGAGGCTATTCTATTTGTACCTAAAAACCACTTTTCTCATTTTAAAAAACTCAAAATAACTGGGAACAGAGATACGAAATTTTTAATCCAACTAAAAATTACATTTCTTCATCATGAATCAAAGTCAAATAGGGTAAGAAGACAACTGTGTCTAGAACCAAGCACTCTGTATGAGAGAAAATTCGGTCTATAGTTTATTAGATTTAAGACTTACACAAGCAAATTGAAGAACATAAAAGTTTCTATTTAGTGACAAAAGGAATTGAAGCAAACCCAACATTTCCCCCTGCTTCTCCAAGGACTATTAAGCAGGTAACAAACAGCAGTCAGGGAGGGCAATACTGGGCATCCTGAAGAGAGCAAACATACCAAACTACAAAAAAAATCCAGGGTAACCTGTACAGTTGTACTCTTCAATCTACCAAATGAAATATAAGCCCCCATGATTGCACCCAAAACCAATTACTGACCAATTCTCCAACAAAAACAACTTCATCCCTGATTCTGCAATGCTGATGTCCAGAATCTGTGGCATCTCTATGGAGATTACAATCATATGAGGAATCAGTTTCCTAGCTCTTGGCCAAGTCTGATTTGGGGTCTAATTTTAGGTATGACCACTGATTTCCTTGTTGGTGATAACAGCATGGGACTCTCTCTCTCTCATGCATTTTCCAATATTCTATTCCATGTGAGCTGCGCAGAGTGGTCAACTGAGAGAGAATCTGGCTCTCTTTGTCAGTTTGTCTTGGAGATTCTGAACACTCCTAGACATTTTCCATGGTATTCATTGTGTGTGTGACACTAATAGTTCAAATCACTCAGGAGAAAATCTGTCAGAATGAAAATAGCCATTTCAGATACATAACTGCTTCAACATATAGTAAGCTAAACAATAAGTTTCTGTGATAGGTGTTTACTTTTGGCCTATGGCTGAAGCTGCAAAACGAGATGACTATTTCTATGTATATGTGTGTAAATGCAAAAACCCTTTTGCCTTTCTTATCAAAAGAAAGTAATTTCCCTTTCATAATGTTCTATTTATAAATGCAACCCATTTAGTATTTGTGCCCAGTTTTCTCTCTCTTTGGTAGTTTATTAGTTTTAATAATTTATCATTTGAATGCAATGCAGAGATATCAAATTCAAACAGACAAATCCATCAAATGGGAGAAAAAGTATACAAATATTTAAGAAAAAAGAGAAAAAGCAAGCATTCCTAATAATGAGTATTAAAGGCTACTATGTTTATCTTAAATGTTGTCTATAACCATGTCTTGACTTCAGGCATTTATTACCTCATTTTTAAATCTTGTCATCTCTAATCTTGGCCCCAAACCCCAAATAACTAAACCACTAAGATGTCTTCTTTCAAGTTTCCCAGACAGCTGCTGAGTCATACCAAGGGCTTACTCTAGCACCTTGTGAGAGAGAGTATATAAGGGGATTTCTGGCAGAATCCAGATTTCAACGAATGTATCAGTATTCTAAAATCTGTCCTGTTTGGCAAACAAATAACATGAAGAGAACCTGAAAATCAAAAAGTTCAAGTTCCTTAGGTTAACTAAAGATAAGTCATAGTTTATTAATGTGAATTATGTTTTATCTATTAGGAATTTTTAAGTTTGGAGAAAAGCATATTAATGTTCCTATAAGGGACTGAAATAACTGTCAAAACCTTATCATTTTATCAAGAAAGATTTTTTCTTTCTTTTCCTTCTAGATTTGGGGATCCCTGTCATTTGGTGACGATCATGGCATAGGTTTTACTGAATATACTGGAAAAGTCTAGAGAATTGTCTGTGATATGTTTTCAATCTCTGAATAACTTCTGATCAAATCTGTTTGGCTGACTATACTAAGGACTCCACTTCCATTAATTATGAGATTACTCGTAATTTAAGAGGTTAACCAAAGTCACCACTCTTACCATCTAAATGTGTACTGATTTTTCCACACGATTGGCCAAAAGCCTCAGCTACAAGCAAAACTGAGACATCAAAAAGGTTTCAGTAAAGGGCTGCATCAGTAATTTCTGACTAGTAATACAACTGGGAACAGAATTATGGCTGCAGATTCCCCAATATTAGCTAGAGGCATCACCTCAAACGGACCACCTGCTAAGACTGTAAAAAGGAACAGAATAAGAGCTTCCAGGGCATTTTTATCTGAGAAACAAATCAATTTATGAAAATGGACTGCTTAACTTAAGATCGGCAAAATAAGAATTAATCACCAGGGATGAACAAATTTATTTATTTATTTTATTATTTTTAACAAATTGATTTAAATGTAATAAATATTGTATCTTTAATGAATGTCTAATAAAGACCTTTTCTTTCTATAACCCTCAAGTTAATAGGCTATACTTGTACAAATTGGAAGGAAACACTCTAACTGGTATACTGTTCCAAATGTCTTAGGTTTAGAAAAAATATCCTATAAATGTTAATATAGGTTATAAGCCTACAGAAAAACTTAATAATTGGCCTACTTAGAAAATTATTCAGAGTATTATGTGCATATATATAAGGTGCATTTTATGTTCCAATAAACCCAGTTTTTTCCTTCCTGTGCAGACAACAAAACAAGACACCAAATAAACAAAAAATGAAACAAAAAAAGAAAAATAAACAACTCAGTTTTTCTTTATTGTGAGTTTCTTTCCTGTGTGTCTCCTTTATTTTTACTCATAATACTGTATTTATGACACTTCTGGTCACCAAATGTGTGGGATTTTATTCCACATCAGCCAATTCTCTGTGATACCAGCTTGGTGTCTTAAAACTTAATTCTGACACCACCGACCTGGAGACAGCATCAGGTCCCACACGTTAAGGGCTCAGCCCCACCAGACTGCCCCCACTTCCACTTCAGATGCGGATCACAATAACACTATGTCCCTATGTTACTGACAACTTCTGACCAATTAGGCCACAAACCAGGGGTTCCCATGACCTCCTTCCTTGGGTCTGATTAATTTGCAAGAGTGGTTCACAGAACTCGAGCAAACACTTACACTTACCAGTCTGTGAAGGGACTGTAACAAACACAGAAACAGTTTTTAGCCAGCTACCTGCCCTCCCATCTAGCAGCTCACAGGCAGAAATGCCCAGGCACTCCATGAAACAGGCCTATCAGCTTATCTTCACAGCTGTGGCCTCAAGGGATAGGCCTCTAGTTAGATAACTTAGGTGGATTTAACAGACATATTCCAAACAATTCATCCAAAAGCAACAGAATACATATTCTTCTCAAGCACACATGAACATCCTCCAAAACAGATCAAATGTTAGGTCATAAAACAAATCTATTAAGAAGACTGAAATAATATCCAGCATATTTCCAACCACAATGGTACTTAAGTAGAAATCAGACCTACACTCTGAAAACTGTGAGACACTGGTGAAAGAAAACTGAGGATGACACAAAGGGAATGATATTCTATGCTCATGCACCTGAAGAATTAATTAAATGTCCATATCAGCCAACGCATTCTACAGATTCAATGCAATGCCTAGCAAAATTCCAATGGCATTTTCACAGAAATAGAACAAACAAACCCAAATTTGTGTGGAATTATAAAAGACCAAAGCAATCGAGAAAAAACAAAAAAGCTGGAGGAACACTTCCTGATTTCAAGCTATACTACAAAGCCACAGTAATCAAAACAATATGGTGCTGGCATAATAACACACACACTTACGAATAGGAGGGAGAGCCCAGAAATAAACCCAAACAAAATGGTCAATTAATTTATGACAAAGAGGGACACCTGGGTGGCTCAGCTGTTGATCGTCTGTCTGGCTCAGGTCATGACCCTGGCGTTCTGGGATCCAGTCCCACGAGCCTGCTTATCCCTCTGCCTGTCTTTGCCTCTCTCTCCGTCTTTCATGAATGAATGAATGAATGAATGAAGAAAGAAAGAAAAAAGCAAGGAAGGAAGGAAGGAAGAAGGAAAGAAAGAAAGAGAAAGAAAAAATGGAAACACAAATAGGGAAAGACATTCGCACTCTTGTTCAATGCAGCAGCATTATTTACAGCAGCCAAAACATGGAAACAGCGTGTCTACTGACAGATAAAGGATAAAGAAAATGTATGTATGTATATACATACAAGAATACTATTTAGTTATAAAAAGGAGTATGTCCTAGGGTGCCTGAGTGGCATAGTCGGTTGAGTGACCGACTCTTGGTTTCGGCTCAGGTCCTGATCTCAGGGTTGTGGGATTGAGCCCCGCATCAGACACCATGCTGCTCAGTGTGAAGTCTGACTAAAACTCTCTCTCCCTCTGCCCCTCTTCCCTCTACCTTCTCAAATCTTTTTTTTTTTTTTTCAAATAAATAAATCTTAAAAAGAGACTCTCTCCCTTGTCCCTCCCCTGTATTCTCTATCAAATAAAAATAAATAAACAAACAAACAAGGATGTCCTGTCATTTGTGACAATACAGATGGACCTTGAAGCATTATGCTAAGTGAAATCAATCAGAGAAGGACAAATGCCATATGATCTAATATATATGTGGAATCTTCAAGAACAACAGAAACTCAAACTCCTAGATACAAAGAACAGACTAGTAGCTGCCAGAGGTAGAGTTGCAGGATGGGTGAAGATGTGTAGAAGTGGTGTAAATAAACTTTCAGTTATGAGAAAAGGAATTCCTGGGGATGTGATGCACAGCGTGGAGGCCATAGTTAATAATACTGTACTGCATAGTTTAAAGTTTATGAAGAGAAAAAAAAAGTTTGTGAAGAGAGTGGTGGATCTTAAAAGTTCTTATCACAAGAAATAAAATTGTACGTATGTGTGGTGATGGATGTTAACTAATTGTGGTGATCATTTCACAGTACATACATAAATTGGACCATTATGTTATACACCTGAAACCAATACTTTATATGTCAATTATATCTCAAACTATAAAAAGAACATAAAATTTAGGAATTAATTAATTAATTAATGTATGATAGTCACAGAGAGAGAGAGAGAGGCAGAGACACAGGCAGAGGGAGAAGCAGGCTCCATGCACCGGGAGCCCGATGTGGGACTTGATCCCGGGTCTCCAGGATCGCGCCCTGGGCCAAAGGCAGGCGCCAAACCGCTGCGCCACCCAGGGATCCCAAATTTAGGAATTAGATACAGATGCTAAAACTACTAGGTGAAAGTCTAATAAGGAACAGGATATTAACATAATTTTAAAGCATCTCTGCAAATATTAGTTATATAGGAAAACTCCAACTTTACAATGAAATAACCTGCTGGATGGCATAGGGACTGATCCAAGTGAATTATCACCAATGGCACAGGGATACCCTATGCTTCCTGATTCACTGAGAAGAAAACATCACACTTCTGTGGTGCTCCTGCCAAAGATGCACACTTAATCTATTTATGAAGAAACATCAGAAAAACTCATATTTAATGATCTTTTATTTGGAAACAACTCTTCTGTACTTTTAAAAAATGTCAATATGATGAAAGTCAAAGAGAGACTGAAGCACTGTTCAAATTATAGGGGAATAAACGTCAACAAGATGTGACATACGATCATATACTGCATCCTGAATCTATTAAAAAAGCTGTCATAAAGGACATTACTGACGCAACAAGTGAAAGCTGATTATGAACTGTATGTTAGGTAATAGTATTGTAGTGATGTTAAAGATCCTGAATTTAATATTTTATCCTGTTTATATAAGAAAATGTCCCTTGATCTTAGGAAATACATGCTGAAATATTTATGAGTAATGTGTCAGAATGTCTTAACTTCTTATCATCAAATAACTGAGGAAAAAAGTGTGTGTGTGTGTGTGTGTGTGTGTGTGCGTGTGAGAGTGAGAGGCTAAGAGAGGAGAGGTGAGGACAGGCGAGGTAGGGAAGGGAATAGAGAAAGAAGTGGCAGAATATCAAAACTGGATAAATCTGGGTGAAAGTTATATGTGTTTCTATAAAATCCTGGTGATCATTTTCTTAAGTTATCATAGACTATGCATAAAAATAGAGAATAAATAAATCATGTAGGGAGTATATTAAAAGATTTTTGTTAAGATAATCTAATTCACTCTGATAATAGGATTTAGTGTTTAAATAAGTATAAATTTCTTTAAAACCAAATAGCTACAGGAAAGACAGGACCAAAATCATGATGAAAGGTAAAGAAAATCTGTATTGGGGTTAAATTAAAACACTGTTCCGGTGGAAAACATAATAGAACATATTTGAAAGGCTATTGTGATAAGAGATATGATCTCTTAAGAGTTTAGGATTATGACAGATGCACTAAAATATAACTGACTTAAATGACAATGTATATAAAAACTCTGTGTAAACGTCAAGGGAGCATACAAATTGTAATGTAATAATAGTTGATCACAGAAACCGTGCTTTTACACACACACACACTACAAACCTTCAACACAAAATCTGTCATTTACTATATTTTGGAGTATCTTTCTTGGGTGAATAGGAAAAGCATAAACTGAAATAATTTCCTTACATATTTGTTGCCAAGTAAGAGGGTAGATGCTACTTGTAGAATTTAAAATTTTCTAAGATTTTAGGTCATATGTATTATATTTTAGGAATTCAGGCAGTTGGTTCTTTTTTTCTCTTTAAAATATATTTTAAAAACTCTAGGTCCTATAAGATTTACAAGACAAAGGAAGTGAAGTGAACTCATGGCCTAAAGAAATTTATGGTATGATGGAAGCAAACTGCCCAGATTACTAACCTTTACTAAAAGAAAACGAAATGTAAAATTAATTTCAACTACAGAGAATTAAAGACACTTTAATGAGAAAATGTTTCAGATTTTGAATAAGGTTTGAAAGAATGAGTGGGGTTGTTTGTCAAGTAAAAGGGAAGAAGGAGGTAGGGTTTTTTTTTTTTCTTTAAGGAAGGTAGTTTTGACAATGTATAGCAAACACCTAGGATAAGCACTGAGAGGAAAGGATGGAGAAATTGGGGAAAATTAGCAGATGTTGTGGGTAAGAGGAATGAATACTTTAAGGAGTGTAACAAGGGGCACCTGAGTGGTTCAGGCTGTGATCCTGGGGTCCAGGGATGCAATCCCGAGTTGGGCTCCTGGCTCAATGGGGAGCCTGCTTTGCCCTCTCCCTCCACCCCTCTCCCTGTTCATGCTCTTGCTCTTTCTCAAATAAATAAAGTAAGTCTTAAAGGAGTTATTTTCATCTGAGGTCACAATTAGTGATAATGGAGTAAGAAAGTCATTTTTTTTTTTTAAAGCTTTTATTTACTTACTCATGAGAGACAGAGAGAGAGGCAGAGACACAGGCTGAGAGAGAAGCAGGCTCCATACAGGGAGCCTGATGCGGGACTCGTTCCTGGGACTCCAGGATTACACCCTGGGTGTGAAGGCAGATGCTTAACCGCTGAGCCACCCAGGTGTCCCAAGAAAGACATTTAAAAAATTTATTGAATATTTACTTACTTCCTACATGTTAAGCATTTAATCCTCCACAGGTCTATGAAATAGGTCCTCTTTAACAGTGCCACTGTTCAGATGAGGACACTGAGGACTTCGGTTCAGAACACACCCAACTTCATATAGGTACGTTAGTGAGTGATGGAGTTGGATTTGAGACTAATTCTATAATCACAACTTAATGCACTTTCCTTAATTAATTTAAGAATCATGTGACTCTACCCCTTTTCTCCTTAGACAATCTACTCTGTACTCTACATGCAGTTAAACTTTTGAAAATACTAATTTCACAAACAACCTTGCTGACAATGTTAACATTTCTCAACACTCTACCAACGAATACTACTTTATATAACTGATTTATCTAATTAATTTTGTTTAGATTAACAGAAATTTACATGATTTTAGCATAATTATCAATAGGGAGATTTCCAGAATCCTATTAAAAGGAAACTCCTGGGGTGCCTGGATGGCTTAGTTGGTTGAGCATCAGTCTTTGGCTCAGGTCATGATCTTGGCATTCTGGGATCTAGCCTCATGTCCGGCTCCCTGCTGAGCTTCCCCTTCTCCCTCTGCCTGTTGCTCCCCACTGCTTGTGTGCCCATGCTCTGCACCGCCCCCCCCCCGTCAAACAAATAAAATCTTAAAAAAAAAAAAAACAAACAAAATGGAAAATCCTATTACCTATGAAAAGGTATATTAAATCATACCTGGGGTAAAATATTTCTGAACAAAACTTACAGAGAATTACAGAGAATGAATCCCTGTGATGCTCTTTCATGCACAGCAGTTTGGCAGGGTTTGTCCTAGGATGGGAAACTCGGAGGGGAGGATGTGAAAGCATATTTCTTTGTGATGTCATCTGTCCCTAACCCTCCTATTAATCAAAACCCTGTTACCCCACAACTTGAAAGCACCGAGAAGCAGGACACCTTTTTAAATAAAGTGAAAAGTTAAGATTACATTTTCAGATTACTACGTAAACTTTACCAGCCCTAACGTTTTATCTCAAACTAAATAATGTCAAAATATACCTAGGTGCCTCTGGGCATCATCTATAGGAGGAACTATTAGGAATAACTGAAATGTTATGAAACTATAATATGTCTACATATTCAATTACTATGAAACTATAAAAACTATATTTTGGATGTATAAAAATGTTCATAGAAGCATTAATCATGACAGCAAAAAAGTACAAAAAACCCAAGTGTCCAACTGGCAAATGGGTAACTGAAATGTGGTATGTGGTATATCCAACAGTGGGAGATATTTGAGAAGAAAAAAGGAAATGATACATGTTACAGCATATATGAATCTTGGAAACAATATGCTAAGTGAAATAAATCAGTCACAAAGGACCCTATTTTGTGTGATTCCATATACAAAATGTTCAGAAAAGACATTTACAGAGACAGATAGTAGATGAAAGTAGATGAGGAAATTAGGGGAGATCATCACTAAAGTACATGGAGCTTCTTTCTGCGATAATGAAAATGTTCTAAAATTGATTGTGGTGATGAATGTACACTCTGTGAATATATCAAAAGTCATTGAAATGTATACTTTTAATGGGTTAACTGTATGGTATATGAATTGAATCTCAAATGTTTAGGTTTTCCCTGAGCTCAGAGACCTGAAGAAGCAGACTCTCTTTTTCTTTGCTGCTGCCCTTAAAGAAGAAAACCAGAGCTGAGCTCTGCAACTACAAGAAAATGAATAGGAGTTTAGAATAAAAGGCGAGCCTCGGATGAGATCACAGACCCAGCTGATACCCTGATTTGAGCCCTGTGAGATACAGAGCTGAAGGGCCCAGACTCCTGAAATTCTGGGGAAATTATCCTTGAGATAATAAGTGGGTGATGTTTTAAACTGTTAAGATTGTGGTAAATTTGTTACACAGTAATGAAAAATTAATACACACGGATTTGTGCATATATATATACACCTTGTAGAAGATTTTCAAATTTCCTTCCTTTTTAAGGCTATATAATATCCCATTCTATGTAGAATATAATTATTTGAAGCATCTTATATCTTGTTATTTATTAATGTATATTAAATCTTATCTATTAAATCCATCAGGCCTATATTGAGGAACAATCAAAGCAGAAATAACAATTGTTAATGAAGTCACTTTACTACCACTGGGGGGGCGGTGGAGGGGGCGGGGAAGAGCAACACAGCAGCTGCTGTCTAATTAATGGCAGCTGCAAACAAACTTTTCCCTGGCCATAAACATGAGAGAGACTGAGGCTTCCATAAAAAAAGAGAGCAGAATGTAAATGTGATTGTGGACTCTCTAACCCATCTCCATTCCCAAGTGGAAGACTAAGCTTTAATAAATCATGATTTAGAATTCCCACAAATACACAGTTATGGCCTGATGGCTCTAACTCCACATTAGAAGCCAAATCACATGTGGAGAGTTCTTTAATCATCTCTGTTAATGCAATCTTACCTGCTTTTTATTTAAAAAAAAAAAAAAGTCACTTCTGGACACACTGGTTGACAACAGTATCATTTATTATTTTAGAAAATGATTTTTTATTTTCTTCTAGGAAAAAAAAGGTAAGAAGAGTCTGTTACTACTTTAATCATGATGGGAGACTATAGAAAAAAAGAGATCAGGAAACAGGACTTAAAAGACAAATGCATAAAAAGTACTTACAAATGAGTATTTTGGGAGACAGAAAAAAAATGTAATATGTAACATCAACAACATAAAAGGGCATGTATATGGAGCTTTACAGGAGTACAGTTTGTGTATGTAACTGAAATTAACTTGGTATCAATACAAATTACATAGTTATATCTTTGGGAAGTTATATGTAATCTCCATGGTAACCACAACAAAAAGAGCTATAGACTACACCCAAAAGGACTGAAGAGAATCAAAACGTTTCACTACAAAAAGATCAACGAAACACAAAAGAAGACAGAAGAGGACATGAGGTTCAAAAGCTGTAAGACATATGGGAAATAACAAAATTTTGACAAGTGTAAGTTCTTCCCTATTGGTAATTATTTTAAATGTGAGTGGATGAAACTCTCCAGACAAAAGGCAGAGTGAAACAAAATGGATAAAAAAAGAAAAAGAAAAAAACATGATTCAACTATATACTGTCTATAGGAAACTCTATTTTTATTTTATTTATGTATTTTAGAGAGAGAGAAAGCATGCGTGTAGGCAAGAGTGGGGGGTGGGAGGGCCAGAGGAAGAGAGAACTCCAAAGTGGGGCTCAATTTCAAGACCCTGCGATCATGACCTGAGACGAAATCAAGAGTCAGATGCTCCACTGACTGAGCAACCCAGGCACCTCAAGAGACTTATTTTTGATCAGGGCACAAAGAGGTTGAAAGGAAAAAGATAGAAAAAAGATATTCAAGTAAACAGTAACCAAGAGAGAACAGAATGACTATAGTATCAGACAAAAAGAGATTTCAAGTAAAAAACTATTAAAAGAGACAAAGAAGGACATTAAATATTGACAAGAATCTATCTACTTAGAAGCAATAATCATCATATTCACCAAACATCAAAGGACCCAAAATGTATGAAGAAGTGTTCAAAGAATTGAAGGAAAAAACAGCTGTACAGGAATAGCTGGAGACTTCAACCAATTTCAGTAATGGTTAGAACCACTACTCAGAGATCAATACAGATTTGAACATTACAACCAATTAGATCTAAAGGAAATATAAAAGAATACTTCATGTAACAAGAGATTACATAGTTTTCTCAAATGCACATAGTACATTCTCCAGGACACGTCATATATTAGGCCACAAGTTAAGTCTTAATAGATTTAAAGACTGAAATCATACAGAATATTTTCTCTGATCAGGAAATCTGGAAAATCCAACGTGGAAATCAAACAACATACTCTTAACCAACCAACAGGTCTAGTAAGAAATCACAAGGGGAAATGGAAAGTATCTTGAAGTGAATGAGAATGAAAACACAAACAAATAAAACTTATCTGATACAGTAAAAACAGTGGTAAAATGGAAATTTATAGGTAAAACATAATTCATTCAAACAGAAGAAAGATTTCAAATCAATAGCTGTACAATCTACAGTCAATTGAACAGCCACCGTGGAAAAGTTTGGTGGTTCTTTAAAAAGCTAAACATAATAAGGATCTGGCACTTCTACTTCAAAGCATAGCCACAAAAACTGAAAGCAGGGACTCAAACAAATACACCTATGCCAGCATTCACTGCAGGATTATTCACAAGAGCCAAAAGGTAGAAACAACCCACGTGTTTGTTAACAAATGAGAAAGTAAACAAAATGTAGCACATCCATACAATGGAATGTTATATTGGCTGTAAAAAAGAATAATGTTCTGACACGTGCTACAATATGGGTGAACACTTAAGACACTATCAAATAATCCAGAAAAAAAAAGCACAAATACTCTATGATTCCATTTACATGGGACAGCTACAATAGGCAAACTGACAAATGCAAAGCACATTAGACATTACTGCTTAAAGGACAGAGACTGTCTGGGGGGAATGAAAAATGTTGGAGGGCACCTGAGTGGCTCAGTTGGTTAAGCAATTGCCTTCAGCTGAGGTCCCAAT
The DNA here is from genome assembly GCF_048418805.1 of Vulpes vulpes. Classification (NCBI taxonomy): domain Eukaryota; kingdom Metazoa; phylum Chordata; class Mammalia; order Carnivora; family Canidae; genus Vulpes; species Vulpes vulpes. The sequence continues at coordinate 118,242,243 of NC_132792.1, forward strand.
CCCTGAGTCCTGGGATCAAGACCCACCCCACCTCAGGCTTCTTGCTCAACAGGGAGTCTGCTTCTTCAAATTCTCTCCCCTTCCCCAGCCCCACCCTTGTGCTCTCTCTCTCACACTCTCAATTTCCCTCTCACATAAATAAAATATTAAAGACTAAAACTTAAAGATTAAAAAAAAGGAAACGGGGGGGTGCCTGGGTGGTTCAGTCAGGGTGAAGCATCTCCTTTTGGCTCAGGTCATGAATCCAAGGTCCTTGGATGGAGTCTGCTTCTCCCTCTCCCTCAGCCTCCCCCCACCCCCCGCTTGTGCTTTCATAAATTAAACAAACAAACACATAAATACATTAAAAAAAAAAGGGGGGGATGCCTGGGTGGCTCAGTGGTTGAGCATCTGCCTTTAGCTCCAGGCATGATCCCGGGTCCTAGTATCGAATCCTGCATCAGGTTCCCCACAGGGAGCCTGCTTCTCCTTTTGCCTATGTCTCTCTCTATATATCTCTTATGAATAAATAAAATCTTATTTATTTATTTATTTATTTATTTATTTATTTATTTATTTATTTATTTATTTTAAAGATTTTATTTACTTATTCATGAGAGACACACACACACACAGACAGAGAGAGAGAGAGAGAGAGAGAGAGGCAGAGACACAGGCAGAGGGAGAAGCAGGCTCCACGTAGGGAGCCTGACATGGGACTGGATCCCAGGTCTCCAGGATTACATCCTGGGCTGAAGGTGGTGCTAAACTGCTGAGGTACCCAGGCTGCCCATAAATAAAATCTTTAAAAATATATTTAAAAAAAAATAAGAATGTTGAAAATAGATGGTGGTAAAGACTGCACAATACTGTGAATGCAATTAATGACACCAAACTGTAAACTTAAAAAATGTTGGAAATGTCAAATTCTGGTATTTTACCACAATAAGAAACTAATTTTAATAATAAAATATAAATATTATAAATATATGAATTCATATTATAGAAGTATTCATGCTTACATGGTAAAAATTAATGTAATATACTAAAAACTATGAACTTAAAATAAGGTTAATTGTATGGTATGTGAATTACATCTCAATAAAACTGTTTAGAAAAAGGAGGATAGGAAACACTCTTGGGGAGAGTGAGATGCAGAGTGCCTACTGTGTGCCAATTATTTCATATATATATATATAATTTCACTTGGATAGCAATGGAGGAGACACTAGAATGCATACTTTAGAGAGAAACATTCAGCTATGGAACATGAAAAAGCTTTGAAGATGGACAGTGATAATGGTTACACAGCAAAGTAGTGTATTTAATGCCACTGAACAGTGCACTTAAAATTATTAAAATGGTTAATTTCATGTTATATGTATTAAGCACAATAGTAGTTAATTAAAATATATTAAAACATGAAGGTACCTTTGTTTTTAATACTTTATCGTGGGACATCAGTCTTGACAATAATTTTTTGAATCTGATACCAAAAGCAAAGGCAAATAAAGTAAAAATGAACAAGTTGGACTACATCAAACTAAAGGTCATCTGTATAGCAAAGGAAACCACCAATAAAATGAAAAAGCAATCTACCAAATGGGAGAAAATATTTGTAAATCATCTATCTGATAATAGGTTAATATCTAAAATATATAAAGAACTTGTACAATTCAACAGTAAAAAACAATTCAACTTAAAAAATGGGTGGAGGCTCTGACCTGAGTAGACATTTTCCCAAAGACATTCAGATTGCCAAAGGACACATGAAAAGATGCTCATCACTCATTATCAGGGAAGAGCAACTCAAAACCACAAATGAGAGATCACCTCATATTCATGAGAATGGCTGTTAGCAAAAAGAAGAGAAATGCAAGAAACAACATATGCTGGGAGGGAGTGGAGAAAAGGGAGCCTGTGTGTGCTGTTGGTGGGAATGAAAACTGGTGCAGCCACTGTGGAAAATAGCATGGAGGTTCCTCAAAAAAATTAAAAATATAACTACCATACGATCCCGCAATTCTACTTCTGGGTATTTATCCTAAGGAATGAAAATATTACCTGGAAAAGATATATGCAACCTCATGTTCACTGTAGCACTATTTACAATATATGAAAGCAACCTACATGTCCCTTGATAGATGAATGGATAAATATGTTATATATACACACAATGAAATATTATTCAGTCATAAAAATTAATAAAATCTTGCGATTTGCAACAACACAGATGGATTTTGAGGGCATCATGCTAAGTAAAGGAAGTCAAACAGAGAAAGAGAAATATCATGTGATTTCACTTATACGTGGAATCTAAAACAAGAACAGAAACAAAAAACCCCCAAACCCAAAAAACAAAATACCAAGCTCAGAGAACATAATGGTGTTGCCAGGAGTGTGGGGCTCTGGGGGGGGTTAGGTTAAGTGAAATGGGTCAAAGGAGTCAAAAGGTACAGCTTCCAGATATTAAATAAACAAACAAGCCACGGGGATGTAATGTAATGTACAGCATGGCAACTATAGTTAATAAAGCTATATTATATTATATATTGGGTACTGGCAGAAAAACAGACATACAGATCAGTGGAACAGAATAGAGAACCCAGAAATGGATTCTCAACTCTGTGGTCAACTAATCTTCAACAGAGCAGGAAAGAATATCCAATGGAAAAAAAGGCAGTCTCTTCAACAAATAGTGTAGGAAAAATTGGACAGCCACACACAGAAGAATGAAACTGGACCACTTTCTTACACTGTACACAAATATAGACTCAAAATGGATGAAAGACCTAAATGTGAGACAGGAATCCAAAGTCCTAGGGGAGAACGCATGCAGCAATCTTTTGACCTCAGCCACAGTAACTTCTTGCTAGACATGTCTCTAAAAGGAGAGCAGAACAAAAGGCAAAAATGAACTATTGGGACTTCATCAAGATAAAAAGTTTTGCACAGCAAAGGAAACATTCGATAAAACCAAAAGACAACCAACAGAATGGGAGAGGATATTTGCAAATGACGTATCAGATAAAGGGCTAGTATCCAAAATTTATAAAGAACTTATCAAACTCAACACCCAAAAAACAAACAATCCAGTCAAGAAATGGGCAGAAGACATGAACAGATACAAATCAAAACCACAGTGAGATGCCACCTTACACCTGTCAGAAGGCTAAAGATATAAGTCAGGAAATGACAGATGTTGGCAAGGATGAGGAAAAGGAGGAACCCTGTACACTGCTGGTGGGAATGTAAGCTGGTGTAGCCACTCTGGAAAACAGTACGGATATTCCTCAAAAAGTTGAAAATAGAGGTACCCTACAACTCAGCAATTGCACTTCTGGGTATTTACCTCAAAGATACAAATGTATCGGGGCACCTGCACCCCGATGTTTATAGCAGCAATGTCCACAACAGCCAAACCATGGAAAGAGCCCAGATGTCCATCAATGGATGAATGGATAAAGAAGATGTGGTATATATATACACAATGGAATATGACTCAGCCATCAAAAAAATAAAAATAAATAAGGAAATCTTGTTATTTGCAATGATGTGGATGGAATTAGAGGATATTATTCTAAGTGAAATAGGTCAATCAGAGAAAGACAATTATCATAGGATTTCACTCATACGTGAAATTTAAGAAACAAAACAGAGGATCCTAGGGGAAGAGAGGAAAAAATAGACCGAGACAAAATCAGGGAAACAAACCAGAAGAGACTTTTTTTTTTTTTTAAGAAGAGACTCTTAATCATAAGAAACAAACTGAGGGTTGCTGGAGGGGAGGGGAATTGGGGAATGGGGTAACTGGGTGATGCACATTAGGAGGGCACATGATGGAATGAGATTGATGCATCACTGACCTCTACCTCTGAAACCAATACTACATTATGTGTTAAGTAATTGGATTTAAATAAATTTTAAAAAATGCTATATTGTATATTTCAAAGTTGCTAAGAAAATAAATCTTGGGTGGCTCAGACAGTTGGGTGTTAAACTCCTGATTTCTGCTCAGGTTGTGATCTCAGGGTGGTGAGACTGAGCCCCACATTGGGCTCTGTGCTCAGTGGGGAAATCTGCTTGAGATTCTGCCCCTCCTCCTCCCTTTGTCCCTCTCCCACTTGCACACATGCTCCCTCCCTTTCTAAAACAAACAAATAAATCTTAAATAGAAAGGCGAAGAAAAAAAAAAGTCTTATTCTCATGGTGGGGCACCTGGCTGGCTCAGTCAGTAGAACAAGTGACTCTTGATCTTGAGATTGTGAGTTCAAGACCTACTTTCATTTGCTTAGTGACTGAAATATCAAATAAACTGAATTTTCAACCTGGTTTACCTAAAAATGATGTGTGATCTGAGTAAGTCATTTAATCTTTTACTAACATCAGTAATTTCATCTGTATATGAACTGTATAGTTCAAAAGATTCATTTTATTCATAAAATTTCATTTTTATTATTTCAGAGAAACTAAAGTGCCCAAAATGTTACATGGCAGTGGTGGAACCAAAGACTCCTGTCCAAGGTAGTGTTAGTTTTCCTACACTATTTCCTCACCTGGAAAACCACAAAAGTATCCTGCTCCTTAATCAACCTTTTAACTTCTAGTTCTCATCATCTAAGTCACCTCCCATGCTGGTTTTATCTAGATCGACGTTTGATGGAGTCCCTCTCTTCCCTCATAACTTTGTTTTTAAAAAATTTTAATTCCAAAAAAAAAAAAAATTTTTAATTCCAGTATAGTTAAACATACAGTGTAATATTAGTTTCAGGTATATAATATAGTGATTCAACACCCCCATGAATCACCTAGTGCTCATCATGACAGGAGCACTCCTTCCTCCCCCATTATGTTTCCCTTGCACCAACCCCCTCCCTACCCCCGCCTACCTTCCCTCTGGTGACCATCAGTTTGTTCTCTAGGGTGAAGTGTTCTTTGTTTCTTGGCTTGTCTCTTTCTTTTTCCTTTTTTTTGTTTCATTTCTTAAATTCCACATAGGAGTATGTGGAATCATATCCCCTCATAACTTTTTAAAACCTATAATGATTTATATACAAAAGAGTAACTTTGCAATTTCTTTGTACTGTTCTGTGGCCCAAAAACCAAACTGACAGAGCATGGAGGATTTTTGGGGGGCAGGGAAGCCATTCTGTGTGATATTACAATGGTGGATACATGTCATTATACATTTATGAAAACCCAAACGACACCAAGAGTGAACCCTAATGTCAACTATGGACTTTGGGTGATAATGTTGTGTCAGTGTAGGTTTCACTGATTATGATACATCTAACACTCACTGTGGTGTAAGATGTTGAAAATAGGAGAGGCTGAGTAGGTCAGGGGGTGTATGCAAACTCTCTGTACTTTAGATCAATTTTACTGTGAACCTAAAACTGCTCAAAATAATTGTTTATAAATTAAACAACAAAATAAAGAAAAAAACAAATTGCTACAAACCACCACCAACCAGCCCACAAAAATATATTGGCTTCATAGTTTAGAAGAATGCATACATATTTTGGTCTGATCAACTTCTTTAAAATATTCCAAAATAAGCCCTTTTCCTTCCTCCTTATTTCTAAAAGGTGAGTAGCTAGTTCTTACATAAACAAGGTGATATTTCAAGTCTATTCTCATAGTAAAGACTTGTCTGACCAGAGACATTTATTTATTATTATTTAAAATTTTTATCGGGGGAGAGGGGCAGAGGGACAGGTAGAGAGAATCTTTTTTTAAAAAAGATTTTATTTATTTATTCATGAGACACACACAGAAAGAGAGAGGCAGAGACACAGGCAGAGGAAGAAGCAGGCTCCATGTAAGGAGCCCGATGTGGGACTTGATCCTGGGATTCCAGGATCATGCCCTAGGCCGAAGGCAGGGGCCAAACCGCTGAGCCACCCAGGGATCTCCGGGAGAGAGATTCTTAAGCAGACTCCATGCCCAGCTTGAGCCCAATGCACGCAAATCAATCTCATGACCCTGAGATTATGACCTGAGCCAAAATCAAGAGTTGGTCGCTCAACTGACTGAGCCACTCAGGTATCCCCTGACCAGAGACATTTTTTTTAAAGACTTATTTATTTATTTATGAGAGAGAGAGAGAGAGAGAGAGAGAGAGAGGCAGAGACACAGGCAGAGGGAGAAGCAGGCTCCATGCCGGGAGCCCGATGCGGAACTCGATCCCGGGACTCCAGGATTGCACCCTGGGCCAAACCGCTGAGCCACCCAGGGATCCCCTAGAGACATTTTTTCAAACAGTGATGTGGTTGAAGATACCAATCTTTTGACTCACAGTCTGACTTTATTATTAATTTTTCAAGTATTTAATCCAGAAAAAGTACACTAATACAAACAGAAGCAAAACTCGAACTTACATTTTTTTTTAGCAGAACATGTGAGAGATAGATTTTTCTTTATTCAGCAAAAACACTGCTTAAAATTATAACTGAAATAGCTCTTTCCAAGATACATTTCTATTGCCTCATTTGTAGTGACAGAATGCTAATTTTTTTATAAGGCATTGTCATCTGGAATATGAGCTATTATTTTTGAGCCTGATCTGTGGCTGAAGTGGGGCTCCAGGATTATACTCTGGCCAGAGTCTATAAATGAGGTTTTGAAGTTCCTTTCGTGGTCAGTTTGGGCTGATGTAACACATTACCACTGACTGGGTGGCTTAATCAACAAATGTTTATTTGCTTACTCTTCTGGAGGCTGGGAAGTCCAAGATCACAGCTGAGTTCCAATGAGAACATTGTTCCTGGCTTGCAATGACACCTTTTTGCTACTACTCACATAGTAGAGAGAGATCACTGCTTTGTGTTTCTTCTTAGAAGGTCACTAATGCTATTCACAAGGGCAATTCCCTCATGACCTAATTACTTCCCAGAGGTCCCATCGCCAAATATCATCACATCACGGATTGGGGCTTCAAATTATGATTTGGGGCTGGGGTATGGGAAGATACACTCACGTCACACTGTTTCCTTACAAAGAAGGTACATGCTTTTCATACTCCCTTCTTTTCTGCTTTCTAAAATGAAGACTTATGGCTGAACACTAGCAGCTATGTTGGAACAAGAGGTAACCATAGAAATGGAAGCTTAATGCTGAAATGGAAGAACAGAAAGAAAGAGAAGTCTAGATCCCTGAAGATACTGTGAAGTTACCATATTAACCGAAAAGTGTGTACTTCATAACATTTTTTAAATTAAAGGAAAGTGAATGTCTATCTTCTTAAAGCCTTGGATATTTGAGAGAATTTCCTATTACTCAGAGCTGAAACTAATAAGCTTAATTAATAAAACATTTTCATGATCAAAGCAGCAGATATAGGGTACATGGAGTTTATGTGGCATCTACTTAGGTGGCATATCTATAGAAAATCTTTTCAATGCAAAATAAAGTGCTGTCATTTACACAGAGATCACTTGAAGCACATCAAATAAGATATATCTCTATAATCTAATGTTTCCTCTTTCAATTTTACTCTTTCTTGCTAAAAATCAGACCCATCAGACCCTCATGACCTTTTGAGGGACACTGCATTTCTGCCATTAGTCACTCCCTCATTCATTTCCTGCTCTGCTACTAGAGTTATCATCTTATAACACATACTGCACTTTTCATTTTCTTTCCTAAAAAATCATGTTTAATTTCCTATAGCCTAATGAGTTAAGTACCTTAGAGTCCATTAGGTCCCTGGTTTTGTGGCCCCTAGCATGCAATGCTTATTTTCCACAACACCACTACATTATTTTTAATTAAGAAAAAAGGCACCATTAAAATCTAAACTTCAAATATATAATCTAAAAAGGCAGAGAGAAGATAATGATCAGGGAAGATACTGAAACTAGTATTACACAATATGTTAACTGACTAGGATGTAAATAAAAAATTTAAACAATTGGGCAGCCCGGGTGGCTCAGCGGTTTAGCGTTGCCTTCGGCCCAGGGCCCGATCCTGGAGACCTGGTATCGAGTTCTGTGTCGGGCTCCCTGCGTGGAGCCTGCTTCTCCCTCTGCCTGTATCTCTGCCTGCCTCTCTCTCTCTCTGTGTCTCTCATGAATAAGTAAATCTTTAAAAAAAAAATTGGAACAAAAATCAGAGAAAATTAGCCTCAATACAGTGCAGTATCATGAAAAAAGTGAACACTTACGTGTCTGTGCAGATTCATATTTGTGTATACTACATTTATATCGTGTTTTTTGGTAGTCAAAGTATTTTATCGAACATGGAAGAATAACAGGTCTTTAAAGCATGTCAGCTGACAGGTAATTCTACTTACTCTGTAGTTTTGTAAACGTCAGAATACAGCCCTGCTTTCTGATACTTCTTCTTTGGGGGACGTGGGGTCTTCTTTTCCCTTGGGAGGAGAGAAAGCACAGGCTGCAAGGTACTTTCAGGTTCGGGAGGCTTGGCTGGGGTTTCAGGAGGACTGGGAATCTCAACTGCTGCTTCAGTAAAGCTAGAAAGAGAAGTTTGAAGGAAATTTTTATTATTGTCTATTTAAAGAACATGACAGCTTGTAAAACATGAAGTACAGAACTTACTCATCTGACCATGATGGATAACGATACCAGCCTTGTCCTCCTGACAGAAATCATTAGAAATACAGCAAATTACTATAAACCTGGAGAAGGTTTACAAAACAATTATCAGACATTGGACAATAGTACACCACTGTGATCCCTGAGAAAATTGAAAAGAAAAAAAAGAAAAACAATTAGAATAAGGGTGTGCCTGGGTGGCTCGATAGGTTGGGAATCGAACACTTGATCTCTGCTCAGGTTCTGATCTCAGGGTTGTGGGTTTGGGCCCTGCGTTGGGCTTCATGCTGGGTGTGGAGCCTACTTAAATAAATAAATAGAAGTAAGAATAGTCCTACAACCAGTCTGCCTTTATAGGGAGGATGATGGTGTAGGGAGTAGAACCACAGCACAGAATAGCCAACATGATAAACTGAAAAGACAGAGAGGTCAGAGCCCATAAAGGTTGAGGGCACTGCATCTGGGTAGAGAGGAAAGTAATTCTAGAACATCACGCAGGGGTGCCTGAGTGGCTCAGTCAGTGAAGTGTCTGCCTTTAGCTCACATCATGATCTCAGGGTCCTAGGATCAAGCCCCACATCAGGCTCCCTGCTCAGGGGGGAGTTTATTTCTCCCTCTCCCTCTGTTGCTCTCCCTGCATGTGCTCTCTTTCCTGCTCATTCTCTCTCAAATACATAAATAAAATCTTAAAAAAAATTTTTTAAAGATTTATTTTATTCATTCATTATTTGTTCATTCATGAGAGACACACAGAGAGAGGCAGAGACACAGGCAGAGGGAGAGGCAGGCTCCATGCTGGGAGTCCAATGTGGGACTCGATCCTGGGACTCTGGGATCAAGTCAAGGGCAGATGCTCATCTGCTGAGCCACCCACACGTTATTTAAAAAAAAAAAAAAATTAAGTTGATTCCAGTTTCAGTCAAAGATGGAATAGATACCACCACTTACCCTTCCATTAAGCAAAACTAAAAATCCTGGAAATTATATGTAAAATAAATATAAACAGATTGGCTAGGGACCATGGGACTGATGCAATGACATGGCAGGGAATTTCCTAGATAGTCTTCCACTATTGAGTATGAGGCAAAAAGAATAAACTATTTTCTTAATATTAAGGACAAGGAAATTGTCTGCTCTCATCATATATTCAGCATGGAAGAAAAAGGTTCTAGTCAATGCAAAAAAGGTGAAAAAAAATCTCCAGATGAGCCAGTTCTCTAATTTCATTATTTTTCAAGCCTGTTTTGGCTGTTTGGGATTCCTTGAGATTCCAGACGAATTTTAGGGTTTTTCTATTTCCACAAAATACATCCCTGGGATTCTGCACTGAATCTATAGATTGCTTTGGGTAGTTCTGATATTGTAACAGCATTAGAGCTTCCAGTCCATGAACATAGGCTGTCTTTCCAGTTAGTCACATTGTCTTTCATCTCACTGAACAATGTTTTGTCGTTTTCAACGCACAAGTTTTGCCCTCCTAAATTTATTCTTAACTATTCTTTAGTTATTTAGCTGTTCTTTGCCCTCCTAAATTTATTCTTAACTATTCTAGGAAAACTGTTGGTGTACAGAAATGCAGGTGATTTTGTGTGTGGATTCTGTGTTCTTCACTGCTGAACTCATTCAGTAGCTGCTGAACTCATTCAGTAGCTTAACAGGGTTTTTCTGTGAGAACTTCAAGGTTTTCTGCTTATAAAATCATGGCGTCTGTGAACAGAACTAATTTTATTTTTTCCTTTCCAATGTGGATGCCTTTTGCTTCTTTTCCTTGCCTGACTACTCTGGTTGGAAATTTTAATATGATGCTGAATTCAAGCGGCACAAGTGGACATCTTCCCTCCTTCCTGGTATCAGGGGAAAAGCTCTCAATCTCTCACCAGAGCAGTTGACTACTGCAGTTTCTTTGTGTATGGCCATTTATTATGTTGAAGTAGTTTCTTTCTGATCCTAGACTGCTCAGAGTTTTTATCACAAACGTGTTAGAGTCTGTGAAATTATGTTTCTTCATTTATTAATAGGACTGTGTGATTTTTCTTCTTTAGTTTTTTGGTGCGATGAATAACCTTAATTGACTTTTAACTATATTCTGGTTTGGATTTTTTTGAAGGTTTTATTTATTTACTTGAGAGAGAGCAAGCATGAGCAGTGGGTAGGGGCAGAGGGAGAGGGAGAGGGAGAGGGAGAAGCAGACTCCCTGCTTAGCAGGGAGCCTGATGAGGGTCATCCCAGGATTCTAGGATCATGAGTTGAGCTAAAGGCAGACGCTTAACCAACTGAGCTACTCAGGCGCCCCTGACTTTTAACTGTCAAATAAGTCTTGCATAACTGGGATAAATCATACTTGGTTATAGGATCTATCTACCCATCCATCTGTCCAATCAATTTATTATTTATCTTTTTACCTGTCCTTATTTATTTATTATTTATTTTTTATTGTTCTCCTTACCAGGCAAATTCATTTCTATATCTGTGCTTTATATTATTTCTTTTTCTGCAATCAAAAATGTTTTCTGTTTCCTGCTTATCACCTACATATAAATTCTCTCAGTGCTGTTTCCCCAAGTTCTGTCCATAGACCATACACATCAGAATTATAATGAGGGCTTACAAGAAATGCAAATGCCTATTCATGGATTTATTTATTTATTTATTTATTTATTTATTTAAAGATTTATTTCTTTATTCATTCAGAGAGAGCAAAGAGAGAGGCAGAGACACAGGCAGAGGGAGAAGCAGGCTCCATGCAGGAAGCCCGATGTGGGACTCGATCCTGGGTCTCCAGGATCACACCCCGGGCTGCAGGTGGCGCGAAACCGCTGCGCCACCGGGGCTGCCCCTATTCATGGATTTAAAAAAACTTTTATTAATGAAGTCCTGGATGGACAACTTCCTAACCTTGCTAGTGTCTAAACCCAACAGTGGGTGCTCTCTCTCTCTTCTTTAAAGATTTATTTATTTATATTTGAGAGAGAGCCCATGAGCAAGCAAATGGGGGGAAGGGCAGAGGGAAAGAGAGAGGGAGAGAAAGAAAGGGAGAGGGAGAGAGAAAGAGAGAGAAGCAGACTCTCTGCTGAGCATGAAGCCTGACATGGGGCTTGATCTCACCATCCCAAGATTATAACCTGAGGGAAAATCAAGATCCAGATGCTTAATCAACTACATTGCCCAGGCACCCCTGGTCACTCCCTTTATAAGAGCATCCAACTCATGCTACTCAGGTTCTGGCACCCTTAGCTGGCCTGATGCTCTTCCCACTTTGTCCCAGTGGCCTAACTCCTCATTCCATTAAGTCTCTAACATGAATCTCAGAGTCAATATGGTTTCCATACCCCATTTTGATACCTATACTCAATTACTTTAAGCTAATATTTCAAGGGGCTCCTGGGTGGCTCAGGAGGTTGTGCCTAATTCTTGGTTTCTGGTCAGGTCATGATCTTGGAGTAATGAGATCAATCCCTGTGTTGACCTCCACACTCAGCATGGAGTCTGCTTGCGATCCCCTCCCTACCATGCACATACTCTAAAAAACTGGTTTTATGGGGGTGCCTGGGTTGCTCAGTCAGTTAAGGGCTGGACTCTTGATTTGGCTTAGGTCATGATCTTAGGGTCATGAGATCAAGCTCCTTGTGGGGCTCTACACTGGGCATGGAGCCTGCTTAAGATTCTCTCCTCTGCACCTCCACTACCTGCATCCTCCATTTGTGCATGTGCTATGTATCTAAAACAAAAAAGGGGGGGGGGGGGGAGGAAAAAAAAAGATAAACTATGGTTTTACGATATATTTATCTATGTCAATATAATACTTTGTTTAATTTCATGTTTTTAATTTTTGTTTTCCCTTTTTTTGCTTCATAAAAGTAGTACCAGTTAGTAAATAATTTTTAGAGACTTCCTTTTTTTACTTAATATTACATTTCTAAGACTCAGCTATTATTATTATGTATCAGCTATAATTACTTTTTATTACCATATCATATTCCATTGTGTAAAAAATTACAATATATTTATTCCTTTTCATGGTAATCTTGGATATTTCCACTTTGTCTATGTTATAACCAATCTTGCTACTATCTTTCTGAAAAGTGTTTTCTGGTGAATGTTGGGCAAGAGGTTTTTCTAAAGGGGAACTGCTAGATTATACAGTATTTATTTGTAATACATTTTTTTGTTGTTATATATTTTGGACACTAAAACTATATGCATTATAAATTTATAAACTTCCCAGTTTGTAGCAAATCTTCAAAATATTTGTCATGATGATGTTTGATGAGTAGAAATTCTTATTTTTATCTTTTCTTGGTTTTAACATAATCCAGTATATCAGTATTTACTTGTATGGTTACTGCTTTTGTTAGCTTGTTTATGAAATCCCTTCTGATAACAAGGTTGTGAAATTTTTCTCCTTCTATCTATCAGCCTTTGAAAGTTTAAAATTTTGCTTTTAGCACTTACGGATTTAGTCAACTGGGAATTAATTTTTGTATATGGGATGAGACAGAATCCAATTTCATTTCCATTATTATGTGACATCAACTTTTAGGGCATAATTTATTAAATATTGTTTTCTGTCCCTGTTGTTATGCAGTGTTACCTCTGTCATAGAGCGAGCTGCATACATGCACAGATCAGTTCCACACTAGCTTAGGATACCATAGCTTGAAATTAATTTTGGGGACAAAACTTTTACTTTATTCATTAATTCCATTCTTCAAAATATACCTAGAGAAAGTAGTGCCCATATCCACCAGTGGACATTAAAGGAATATTAACAGCAGCAATTTTGGATAATAGCCTCAAAGAGGATATAACAGCAAAATGGAAAAACTGTATTGTATACAAACAATGGATTAGTACACAATAATGAAAAGAAGGTAAGTATAGCAACATGCAACAGCAGAGATGGTTTAACAGGTATATGAGGAGCAAAAAAGGTGATACACAAAAACATAAATCAATAATTCTGTTCAAATGAAGTTCAGTAAGGATAAACTAAATATTATCAGTGTTACAGACTTAAATGATATTACAGATGTGGTTACCTTAGAAGTCAGGAAACTGACTATGGCTAACGGTAAGGAAGAAGTTTGTGATTGGGAAGGCACATGGGATGCTAGCTAGCAATGTTTTATATATTCAACCCTTCTATGTCTACACTGGTTAACTTTCAAAAAGTTAACTGATTTCTTATATTTATGTACTTTCTGTGTATTCCTTTCCTTCTTTCCTTCATCATCTCAAAAGAGGGTTTGTTTTTTTTTAAGTTTATTTATATAAGTATCTCTACACCCAACCAGGGGCCCAAACTCATGATCCTGAGATCAAGAGTCATACACTCCTCTGAGTCATCCAGGCGTCCCTAGTGAGTTTTAAATGAAACTAGAATGATCCTTTTATTTCAAGTGTGGTTGAATTTCTTATAAACCGTCTGGTCCTGCCTCTTTTCTTTGCCATAAGATTTTAAATTAAAGATTTGATTCATAGAAAAGAAGCACTTAGGCTAGTTCTTCTTGGGTAGGCATTTCCTAGGAATAAGTACATCTCAACTGAAATTTATTTTAGTTTATTTAGTTTATTTAAGTATAATGTGCTTATAGTAGTCCTTTTATAATCTCTCATATATAGCTTATCTCCTTTTTTTTTTTTTAATATTTTATTCATTTACTCATTAAAGACAAACAGAGAAAGGCAGAGACATTTAGGGAGAAGCAGGCTCCTTGCAGGGAGCCTAATGAGGGACTTGATCCCTGCACTGGGATCACACCCTGAGCCAAAGGCAGATGCTCAACCACTGAGCCACCCAGGTGTTCCAGCTTATCTCCTTTTTAACTCATAATTTTCTTCATTGGTCAACTTAACCAGCAGTGTGTATATTTTATTAGTCTTCAAGGAACTAACTTTGGTGATTCTCTATATCGTACCTTAGTTTTGTTTTGTTAATTTAATTTATATTTTTCATCTCCTTCATTTACCATTTTGGGGCTTATTCTCTTGTTTTTCTCATTTCTTAAATGGACTCTTGGTTCATGAATTTTCAACATTAAGAAAATAATAATATAAGCCTTAAAGACTATGAATCTCTCTCTGGCACCTCTTAAGACATATCCCACAAGGTTTAATATATAGCATAGTGTTTCTTCAGTTCTAAATATTTTAAATATGATTTTATTTTTTTTATCTAGTTTTAAGAATTTATCATTTTTCCTGTTAGAATCAGGATTTGAACCCAGGCTCTTCTGAGTCTAGAACCTAGCTCATAACCATTATATTATTCTTTTGCAATCTGGTTTGTTATTAATCAACAAATGTGTCCAAACTCTTTATTATGCAAACAAGGCCTTCTGCATGATCTGGTCCCCACAATCTTTTCTTCAGACTCATTCTCCAGACTCTAGACCCTACTACTCTAATTAGCTCTGTGTTTCAGACACAAAAGCTTTTTTTCCTTGAACCTGCCATGCTTTTTCATTTAAAAAAAAAAAAAAAAGCCCATAATGTTTATTCTACCCTTCCTCCTTTAAATAACAGATGACGTTTACTCTTCAGACTTTAATTTAATAATTACTTCCACAGACACCTAGGTCAATTACGTTAACCATATATTCCTGTAACACTAATTGTTCACATTGGTACTTAGTCTGTGTGATCCATGAGAGTAGGGAATATATCTATTTTTTGCTTATTACTGTTATCTATCCTTAGCACAAAGAATAAATAGTTTTGTAGTAAATACTTATGAAATAAGTAAATTAACAAAACCCTGCTACATAAACAACTACTATAGTAGGTTCCAGTTAGAAAAAGGTAAAAAACTGTTGCTGTTTCTGGGAACTCCACGTCATGCCCTTTCTTGATATATCTCCTCTACTCTTGAGGGTAGACACTGTTTCTTTTCATAATTTCTCCAAATTCCAAAATATAATTTTGTGGAAAATGAAGTGCTTAATGTTGGTGACTATACTAGAATTTTCTCGAACAGAAAAACTATCTAGAATAAATCCTTTCTGTGAAATACACTTTTAAGGTGACCCTTTCCCTAAAGTGAATGGTCAAAATGTCAAGAATTGTCACTTTTTTACTATAGTGAAGGCAGAAATCATCCTCTTCAATATTTTTTTTTAAAGATTTTATTTATTTATTCATAGAGATGCAGGGAGAGAGAGAGAGAGAGAGAGAGAGAGAGAGAGAGAGAGAGGCAGAGACACAAGCAGGCTCCATGCAGAGAGCCTGACAAGGGACTCGATCCAGGGTCTCCAGATCACACCCTGGGCTGCAGGTGGCGCTAAACCGCTGCGCCACCAGGGCTGCCCCATCCTCTTCAATATTTTAAAGCCTTGGTGATTAAAATGAAAAAACACTGATACTAAAATAGTCTGATGGGAAGAAACTATGAAGACTGACTCTAAGACCCAAAGACATAAGAATTTAGTATATAATAAAGGTATCATTTCACATAAGTAGGGAAAAAAATAAATCAATAAACAGTGCTAAGACTACCATTTAAAAATTTTTTTAAGGGGATCCCTGGGTGGCTCAGCGGTTTGGTGCCTGCCTTTGGCCTAGGGTGCGATCCTGGAGTCCCAGGATCGAGTCCCGTGTCGGGCTCCCTGCATGGAGCCTGCTTCTCCCTCTGCCTGTGTCTCTGCCTCTGTCTCTCTCTCTATCATAAATAAATCAATAAAATCTTTAAAAAAATTTTTTTTAAATTTATTTAAAGATTTTATTGATTTATTCATGAGAAACAGAGAGAAAGACAGGCAGAGACACAGGCAGAGGGAGAAGCAGGCTCCCCACAAGGGATCTCATTCTGAGATCCCAGGATCACGCCTGAGGCAAAGGCAGATGCTCAACTGCTGAGCCACCCAGGTGTCCCCCCTTTTTTTCTCTCTTTTTTTTTAATTTAAATCTCTTTTTAAAATAAAATCTTTTTCTGCCTTTCCAAAAAAAAAAAAATTACTCCAATTCAGTGGTAATATAAAGAGTAAAAACTACATATACATAAAAACAGCCATGTTTACAAATCTGTAACCTTGGCAAATGAGTAGTCATAAATATTGCATTAACTCATTTCTCACAGAAAAGCAAATTTCAACTCATTTAAACACCTATATGTTAAAGGTAATACGGAATCCACTGAAGGAGAACAGTTAAATAAATTATGTTGTATTTTTAGCATGGAGTAAGGTAATTCTACATGTACTAATGACAAGAGTTCTGAGATACAAGAGGAAGAGTTAACTATAGGGTGTTTCGCTTACAGGCAACATCAGCTTTGTAAACGCACACATTTGTACAGGTGTAAGAGAAGATGTCAAAGTATACATAGTATACTGATTTTTTGTTTTTTTTTTTATTATTTATTTATTTTTTAAGATTTTATATTTATTTATTCATGAGAGACACACAGAGAGAGAGGCAGAGACACAGGCAGAGGGAGAAGCAGGCTCCATGCAGTGAGCCTGATGCAGAATTCGATCCCGGGTCCCCAGGATCAGGCCCTGGGCCAAAGGCGGCACTAAACCACTGAGCCACCTGGGCTGCCCAAATTCTTTAATAAAAAAAAAAAAAAAAAAAAAAGAGTGGAGGGTAAATGGTGTATGACTGTTACTGTACCATGTTAGTAAAAGTATAAACAGGTATGGCTTTTAAGAGGGCAGTTTGAACATAAATGTTAAGAGGCTTAAAATGTGTCTAGCAGTTTTAATTTGTATTTCTGTAACTGTGAATACAGGCTGCCATGGAACTATGACTGAACATGCTACATTTAGTAAAGGAAAAGTCATTTCCAAATGGTGAACATTGTATTAACTCTTTTCAAATTAGCAAAAATAACTTCAGGGAAAAATCTCGTTGGATACATAACAAAAGAGTTTTAAAAAAGTTCTTTTATGGGGGTGTGTGTGATTTTTGGCTCTGTGCTCTATACCTTTTAGAAAAAAGTAAAAAAATAACAAGGAAACTATGAAGAAAATAAATCTAACATGTAGCAAAATGTATGTGCAGAAAGGATGAAAAGTTTGGAGCACACGGAAGACAGTATGAGCCTAAAAATAACTGCAGACACAGAGCTGTGTGTGTACTGGGTTAAATATACAACCTCTCTGGGTCTTCAACTCCTCTTGTGCAAAATCAGGGGCTCAAGATTGGACTTGTTACGTCCCCTGTGCTTCTTTAATTATTTATAATTTTGAGGAGCTGTAAGAACACTTGAATAAAACAGAAGGGCAGAGGTTTTACATAATGAAAGGTTAGCAGGTTACCTTAAGAATTCAGCTGCATACGTTATGTTAAATTTGTAAAAAGCTATTTTTCTTTCCTCAGATAAAACATCAAACAAGGATAATTACCTCTTGGGATGCTCTTGTTCTTCCTCTGGGAATGGCTTCTGCTTTTTCTTGGTCTGTTCTTCCAACAGCCAACTTTTCCTCTTCAGCCCCTTCTTATGTTCTGGACTCAGGTTTACGCTCTGCACAACAGCTTCGATGACATCCGTAACTGTGTCTGGACGGAGGGGCAGGGCTGCTCTTTCTTCACCTTCATTAGCATCCGGGCTGACGAATCGGGCAGCCTGGAATGCTTGCATTGACACCACTGCCTGGAGGGGGCATTTCCGAGGTCGCCCTGGTCTGCGTTTCACGAAGTTATTCCCTGTCCTGGCCTGTCTTTGAAGCTTTTTGGCTTTTAATATTTTATTGACATGGTCCAGGTTTTTCTTTGTGGCCAAGATTTTGTCATAATTGCACATTTTCCGAGCTTGGCGCTGCATGGCTTCCACGACACTCCTCTTGATATGGTGGGGTGAGCAGCTGCTCGGCAACTTCTCAGACAGGAGTGAGATGCTGCTGCTACAAGAGTCACTGGGGGCTGCGGGCACTAGAAGGCTATCTGGTTTTCCCAGGGCTCGTTCCTTGCTGTGGCTGTGGCCTGGACTGGAAGAAGGTGGCCCCGAGGCAGATGCAATCACGGCATCTAGATTCTTCTCCAGGGGCTCTTGGTCCTCATGTTGTACCATCCGCTGCAGCAGACTATCCACAGAGTCATCCCCAGGGGCAAGCAATCTTGGACTTCGAGAAGGAAGTCCGTTTACTAAATAAGATGACAAAGCACACACAGATACAAATTGAACACAGCCAGTCATTTAAATAACTTTTTACATAGAAGGAAAGGAATAGTGCCACATTTTTCTTAACAGGATTAAACATCCTAACACCATATGCATTTGTCTCTCCCAAGCAAGTTGATGGTTTACTTTCCTGAATAAGGCATATTACAGGAATCATAATAAATCCAAAAGTGGCCTGTTCCCCTAACAATATGTGAGTTAAAAAGCAACAACAATTCTTACTCTGTAAGATGAGGAGCAGAAAGAGTTTATTTTTTCAAAACTGATGGTCAGTTTAAGTTTAGAGACTTGCCAGTTAAATGTTGGTGTTATTTCTAGTTCAGTGCTTTTTCTGACAATGCTGCAAGTACAAAGGATGTAGTGAAACTTCTTGGGAAAAGCTTTAAACCTAGAATACTAAACATTTGTATAAACTAATTTAGAAAGAATACATGTTGAGGGTAAGATTGGAAAATAAGTGGTCTTCGATGTACCTTGTTATCTTAGTGGCTCAACGACTTGGTCATCTTTGTTTCTTCAAATACCACTCCGTACTTCCTTGTGATTACACTTCCTCTGGCAAGCCACGTCAGTTTTACAATATTTGTAAACATCAGATCGTCATAGGGCCACCTCCAAAGATGCATAGTTGTTTACTACTAATGAACACAGGTCATACTTTTCCAAAGCTGATCTATGGATTTCCCATCTATATGTGTCTAATCTAAGATGTGATGTTACTCTAGGTACTCCTTTACAGGCCCTGGGCATTCCAAGTTCAAGTCTCATCAGACTACACTAATTTTTCTCAAATTAACCAATAATTTCCATCAGACAATATCAAGTAGTCTTCTTTAAATTCAGGATTTTTCACATTTCAAATTCTCACTAATTCTTTTTTTTTTTTTTAAAGATTTTATTTATTTATTCATGAGAGAGAGAGAAAGAGAGAGAGAGATAGAGAGAGGCAGACACACAGGCAGAGGGAGAAAAGCAGGCTCCATGCAGGGAGCCTGACGTGGGACTCGATCCCGGGACTCCAGAATCACACCCTGGGCTGCAGGCAGCACTAAACCACTGTGCCACCGGGGCTGCCCTATATCACTAATTCTTAAAATCCAGCCTCCACTGTTTCTCTGATAATACACTGATTATCTTCCAATTACTTGCAACTCCATCAGATTTAACTGTTGAGATTGCTGATGCCCACCCAGTATTGTGTCTTTACTGTTCAACATATTTATTCTCACAGTTTCAATGATCAGAACACATAAACTAATCTTAAATTGTGCCTGAAGATCACCACAATGATAGCTGCCTACTTCCTATACCTGGCTTGAGGATGAGAGTGCGGCTCACTTTCTCTGGTACAAGAGCTTTCCTTGATGCAACTCTCGATAATTCATTTAACTACCACCTAGATTCTGATGACACCCAAATCTTTATTTTTTGAATATAACTGTATTCTACTTCTCTGCTTTTGCATGTTTCACAGATTTTTCAAACTCATATTCACAATTTAAGTCATTACCCCCTCCTTAAACCCTGTTCCTCCAGACTACCAAACTCAGTGAATGACACCATAAAGCCAACTCTTCAACATTATGTAGATTGAGCACCAATCACATGGGAATTTTGTCAGCCAAGCTTAGGCCACACCATCTATTATTTCTCCTCTACTCTCCCCACAAACCATAAAATGTGATTTTATGTTAAACTGGTCACTTAAACCTACTTTCCTTCATGCTATCACAGCCACTAGATGCTAAGCTAACCTTGTCTCTCTGTCCTCAAGCAAAAGACTGCTTGTAGAGCTATTACAACCTGTACACGTCTTTTACTTCTCCCATCAAGTGATAGCATTTAACTCCCCTCCTCTTGAATATGAGCTGTCCTCAGTGAGTTGCTTCTAGCAAAGAATTCCACAGAAGTAAGAACAAGCTGATTTCTAAGTCTAGTCCAGAAAAGGCAGGACATATTCCGCTTGGCTCTCTCTGAGAAAAATCTGTCCCAGAACCCAGCTTCCACATTATAATTCTATGCAGTCTATGATCATGTTTCCCAATAGATCCTGCTGAGGTCATAGCCAACAGCTTCTATTACAATGACTACAGCCATCAGTAAAATCATATTTTTATGTATTATCCCTCTTAGTGCATTTATCCCTTTGGATTTTTTTTTTTTTTTAAAGATTTTACTTATTTATTCATGAGAGACACACACAGAGAGAGAGGCAGAGACACAGGCAGAGGGAGAAGCAGGCTCCATGCAGGGAGCCTGATGTGGGACTCAATCCCAGGACGCCAGGATCACGCCCTGGGGCAAAGGCAGGCACTAAACTGCTGAGCCACTCAGGGATCCCCTATCTCTTTGGATTTATTTCAAAACCGAGTATTAGCTCAAGGATGGGCCATGTCTTGCACAAAATTGTTCAGTTGTTTACGTATCTTAATTACTGAACAGATGATCTCCACACATATTTCTTTGTCTGTAACTAGAAGGTTAGGACATAGTTTTCTGACTGAGTGATTTGTTTTTCAAAACAAATAAAGGATGTCATTCTTGTGCAACTGGAGTAAATGAGAATGCTAGGTCAACCAAGATTGAGGATATGCTGATCAAAAACACTTATGTTTATACTGAATAGGAATTAAATTTGCATTTGGCTCTGGAAGAACTCAGGGCACTACCACTCAACAGCAAGTTTTCATTAATTTTTTTCTGGGTCCCAAGGCAATATAAATCTGCATGTGAGACAGGAGGTAAGAATGAGCTTGTGGAAAAGAGCTCCTTTTCCAGCTCTTTCCAAAGCCAAACTGAAACAAGGAACTGCCTTCTTCTGTGATGGGTTTGTTTCCATTTATTCTTACCCTGGTAAATGTCACCTTGAAGGAATGCCAGATTTATGCAGGGAAATCTGAAGTGAACTTATGTGCTACTCAGGCTCTATGCCACAAGGAAAATGGCAGATGTCAAGCAGCTCTAATATCTTCAGTGCTGTTGAATCAAGCTTTCTGAAAATTTGTTTCCTACTTATTTCAAAATTCAGCAATGTTTTAAGAAATGTTTTCCATATCTTATCTAGTATTTTTAGGTACAAAGAATGTCGTTTGTTTGCTCTATACATCTAATCTACCTCACTCAAATTTGGGCTCAAATTTATACCAAGGCCACCTGAATTCTAGCAGTCCCTTTTCAAGCAAACTGCTTTCTCTCCACATGCAGCCTGGCTTTATAAAAATCATTTCCCCAATTATTAATACTTTCCAAATCTATCTTGACCTCTTGTGAAATCTGACATCAAAAGGCTTCTACTACATGCAGTCTTTGATTTTTCTATATAAAAGAAATCTAGGGGCGCCTGGGTGGCTCAGTGGTTGACCGTCTGCCTTTGGCTCAGGGCATGATCCCTGAGTCCCAGGATCGAGCCCGCATCGGGCTCCCCACAGGGAGCCTGCTTCTCCCTCTGCCTGTGTCTCTCAGGAATAAATAAATAAAACCTTTAAAAAAAAAAATAAATCTATCCAAAGCTTTTATGTAATCACTGACATCGTTTCTTCCACTTCTCTCCAATGCGAATGCTTCTTAAATCTGCATTCCTGCCATCCTTGCTGGGTTAGCTCACTTACGGTCAGGTTCAAGTTTCTATTACATACTGCTAGGTCTGCGTCTCTACCAGTGATCCCGGCTCAAACTATAAGCCTCCCCTTCCAAATGGCTAACACCTCCACCTCATCAGCCCAAATGCTACTCAAATTGAACATATCCAAACATTAAGCCATTATCTGAATTATACAATATATCAAATAATTTTTATTTTCCCTGGTCAAAATCCTTCAGTGGCTCCCAACTGCCTCCACAATCAGGTTTCAATTCGTTCAAATGAAAAACTAACCAACAAACAACAAACAAAAAAGCCTATGCCAGGGGCGCGTGGGTGGCTCAGTGGGTCAAGCATCTGCTTTCTGCTTAGGTCATGATCTCAGGGTCCTGGGATAGAGTCCCCTGTGGGGCTCCCTGCTCAGCTTCTTCCTCTCTCTCTGCCCCTCCCCCTGCTTGTGCTCACGCTCTCTGTCAAATAAATAAATAAAAGTCTTTAAAAACATTAAAAAAAAAAAAAAAAAAGCCTATGCCAGTATGGGGTCCAGTCTATTACTTTTACAACCTCACTCTCCACTATAATCGCATGATATCTTTCACACACTAGTAACATCAAACAATGTACTGCTCTCCATAAATAGCATTCTCTTGTATGGTTTTGTGCCTTTCTTTGGGAATGTTATTGTCAGTGTGTTAAACACATTCTTATTCTTTACTTTGCCCCACATGCTGAAGCAAGTTACAGTAGTATATGTGTCACATCCTCAGGGACATCTTTAGTCACGCACATGCTAAGTGCTGGAGTCCCTTGTAACACTGGTCCATCACAGAACTGAATATACCTTTCAATGGTGAATGTGTCTGAATCCTTGGGGCAACCCTGGGTGGCTCAGTAGTTTAGCACCACCTTCAGCCCAGGGTGTGATCCTGAAGCCCTAGGATCGAAGCCCGCATCAGGCTCCCTACATGGAGCCTGCTTCTCCCTCTGCCTGTGTCTCTGCCTCTCTCTCTCCCTGTGTCTCTCATTAATAAATAAATAAAATCTTAAAAAAAAAAAAGTGTCTGAATCCTTGAAAGCAGGAACTTTATCTTACTCATGTTTATATTTCCAGTGCTCAGTATTATTCACAGTTACTCTCAATAAATATTTTTTGAATGGATAAAACAGTATTATGGTAAGAGTAACTTTATGGATCTAGGTGTTAATTTCTTTCATTTACTAAAGTGAAATATTCTGGTGGTTTTCTTTGTGGCTATCTTCTTGAAACCTCATTCTTTCTTCTCAGGGGTTGGCAAACTTTTTGTGTAAAAAACTCAATAGTAGATATTCTAGGCTTTTGAAGACACATGTAAGGTCTCACAAACACTTTTTTCCTTTCTCCTTTGTTTTATTAAGCTACCCTTTAACAATATAAAAACAGGGGCGCCTAGGTGACTCAGTCAGTTAAGTGTCTAATTCTTGGTTTCGGCTCAGGTCATCATCATCTCTCAGGCCTGTGGGATCAAGCCCTGCCTCAGGCTCTGTGCTTATGGGGATTCTGCTTGAAATTCTCTCCTTTTCCCTCTCCTTCATCCCTACTTCTCTCTCTCTCCCAGCTAGAGCTCTCTCTCCAAGTACCTAAATAAAATCTTAAAAAAAAAAAAAAAAGAAAAAGAAAAAGAAAAAAGTAAAAATTTTTAGCTGAGGGCTGCACTAAGCTGTATCTCATCTGGTCCACAGGCTGCAGTTCACTACATGCTAGTCATCAAACATAGTCACTCATTATTTAAGAATCTCTCTGAAGTAGTATGAAAACAGAGCATACTGAGAGACAAATCCTCACTGTTGCTTGAGTTCAACTGTACCTCTGGCACAATGGTGCTAATAAAAAGCTTCAAATATTTTGAAACTCATCATCAGATAAATTCAGTAAGTATGATACACCTATAATTTGACAGGGTAGCCTTGAATTGATGAAGGAATTAGATTTCTGATCATCAGTCACAAGTGATCTCCCAATTAAAAAACATGATAGAAAGCCAAGAAATGATCTGTCAATTCCTTGCCTAGAACTTTCAGTGGTTCCCGAGTGTTATTAATAAGGTACCCTACCTCCTTTCCAGCCACATCTTCAGTCCCTTTAACCTAACCATGCTGGTTCTTTTAGTTAGTTTCTTAAACTGATTATTCTCCCCTTTACATGTTACTGCTGTTGCCTGGAATGACCCTACCGCTGCCCATGTCTCCTGATGACACAGACAGATAGATTATAAAGGACTTCTTCCTCTGCAATCCTCAAACACAGGGCAGACATATTACCATACATACATACATACATGCACACATAACGTTTTGTTTTTGTAACCACGCAATTGGTAAAAAGGGAAAATTGACAGCATAATCTAAATGTATGAACTACATAAATATGATATACTCTATTAAGATGTTATATATATTTAAAACATATAAACATTACACATCTTATTTATTTTTAAGATTTTATTTATTTATTCATGAGACACACAGAGAGAGGCAGAGACACAGGCAGAGGGAGAAGCAGGCTCCATGCAGGGAGCCTGATGTGGAACTCGATCCCAGAACCCTGGGATCATGCTCTGAGCCAAAGGTAGATGTTCAACCACTGAGCCACCCAGGCGTCCCAACATTGCACATTTTAAAAGTTGAGGTTGAAATAAATAGTAACAGAGATTCTTCTTAGAACCTCATAAATTATTTGCATATCTCAGAGAATTGTGAATATTACTTTGGAAACTCTTGTTTTACTAAAATAATTTTATACATATAGCCAAGTCTTTATTAAATAGTTCCAATCCACACTGCTCTATAATACCACATACTCCTTTACCTCAACTTTTAAAATCTCTGTTTTTGGGGCACCTGTGTGGTTCAATTGGTTAAGCCTTTGGCTCAGGATCAGGCTCCCTGCTCATTGAGGAGTCTGCTTCTCCCTCTCCCTCTGCTGCTCCCCCTCCTTGCGTGAGCTCTTTCCCTGTGTCAAATAAATTTTAAAAATCTTAAAAAACAAAAACAAAACCCCTTTATTTTTGTGTCTGCCTACTCTTTTACCTAGTCATTTTGAGTTATTACCTTTGGATCACATCAAAACCACTATACCTCTGGGAGTAAGCCTACTTGGACTTAAGAAGCAGGAAAGAGAAGATGAGGACACTGTTTTAGTGTACATGTTTGCTCATTTACATATCTGACAACTACATCTATTATTTCTACAATATCATATGTAAATATAAATTGTAATTTATGTTGTAAAAGTTTATAGTATCATATTTTAAGTATGTTCATAAGTCACAAATGGGAAATTATAGTTAAAATCTGGTAAAACAAAAGTACTTGCCTGTTGAAGAAGTACTCTCAGATGAAGACCTCTTCCGGGTAGGGCTACAGTTTGTGCTCTCTGATGGTCGCTGGGAAGACTTATCTGAGGTTGGCTGGGAACCTGGAGAGAGAGGAAAAGATAGAAATCATAGAAAAATTCAAATATAAAATAAAGTCAAACCATTCTGTGTCAGAACTGCAATATTTTAGTTGTTGTCACTGCCATTCCCTGCAATAATACAACTTTTAAGCTGACAAGAAGTAGACAATAAGCAGAGGACAAACCATACTATGTGCTGCCGACAAAATTTCACAGGTCTCATATACATAAATTTCTCCTGTTACATTAACAGAGGAAAAACTAGTTTTAGTGGAAGAACGAACAGAATACACAATTTAGTTTTTATGTATCACCACTATGAAACATATCATTAAGATATTTATTGATAAAGATGACTAGCAATATTCTAATGTCTGTTCCTGATTATCAATTCAAATTCATCATATGAACTGACAAAATTTATAATGTAATTAATTAGGCATGACTAATGTGAGAAAGCAGGTCCAACTGAGCATTTCATTTGCTAGAATCAGAAGTGAGAATCTGAGTCAGACCTTAAATCCGCATATGCAATCGACTCCGTAGAAGTCACTTTCATAGTCTGTGTATTTCCTCTACAGCATATTCTGGAAGAACTGGTAACTAATTTGTCCATGAAATACACCAAGCCTACTTTAAAGCTGTGCACGTAAAGTTCCTGGATTATTGGAGCTCATAAAGACAACTTCTTTTCAAAAAGTCACACACTTTTTGCCAAAACCCCTAATCAATGCAGCATAATTTAACACATTGCTTACTCAAGAGAAAAGTTCAGAAAGATTGTTTTTTCTGAATAAAATATACTTGGTTCTGATACTAGATTCCTTATCAGAAAAGCCAGCTATTGAGAATACATAATGAATGTCCACCTCTTAGGTTTGTCCAAAAACTAGCAGTACTCTGAAATGTTCACTTTTAACATGAAAAGAAATTACAAATAGAAAGCCTTACACATAACTAGCAAGGTACAAGAAAGGTGCAAGAAATCAAATACTTGAAGATAAGATTTTTAAGTTCTGCCTCTAAAGGAGAGCTAACTCCATAATGAAGATGTGACTAAGTGAATGAAGAACAATCTTGAGAAGAAATGAATAGAACTATGTTTCTAGTATTTCCCTTCCTCTGAGAGAAATAACAAACCTTGAGCTCCGTTTTATTTATGTAGTATCTTAAATCACATCATTGTAAACCCTCTTTTAGCATTGCCCAGGTGAGATATAGGACTACATATTGCTATTCAAGAGTAACAAGTTAGATTTTTGGGAAATTGTTATCTGACAGTACATCCTACTTCTCAAACACAGTTACTACTGTGAGACCTAATAAAAAAGCAAGACTGTTTATTGTTGAAATTTAAAAATGAACACAAAGGGAGTTTAAAAACCGACAGTAAAATAAATCCCCTGGATTGTGGTGTAAGTAAGATTTCCATTAAAGAGCTAAATACCACAATAAAGGGGCACCTGGGTGGCTCAGGTCATGACCCTGGGGTCCTGTCTCCCTGCTCAGTGAGGAATCTGCTTCTCATTCTTCCTCTTCCTCTCCCCACCACTCATGCTCGTGCGCTTTCTCTCTCTTTCTAATAAGATCTTAAACACACACACACACACACACACACACACACACACACACACACACACACAAACACCCCACAATAAAAATAACTAAGAGGTAAAAGCCCAGGCATTGGTCCAGACATAACTTTGTAAGTATTAATATTGAAAAATTCATACACTGCACAGATATATATTTCCTACTCAAACACACAGCCAAGACAGAAGATAACAGTGGCCAAGAAGCTTGAGACATCAGTGAACACTCTATCACTATTCTCCTGATGAATGGGCAATCTTAGATTAACTACTAAGAAAAGGTGGGGTTGGAGAGTACTTTTTATAAAGTCTTCTCTCTCAGTCATAAACTAGCACTTATTGAGTATACTTTATATGCTTGGTCTTATGCTAAACATTGTGAGGTGGGGGAGAGATATAAAAACAGCATACATCTGCCCTCAAGGAGCTGATCTAAGGTCTTGAATGTCATCATGTACTACATTTCAGATGGCATTTGTGCCATCCATTCTTGAGCTCCGTCTTCAGTTTCTAGGCTATTTGGTAACGTTTCCCAAATTTCTTGGTCATCTTCAAGAAAGTCTTGATGAAGGCTTCAACTGTACCTTTGATCATCAGGATATCCTGAGAATCACCCTGCCTGGCCTCACCCACCTCAGGGTAAAAGAGGGTACAGGCACTTTCTTCAAAGCTCCTTCTTTTGGTGGCATCTGGAGCTGCAGAGGAGGCAGTGGGAGGTGGAATGGGGGTCAGATCCCCGGAGATCGTTATTGGCAGCATTGTACAGCAATTCCTGAGAAACTGAAACAATTGAGAGAGACATGGCTTAGCTCACTTAGCTTCTGAGCCACTTTTCATTTCCTGAAAGTAATGGAGGCCAGCAGCCTATTCTTAGGATTTAATAGAAGATTGGAATAAAACTTCATTCAGGATGGTTTTCATTTTTCATTTTAAAAGTCTTTTTGAATTCCCTTTTCACAAAAAGCAGAGATGTTCTTAACAATATTCCATATTTAAGGGGAACAAGGAGGTATCCCTGAGATACAGATCTCTTGGGTTTGGTAATCATCAGATCTAGATCCTTATTTCATTTAAAAATGTTGCTTATAGGACACTGAGATGAGAATACCTGAAAAAATTACCTAATGATGTAGAGCAACCAAGATTAAGACTAGAAAATGATGATCAAAACTTATGTGCATGAGGTAGCAACATGGCCAGGGTCAAACTGGCCTAACAGCAGAAATCTTAGGAAATCTGCAAATATTATCTCCAACACTTCCAAAAACATACTGTGCAACTGGGTGGCTGGGGAAGAGCAAAGTAACACCCAGAGAGAACAAGCAAGTCCATCTCAAAAGAGACCAATATATCCATGTTTTAAAACCTAAAACAGAATGAGTTCAGTACAGAGCTGCGTGTTGTAGACTGTTAAGTACATCACCATGGGGTAAGGTGTCCTGAGTGTGAATCCTGGCTCTGCTATGAATCAGATTATGAGATCTAGGTGAGTAAACATACTCAAACGTTGGTTTGATAAAGCACTCTAACTCACATGGCTAATGTGAACTCCAAAGTGAGGTAATGTGAAAAAATGAAAAGTTTTTAGAAATGTTACACTAATTATAAATTGGCTTCTTAGGTTTATCATACATTTTTAGATCCTAATTACTTAAAAACATCACTGACATGTGTAGGCAACTATTTGATATTAAAATAACAATTAAAGAAGTGCAGGGACTTATGTCCATTTAGGAAATGGAATTAATGTAGACTATCAAGCATTATTCTTAAACATGAAGAAGTGCTGGTAAAAGCAGCATGTCCGACAGGGAAGGAGGAGGAAGACAGGTACCTCCAAGGCTCGTAGGTACCCCCAAGGTTGGAAAAACCACCTCTGAAGTGAATCTTGAATCCACTGACTCTTCAGCACAGCTTCTCCAGGGCTAGGGTTATGCTCTGGATTACATCAATAAAACCCGATGTGCCCACAGGAGGCACCAGAATTTGCTCAGCTCTGTTCAGAACAAGTGCCGCTGTCTGCTTCCCCTGCTTGCTCCTCACATCTTCCACAGCATGGCAGACTCCTCAGGGTGGTGACTGCTCTATGGCGGTCTCCGTCATGTGACACGGGTTTGTTCACGTCTCATCAGTGGTCACATCAGTCTGCCTGGGGGGGACAAATGAAGCCTCTCCACTCCTTGTAGGACAAAAGGTTTGTATGGATTCCAGTTCAAGAACACACATGGAGAATACATATAATTTTACTTATCAAGAGAGTTCCCATCATTTCTCATTTCAATAAGTATAAAGCCAAATAATTAAGTACTTCAGAAGGAAACAGGATATAAATGAAATTTCTCAATTCACAAAACTATTGGGTAGAAACACTAGTGAGTGTCTCATTAATCAGATATCTGGCAGCTTCAGAACTAGGTTTACAAATGCCACACCCATTAATGAAGCAGAAATTATAAATAACAAAAGAAGTACCCAAATAAAACTACACTTCAGCATAAATATAAGGTGATTACTACACATACATTCGTTTCCTTCAGTTGGAAAATCAGAGGCCTTCATGTAAAACAGAAGGCAGACTATCAGTAAGGAGGGAAACTGAAGAGAGAATAAAAATTGGGAAAATAATGAGGGAATAAGAATTGAACACACTCAGACATGTGAGGGAACCTTGGAAGTTGTTTTAACTACACGGTCTCTGGATTTTACTTGGCCACTAGTCAATGAGCTTTTAAACACATAAACATAAAGACAGATTTTGGGGAACTATCTTTGTAAAATTTGACAAAAAGGGGGAAAGATAGCACTTATAGAGCAAAACCAGAAGATGAAATCATGGATAAGAATGACAGAAAGTTGAGAAAACAAAAAAGAATATAACTGGATTTTAAAGGATAAGAATCTAGAAATCCTTCTGTTATGCACAAAAACAGGGGGTAACCAAGAAGCTGTTCTGAAGTTCATTTGTCACAAAAGATCTTGCTTGATGTCTACACAGGAGAAACTGAAACCAATCTAAGATAAAAAAGAAATACAACATTTATAGATGCCTGGGTGTGAGGACAGAGTCAAATGGACTGAGGTATCAGCATTCCCACTGATAATTGTTGGGTGGTTGGGTGGGGGAGCCATCACAAAGAAAAAATTGGAATAATAATCCAACCTAAGTACTTCATTGAAGCCCCAAGTATCCTAGGTTTAACAAAAGGACACAGTGAATAAAACCAACAGCTGCTTGGATAAAACACGTATTTCTTTAGTGTAAATCCACTATCAGAACTTTCATAACTTATAGTTATGAATGCTGGTCATGCCCTGTAGGGTGCTCAGCACTAAAGACCCAAGAAACTAGGGAAGAGTTTGGGTGAGCAGATTGTTTGATGTTTGTTTCTTTCCTTTTTTTTTTTTTTTTAAGTATTTTTTTAAAGTAATCTCTACACCTAACGTGGGGCTTGAACTCATGACCTCTGGGATCAAGGGTCACATGCTCCTTGAGCCAGCCAGGTGCCCCTGTTTGATGTGTCTAGTGCTAGAAATACCTTTGAGTAAGCTACGGTAAAACAGATTAAGTGTACCAGATTTGGAAGGATACCATGCTGTAGCCAGCTTATAGATGATATACATTTATTTTAAAATCACATATTTAAAACCAGTTTCTCACATTTAAATCATTCCTTCCCACCAAAACTAATAATTGTAAAATTTTAACTTTAAGAAAGAAGCTTATGTTATCATTTACAAATCAGGCCTATTTGCAGTTTTTCTTGAACAGTAAATGAATAAAAACAGGTTATAATAGAAATGAATACCATTTAAAAAAAAAGAATACCATAGTAAAAGAATATAAACATAAAATACCAAACTATCTGGAAGCTTCCGATGAGGTTTTTTTGTTTCCAGATTCATATTCTGAATCCTTTGCTGTGGTTCACAGCTCAGGAGCCCTGAATGCTCCTCTTGAATGAGCTGAGTGCTGAGATAAAAGTTGGGTCCATGATAAAAACAGCTGTTTCCAATTGTGGGAAATATATTTACTGAGAGCAATACGTTTCATCTGAGTCACCAAATAAATGCACTACAAGAGAGAATGATTCAGAGCTTATGCTGGTGATTTTTAAGCTAAAAAGTCTGTTTTTTCCCCTCTAATTAGGCTATTTCTCATAATGTACAAATCAGATCATTCACTGAAATGGAATTCCTCTGGAAATCCCCAGAACTGCATAAACCACCACAATCAGTTTTCTGACTTCATCTCCACATGTTCACACTTCACTTTGGGTGTATCTTTCTTTATACTTCATGCTAGTGAAATGGTCATAAATCAGAAAATTCTGATTAATGTGTACAATCAGTTAAAGAGAAAACAAAACAGTCTATTTTGTTCAACTATTATGCTTTTACAGTGAGCCTACTCTTTTTCCAAACAAAAAGAAAACTTAGCTCTAATTTATTCTTGGGGGATAAAATAATTATCAAAACATATTATGTATATATGTATGTATATATGTATTTAACATTCTATAATTTGTACGCTAAAATTTGGAAATACTCCATGCTACTGCTCTCATTTCTGAAATCAGGTTGCAGATTCTGACATGTACAGCCAGCCATGAGTTGAAAATGCTGAAGAATAGGGATGGAATATGTGTTCTCCAGGTCAGAAACACTTGTTTTCATTAGGCCTATTTTATGTCTAACACAAATCCATTTTTATTTTTTACTAACACAAATACTTAACCAGAATTAGTTATGAGGACTGGATGAAGCCAAAACGCCTGGCTTACCTGTGAAATCACTATAATTTCATGTGCATCAGGCAGGTCTTAGACCGTTAGTCTGTAACAGTTACTACAGAAAAGCACCTAAGTTAAAATAAGCTAACCAACACATAAGTTATCATTTATAAAATGACTAGATCTGTTACTCTTTTTAAAGCTTTATGCAACTTAATTTGTTTAGTCCAAACCTGCTCAAGTAATTGTCAGTTTGCCCATCTGCGAAACAAGAGAAAGTTAGCCACCTTGCTCTAGACTACCTAGAGGGGATTATTCTTCCTGCCTGTGCCCCTGATCTAATTTCATTTATTTTCTTCATATTCACATCAACACAATCAGATATGCCTGTTTTGCAACAACGAACACTTACATTAAACTACTTAATACAAACATTTTTATTATTTTTCTTTAGTTATCAGTTTGAGATAGGATTTACTCAAGAATTAGTCCTTTTTTAAAAAAGATTTTATTTATCTATTTGAGATTCAGAGAGAAAAAAAGAGAGCGTGCACACACACAAGCGGGAGGGGCAGAGGGAGAGGGAGAAACAGACTCTCCTGAGCAGAGAGCCAGAGGTGTAGGGCTTGACCACAGGATCCTGAGACCATGACCTGAGACAAAGGCAGATGATTAACTGAACCACCCAGGCACCCCAGTCTCTGCTTTAAGAAAAAAAACTAAACTGGTTGTTTTGGAATCATTTTAAATTTAGGAAAAATGGTAAAGACAGTACAAAGTGAGACTTCTCATACATCCTTTACCCAATTTCCCCTAATGTTAACCTCTTATATAACTATGGTACATTTGCCAAAACTATGAAATTAACATCAATAAAATTTTTCCACTTACAACCTTTTCCTCTTCTAGAGTTCAAGCTAGGATATCACATTGTATTTAGTTGTCATGTCTCCTTAATCTCCTCTAAGACAGTTTCTCAGACTTCCCTTGTTTTCTCAGGTCCTGGATTACTTTTGAGGAGTACTGGTCACATATTTTGTACAATGGCGCCCACCCCCTACCCCTTTTTTGGCTTAAGTATTACTAGACTGGGGTTGTGTTTCTGTAAAGAATACCTGTGTTGTGAATTTTTGGAAAGAATACCAGAGAACAAAGGAACCCTCTAATTAACTCATATTAGAGGGTATCATCATAATTTATCTATCATTGGTCATGTTGAACTTGTTCCGATTATGTGCTGTCCGCTAGGTCTCTCCACTATAAAGTTACTATTTTATCCTTTCTGTATTGTTATGTGGCATTAGCTCACTAAGTTCAGTCTATATTAAAGAAGAGGGTTCATTAATTCATTAAATTAAGCTCTACCTCTTCAAAGAGGATAGTCAACATACAATACTTGGAATTCTTATTAAGGAGGGTTTGTCCCTTTCCTCCATTGATTTAATCAATTGTTTGTATTTTTTCCCCCAAGTAAGCTTTATGCCCAACTGGGGAATGCACTCACAACCCTGAGATCAAGAGTTGCATGCTCTTCCAACTGAGCCAACCAGGCATCCCATACAATCATTTATTTATATCAACATGGACTAGTGGGTATTTACCATATTTTTTACATTATAATCCAATTTTGTCATTATTAACTTTGTTGCCTTACCTACTCCTGCTTTGGCCACTAGAAGCTATTTCAGGATAATGTTCAGAAGGTAATTGGCAATTTTGTAATATATGGTATATATAAGTAGTTTTTTGGATATTTTAGCCAATTAATGTATAACAAATCTATCTCCAAAGTATGTCCAGAAGAAATATCACCTGAAGACTGAGGTCAATTTAAAATAAAAAACTTTGGGCAGCCCTGGTGGCGCAGTGGTTTAGTACCGCCTGCAGCCCAGGGCGTGATCCTGGAGACCCTGGATTGAGTCCCACGTCGGGCTCTCTGCATGGAGCCTGCTTCTCCCTCTGCCTGTGTCTCTGCCTCTCATTCTCTCTGTCTCTATAAATTAATAAATAAAATATTTTTAAAAAATAAATAAAATTAAAAAGTTTAGGGCGACTGGGTGGCTCAATCAGTTAACCGTTTGCCTTTGGCTCAGGTTGTGATCCCAGGGAATGGGGATTGAGCCTCATATTCAGCTCTCTGCTCAGCGGGGAGCCTTTTCCCCCAGTCCCTACTCCTTTTGCGCTCTCTCAAAAGAAAAAAAAAAATCAAGATATACTTATCAAAAAAGTGATTGTGAAGAAGATGAAGAGGCTCCAAGATACAGGCTAATTAACAGAAGAATTAAGACTTTGGTTATAATAAAGAATTTATCTGTTCTTTGTCTTGGATTCTTGGCAAAAGCTTCAAAAACCCTTGGAATTTCCTGAGTGATAGAAGTGTCTTTGCTATGCCAAAGAGGTGACTTAAGGTCCCCACCCCCCCATAGCCTCCGTGATGGGGCTGCTTACTGGAAAGATCAATCACAGGATTAGAGTGCTGAAATTTTGGGCTAGCCCAATCTACAGTGAGCTAGAGATTGGGTTCAATCACACAGTCAGTGATTTAATCTGTCGTGCCTACGTAGCCCAATCAAAACTCTAACCCCACAGTCCTGGTGTTGCATCTTGATTGGTGAACACAGTGATGTGCTGGGAGGGTGACATACCCAGATCCCACAAAAAGATGGCAAGGAAGTGGTGTGTTCCCTTCTCCACCCTAGACATTGCCCTATGAATTTCAATTCCTGATCTGCATCCTCTATAATAAAACTGTAATCCTAAATACAGTGGTTTCTGTAAATTGAGTCGTTCTACCAAAATATCAAAACTGAGGGGTTGTGGGAAGCCCCAAATTTGTGGCAGGCTAGAAGACAAGACTTGCTCAGGCACAGTAAGGGAGGTCAGTCTCTTTTGAAGGACTTTGCTCTTAACTCTCAGGGTCTTTCCTAACTCCCGGTAGCTAGTATCAGAACTGAACTGTAGGACACCCAGTTAGTGACAGGAAGTTAGTGTCAGAACTGATATCAGAGATCTTAATGTTTTGTTATTTCTTTAAAGGGGAAGGAGACAAATTTCTTACTCTTAAAGTAGATATTTTCCTGTATCAGACCTGTATGTCATGTCCTGTGGACCCTGAAACCAGGCTCACATTTACTCTTCCAGTTTACCTCCTGTAAGTGATCTCTTGAGTGACTCTAATGTCTATGTAGATAATACACTCAGCCACCTCATCTGCCTTCTCACTCACCTCCACCTCAATCCCTCCTCACCTTTTCTAAGCTCCTCATAACTCTTAGAAGCCTCAAGGAACTAAAATGTTCCTTGGAGACAGGTACTCTACTTGAACACCTGAACCAGGCTGGGTACAGTACCCTACTGGAAACTGTGAGGACTGAGGGGAGTTTAAGAATACACATCCCAACGGGAGGAGGAGGGAGTGGAGGACTGCCACTACTGAGACACAGCCACTGATGTCATCCAGGAAATGTGGATAAATTATTGCCACATGTTCTGATTTTTCCTTTAAAGAAAAGCAGACTTCTATGAAAGTCTGCTTTTTTGTGAAAACTCTAGTTTTTCAAACTTTAGCAATTAATTTTTTAAAAACAGAAGAGATCACAAGGGGTCCCAGATAAACCAAAGGCTGATGGCTGTTAACCACTACTTTAAATACTGCCACCCCTCAGGGTTGTCCTAGGCCCTCTTTAGGGGAGGCACCATCCATCACACGATGACAGACACACCAACAGTTCAAAAATGTATAATCTTTTTTATAGTACAATGAAACAGCTCACACACAACTGATAAGAAGAATTCCAGGACAATATGGAAATTGTACAAGTCCACAGATGATTTTTCAAAGCACATTAATGTTCTGAAGCACCAAGTTAACAGTGGAAGAGAAGATACTAACACAAACTAAATGGAGCGAACCATGGAGCAATGCACTTCTCTTCACAGTGCCCATTAATCTCATAGTCCTCTTCTTAGCTCCAGCGAGTACTTATCCTGTGGTTTCCCCCAATATTCATGGCAAAAAACCCAAACAAGGACAATAAGCCAGACCAGCTCTATGTGGCATCATTTTATTTATCTGCCAACGAAATACATTTTGTGCCATTGAGCACCTCAACCCTTTTTTATACTCCTATCAAGTTACCTTCATCTTTTCCTAAAAAGTTAAATCCTATGTTTTGTATTTCTTTATTTATTAAATAATTTAACTTGTCTTTTTAAGGGCTATTGGCATTTTCTAGAACTATTTTTTTTCTTGGTGCTCTGGTTACAAAGTTGCATACATCTGGAGAATCTGCTCCCAGCTTTATCTTTTCTAGAAGCCCTTTTAGTTTCAGTGAACAATACTGATAAGAGTTTCTCAAAACCTCATAGTGAAATGCCCCTATCTCCAGCCAAAACATCTTTATTGAGCTCCAGAACTAGATCTGCCACTGCTTGCTCAACATATCCACTTGAATGTTCTGAAGGCATCCTAAAGATTACAAAGATTAAAAGAACAAACTGTGCTCTCTGAAAAAGTGCGCCTTCCTGCAGTTGGCACCAGACTCTCCAGCGCTCCTACAGAAGTCTGCCAGCATGCTTGCTGAAGGGCCATCCAGACAGACCACTGTGCCGCAAACTGGTCTCCCTGTAGTTGATTTTTCTCCTCTACAGTTAAGTGTTCACACATGAGCCAGAATGATCTTTTAGAAAAGCAAATCCAAAATCAATTCTCCTCTGTCTCTTGCCTAAGCCTAGGATAAAACCTAAACTCTGTAAACATGGTCTGGCGCCATCCTTTGTGTCCCTGTCCTACCACAGTGACCCTGCCACCAAGTTTTTTTAACACCCAAGCCCTTAGTCCAGGATCTTCAAATGTGCTCTTTACTTAAACCTCAGCTGAGAAGCCAGTGGGTTCTCATCTTTTCAGTTTCAACTTTTTGTCCCTGGGCTACAACTAATAACTTTTTCTAAATAGGTGTCCCCCACCCCTAATGAGCCACACCTTGACCCTGTTACAGGGACCTGACAGCATTTTTCCTCAATTATACCTTTATGTGCTTGCAATGCTGTCTTCCTTCACTAAAGCTGAAAGCTAATGAGGCCTGCCATCATGTCTTTACTATATGCCAGTGACTGGAACAGCACCACATGTTTTAAAATGTAATAAAGGAAGGAGTGAAGAAATGAATACAGGAATGAGTAGAATCCTATTTCCCCAGCTAACTTAGCTCCTCATCCTTCAGGTAACAACCAGTTTAAGAGTTACTTTCACAGGGACAGCTTGGTGAGTTAGGCCCCCATTCCATGCTCTCACAGAACCATGTTCTTTTTTTTTTTTTTAAATATATTTTATCAATTAATAGTGACATTTAATACACACATTTTAAAAGACTTTTTTACTTATTTATTCATGAGAGACACAGAGACACAGGGAGAGGGAGAAGCAGGCTCCCTATGGGGAACCCAACACAGAACTGGAACTTGATCCCAGGACCCCTAGGATCGCCACCAGAGCCACCCAGGTAACCCTAATGCATGAATTTTTTTATTACCCCACTCTTCCATTTTAAGTTCCACGAAAACAATGAACCTGTGTGCCTTATTCCCTAACATTATATCACAAAGGCCCACAAAGTGAATGCCTGGCAGACAGATATTCAGTAACAGTTGTTAATGAAATATTTAGCAGATATTTGTTGAATGAACCTAAAGATAAATTTAGGAGTATTTTTTCTCTTATTATATTGCTAAAAACTAAAGAATGCTCAGTTTCTCAACCGAAATGGCTTTTATTTTTTTAATGTTTATGAATAATGAACATCAGGAGCAAAAACTCTTATCTCTGAGGAGTTTATCATTTTCTCTTAAGCACAAGTATTTAATCTTTTGGCGAACAATACTGCCAATTAACATCTGTGTACTTACTATGTGCAAATCCCTTCAGTAAACACTATAATCTCATTACTTCTCATGATTACCCTATTATTGCCATTTTATAGAAATGGATATGGTGGCTTAGAGAATTTACTTGGAGAATCTGATGGAACGTATGCATTTTCTCCTGAAAACACACACACAAGCAAACATACACATAATTTTACTTGTAACAAGAGAGGTTGTATGAACTCCCTCAGGTTAATTTACAAACCTCCAAGGTTGAGTTCTCTGACAGAACTTCTGATTAGAAATGCTTTTTGCATGATTTAAAACTGCTTCCTGTTCCTTATTTTCTCTTTGTTTCAATTCTTTTTTTATATATAAAAATTTATAATTTTTATTTATTTATGATAGCCACACAGAGAGAGAGAGAGAGAGAGAGAGAGAGAGAGAGAGGCAGAGACACAGGTAGAGGGAGAAGCAGGCTCCATGCACCAGGAGCCCGACGTGGGATTCAACCCCGGGTCTCCAGGTTCGCGCCCTGGGCCAAAGGCAGGCGCCAAACCACTGCGCCACCCAGGGATCCCTCTTTGTTTCAATTCTTAAGAGGCTTGTAGATGTTACAAATGTATTCTCTAGTTTTGTTTCCTGTCATTTTATATGCAATTGAAGCAGCTTTTATGGGGAGATATGTGCAGAGATAACTGCACAATGAAGTCCCTCTGAATATTGTTATCTTTTATGAAGCTGATGCGTAG
Source organism: Vulpes vulpes (assembly GCF_048418805.1). Taxonomy (NCBI): domain Eukaryota; kingdom Metazoa; phylum Chordata; class Mammalia; order Carnivora; family Canidae; genus Vulpes; species Vulpes vulpes. Next base: position 118,280,846 of record NC_132792.1, read on the forward strand.
ATTTTTATTATGAGACATACAGGGTTAACATTGCTTCCTAGAACATAAAATCACTTATAATTATTAGGTGAGCATATATTAAAAATTCTGCACAGCTACTAACATATATTTATGAGCCGTTTATCACTGAAGAAGCCATTTAATGGCCTTTTTGCACAAGAAAGAATCATCTTCCCTGGTTTCCAAAATTTTATAATCAATCTCTTCTCAAAATTCAAAATTAATGCAAAGACACGCCTTATCTTACTTCTCACATCTGTTGAAAGTGAGAACTCTGAAGACATTTCATATTTACTTATAAAACCAAGACAAAAACCAGATCTATTAAAGGTCCACATACACGTATCAGGAAACCTGTGGGTAAAATAATCTCCTTTTCCAACACAAATAACAAGGCAAGAAAATAACCCTCTTACCTGTCATGGTCTGTACTGCCCTTTCGCTGGAAGGCAGTGGCTCCTTTCTGTGAGGCCGAATTAGTGAAGTGTCCTGTGCAGAAAACAGTCCAGGGCTATCAGTTAATTTCTTCCGGCCACTGGAGTTAGGGTTTGAAACTCTGCAGCTGCCTTGCACTATTGCACTTGTGAAAAGGTTTGTATGTTCATCACTGCTGGCTGGATCAGAGTTGGGAGTGAATCCTCCAAGGGATAAACTTGGAGAACTTTCGGAACAGTCAATCTGTAAAGGTGTTTGCAATCCCAAAGCCAATGGACTAGATTCTGAAGGCTCTCGGTGGACCCACTGTTCTTCTCTATTTATTAAGCTTTTCGAAGGAGAGAGATGAGGGCAGGACATATGACATCGGTGCTTTTCCTTATGTTTATATCGCTCTCCAACAGTTTCCTTTCCAAATCGATAGCGCTTCAAAGACTCCAAAACAGATCTGGAAGAGCCAGCGTCCATGGAAACCTGGGGTTGCTCAGAAGAACGGTGTTCTCTGTGCTTGTGTCGATGCCTATGTTTGTGCTCAACCATCCAACCATAGGCCATCTCAGGAGGAACACTAGGGTAGGTACTCATGGAAAGGAGGGGAGTCCTGCTGGTTGTGAGAAAGGCCTCCTGGCGAAGTAGCTTATGCTTTTTCTTATGGTATTTGGTTGGATTGAGAAGTAAATGGCCAGCATGCATATAGGAAGGAGGAGGAAGTGGGGGGGTGAAAGAAGGTGAAGGAGGAGGAGGATAGAGAGTGGGAGGGTACCTTCCATAGTAACCTAATCCTAGGGGAGTGGCTGTAAGGGGTGAGGGAGAGTAAGGCATGCCATAGGAGGGATAGAATCCAGTACTAGAAAGAGGAAAACTAAGGCTGTGCATGAAGGGCATCTCAGCCATTGCCTCCCTCATCTTAGGAGGTCTCCCTCTCTTCTTTTTTAAGTCAGGTTTTCGAATGTAGTGCAAGGGGTCTAAGGGGAAAGAAGGATGTGTATAGAAACTATTAAAGTTGATTCGAAAAATAGTTGGCAGCAGGTCTCGGGGGATAAAATGATGGCTTCGATGGGTGATTCGAATTTCACTCAGCCGACTTATCAATTCCTCCAGATCTGCAATAAAGTCTGGATCCTGTCTGCTACGGAGCTGGGGGTATTTCTTTTTCCGTTTTCGTTTCTGCCTTTTCATCTTGTCATAGCTGAGGTAATCGTGATTCCGGCGCTTACATTTATGTTTATGTTTTTCTTTAAGACTGCTCAGGACTGTAGAGGTTTCAGGGGGAATCAGAGAAACATGTTCAAAAGAGTGCCTCCTCTTTTTCTGTCCACAAAATTTCTCTGCTCTGTCCGATGTGCTGTTATTATCTGTTCCAATTCCACTATCACTGGGAATGGTCTCATCACTATGAGACTCACTAATGGGAGAAGGAGTAGCTTCTTTCAGAGAGGTGAGTTCACTCAAGTGTGAAGGAGAATTTGGCAACAAAGTAGGAGGAGAAAGTCGCCTCCTCCCCTTTGAGGCCTTTTTCATCGCAAGAGTCTGAATCATACTGCCCTGTCTGGAGTGTAAATGCAAATATGGCACTGAGCTGGGTTCAACAAAGCCTGCATCACTACTTACAGGGCTCTGACCACCACTAGTCCCAGAAGACTGAGAGCAAACAGGCGATGGGAGAATCTCTGAGCTACTAGCAGATGAAGGCAGTAAAGGGGGAAGTATCTGTCCCAATGCTGAGCCGGCAGCCTGTTGAGCAGTTTGCTCAAGGACAGCAAGGCTGGTAGGGCTACCAGAAAGAATGCCATTTAAGACAGTTTTTGGTTTTCGACCCCTTCTCTTTCCTATGTAAATGGTTCCTTTCTTGCTGACATTTATCTGTTGGCCCAATTTAGAGCCAAATGTGGCAGCAAGACTTGACACTGTATTATGGAGTTTGGATTGCACTTTCCCTTTATTACTTGATTCTACAGAGCTTGAAAGAATCTGATTCAACAGTTTCTTCCTTTTTAAAGTCTTCATTTTATTTATTTTGCGGATAATTGTTTTCATTAATTGTCCATTGTTTCTCTTTGTAATTTTTTTATCTGGTTCCATCTCAAGGTCACTCATGCTGCAGACAGCTGGCCTATGACTGTCGTCCAGATCATCTGGGTCCTGAAGCTGATCCTCACTCTCAAAGAAATCACTGCTGCTTCGATGGTTGTCACTTTCAGACTCCAGCTTGCTTGGACTCTCCGTGGCAACAAATGGAGCCACTGATAGTACAGGTGGCTTCATCTTGACCGGTGACCTCAACTGCCTCTTAGGTCTGCCTCGCTTTTTTGGAAAAGGAGATACAGAAAGACTTTGTTTGAAGGAAGGAATTTCAATTTCTGGCTGTAAAATTGGGGGTTCTTGTTCTTCCTTAGACTGCAAAGAAAAAACTTTAGAGGCAGGGATTTTTAAAGTCCTTTTAGGTGGACCTTCCAGTTGAGGCATCTCTTTAGCTTTAGGTCTTCCTCTTTTGGGCTTATAAATATCAGACAAAAGGTCACTAGAGACACACATACTGGAGGGTAATTTGTGAGTAGCAAAAGCCTTGTGAGATGGTTTTTCACTATCAGTTAAGAGAGCAAGAGATGGAGTTGTGGACTTGCTCAACTTTGGCAATCGGCGTTTAAGGAAGTCATGATCTACAAATGAAGATGGTCCAATGTTTTTCATAAACTTGGCTGGCTCAGAATTACTATTTGATAGTGAGCTACATGAAACACTTTTAAAAAGCTCTGATCTTTCTAAATCTAGCCCTTTTGGAGACCGGCATGTGCTTCTTGCCACCACTTTAGTCCACCGAGCTTTTCTTCCTTTCCTTTTTTTTAATGGTTTGGACTGCAAACTAGAGCTTAGGCTTTCAGCAACCTGGCAGTGTTTGTCAGAAGCAGATACTGCACCAAGTTTTAGAAACGGCTTGTTACTAAATAAACTAGTGAAGTTAACAACTGAAGGGGTAATTGTGTGAATACTGGATTCAGAAGTCAAACTTGGCTTTTTTCCCAGGGAAGAGCTTATTCTTGGAATATCTATATGTGCAGTTTTTGAATCAGTTAGCTCTTTATCAATCCCTTTACATTCAATATTCATGCTGTGACCCACAGACCTATGACCAATGTTCAAGTGGGTACTTTCAGAAGTAAACTGGTTCTTCCCAACGGATTCAGAAATGTCTTCCATTAATTCTGTGGTAGGACTTAAAAGTAACGGATTAGGAGCCAACTGTGAAGAAGCTTCAGGGGGACTTCTGGTTAAAGGATTAACAGATACAGTAGGTGATGGGGAAGGGAGATTGCTTTCTCCTACTGCACTAAACGGGGATTTTGCCATAGATGCATCAGAAGCAGCTCCCATTTGAAAGTCCGGAGAAGTGCAATACACGGGAGGTTGCTTTTCATGCTTTGAGGTTTCATAAGGCCCCCTGTCATTGGATGAGAAACTGTCTTGCTGAATGCATGTTCCCTCGTTAAACATTTCTTTCTCCAAATTAATGATTTCTTTTCGAACTGAGAACTTTTCCAATATGCTTTCTTTACTCTGCCGTAAAACATTCTTCTCAAAAGTTTTGCTGGTGGTACTATCTTTCAGGGATTCAGAAAGTTCCTGATTTTCATGACTACTGATGTTTGTACTACAAGAAGCCTTAAGTGGTTCCTGAGTGGGGAGCAGTGCTTCGGCTTTAAGGTTTATGGCATCTTTATTGACCAATCCTGCCATAGAACAACTCACTAGTTTCTTTCCCATGTCTTTAGTAACTAATCCCATTGCTGAATTGGCTACAATCTTCTTTGCACAGTCCTTGGCCACTAGACCGACAGTAGAACTCAACTTCTTGCCCAAGTCTTTATTAACCAGTCCGACCACAGTGCCGAGTCCTAACTTCTTTCCAGATTCCTTATTCACTAAACCTGGAACAATACCAATCCCTAGCTTCTTTCCTGAATCCTTGCTCAGCAGTCCTACTGTAGTGACAGTCCCTGGCTTTCTGCCTAAGTCTTTATTAATGAATACCGCTGTAGTGCCAGCTCCTAGTTTTTTCACAGAGTCCTTATTGACCAATCCTACTGTTGCATTAAACACCGGCTTTTTCCCAGGATCTTTAGTTACCAATCCAACTGCTGTGCTGATAGCTGGTTTTTTAATTAAATCTTTATGTATTATTCCAGCTACAGAGCCAACGCCTGCTTTCCTGATCAAATCCTTACTAACCAATCCTGCACTGGTGCCACTTCCTAACTTCTTCGGTTTAGTCTTGGAAGACTTAGAGGGAGGACAGGTTGCAATAAGCTGTGCCAACTTTTCTGTTACACTTGTTCCTCCATTAAGTAATGCTCTATCCTTTAAATCAGGATCCCGGCTACCAACAAGAGTAGATGATGCTGCATTCATGTAATCTGTCATCTCTGAGTGTCCTGGAGAAAGCTTCTTAGACAAAGGACTGTTTTCTCCCTGTGAATGAAGATGGATGCTCTCTTCAGATTGGCATTCAACGGCTGCAACATCACCTGTTTTCTTGTACAACTTTGAAGGGTCCTAAAATTTGAACAAGAAAAAGGTTTCAGAGAGAGAATAAACCTATCATTTCAGTCATTTCAGTTTAGCTTACAACTGAACAAATCAACTGATCACTATCAGATAAAAGGCAATAGTGTTTTCTGAAAAAACCTAATGAACGTTATAGTGACATAAGATTTGAGTTTCTCTACTGCTATCAGAGGCTAGCAAAATGTTACCTTTGTTGACTTTCAACCAACCATATAAACCTATATGTTACTTGGTATTTAGAAATATCCCCATTATTTTTGACATTTTTTAAAAAGGCAAATTAACAGTCTACTCTCACTTTACTTTAAATAATTTTTTTTAAAATTTTTATTTATTTATGATAGTCACACACACAGAGAGAGAGAGAGAGAGGCAGAGACACAGGCAGAGGGAGAAGCAGGCTCCATGCAGGGAGCCTGATGTGGGATTCGATTCCGGGTCTCCAGGATCGCGCCCTGGGCCAAAGGCAGGTGCCAAACCGCTGCGCCACCCAGGGATCCCTCTTACTTTACTTTAAATTGAATAAATATACATTGGCATAGAAATATACTGTTTTTGAAAAGAGAAATATTATTAGTTACAATAATATCCCATGGTCCTCTTTTAAAACAATCGATCAATCACTTCCTACCTCCTTCATTGATTTCAAAGATTTCCAACCAGCGCGATACGACCCCACCCATTTCCACTCCTTGAGCGCGCGCTCTCTCTCTCTCATGGTTTTTTTTTTTTTTTTTTAAAGATTCATTTACTTATTCATGATAGATATATAGAGAGAAAGAAAGAGGCAGAGACACAGGCAGAGGGAGAAGCAGGCTCCATGCCGGGAGTCCGATGCGGGACTCGATCTCGGGACTCCAGGATCGCGCCCTGGGCCAAAGGCAGGTGCCAAACCGCTGAGACACCCAGGGATCCCCTCGCTTATGGTCTTGAATGATCAGTCACTCCACTTCCCTCGTAAGTGACAGGAATAAGAAAGACAATGAAATACATTCACATTTTCTTTAGATTGTATTTTTATATAACATTCTAGGACTGGAAGTAACTTTTAAGTCATTGACATAAATTGTTATCCAGTTCATGAATCCTCACCATATATTTTACAAGTGAATTCATTACTTCACACAATAATCTGTTTTACTTTTGGATAACAAAGAGTTCTCTTTTTTCCCATATTTCAGCATAGGTGTTTATTTTTTTTTTAAACAATTGAAGTATAATTAACAGAAAGAGTTCCTTTTAATCATGAAATAGAAAGACTTGAACAAATAGAAAGACTTACTATGTTTCTGTATTAGGAAGACACAAAGATGACAATTTTTCCCTAAACAAATTAATAAATTTAATGCTATACCAATAAAAATACCACAAAAATTTCTGTCAGGAATAAGAAAAACTATCACATTCATTGGAAAAAATAGACAAGCAAGAATAGCTAGTAAAATCTAAAAGAAGAAAGCTGGGGTGCCTGGGTGGCTCACTTGGCTAAGTGTCCAACTCTTGATTTCAGCTCAGGTCATGATCTTAAAAGAGTTGTGAGATCGAGCACCATACTAGGCTTCATACTAGCTGCAAAGCCTACCTAAGATTCGTTCTCCCTTTTCCTTTCCCCACCCTCCCAAACACACACAATAAAGAAAAACAAGGGGATAACTGTATCAAATGTTAAAATATTTTTTTAAACCTTCAATCATGAAAACAGTATGGAACCAACATATGAAAAGACAAAAACCAATGAAATAAGGCAGAGCAACAAAACACATAATCAAATATCCAAAACACATAATCAAATAACACATAACATGGTGTGAGTCCTATAGCAGGATGACTGTTGAGAACTACGAAACTATCAGCTGCATCAACTACACCTTTGACCAAGGAATCCCATTGTGAGAGGTCTATTCCAAGACACACTGGCAGAAACAGAATGGCTACAGAAAGCCATAAAACGTACCACTGTTTGAAGATTTTAAGTAATTTCTACACCCAATGTAGGGCTCAAACTCATAACCCTGAACCAAGAGTCACACACTCTCCTCCACTGAGACAGCCGGGCACCCCTACCATTATTTTAATGACAAATCCCTAAAATGATTATCTAAAAGACAGTGGCTGTGTAAACCTAAGTATATGTGTACAACAGAGTACTATGAAACTGAAAAAAAAAAATGGAAATACCAACATACTGCTATGTGATGCTCTTCAAGAATATACTATTAAGGGGATCCCTGGGTGGCTCAGAAGTTTAGCATCTGCCTTTGGTCCAGGGCGCGATCCTGGAGTCCCGGGATCGAGTCCCACGTCACGCTCCCGGCATGGGCCTGCTTCTCCCTCCTCCTGTGTCTCTGCCTCTCTCTCTCTCTATGTCTATCATAAATAAATAAATCTTTAAAAAAAAAAGAAATAAGATTGTCTTAAAAAAAAGAATATACTATTAAATGAAAAAAGCAGGATTAAGGAATATGAATATATACCCGAATAAACATGGAAGAAAAAAACAAAAATGAATGAAAATGGTGACTTTTGAGGGAGGAAAGAGACCTACAAGTTAGATCTCTCTGCATCTGCTTATGGTTCTAACTTTGCAATTAGTATTTTAAATATTTAAGAAACAGAATTACACCATATAGAATTACACCATGTAGAAAAACACTCCAAATCTTTAAATATTGAAAACAATGGAAACAAATACATCTATCAAATTAACTACATAGCTACATGGAAAACAACTATTTTGAATTTTTTAAAGATTTATGTGTTTATTTTGGAGAGAGAAAGCATGAGAGTCGGGTGAGAGGCAGAGAGAAGAGAGAAAGTAGACTCCTGAGCGTACAGAGCCCCACATGGGGTTTGATTCTCACAACTCTAAGATCATGACCTGAGCCGAAATCAAGAGTCAGATGCTTAACTGATTGAGCTATACAGGACCCCTATTTTGAATTACTTTAAAACCCAAGATTTAGTCTACATGTTTTATTTTTTTTTAAGATTTTATTTATTTATTCATGAGAGACATATATAGAGAGAGGCAGAGACACAGGCAGAGGGAGAAGCAGGCCCCATGCAGGGAGCCCAACATGGGACTCCATCCTGGGTTTCCAGGATCAGGTCCTGGGCCGAAGGCGGAGCTAAAGAGCTGAGCCACCCGGGCTGCCTAGTCTACATGTTTTAAAGACAAAAAGCTGTCCATAAAGAAGTCTTAAATTGCATCCAGTGAGAATATTAGTGGTAATATTGGCATCATTATTTTTTTAAAGATTTTATTTATTTATTAGAGAGAGAGAGGGAGAGGGGCAGAGACACAGGCAGAGGGAGAAGCAGGCTCCATGCAGGGAGCCTGATGTGGGACTTGATCCCGAGTCTCCAGGATCACGCTCTGGGCCCAAGGCGGCACTAAACCACTGGGCCACCGGGGCTGCCCTGGTATAATTATTTTGAACCTAGATAGATAATTGATGGAAAAATAGATCAAATAAATTAGTATATGAATGTCAATATGAACCAAAATTTTGTAAGAAAAGGGAGATATAATATATAATCAAAGAGGTTGGGATGCCTGGGTGGCTCAGCAGTTGAGCATCTGCCTTCAGCCCAGGGGTGATCCTGGAGTGCTGGGATCGAGTCCCACGTCAAGCTCCCTGCATGGAGCCTGCTCCTCCCTCTGCCTATGTCTCTGCCTCTCTCTCTCTGTCTCTCATGAATAAATAAACAATATCTTAAAAAAGAAAAAAAGTTAATCAAAAACTATAATTTTAAGCTGGAATTAGAAATCTTCAAAGTCTTTAACATACATGTGCACACACACACATGCTTATTCCTCTATCTCTAGCAAACTTCCAACAACTCTACGCTCAAGACTGCGGTCTCGGGATCCCTGGGTGGCGCAGGGATCCCTGGGTGTCGCAGCGGTTTGGCGCCTGCCTTTGGCCCAGGGCGTGATCCTGGAGACCCAGGATGGAATCCCACGTCGGGCTCTCGGTGCATGGAGCCTGCTTCTCCCTCTGCCTGTGTCTCTGCCTCTCTCTCTCTCTCTCTCTCTCTCTGTATGACTATCATAAATAAATAAATAAATAAATTAAAAAAAAAAAAAAAAGACTGCGGTCTCTACCTACTACTTCCCATTAAAATGAACCAGAATTCCTTGTAGAACAGACTGTATCTAAGTATTGGATAGGAAATGTACAAGATGATCTTAATGATGGGTCTGTAGCTCTTCATTTGTACTAGTCACTCTACTGTTTGAAATTTACCACAGTGAAATGCTTTTATTAAAAAAAGTTCTTCCTAAGAATAAAATGCCTTTCTGTAATTTGCATTTATTGATCTGAGTCTTACCTTGCTAAACCACATAAAATAAGTCTAATGCTCTGCTTTCCAATAGCTTTTCACCCATTTGAACTCAACCAACATATTCAACCTTCTCTCCCTAAGCAACCACTTTCTGGTCATTTTCTGATAGATGCATTTCAGTTTCTCAATATTCCTCTTCACATTATGGCAACTAAGTAGAACATACCACCACCAAAAGTCAATCAAATCAGAGTTAAGGGAACTTAATTCTCTCTTTTGTACTCAACTCCTCCAATTTTGTTCAAGAGGAAACAGACTTTTTTGGCAGTCTCCCTATACAACTTACAAATGTGAAGCTTGTAATTAAAGAAACCTCTTACATTTTCTTCCCATTCTATTAACACGATATTCTCATTCTGTACTTTCACAATTACTTTTCAAAATTTAAAAATTAAGAGGATTTATTATTTTAAGTATTTTTAAATATATTTGTATCTGAAAACTACAACATTTCCAATTTTAAAACTGACCTAAATCTGTCTTATATAAACTATAACTATGTGCAATAGCATGGATAAAGCTTACTAACAGTAGTAAGTGGAAGGAGCCACTGTATACTATATAATTTCATTTATATTAAGTTCACAAATAGGCATTACTAGTTTTTTTTTTTTTTTTTTTTTTTAATTTATGATAGTCACACAGAGAGAGAGAGAGAGAGAGAGGCAGAGACACAGGCAGAGGGAGAAGCAGGCTCCATGCACCGGGAGCCCGACGTGGGATTCGATCCCGGGTCTCCAGGATCGCGCCCTGGGCCAAAGGCAGGCGCCAAACCGCTGCGCCACCCAGGGATCCCAGGCATTACTAGTTATAATATTAAGTCAGGAAAATGGTATGGTATGGGGTAGGAGTAAAAGGAAAGGAGCATGAGGAGAGTTTAACGGGTTGCTGGCAGTATTCTCTTAACCTGAATGCTGGCTAAATGGGGTGTTTGAGATTGTGAAAATTCATTGAGCTGTCATACTTAAGAATTAAATGTATTTATATTTCAATAAAAAAGTTATTTTTAAAATTCTCCCCGAAAGTAGAGATATAAAGAGCTCCCATAATTTGCTAAAGGACTAAAGTCGAATCTGGGTTTTCATCTCTATCAGAAATCAGCCTAAGATAGTTTGCCACAGTAAATGGTCAATGATTAAACAGATAATTAAAAAAAAAAAAAAAAAAAAAAAAAACAGAACAAAACAACAACAAAGATATACACAGTTTTGTTTTGGCTTCAAAAATCTTTTCTTTCAAATCCTGATATTAGATAAACTGAGTGGATGACATAATATTAATAAGGTGTTGAAAACTACATTTGGTACTGGTGATAGTATCATCTTATATTTTTCTAAGAACCCTTTAAAATGACAACTAGCAAATGATAAGTACCATACTTAAGAAGGTATATTATATACCAGCCAATGAAAAGGTTATTGTATCAAAACATCCTATTAGGCATATAATTTTTTTCAACATGAAAAGAGCTTTATTCCAAATATGCTTATTTAAAAAGAGGCAAAAATGCTATCATCCATGGATAAATACTTTTATATTTCAGGTATTTCCATCACACACACAACATACACATGTACATTCTTTTATAAAAATGGGCCCAAAATGCTTTTTGTTTGTAGCTCGGTTAAATAATACAAGATACCATTCTGTGCAAATAAATGAGATGTTAGACTACTGATTCAATGGTTTCAAAATAGTCCGTAATTCATAAAACCAACTGCCTACTTGGTGAGTTTAAAATAATTTCCAGTTATTTATTATGAATATATGATAAATATCCAGTTACATCTTTTTAAAAAAATATTTTATTTATTCATGAGAGACCCACAGAGAGAGGCAGATACATAGGTAGAGGGAGAAGCAGGTTCCTTGTGGGGAGCCTGATGTGGACTCAATCCCGGGACCCCGGGATCATGCCCTGAGTGGAACCGAAGGCAGATGCTCAACCACTGAGCCACCCAGGCGTCCCAACATAAATCTTTACCTACTTGTTCAATTACTTCCTTTAGAGGACGACTGCTAGGTCTAAAGGGATATACAATAAATAGTTACACATGTGGACCAGCTATGTACCAAAGGGAGAAAAAGTTTTTTTTAAAGCAAAAAAGAGTTCATTATAAAAATCCAGACTGTACAAACAATACTCTTCTGCAACTCAAGATAACAATTTAGGATGTGTGATTTCCTACACTGTTAGGCAATGCTTCTTAAAGCAGTAACAATACGATCTGACAACCTGGTCTTGATAATTCTGAAATTCAACACTGTCAATTTGGGTGGTTTGGTTTTAGCCAGGTTCAGAAATTTTACTGCCTCCCATTTACCATTCTAAGAAGTTCATTATTACATTTTCATTTCAAATGCCATTAATTCTAGGATTAATTACTTTTTAAGTTCATTTTCAAATCTACTTGTTATTGTCCTGTTTTTAATCAAAGGCTTTTTGCTCATTTAAGCACATAAAATCTTTCAGGTGGTTCCCACATCTACAGCTCTTTGTAAAGGCTACATGTGCATGAACTAACTTCATGCCCTACTGTGGGTTTGTGATCGAGAGCTATCTGTAGTTTTCTGTTTAGTGTTTACAACATGCTTACATGAGTTTTTTGGTGGGATGTGAACGTTCTAAATGTGAAGAGAAGACTGTGTATTCCCATTGTCAGTGTTTAAGATTTCACAACCTATAATGTGGGCTTTTTTGTATTTCTTTTTACATTTATTGTTATTCTGAATGTCCCGTCACATGATTCTGCAGGCCATGCATAGTTCCTCAGCATGAAAGTAACTGTTTAAGGCCTTGTTCCCAATTCTCTTTCTATATTTTGGAGTTGATCATTACTGATTTAGAAGAGCCCTCAGTATGTTGGAGAGAATAGTTCTTTTTTTTTTCTCTCACATTATACCCATTTCCCTCAATTTGTCAGTCATCTTTCCACTTCCCGTTAGATTTCTTAAACAAGTTACAATCTTTTATGCGTTCAAATATACACGAAAAACTCTGAGCACCTCGCACAGGTTGTCAGTGAAGCCCCAAGGCTGCATGACACAGGGACTGCAATTAAGATCAGTAAGAAGAGATGAGATACTACCTGCCCAAGGTCACCTAACCAGGTAAGTGCAGTAAGATTTACACTTAGTCTCCTTTCACAAACCTTAACCATTAGAGTCAATGCAAGGGTCTCTTTAGCTTCACAGCTGTTATCACAGTGAACTTGAAAAGGTCATGCCCTCCTGAAGACGACAATCTTGACCACCTTTTCAGTGAATGGTTTTTGTTCTTTTTCCTTTGAATTTTAAAATAATCTGTGAGTAGGTACACATCTTTTACCTCAAAAGGAAGTTTTCCACTACTCACTTCATGTTCATTGACTTGAAATACATTCATCATCTATTTATATTTGGGTCTTTCTTTAAGCCATTTTGCTTCACTCACATTTACCTTTGTAGGATCCTGAGCCCCTAATATAATATATTGATACTATAACGTTATAAAAAGTTTTAATACTTGAAAGGACTAATTTTTTTTTGTTATATTCCTGTAGAAATTTCTTGGCTATTTTATTTATAACATTATTTAGATATAATTCATATACCATAAAATTCTCCCTTTTAGAGCACAAATTCAATGTTTTTTTAGTATATTCACAGACTTGCATATCCCAAACCACTAATTTTAGAACATTTTCATAAGGTTTCCTTATTATTTTTGCATATGTATACTTCCAGGTGGCTCTGAAATCCATTTGAAATTTCAAAAAATCCAAATGGCTTTAACTTTGTATATTAAGATAGGAAAAAAGATATCTCAACACTAACATCAGCACCACAATAACAGAGCAAATTTATTTAAATTTTTTGGTGTTACTGGATATTTATAATATCTTATTTAAAATAGATCCTAAACACTTGCTGTCAAGTTTACTTCTAAATATTTCATAAATAACATTACTTTCATGAATAAATTTTTTGTTAGATTTCTCTAATTCGGGAACAGACTGGGCAGCTCAGCGGTTTAGTGCCACCTTCAGCCCAGGGTGTGATCCTGGAGACCTGGGATGGAGTCCCATGTCGGGTTCCCTGCATGGAGCCGGCTTCTCCCTCTGCCTGTGTCTCTGTCTCTCTCTCTCATGAATAAATAAAATCTTAAAAAAAAAAAAAAAGATTTTTTAAATTCTAAATTAATGATATTTGAGAACACTATTTTATTATCTTGAATTCTTGCTTAATCAAGAACTCATTTTTTTTTTTCAGAAAATACTAAATACCTACTATTTAAGTGCCAAGAATAAAAGCAGCGAAAAAAAATCCCTTTCACCATGGAGAGTTCATTCTAATGCATGAGCGGGGTAGAAGTAATAAAAAGGTAAATCAAATATTCAGTATTTCAGGTGGTGAAATGTGCTATGCAGAAAATAAGAGCATGGAAGAAGAAGAAAGATTAGGCCTGGAAAGCATTTACAATATTAAGACAGGCTGTCCGGAAAGTCTTGATTGAGAAGACCACATCTGCACAGAAAACCAAAGGTAAATTACCTGAGAAGAGAATATCTCAAAGATAAAACATTGAGAGGAAAGGCCCTGTAGCAGGAGCTTCTCTGGTGCAATTGAGTAATGACAGCCAGGTTTGTAATTAATGGGTTTGTGCTCAAGAGCTATCTGTAGTTTTCTGTTTAGTGTTTACAACATGCTACATGAGTTTTTTGGTGGGATGTGAACATTCTAAATGTGAAGAGGAGTGTGTACTCCCATTGTCAGTGTTTAAGATTTCACAACCTATAATGTGGGCTTTTTTGTATTTCTATTTACATTTATTACCTGTTATTTTGAATGTCCTGTCACATGATTTTGCGGGTCATGCACAGTTGCTCAGCATGGAAGTAAGTGTTTGTAGTTAAGTTTGTAATTAAGTGTGGCAGGAAGTAGAGGGGCAGACTTGACAAACTTTTGTTAGTCCAAGAGAGGGGAAGCCATTGGAAGGTTTTACACAGAAAAGGTATGTGACCTAATTCTTCATTCAACAAATATATATTGGATGCCTACTCAGCGTTGGAGATATATCAAATAATAAAGAAAAAATTCCTGTTCTTGCATAGATTATGTTTTAATAGAAAAAAAGATAATAAAGAAAACCAAGTATTATAAAAGTATCATGTTACAAGATGGTGACTATTATGGGAAAAACTGAAGGCCAGTGAGAGAGTTAGGAGAGGCTGCGAAACTGAGCTGTGTGACTGAGTGATACCTCACTGGCCAGATGACACATGGGCAAAGACTAGAAGTGAGGAAGTTATGAAAGGAAACATCAACAATGCTGGTGTAGCATGATTTGAGCAACTGAATGTGGACAGCAATACAATACGTGATGGGGAGCACACCAATGAGGGCCTTTAGGCTCTTACAAAGGCTTGAGCTTTTTCTCTGAAGGAAATAGGGAGTCCCAAGAAGGTTTTCAGCAGAAGAGTGATGTGATGTCACTTAAATCTTCAAACAACTCCTCCCTCCAGCTGCTTTCTTCATAAAGCTTTGATAAATGACAGGGACTCGAGGGTGTAGCTCCATGGAGTCTTGTTAGTAAGCCATAGTGTTATCTGGACAAGAGAGAATAGAGACCCTGGACTAGGGTAAACCAGTTTAAGTGATGAGAAGGCCACATACACTTATGGTGGGGGATGGAACATAACTATCAGGAGATCAGTTTTGGTTGTGGTATGACTAAAATGGCCTCTACCACCAAACACAGAAGTGTGACCAGGAAGTTTCAAATCTGCAAGACAACAGCACACAGACATTTAAAGCCTTGAGGCTGGCTAATGCAGCCAGGTAAAGGTGAATGTGAATGGAAAAGAGGACTAATGGCAAAATCCTGGGACACAGCCACATCATGAGATGAAAAAGAGCCAGCAAAGACTAAGGAGCCACAGGTAAGAGCAGAAGGCGGGAAAAGCAGAAGCACAAGTGAACATGTGGTACCCCAGAGCTGAGGCGAGGAACCCATCTCCACAAGGGCTGACTGCTGACTGCCAACTGCCACTGATGGATCAAACAGAAACGACAGCATGGATCTGTTTGTTGGAGGTGGCACTGTGGGGTTGTGGGTTACAGAAAGTGCTGTTGCACAGTTAAGTCCAAGAGCAAAACCCTGATTGGAATGAGTTTAAAAGAGAATGGGGAGAGAAAAATGTAAAACCGAGTAATGAATAACAGGGAATCAGAAAAGCTAGAAGATAAAGTGGAATCAGAGATGCTTTTCAAATGTGAAAAACAATGGCATATTTTGATTCTCAAAGAAAATACAGCAGTGAGGGTCGCCTTGGTGGCTCACTTGGTTAAACATCTGAGGCTTGATTTCAGCTCAAGTCATGATCTCAGGGTTGTGAGACTGAGCCCCCTATCTACCTCCATGCTCAGTGGGGAGTCTGGGATTCTCTCACTCCCTCTGACAACCCCCACCCCATTCTCTCTCTTTAAAAATAAATATATCTGGAGTGCCTGGGTGGCTCAGTGGTTAAGCATCCACCTCCTGGTTTTCCCCTCAGGTCATGATCATGATATCAAGCCCCAAATTGGGCTCCCCATTCACTGAGGAGTCCACTTGGGATTCTCTTCCTTCTCTTTCCCTCTGCCCTTCCCCACTCTCTAAAAAATAAAAATAAATAAATCCTTAAAAAAATTAAATTTATAAAATTAAAAAAATGAATCCAAAAAGTTTAAAAAGGATATATAGCTGTGAGAAAATGATGAAAAAAATCATATTCTCCTGAAGTTTTATATACCCATATATGTGTAAAATCCCTAGACAACTACTCAGTTCCAACGGAATTTACCAAATCATTTTGTCATTCATCCTATGACATGAAATACACTTTTCATACATTAAGTTCTTGGGTCTACTGCTAGATTTCCATTCTGTGTCACTGATTTTCTCTATATACATTCACTACTACCACAATGTTCCATCATTTTAACTTTATATTCTCGTAAGACTGATTCCTACCTGTAACTGCTTGGTTCAGAAATGTCACTGCTACTCTTATTTTTCCATATAAATGGTACAAGCAATTTATCTAGTGCCAAAAAAAAGTATCATTTTAACTGCCATTGTTAAATTGCCATTGTTAAATTTACAAATACAAGTGAAGGAAGGGACTTGTGTAGATATTTCTGCACTGATGTTCACAGCAGCATTATTCACCAACAGCCAGGAGGAAGTAATTCCATTGATGTCCACTGACAGGTGAATGATAAAGAAAATGTGGCATATATACACAATTGTTTATTATTCTGCCTTAAAATGGAAGGAAATTTTGACATATACTATACAACATGGATGAACCTTGAGAATATTAAGCTAAAGGACATAACCCCATCACAAAAAGACAAATATTATATGATTCAATTTATATGGTACCTGGAGTAGTCAAATTTATAGACAGATTGTACAGTAGCAGCTGCCAAGGGGCTGCAGAGCTGGGAAGCTCTGTTCTGCCAATGTTAAGTGGAGTACCGAATTTCAGTTGGGGGAAGATCAAAAATGTTCTACAGGTAGTGATTCACAACAATGTGAATGTACTTAATGCCCACACAATTGTAAATGTGGGACGGTTTAAAAGGTAAACGTGGCATTATATATATTTTACCACAATAAAAAATTCACAGATAAACTTTGGGAGAACTTCATGATGATCTTTTTCAAAACCATTTCCATTTGCTCAAAACTCAATAGTATTTTGAAGCATTCTTCATATAGATCTTAAGCCCTGATAGTTTTTGTTTCTATATATTTCACTTCTTTTATGTGGAAATCTATTCTTCCATTTTATCTTCTGATTCTTTGTATACATATGAAGGTTATTGATTTCTCATTTATTACTGTCAGTCACTTCATCGAATTCTTACAAGGTCCAGAGACCTTTATTTCAGCATATATGAAATTAGAAAGGTGAGGCCCAAATCTAATAAAAATGGGGTCCCTGTAAGAAGAGTACTCATAGATCTCTTTGCTCTGCATTGACATAGAAAAGGTCATGTGGGGAAACATCAATAAAGTGACTATATCTAAGCCAGGAAGAGAGTCCTCACCAGAAATCAACCTTGACAGGAAAATGATCTCAGACTTGTAAACTCGAGAACTGTGATGAAATAAATTTTTTTTCCATTTTTAAAGATTTTATTTATTTATTCATGAGAGACACAGAGAGAGAGAGGCAGAGACACAGGCAGAGGGAGAAGGAGGCTCCATGCAGGCCCCTGAAGTGGGACTCGATCCAAGGTCTCCAGGATCAGGCCCTGCGCTGAAGGCGGTGCTAAACTACTGACCCACCCAGGCTGCCCAATAAATTTGTTTTTATTTTTATTTTTATTTTTAATTTATTTATTTATTAAAGATTTATTTTTATTTATGATAGACAGAGAGAGAGAGAGAGAGAGAGAGAGAGAGAGAGAGGCAGAGACACAGGCAGAGGGAGAAGCAGGCTCCATGCAGGGAGCCGGATGCGGAACTCGATCCCGGGTCTCCAGGATCATGCCCTGGGCTGCAGGGGGGCGCTAAACCGCTGAGCCACCCAGGCAGCCGAGGGCCCAAAATTTGAATAATGCTTTTTGAAGCACTGCTATAGACTGACAATCATTTTCAGTAGTAGAAAAATATTTTTTTGATATCTGCCCACTAAGTTCCTTTGAGAAAACATCTTATTAAAAAAACTTGTTCCTAAATCTCATTCTACTGTAAACAAAATGTGAATATGATTAAATATGCTGCATCCGTTTCTTGCACATCAAACATTCATATACATAAAAACATGCATGCTTGACAGCATGAGATGATAAACTTCTGCTTTGGTTTTCGCTGAAAGATACTTGCATGTCACACTGCTTAAACGAATGAATCTGACTAAAATAAACTGTTATAGAAAGGAAAAATCAATAAAGGAAAAATATAGGTGTCTGAGTGGCTCAGTCAGCTATACATCTGCCTTGGGCTTAGGTCATGATCCCAGGATCCCATGATCGAGCTCTGCGTCGGGCTCCCTGCTCAGTGGGCAGTCGGTTTCTCCCTCTCCCCCTGTCTCTCTCTCTCAAATAAATAAATAGAATCTAAAAAAAAAAAAAAAAAGGAAAAATATGCAAAATTATCATCTAATTAATACTGACAAAAGAACAAATATAGTGAAGGCTATGAATGACTTGGGAATCATCAGACTAGAATATTCTGTTCAGGGATGCTTGGGTGATGCAGTTGGTTAAGTATATGATCAGCTCAGGTTATAATCCCAGGGTCATGGGATCCAGCCAAGCCCTGCCTCAGGTTCCACTGCACTGCTTCTCTCTCTCTCCCCCTCCCACTCCCCGCTCGTACTCTGATAAATATAATCTTAAAAAAAAAAAAAACAAAAAACGCTCAAGTTGTATGTTTAGAGAATTAGAGCACAGACTTGTTGTCAGTAAACATAAATACAGTAGTAGGCTATTTTCATCATTCTTTTTTTTTTTTAAGATTTTATTTTTTTATTCATGAGAGACAGAGAGAGAGAGAGGGAGAGACACAGGCAGAGAGAGAAGCAGGCCCCATGCCGGGAACCCGACATGGGACCCAGGATCACGCCCCGGGCCGAAGGTGGCGCCAAACCGCTGAGCCAAACAGGCTGCCCTTCATCATTCTTGTTACACCAGAGATTTTAAGATTAATTTGCCATGTACTTAACGAAACAAGAAGAACTAGCCTTATTACATGGTTAGAAAAAAAAAGTGACTTAAATATGGAAAGCTCTAATGTTACTTTACAAATAACAACATCAACATAGGAAAACTTATTCAAAGTAGTTTGTTTACTGGAACCCACTGAAACAATGTTGTGCCTTAGGAGTGTGTGAGTGCGGTGAGAAGTCCTCAACCTATTGTTCTATTACATGGCATATATTGAAACTAGTGTTCATGCAATGAAAGCTGAGATGCAGATGGAAATTTAGACAACTCTATTATCTTGTAAAGCAATTACACACACCAACATTGCACTGTCTATAGATACAAGGTTTATGAAGAATTTGGAATGTTACCACTCCATCCTAACAAAAAGTAAAAAGCTAAGCAAATTGAAAAATCAACAAGTTTTTTTTTTTTAAGATTTCATTTATTTTATTCATGAGAGACACACACATGGAGAGAGAGGCAGAGACACAAGCAGAGGGAGAAGGAGGCTCTATGCAAGGAGCCTGAGTGGGAGTCGATCCCGCAACTCCAAGATCACGCCCTGGGCCAAAGGCAGGTGCTAAACCGCTGAGCCACCCAGGGATCCCCTCAACAAGTGTTCTTACATCCATACTGGAAGTAGGTCACAGGGCAAACTACTACTGTTCCCCAAACTGAAGTGACCTAAAGAGAGTCCTAAATTACCAGAGCAGAAAAAAATGAGCTGAAATATTGGTAGAGAGCCCTGAACTGTAACTTCCAAACTGTGAGAGGCTTAGTGCATAACCATCTGGGAGCTGAAAACTCCTGGGGGAATCAGCCACTGCCATCCTCCACACTTCTCTGAGTTTTAGGCTCCTGTATCTATAACCAGGTTCTCACAATGAGAACCCCCTATCCCACTTCCCAGAGGAGGAGGGAGAAAGAGAACTATTTTGAAATATGTCAGAGTATTATATTAATAAGGTCTACCCTCAGGAGACACTACTAAGTAGAGTATATAAACCTATTGGAATTTAACAAAACCTAACTGCTCTGGGGGAAGGGAAACATCCAACTCTAGCCTACTCTAGCCATCCTGTCCTACCTCAAGAGGAGAGGGGGAAACTGAGAAGCATTTGTGAAGTTCACAGTCTAGAAATGCAGGCTTCCTAAAAGAGTGAGGCCTAGTAATGAGACGAAAGACTATCTCCCCTCCCCTCACACCTTACCACTATATCATTAAAAGTCTATTTATAGCAATTCCTTTTACCCAGTACATTATGCCTACTCATCAAGAAAAAATTACAAGATATACTAAAAGACAAAAAACACAGTTTGAAGACATTGAAAGCATTAAAATCAGACTCAGGGGCATCTGGGTGGCTCAGTTGGTTAAAGGTCAGCCAGACTCTTGCCTTCAGCCCAGCTGGTGACCTCAGCAGTGCGAGACCAAGCCCCTAAGCCCCTCTTCAGGCTCTGGGCTCAGTGCAGAGTTTGCTTAAGACTCTTACTCTCTCTCCCCCTCTGCCTCTCCCCACCACAAACTCACATATTTTCTCTCTAAAATAAACAAATAAAAAAAAAACAAAAAATAAAATAAAATAAACAAATAAGGATACCAGAGTGGCTCAGTGGTTGAGCACCTCCCTTTGGCCCAGGGTATGATCCTGGAGTCCAGGGATCAGGTCCCACATCAGGCTCCCTGCATGGAGCCTGCTTCTCCCTTTGCCTGTGTCTCTGCCTCTCTCTGTGTCTCTAATGAATAAATAATTAAAATCTTAAAAAAAAAAAAAAAAAAAAAAGAAAATCAGGCTTAATGTCTGCCTTTGGCTCAAATCATGATCCCAGGGTCCTGGGATTGAGCCCTGAATCTTGGCTCAGTAGGGTCTTTCCCCCTCTGTCCCTCAAGTCAGCTCATATTATTTTTTCTAATACATTAAAAAAAAATTTTTTTTAAGATTTTATTTATTTGTTCATGAAAGGCACACACACACACACAGAGAGGCAGAGACACGGCAGAGGGAGATGCAGGCTCCATGTAGGGAGCCCGATGCGGGACTCGATCCGGAGTTTCCAGGATCACACCCTGGGCTGAAGGCAGCGCTAAACCGCTGGGCCACCAGGGCTGCCCCATTTAAAAAATTTTTAATAAAAAGTTAATTAAAAAAAAATCCTCCTTAAATACTACAGGGTGTCAAAGTATTCGACTGGAAATTTAAAACAACTATGATGAATATGCTAATAGATGAGGTAGACCTCATGTGAAAACAGGTAAGTGAAGCATGCAGAGAGGTGGAAATTCTAAGAAGGAAACAAAAAAAGTTCTAGAGAACAAAAACACTAAAAATGAAGAATGGCTTTGATGAGCTCATTAGCAGATGAAATACAACTGAGGAAAGAATCTCCCAGCTTGAGGATATCTTAATAGGAACCTCTAAAACTAAAAAAGCAAAGAGGAAAATGACTGAAAAAAACAGGACAATAGATATAGAAAGTGTGGGAAACTGTAACATTTGCATAAGGGGAATAAAAGAAGGAGAGAGAAAGGAACAAGAAAAATATTTGAAATAATGATTGACAATATTCCCAATTTAATACCAGCCACTACAAACCAAGTACAAAAACTCACAGAATAATAAGATAAATGCAAACAAAACAAAACCAAAATAACCTATACCAAGACTCACTGTTTTCAAACTACAGAAAATCAAAGATAAAGGAAAAAATCCTAAATGAAGCCAAAGGGTAAATATACCTTCATACAAAAGAGCAAACCTAAGAATTATATCCAACTTCTTGGAATGCGCAAGGAAGAACTGTGGACTGAAATTGATTTAAAGTGCTAGAAGAAAAAAAAAAATCACCAATCTAGAATTCAGTACCCTGTGAAATTATCCTTTAAAAGTGAAGAAGAGGTGGTACACCTGGGTGGCTCAGCGGTTAAGCCGTCTGCCTTCAGCTCAGGTAGTGATCCTGGAGTCCTAGGGATCGAGTCCCACATCAGGCTCCCTGCATGGAGCCTGCTTCTCCCTCTGCCTATGTCTCTGCCTCTCTCTCTCTCTCTCCCTCTCACATGAACAAATAAAATCTTTTAAAAAGTAAAAAATAAAAAAATAAAAATGAAAGTGAAGAAGAGGGGCTCCTGAGTGGCTCAGCTGGTTAAGTGTCTGCCTTTGGCTCAGGTCATGAACTCCTTATCAGAGGGTGTAGAGCTCAGGGGGTAGTCTTCTAACACTAACCCTCTGCCACTCCCCTTGCTCTTTCACTTTCTCTGTCAAATAAATAAAATCTTAAAAAAAAAAAAAAAGTGAAGAAGAAATATTTTCACTGACAAAAATTGAGGGAATTTGTATCCAGCAGACCTGTCTTGCAAGATGTTAAAAGTTCTTCAGAGAGAACAAAAATATTTCAGAAACTAGATAAAGATAGATAAACTAAGAAA
This sequence comes from Vulpes vulpes, assembly GCF_048418805.1. NCBI lineage: Eukaryota > Metazoa > Chordata > Mammalia > Carnivora > Canidae > Vulpes > Vulpes vulpes. Next base: position 118,303,302 of record NC_132792.1, read on the forward strand.
GGAAGACCACTGAGGAAGGAAAAAGTGAAGATGACATATAAACTTTCATTTTTTTTATTCTTAATTGACCTAATAGGTAAGTTTGTTTAAAATAATAGCAACAATGTATTTGACAAAGTACAATTATATATATATATATAATTATATATATCCTTATATAGAAGTGAAATGAACCATGATTATGACATAAAGGGGAGGGGGAAGAATGGATTTGGATTATTTTGTTATTATAACGTACCCATGAAGTGCCAGTGTTATCTGAAAATGGACTTAGTTTAATTATTATAACTGTGTTGGGGAAATGCTAGGATAGCCACTAAAAAATGTAAGGAAAGAGGTTTATGGACAAATTTTTCCCCAACGATAGTAAGAAATGTTAAGTTACTTGTAAAACTACATTTGAAATTAGAAATATAGGGACACCTGGGTGGCTGGGTGGTTGAGCATCTGCCTTCGGCTCAGGTTGTGATCCCCGGGTCCTGGGATGGAGTCTGCCTCTCCCTCTGCCTATGTCTCTGCCTCTCTCTATATATCTCTCATAAATTCATAAATAAAAAAATCTTAAAAAAAAAAAGGAATTAGAAATATAGAGACGTCTGACTGGCTCAATTTCATAAAATCCCTAGGGTTTTTTTGTTTGTTTTTGTTTTTTGTTTTTGTTTTCCCCCCCTAGGTTTTGTTATCTCATCACGTAAGGCCTTTAATTCTGATGTCTCCCCCAAAGTCTTCATTTGTTTCTATGCAGCTATATCTCGAAATTAATTAGCAACGGGCACTTATGGAGCAGTCTGTATGTGAGCATCCCTGGAGTGATTTACAGTCATTAAAATGAAATAAAAGATATGAACAGGCAACCATAAAAAGCAGCATGTGAATTAGCAAGTCAGCATGATAATATTTAGGCTTAATTCCCTGGGACTTAAGGAGACCTATGCCTTCTTTTAATGTAGTTCAATAATGACTTTTGCCATTAGCAAGATCAACAATGAAATGAGAGATATTCACATTCACCATACCTCATTTTGTATACCAAACAAACCACAATATAGAGTCAAGCAGATATCCTTAAATCCAGCACTTTAAGAGAACGTGAACTGCTCAATCAGCCATATGCAGCACTGATTAGAGAAGTTTCTACCACAAAATGAAAAGAACTGAGGATGAGCCTGATGAAACTGACTATGATAGTTTGAATTTTCCTGGCACATTTATAGCAGAGTCTGCTGCACATTGCAATAGATGGAATCTGCTTTCCCCTCCATTTACAGGAGCAGCTGCTTCCATAATAGACAGTATTTTGGGAAAAGAGTGGCATCTTGTTTTGTCTCCAAGGCTTAAGACAGATCATAGTTGCCCCCTTAGTTGTTTGTGTATGTAAAAGGAAGGCTTTATTGAAATGTGAAGATCCAGGATAATGTGCATAATAGCGGCTGCCATGGAGAAGCTGGGCTTTGTGCCAGCTGTTCTCTTCTCTACTACAAAATAACAGCTCAAGCAACTTCCAAAATAACAATCAATATGAAGGTAAGACAACAGAACTCCATTCAAAGCAGGACCTGAAGATACCTGAACACCATCAGGTCTTCCTGTTTGAATAACTTTTGTCAATAAGAACATAGGAGTGGAAAGGTAGCAGTGGGATAATGTAGCCTCGAATTCTGGATCCTTTTATGACTTAGTATGAGAAAGAGTACACTCAGAGATGGCACTTAACTCACAAGGTGCAGGTAAGATGAGAGAATGTGACCTCTTATTCCCTGGAGAGAGCTAAGAAGCCTCAACCAGAAACACTGATTAAAAAGGAAAAAGAAAAAAAAAGGAACTGGAATAAACGACACCTGACAGAAGTATAGATAAAACAGTGTCACTTGGGCTCATCTTGTACCACCTTTAGTGGATGAGTCACTAAGATGTGTTAAACGCTTTGAAGAGGAGCGGCCCCAGGTGGCTCAGCGGTTTAGCGCCACCTTTGGTCCAGCGCCTGACCCTGGATACCCAGGATGGAGTCCCACGTCGGGCTCCCTGCATGGAGCCTGCTTCTCCCTCTGCCTGCGTCTCTGCCTCTCTCTCTCTCTCTCTCTGTGTGTGTCTCTCATGAATAAATAAAATCTTTAAAAAATAAAAAAAAAAATAAATGCTTTGAAGAGGTGTTTGACATCTAAAAATGCTTTCTTAAACTAAGAACCTAATGTGGGATTGTTTTTGAACGGAGATATTACAGACAGCTTAGTTTATCACTCTATTGTGGTAAAATTAAGAAAGGTTTTGTTTGACCTATTATAAGACAAATGGGTTTTCTTTTTTTCTTTCTTTTTTTTTTTCTTTTTACAAATGGGTTTTCTAAGGGAAATCACCAAAGTTGTGATTTACCCGGAAATTCATGAAACAGCCACAGGTAATAACACTAATTTCTTAAAAGTAGCAAACTATAGATTGTTTGAAATAGACTTAATAGTTTTAATAAATGCTTTTAGTAACTGAAAGGAGAAAATATTTATGAGTAGTTTAGTTAGGAAAATATATGCAAAGAGCACCATCTTAGGGCTATAGAAACAAATCCTCTTATTACCAAGCTAAATGTTAATGGGTTTATTTTTGGTGCTGGTATTTTTTTTTTTTTTTTTAATGCTGACCGATCTTAACACACAGTCCATAATCTTAATGACCTATTTTTTAAGCATGGTTTGTGATTCTTAAATACAAAAACTAAAATGATCAACCTTACACTCAAGGAACATTCATCCACTGGTAAATAAAAGACAAGCATATAACTGCACTATAACATGACACATATTATAAAACAAATACACGCAGGGAAGCACAGAGGTTAGTGCCCAGGAAACCTTTCATAGAACTAGGTACATGTGAGCTGAGTACTTTCTACCCTCTCATCCTCCCTCCTTTCTCATTCATTGCATATGAAACTTTTTTCTTTAAGAACTTAGTAACAAATTTATTTTTCTAATTTTTCATTTTTATCTTAGCTAAATTACTTCTTGAGATTGAAATTAACAGAAAGCTGTGTCAACCAAGTACGCTCAGGAGAACTTCCAGTTTTCTGATAATTCCTAGCAGTCACAATCAACAAGCTGCTTAAAGAAAAGCTATCAAGCTCCCTTTTGCCTCTGGCTTCTAATTGTCTGTGATTTGCTCCGCAGCCTTCTGTAGACTCTACACATGCAATGAAGGACTAGACAAGGAACTATGGGATAATCACACTCAGCAATTTTGGCAAAAAATAAAAATATGGTATTGAGAAGCAGGTTCTATCTTATTTCACTGTTGTTACTGTAAAAAGTTACTACTGCAATTGTTAGAATCATCTTTCTGCTTTCACGTGTATTCTGAGGTGTTACTAATTCCATGTAGCTTGGCTAAAACCAGCTAAAATACCCTAGCGTATCTACCATCTGTGCATTTGTGTCAGAATGCCTTTGCACACCTTCTAAACTCTGACTTCCTAATACAGCAGCTTTGTATTGTAAGCTTGTAAACTTGACTTTCAGATATTTTCCAAAACTGATGGTAAAACATATATAGTAGGTAAAAACTTGGCTGTTAAAAATGAAGAGTAGAAAAAGACCAAATTTAATAGTTCAGAACCCATTTTATTTAAAGAGTGAGTAGTGGCTACTATTTCACTTTACCAGTATTACCATTTCTGACATCTTTGTTCACATTATCTTCTTTTGCTAATCTGTATAATCTCAATTTAGATAATACACTCTGGATAAACTAAAGGCTCAGGAACACCATAATTCCAGCTTGAAGACCCATATTTATATTAAGGGGTTCCAAGGAAATCACAGTTAATACGCAAACCACCACCCACCCCCTTCCTTGGTAGGTCTTCAGTCAATCATATTAACTCCTGACATTAGGTACTTCCTGGTACAAAGTGATACTCATTTATTACAAAAAGGAAAAGGTTATTACACAGATATTAGATAATGTCTTTATATTTTTCCACCTTTTAGTTGTGAGGGGAGAGGGGTGTATTAGACATATAACAAGTTTCCTTTTCTTCTGGGAAGAGAATTCTTAATTCTATGAAGTAGAATTCTATTATGAAGCAGTTGGTTTAAAAAAAAAAATCTTTGACAAACCAACACCAAGAACGGTCACGCTGAGCTTTGCCCACTGCATCCTGAGCCCCCAATACACCTCACTTCCCTTCCCCCTTTAATATTTAAATCCTTGCCACTCGTCCTTAAACCTGATCTCTAATGCCACCTGCTGTTGCAGTTATGTGTGCTCAAGAAGCAGCACCACTCTGCCTGAATATTATTCCTGCTTGACTTTTACTCCTGCATGAAAGACCAAGGTAGTTCACTATTAATAGGTCTGTAAAATAAAATTCAGGTACTATATCTTTGGTAAGATTTAACATTATAGATATAAATGACAGGGTTCCTACTAACTACAAATAATTCCAAATATCCCAAATAAAAAAAACTTATCAAAAAAGCAATTTTAACTTTAAAATGTTTCCTCTTTCGGGGCGCACCTGAGTGGCTCAGTGGTAGAGCGTGATCCCAGTCTTGGGATCAAGTCCCACATCGGGCTCCTTGCAGGGAGCCTACTTCTCCCCCTCTGCCTCTCATGAATAAATAAATCTTAAAAAAAAAAATTCCCCCTTCCTAAAAGGTACAGTGATATAAAGTACAACCAAAACATTTTTGAACTTTAAAAACAAAGAAGGGATCCCTGGGTGGCGCAGCGGTTTGGCGCCTGCCTTTGGCCCAGGGCGCGATCCTGGAGATCCGGGATCGAATCCCACGTCGGGCTTCCGGTGCATGGAGCCTGCTTCTCCCTCTGCCTGTGTCTCTGCCTCTCTCTCTCTCTCTCTGTGACTGTCATAAATAAATAAAAATTTAAAAAAAATAAATAAAAAAAAATAAAAACAAAGAAAAAAGTCCTTAAAAACAAATGTGCATGGTCACACAACTTTTAAAAATTTATGTTAGAAGCAACACTACATGGTTTGAAAATTAAAATACTTTGTAAGTCAGAACAGAGAAAAAAAACTTCAACCCAAGATTTCTTAAGAAACTGCAGACAAAAACTGAAGTGGAGTTTCCCTAAGTTTTGAGTACAAGAGAAAGCACAACATGTAAGTACCTCAACTAGGCCTTCATTCTGTTTTCTCAGGACTCACCTAAACTAAAGGGCTTTCAAATTCTTGTCCTATATCACAACTGACAATGTCTATAAGACATGCTATCTGTGCCTCTGCCCTTATTATTTACTTTGCCCCCAAAGCCCCTCTTTCTAGCAAATTCTAACAAAGATGTCAATACCTAATTCTGAATACAAACGTCTCTAATAAAGCTTTCCTCGCATATTCTCCTCCCACCTTCTCCCAACAATTCTGTGAATTCATAAATACTCTGTATTTTTGTGGAAGTTGTTATCACATGATAATAACCTGTTTAATGCACAGCATAGGCACTCAAATATTTTATGGAGAAATAAATCAAAGAACACTGTCAGGCTAGACAGAAATCATGTTCAAAATAAAGTGATATAAAATTTGATCTTCCTTTGTGAAAAGTATAAATATGAGTAATATAAGTAATGTGAGTAAAATATTAGTTCCTTAACCAGTTATCTAAAGTGTAATAGACATGGGCGGCTGGGTTGCTCTGACGGGTAAGCCTCTGACTCTTGATTTCGGCTTAGGTCATGATCTCAGGATCTTGACATTGAGCCCCACATCACACTCTGCACTGAGCATGCTTAGGATTCTCTCCCTCCTTCTACCTCTGTCCCACTCACCCATCCCCAGGTTGTACGCACTCTCTTTTCCTCACTCTCTGGAAAAAAAGAAAAAAAGAAAAGCCAAAATCTAGGTAGTATCTGGCCCACTTTTGCCCCAATTTCTTCTCAAAACAAGTGGGATTTGGGTGCAGCAAATTAAAAACTGCTAGGCAAATTAGCTATACTAAGCAAGAGCTGAGGTACTATTATTATTATCCGCATATTTTCTTATTAAAAAAAACATTAATCTATCAGTTCTGTAATTTAATAAAATCTCAGACCAACAGGACTTAATTAGAATACTTGGATTCATGTGGATTTTAATAACCTTCCATAAAAATAACTTCACTGAGGTTCAAAATTGCTTCTTCAATGAACTGTTTCCTAAAGAATCTATTACATTGGCACAGGCATTTCTTTTCCAAAGAGAAAACTATCTTTTGGAGGAAAATTATAATTAGCTCTGTAAATTTTATTTATAATCCACTGTGCTCATTAAATCCACTTAACTGGGCTAAAATGGCACCAAATAAACTATTCACCAGCAAAATGGTAGTCAACATAGTACTAGAGGTCAATGCTCTGCGACCTAAATGGTAATCAGGGTAGAGCAGTATTGAAATAGACCCTCATCTCTTTAAGCTCAAACAAGTTTGCTTGAATCACCCGCTACAGGAAACATGTATTTTATTTTTCATTTGTCACAAAAGTACCTTTTTTGCGGCTTAGTATCCTAAGCAAACTAAGATCATGTATAATTACACATACATGCTACACAATTTCATAATTGAAATTTTGTTTAAATGCTAGAAAGGAAGGAACATTACCTCTTCTTTTAAGTTCGTGTGTAATAAATGTAGGTAAATATGACTTCCAACTCTACTCTCACTTTCTAGCATGCTGCTATGGAAGAACAAATAGTCCATTCTGACAACTTATGAAATGACACAGACACTATATGAAGTGGCAAATAACAAAACCCAAAGTTTTACAGGAATTTTTTTTAAGATATTATTTATTTATTTTAGAGAGAGAAAGTGCACGTGCAGGGAGTGGAAGGAGGGGCCGAAGGAGAAGGAGTAGCAGACTCCCTGCTGAGCTCCAGGAGAGACTCAATCTCCAGAGGACTAAGGGAGCTGAATCAAGAGTCAGATGCTTAACTGACTGAGCCACCCAGGTGTCCCCAGCCATTTATATTTTTTAATGACGGAGGAGGGGGACATATGTATTTGCCTGTATATACATATCTGTGGGAGATATTAAAGACACTGATGTTGGAGTTATCATCCTAGAAGATTCTTTGCACCAAGTTTGGTTCCAAAACAAGTAGTTCTTAATGTGGTATTACTTTCCAAGTGTAAATGTAAACCTGAAAATGCATTCAATATACACATCAGTTTTCTTCATTTTGATTGAGAAATGGCTATTCTGCTTGACCAGTTATCGCAGTCAGTAAGGGGTTATCACAAGATCGTCTAAAAGGGGATTCTGAAATAGAATTACTCAGAGGGGGAGAAGGATAATGATGGTAACACTATTTCATTGTTTCCCCCTTTTATCTCTTAAATTCTGAATCACAGGAGTCTATTACCTAATCAAATTAATATTTTCTGGTCCAATATCCATACTATTACGCATGACATTTAATTTACTTATGGGGGGGGAGGGGTAGAGGGAAAAGGTGACAGCATCATCTATGTACACACATCACAAAGCCAGATGTGGGTCTCAATCTTTCAACCTTGAGATCATGACCTGAGCTAAAATCAAGAGTTGGATGCTTAATTCACTGAGCCATCCAGGTGCCTCTACACATGACATTTTTTATAACAGCTTCCCATGTCCAAAGTATCCCTTGCTATCTGAATTAGTTTCTGAATTCAGAGACCATGTTCAGGGTGAGATGGATACCTGAAAATCTCTCACTTAAACAGAAGAGCTAAAATGATAAAGCCCTGAAGAAAACATAGAAGAAAATCTTCAAGAATTTGGATTTGACAGTGATTTCTTAGATGGGACACCAAAAACACAGGCAATAGAATAAAAAACAGACCAAGTAGTTCATCAAAACCCCAAACCCTTGTGCATAAGAGGACACTGTCAAGAGAATGAGAAGACAATCCACACAGGGGGAGTGAATATTCCCAAGTCTTACACAGAATGTATAAAGAACCCCGTAAACTCACCAACAAAAAAAGCAGCACAATTCAAAAAGTGCTATACCAATTTACTCAACATCAGCAGTGAAAGAGAGAGCCTATTTCCCTAGATTCCTGCCAACACTGAATTACTATCATTATTAGGATGAAATTTTTTAGTTTTGCCAAAATGTATTATAGAAAGTTAAGTCTCAAAATCATTGAAACATAAACCAAGTATGCCTTCACATCAAGTACACAGCATTGTAAGTCAATTATATCTTTAAATACATATTAAATTTTAAAAACATATTAAATAAACACATTACAAATACATTAAATACAGAATTAGGATCCTTAAAATTTATGATATAACTTTATTTAAAACGACTTTATTTACTTGACAAAGAGCACACAGACAAGCAGGGGGAGAGGCAGAGGCAGAGGGAAAAGACTCCCCACTGAGCAGAGAGCCTGATTCCGGGCTTGATCCAGGACTCTGGGATCACCACCCAAGCTGAAGGCCGATGCCACCTAAGTACCCTTATAATATAACTTTAAATAAAAGACATTAAAAGAGCATCATCTCCTAATATTTTCTCAAAAGAATGAACCTCAAACTTCAATTATTAATATGCCAGTCTTTTTTTTTAATATGCCAGTTTTTAAACAATGAATTGAAATTTTTCATAAATTAGTGAAATATTTGAAGTATGTCACATAATTCAAGAAAAGGGAAAATTTCACTCATGGAATGGAACCTGGGTTTTGTTTTTACATTTTTTTTTAAAGATTTTATTTATTCATGAGAGACAGAGAGAGAGAGAGAGAGAGAGAGAGAGAGAGGCAGAGACACAGGCAGAGGGAGAAGCAGGCTCTATGTAGGGAGCCCGATGTGGGACTCAATCCCGGGACTCCAGGATCACGCCCTGGGCTGAAGGCAGGCGCTAAACCGCTGAGCCACTCAGGGATCACTGGGTTTTGTTTTTAAAAATCACATAAACAGTTTTAAAAAAAATTATATAAACAGTTAATAATCATTCAATACTAATCATGACAGCAAATAATTTATTTTTTTTCAGAGGGTCTTGTTTTTGCTCTCTGACTATTGCCAAAAGAAAAATTCTACAGAGACAAAATATATGATCTATATTTGTTTTTACTAGTAATGTAAGGCTTAATATTTGCTTTATTTTTTATTTTATTTTTTTAGGGAGAGGGAAAGGCAGAGAATCTTAAGCAGGCTCCATGCCCAGCACAGAGCTGAACATGGGGCTCAAGCTCACAACCCTGAGATCATGACCTGAACTGAAATCAAGAGTCAGACACTTAACTGACTGAACCACACAGGCATCCTATAATAATTGCTCTAAAAGCAGCACTAACAAAAACCCAACTACTTTTGAAGAATTGGGGGTACATGTTTCAGTTACATTTGGTAAAGCCTTGTTTTAAAATAAAGCCCCCCCCCCCAAAAAAATAATAAAATAAAAGCCCCAACATGCCTCATAATATTCCATCTTTCCCTTCTTGGCCAAGGATACTTAATCTTTTTACAGTCATGAACTCCTCTAAGAAGCTGGTGAGAGCTATGTAAAAAATGTACCCAAACAAACACAGAACTCTGTACAGACTGTCAGGTTGCCTTGTGAGGACAACCACACATACCCGCACCTTCCCAGGGACCAAAGGTTGTGAAGCCGGACATCAGGCTATAAGGAAAAGAAAATATTCACAGGAACCTGTCACAAGCCAGATGCTTTATATAAATTTAATTCCGTATACAACCATTGAAGATAATAGGCATTTATAGTCCCACACTATAAAGAGAAGGCCAAGGCTGAGTAAGATAAACCCAATTGTCTGTGTGTAGTTTATTTAGCTTGGGTTCTAAAAAAAAAAAAAAAAAAAAAAAAAATTGGGTTCTGATTCCACAGCCCATCCTCTTTCCATTACTTCTGAAGCACTAATTCAGAAGTTACTAATATATCCAACATCCTATGCTAAAGTAGCTGTCTGAAAAATAAATACCAACTTAATCACTAGCAGTTCTGTAACCTTCTATCAGAAACCACAGATTATATTCTATTTAAAAACAAGATATATGGATATAAACCACCTGTGTATTGAGAGTAAATATGTACTGTGAAATCATCGAAGTACAAACCTCATCATTAGCATGGAGTATTAAAAAAAAAACTATAGAAAGATTACTAAAGACAATCATACTGAAGACTTCTATAGCTGTAGAAGATAAGCTGTAACATTGTTTCAAAGGAAAAGGTCTAGATAAAAATCTTTGCCAATCAACCTTATGAAAATCCTTGAGGTCAGCAGGAACAGATATTCCCCTCTGAGAGATGAGGAAAATAGGGCTCAGACGAGGTTAATCAATTTAGAAAAGATTCATCCCATTCATTTTTTCAAGAACTGGTACAATACCCATTTTTTCTTGGCTTGTAATCTAACTCATTCGCAGTTCATTTTATCAACAAAACATCCCAAGCTACTTCATATGTCTATGATCTTTGAAGAATAGCAACTATTAAAAATTTGTGGATGCTACAGCAATTTGGAGAAAAACAAAAGTGCCTGTATCATTAAGGTTTCTGGTAACATGTAAAAAGCACATGAATTTGATGTTAAGGAATTAACAGTAAAAATCAAGTTATTTCATGCAGTCAGGAATATTCCAAAATTTTAGCCAGAGTGTTAAGTCAATTCTTTCTACCTAGATTCATTGTTTTACTTATATATGCATATAATTTAAGTATGCATGTGGGCCTGTATGGTACCCATCACCTGAAATTAGATATTATATGAAATGGCTAAAACTTGTGGTCAACACATGACCTAAAATAAATTTAGTATCTTTACTACAGAGTAAATAGGGTTAAGAAAAATCAGTTATTATATTTGGATAGCCTATGAGAAAGAAGGGATGGGGACGATTTTTAATGTATCAACTTGCTTTATGAGGAGTGACAGGAATTAATCCTTGTATTAAACAATTCATTGTACAAAAGCTTTCAACATATGGCATGCCTGAGTGGCTCAGTTAAACATCTGACTCCTGATTTTGGCTTAGGTCATGATGTCAGGGCTATGAGATGGAGCCTTGCTTAAGATTCTCTCTCTCTCTCTCTCCCTCTGCCCCTCCCCTAACTCCTCACTCTCTCCCATCTTCTATTAAAAAACAAAACAAAACAAAACAAAAAAAAAAACAAAACAAAACAAACAAGAAAACCCAAAAACAAAATGGAACAAAAAACGCACAAAAGCTTTCAACATATGTTAATAAACTGGATCCCTATAACCACCTCAAAAGACAGGTGGTATTATAATCATTAAACATCTTTGAGCCTCAATTTCTTCCCTGTTAATCTGTCTAGTAAATAAGAAGGTGAGATTCAAATCTAGGTTTCCTGATTACAAACCCAGTATTCTTTCCCAACGCCATGTAGTAGTAACAACATAGGTATATCCCATTTCAAACGCCTGCTATAAAAACACAAAATGCATACATGGTCACCCTGCCATGCAAGCCCTAGACAAGCCTCAGAGCCTGTTGTAGTCTCAAAAAAAAAAAAAAAAAAAAGGCTTTTTGGAGATAATACAGAGATTAAACTCAAACTTCCATAATAAGTATCAAGGTTAAATAAAAAGTCCATATAGAGAAATCCTCGGATCCCCAATGAGCACAAGGTGCTGGCAATTGTACTCACCCGTCTTGAAGGACAGTGCTCATCCTTCTCCTCTGTCATCTTCCCACCTTTAAGTGCTTTCCTTGGGTGCTTGATAGTTGTTTTTATGGCAGGTCGACATACATAGTTCTCCAAGTTTTTTGGAGGTTTTTTAGTTCTCTTAGCCTGAAGGCCAATTTTCAATTTTAAGTTTCCCTCTGAAAAGTTTGTTTCTTTCACTGAAAACTGTTGCTGTGCATCAGTCAAACCATCCTCCTTCCCTGCTTCGCTGTTTCTGTCCCGATTCCACTTGCGAAGGTCCTCTTCCTCTTTCGTGTTGCTCTCTAGCTCTCCTTCTCTCTTGCTGACCACTGTGCCGGTACCAAGGGCAGAGGGACTCTTCCTTGAAAATCCTTCCGAGTCAGAACCCAATCCTAACATAGCAGTATTTCTAGGGTCCATCACAAGTGTCTGTTATTGCCAAAGAAGCTTATGAAAATTTTACAGAACTGTGTTCCATAAAAAACAGGGATCTCCAAAACTTGCATCCAGCATCTCTTTCTCTGCAGGATAAACCATAACAAATATTCATCAGAATAGAAGCAACTACTGATTAATATGAGAAATAGGTATAAGGGGAGAGGGACAAGGAGGCCAAGAAGAACCCCAAATCACAGTTAAAACCAAAATATAGTACAAAATGAATTTAATATAGTTATAAATAAACTTAAAATTTTTAGAGTAAGATTATTCTACAGATATCATTAAACAGGCTATAGTGATACATGTTAGGAATTGGTTTTGCGCTCCATTTATAAGGCTTTTCAGGTTAGGACTCTTTTTTTAAAAAAATTATTTATTTATTAATTCACGAGAGAGAAACAGAAAGAGGCAGAGACATAGGCAGAGGAAGAAGCAGACTTCCTGCGGGTAGGCTGATGTGGGACTCGATCCCAGGACCCCGGATCACGCCCTGAGCCAAAGGCAGACGCTCAACTACTGAGCGACCCAGGTGCCCCCAGATGAGGACTCTTAGGCAAGAATTCTTTGCTGCTGGTGTACAATTCAACTCTGAATTCATACACTCACTCATTCATTCAAATATATTTCTGGGCTCCTATCATGTGTCAGGCATTGTATAATAATCTGGTAATACAGTACTTGGCAAAACAGACCCAGTTCCTAAATTTACAAGCCTTATACTCTAGTGAGAAAGACAAATACTAAAAAATTGTTTTACAAATCATTTATAACAATTGTTATAAAAATTCTGAAAACCACAAATTTAATCTTACAAGTTTTCCTAATAGCAAATAGTCAGTGGACATTTTAATTCCCCAAATTCGTACTTTTCCTAAATCATAAAATATTTTTAAACAAGCAAATTATTATTTTCAACAGATGTACACCTTACCTTTAGAGAATCTAAATAATCTAAAAAAAATAATCTACACAGGGCAAACTTCTTCTCATAAAGATCCTCAGGAAACCAGATTACCATATAATCAAAAGGCTGACTAGCCAATACAAAACCAAAACAATTCACTATTCTTGAGGATTGACAGACTAGTCTATTCTAAATACTCGATCCCGGGACCAGGATCATGCCCTGAGCCAAAGACAAACGCTCAACTGCTGAGCCACCCAGGCGTCCTGAAGATCCTATTCCTTAGAACATTCCATTTATGAAACTATGTATATTTCATAGTTTAAACTATGAACCTTAAGACATTTCTGTACAACAAGATTATAAAATTCTCAAAGACAAAGATCATGTAACTCACAATTTCTACAAGGAATGTAAGTAAAATGCATTAACCTGATGACTGGCAATACAGCAAGGGTTTGATAGAAGATACCAACAATTAGTTATTATTACGAATAATAGCAGTTAGCAGTATATTAAGTACTTGACAAATACTGGCCAATGACTCAACTCTTCAGTTTGTTCCTACTCTTTTCAGTCACAAGGATAATCTTCCAATCAGCTGACAATTCTTGCTGTCTACTGCTTCACAGATTAACATTTCACAATAGTTTTCAAGGCTTTTCATAATCCAGCTCTTAAGTATTATTCAACCTTGTTGGTCCTTACTTCCTAACACATCCCCTATAATGTTGTCAATTCAGTTTCCCTTACCATCCCTAACAAATCAAGTTCATTTCTGCTTCTGTGCCATGTGCTTTCCTTCCCTCCAAAAGTACAAAGTCCTGTTTTATCCACGATGGGTTCAAATCCTGAAATTTAAAACTCAGAGAACCACAAGATTTTTCCTAACTCACTAGTGACAAAATCTGACCAGATCTGATCTGGATCCATTTGGTCTTAATTACCACAATTTTCGTGAATAGTCATACATTTTAATGTAAAAGTATTAATGTGCTTGATGAAGGAGTGCTACTCTAAGCATCACTACATTGTCTTTCTAAAAGTAAAAAAAATGTAGTAGGTGGGGGGATGGGGTAACTGGGTGACAGGCACTGAGGAGGGCACCTGACGGGAGGAGCACTGGGTGTCATACTATATGTTGGCAAATAGAACTTGAATAAAATAAAAATAAAACACACACACACACACACACACACAAAATAGAACCAAAAAATCCAAACTTTTGTATGATGGTTTGTGGACGTCTAGTCTCACACTTATTTTTAATTAAGCTTGCACTGACCAGATCCTTCCCTAAATACCTATTATCCATATAGGATCACAATTTGAGTAATCAGTTTTTTTTCTTGCTCCACATATGTCAACCACATCTCCAAATAAGATTATAGTTACAGTGTAAGTTTCATGAGGGTAGGGACCTCTTCTGGCTTGTTCCCCACTGTTTCCCCAGCATCCAGAACAATGAGCAGCACATATATTAGTACCCAATAAATAGCTGAATGAATTTTAAGGCCCCCATAGCTTCTAACATAATGTCTGGCATGTAGAAAATGTCTCTCCTTTCTTTTCTTTTCAAGTATTTTATTTATTCATGAGAGACACACAGAGGCAGAGACACAGGCAGAGGGAGAAGCAGGCTCCATGCACAGAGCCCAATGTGGGACTCAATCCCGGGACTCCAGGATCACACCCCGAGTGAAAGGCAGACACTCAACCACCGAACCACCCAGGCATCCCTCTCTTTTCATATATGATTTCATCTTGTGTTAGAATGAGAGTCCCATATACAAATTTTTTCTTTTTTTCGTATATGTTTATTATATGTATTTTATAGAGGTGGTTTTCAACAAATTCACAATATCTTAATTGTACCAGTCACAGCTTCAAAATTATGTCTTCTACCTCTTCTCTGTACCATCAAAGCTGGTGTAAGGAAAACAATCAGGTTCACTGATCTCATTTTACATTCCTTTAAAAAAAAAAAAAAAAGATTTTATTTATTCATGAGAGACACACACAGAGAGAGAGAGAGAGAGGCAGAGACACAGGCAGAGGGAGAAGCAGGCTTCATTCAAGAAGCCTGATGTGGGACTCGATCCCAGATTCATGAATCATGCCCTGAGGCAGACGCTCAACCACTGAGCCACCCAGGCGTCCCTCATTTTACATTCCTAAATGCTAACCTCAACTGGGCCTTTAGTGCTAAAACGTGTTTCCCTAACCCACCACTCTCCTATACAACTACTTCAAGTTGGCTCCACCCTCACTGACTTTGCTTCCAATCTGATGAAGGCAGTAGAAACAATCAGAAGACAACTGCCACAGGCTTCCACTATACTGCATACCTACGCACCTCCTGGTGTCTGCTCCTATAGATTCTGCCTTCCCTACTATCAGAATATACTGGGGTGCCTGGGTGGCTCAGTCAGTTTAGCATCTGACTCTTGGTCTCAGCTCAGGTTTTAATATCAGGGTCATGAGTTCAAGCCCCAAGCTGGGCTCCACACTAGGTGTAGAGACAATTAAAGAAATATCTATATTTATACATCTCCAACCCCACCACTTGAGCACTGAATCCTATCCACCTTGCCTTCTCAAGAGCTTTATTTGGGCAACCTATCCTTTCTCCCTTGCAACATCCATTTCTCATTTTTCCTCTGGATGATGCCTATCAGCATGAAAACACAGTACAATATTTCTCATCTAAGAAAACTCTTGACCCCGTATCTTCTACCAGCTTCCCATTTCTCTGTCCCTGCCCCGTACTACAAAACTTCTTCAAAGAGTAATAGTCCATTCTCACCATCTCTAAATCCTTGTCTTTTTTCTCTGGAATGCACTGATCACACTTCTACCACCATCTCTCCACAGAAAGTGCTGGTCAAGGTCACCAATGAACTCAACACTGCTAAGTACACCAGTGAGTTCTTAGTTGTCCACACAACCTAGCTATAGAATGTGACACAGTAGAACAGCCCCTTTGAGGGCAGGAACCATAAGTTATCTCTGCACAAACTTCCAAGAGCCCTCTCTGGATTCTTCTGCCT
Organism: Vulpes vulpes; assembly: GCF_048418805.1. NCBI lineage: Eukaryota > Metazoa > Chordata > Mammalia > Carnivora > Canidae > Vulpes > Vulpes vulpes. The sequence goes on from NC_132792.1 coordinate 118,319,320, forward strand.
TACTGGCTAATCAACCTCAGTCTCCTTTGCTAGTTTTTTCTTTTCTCCCCAAACTTTAAACACTGGAGCACCCCAGGGTATGCTCTTCTGTTGCCTATCTACTACATCTATTTGCTACATAAACCAAATCTAATCTTCTGGCCTTAAATTCTATCTAACATTATTGATTCAAAAATTTCTATCATAGGCACCAACACCTTTCTCAAACTTTAGACTCCTATACTCTAAATGCCTACTTGACACAATGCCTAGATGTCTACTGGTTAGACACCGCAAACTTAGCATGTCTAAAACCAATTCATCTTCTCCCTCATCCCCCCATGTGCTCATCCCACAGGCTGCCTCATCTCAATAAATAAATGCAACTCCAGCTAGAAGTATTTAGACTAAAAATTCCTAATCACGGGATCCCTGGGTGGCGCAGCGATTTGGCGCCTGCCTTTGGCCCGGGGCGCGATTCTGGAGACCCGGGATCGAATCCCATGTCGGGCTTCCGATACATGGAGCTTCTCCCTCTGCCTGTGTCTCTGCCTCTCTCTCTCTCTGTGTGACTGTCATAAATAAATAAAAATAAAAAAAAATTCCTAATCACCCTTAATTCCTTTCTCTTGCCTCACATGTCCATTTAGTCGGCAAAGTCTTCCTTACCTTTGAAATACATGGACAACCTATTTCCTGCTAATTTGACCACTACCACTCAGATCCAAGTAATAACATCTCACCTGGTCTACTGCAAAAGTCTTCACTGGCTCCTTGCTTCAGCCCTTTGTAGCTCTCTACAGTCTTCTCAACACAGCAGCCAGGTGATCCTTCTAAAGCTCGTATCAGATCATCTCACTCCTCTGCTCAACACCCTTTCAATGGCTTCCCATCTCACTCAAAGCAGAAGTCAAAGTCCTTACAATGGTCTAAAGGCCCTATTTTACTCTGGCATACAATCCTCTCTACCTCCTTTCCATCTATTACCAAAAACTTCACTTAGTTCCAAGAAGGGGGGCACGGGTCTCCTTCTGTTTCTCAAGTAAAGAAAAATACTCCTACGCCCTTTGCAATTATTATTCTGCTTGATGAGAATTCTCTTTCCGCAGACAACTGCATGGTTTGCTCTTTCATGTCCTTCACATGTTTGCCTAAACGTAACCTTACAGAACAGACAATCCCTGACAGTCTTTTGTAAAACAGAAAAACACTCATCTCACCATCTTCTCCTAACACTCTGTCCTGTTTTATTTTTCTACATGACTCTTCTCACCATCTGATGTACAATGTAATTATTGTTGATATCTTTCCATTGGGATGTAAAATCCACCAGGAAATAGATTTTTGTCAGTTTAGTTCAATGTAATGTCCTAGCACCTAGAACTGTATCTGGCATATAAGAGGTGTTCAATAATTATTTGAATTAATGGCATGTTTCTTGTGTGATATATATATATATATATTTTTAAAGATTTTACTTATTTGACAGAGAAAGAGAGCACAAGTAGGGGGAGTAGCAGGCAGAGGGAGAGGGAGAAGCAGACTCCCCACTGAACAGGGAGCCTGATGCAATGTGGGACTCGATTCCAGGACCCTAGGATCATGACCTGAGCCCAAGGCAGATGCTTAACTACTAAGCTATTCAGGCGCCCCTACATTACTAGCTTTAATATGTTCCTTTTCTAGTTCTTTTCTCCCCTTTTTTCTTAAATCTTCTTTCTTGTTTCTTACTTAAGTAGGCTCCATGTCCAGAGTGGAATCCAACATAAGTCTTGAACTCACGACCCTGAGGTCAAGAGTCAAACACTTGGGGCACCAGGGTGGCTCAGCTGATCAAACATCTGACTCTTGATTTCAGCTCAGGTCTTGAGATCAAGCCTTACATCTGGCTCCAAGCTCAGGCTGCTGACAATTCACCCCCTTTCCTTCTGTCCCTCTCCTTGTTCTCTGCCTCTCTGACATTGTCTCTCTAAAATACATAAATCTTAAAAAAAAAAAAAAAAAAAAAAAGTTGAACACTTAACTGAGCCCCCCAGGCACATGTTTTAATTTTTAATACCCATCTTAGGCTCATGGGTGGTTCAGCTGGTGAAGCATCTGCATTCAGGTCATGATTCTGATCCCTGCTCAGCAGGGAGCCTGCTCCTCCCTCTATCTCTGCCACTCCCTTGCTATGCTCACTCTTGCAATCTCTCTGTCAAATAAAATATATATATATATTTTTTAAAAATTAATACCCATCCTGTGTTTCATGTTACTAGGTGAATTGATAGACCTGTCATATATTTTTTTGGTTAATCATGAAAACAAATCTGTCCTAAAATAAAAACAAATAATTTACACAAAAATAACTGCTTTTATAATATTCACTCAGAAACACACACATTTTAAACTTTCCCTGCAATTTATTCATAATAAAGGAATTCCAGAACTCTTAATATATATGTATAAAAGTGAAACAGAATCTCAGTATTTCCTCCAAAGAACTCAAAAGCATTTATGCCAGCACTTAGTCACTTTTAACACATTCCAGAGAAGGGTTTGGAGAGCATGATTCTCTTCACTTTAAAATGGAAAAATTGAATCTGAGTGACACAGATTATTATATAAATAGAATACCAATAAACCAAAAAAGAATTAATTTGACAACACTGATCACTACCCCAGAAATGTTTGTAAGAATAGAGAAACATAATGCTTCCCTAACTTGATCAAAGAGGAATAAGAATAGTATGCCGAAGGGCATATTTTGTGAACCCATCTAGGCAGTGAGACTGGAAAAGCATGATGGGCAAACACTACATACCAAATTTAAGTGTTTCTAGTAAAGATAAATCCAAATTCTGAAGATACTTCACAACATAGAATGCTTTTTATCTGCTAAATGTAAACTGCTTGAAAACCAATCCCTACACCAGCTGCCAGAATGCTGATTCTGAACTTTGAAAGCAGTGTTCTTTGTGAATGATACTCTTTAAGTTTTTGGAAAGGTATCTATATAATCTAGGTATGCTGTCCAGGGATAAGAATGCCACGTTGTTACAAAATGTATTCTGGTGACTACTACAATATATTCAAGTCAAAATACAGTTACTAGGAGAAACACACAACTAAAGACTGCTAGAATCTCTTTGCTTTAAGAGACAAATTCAATGCTTTAAGAGACAAAATTCAAGATCCATATTAAGAGACAAATTCAACCAGGCAACTCTGGGATTTATAGGATATATTTAAATCACTAAAACAATCCAGAACAATCTAGTCCAAATTCAAGGGAAACTAACACTAAATCTATAGCATGAAGTCCTTTTGCTGCGATCATTTTAGCTGTGAACAAACTTTTTAGAAAATTACTAATTGGGATGCCTGGGTGCCTCAGCGGTTGAGCATCCGCTTTCAGCTCAGGGCATGATCCTGAGGTCCTAAGATCGAGTCCCACATTGGGCTCCCTGTAGCGAGCCTGCTTCTCTCTCTGCCTGTGTCTCTCATGAATAAAAAATAGAAATGGGAAGCCCCAGTGGCACAGCAGTTTAGCGCCGCTTGCAGCCCGGGGTGTGATCCTGGAGACCTGGGATGGAGTCCCATGTCGGGCTCCCTGCATGGAGCCTGCTTTTCTCTCTGCCTGGGTCTCTCTCTCGCTCTATGAATAAATAAACAAATAATCTTTAAAAAAATAAAAAATAAAAATAAAATCAACTACATATTTTTTAAATACTACAAAATTGAGTCCTTATAGTGGATGCAGCATAAGAAAAAAGAAATATATATATATATATATTTATATATATCTAAAAATTTACTGAGCTCTTAGTATGTGCAAAGCTCTATGCTAATGCATTATATAGATTATCTCAGTTACTATCATTATTCCATTTTCAGAGATGTAAAAAAAACCAGTTAATAACCAATAAAAGGTTGAGCCCAGGTCTGGCTGGCTCCTTTCAAATACTATGTTATACTGCCTCCCAAAGAGCATTTTTATTCCTGGTCTTATCACTCCTCTCTCTTATATGTAGCATACTTGCTGTTTGAAATTCTTACTTGCCTTCTACACTTACACATTCTATTGGCTCTCCAACTACCTGTGCAACTATTATATCATTTCCTTTGTGTTCATCATTCTTAATCTATCCCTTCATTCAATGAATATTTTGAGAGCCTCAAAATATATTTTGAGAATATATTTAAAATACAAAGGTTGTATTTTGTGACAACCACTGTAGAAATAGTTATAAGTAATACAGTATGGTTCTAGGTCTTAGGAACTTTAAATTTTAGAGGGGGAGGCCAAAAAATGACTACTTAACTATGCAATTGTAACATGATAGATGTGAAGGTATTATCTATATGAGGTAGTATATCAAGGAAACTTGGAGGGATAGGGAACATATCTTAGAAAAACAGTTAACTTTAAGCTGAAGCCTAGTTTGAGTAGGAAACAGCAGGGCAAAATGTAGAGGTAAGTGTGTTCTAAAAATAGGGAATAGTATGTATAAAAAGTCCCTGATCAGAAAAAAAAAAAAAAAAAGTCCCTGAGATTGTAAAGATTAACAGCAGATAAACCAAAGGGGGGACAGCACAAAACAAAAGTGGAAAGATAAATGAAAATAGCTTTCAAAGAGCCTTGTTGGGCTACCTCAAGCACTGGAATCCAAAAAGCAGCTCTGAGAAGCAGAGTAATAAGATACAGTTTATACTTGAAGAAAACCTCTCTGGCTGCTGTGGAAGAATGATTAGAAAGACAGCAAAAGTTGGGGTGCCTGGGTGGCTCAGCTGGGGTTATGATCTCAGGGTCATGAGATCCAGTCTGGAGTTGGACTGACTCAGCTCGGAGTCAGCTTGAGATTCTCTCCCTATCCCGCTGTCCCTCTCTCAACTCGTACTATTTCTAAAATAAATAAAATCTTGAAAAAGGAAGAAAGACAGAAGAAGTTGATTCTGGAATATCAATTATAAAATTGACAGATTAGAGAAATAGCACTGGAAACAAAAAAACGGATGCATTGAGAGTTCAAAGGCATAACTGATTCGATTTGTCAGCAAGATGTAGGAAAGGAGGGAGAGAACTGAAGACTTAAGCAACTGGTGAATAGGTATAGGTATGGTGGTACCACTTAAACATTCCATCAACAACTATTTACCAATTGCCTATTATGTAACAGACACTGGGGATACAGCAGTGCAAAAACATAAAAATTCCTGATCTCATGGGGCTGACATTATAAAAGTTGTCTACTGGGATGAGACAGAAAAGGGGAGATTAAGAATTCAGTAAGTATATTAAATTTTAGATATCTGTGAAACATTTAAGTGGAAAGGTCAAGCCAACAGCTAGGAACACATGTACACAACATATAGAGAGGGAGGCTGTATGATAGCACTGTATAAAATATATAATGGAGTTTTATAATTTTTTTCCAACTTAATAAGAAAGATAATTTATCTTAACTCTAATATGTAAGAATAACTTTTCTTTCTTTTTTAGGTAAGTACACTTATCTAAAATTACCACATTGCAGACTGAACAATGCTGGTAGATTTTAGGCTTAAAATAAGTCTAGTTTGTCTCATCTGTGATAAATTTTTGTTTTCTCTGTGGTCTTTATCAAACAAAGAGACTGTAATCATTGTTCTAATTCTCAACAGTAAAAAAAAACAGGTATCAACTAACTGTATAAGACTTAAAAAAAAAATACAGCACATCATGCATCTTAATTTGTCCTAGCTTTCATACTTTTTAATCATACATCTTACAGATGACCATCCTATTTCTTAGGATATATCATATTAGCCAAGGAAGCATAGTACCACCAGTTGATTAAGTCAGAAACCTGGCAGTCATCCTTGATTCCTCTCACTCCCTTAATCCCAACATGAACCATATATATATATGTGTAAAATACAGCAGCTTTCTAACTTCTCTGCATATCTACCTTGTTCTTCTATCCCTTCTCTAAGATGTAGCTAGAAATAGGATTAAAAAATAATCTGATTATGTCATTTCCCTGCTAGACCAAGAGAGAGCTCTCTGATGAGTGCTCATGTAGCATTCTGTAAGTCTCTTAACACTCACATCCTTGAATGTTATATGCTTAGTTAGGGACTGTGAACTCAGGGCCAAGGCACATGGTTTCACACTAAACAAAAGGGCCAATTCAAAAGGGCACCACTCACATTGTAAATATCTTGCATTTGATTTTTATAAAAATTTTCTGTGGAGAAATGAATAGGAATGTAAAATGGTACAGACACTTTGGAAAACAGTTTGACAGTTCCTCAAAAGGTTAAATAGAGTTACCAGATGGCTCAGCAACTTACTGCTTAGGTATATACCCAAGAAAAATGAAAACACAGGTACACAGAAAAGTTGCATACAAATGTTCACAGCAACATGATCCATACAATGGAATGTCATTCATCAACAACAACAAAAAAATGAAGTCTGGGGCACTTAGGTAGCTCAGTCTGTGTCTGACTCTTGATTTTAGCTCAGGTCATGATCTCAGGATCCTGGGATAGAGGCTTTGTTGGGATCCGCCCTCAGTAGGGATTCTGCTTGAGATTCTCTCCTGCTGCCCTTCCCCACACTCACATGTGCTCTCTCTAATAAATAAATCTTAAAAAAAAAAAAAAAAGGAATGAAATACTGGTACATATTTTTAAAAAAAGGAATGAAATACTGGTACATATTATAATAAGGTTTAAGATGAATCTTAAACATTATGCTAAATGAAAGACACACTAGTTCTAGAATACAACAAATTATATTATTCCATTTATGCAAAATGTCCAAAAAAGGCAAATCCAAAGAGAAAGCAAGTAGATTAGTGGCTACCTAGGGATAGGGGAAAAGGGGAATGTCTGGGATGGGGAAACTGCTAGCTAACGGACACCAAGATCAAATGTTCTAAAATTAGGTAGTGGTGGTGGCTGAATAACTATGTGAACATATCAAGAACCACTGAATTGTACACTTTAAATTAATGAATTTTATGGGACACTAAATGCATCTCAATGCCATTTAAAATTTTCTGGCAGACCAAAATAAGGTATCTTGTGGAAGGTGTTCCTTTCCTTGTGTAAAAACAAAATATGGGTTAGTGGTAATCCTGCAAAAATGTTCAATTACAGCTTTCAACGTGGCAACAAGCTGATTTATATGACATATGTTGCTATGTGTTGACCTAATTGGCTATTCATTTGGAGAAAACAAAGTCAGATCCATTCTTCATGTTATACACAAATATAATTTCCTCATGGATTAGAGAGCTGTATGCAAAAATGAAAGTACTTGAGGGATATTTGTGAATATTTCTATAGCCTATTGTAGAGAAACCTTTCTATAATGTTTTTTTTAAGATTTTATTTGTTTATTCATGAGAGAGAGAGAGAGGCAGAGACACAGGCAGAGGGAGGAAAACAGGTTCCATGCCGGGAGCCTGATGTGGAAACTCAAACCTGGGACTGCGGGATCATGCCCTGAGCCAAAGGCAGAGACGCTCAACCACTGAGCCACCCAGGTGCCCCTGTAGAGAAACCTTGAGCAAATCAAGAAACTAAAAGCCAAAAAGGAAAATACTGACAGATTTGATTACATAAAAACACAGATCAGTATGGTTAAGAGTTATTCTATAAGATGATATGAGAGATGTGCACAAGCAATCATAGAAGAGATGGAAATAATCAAGAAGAAACAGAAAGAGACATCACATCAATAATAGCCAGGGAGGTATGAGTTAAAATAAGACCATTTTCACTCGTCAGTTTGGTTGAAATTTAATACACTGATAAAAACTAATAGTAGTGGGACACTAGTTGAGCGGTTTGAGCGTCTGCCTTTGGCTCAGGGCATGATCCCAGAGTACTGGGATCAAGTCCCACATCAGGCTCCCTGCATGGAGCCTGCTTCTCCCTCTGCCTGTGTCTCTGCCTCTTTCTCTCTCTGTATCTCTCATGAATAAATAAAATCTTAAAAAAAAAAAAATACTAGCAAAGTATACAGGAAAATAAACACTAGTGGCCACCATCATTTATTGTGGAAAGCAAGATCTACAGCATCTATGACAATTTTAAGTTTTACATACTCTCTGACTTCAACAGCAATTCTACTTTTGAGACTCTATCACAGAAAAACAAAAGCATTAATAAATTATATATTGCAGCACTGCTTAATGTGGCCATACCAAAAAAGTTAAATATATATACATTCTCTCTCTCTCTCTCTCTCTGTCTCTCTCACACACACATACACACACACACACAGAGAACCGTGTCTGCCTTTTTTCAGTAAAAGAGCAAGCATGATGTTACATGTATAAAAATAGGAAAAAAATATGTATTTGTATGCATAACAGAAATAAATACAAATGATTATACATCAGCTACAGCACTGGTTACTTTAGGGGTAAAGGTCTGGAAGTAAAAAGGAAATAAAATTCTATATATTTTTTCTTGATTATTACAGAATTTGTATTAGTTTTATAACTAAACAAAAATCCAGTAAGAACATATTTTTTTAAAGATCTGAAATACAAAAAAAAAAAAAAAAAAAAGATCTGAAATACACATAGCTACTATATGTCCATACCTCTCAAGGTCTTATTGTATTCATATCTACATGAAATTAAGCAAAGTAAACCAATTAACTCTGGACATATTTTCCAACTCCATTATTCTTCTACTGTCTAGCTATTTTCTTAAAACACTCCTCTCCTGTTCATTTCCATTCAATCAAGTACCACTTACTACACACATCTTTTTTTATGATGTTACTGTAGTTAAGAACATGTAACACGAGATTTACCCTCTTAAAATTTTTAAGTATGCAATATGGTACTGTTGACTATAGGCACAATGCTGTACAGCACATCTCCAGAACTTATTCATCTTGCTTGACTGAAACTTCATACCTGTTGGTATGGAATTCTCCATTTCCCCCACTCCTAACTACATACCTCCTCAAATAGAACACCATTCTTTTTTTAAGGGGGGGGGGGAGCTAAACTGGACTTTATAAAAAATATGAACTTCTGTTTATCAAAACAAACCATGAGAGTGAAAAGGCAAGCCACACATTGGATCATGTTATGTGCAATGCATATACTGGAGAAAAGGATTGCATTCAGAATATTTATTAAGAGCTGGTACTTCACAAAGATACCCAGATATCCAACAGGCACTAAAAGATGCTCAACCTCACCAATAATCAGGGAAATGCAAATCAATACCACAGTGAAATACTATTACCGAATAAAATGGCTAAAATTAAAAAGAATGACAACAAATGTTGGTGAAGGTGTGGAACAAAAGAAATACCTACACATTCCCGGTACAGTTACAAAGTCATACAATCAGTTTGGAAAACTGTTTGACAATATTAACTAAAGATAAAAATAGGCTTACCCTGTGGCCCAGCAATTCCACTCCTAGGTATATGCCAAAGAGAAATGAGTGCATATTGTTCACCAAAAGAGGGGAGGTGGCCGGGTAAGGCTTCTCAGCATCAACTTGAACTTTGTCTCAGAAGATGGGTAGGTGTTCTCTAAGCAGCCAGGCACTGAGAGGAACATGAAAGTCATGGAGATATAAACAAACTGTGTTTGGGAATGGCAACGGTTCCAAACAGCTGAAGCACAAGGGTAAGAGACCCAAGAAGACACAAAGCTGAAGTGGTTGGCAGGATCTTGAAGAAAGAGCTAGGCAGTCTATTCTGCCAGGAGACATGGTCAGGTCTGGGTTGAGAAACGACATTCAGAAAGGTGGGTGGGATGTAGCCAGGAAGCCAATCAGGAGTGGGGCACAGAGCAGGAATTCTCACTTTGCTGCCATTTTACCCATTTTGAAGAACTGCTTTTCTTATACTCAGCCTGCCATTCTAACATTGGTATGCTGCTTTAACTGATGATCCTCCAGAAATTACTTTATTACCAAAATGATGAAAGGGAAAAGTAGGTGGATAGATGACAATCCAGCAAAGATTTACTAATACTATTCTCCACAACCACCACTGTCCTTATGAGTTAACTTCTGTTTTTAAGAGCAATCTCTGTCGAGTAACAGGTAAAGAATGCAACTGTCATTTCATGACATTCATAATTAAGAAGCCTATGAAACAAGGAATGTTGGCCTACAACCAAAATTACCTATCTCCTAAAATTTATAAAAAATTTTACATGTATATGTGCACTTTTTGAGAAAGGATACAAAGATTTCGTTATATTCTCAATGGGGCCCATAATTACTACTACTATTACTACTACTACTGCTGCTACCACTAGTACTACTAGTACTACCACGACGACCACGACGACGACGACCACCACCACCACCACCACCACCACCACCGGAGTTATGATCTGTTTTTGAGGCCAGCGTCAAATGCACAGTACAGAAGGATACTCAGGAAACCAGAAGATGGCCATTTTGAACCATCTAAGTTCTAAGCCTCAGTGAACAGTTTCCAGATGTTTATGGGAACAGATTCATCTAGAAATAGTTTTAGACGCTTATCTGAACCCCAAATTATATTACTGTCTTAAACATCTCAGTTTCTTCTTAAGAAGATCACCTCTAACCTATCTGGAAATCTTTGTAGTGATTTCTTACAGACACCATTTACCTGGAAGAGAAATGGCTCTCTAATGTACACAAGTACATTCTTTGACATGGGAAAAAGAAATCATATATGATGGACCTTAACTCTCTGGTGATTTCTATAAAATTGCAACAAGATGTCAGATAAACCCTGGGGAATACGTTATTAGAAATGTCTCCCCTTAATGTTCTGGAATTAATTTCTCTTCCTGGACTACAAAGTCCAAAACTACTGGCCTTTTAGGCATAGTGCCAACTCAACAGATGGGCCCTACATTTTCCTAATGGTAGAGGTAGATTGGCAAGTGTGAAGTCATATACTCAAGCAAGAGAGTATCAGTTTCATGCAGTAGTGAAGAGGACTTCTGTTAAAAGTTTTAAATCAACCACACAAAATAAGCAATATGCTGTGATTCTGTAATTTCTATTCCTTTACATTTTTGGTATCTCAAATACATTTAAATAGATCCCTACCCAAACCCAGATGTCCCAAAATACACAGTAAGTCAATCTAAATAATATGAAGTGCCTAATACCTTCAAGTATCGGATCTTACACATGTATTCTCAGATATGAGATATGTTGACTCAGTAAGTCCACACATGAAAAACCAGCTTCTTTAATGGTAGGTTTAACAATGCCTTGTGAGAGACCAAAGAAGAAAACAGGAGGCAGCTGGATCTCACTCCCTAAATTTTCAAAGCCAGAAATGGTTATCACATGAATGGGTAAGAAGCTTCCTGTCTTGTGATACTTTATTATTTTATTATTATTTTTTAAAGTTTAAGTAATCTCTACACCCAACATGGGGCTCAAACGCATCACCCTGAGATCAAAAGCTGCATGCTGGGGGCAGCCCCGGTGGTGCAGCGGTTTGGCGTCACCTGCAGCCCAGGGTGTGATCCTGGAGACCCAGATCGAGTCCCATGTCGGGCTCCTTGCATGCAGCCTGCTTCTCCCTCTGCCTGTGTCTCTGCCTCTCTCTCTCTGTGCCTCTCATGAATAAATAAATAAAATCTTAAAAAAAAAAAAAAAAAAAGCTGCATGCTCCTCCAACTGAGCCAGCTAGGTACCCCAAAACTTCATTTTTTTTATAAGTTTATATTTATTTTACTTTATGTTGCCTTCCACAATGATTACCTAGGAAAGTAACAACCATTCTGGCCATCTTTTCAGTGTACTCTAGTAAAAATAGGGACTCTGATTTTTAGTTTCATATGAGTGTTCTGATCTCTGCAGCACCATCAAAAAGTTATTTAACAGATAAAAAAATAAATCTGTTCAGCAACCATTTTATTTTTGTCTCTATGTTTACTAATCAGTATTTGGTAGCATTTCTCAAGAAAGTATTATTCCTAAAATGAGCAAACGATTCTTTCAGCTCTGGCATTACTGATTAAATGCCTCTAAATGTCAATACCCCACAATTCCTTCCAAGAACTTCACCCCTTCTCTATCTACACCCACTCTCCAGGTAATCTCATCAAGTCTTATGGCTCTGAATAGCAGCTGTACCCTGATCAACTACTAAATTTATATTTGCTCCAATCCTGAGATATTACATATTAAACTGCCCACTCAGTATCTCAACCAGAAACATGTAACAGAAAACTCAAAGTCAGTAGTACATCCAAACCAAATTCGTAATTTCTGCACTCCTGCAACCTGCCTCATCCAGTGTTCAAAATCCAGGTAAATGATGCTCAATGTTGAAGTCATGATTGTAGTCAATCTTGACTACTTTTTTACTCAGACCCTACAGCCAATCCAAGTTATCACCTACCCACCTTTAAAAATATATCCCCCCCCCCAAAAAAAAAAAATATATATATATCCCCCAAATCCATCTCCCTGATAACACCCTAAGTTCAACTCACAATCATCTGTTGCCTCAAATATCACAATGGCCTAACTGGTTGTTCTGGTTGCATCACTCTTGCCTTTCAAAGTGTGTATGTTAGATCAAGTCACTTCCCTGCTCAAAACCTCCTAAGATTCCTATGAAATCTACAATAAACTCCAGACACTTAGTCAAGTCTTATAAGTCCCTAAGTTATATAGCCCCAGGCTCCATCTTCTACCTGTTTCCTATCATTCATCCTTACCTTGTTGACTCCGTTCTAGTCCTTTCTTATTTCTTAAACACAGCAAACATACCACTGCCTCAGGGCTTATGCTCATAACCCAGACAGCTCCATGGGATGCTTCATATCATTCAGGTCTCTATTCAAGTACCACTACCTCAAAGGACTTCCTTAACCACTGAACTTCCTTTTACTTTGTTTACATTTCCTTTACACCACCTATTGTGGAAATGCTATAACATCATATCCATTTATTTAATATCTATCTTACTAGAAAGTGAGCACCAATGATTTTTTAAAGTAATCTCTATACGCAACATGGGGCTCAAACGCAAGACTCAGAGATCAGGAATTGCATACTCTACCAACTGAGCCAGCCAGGTGCTCCTGAAAGCAATGACTTTTTACTGCTTTATTCACTGCTGTATTCCCTGGGCTTAGAACAGCACCTGGTATAATGTACGCATACAATTAATATTTACTGAATGAAAGACTATATATATATTCCTTCTGTTAGAAGGCACAAGAGACAGAATGCTGGTTTTAGTTTTTATCTGACTCTGAACGAGGACTTAATCTACTGACATCCCAAAAGACTAACTGTCCAATGAACTGCCTGGATAAATCACAGGCATACACTAAAGAACCTCAAGAGGAAAAGATTTTTGTCCTAGAACTGACTTGCTCTGGCATAAAATCATCATATCTCAAGACATTTTTACAGAAACCTCTACAATATGCTTCTCAAACCACATGTAATATGATAGAAGCAGCACATTACAGCAGTACTAAAAGATCTTGTTCTGAAAAAAAAAAAAAAAAAGATCTTGTTCTGGGAGAGTTACATGAAAATGCCCAAGGACCTTATTTTGTTCATTCATCACTGTATCCTAAAGCCAGTACATAATAAACACTCAATAAACTGAAGTGATTTAGGGAAAGCAATGGGTTCTGCTTTGAAAGAATACACTGGGCTCCTAAAAATCAAAAGAAATGCTGATCAGATTTAAAAAGAGATGGGATGCCTGGGTGGCTCAGTGGTTGAATGTGGCTGAATGCCTGCCTTCAGCTCAGGGCATGATCCCCAGGTCCTGGGGTCAAGTCCCATGTTAGGCTCCCTGCGAGGAGCTTGCTTCTCCCTTTGCCTGTTTCTCTGGTCCTCTCTCTGTGCCTCTCATGAATAAATTTAAAAAAATCTTTAAAACATAAAAATAAAAAGAGAACTGTCCTGGGTGACTGGGGCTCAGTCAGTTAAGCATCTGCCTTCAGCGCAGGTCATGATCTCGGGGTCCTGGGATTGAGCCTTGCATCAGGCTCCCTACTCAGTGAGAAGCAAGCTTCTCCCTCTCCCTCTGTCCCTCCCACTGATCAGTCAGTCTCTCTCTCTCTCTCTCTGAAAGATAGTTTCCTGTTCACTTGAAGACAAATCTCTGATTTAGTAAGAAGCCTAATCTCAGGGTACCTGGCTCAGTTGGTAGAGCATGTGACTCTTGATCTCAGCTGTAAATTCGAGTCCCACGTTGGGTCTACGTAGAAATTACTCAAACATAAAATCCTTAAAAAGAAAAAAAAAAAAAGCCTAGTCTAGAGTTAAGTGAGAAAACATAAAAATAGAATTTGTATGTGAGGAAAGTAACATAACAAATTGAGAATTAGAAAAAAAGTACATATACATGTAACAAAGTTGTTTATACATACTTTCAAAAATGGATTTTGCATATTCTTACCTCCTATAAGGGAGGTCATCTGCTTTGTTCAAAAATTCTTTTTTTTTAGGAAATAAGAGAAATTAATAATAATAGCAAATCTGTATTATGTACTTGATACAGGACATAAATTATGCTAAGCACATTATACATATTATCTAGTTCAACCTTTTAACAGCCCTGTATCATCATCAGTTTACAGTCAAGAAAACCAAAGACAGTAAGTATTTTGCTAAAGGTCACACAGTAAGTAGCAAAACTGGGATCGGAGCCTAGTCAATATGATTTCTGAGTCCATCATCTTAATCACTATTTAGGATTTTCAACAAATTGAGGGAAAATATACCAATATGAAGGCTGGGAGATTTGTTCATTACTAAGAAGAACAATTACACAATGCTTTTATTTGGCTAGATGCATATTACAATAATCAATACCCCATTAACTAACATTTTGAAGGTGTGGAATATACTCTAGTAAAAGTTTTCTGAGTAACTAAAACATAAACCATTATTTTCTTGATTTTAATCTGTTAGAAATTACCTATAGCAATAACAGCATAGTACTATTTTGTCTAAGCAGAGTATATGGAACACAGCTCCACCTTTATTCTGTTGATTTCTAAGTACAAAACCCAACTTTACATGGTACTGAAGACACAGGAAAACAGTTGGAAAGTACAAATCCAAATTACAGTCCCTTGAACTCATTCTGCTGTTATTTTCATTTTCATACCTTTGCAAGTGATCCTTCCCTACCTAGATGGCCCCTCTAAACCTTACTGAGTAACTCGTATTTATCCTTTAAAACTTGGTTCTTCTCCCTTGCAGAAAGCTATCCTTAACCTTTCCTTTCTATCCACAGATTTAATAAATTTCCCCCTTCTCTACCTAGGAGAAATGTATTACACTGTATATTGTAGTTGTTAATGTGATGTTCCTCTTACTAGATGCACTACTTTCTGAGGCAAGGAAAAAAAAAAACTTCTCCCAATATAAGCACAGAAATGGAAATGAGATAACCATTGGAAAAATGTTAATTGGGTGAATGAGAGATGAACATAAAGAATACTTGTTTTTATTTGTTTTTTAAAGTAGGTTCCAGGCCCAGCGTGGAGCCCAACATGGGGCCTGAACTCATAATCTAGAGATCAAGATCTAAGCTGAGATCAAGAGTCTGATGCTCAAGCCACTAAGCCACCCAGGTGCCACAGAAAGAATACTTGTTAAACAGAATTAAACTTTATCTACATTCATATAACATTATACACACACACACACACAAAATTAAGTTATAACTCTCCTTTTAGTTTCAAGGTGATTACCCTTTTTTATTTGATATGCTTCTGCATCTAAATTTAAACTTCCCAATGTGTTATTATCACTTAGCTTGATGAAATCTATACCTGAGATTTGTATCCTCCAATCTTCTTTGAAGGCCTTTATACTATACATATTTTCATTATTATACATAATTATTATGTATAATAACTAATTATACATGATTGATTCACTCCTCCATTTTCTCAAACGTCAGAGTTAGCAGGTTCTTCTTTCAAAGACAATCTTTTAAATTCTCTCCATTCAGCCCTAAAAGGCTTTTATATTAGTAAATATTTAAATTCTGGTGCTGCCATTTTCAGCAGTGCTGAATTTAAAAAAACATATCATAAGGACTATCTCCTCCATATTCTAAATAATGTCATTTATATTAAGAAGCCAACAATATAGCTACTTTCTAATCTGGCACTGTCCACCTGTGGTCTTAGGACATAAAGAGAATAAGAAGAATGATTTAGGATCAAGTATGGGAAATATAAAACAAGATTAAGTCAAAGATTCATGATCTATGGGACTATAACATAAGATACAACAAAAGATAAATTAACCAAAGTTTTGCTAGTTGATAGAATTCACTCATAATTATAACTGTCAGCCTTTTTATAGAAGGCTAAATTCTACTTTACTAACAGTTATTTCAAATCTCTACATTCTGATTTACCTTTATAATAACAGGAATACTTACTTTTTCTACAGCTAATTTCTATACTCATCATGATTACCCTGCTCTGTATCATAGTTTGTATTTAACAACTGAAGCAATTTAACAACTGAAGCAACTCTCAAATGTCCACAATTAGAATTTCAAAATTCAAAACAGGGCAGCCTCAGTGGCTCAGCAGTTTAGCACCACCGTCAGCCCAGGGCATGATCCTGGAGACCCCAGATCGAGTCCCACATCGGGCTCCCTGCATGGAGCCTGCTTCTCCCTCTGCCTGTCTCTGCCTCTGTGTGTGTGTGTGTCTTTCATGAATAAATAAAATTTAAAAAAATTTCAAAACAATGTTATTTCATACCGTTCAAGCTGATTTTAGACCAAATTCAACTCCTGTTCAATATCACCAGGATTATCTTATTTCTTTGGTAACTAGATCCTGTTAGAAAACCAAGAACAAGAACTCGAAAATGTTTTTACCATCTTGTCAATAGCACTTTAAAAAAAAAAAAAAGACTATAAGAGATACATTATTTCTCACTTGTACATTAGGAAAAAAGCTGATAAGCTTTTCTGGCAAACGAAGGATCTGTTTGCATTTTTCAATGCAAACATCTAAAAAGCAGTGAGGCTAATTCTACTCCATTCATTTCTTATAGTTTGCAGAGGGAACCCCTATGGACAGGTAAAATAGATCAGAAATGGTTTAATTCCACTTATCATCAGATACTTTTATTTTAAAAATTATATAAACTTAGCTATGGAGAAATAATTCCCCATTAAAGAGTAAAAAGAATGCACACCCTGACATATTTATGAATGAAATGATATAATATCTGTAAGATTTGTTTCAAAATAACCAAAGCAGAGGAGAAGGCAGAGAGGCCAGTAGATGGGGATACAGTGTGAGAGCTGGGCACTGGTAACTGCTGATGCTGGATGTTGAGTATATAAGAACTCACTGCACTATTCTCTTCCTATCTGTAGGTTTTAAATTTTCCACACTTAAAAAATGGACAAAATAAAGTGGAAAAAGTATACAATTCTGTCATCAACTTCCCTAGGTCTAAGACCAAATGACTAAAAACTATGAAAAGCAAAACCAAGTAATGCAAAAATAAAATTTTATAGATTCTTCATATATACATGAAGACAATACAACTCTTGAAATAACAAGGGTATTCAATTTCTGTTATCACTTAAATCCATAATTTATTATGCTGTGTCAACATCACACTGCCATTAACAACCCCCAATGAGGCAGTCACTAAAACACTGATTTCTAAAACATGAAATGTAAAATTGAGTTATTGTTAACTAAGGAGACAAATCATAAGTATGAAAAGCTAACCTCTGCATACAAAAGAATATAAACAAAAATTTACAATTTAAAGAAAAAAATTTAAAACAACAAAATAATTCAAAACAAAAACGAATTTCCCTCTTTTATGGAAACCAGGTTTAGGACAACACATGCCTCTAAAAAGGCTGACACAAGTAGACTTCACAGCAGTCATCAATGGGCTCAGACCAACAAACATAACTCAAACAGCAATACAAAAAGTTTAACTACAGACGCATCACCTACACATGCGGTAAAACTTCTCCATGGTGGACAAGTAGATCATTTTGGCAGGACCGAATGTTGCCACTTCTTTATTTGTAAGTCCTGGAAGAAGACTTAGGATAAAATCTCAAGTGGTACTACTAAGGCCATAAAGACATAATGCCTATCAAGAGACATAGGGAAGTTATGCTTCATATTTTAAAACACAACTCAAGAATATGACATGAAAATTGCTTCTGATCCTTAAAGATCCTGAATAATTTCTTGTGATTATTGTTTTTAAAGTTATGAAGTGGGATCCCTGGGTGGCGCAGCGGTTTGGCGCCTGCCTTTGGCCCAGGGCGCGATCCTGGAGACCCGGGATCGACTCCCACGTCGGGCTCCCAGTGCATGGAGCCTGCTTCTCCCTCTGCCTGTGTCTCTGCCTCTCTCTCTCTCTGTGTGACTATCATAAATAAATAAAAATTAAAAAAAAAAAATAAATAAATAAAAATCTTTAAAAAAAATAAAGTTATGAAGTATCTCAAACATCCATGACTATATAAATGTAACTATATGCACAGATATACACTACACACGTGTATACGCGTTATTTTAAAAACCCACAAATTTACTACCCAAGTTAAAAAAATCAGAGAAAATAATAAACTTTTCACAAATTTACATGACGTCCCTCTACACAGGCCATGACAATCAAGAGAAGAGACAATCAGCCCATTTTTCTTCAGATCTTTCCATTATCTTACCGAATCCTGTAATCTGTGCTATCAAAACACCTTTCTGAATTCCGTTCTTTTAAAAATGCAGTTATTTTAAATTTCCAGTAGTAGATTCATGGGTAGTCTGTCAAATGGCCACTGCATTTTACCTCAGAAATGTTTCCTGAATGCATATACACCCAAAAATGACATTAAGACCTTTATTATAAATTCACTACAGAAATATACTGAATATAAGATAAGCAATACAAGGGAAGTATGCCTCCTTTTCAAAAACACCAGATGATACCAAATCACATCTTAGAGCTACAAAGTTGCACAGAGAGTGGGAAGACTTTATAGCTTCCTAAGAATTAGTTATTGGCAAAAACTCTGCAATTAAGTCATGAAACCTCAGCTTCAAGGAATATTCTTCCCTCCTCCTTCCCCTTTTGAAAGCCTCCACCATCACAGAATCCTTAGCTTCAACTGGATTAAAAATCTCTTCAAGAACAGAGATCATATATTACCCATCTTTGTGTCTCCTGTATAGAATTCAGGCAATAATATTTGTTGTAATATAAAGTCCAGTAAATGAGTTTCAGAAGCTTCAGTCCCAAAGCAAAACTGGAAAGAGAAGAGTTTAAGAATAAAAAAGAAAAAGAATAAAACTATAAATATTTGTGCCGTATATTTTCTTACCACCTAATTCAGAATCATGCACTAACACTGCAAAAAGGTGTTTGTGAAGAATAAAATGTATGACCTTAAAGTTCTCCTCACTTTCAGCATACTAAAAATTCACAAAATCTTTCCCCTTAAACTCCTATCATCTTCACCCCAAACAAAGCTCTATGCATTTTAAATGGCTTTCAAATGAGATCTAAATATAAGAAGGTTATACTTCATCACAATTTAAGTTCCTGAAATTGTATGCATAATTTGTGTGATTGTGCTTAAACTCACTTAACAGATTCTCAGGATAACTGATTCAAAAAACCCTAAAGAACTACTAATCTAGCATATCAAAAACATATTATTTTCCAGAGATATACAGTTAATGTATCCTACGTCAAGTATTTTTCCCTATTATTCACTGACAGAATCCTTACTGCAAAATTAGTCTTTAAAGAACTCCTTTAGCCCAGCCAAAAAGTTCCAATCTTCACAGCAACGTATAGCAACAATTCCCAGATCCAAAAAAGTTTACTCACAAATGCCAAAAAAAAAAAAAACAAAAGAGGTTATACTGTATCACAAAATTGCCATGCTCTTATTTTTTAAAAAGATTTGGGAGAGAAAGAGGGAGTGAGCACACAAGCAGAGGCAGAGGGAAAAGCAGACTCTGCTAAGCAGGGAACTGGATGCGGGGCTCCATCCCAGGACCCTGGGATCATGACCTGAGCAGCAGGCAGACACTAACCAACTGAGTCACCCAGGCGCCCCTTGCCATGCATGGTTTTAGACTGCTAAATAGACTTGTATCCTTTCATGGTAAAATGTCTAGGATATGTAAATTCCCTCCAAACTGAACAGACTTTTTAGAAAGTTTTAGTTTCAATCCCACACTGATTTGTCCTCCTTGCTGGACTTAACAGCTACCACTGTCAAAGGCCAAATCCCCTCATATGTACCCAGGTTGTTTCAACAGGGTCACCTTGATTATTCTCAGCCCAAGGCAGGGACCACTTACTGAATAATTATTCAATAAATGTCTACTGAATGAGTAAGATCCTCCGTCCCATAAAGCGAGCAGCCAGCCCCATACAGCTGCTCCAGGACGAGTTCAAGCTCAAAAACACATCTCTCCCTCAAGTATAGAAGCAAAGTATCAGCAATGCTGATGCCTTCATACACAAGAAATCATGTGGTCGTGGATGCTGGTTTCCTAGCGGCCACCCTGGATCCCGGCATGGGTGTAGACACGGGCAGCCTCTGGCACATCCTGTGCGGCCAGTCGCACGTGGCCCTACCTTCCCGGGGACTCGGACGGTGACAGGACCTCCCGAGGCCTGCGGGGAACTCACCCCTGGACCAGTAGTCTCAGCACTCGAGGTCCAGCCCCAACTTTGTCACCAAGTTTAAGTGTGACCTTGGAAAAATCATCTATGCCTCAATCTGCGCCTCTTATGAGCTGGAAAAAACATCCGTTCTACCATCTTCGCACCGAGATGCAGGACCCCACGGAAGCACACAGGCTTCTCCCGCGGTGGGCGTCCACACCGCGGCCCCCCCTCCCCCGTCCCGGGCACCAACTGTTCAGGGGACCAGGACTGGCCGCGCCCGACCCCACGCCGAGGCCACACGGTGCACACCACCGCCATGACTACTGGTCCCCGACCAGAAGCACTGCGCCCCGAGCTCCACGACGCACACAGCCCCCGGAAGGGAACATCCCGGATTTCATTTTAAAAACGCGGTGCCGTGTGAGGGAACTCCAGCACACTCGCACGGACAGGCGCCAACTCTCCGGAACACTTTCCTGCCGCGCGTGCACACAAACACGACCGCGGCACACCAGTACACCATCTGTCTCCCAGACCAGAAGCACGGCTCTCCTGGTCCAAACTCACCAGGAACATTCGTTAAACTTCCACCCGAGAGTGCCGGGTCAAGCACCCCCACCCCAAGCCCACCTCCTGGGCCACTCTGCGCGGCCGTGGGTTGGGGGGAGATGCTCCCGCCGCGCCTCCGCGACGCGCCAACCGACCTGTCAGGGGCCGGGGCGACTCCGCCTCCGCTCCCGACTTTCCCGCCCCCTCCCCGGGTCGGGAGCCCGCCCACCAGGGGCACCCCTTCCCCCTCGCCGGGAGGGACTTCCCGGTCCGCGCAGGATCCCCTCGCCTCCTCCCCTCCCCCACCCCGCCGCCGCTCCCCGGAGAGGTCCAGGTCCGGGAGCTGACAGTGGCTCCCGGGCCGCTGAGGCTCGCCCGGCTCCCGGAGCACTTAGGCCCGAAGCCTTGGCGGGCGGTTATGCTCACCGTGTCAGAGGCCTTGGCCGAACGAGAGGAGAGTGCAGGGAAGTGGGGAAGGGGGGCGGCCGCAAGCAGGCTCCTCCGCGTCCCCGGGTCGGCGGCCGATCCCTGTCGCCTGTCAGAAGGCGGCCCGCGGGTGCACGGACCGGCGGAAAGGCGAGCGAGGAGAAGAGAACGGCATGCGGCCGAGCAAGGGCCACCGAGGGGAGGCGGTCCCGCAACCAAGACGGGGATCGTCTCCCCCTCCGCAAAGCGAACCCAAAATGGCGGCGGGAGCGGCGGCGGCAGAGCGGCGGCGGCGGCGGCTGCTGCTGCTCGGGAGGGAGGGCGGGCGCGAGCGAAGGGCGCCTCGTGCCCCCCCACCTCCCACCAGGCCCTCCCCGCGCCCCCCCCGCAGCCCCCCCCGCCCCCGACTCGGGCGGCGGCGCGCGCCCGCCCGCCCGCACACGCCGGACAGTCTCCGGGCTCGCCGCTCGCTCTGCCCCGGCCCCCGCCTTCGGCCGCCTGGCGCGCCCGCCCGCACGGCCCCCAGTTCCCCCGCGGCCCCTGTCAGGACAGCCGGGCGCGGGCCCTCACGCATACCTTCGGCGGCGCGAGCCCCGGCCTCCTCCTCCTCCACCGCCTCTTCTTTCCTCCCCCCCCTTCCCCGCCCCCACGGCCACCAACCGCCGCCACAGCCGCCGCCGCCGCCGCCGCCCCCCCACATGCCCTCCGCCCCTCGCGCGTGCGCCTCCCACAATCCCCCCCGCCGGACCGTTCCATTCCCGCCGCCGCGGGAGCGCGAGGGGGGAGGCCCGGGCCGCGGCGGAGCTGTGCTGACGGCTGGGGCTGCCGAGGGGCGGCCAGAGGTCCACACGACTCACCTCCGCGGCCGCCACTCCGCGCCGCCCAGGCTCGCTTTCTCGCTGCGCAGCCTGGCCGCGTGGGGATCGTCGAGGGCGGCCCTGCTCCCCTCCGCGGGCGGGCGGTTGGAGGCCGCGGCGGCTGCGCGGTAAGCAGCTTCCTGCCCTGCAGCCCGCGCTCGGCGGTCTTCTGCGGGGAGCTCGGGGAGCGGTCGGCACGCCGTGGGGAGTACGGTGCGGAGAGCAACCCTGCGACCCCGGCGCGCGCCTCGCGGGGAAGGCTTCAGGGACGGCGGGACCGAGCCCCCGCGAGGTAGGCAGAGGCGCCCGGGGCCGGCGGCCGTCCTCGGGGCTGGGACCGAGGGGGCGCCGCTTACAGCTGCGTGCCGCCCAGCCTACCCAGGCTTCCCCGCCCGAGGGGGTCGCGCGCGTTCCTCTGGGGTGGATGTTGCACCCTCACCGCCTCGGGCAGCTTGGAAGCAGGAATCTTTGTAGCTGGGCTCCTATCTCCCCGGTCTTGCGTGCCCTTCAGAAAGTGGGTTTTTCTTGGGTATGTATCAAAAAGGAACGAAAAAATAGGCATCAAAATTGGTCGACCCGAAAGCGGCCTTCGGAGTTGGTGTTGACACGAGTTGGAGTTGTTCAGTCGGACACGAGGCACTGAAGTCAGAGCCTAGTGCGCGTTCCCAGCTTGGGCGATGCGGGTCGGCTGTGTGGCTCCGGTTGTGGCGCGTGTCCTGCCCCCCAGCTGGTCCACAAAACCGTGCTGACCCGAGGCCTGTCAGGTTTCTGCGGCTCCTGGCGCAGCTGTCTCAGAATTCTGCACGAACACCCCAGTGTTCTTGATGAGTAAGTTCAGGAGACTGTCAAAACCCAAAGTCTGCCTAATTCAGTCTGTTTCGTTTCATCCGGAGGGTTTCCCTTTCCTTTGCTTCTGCGAACTTCTAAGGGTCGAGGGGACACTTTGAAAATCAGTCTACTAGATTGACCTCAAAGCCCTATTCAAGCTTTGAAGTTTAAGCAGACATTTCCCCCCTTTCTACATTTCCATGTTTGATCAGGTTTTGTTTGCTTTGTTTTCTTAAGGTAAAGAGCTTTAATGACCTCACTCTGTCTTTGCTTTTCCTACCCGTGTCTTTTTTTTTTTTTTAAAGATTTATTTAGGGAACCCTGGGTGGCGCAGCGGTTTGGCGCCTGCCTTTGGCCCAGGGCGCGATCCTGGAGACCCGGGATCGAATCCCACGTCGGGCTCCCGGTGCATGGAGCCTGCTTCTCCCTCTGCCTGTGTCTCTGCCTCTCTCTCTGTGTGACTATCATAAATAAATAAAAAAAATTAAAAAAAATAAAGATTTATTTATTTATTCATGATAGACATAGAGAGAGAGAGAGAGGCAGAGACACAGGCAGAGGGAGAAGCAGGCTCCATGCCGGGAGCCTGACGTGGGGCCCGATCCCGGAACTCCAGGATCGCGCCCTGGGCCAAAGGTAGGCGCTAAACCACTGAGCCATCCAGGGATCCCCCCTACCCGTGTTTTAAGTCTCAGTTCGTTCATGGAGCCCACTTAGGTTTGCTTTGGGTCTTTCTTTAATTGTGTCAGATACGCAAATGTGATACCCTACCAACATTTTTAATTTGACAGCAGGGACTAGATCTAACACTTCTTTTGTATGGTTGTATAGCCCTAATGCAAAGTGAATGGTGGCAATGTTGAAAGAATGTTAGATACTTAAAATCTGAGAAGGGAAAGAGAATTAACGTTTGTGGAATGCTATGTCTGGAGAACACACATTCCTGCTTGATCCTTAGAATGACACTTTGAGATAGATCATCCTAATCCCCGTTTTATACATGAGAAGCCTGAGGCTCAGAGAAATCCAGTAACATCTTTACATTTTGCTTTGCCTGTCCTAAAAACCTTTTTCACTGTATCGCATTGTCTTCATAGTAAAAATTTGTCATCACCAACATAATTATATATGTTACAAAGAAAAGCCGCTTAATGGGATTCCATTGCATCAGTATATAAAGAGAAGAAAGTTACTTGCTTGTGGGCCCTGCCTTCATCTGGCTTTCATGAATTGTCACCTAAGTATACACAAGATAGTACCCTGTTCTTTTGTATAAGCCTCAGTGCCTATTAAGTCTCAGTAAAGTGACCTTTTCTGATGAATGAAACCTGAATTACTTGAACCAGGAAAGGTATGGAAGGCAGAATAATGGCCCCCCAAAGATGCCCGTGGCCCAGTCCCTGGAGCCTGGGCATATGTTATATTACATGGCAAGAGGGAATTAAGGATGCAGATGGAATTAAATTTGCTAATCAGCTAACCTTAAAATAGGGAGATTATCCTGGATTATGTGGTAGGCCCACTGTAAGTACAAGAGCTGTGAAAAGATGGAAGAGGGAGAAGAGTCAACATCTGAATGCTGCTATGTGACAAAGCCTTGACCAGCTGTTGCAGGCTTTGAAGATGAAAGAGCAGCCTCTAAAAGCTGCAAAAGTCAGAAAACCAGGTTCTCTACTAGAGCATCCAGAAAGAACACAACCAAACATATACACCTTGATTTTGTTCAACCACAGGACTCTGAGATGACAAATTTGTGTAGTTTTATGCTACTAAGTTTGTAGTAATTTGTCACAGCAGCTGAAAACTAATGCAGAAAGAGGAGCCAAATCATGATTGACCTCCAGAATACCTGCTTTGGATTGTGGTTTTGTGTTTTAATTCAAGAGTTTGTTTTATTTTAGGATTTTATTTATTTATGAGATAGCGCATGAGCAGGGGGGATGGGAGGGAATGAGCAAAGGGAGAGGGACAAGCAGACTCGTGCTGAATGTGGAATTGGATGCGAGGCTTGATGCCAGGACCCTGAGATCATGACCTGAGCAGAAATCTAGAGTCTGATGCTTAGCAGACTAAGCAACCCTGGCACCCCAGTGCTTTAATTCAAACGAGGATGTGGTTTATCTGAAAGTTTGCCCCAAGCAAAGTGATCCACACTCAGCCAAGCTGCCTGGATTTCCTGTATTTTCCTGCTGCTATGCTTCTGGCATGAGTCCTCAGGCTGTAAATAGACAGCTGGGTTCTCTGGTCCTGCTGTATTGCAGCAGTCTTTGCTAAGCTGCCTTCAGACTTGCCTACTAGAATAGAAGCAATTAAACATTTATTACATGGTGCTTTCTTGTTGCGGTGTTGTCTAAATGCAGTATAGATAAGCAGGAAAACCTCTTCAGTACAAACTTCAAAATAAGGTTTCAAATGTTAAATTTTTTAAAAAAGATTTTATTTATTTATTCATGAGAGACACAGAGAGACAGGCAGAGACGCAGGCAGAAGCAGTCCCTGACTTACAGAAAGTGTTAGTAATATGTTAGTTATTCGAGCCCTAGATTTTTTCCCAATGTGCTTGTGTCACTGGAAATAAGGAAACATCAACGCGGACGCTCCTTATTTCTGCCTTGACCAGCACAGCTCTTTTATCTCTTTTATATGTTCCTACTGTCATTGTTCTTGAGTTGGTAAAAGTTAGATTACCAGAGGGGAAAAGCACCTGGAAAACATACTCGAGTGGCCTTGTTTTACAGGTAGGACACTTAAGCCCAGAGAGGAGGAAGAAAGACTTGTAGGATCTTCAACCATGTTTTTCTCTTGTAGATAAGTTATGTGACAGGTACTCGTCTGAGCCCAAAGGTCTTATCAAACAGTCCTGAGGTAGATTTAGATGCCGTGTTGGGATAAGGACCCACTACTTTTAATTACTTATCTTCAATCTCTAACAGAGTTTGATGCAGCAGGGTTCTCTCTCCAGTAGTTCATGCAAGAAATTATGTGTTAACTTTAAAGGATTCACTAAGAGTTTGTTGATTTAATTTTGTAAAATTTACTCTTCTGGGTAATAGCAACCTAATTCAGATTAAAAAAATACCAAAGACACCACTCTCCCTTCTCCTGCTCCCATAGGAACCCATTCTTAATCCCTGAGAGCAACCAATATTATCAGTTTTTGTATATCCTTCAAAATATGTACCTTTTTACAAACAAATTGTATATATATTTTCCCCCTTTTACACAAATGATGGCTAACTGTATACATTGTTCTGTGCGTTTTCTTCCCTACTTAATATATATTGGAGATTTTTCCTAATTCGTATGCAGAGAGCTCCTAGGGTTGAGATTTTATTTATTTATTCATGAGAGAAACAGAGGGGGAGAAAGAGAGGCAGAGACACAGGCAGAGGGAGAAGCAGACCCCATGCAGGGAGCCCGACTCAGGACTCGATCCCGGGACTCCAGGATCACATCCTGGACAGGCGCCAAACTGCTGAGCCACCCAGGGATCCCGGTTGTTTTGTTTTTAAACAGCTGCATGATGTTCCAGTGTATGGCTATGCCTTATCCACTGGTGACAGATATTTAGGTTCTTTCCATTTTAATGTTAGAAATAGTGTTGCAGTTGAATAATCCTATATACATAGCAATCTCTTTTTATCAGTCGCTATAAAAATGGTTTCGATTAGGTTAAAAGGTTAAAAACTTTTTAACTTGGACACCTTACTGAAGTTTGGACAATTTTTATTACATAAACAGTGTTATTAATACTGCTAATTTTTGCTAATAACTTTGCAAAAAAAAAAAAGATCAAAAAAAGAAAGTTACCTGTAACATGAGCACTGCAATAGGTCAGATTGGTTTTTTGTATATCCTTTTCTTTAAGGCTTCATCCATCTTCACTTCAAAAGGACAATCTAAATGTACCATTGGATTGAGATCAATTTACATGTACCCCGGGCCCTAAAGGTCTAGGGTGTGAAGACCAGGCATGTGCGTTCATGTAACATGCCTTCTGTGAAGCCTTCAGAAACCTTTCAGATGTTTCACCAGTCTTGCTTGAGTCCAGTTCTTGAGGAATTTCGCAGGTTCAGCTTGTTGAGAATCCAGGGTGTCCCCAGCCTCAGAAAAAATTCTAGTTCTGCCCATTTCCTCCCTTTGCTTTCTCCATTAGAGTTAATCCGTTGCATTGTCCCTTGCTCCCTTATCCTTGGGAGGGTGAATACATATTGTTTCCAGCAAAAATACCTGGTGATAGAACACAGAGCTTATAGAAGTTTGCACTTGTTCAAGTTTGTCATAATCAGTATGTTTCAAGAAGCTCCTTTACTTTGAAAGCTCAAATGTTTCTCTAAGAACCCATACTTGGGGAAGTAGATATAATGATTACAGAAAGCAGCATAACAAATCTTGTTTTATTCTAACTGAAATTATGAAAGCAGTTAAGATTAGTCTCTGTGAACCAGATTTTTCCTAAAGGACTCAGGATTTAGAATAATCTTTCTCAACCTCAGCACTCACTGTTGACATTTGAGGCTATGTAATTTGCTGTGGGAGCCTCTTCTGTGCATGACAAGATGTTCAACAAAATCCCTGGCCTCTGCTCACTAGATGTCAGTAGCACCCCTCCCCCAAGGTGTGGCAACGAAAAATTCGTCCAGACATTACTGAATGTCCTCCAGAGGGCAAAATTGCCCCAATTGAGAGCCATTGGTTTAGAAAAAGAATTGCTGATCACCAGAAAATCAGTCTAGCTTCAGTAGAGAAAAAGTCACAGCAGACCAATACATCTTTTTTGTCTGAATTCCTAGAATGGTAAATCAAGATAATGTCATTATGTATATCATGTCTTCAGTAAAGTAAGGCATTTGACAGTCTCATTATGGCTTTTTGAGGAAGTATGTCCTAAATGTTTAAGTGTTTGAATAATCATACCCAAAGACTCCATGTTAAATAGGTTGAAATTCCCTTAACGATTGACATCTGTGTGGGAGTTCTTAGTCTTAGCTGCACATTGGAATCAGCTGGGGAATTTTTTTTAAATGCCAATGTATTTTAAGTCTCCCTACAAGAGATTGTGATTGGTCTGAGATGGGATCTGGGCATCAAACATTGTAATTTCAGGCGTACCTCGTTTTACTGTGCTCGGCTGGGTTGCATTTCACAGCTATTGGGTTTTTACAAATAGAAGGTCTGTGGGAACCCTGTGTTGGTGCCAGTTTTCCAATAGCATTTGCTCACCTCATCTCAGTGTCACATTTTGGTGATTCTCACAATATCTAAAACATTTCCGTTATTTTTCTATGGTGACCTGTGATGAGTGATCGTTGACGTTACCATCATCATGGTCGGGGGGGTGTCACAGACTGCATCCACATAAGATGGCAAACTTGGTCACCGTGTGTTACGATTGCCCACTGCCACTGTTCCTCGTCTCTGTCCCTCCCCACGGGGCCTCCCTCCTCCCTGAGACACAACAGTATGAAAATTAGGCCAGTTAATAATTCGATGCTGGCCTCCACGTGTCCAGGGGAGAGGGAGTCGCACCCCTGAGGCCTGGAGTCAGGAGCCAGCAGGGCGTGTCCAGCGCTAAGACAGTCAAAGCCTCGGCCTCTGGCGCCAGACAGCCACGTTGTGAACGCGGAGGCAACGTTCTTGAAGGAGATGCAGAGCGCTCTTCCACTGAACACACGGACGATGAGGAAGCTGACTGGCCTGTTGCTAATGTGGAGGAGGTCTGAGTGGTCTGGACCGAACCTCAGAGCAGCCACGGCATCCCCTGAGGCATCCCCTGAAGCCGAAGTCTCCTCTACATCCAGGCCCAGAAAGGGGAGGGAGCTGCCAGAGCACCGTCTGGAGCGAGCAGAGGGTGGTGTGTGAGGTGTGGGGAAAGAAGCTGTCTCTCTGTAACAGAAAAGTGCGAGGTGAAGCAGCACATTCTCCAGAAGATCTAGCTGAGAGAATCACTGAAGGTGCTACGCTAACCAACAGATTTTCGATGTAGACGAAACAGCCTTCTGTGGGAAGAGTTGGCATCTAGGGCTTCCGTGGCTCGAGAGGAGAGGTCAGTGTCTGGCTTCCCAGCTTCAGAGGACAGGCTGCCTCTCTTACTAGGGCCTGACGTGGCTGGTGACTGTGAGCTGAAGCCAAGGCTCGTTGACCATTCCGAAAATCCCAGGAATGATGTTGAATCTACTCCATCTGTGCTCCAGAAAGGGCACCACAAAGCCTGGATGATGGCACGTCTGTTCACGACAGAGTTTACTGAATGTCTTAAGTCCACTGCTGAGACCTGCTCAGAAGACAGATCCCTTTCCACATGCTGGTACTCATTGACAATGCACCTTTGCAGTTTTGCTTGCCTAAGTTTTTTTAAATAGAAACTGAAAATACTGTGAAAGCTTACCACTTGCAGCTCTTTATCAGTGTGGCTCAAGATTTCTAATTTGTGCGAACAAAATAAAAGCTGAATTTCATTTGATGCTGAGACTGAAAACTGCAACTCAGTTTCATCATTCTTTTTTTAACTCTAATAGAGTTACATACAGGGTTGTATTAGTTCCTGGTGTGCATTATTACTGATTCCACACTTCCCTACATTCCACAGTGCTTGTCCACAGTGCTTGTCTGACCCCCTCACCTGTTTCCCCATTCCCCTCATCACCTCTACTCTGATGACCCACAGTTTATTCTCTAGAGTTGAGTCTGTTTTTTCATCTTTTTTCTTCATTTATCTCTTTATTTTCTTTGTTTTGTTTCTTAAATTCCACATTTGAGTGAAGACATATATGGTCTTTGTCTTTCTCTATTTCAGTCATCATCATACTCTCTAGCTCTATCTGCCGTCATTGTATGTGACAGGTTTCATCTTTTGATGGCTGAGTAATATTCCATTGTGGATGCATATATGCGTGTGTACCACATATTTATTCATTCATCAAAAGACATTCACACTGCTTCCATATTACAGCTACTGTAAATGCTGCAATAAACATAGGAGTGCATATATCTTTTTAATAGCATTTCTATACTCTTTAAATACCCGATAGTGAAACTACTGGATCATGTAGTAATTCTAAATTTTTTGAGGGCCCTCCATGCTGTTTTCCACAGTGGCTGCCCTAGCTTGCATTCCCATCCACAGTGTACGAGGGGTCCTTTTCATCCACATCCTCAACAGCACTTGCTGTTCCTTGTGTTTTTGGTTTTAGCCAGTCTGGCAGGTGTGAGGTGACTGCTCGTTGTGTTTTTGCTTTGCATTTCCCTGATGTTGAGTGATGCTGAGCATGTTTTTGAGTGTCTGTTGGCCATTTGTCTTCTCTGGAGAAATGTCTGTACATGTGTTCTGCCTATTTTTAATTGATTTTTTTTGTTTTTTGGTATTGAGTTGTAGAAGTTCTTTATATATCTTGGATCCTGATCCTTTATAGGGTGTTATTTGCAAATTTCTTCTCCCATTCACTAGTTGTCCTTTAGTTTTATTGTTTCTTTTGCTATGCAGAAGCTATATATTTTGATGTAGTCCCAATACTTTATTTTTGCTTTTGTTTCTCTTGCCTCAGGAGACAAATCTAGAAAAATGTTGCTATGGTTAATGTCAGACAAATTATTGCCTGTTCTCTCTCTGAGGATTTTTATGGTTTCAGTTCTCACATTTAGGTCTTTTATCCCTTTTGAGTTTATTTTTTGTGTATGGTGTGAGAAAATGTTTATGTTTCCTAATTTCTGATCTGGAATTTTATCGAAACAATGTCTAGTTCTCATTGGTTAACTTTATAACTAATTGTTAAAAACTGCATACTTATAAGCACTTTTATTGCATAAAAGAAGACCTCTACAAACTAAAATAAGGTTCACTATTAATAAAATGGATTTTTAGTAATTACTAAGATTAAAATCAACAAATAGCTACACAAATAAATGATAGAGGTCACCTAGGAAGAAACGTAGTATAGTGATAAGGATGTAGGCTCTTAAGTCCAACAACCATGTTTGCATGCAAGAATCTCCATTTTCTTATAATTTATTCAAAATAGGAGTACAGAAGCTAATTATTTTTTAAATTTTTTATTTAAATTCAATTTAAGAGGCTTCGTTTTTTAATAGTACGGTGATTTCCATGTGTCAGAAAAATTTTCTAGCTCATTCCATAGAAAGATCAAGTCTACTCCCCACCCCACCCCTGTACCCCAAACTGTAACGGGCTGTAACAGAATGTGACTGACTGCTGATTCTGAGCCAGGTTTGAAGAGGTCTTCAGTTCTTTAGCTCTCTTGGACCTTTGCCACTGCTATGACAAGTCCGGCCATACACTGCTACATGATGAGAGACAGTGTGGAGCAGAGTCAGTCACCCCAGGTAAGGCCGGCCTTGACTAGCCAGCTGACCCTGAATACATGCTGAAGCCCACCGGACATAACCAGACCTGGTCCAGAAGAAAGAACTACCTAGCCTGTAGCTGCAGACTTGTTAGCAATAATAACAAGATACTGTTTTAAGCCACTGAGTTTTGGGGTAGTCTGTCATACAGTGATAGCTGGTTCAGTGTTGCAAAATGATGCTATAATGATAAAATGACATAAAGCATTTGATGTCTACATGACATTGGCTGACATATAGTAATCAGGACAACTAATTGTGGTGGTTTCTGCTATTGCTGTTTTAATATGGCTGCATAGCAACATTTTTTAATAATGGCTTTAGTAAGATTCACAAACCATAAAATTCAGTATCGTTAAAGTATACAATTCAGTGGGTTTTTAGTATATTCATAGAGCTGCATAATCACTACTGCTACCTAATGTTAGGATGTTATTGTCACCTCAGAGAGAGACCCATCAGTGGTTACGCTATGTTCTCTCCTCTCCCAGCCCCTGGCAACCACTGATCTAATTTACTGTCTCAATAGGTTTACCTGGTGGTGAACATTTCATATAATTAGAATTATAGTATAAGTGATCTTTTCTGACGGCCTTTTCCTTCCTGTTAAAGGTTCACCCATGTTGTAGCATTTATCAGATCTTCGTCTATTATTCTTAGTACTGAATAATATTCCATTGTGTGGCTACACCACACTTGGTTTATCCATTCATTGGTTGATGGACATTTGGATTATTTCCACATTTTGGCTATTAGGAATAATGCTGCTGTGAGCATTTGTGAGCAAGTTTTTGTGTGCACATATGTTTTCATTTCTCTTGGATATACAACTGGGTGTATAGTAGAAATGCTTGGGTCATTTGGTAACTACATGTTTAATCTTTTGAGGAACTACCAAACTGTTTTTCAAAGTAGCTGCCCCATTTTACACCAGCAGTGCATTAAGATTACAGTTTTTCTACATTCTCCCCAACACTTGTTATTATCTGTTCTTTTGATTTTAGTTATTTTTGTATCATATTATGTTTTTCGTTTGCATTTTCCTAATGACTATGCTTATTAGGAAGTGCTTTTCAACCTTTCAAGTGCTTATTCGCCATGATGTATCTTATTTGGAAAAATGTCCGTTTAAATCTTTTGCCCAGTTTTTAGTTGGTTGTCTTTTTTATTGTTGAGTTGTAGAGTTCTTTATTATGATGGATACAAGTTCTTTGTAAATATTTTCTTCCATTCTGGAATTTGTCTTTTACTTTCTTCATGGTATCTTCTAAAGCAGAAATTCTTAATTTTGATAAAGTCCAAGTATGTATTTTTATTTTTGTCACTTTAGCTTTTGTTATCACTAGGAAACCATTATCTGGTACAGGGTCACAAAGATTTGCTCTTCTTATGTTTTAAGAGTTTTATTGTTTCAGCACTTCCATTTAGGTCTGTGATCTATTTGAATTAATTTCTGTGTATGATGTGAGGTAGGGGTCCAATTTAATTTATTTAGTTAATTAATTTCTTTATCTTTTTTTCTTCCCCCTAAGGAAAAGGAGGGTTGCAGAAGTGACTTTGATTGCCGGCTCATGCAGGAAGTGAATAGTGTTATCATTCTCCAAAAAATAAAATACTTAGGGAGAACCAGGCTTTGATTTTTCGTTCTGTCCTTATTGATTTTTTTTTCTATGTATTTTTTTTTTTAATTGAAGTATATAGCTGACACAGTTGCTTTAGTTTCAGGTGTATAACATAATGATTCAGAAATTTTGTTTTTAAGGTTTATTTATTCATTTTAGAGAGGGAGAGAATCTCCAGCAGACTCCAGTTGAGCACGGAGCCGAATGCTGGGCTACATCCCACAACCCTGTGAGATCAACCTGAGCTGAAATCATTACTTGGATGCTTCACTGACTCAGTCACTCAAGCACCCCAGCAAGTTTATATGTTATTCTGTGCTCACCACAAGTGTAGCTACCATCTGTCACCATATAATACTATCATTGACTACATCCTTCCATGGTGTTTGTTTTATTCCTATGGCTTATTTATTCCGTAACTGGAAGCCTTATCTCCCATTCCCCTTTACACATTTTGCCCATCCCTCCACCCCACCCCCTCCAGCAATCATCATTTTTCTCTGTCGGTTCATTTCTGCTTATTTGTTTATTCACTTGTTTTGTTTTTAAGATCCTATATATAAGTGAAATCATGTATTTGTCTTTCTCCAATAGCATAGTACACCCTAGATCCATCAATCTGGTTTTGCAGATGACAAGATCTCATCCTTTTTATGACCAAGTAATATTCCATTATACACACACCATCCCCACATCTATCATTGGACATGTGGGCTGCTTCTGTATCTTGGCTATTGTAGATAATGCTGCAGTGTACATAGGGGATGGCACTGGTATGGCTCAATGGTTGAGTGGCTGCCTTTGGCTCAGGTTGTGATCCTGGGGTCCTGGGATTGAGTCCCACATCAAGCTGTGTGCAGGGAGCCAGCTTCTCCATCTGCCTTTGTCTTTGCCTCTCTCTGTGTCCTCTCATGAATTAATAAGTAAAATCCTTAAAAAAAAAAAAATAGGAGAGCATGTATCTTTTCGAATTAGTGTGTTTGTGTGCTTTGGGTAAATAAGCACTTCGATTTAAGTATTTTATATGTGGATATCCAGTTGTGCCACCACCCTTTGTTGAAACAGTCTTTTGCCCCATTGAAATGTCTTGGCACCTGTGTTGAAAATCAGCTGATGGTGATGTAAGGAATTCTTTCTAAACTCTCAGCTCTCCCCCACTGACTCATAGATGTGGGTCAGATGCATTTAATCTATAGGCGTATACTAATAATACAGTCTTGATTACTGTAGCTTTGTAGTAAGTTTTGAAATCAGGAACGGGAGCCCTCCAACTTTGTTCCTTTTTTCCAAGGTTAGTTATGCTATTTGGGTCCATTGCATTTCCATGTGAATTCTGAAATCAGCTTGACAATCACCATAAAAAATGTTGCCGGAATTTTGATAAGTAACAATATTTTTTTAAAAGAGAAAGAACCGGGCAGCCTGGGTGGCTCAGCAGTTTAGCACCGCCTTCAGCCCAGGGTGTGATCCTGGAGACCCGGGATCGAGTCCCACGCCCGGCTCCCTGCATGGAGCCTGCTTCTCCCTCGGCCTGTGTCTGTTCCTCTCTCTCTCTCTCTCTCTCTCTCTCTCATAAATAAATAAAATCTTTAAAAAAAAAAGAGATAAAGAATTGCCGATTTTAATGAACTGCATTCTCAATGAAACAATGATGTGATAGAATTTTTTTAAATAGTCACTCTTAAAATATAAAATCTGATAATGATGGATTGTACTTAAGGAGTATTGATCATTTATATGGGGAAGGGACTTGTATTGTGTAATGATTGCTTTAGAAAACTGTGGGCATTTAGCCAGGAAAAGAAAAAATAGAGTGCATAACTACCTTCAGTTCATCATGTGGAAAACGTCTTGTAAAACCCAAGAGAAAGACTGGGACAATGAATGGAAGCTGCAAGAGACATCTCAGCTCAGATTATGAAAGGATTTTCCAGAAAAGTTGTCTGATAATCACATGGCGTGTCTTCATGTTCCCCTGTGGCTGGAAATGTTTAAGCACTTGATACACGACACGCAGCGGCTAACAGGAAAGGCTGCCACTTTTAGCAAGTGATTTAGGTTATCCATCCCTATTTTCACTGGGGTATAATAATGTCTACTTAATAGGATTGTTGTGAGATAATACCTATAAATTGCTTAATACAGAACCTATTTCTAAAAATATTTAGTGATTTTATTGAAATCATTGTTGCACTAATTCTAAAGAATTCAATTGTTGAGCTAGATCATCTTAACTTTCAGAATTTTTTATTCTATCTGTATAAAAGCCTGTTCATAGCAGTTTTGTCCATAATAGAAAAAGCTGGAGATAATCCATAGGTCTTTCACTGGTTAAACAGATGCATCCTTACCATGGACAGTGTTCAAGATTAAAGAAACAATCTATTAATGCATATAATACACATATCCTGGGTGAGTGTCCAGAAAATTATAAGTGAAAAAAAGCCAGTATCAGGGCACCTCGCTGGCTCAGTTGGTTAAGCGTCTGCCTTTGGCTCAGGTCATAATCCCAGGGTCCTGGGATCAAGCCCCTCCCTGCTTGATCCCTGCTCCCTGCTCAGCAGGGAGCCTGCTTTTCCCTCTGCTGCTCCCCCTGCTTGTGTTCTCTCTCTCTCAAATAAATACGTAGACTCTTAAAGAAAGAAAGAAGCCAGTATCAAAAGGCCACATACAGTGTGATTTCATTCACCTAACATCCTTGAAATTTCAAAATCACAGAAATGGAGAACAGATGAGTGGTTGTCAGGGGTTAAGAGTGGGAGAGAGGCCAGAGAACTCAGAAAGGACAACATGAGGGGATCCTTAAGGTGATGGAGACGTCCTGCACAGGAACTATATGGACGTCAGTGTCCAGGCTTGATGGAGTGCTGTCGCTGTGCAACCTGTCATCACAGGGAGGCATTGGGGAAAGGGCACACGGAGTTCTTTCAGCTGCAGGGGTCTCTACAATGACCTCAACAGAACAAGTTAAATTTAAAAAACAAACTGATTTTTGTAATCCCTGAAGTCTTAGTCTTAGCGTATAATCTTTGGGATACATTTCTAGATTTGGTCCGAGCCTATTCTGACTCACTTCTCAGTATACATTTGAGCTTCCTATGTGAGACTTTTTTATTTTAGAGAGAAAGAGGACTAACACTAGCTAAAAAGTTTCATCACAGCATTTAAAGTGCTGAGCAAGTACTTTGCAGGTGCACCTGGAAAAGCTTCAGATGGCTTAAAGACTAAGGAAATTGTCTCTGGGATTTGTTTTATCCACATTTAAAACAAAGCATGTGATCAGAGAGAAGACTCTTCTGTCTCGGAAGACAAGTGGACAGTTTATCTTTGATTTTTACCATTAGTCATTTGTTTTGTTTGTGGTAAAATATGCAAGTGTAAAATTTACCATAATTTTTAAGTGTGCAATTCCATGATGTCACACACAGGCGGCTGTCACCACCATTCATCCCCATAATTCTTTTCGTCTTGTACCATCAGTCAATTCTCATAGGAAATCTGTCCCCTTACCTACCTTCCAGTAATCAGCAGTATGTCTAACTTTTGCTCCTGCAAAGGACATGAAAAAGCTGAAAGGAGAAACCAGTACTTGGATTTTTCATACTACTAGTGGCTTGAGCCTTTACCTTGCACTGCCCTGATATTTATATGCCCTTAAAAGTGGAATGATCAAATATTCCTGTCTTCAGCTTACATTTGGCCTATCGATAAGATTTTTTTTCTGCAAACAGGTATTTTAAAAGACATGGAAAATGTTTAGTCCAGGTTATTGGCTTTGAGATCAAACTTTCAAGATTCCCCACCTTCCCTTTGTTTTTAAAGTAACTTCCATTATTCTTTAAGATTTATTTATTTATTTTAGAGAAAAACCATGCATATAAGCAAGGGGGACAAGGAGAGAGAATCTCTAGCAGATTGCATGCTGAACTTGGAGCCCAGCGACGGGGCTCCATCTCACCACCATGAGATCATGACCTGAGCCAAAATCAAGAATTGGACACTCAGGGCACCTGGGTGGCTCAGTAGTTGAGCATCTGCCTTCGGTGCAGGTCATGATCCCGGGGTCCTGGGATTGAGTCCCCGCATCAGGCTCCCCACAGGGAGCCTGGTTCTCCCTCTGCCTGTGTCTCTGCTTCTCTGTGTGTGTCTCTCATGAATAAATAAACTCTTAAAAAAAAAGATTTGGACATTCAGCCAACTGGACACCCAGGAGCCCCTAAAGTAATTTCGACTATTCTTATATAGAGAGATGTGTGTATGTGTTGCCTTTACCCTTAAAAAGCAGTGGGGAGGGCAGCCCGGGTGGCTCAGTGGTTTAGTGCCGCCTTTGGCCCAGGGCGTGATCCTGGGGTCCCAGGATCGAGTCCCATGTCAGGCTCCCTGCATGGAGCCTGCTTCTCCCTCTGTCTGTGCCTCCCTCCCTCCCTCCCTCTCTCTCTCTGTTTCTCATGAATAAATAAATAATAAAATCTTTAAAAAAAAAAAAAAAGCAGTGGGGAAATATTGAAGGATTTTAAGCAAGACTTGAGTGTAAAAAATGGATTGGAGAAGTTCACATGGAAGCTGTAGACCAATTGTTGTATAATGCAAGATGGTAGTGTCCTGGGATAGAGAGCTGGTCACATTTTCGTTACCAGTATTTCCCATAATGTCTAAAACATGGCCAGAGTAATGGCCCCAATGACCACAGGCACACCTATAGGAAGAATTGACCTCAGGACCATGTCATCTGCTCTTTTCTCTCCAGAAACCAGCCCCCCTTCAATGCTGCAGCCCACAGCTGTTTGTAATGGGATGCATTGGGAAGATGCAGGAAGTAGGGTTGGGTGGGCCAGGCATTGTCAGAGTCACATTGGGGTCATAAGTAGTTTTAAGTAGAGAAAGTTGAGGTTGAATGGAGGGCTGAGGGTTGGAAATGCATAATGTGGAAGGTTAGAGTTAGTGTGGCAGCTTACTGTCATGGATGGGGGAAGACAGTGCTGGAGGCAGGGAGCTGAGGTAGTTTAAGTAGGGGAGATTGAGAAGAGCTGAGGTTAAGAAAATTGAGCCAGTTAGTGTCGGGCGATACTTGGTACCAGGTGGTGATGGATTCTGGGCGGCGGTGGTGGACACCAGGTGGTTATGTCTTTAGTTGCCAAGAGCATTCCCAGCATCTGATTCCCTATGAGGACTTGGAAGTCAGCACATAGTCATACTTAAGACTGTGATTTATTATAGGGGAGGGTATGATGCCAAATCAGCAAAGGGAAAGACATACCAGGCAAAGTGAAGGAAAGCAAGCACTAGCTTCCAAGAGTCTTTTCCCAGTAGAGTCACACAGGAAACATGACATCAGCAAGTTGTGACCACACACATGAAATGGTGTCAGCTGGGGAAACTCATCAGTGTCAGTGCCTTGGAGTTTTGGGCTGGTCATGTAGTCATTATTTGCCTAGAAATTCCAGACTCTCAGAAGGAAAGCGGGTACTCAACCTAAGCCATGCTGTTTGTATAGATAGTTTAGGCACAGAGACCCACTCTTACCTGTTGTAGGGTTTCCAGACAGCTGCCCAGAGGGCAGCTGCCTCCCTGCCTGCCCTTTAGCTCTTCCACCATTGCTGGCAGCCACCATTGCTGGCTGGCCGTGCATGGTGCTGGGCAAAGGGCTGTGTCAGACAGCAGTGGAGGGCAGAGGTAAGGATACCGAACAGAGTGCAGGGAACAGAGGGGACCCCCCCCCCCCCCCCCCCGTGGGGTAATAGAACTTCATCTTCAGGCCTGGGTACATACACACAGCCACCTCCTTCCTCCACTAGCATCCAGGAGAATGATATTAATAGTATTTTGCAACAGTGGTGTCCCAAGGGTTCAAAGACCTAGTGAATTTGGGTTAAAATGAAGTAACTACTTAGACTCAAATCTCTCAGCCATAGAGCTGTGGTGCATTTGATGAATAGTTAGCATTCACCTAAACTCAGTTTGGGAACTGCTGCCAAGGACCTGTGGTTTTCAAACCCAGCAAAGGAGCCCTGGAATCCCATAGTTACAAGGGAGCCAGGGCAGCAGGGACCATGCCAGTCTGGTTGAGCACTGTATACTCCTTGGGGTGTGGGCATGTGAAAACATATGACTTGAATGACGGGATAAAGGTATGCATTGGCATCTTCATCAAAAAGTAGCTTTGGAAACTAAACAGATGGAATTCAAAAGACTTTGTGTCGTCTCTTGATTCCTGGTAAGCCCCAATGGATCAGGGACTGTAGAAGGTTTGTTCACTGGCTTATTCACAGGGCCTGACACAGCAGGTACTTGGTAACTATTGACTAAATGGTACACTGCTGCTGCTGCTGCTGCTGCATCAAAAATTTCAGGTGTAAGAGGGGTTAAAATGAATAATCAAAGTGACCTGGAGATTAGATTGAGGTATGTTATCACTACTGAATATTGAGAGTTGCGCTTAAGTATTTTAAACATCTTTAGCTCTCTGATTAGGGGTTTTTTAATGAACTATTTTTTTTAAGATTTTATTTATTCATGAGAGACAGAGAAAGAGGCAGAGACACAGGCAGGCAGAGAAGCAGGCTCCCCACAAGGAGATGGCGCAGGACCTGATCCCCGACCCAGGGATCACGCCCTGAGCCGAAGGCAGACACTCAACTACTGAGCCACCCAGGCATCCCTGAACTATTTTCAACATACAGATGGATACGTATAACACACGTGATATAAAAACAGTAAAATAAAACTCCTGTACCCATGATACAGCATTAGAAATAGATCATCTCCAGTGTCGCTGTGCCCTGCCCAGCCTTCCCCTTTACCAACTCCCCTACAGGAAGCAGCATTCTGCATGGGCTTATTATCCTTCTGCTTCTCCTTCAGTTTGACTATGTATATGTATATCCCCCAGTGAGTAAATTAGGTTTCACATTTTTAAATTTTACATAAATTATATCATGCTGTATATAATAGTTCTCACACAGTATTAGTTTTCAAAATTCGTCAATGTCCTGCATATAACTGCAGTTGAGTCTTTTCTTGCTGTGCAGTGTTCTATTGTTTGACCATATTTCTGTTTATACACTCCTCTGTTAATGGGTATTTGAGCTTTTTACAGTTTTTGATTATTCATACTCTACAGTGAACAACTATACACATATAAGTATTTCTACAGTTATACATATTTCTCAGTGCACATGTGTTTTTCTACCATAAATACCAAGGAATAGAGGGGTGCCTGGGTGGCTAGGTAGGTAAGCGTCTGCCTTTGGCTCAAGTCATCAACGTGGGGTTCCTGGGATCGAGTCCCACATTGGGCTCATGCTCTGCAGGGACCCTGAGATTTTATCCATTCATTCATGAGAGACAGAGAGATACGGAGACACAGGCAGAGGGAGAAGCAGGCTCCCCACAGGGAGCTCAATGCAGGACTGGATCACTGGACCCAAGATTACACCCTGAGCTGAAGGCAGATGCTTAACCGCTGAGCCACCTAGACATCCCTCTCTCTCTCTGTCTCTCTCTGTATCTCATGAATAAATCTTTAAAAAAAATACCAAGGAATAGAAATCATAGGTCAGAGACCTGTACATTTTCAACTTTATAGGATAATGCCAAATTCACCTTTTTTTTTTTTTAAGATTTATTTATTTATTCATAGAGAGCGAGAGAGAGGCAGAGACACAGGCAGAGGGAGAAGCAGGCTCCATGCAGGAAGCCCGATGTGGGACTCGATCCCGGGTCTCCAGGATCACACCCTGGGCTGCAGGCGGCGCCAAACCGCTGCACCACCAGGGCTGCCCCGCCAAATTCACTTTTTTAGGATGATTATACTCCCACCCCCCTGACAGTATCCCCCATGCTGCAAAGCCTCTGGCACATTTCCTTTTGTCTTTCTCATTTTTCCCAAAATGGTAGGTGAATGGTTTTCATCATGGTGGTTTTAATATATAGTTCCCTGACTTGTAGTGAGGATGAAAATCTTTTCATGGGTTTATTAGGTTTACTAGCCATTTCCTGTTCTATATCTTATTTGTATTTTCTGCCCCCCCCCCCCCTTTTTTTGGTCAATGTGTAGGTGTTCTGTATGTACTCTAGATAGGCGTCCATCTGTGCTGGTAACATTGCCCAGTTGTGGCTTGCATCTTCACTTTGCTTAAGATTACAGCCACGATGCTGAGAAG
The DNA here is from genome assembly GCF_048418805.1 of Vulpes vulpes. Lineage (NCBI taxonomy): Eukaryota > Metazoa > Chordata > Mammalia > Carnivora > Canidae > Vulpes > Vulpes vulpes. The sequence goes on from NC_132792.1 coordinate 118,360,753, forward strand.
GATGACAAAGCTTCTCTCTGGAGCCCGGCAGGTGAGTCCTAGCTGACCTAAAAGCTTTGTGCATATTGTCTTTAGGTGGAGTTTTTATTTCTAGATGGATTCACTGTATCCAGAATAACATGCTCTGGAAAACCTCTGTTGCCAAGTGCTGTAATTTACAAGTTTGCACTTTAGAAGACAGTCACAACTCCATTCCTCTACCCTAAAAATCTGACAGCCCTCAGCACAAAAGCTATGCTTGGAGATGTGCTAGAGAATTAACATTAAAAAAGAAACACATAAGCTTGATTGCAGTTATCTTTATTAACTTTTATTATATCTAATGAGACTCATGATTATCATCCCTTAGTGAAGTATTTAAAAGAAAAATAAGTTGCTTCTTTAGACTTTTAGCATCTGATAGTTTTAACAAAATAATAAAATCATATATAAATACGACCATTGTGTTGCTTTACTTCATTTATTGAGCAGATATTTTCTCAGTACCTTCTACCAGGCAGGTGCTCAGGATTCTACAGTGACTCATTTCACCATTAGTAATTATGATTTGTTGGGCATTTGTTATGTGCCAGGCACGATGACCAGCCCAGGAAATAAGTATCTCTGTTTCACAAAGAAAGTGATGATTAACAAGGCTAAGTAAAGTGCCTGAGGTAACATTCTGTGAAGTTGTAGAGTCCAGGCTGTCTGACTGCAAAGCCTGTGGCCTTGAGCACTGTGCTATGTGGCATTTTTTGGTCCCTGTTGTCCAGGACCTCACATTCCAGTAGCGGAGTCACAAACGAATGGCACCTGTAGCCCAGTGCTGTCACAGCACCCAGAGGAGCATCTGCTGTGGGTTAGCAGGGCCCAGAGGGCACCCTCAGACTCCAGATTCATCCCAAGTCCCAAAGGGTGAGAGCCAGACCAGCAGGGCTCTGGCACTTCCATCTGATCATTTCATTACAGATTAGATCTCCTAGAGGAGGAGCCCTTCCTTCCATAAGGCTCCTCTTTTTTTCCAGTGGTTCATGATAAAACTCGTAAAAGCAAAATAACCCATTCTTAGGAAATAAAATGAAAAAAAGACCAAGGATCAACAGAGGGATGGATTCAGGCCTCAACTATTTGCATTAAAAGGCTAGAATATGTTATTCCTTGATAGCAGACAAGAAATACCTGAGTCCAAACTGCACCGAGGGGTCAGAAGAATTTTATGCTTTCTGTAGATTGATTTAGTAACCTTGATGGGATCACAAATGCTGTTCTTTCGGGAACTGCCTGGTTTTCCTTCCAGAGCTGTGCAGAGGCAAGTGTACACATGGTTGCCTTCCCCGGAAACACAAGACTGTCACGGTGAGGCCGTATATAACACTGTAAGAAGTAAGGAATCCATTTTACTAGGTCTTAATTTGCTGCAAAAAGCATTTAACTAAAAAAAAAAAAAAAAAAAAAGTTTAGTGTAGAAATACCACCACCTTGTGGTCCTTGAATATCTTTGATTTTTTTATTTACTACTTTTTTTATGAAGAACTGGTGCTTTGTCTCCGGTAGAATGGAGAAAATTGAGTAGCACCAGCACTGGGGCATTCCGTTCAGACTTCTGAGCTGACAAACCATACCCTGGGTTTTCATCAGCCCAGCGCAACAAGTGCTGCTGTTTGTATCGTAGATGTTCTGTTTCACTCTTGCTATCACCACATTTCCAAGATGGTTTGCAGTCCATCATGTTGGGGTGCCATCTCAGCATGTTGATTTTAATGTTTAAACAATTATTATTTTGCTCATAAAAATTATACCCATTTAAGTTCTACAATAACTTTCTAACTGGTATTTTCACCTCTAAATCTTGACTCTTAGTCTTTCATAGTCCAAAAGATTTATCTCCCCTCAAAATGCTTAACCTCCAGCTAATCAGAAAGAGTGGCCGAGGGACCCCTGGCTGGCTCAGTTGGGAGAGTGTATGACTCTTGGTCTTGGGGTTGTGAGTTTGAGCTCCATGTTGGGTTGTAGAGATTACTTAAAATAAATAAATCTTTAAAGATTTTATTTATTTATTCATGAGAGGCTGAGACACAGGCAGAGGGAGAAGCAGCCTCCAGGCAGGAAACCTGATGCAGGACTCAATCCCAGGACCCCAGGATCATGACCTGAGCCAAGGCAGACGCTCAGCCACTGAGCCATCCAGGCACTCCATAAATTTAAAAATTTTTAAAGAGAAAGAAAGCATGGCTGATTCCCTGCCACTGTCAAGATAAGTCCCAGAGACTCCGCACGATAACCGATAACCAGGCCAGTGTGCTAACTTCACCTGCTTTCCTATTTTTATTATGTAAATTCTTGTTCCCCAGCCGTATTATGCTGGCATCTTTTCATTTCTATGTAAGGCCTTTCATCCCTCAGCTCAGTTTTACAAGGTTCTCCAGGTAGTATTTTCTCAGCTTTGTCTCCTGAAATCCCATATCCAGCACAGGGGTCCCCTGTGCAGTTTACTGAGCTGCCCATCCAACACTATATCTCACTTAGCTGGAGGTTTTCTGCACTCCCTCATCACACGTCCTTAATCAGAGAGTCTTTATTCCAGGACACAGCTAGCAAGAAAATTATTGTGGGGAGTGTCATGATAGCTATCAAATGGGAGCACCGCACCAGTCCCCTAATAGAAGTGGCTGTGATTGCCACGGTGGGGGGCGGGGGGCGGCATGCTGGCCTAGTGGCCATCTACCACGGGGGGCAAGAGCATAGGAGGATGTGCCCTGCTTCGGGACCATCTCCAGCAGATGCGTTTGCTTCTATGTGGGACAGAGCCCTGCCAGAGCAACACAAGCTGCAGCAGATTCAGAGTCTGGATAACATGATTGGATGTAGAGAATTGTAAAAATAAGGATTACTTTTACATAAAACTAAAATGTGTATTAGTGACAGTTTCCCTGTTGTAGAGGGGCTTTAAAACCTCAGTTTTGTAGTGATCCTAATACTAAAAAGCCTGCTGATTCCAAAACATGAAAATGGTTTCTTTTATAGTTGGACCCTGGACGTTTTTTGCACAGGGGGTCCCCCGCCCCTCAGAGCCTTGATGCTCACCTGGATGACCAGAGACCCAGAGCCGTATCCTGTACTAGTGAGGATGACCCGGTGAGTTGCTAGCATGTGTATGGATTCCTTTCAGTTCTTATACTTTATGGTGCTGTCATTTTACATATTGGGACAATTGAAACCCAGAAAAGTGAAGATCTGCCTGTGGTCAGACAGTGCACCCAAGACAACACTCCGGAGCCCAGATCAGCCTCTTCCCTGAGGCCGTATTCACATAAACCTCAGGCAGGCCAGTCCACACCGGATTTAACTCCTGCCACTGAAGGCCACTCATGCCCTGGATTTTGTCCGGCATGAAACAGGTGCATAGTAAATACTTAAGTCAGTTCCTGAGAAGTTCCATTTAGTAGTTACTGATCTTAATGGGTCAGCAGACTTTTCTCCTTAGAGGCCAGACAGTAAATATTTCAGGCTTACAAACTGAAGTGGTCTCTGTCCCAACTACTTAGCTCTGCCTTATGTAAACAAGTAGATGTGGCTTTAAAAAAATAATAGTAGAGAGAGAAAGAAAGAAAAGAAAGAAATAAAAAAATAAATAGGGAGCAGCCCGGGTGGCTCAGCGGTTTAGCACCACCTTGAGCCCAGGGTGTGATCCTGGAGACCTGGGATCGAGTCCCATGTCAGGCTCCCTGCATGGATCCTGCTTCTCCCTCTGCCTCTCTCTCTCTCTGTGTGTCTCTCATAAATAAATAAATAAAATCTTTAAAAAAAAAAAAGAATAAATAAATAGATAAAAGCTTATTTACAAGAATGGGTAGCCAGCCATAGTCAACCAGCCCTGGTATGGAGAATCCTAAAGACATTGACTTACCCAGGATCACATGGCAGGGCAGCTAAAGAACCCAGTTTTTCTGTTTGCCAGTCTGGTGCTACATTCCACCTTTCTAAGTGGACTTCCTAGTGTCTGGAGGGGGAACTAACCTGATTCATTGAGAACAGCATTGAAAGTGAAGTCTGGGGCAGCCCCGGTGGCGCAGCGGTTTAGCGCCACCTGCAGCCCGGGGTGTGATCCTGGAGACCCGGGATCGAGTCCCACGTCGGGCTTCCTGCATGGAGCCTGCTTCTCCCTCTGCCTGTGTCTCTGCCTCTCTCTCGCTCTCTCTGAATGAATAAATAAATAAATCTTAAAAAAAAAAAAAGTGAAGTCTGTCAGCAGAAGCCAGCATTCCAGCAGTTTCCAGTGTTGCATTTTGTGCTTCTTGTCCTTTGAGGCCAGATGATTTCTTTTCTCCTACCCCAGCACGAAAGTGGCCCCTCCTAAATGGCATTCGTCATGTGATCTGTGCGTAAATGTGGAGGGAGCCAATAGCTTTTTCTACTTTCTTGCACCTTCCCCGCCCGCAGGCCTCCCCACCTTAACCTGTGCTGTGCATGTGGAAAGGGATCAATAACTCATCACCCAGGCTGCCAGCTCAGGAGGGTGTTTTCTTTATGTCTCTGGCGCTCATCTGCTTTCAAAAGCACAAAGTAAACCAAATGAGTGAAGTCACTGCGGTGTCTTTCAGCTTTGCTTGGAATTGTAGTCCCTTTATCACCAGCTCCTCTGGGGTTTCTATGGAAACAGTGGTGTGCAGTCACTCTTGTCACATGACTGGAGCATCTCCATGCACAGCACAGAATCCAGATGGCAAGGATTGTCTCTGTCACCTCCACAGGCAGGGTTTATGTTGCTGAGCAACTGGCTTCATCACTGAGCCAACAGGCGCTTTATATACACACCATGGATTCGAGGACATCCAGCATCTTTTGTCTAAGATAAGAAATGAAAGACCTCTTCTCTAGCCCTGAGAGATGACCTTTCCTTAACATGGTGTAGCAGGCCCTTTCCACTTTGTCTGTGGCCCTGTTACAGTTGTTTGCATTTTCGTTTCACAGGCCAGGCATGGCGAGCAGCACGCCGCTCTACACTACCACATCCCCCTCCAGGATCTGAAGACTGTGTTCCCCCAGGGCCTGCCCCCTCGCTTCATCATGCAGGTGCTCCACACAGGAGGGGGCTGAAGGTGGGGGGGTTAAGGGGGCTCAGAACATGCTGCTACTGACTGCTGGCAGAGGGTGGGATTCAGTGAGTAGAAAACTGTTTAAGATGAAATTTGAATCTAAGACAGATGAGTTCAGCTGTTTTGTGAATAGTGCTGTTACTATAGTTACTTTAAGTGGGCTTTTATTTGTGGCGCACCATCGAGGGCAGGCATAATATTCTTAGATAAATGATAGCCCACTGTTTTCCTTGTGTTACCCACCTGACAGATTTCTAGAACCTTTGTCATTCAAATAATTGTTTATAATGAATTTAATATTTGCCTTAGCAAAAGATCATGAAAATGATTAGCATGTGTAGAGAATCATAATCTGTTCCTTAGCCAAACAGAAGTGATTTTTGGATTAGATGTATTATTGGTTTTCATTCTCCTGGATTTTCAGAAAATGTAGTTTTGTGGCTCCAACTTCAACCCAGACATGTCATCTTGGGTTGCTTTATAGCCATTGAAAGAGGGCAGCCTCGGTAGCACAGCGGTTTAGCGTTGCCAGCAGCCTGGGATGTGATCCTGGAGATCCGGGATCAAGTCCCACGTCGGCTCCCTGCATGGAGCCTGCTTCTCCCTCTGCCTCTCTCTCTCTCTCTCTCTGAATAAATAAAAAAATAAAATAAAATAAAATCTTTATAGCCATTGAAAGAATTCATGATTAACTGAAAGCACAGTCTGTTGGCATCATTGGTTCTTTGGACTCAGTCCTGCTGAATTGCTGTCAGCCTCAGAGACAGTCCCTTCTTACTGAAATAGCAGACTTGACCACGCAGGTGATTTTTAGCCTCGGAGCCAGAGGGTAGCATTCCTTGAGTGTGCTCTATTTCAGAAGATCAGATGAAACCCCAGTGAAGGAGTTAATTCTAGCCCATGAATAGCCTTGTCATCAAAACTGTTAAATTTGGGACTGGGGGCGGGGGGGGGACTTATATTTGGAAATAGGACACAACCAGAAGGAGTCATCTGTGATGGCACTTAAACTGTCCAAAGACATTTGTAGTACAGCCTCTAGCTTTAGTGTTGTAACTGGCTCCAGTTGCTTTCAGACTGGCCTGACCCCCAGGGCTTTGGAGGTTATTACTCATACATTCTTTCCATAATTTCCATTTATGTGAAGGCCAGCTCCCCATTGTTTGTGTGTTTTAGCACGGTCATATTTCCTAATACGGCATTTCTGTTTTAATTTCTGTATCAGGTTTTTGAAGGTTTCACTTTTCATTAAATTTGAACTTGCCTGTCAAGTCCTTCCCTAATCGAGTTGCACAGATAGGATTTATTTAAAAAATACCAACACTGGGGATCCCTGGATGGCTCAGCGGTTTAATGCCTGCCTTTGGCCCAGGGCATGATCCTGGAGTCCCAGGATTGAGTCCCACATCGGGCTCCCTGCATGGAGCCTGCTTCTCCCTCTGCCTGTGTCTCTGCCTCTCTCTGTCTCTCTCTCTCATGAATAAATAAATAAAATCTTTAAAAAAAAAAACAAAAACAGGGCACCCGGGTGGCTTAGTGGCTGAGCCTCCACCTCAGTTTCGGCTAAGGTCATGATCTCAGGGTCATGGGATCGGGCCCTAGTTTGGGTTCTATGCTCAGTGGGGTGTCTGCTGGGTCTCCCTTGCTCTGCCCCTCTCCCTGCTCATGCTTGCACATAGTGTCAAGTAAATAAATCTTTAAAAAGGAAAATGCCAACACTATTTTAATCCTCATGTCACACGTATCAGTGATTTACAGATTTTTCCACCAGACTATTCCTGGTGACAAAAAAGGATTGAACTTTGTGTGTCAGTGCTCTGGCATCTGCATGTTGCTGGTGTCCAGAGTGGCCCATGGGCTTTGGGGCACCTGGTCACACCTGCTCTGAGCTGTCATATATGTATTTGTAGAGAAAAGTCCAGATACTTGCAAGAATTAGCTAAAAATAAACTTAAAAGAATTAACATTTATTCAGGACTTACCATGTATCAGATACTTTGTTAAACGTTTTACATTCTTTCAATATTTATGTTAATCCTAAGTGGTATACATAACTATGTTACAAGATGGCTATAGATCATATGTAGATTTCAGCTTATGGACTATATGACTGACATAATATCACTGCTTCTTTAAGAGAAATAATCAGAAGGTGACTATTGTGTTACTTGCTGTGGGTAACGTGTTTCAAATTTTAGCTGAATTATGTGGATACCAGCTGCCAGCCCAGCCTCTCCTGAGTGAACAGGTGAAGAGTGCACTTGGCTGCTCTGGTTATGGTATTAGGCTCAGTGTGCTGCACGCACCACCTTGCCCTCCTTCTTGTTTTGTCAGGTGAAGACATTCAATGAAGCTTGTCTGATGGTGAGGAAACCAGCCCTCGAGCTTCTACATTACCTGAAAAACACCAATTTTGCTCACCCAGCTGTGCGGTATGTTCTCTGTATCCTTTCCTGCCTCCGGAGTCGTCTGGAGCCAATGAGGGTTAAGAGGAAGTGGAAAGGGGGGCCATTTGTTGACAGTGTAGTTGTCCCTTCTGGTGATGTTTTCTTTAACAATGGGTGCTCTAGATGGGGAGAAGGGGACAGGAAAAACCCTCAGTCTTTGCCACGTTGTTCATTTCTGTGCAAAACAGGACTGGCTAATACTGCACATTCCAGATGGTAAGAACGCCCTCCCCTCACTGGGTCGGGTCAGGTCCCTGTTACAATGCTGGCATCCAGGCTGTGACAGCATCTAGGTTGCAACGGTTTTTCAGAAGCCTTCTGTTCCAGGTGCAGGCCAATCTAAGCTGGCTCATCATGATGTTACAGTAATCACAGGCAGGTGTATGTGCAACAAGAGGAAGTGCAGCAAAAACCTTACTAGAGCCTTTTGGTAATAAGAATGCAGTATTTTGGGGGTGCCTGGGTGTCTCAGTCAGCTGAGCGTCCTACTCTTGATTTCAGCTCAGGTCATGATCTCAGGGTTGTGGGATTGAGCCCTAAGTCAGGCTCCACACTCAGTAGGGCATCTGTGTGAGATTCTCCCTCCCTCTCCCCCTGCCCCACCCCTCCCACATGAACATGCTTGCTCTCTTGCTCTCGCTTTCTCTCAAATAAATAAATCTTTAACAAAAAAAGAAAAAAAGTATTTTGGCCTAGTAGTCCTCACTTGGATGTGACACCCAAGAGCATGAACTTCTGCCTTAGAGGTCACCACAGGCTTTCCTGCCAACGGTCAGCAGTTTTGAGTCCCTGGGATTCGAGGGGGTACGTGGGGCTATTTGTTAGCATCCTAGAGCCATCAGCATGGATCTTGAAAACTTAAACTCTCATACTTCACGTGCAGCCCTCTCCGTTGTGTTGGGCATTGCGCACATCCGGTGAGGGTTTTCTCTCTTTAAAAACTGCCAGGAAAAAAACAACTGCCAGGAAGCTAAAGTGACCTTTAACCCACTTGAGTAGTGATTGCAATCGTTTTAATCTCAGATGGACCAGACAGAAACGTAAACCTCCGAAGTTAAGAGGTCTTTAAGAAATAACATAGTTGGCTCTTGAACAGCATGATTTCCAACTTGCTGGTCCTCTTACACACAGAAGTCTTTCAATACATCATGGGCTGTAAATATATCTTCTCATCCTTAGGATCTTCTGAGTCACATTGTCTTTACACTAACTTGCTTGACTAAGAATACAGTGTATAAAATACGTACAGCATTCAAAATCTTTCTTCATCGACTCTGTTATCAGTAAGACTTCTTCTGGTCAGTTATAGGCTAGTAGTAGTTCAGTTTTGGGGAGTCCGAAGTTAGATGCAATTTTTTTTTTTAAGATTTTATTTATTCGTGATAGAGACAGAGAGAGGGGCAGAGACACAGGCAAAGAGAGAAGCAAGCTCCCCAGGGGGACCCTGATGTGGGACTCAATCCCAGGACCCCAGGATCATGACCTGAGCCGAAGGCAGATGCTCAACTGCTGAGCCACCCAGGCACCCGATGCAGATTTTCAAGTGCATGGCAGGGGGGCCAGTGTCCCTCGCACCTTGTTGTTCAAGAGTCATCTCATGTAACGTAAAGAAGCAGAGAGTATTTTGAGTTGAATACAGTCAGTTCCTGCCTGGTTTGTATCTTTGTTTTTTTAGCTCATCTTTGGGTGAAAAATTGTCGGGGTCTCCTGCAGTCTTCCTACAACAAGCAGCGCTTTGATCAACCTGTAGAGGCTTCGATGTGGCTGAAGAATTTCAAAACTGCAAATGAGCGTTTCTTGAGTCAGGTGACTAGACTCCCAGAAGTTCGATGCTGGACAGTCTCTGAAATAGACTTTATCGTTGTTGTGTCTTGAGCACAGTTGACTGTAGAGAACTAATATCATAGTTGGGGTCACTGTGCCATGTTCCTCTCGTATATTTTATGCTCATCTGTGTGAAATACAGCAGTGGTATAAGCCATCCCTGGGAATTTTCTGAGGAGCAAAGTGCAGTGCAGATGGATTCACTGACTTTTCCGCAGCAACAGTCTCACATCCTCTGAGGCATATTTTCAGCTGTGTAATCTTCGCCAGATAAGGTCTTCCATGGAACTAGACATGTATTGGCAGAATTATTCTTTGCTCTGGTGATTCTTGGATACAATCTCTAGGCCAGAAGTTTTCAACTCTGGATATAAATCCAAGTCATCTCGGAGAGCTGGTTATGAATGTGGTTGCCACAGCCTCATCCCAGACCTTTGTTATCAGAAAGCCTCACCGGCTTTGTTCTTGAGCCCCAGGCAGAGAAAGGCTGGGAGGCATTCACTTTTATTCTGGAGGCTCTTACACAGCTGGAAAAATCAACTCAAACGGACTCCTAACAACCTTACCTTCCTACCTTCTTAGTTGGGATCATCTTTAGGCTAAATAGCTTTTTTTGTTGTTTTTATTTTGTATTTAGATAAAAGTTCAAGAGAAGTACGTCTGGAATAAGCGAGAAAGCACTGAGAAAGGCAGTCCTCTGGGAGCAGTGGTTGAACAGGTATAAAAAAAGTCCCTAGGGGATCCCTGGGTGGCTTAGCGGTTTAGCACCACCTTCGGCTCAAGGCGTGATCCTCGGGTCCCGGGATCGAGTCCCATGTCAGGCTCCCTGCATGGAGCCTGCTTCTCCCTCTGCCTGTGTCTCTGCCTCTCTTTCTCTCTCTCTTATAAATAAACAAACAAACAAACAAACAGTCTTTAAAAAAAAAGTCCCTGGATGTGGACCCTCATTCCAGAGGCCTCTTCTGGGCTGCAGGCCTCTGCCTCTCTTCCCTGCAGGGCCTGACGCGGGTGAGGAATGCCACAGATGCAGTTGGGATTGTCCTCAAGGAGCTCAAGAATCAGAGTTGTTTGGGTGCGTTCCGTCTGTTGGTGGCGGTGGACGGAGTCAATGCTCTCTGGGGAAGGACCTCGCTGAAGAGGGAAGATAAGAGCCTGGTAGGAAAACCCAGTCTGTCTTGTCACTCTGACCTCTGGCGCCGGCGTGTGTGGCGGCTGGACATAGCCTTATAGCCCATGCGCTAGATTTTCTTGCCTTGAGAGTATGTGGATTGAGATGGAGGGTGAAGATGGCACCCGGGGCCGAGGGGGCTGCGGAAGCCCCCCCCCCGAATACCATGAAAACCAAGGCAGGGATTTGGAAACCAACCCCCACAGAGAAACCTGTGTTTGTCCATTTCTCTTGCCCCTCTATTTTCAGAACGGGGCTAGGTGACTGTTTTCTGTATTGTGGCACCCAAGCCACCTACCTCTGAGCAGAAGACAGCAGCTTTGGGTTGGGGGTGTTCTCCCTCGGTGACTGGTTTTCATCAGAAACTGGGCAGAGGGCAGAGGGGTCCAGGGCTGGCAGCCCCTTCCTCTCAGAGGCTATGCCATCGGTTGCTGGGTTTATGAGAACGTTCTAGTTGGTGCCAGGAGAGTGTCCAGGGGGAGCTCGTCCTGACATCTATCCCCTGTCCTCACACTGGCGGCGTGCAGATAGCCCCCGAGGAGCTGGCGCTCGTGTGCAGCCTGAGGAAGATGGTGAGAAACGACTGGGTGAGTACACAGGATGCTCACTACTCGTCAGTCTCTGAGTTTAGGGAAGAAAGCTCTTCTGTCTCTTCTAATTCCCATAACTGCTAGGAGTTAAAGTCTATGTATTTAGGGGCGCCTGGGGGGACTCAGTTGGTGAAGCGTCTGCCTTCAGCTCAGGTCATGATCTCAGGGTCCTGGGATCGAGCCCCACATTGGGCTCCCTGCTCAGCGAGGAGTCTGCTTCTCTTTCCCTCTGCCCCTCCCCCTGCTTTCACTCCCCCTGCCAATAAATAAATAAAATCTTTAAAGTTTATGCATTTGGTCTCTAATCTTTCCACCTGTTGGGAAAAAACTCATTGTATTTAAATATTGGCACAATTTTACTTGGCAGTTGTTCAGAGTGTTTTTATGTCTTAACTTTGGAAAAGATTTTGATAAACGTGAGATCATGTAGCAGTTTGTGGTCCAGAGCCAAATGCAGAACTAAGAACCTGTTCAGTTGCCATTTACCTGTACTAAAAATCTACAGATGATTAAAAGCATTTTTTTATCTTCTCCACTCTTTCCTCATTTGGCCTGTGTCCTCTCTTTCAGCACGGAGGCGCCATTGTGTTGACGCTGAGCCAGACTGGGTCTCTCTTTAAGCCAAGGAGGGCCTATCTGCCCCAGGAGCTGCTGGGAAAGGTATGATCATCAGAAAATCTGGTTCCCCTTAGTCACTCTGTCTGAAGAGGGTTTTGTTTTGTTTTGTTTTGTTTTTAACGAAATTACAGGCTTGAAGAAAAATCGTATTCCTGTATGACTTCACCCAGATTCCTAAAGTGTTAACACTTTTCCATATTGGCTTTATTCTTCTGCATCTACTTTTTCCCCTGAATTATGTAACAGTAATCGGAGACATGATGCCTATTTCTAAATAACGTGTATTTCCTTAATCAGAGATGTCCTAAATATACAACCGCAGCATAATTATCAGGAAACTATCATTGGTATAATTCTGTTAGCTCATCTTTAGGACTTACTGCGATCTTGCCAGCTGTCCCAATACCCTTCCCAAAGACAGAAAGTCCCGGATTGATTGTCACAGTCGACTGTCCTGATTCTTCAGTCTCCTTCAGTCTGGGACAGCACCTCAGTCTTAGTCTTTACAACCTTAATATTTCTGTATTGGAAGAGTACGTGCCAGTCATGGGTGGCTTTGTGAGTGTTTTCTCCTGAGCACGTGATGTTAGATGTGATGCCGTGTGTCCTTGAGGCACCTCTGAAACCCATCTCTCCTGGCAGCTGCTAGAATGAACTTCGGACACCTGGTCCAGGTGCCATCCATCTGGTTTCTCCTCAGGAGACTGACAGTCTGCCTTCTGTAATGAATAAGCTCCTCATGGAGATAGGCTTTGAGGTTGTGTCACTGTCCCATTACTCCTCACACTTTACCTTCTGGTTTGAGCATCCACTTGTGATTCTTCCCTAAACTCAGGTGTGATACTTGCAAAATGGTATCTTCTAGCTCCTTCATGTCTTCTACATGTGTCAGCTGGATTTCTGGCAAGAACTTATTTTCCCCTGACACATTTGTTTCAGTATGGACATGTAGACTCCTCTTTAATTAGTTCTAAACTTCTGCTATCATTATTTTGGTGCTTAAATTATCCCAGATTTGGCCAGCAGATGCCCCTTCAAACTGGCTTCTGTATCCTTCTCATATGCCCCCATCATTCTTGAGACCCTACTTTACTTTTGGGGAAGGAATATATATGTTCCACACTCGTCTTATCCTTTCCATGTGCTGTCCTAGAATCAACCACTCCTCCAAGCAGCCCCAGTTCATTGTAGAGAAGAGTATTCAGATCCAAGGCCTGGGGAGCGCCTGGCCAGCTCAGTCAGTAGAGTGTGTGACTCTTGATCTCAGGGTCATGAGTTCAAGGTCCGCATTGGGTGTGGAGCCTACTAAAAAAAAAAAAAAAAAAGTTTAAAATATGCTCTTCAAGAGGTAGAACCAAATCCCCCAACTCTTAAGCATGGGCTGGCTTTTAGATCCCAAGACGTGAGTGTTCAGTATATTTATGCTGCTGGAGTATCACTTCTAGGCCTTTGAGTCTGACAATAGGTACCCATCCTAGTCATGCTGCACACATACATGGGTATGTGCCATGTTCACACGTATGTGTCTCCATGTACACACCCACACACCTCTGTCCGTTTCTCTGTCTTTGTGGAAAACCGGTGAGCTCACATCGATACCAGCCAGCGTCGCAGACTCACCTTCTGCCCCCTCCTGGGTCTCCACCAGTCACCACCTGCGTGGTGTCTCCCTGCTGGCGCGGCCCAAGCTCACAATGACAGCACTTCCATGGCCGCCAACACTTTACTCTGTGAATAGGACACTGCAGACTGGGGCTCAGTATTTGCTTGGTGTGCTTTTTGTCCTCCTGGACAGGGTCGTTCTTTGTCCAGGGGCCCTGTTCAGAAGTGAACTCAGGCTGGCTTCCCTCCTTAGGTGTTATTTGAAATTTGAAATACACTTTGATTCATTTGTTTCAGTTTTCATTCCATTTAGTGGATCTTTATCCCCACCCTTGTTAATTTTCTAGTTTTTGAGTTTATCAAAGTATCTTAAGTGGTTGTTGGCTACTAAAGTCAGACCTGTAAAAAAAAATTTTTTTAAATAAAATAAATTATATACGTAGAGACACACTCAGACAGGTGGTGGCCCCCAGCAGGATGGTGTCTTTTACAAATGCAGGTGCATGGCCATGAACGACAGCAGCCAGCTGCCCTATGCAGAGCCTCAGTGAGAAGCAGAGAAGGAAAGCAGGACCTTCCCTGCAAGCATTTATGTCCAGTCTCTCTCTCTGCTGACTCCGTACTAAGTGGCTACTCTTCCTTCTCCAGGAAGGATTTGATGCCCTGGATCCCTTTATTCCCATCCTGGTCTCCAACTATAACCCAAAGGAGTTTGAAAGTTGTATCCAGTATTATTTGGAGAACAAGTGGCTTCAACATGAGAAAGGTGGGTTATAAAATTTTTCCCTGTCGGGGCTTTGTGCTCTCCTTCCCACAGCAACAGCCTACAATTCTTGTTTGTCTTCTCCCTTTATCTGGCCGCCTCTCTGGCCAATTAGACAGTAGGAAAGGCAGGGAGTGGGGTGGTTAAGGTTTAATTTACACAACAGCACATACTTCTCTTCCCAAGATCTCACTAGTTGGTCTAGAGTAAGATGCTCGTGCTACTACCCAGCTGTGTGTGGGCAGCTTGCCAGCAGCAGAGCAGCCTCAGCTCTGGGTGTGTGGAGGAGGCAAGAAGGTGGTTCTGTTGCAGGGTAAGAGAGGACTGGCTGCCAACGAGGAGGTTATTCCAAGAATAGAGGGGAGAGTATAAAGCAGCTGTAGCATTTGGAGGTTTGGGAGGCACAATGCAGAGAGTTGGCATTTGACAAAGTCCAAAAGTCCAGAAGATGTTCTTGGAACAGTGGGAGACAGAGATGCCAGACTAGAGGAATAAAGACAGGAAAAATAATAGTTTTCGGAGACAACTAGAAGTGAGGTCTCTTAGGAGTGGTCATTGCATTCCAACATGATCTGGATCACGGAGCCTCCACACAGATGTTTCTGGGTGACACCATGCTGCAGAGAGCACTGCCAGCTGTCCTTCCCCCCTCCTCCCCCCTGCCCACCAGCTCATACGGAGGAAGGGAAGAAAGAGCTGCTGTTCCTGAGTGACGCCAACCCTGGGCAGCTGGAGCGGCTCTGCGCCTACCTTTAGGTCACTGCGCACATCTGCTCCCAGCCTTCACTGAAGAGTGACCAGAGCAGCCAGGAGATGCCCTCCTGTTCCTAAAACTAGTTCATTAGCTGGGGTTTTTCATGTTAGATAATTATGGATTTTTCCCTAAAATAAATTATCTTTCTTAAAAGTGTTGTATCAGGCTTATAAAATGGAAAAAGGCTTCAGTTGACCAAATTGAATTTCTCTGACGTTCTGTGTGTAAGGGGTGTGAAGAGACCAGATTCTGCAGAAACTTCCACTAGTTCTAGACTTTATTCAGGTGAGGAGACTGACATTCACCCCTTCAGTTCCCCCTCTGGCACCCGGACACACCCGCCGATGGCCTCTCCATGCTGCCTAGGTCTGTGCCCCTTCCCGCCAGGCCCAGGGACTTGGCCCCACACGCCTGCTACACACCCACAGGAGGCAGGAGCCTCTCCCTCACACAGATATGTGTGCCAGCTTTGGGAGATTTGGGAAAATAATGACTCCCAGCAGTTTCAGGGAGTTGAATCCTCTGCCCCACCCACGTCATAGGACAGCCAAGTTCAAGCCCTGCTGCCTCATCCAAACCGTCGCAGGGCCCGTGTCCTGCTGGTTCCACCTGTCCTAACAGGCATCAGTAATGACGCCAAACTTCAGGGGCATATCGTGAGCACTGAATCACCGTGTGGAAAGTGCCTCACACATGGGCGGTACTAAGTAGTCATGACCATTAGGACTTGACTTTCTCTGAACACTGGCCACAAGGGAGACCATCTGGATGGGGTCAGAATTTTGACCAGAGAGCTAGCTTCCCCCACACCTCACCATCCTTGAGGGCTCCATCTCTGAACCCGACCTTCTCCCAGACCCAGTCCTTTGTCAGGTCTACTGGCCTGGGTCCTGAACCCTGCTCTACAAAGCCTGTTCCCCCAGCCCTGGGAGGCCTGATGCCCTTACCCCATCCCGTGCCACCTGCCACCCGACTCACATGCCTCCCTCAGTGGATGGCCAGGGCCTCAGGTTCATCTCTGTGGGAGTCAAAGCCCCTCGTCCTCTCCATCCTCACTGCTCTCTACCCACATCCCTCCTGCCCCCTTGTGTTCTTTCACAGGACCACCCACTTGAGTTGACCTCCAGCCCAAGTCATTCAGTGGATTCCATTTGCCTTTATTCCTGTTTCTGCTGCATCCAAACCACAGAAAAACATGTCATGGAAACCAGCCTCCTTTCTTTTCCTCCTCTCCTAGAAGCAACTTCTGTTACTAGTTCTAGGGATAACAGTCCACATAAAAAAATAGGCATTTTTAAATTTTTTTAAAAGCTTTTCTTCAAGAGAGAGAAAGAGCACGAGCAGGGGGAGGGGCTGAGGGAGAGGGAGAAGGAGACCCTCCTGAGCAGGGAGCCCAACTCGGGGTTCCCTCCTAGGACCCTGAGATTATGACCTGAACCAAAGGCAGACACTTCACCAACTGAGCCACCCAGGGGCCCCATGTCAGGCTCCCTGCTCAGCAGGGAGTCTGCTTCTCCCTTTGCCCTTCCCCCCTGCTTGTGCATGCTCTTTCTCTCAAATAAATAAAATCTTTAAAAAAAAAAAAGCTACAGGCTGGGGGAAAATATCTGCAAATTCATGTATATATCAGAATATATAAAGGACTATTACTCATTAATAAGAAAACACAGTTTAAAACTTGGTAAACAGGGATCCCTGGGTGGTGCATCGGTTTGGCGCCTGCCTTTGGCCCAGGGCGTGATCCGGGAGACCCTGGATCGAATCCCACGTCGGGCTCCCGGTGCATGGAGCCTGCTTCTTCCTCTGCCTGTGTCTCTGCCGCTCTCTCTCTCTCTGTGTGACTATCATAAAAAAAAATAAAAATAAAAAAAAAATAAAACTTGGTAAACAATTTGAACAGACATCCCGGACAAGCTTATGAGAAGTTGCTCTGCATCACTAGCAACAGGAAAATGCGAATCCAGATCATTGAGTGGCCAGGGTACACCCACCGAGACGGCTGAAATTACACAGGGAGGCTCTGAGATACAGGAACCATCACACTTAGCCAGTATAAATATACAATGGAAATACAAATTTTCTAACACGTTTCCACTTTAGAAAACAATCTGGCAGTTCCTAAAAATGTTAAACATGGAGTTAGCACATAAGCAACTCAACCCCCAGGTGTTTACCCTGGAGAAATGAAAATGTGTCCATGCAAAGATGTGTGTTCAAGCAGCATGAGGCACAGCAACATGATTCATGACTGCTCAGTGGTGGGAATAACCCAAATACCCATTATTTGTAAGCAGGTAACCAGAACAGAGCACGTATTAGTAACTGCTACCACACGGGGAGCCTCTGACACGGAACTCAGAGACTCCCACACAAAAGACCACATGTGGGAGGATTATGTCCAGAAAGTGCAAATCCATACAGGAAGAAATGGTGAATGGCTGCCTGGTGTTGGGGGGAACGGGGTTCAGCTGTAATCATTGGAGGATTCTGGAGGATGATGAAAAAGTTTTCAGACTGAACTTTGGTAAATGAATGCACAACTCTATGTAAAACTGTGTCCGACTTGTTCCTTCCCTTCATTCGCAAGTCACACCCTCACTGGGCTCTCACAGCTCCCTAGGGCCCATTGGGCTCCTCTCCAGGTCCCTCACAGGCATTTATTTCCCTGATGAGGCACTTGCATGGGTGATGCCACTCTGGTGTTTGCTGCTGGTGTATGCAGTCTTCAAGACACAAATCCAAACTTGCAAGTAAAAAGTCAAAAAATATATACTATTCAAACACCAAAGAAAAGCTGGTTCATCTGTATTATTACCAAGAAAAGTAGACAATAAGATAAAACAGCATTTTGGGACACCTGGGTGGCTCAGCGGTTGAGCTTCTGCCTTTGGTGCAGGTCGTGATCCTGGGGTCCTGGGACTGAGTCCCAGGGGAGCCTGCTTCTCTGTCTCTCTCTCTCTCTCTCTCTCTCTCTCTCTCGCTCATGAATAAATAAAATCCTTTTTAAAAACCCAGCATTTTGGGATCCCTGGGTGGCGCAGCGGTTTAGCGCCTGCCTTTGGCCCAGGGCACGATCCTGGAGACCCGGGATCGAATCCCATGTCCGGCTCCCGGTGCATGGAGCCTGCTTCTCCCTCTGCCTGTGTCTCTGCCTCTCTCTCTCTGTGACTATCATAAATAAATAAAAATAAATCTTTAAAAAAAAAACCCAGCATTTTTAGAGAGAAGAGGGATATTTTAAAATGATAGAAGGGTCATCAGAAAGATAAAACTATTACAAAGTAGTATGCCCTAATAAACTAACCTAAGAAAATAAAAACTGACAAAATATAAGGAAAAATAAACCATGGTGGTAGGAATATACTTTAGTAACTCATAGATGACAGCCAATCAGAACAGATATTCTAGTAGCATAATTAACAAACTTGTCAGTGAAAGGATTTTTTTAAATTAAACCAAAACACTTCTGAATATACATTCTTTTAAAGCACACCTATCCCTACCTGAATAGGTATTCAAAACTTGACTCTCACTGGGTGGGCCATGTCACCAAACTTCAAAGAGCTTAAATCATGAATGGTATTCTCTGACCCCACTGTAATTTAAGCCAAAACTCAATTCCAAATACATGCACAGAAAATCCCTTATGTTTGGATATCAAGAAATACTCTTCTGAGAAGAAAATCAGAATGGAAATGAGAAAGTAATTCAAACTAAATGATTATGAAAATACTAAACTCAAAACCTAAAAATTTGGTTCTCTAAAAATACTATTAAAATTGGGGGTAGGGGCACCTGGGTGGCTCAGTGGTTGAATGTCTGCCTTTGCCCAGGGTGTGATCCTAGGGTACTGGATCCAGTCCCACATTGGGCTCCCTGTGGGGAGCTTGCTTTCTCCCTCTGCCTGTGTCTTTGCCTCTCTCTGTGTGTCTCTCATGAATAAATAAAAGCTTTTTTTAAAAAAATAAAATTGGGGGTACCTGAGTGGCCCCATTGGTGAAGCATCTGCCTTCAGCTCAGGTCATGATCCTGGGGTCCTGGGACCAAGTCCTGCATCGGGCTCCTCAGCAGGGAATCTGCTTCTCCCTCTGCCTTTCTTACCACTCATGCTCTCTACCTCAAATAAATATATTTAAAAATACTATTAAAGTTGATTTTTAAAAAACTCTGGTGAGAATATTCAAAAAAAAAAGTAAAAACTTTTTACCTTTGAAATGAGCAACATCAGAAATGATAAAGGTGGGGGGCAGCTCAGGTGGCTTAGCGGTTTAGTGCTGCCTTCAGCCCAGGGTGTGATCCTGGAGACTTGGGATCGAGTCCCACATTGGGCTCCCTGTATGGAGCCTGCTTCTCTCTGCCTGTGTCTCTGCCTGTTTCTCTCTGTGTCTCTCACGAATAAGTAAATAAATCTTTTTTAAAAAATGATAAAGGTGGGAGACCTGGGTGGCTCAGTGGTTGAGCATGTGCCTTCAGCTCAGGGCATGATCCCGGGGTCCTGGAATCGAGTCCCAAAGGGAGCCTGCTTCTCCCTCTGCCTATGTCTCTGCCTCACTCTGTGTCTCTCATGAATAAATAAACATCTTTATAAAAAAAAAAAAAGCTTTGGAGAGGGACAAATACATTATTATTTGTGGAAATGCTGGTGTAGAAATCCAAGAGTCTACAGATAAATTATTAAAACTACTATATGAGCATAGCAGTGTCACTGGATATGTCAGTCTACACATCTGCTGCATTTCTCCATAACAATAGAAAATAAAAATTTTAAAGATTTCACTTACAATAGCAACAAAACTATAAAAAAACATAATGTAACAAGATATGTGTATGATGTTTATAGATAAAACTATAAACTATTGGAGAAAACTTAAAGATCTCAATAAATGGTAGGACAGAAACTAGAAAAGAAAAAAAAAAAACTACTACCATAAAGGTGTCAGTTCTCCCCAAACCGATCTACAGAGATGCAATGCTTTCCCAATCACGATACCTAGAGATTTTTTAATTTTTCTTTGCGACTTGACAAACTAATTCTAAATTATATGTGGACATAAAAGAGCCCAGAATAGACGTGTCTCTCACCTTTTACACTATTTTGGAAACTGTCAAACCTATAGGAATGCAGAAAGCAGTACAAAGGAATCCCATATAACCTTCACTCAATTGTTAAATTTTGTCACACTAGCTTTAGCTTTCTACAGATTTATGTCACCATTTGAAAGTAAATTGCAGACAATTCTTTTATCACATTTCTCCTAGGAATACAATATTCTACATACCCAGCATATCACTAACACACCAAAGTAACCCGTCAGTATAATGTTCTCTAATATGGTGGGGTTTTTTGTTTTTTTGGTTTTTTGTTTGTTTGTTTTTTATGATTTTATTTATTCACAAGAGACACAGGCAGAGGGAGAAGCAGGCTCCATGCAGGGAGCCTGACTCAGGACTCCATCCCGGGACTCCAGGATCACGCCCCAAGCTAAAGGCAGTCAACCGCTGAGCCACCCAGGTGTCCCATGCTCTTTTTTTTTTTTTTTTTAATGTGCTCTATTTTTCATTTTTTCCAGTTATCCCAACTTCGTGGCTGCCCCACTGCACCTCCACACTAATCCACATTCAACCAAAGTCTATACAACACATTTACACTGAAATCTCTTTAGTGTCCTGTTAGTTTCAGTAGACCCTCTGGTTTTTCTGTTGACATTTTTAAAAACGCCAGGCCAGTTATTTCAGTTATCCCACATTATGGATTTGTTGAATTGTTCCCTTCAGATACAGGTTAAATACTTTTGACAAGCACAGCAGACAGTTAATGCTTTCTATCTACTACACTTGACATCATTGTCGTTTGTTTCATTCATGGTGATGCTAAATTGGATCACTTGGTTAATTCTGGCATCCATCATTGTAAACATAACCTTTTCTCAATGTACTTAACAAATAAAGTGTTACTTTGAAATCCTGAAACCATCCCATTTTTTGATAAATTATCACCCAAAGGTTTTAACATCCACTGATGATGGCCATCTAAATTAATTCTTTAATTGATGGCTGCAATCTAAATTCTGGCCTTCCCGAGACACCTGGGTGGCTCGGCGGTTGGGCATCTACCTTCAGCCCAGGGCGTGATCCTGGATTCCTGGAATCCAGTCCCACATTGGGCTCCTGGAAGGGAG
This sequence comes from Vulpes vulpes, assembly GCF_048418805.1. Classification (NCBI taxonomy): domain Eukaryota; kingdom Metazoa; phylum Chordata; class Mammalia; order Carnivora; family Canidae; genus Vulpes; species Vulpes vulpes. The sequence continues at coordinate 118,381,773 of NC_132792.1, forward strand.
CCTGCTTCTCCCTCTGCCTGTGTCTCTGCCTCTCTCTCTGTGTCATGAATAATTAAAATCTTTTGAAAAAATAAATTCTATCATTCCTTCTACATTTATTAGCTGCTATTCTTCTGTCACCTCTAACACCTTCCCCCTTTTTTAAGTCTCCTTGGGACTCTAAGACACTTTTTAAAACATGGTGTTTAAACATCCTGTGAAACTGTAACAGACCAACAGAAAAGGATCAAGAGCCAACAGCATTAGTAATATTTGAAAAGGTCCATAAATGTGACTGTATTTAAAAAGACAAAATAGGGACGCCTGGGTGGCTCAGTGGCTGAGCTTCTGCCTTCCGCTCAGGTCATGATCCTAGGGTTCTGGACCGAATTCCACATTGGGTTCCCTGCAGGGAGCCTGCTTCTCCCTCTGCTGGTGTCTCTGCCTCTCTGTCTCTCATGAATAAATAAATAAGATCTTTAAAAAAAATAAAAAGACAAAAGACAAAATTCTGTTCTAAAAACTCCCTTTAAGGAAAGGAAAAAACAACCAGAGTAAGAGTAGGTATTTTCAACACATAACCAACAAAGCTTGTATATCCTGAATAACTTACTCCTACAAATCAAGGAGACAACCCGAAAGACACATGGCCAGGGAACTCAAACATGCACTTCAAAAAAGGATATCCTTGGGACACCTGGGTGGCTCAGCGGTTGAGCGTCTTCCTTTGGCCCAGGGTGTGATCCCGGGGTTCTGGGATCTAATCCCACATTGGGCTCCCTGCATGGAGCCTGCTTCTCCCCCTGCCTATGTTTCTGCTTCTGTGTGTGTGTGTGTGTGTGTGTGTGTGTGTGTGTGTCTCATGAATAAAATCTTTAAAACACACACACACAAAAACCCATAAAAGGATATCCAAGTGGCTCATAAACTTATGAAAAGGTGCTCTCAACCTCGTTAGTAATGAACACCAGTGACTAAGGCAATTTTTTTTTATTTTTTTTTTCGTATTTATTTACGATAGTCACACACAGAGAGAGAGGCAGAGACACAGGCAGAGGGAGAAGCAGACTCCATGCACCGGGAGCCCGACGTGGGACTCGATCCCGGGTCTCCAGGATCGCGCCCTGGGCCAAAGGCAGGCGCTAAACCGCTGCGCCACCCAGGGATCCCGACTAAGGCAATTTCTAAAGGTTACGGTGCATCAACTGAAACTCCCCTACGCTGGTGGTGGTTTACGCTGGTAGTGAGTTTGAAGGGACAGTTTGGTGGTATTTACCCAGTCACAGCACAGCCTTCCCTCGACCCCCGTCCACGCCAGGCGCTCACCCCAGGGAGGCGAGCGCAGGTGCTCCCGGACCCCTTCCCCACCCCGCCCACTCCAGGTGCACGCCCCAGGGACGTGGGCACAGGTGCAGAGCACGGGAAGGCTCGGGGGAGCACGCCGAAGCGACCCCGGCCCCCCATCAGCGGAGGCTTTGTCGGCGGAGCCCCAGCACAGCGAGGCCACTGAAGAGGCTGGGGGTACGCGCTGGCCTGAGGAAGAGTTTCTCCGACAACCCAGCCCAGGCCCGCCTACGACGCCTCGTTCCCGTATGGTGCCAGCCAGCCAGGCGGGCTGTGACCCGCGTGGAACAGGGGCGCCTACTCTTCGGGCCAGGGGTGCGTCTCCGGAGGCGCGGTCGGCCAGCGGCAGCAGGTAGGGAGGAAGGAAACTGCGGCCACAAGCCGCGCAGCAACCGGGAGCCGAGAACTGCCTCTGCAGAGCCGCAGACCGCACCCACCCCCCGACGCCCCGCCCCGCCCCCGACGCCCCGCCCCGCGACTTCCGACCCTCAGTCCCCGCCCACACGGCTACGAGCCAATCGGCGCCGAGCGGCGAGCGCGCCGGCCGCGTCCGTGCGACCCAGCGGAGCCGAGCGGCATGGCGGGCGGGGTGCGGGAGGTGCTCACGCTGCAGTTGGGCCACTTCGCAGGCTTCGTGGGAGCGCACTGGTGGAACCAGCAGGTGAGGCCTCCGGGCGGCCGCTCCCGCGGGGCCGAGCCCGCGAACTCGGCTAAGGCCAGCCTTGCCCTGTACCACCCCAGGATGCGGCGCTGTGCGCTCCGACCGACGCCAAAGAGCCGCCGGGGGAGCTGAGTCCCGACGTCCTGTACCGGGCCGGCCGGACGCCGCACGGCCAGGAGACCTACACGCCCAGACTCATCCTCATGGATCTAAAGGGTAGGCAGAGCCACACTGGAGGCGGCGCGGCCAGGCCCTCGCAGGGCGCCGCCGCCCCAGGCTGAGCGGGGTTCCGAAGGCCGGCGCCCAGGGTTTCCTCCGCCTCCTGCTCAGTCGAGAACGCTTGGAAGAGCCCAGTGCCCGAGGAGGGTGCGGCCAGGCCCGACCTAACGCTGCCTGCCCCGTGTTGTGCAGGTAGTCTGAGCTCCCTCAAACAAGAAGGCGGCCTATACAGCGACAGACAGCTGGACGCGGCGATAGCATGGTATGTGCTATTCAGGGGAGGACGAGGTTCACAGGACGCCGCAGAATCGGGGACACAGTCGCTGTCAACCAACCCTCATTCTCTTTCAGGCAGGGAAAGCTCACCACACACAAAGAGGAACTCTGTCCCAAAAACCCCTACTACCTCCAGGACCTTCAGAGTGCAGAGGTGAGGGCCTCTGCCCTAAACTTCTGAACCCAGTGCTGTAACTAGAGTGCCCCACGGGGGCAGAGAAAAAAGGGGATTTTGATAATCTTAAAGAGCTTAGAATGGCGTTTTGTGAAAAAGCACTTTTTTCCTAAAATAGTGTGAGTACATGAACAAAAGGAAGTTGTACAGTGTGGCCAGCAAAATGAGGGAAATTAACATTTGCTTCCGGACTGGCTGCAACTAAACGCAGATTTTTCTCATCCCTCCCAGGGAGTGCTGAGTAGTGATGGTATCTGGAGGGTCAAATCCATTCCCAGTGTCAAAGGTGAGACTTCACTAGGTGCCATGGGATGGGGAGCTGGACAGAACTAGCCCAGGAAGATACTTTCCTTTGCTTTTCCCTCAGGTCCCCCACCATTCACCACAGCTACAGCCCCCAAACCACGTGTCCCCACAGAGGGAAGCATCAGAGTCTGGTCAGATTTCCTCAGCGTCCACCTTCATCCTCGGAGCATCTGTATGATTCAGAAATACAACCATGATGGGTATGGGAGCCCCAGAGGCTGTGAAGCAGGAAACTGGGTCCCTAGGGGTGTAGGATGAGGCTCTTGAGGCCATCTTCCCTGCACTCTCTGAAAATGGGATGGGGAAGGGGGGTGAGGGCGGGGTTCCCTCAAGTCTAGGTTGTGTTCATGCTTGGCAGGGAAGCAGGTCGCCTAGAGGCTTTTGGCCAAGGCGAGAGTATCCTGAAGGAACCCAGGTACTTGGAAGAGTTGGAAGACAGACTGCATTTTTACCTGGAGGAATGTGACTACCTGCAGGTAAGCAGTAGGCACAGTGGACACGGGCAGAAACCTCTTGCTGTCCTGTCCTCCATCACTCGTCTCCTTTCAGGGCTTCCAGATCCTCTGTGACCTACACAATGGCTTCTCTGGGGTTGGCGCCAAGGCCACAGAGCTGCTACAAGACGAGTATTCGGGGCGGGGAATAATCACCTGGGGTCTGCTCCCTGGTCCGTACAGTCTTGGAGTGAGTAGAACCTGGGGGAAGGGCCGTCTCCAGGGGCAGGGAGGAACAAAAGAGAATGACAGCCCAGGGACAAAGTTCCTGAAAACAAATTAACCCTTCTCTTCCTCAGGAGCCCCAGAAAAACATCTATCGTCTGTTGAACACAGCCTTCGGCCTGGTGCACATGTCTGCTCACAGCTCTCTGGTCTGCCCCCTGTCCTTGGGTGGGAGCCTGGGGCTGCGGCCTGAACCACCTGTCACTTTTCCTCACCTACGTTATGATGTAAGGCTCGAGGCTTTTGTTCACACCGCAGGTAGAGACAGTACCCTCCCTGACCCCCGACCGGCCACTGCACCAGTTAGCAGCCCTAGTCTCAAGGCCTCAGTTTGGACTCATCCACAATGCAGCACACTGTCTTCTGCATGTCCGGCCTCGGGCCAAACATAGCCTTGCTTTGTCCCAGGGCATCTGGACCTCTCTGCCGTGTTCATTCTGCTTCCACACTCTGCTTACCAGACCCGAAAGCTAAGTACCCTTGCTGGTATCTTCTTTATAGGCTGCTCTGCCCTTCCACTGTGGTGCCATCCTGGCTACAGCCCTGGACACACTCACGGTTCCTTACCGCCTACAGTCCTCGCCAGTTTCCATGGTTCATCTGGCTGATACGCTAAACTTCTCTGGGAAAAAGGTGTGGAGATTTGGGAAGGCCGGGCTGGAGCTGAGAAAGAGCTCAGTTACTTGATCTCTCCTTTACCTTTAGGTGGTGACAGCAGCAGCAACC